>NC_045548.1:21575638-23038971 GCF_009769535.1 Thamnophis elegans
AAAGCAGCATCCTACACTTAAAGTGCATTCAAATTAATTTCAGTTATTTTTCAGATACTGTTACATCTGTAACACATATAATCTATTTAGTTCCAGGAGATGTTGATTTACATTACTCAGATTTCTATGACAAGAAACAATTACAATATATTTTTTGAAATTAATTAAATTGATTGGGGAAAAATCAAGGTAATAACAGAAAGCAAGCCATACCACATAACTAACAAAAGCACAACAGGGATATGAACATTTAACTACCTTCTGAAAGCTTTGCATGGAAATTGCTAATCTGACCTCAAAAGTGAAGCTGCTTCTTGACACAAAGGCCATCACATAAAAGATTAAAAATATAGAATAGAGTAGAACTCGTGTATTTGGCCAAGTGTTATTAGACACACAAGGAATTTATCTCCAGTGCAGAAGCTCTTAGTGTACAATATGGATCACATATATTGTAAATATCTCCATATCTATATCCCATAGCCTTATCCAGGAGAGGAACCAGAGTCATCTCTTCTCTAAAGGAACAAAAGGGCAGGGAGATTCTCCTCAGAAGAAACAGTCTAAAACAGGCCTGTCAAACTGGTGGTCCACAGGCTGGATGCAACACACACAGGCCACACCCACCCTGGCTCCTCAAAGGCAAAAAGTATTGGGATACATGATGATATGTCTCATGACACCCATGGTATAAAACATAGCTCAGAGACAAGAAGGTAATCTCCAGCATTTTTAACTAAGTGCCAACTTTGCAGCCACAAATAGCAAAGGTGTTACTCTGCTGTTATTTTGGCACTACAGTTTCCAAGTGGTCTTCAAAGATAGCCCTAAAAGATCATGTTGTAGTAGTCTAACCTAAAGGTGATGAAACCATAGATCACCATCACAAAGGTCTCTTGTTACAAAAAGGGTTACAACTGGCATCTCAGTCAAAGGAGGGCAAAATTGTTCAAGAATCAATATCAATGCACCTTTGTTTCAAGATTCAGCACACTATCTGAAAGCTTCCTCCTCCTCCATGTACATTTCATTAGACTCAAGGAAACCATAACAGTAAATGATGCCTTTTGAAAATGGAACTGCATAGTATTCCCTTAGGCATTTTTCCAAAACATAGTTCATGTAGCTGAAATGTCAACAAACACGTATCTCCAAATATGAGCATGATTAGAATACACCATTTGTATTAGTCATTTTGGTAGACCAGAAGTTTCATTTAAAAGGCTTTTTTAAAAAAAAAAATCCCCATAATTCTCTTTTAGCTTCCCTGATATTCATATTTAGTGTTTTCAATAATGCTTTCAAATGTTTGATTAGGAAAATGCTGATTAGGAAAAACACCACAGGAATGTGACAGTCACAAGTTCTCAAATTGAAAAAAAAATGTGGCTGCTTTAAGAAGTCCACTCATTTAAAAAACATGCAGCTGTTAAACCTCCAGAGGATTCCACCCCCCCTCCCTCAGGAATACAGAGAAACTTGAAAAAAAACCCCATTCTTTTTCATGATCTCTTCAGAGGCACCTCCATTCTATTTTCAGCAACTGTCTCAACTGTTAAAATGATTTAATTCAAGATGGCACACTGACTTGCAAAATCAAGTCACTGGGCCTCAGTGAAGCTGACATGAACACAATTCAGCTGGCTGCTTTCCTTCTGCAGGGGCCTACATATGCAAAGATAGAAGGTCCTTGCATCTAGAATGAGGCAGTGTGCTTCTACTGATCTAATGCTTTGAAGGGGGGGGGCGATATTTCAGCCTGGAGTGCCACTCAGTGGCACATTTCAATTAAAGCTTCATCAAATTGGAGTGCATTCTCCAATTAACATCACTAATTAACTAGGTATCCCAGTGATTGAAGCCGAATTAAGAGTTTACACTGTTCTTCTAATAAAATGGCACACACCTAGCATGACAGTTGTCTATTTTTTTAATTATTACATTGATATCCTGCTGCAATCATGAAAGAATCCCAAGATATGCAACTCACAAGATATATAATAACAAGACATTCAACAGTAAAGGAAAAGGCATACAATAAATGCAATGCAGAGCATTTAGTAGAGCAGCCATAAAGATCCCAAAAATGCTGTGATGCGTGTATATCTGCAAAGGTAAGAATCATGCAAGCCATGGTGTTCCCTGTGATATTCTGTGGAAACAAAAGTTGAATTTTGAAGAAGGAGGATAAAAAGAGTATTGATACTTTTGGATTTTGATGTTGGTGGAGAATACTATGGACAGTCAACAAAACAAACACATACATCACTGAATTAATCAATCCAGAGTTCTCACTCAAAGCACAAATGACCAGGTTCAAATTATCCTACAAACTAAATGTTTTGGGAAGACATAACCCTCTGAAGAAGGCTTTAATATGGGGAAAGACAGAAGGAAAGTGATGAATGAGGATGACCAGCAGCAAAGTGGATGGATTTGGTTACAGTGGCTATGAGTACACAATTAGAAGACCCAAAAGATCAGGTTAGGTACTGGTTGTTATGGAGAAAATTGGTCTATGTGGTTTCTAAATGTCAATAGTGACTTGATGGTACCCAATCAATCCATTAAAACATCCATAGTTAGGTTAAAATTAGAAACATATGCTTATATAAAGCATAAGCAATCCCAGTAGCTAACTATGTATGTATGTATGTATGTATGTATGTATGTATGTATGTATGTATGTATGTATTTATTTATGCATTTATGCATTTATGCATTTATGCATTTATGCATTTATTTATGCATTTATTTATGCATTTATTTATGCATTTATTTATGCATTTATTTATGCATTTATTTATGCATTTATTTGTAAAATTTACCAGCTGTCCATCTTGCCTCAAGGTAACTCTGGGTGGCTTACAATCCAGAAACTCATGTCCATTTTTCAGCTGTTCATTTTGTTTATTAATCAAATTTATATGGCACCCATCCAGTGGTGGGTTTCAAGGTTTTTTACTACTAGTTCTCTGGGCGTGGCTTGATGGGTATGGCATGGCCTGGTGGGCATGGCTTTGTGGGAGTGGCAGGGGAAGAATACTGTAAAATGTCCATTCCCTGCCCACTCCAGGGGAAGGTTACTGCAAAATCCCCATTTCCTCCTGATCTACAGGAGGCAGAGAATAGCTGGGGGCAGGACCAGTCAGAGGTAGTATTTACCGGTTCTCTGAACTACTCAAAATTTCTGCTACTGGTTCTCCAGAACCTGCTGAATACTACATCTATACCCATCTCATGAAAGGGCAGCATGCAACAATCCAATAAAACAATAAAAACATAAAACAATAATTACCTCAACTATTATATAATAATGATTATTTTAAAATCATTAAAAACTAAAAGCAGAACTAAAATAAGAAAAGAAATAATAGATGGAGGGATATTAATAATACTGGAAGCCACCTTATGAGTTCCCTGGAGATGTCAGGCCTGCCGGCACGGGTGGGGCTTAAGAGACCTTTGAAATGATGACATTGTAAACTGCTTAGAGAACGCTGTAAAGCATTATGAAGTGGTATAGAAGTCTAAGTGATATTATTATTACTAATATGATCCTGAAGGTTAATCTATTGCCAAATCATAAAGAGCTTTATGGGTTAAACATTTTACATTAAGCCCAGAATGTAAGCAATGTGGGCGCTGTAGCATGGATTGCCTGTAACACATTATGGAAGTTGTTACTTTAAAGAATGCCTGGGGATTTTCTAATGGTTTCACAGCAATCATTTTTCCTATCAACTTTTTTTAAACAGATAATATCTTAGTTTTTTTAAAAAAATCCTTTGGGGTCTCCTGATGAATTTATATGTAAAACATCCAGTAACTGATGGAAGAATGTGATACTCCAAGCCTTAGCAAATGCTGTAGGTCTTCTTTTGCCTGACAGGGAGGTTGATCTGTATTTAAATTTAAAACCTGGTTGAGAAATGAGTTGGATATGAGTTTTTATCATAGTGATCTGAGAAAAAAAAGAGAGAGAGAATGCTAGGGAATATTTCCCCATGGGTATAATCTCTCAAAAGGCCCTTGGGATAGTATCAGAATTAGATCCAGGAGACAAGACAATTCCCAAGTAGAGATGAAATTGTCTTCAATAGATGGATTGTAGTATCTGTTCTTAAGTAGAAAATGCTCATTCCAGACCTCAAGGATATGAAAAGCTATCAGAATCCTGTTTGAGGATCATAGTTTGTTTGGAGTTTCTTTCTTTCAAACCATAGGCATTAAATTAGAAATTGATACACGGCAATTGCTTTTTTTTTTTTGCCCTGACCAGAATCTTATATTATATCTTTTCACTCTACTGCAATTGGAAAATTAAAAGAATAGAGCAGCTCACATGCATACACAAGAGCATGTACACTTTCAAACGCAGAAAGTATATATTAAAAAGGGGACTATTAATGCATAAATAATATTGGGGAGAAAGGGGAAAAATCATGCCTTAGCAGTTTGACCATTTTGTATCCATTTTTCTTCATTTTACTGATTTATAAAATGTATAGACATTCAGGCTGGAGTGCAATAAAACATAATTTTAAACAAGCCATTGTTCCTTAGCTTAAACAAGCTAAGGAATTATGGGGATAGCCAATAAATGTTAATAGCAGTATTAAAATTACTGACAACATCAGTTTAAGTTGTTTAACCTGAATTCCATTCATCAGGTTTACTACTTCCATGGAGAATAATAGTAAATCTGAATATAATTCAAGTATCGTCATTAATTTATTTATTACAAAGGGTCTCCAATGACAGATATATTCTGCTTTCTCATTTATGATTAATTGTCATATACTAGTGTTATTCTTAAATTAAAACCTGGCTCATAAGGAGATGTATTCTCACTAAGCTTTCATTAAAAATAAATTTTCCACCATGTAGATAAAACAATATGATTTATGCAAATGTGAGTAGGACTAGACCAGGACTGTCCAACCTTGGCAACTTTAAAACTTGTGGACTTCAATTCCCAGAATTCCTCAGCCAACCCTGCTGGCAGTTGAAGTTCCTAATTCTTAAAATTGCCAAGTTTAGACTCTACCATATCATACTGTTTAAGATAAGGACATCAAAGGATATGAAAGTAGGATATAGCATAGATATATCCTATAGCTATAGGTTAGAATCCTTCAGGAAGATGGATTCCATCAGGTAGAATCCATCAGGAATTCCATCTCAAACATGAGCCTTGAAAAAGGCTTTTACTGGAGCTGGTGTCTTATATTCAGTTATCTGAAAAGGCTGTTCTGCCCTCTATAGGTACTGTAATAATTCATGCTTTATAATAAAGGGCATATTTTCTGTATATTTCAGAAAACTGAAATATACAGTTTTCTGTATATTTCAGAAAACTGTCCTTTAGATTTCTTTATTTTTCATACAGTCACTTTCAACCTTGGCAAGTGTTTTGATCTCTTAACTTTTACTGTACAATGATACATTTAATACCTAATCTTCTCATAAACATGAGAAAAAAAAGGGAAATGGAATTGTCTTTTTAAGTTAAAGTTACATTTACTGTTTCATTTTAAGTATTTTTATCAGAAAACATTTTTCTTCTAAAGTTTTTTTTTTTGCGGGGGAGATGGTTGCTCTTAAATTTTCTTTGTAAAGCAAACTTATAAATATTTTTAAAAAAACACTTATTGTAAAGAGGAAGCAAGTTGTTTATCCTCATGAACGTATTTCAGATTTGTCCCCTTTTCGGGGACATATTTTCCAAGAAAATATGGTCACTGTATCTGTAGGTGATGCTTCTAAATGGATTCATTTATCTGCCCAGGTTCGAATGGCACAGCTTTGCCTCAGTCCCCCATATGATATGAACCTCTTCAATGTGTTTTATGTCTCCTGAAAGCTCCCAAGAGGCTCATGCACCAAAGTGTATTCCAGCTTCTTTCCATATCTTATTGGAAGTTTCTTCTGGAATTGTCAGAGAAGACAGCAAATGTCATGAAGTGGCACATTATTTTACTTGTAGAACCAAAGGTGGCACATTGATTTGTGAAGCAGCTTAAAAGCTTATTATAGTCCAACTATCATTGCATCCCTGACATTGTTCAGTTTTTATGACCATAGTGGCCCTCATTCCTCATATAAATACAAAAATGCAGAACATAAAACAGTTACAAAGAAACTCCATCTTACTCCCATGGACAACCAAAATCAGCTTCCTTATCATTCACAATGTGGGCTTCCATAAAGGACAGGTATTTGCACATCACTAAATAAATGGATAACATTAAGACAGTGCTTACTTTCAACTAAAGACAGATTCTACTTCTTCATCACTCATGAAGTAGGGAACTCCACCAAGGATCTCAGCAAGATCATATTTCATGTTCTAAAGGAATTTGACATCTTTAGATCAAGGATTGTAATCTTGATGAAAATACATATTATTTTCTTAAAAAATGGATTTTGGCCTTTGTTCACTTTGTTCACTTTGGTCTAAAAAAGCCTTTAAAGATAAAGGTAAAGGTAAAGATTCCCCTTGCACATATGTGCTAGTCGTTTTTGATTCTAGGGGGTAGTGCCCATCTCCGTTTCAAAGCCGAAGAGCCAGCACTGTCCAAAGACCTCTCTGTGGTCATGTGGCCAGCATAACTAAATGCCAAAGGCACACAGAATGCTGTTACCTTCCCACCAAAGTTGGTTCCTATTTTTCTACTTGAATTTTTTACATGCTTTCAAACTGCTAGTTTGGTAGAAGCTGGGACAAGTAATGAGAGCTCACCCCATTATGCAGTGCTAGAGATTTGAACCGCTGAACTTTCTGATCAACAAGCTCAGTGTCTTAACCACTGAGCTACCACATCAAAAAAACCCAAAAACTATTATTAAAGGACTAATATTATAGAATAAATAGAAATGCAACAAAATATCATAACTGAGGTGAGCAAGTCTCTGTCCAAAAATCAATATTCTTATAACAGCTGGATCTTTCATCCAATGTTTTCTCAGGTACCTCAGTCATTCAGGTGACGGCAACATACCCAACAGGTGTTCGTCTGATTTACAGTATTCTGCCAGAACAGCCCTATTTTTCTGTGGAACCAACTTCAGGTATTGTTTCTTTTCTAAGTTAAGTATCACCAATAAATCACTTAAGTATACTGTAGTCTATAATTTTATTAGATTCATTTTTATGAATACTTCAAGCAAATAAATGGGATTTAATTCAGTAAGATTATGTTATTTATTATTTATTTGTTTGATTTGTGTACCACCTATCTCATTTAGAAAATTGGAAAGCCACATGTACAGTATTGTTCTGACAGTGACGTGTGGTCAGCTTTAGGCCTGGTGAGGCACTTTTTAGACTTGTGGACTTCAACTCCCAGAATTCCACAGCCAGGCATGCTCAGTTCTGATTTAAAGCGACATCATTTTCCCCCCTTGCAAAATAAATTTTCCCATTCTTTTTCTTCTCCCTCCCCCCTCCTTCCTCCCTCTCTCCCTCCCTCCCCCCTCTCTTAAACAGACACACGCACACAGAGAACTTTGATCCCTCTCTTATTCACTCACTCTCAAACACAAACACAGAAGTTGGATTGGATATATTTTCCAAAGGCTTGAAAGCAGCTCCTCTGCCATACCCCACTTCCCCTGCTGCCTTCTGATCAAACTTTTTGAATTCCTCCCCCCTCCCCACACATGCACCTTTTCCAGCTGTTTCAGAGACAATTTCAACTCTGCTTCTCCCTGCCCTGCCCTGCCCTGCCCTCCCCTCATGAAAGGCCAGAGCTCTGTCAGACTGAGCTAGTTGCTCCCAGAGAACTCTAAAAAACCCTCTAAAAATGCCCTTTACAGGAGGCAAGAGATACGTGCCTCATTTGCATAAGGATTTTTTTGCTTGTTAACCCTTGCTTAACTCTTAAAAGGTGAAAAATTCCTTATGCAAAAGAGGCTCCTAGTTCTCTGGCCTCCTCCTATGGTTAACACAAAGCACTGTTCCAAGTCACTGTGAATCTGGCAGCAACTACCTTGGCTTTAATTATTTTAAAAAAATTCTTTAAATTCTTTCCTTTTCCTCATGACTGGTGAGGCCACGCCTTCCTTGCCTCTAGTGACTGCACGTCCCTGTGTTCTGACCTAGACTTCCCAAGAGCTTGAATAAAACTCCTGGTCCCGTCAAAAACCCCTTTTATTAATTTACTGTGAATTCTGCTCATTCACATACAGCAAAGTCTTTCAAGGGAGGATTTACAGTCATAGACCTTATCTGGCATAGAGAGCTGCTAGGCCGATATCTGCAAAACTTGGCAAGGAGTCTCAGAGAGTCTGAGCCCATTAAGCAAACTAGTTGTCTCCTGCAAACTCCACTTCCCTTTTACTCATCTTTTATTTCCTCTGGGAGGGGCCATTCATTGTCCACCTGTAAACCTTACTCCCAAGTTGACCCCTGTTTTTTAGCTGTTCCCTTCATCTGGCAACTCTGTGCATGCACACACTGAGAATAGCTGTTTGTCTGCCTCACTGATGTCAGACTTTGAAGGCAGCTGATAACTGGCATACTGCTCTGGCCCCCTCTCTGCCTCCAACCCAGAACCCTCATCAGAGCCTTCCCCAGACGGGCCCATGTTCCTCACCAATCTCCTCACTGTCCAAAACTGCTGTCAAATCTGCTGCCAGCTCCTCTGGCTGCTGGCGAGCCACAACAAGTACTATTTACTGAATCAAGGGCTTGCCCTATTGTGATCTAGTTTCAAGCTAACAAACTTCCTTGGGTAAACAAACATATACTATCACAACATTTTGGCTTTCCTCCCATATTTAATACATTATAAAACTGAATATAAGTTATATGATTTCTTTCTCTATGCAGAGATGTAAGTCTACTATAAAACAAAATATCCTATACTATAAGTTTGAAATTTGGTCTCTAAAAGACAGTGAGGTTGATAAATATCATCCAGATCATTTTAAAATGCAAGAGTATTTGGAATACTATGTGGCCATGACATTTCAAAATAATAGTGTAGAATGCAAATCAGAGCTAGCAAGATATTGAGGTTCTGGGGAATTTACATTTGTGGAAAGAGTATAATGTTTGGAGGTCTGCATCTTAGAAGCTATATTAGGACAGAGCTATAAAAAATAAAGTGAATAGGGCAGGTTTTTCTTCTTTATTTAGTATTAGAATTCAGGTAAACTCTAATGAAGCTGAATGGGAGAAATTCAGGTCATACCAAAAGGGGAAAAAATTCAGGTAGCAATTGTTTGGATAAAGCTATTGAAAATAACACTATGAATAATTATCATTATCACATTTATTGATTGATCATTTTTAATTTATGTATAAAATTAACATAACAACCCCAATTTGACTATATTTACTCTTTGCTCTTACATCACATCTGGTTGACCACTGGAGAGAAGCAAATTATAGTAGTAGTGTTTTTGGTTTAATCCACAATGGCTATTCTCTCTTTTTTTTTAAAAAAAAAAAAATTATTAAAGATTATAATTGCAATAATAAAAACTGATGCGATCCAAAAGAAAGAAGAGTAGACAGAAAATAAAAAGTGCAAAGAAAAAAAGAAAAAAATTGTTTATAATAAAGGAAAAAAGGAAATACACAAAGAAGTAATTCCCATAAGAAGTATAAACAATATTAGTAACATTTTACTTTCTTTTAATGTGTAAACAATGATATCTTCATCACATGGCCCATTTCTTATTTATAAAGAAATTCATACAATATTGTCATTTCAGCAAAAGTCTATTAAAGGTTTTCAGAAAAAACAAGAACAATATATTGTAACCTTGGTCAAATGATCTATTTTCTATTCTTCCTTTTCATTTCTAACAATTTTAAGCTTTAGTCCATTCAAATAACGTCAGAGAATTTGATTTTTTTAATTTCTTTTTTATTCCTTCTCACAAGATTCATCCAAGTTTTGACAAATTTCTTTTGTAAATCTAATATGAAAGAATTATCCAGATCATGCTCTTGGTTTATCGTTTGTCACAAAATGGTTGTTCTCTGTTTGTTTTATATTTTATAGGTGTGGTCAGAACAGCCTACCCAGGGGACAGAGAAACCCAAGATAAATATTTTGTTGTTATCAAAGCTACATTTGAACAAATTGGTGGACCTTCAGGTACAACAACAGTGACTATTAATCTCTCTGATGTTAATGACAATCCCCCTCGTTTTCAGCATAGTAAGTTGAATGTATTTTCATCATTATTTACCATTTGAATACCCATGCATAAATATTGTATTCTTAGTATGTTAACAGTAATTGAAAGCTAGTCTACATTTAATAATTATTATGTATGAGCTTGATTACTCTCATCAAGGAACCTTAAGAAAATTTGTTTTGCCACTGAATTCTTAGTACTGATATATAAATACTATGTAACAATAATTTCTGGAATATATTTATTTTAATATAATAAATATAATAATATCATATTCTATTTCCATAATCATTTGTCTTCCAGCAAGAATGGAAGGATAGTTAGACCAAATAATCAGGGGTGGGATTTTATTAGTTTAACAAATGGTTCGCTGAGCACACATTTTGCTACCAGCTGATCTTTGGAGCTACAAGTTTGCCAAAACCAGTCTGAACTGGTAGAATTCCACCCCTGCAAATAATAGAAAATGAAGAAGTTAAAGTGTCCTGGGACTTTAAAATTCAAATAGACAAGCACCTGCCACATAACCCCAGACTTAACAATTGTCAATAAGAAAGACAAAAAAGTCTGATTATTGGATATGGCAGTATCTGGAGACAGCAGAATAGCGAGAAAGAGCTCAAGAAAATAACAGAATACAGGTAGATATAAGCATTTCTAGCAAAAGAAAGTGAAGATAGTAGTGATAGTGCCTTGGGTACAATCCTAAAGCATATGGAGCCCCATCTGAACACCATTACCATTGACAATATCACCATCAGTGAATTGCAAAAGGCAGCTTGGAACAGTTTACATCCTGCAACAATACCTTTAATACCATCAAACAACAGGATCTGTCTATTCCAGGTCCTTGGGAAGAATTTTCTGGTAGATAAAAATGCCAAATCTAGTCTAAACATCTGGCTGACTGTGCAACCAACCATAATAATAATAAGTGGATAAGGAAGTTAGGAAGATTCCCCCACCCCATTCTTGCCTAGGACAAGCAGAGCTGCACTAATTTAATACAGCAGTCATTATATTCCTAGGCATTGTCAGTCCTACATTTTTTATTTATTCACTGGAATATGTTTAAGAATGAAACCTTTAAACTATAATCATATTTCAAATGAATCAATATAATCAATACAAACTATAAATGCTAAACATTGCCATTAAAACCAATAGTAAGACAGTTAAAAATACAGTTTAAGTCGATTTGGAGATCTTTTCTGAGGAGAAAAACGACTTGAAGATACTTCCAAGCTCAATATATATTGGATATACATTGGATAATGTATGAATGTCCTTCCATACGTTTCCTAAGCTGGTACTTGCCAATTTCTCTTACAATAACTGAGAAGGACCTCTACTGGCAACTAAACTTACTACAAGTGAAAGTACCTTATCCAACATTTCAAGTTTAAATTAGCACTGGGATTGAGAAACCAGCTGTATGTTGTTCTACCTGAAATTACTTAATTATTTTTTAGAAGAATTTTATATAAAGTACCTCATGGTAGTCCACCCTAACAGTTACCAGAATATAAATAAAATAGAGAGACAATGTGTCTTTCCCAGGTAGCATCTACATGGTGTACCAGCCTTGTTAAAACAAAAATATATCACCTGAGTTTTCCCCACTTCATACAAAACACAATGGTTTCATAGAAGGGACCCAAGATTGATTGAACTGATTATTTATTTTAAAATATTTATATGGCTTAAGCAAATCTGGAGTGCTCACAACAATAACCAGATACCAATTCTGACAATAGCAATAGCACTTAGACTTATATTCCACTTCACATTGCTTTTACAGCTCTCTCTAAGAAGTTTACAGTCAGCATATCGCCCCCAACAATAAAATTAATGAATAAAACAATCATAAAACTATAAAAAACAGTAAAACAATAAAACAAAATAGATTGTAGTAAGGGGATCCAGATTCAGAGGTGGGTTCCTACCAGTTCGGAATGGTTCGGCCAAGTAGGTAGTAACTTGGCCTGCCATCCCCCACCCCCAAACCGATTCTATCTTGTTTTTTTCCTTCTGCGCATGCACAGAAGCATTTTTTTCAGCACTGTGGATGCATGCACAGTAATGAGCGAACCGGCAGTGGCAGCAGCCGTTCCCACCACTGCCCAGATGGTTGGGGGCAATATGCTGACTCTGTAAACCACTTAAAGAGGACTATAAAGCAGTGTGAAGTGGTATGTAAGTCTAAGTGCTATTGCTATTTGTTTGTCATCATCTATCCCTAAAAGCATTAAAAATTCCATTGGAGTTGAGCATATAGTAAATTTAAAAAATAAACCATAACAATGTGCCTCTAACTTTAATTTACTGAAGCCAATTATTTTAGGCTAATGTTGTCATGCATAAAAAGACTTGGAAGCTCATAATTTTTTAAAAATAGTAATTATTATGCTACCGGAAGGAATTATTTTCCTCTCTGCTTCATTTTTAAAGCTACTTCCTTTCCTGTCTTCCTTTACTGGAGGATTAACACACAACTATTCAGGTTTGGCAATATGATATACGCAATATATGTCGAAGAGCTGAAATAAGAGTTATTTAAGAACAAAAATCCTAGGAAGATGAAGTAGTGAAGTGATAAACTAATATGGAATAACACGGAAAGCAAAGTCGTTCATAGCAATCCAACCGATTTTTAATTTAAGAAAATGAAAACACCTCTTGGCTTAAAACAGAGAAAGGATCTCAAATTTGCAGTGTTATTTTCATGCCATCTCAGGAGAGTTCCCATCAACTTACCGAGACACGACTCAGTAACAAGAGCAGTCATGTTATCTAAATTTCTTTAAACAGTGGCTCCCAGTTATCCACAAAATTCCATTTTGAAGTTTTAAAAAATAGGCAACAAAATCAAATAATGCTACATACAAAGTAACTAGTTAAAGGGTAGGGGAGAGAGCCTCTATTCTTAATTTGTTATGAGTAAATTTATAAGGTAATTTGAATAAAACAGTTCAGAAGAATCTTGATTTGCATACGTAAGAACAGAAGACTTTTATGTGATGAAACCTTACTGTAGTTGCCTTAATGTATTTGTTTTTCTTTTTCTTTTAATACGTATATTGGATTTTGTGGTTGTTATTTATGTATTTATTATTGGTTGCTCTGAACGAAGGAGACACATCAGAAGACCAGTTCTTTCATTTCCCAATTAGGAAAAGAAAACAGAGAAAAAAGAATCAGATAAAAGCAAGGGGAGAAAAGGCTTTTGAGGGCATCTCATGTTCTGATAGCAGAACCAATGTGTTTGATGTGTGAAAAAAGCTTCCAAGGGAGAGGGGAGTAGAGGAGATAGCAATCTCTTGATATGAGTCAATTTAAAAAGGTGACAATAATATGGATATAACAGGGAAAAGTTGGTTGAACTTTCTTTATTTTATCTGCTTTGGGAAATGGATTTTCAAATTGATTGGTATTCAAATTTAAGAAATTTGCTATATTTTGATGTTCTACTATTCACTGGTGTTATTCTAATTATAAATAAGGATATAAACGTGTCAGGTTAAAAGGAAAAACTTCATACACAAGAGATTTAGCAGTTCTATATTGCAATACTTTAAAAAAAACCCTCTACACAGCTTCTTCTTTTGAAATTCAAGAATGGTTAAATTAAACAGTCAAAAGCTGTTAAAGACAATGAGCTAATAGACCAAACAAAGAAATATTTGTTACAATACTTCTTTACATAACAATGTGATTCTCAGAAAGGATCACAATTTACTGTACATTGTGTTGCTTCAAATGAACAATGAACGTTTAATCAGGCTTGTACTGATAATTGCCTTTTCTTTAAGAGCGTTATGAAATGAATGTATCCGAGGCAGCTCCCGTGGGCACCATCCTTGGAAAAATCATGGCAAATGACAGTGACATAGGAGACAATGCAGCTATGGATTATATAATAGAAGATGATAACCCTCGTATCATTTGTATCATTACTAATACTGACACCCAGGAAGGAATTGTCATATTGAACAAGGTGAGATGTGATCTGTAACATTACAAACAGGGAACGAGGCAACATCAAATAGCTTTACTCATTATAAGTTCAGATGGGAAGAAGTTGTAATAACTCTAAAAGCTGTTTCATCCTCTTTTCCAAGATTTCATCCTATATACGCATGATCAATATAAATAATGTATTCATAAAATGGGCAGTTTACTTGTTGCATACCTAGAAACAAACAGTGTTAATCACTCTTGACTGAGAAAGTTAAATATTCTTTGCTAAACTCTGCTGGCTTCAGGTTGTCTCAAGAAATGTGTTCTCTTGGCTTAGCTTGAAATAACTCTTTCCAGCAGTCCTTATTAAGTCTAATTTTGCACTGCAGGCTAAACTACTTACTTCCCATGTTGCTTTTAAAATTCTAGTCTGGTTTGTAGTGGTTTGGCAATGAAGCTGGATTTGTGCTCAGACTATGGCTTTTACGATTGGTCTGTCCCTGCATTTCAGCCTTCTAATCTGTATATGAAAGGCAAGCCTTAATGAATGGCCTCTATTGAGAGGATCTCCCAGGGTCTATCCTTTTTTTTATTTTAGGAACTGTTTTCTTCTCAACAGCCCCCATTCTTTTCCTTTGCTTTCCAAAATGTTTCCACACATATCCTTCATATATTCTATAGTGTTCCCACTCATTACTCACCTTATTGTATCAATCCAAAAGACACAAATTATTCCTTCATTCCACTGTAGGCCCATAGAAATTTTGGGGAAACAGAGAACTGATGGTCCATATTCTTAGAAGTAAAGGAATAGCATTCATTGCAATTGTGTAACTTCCTTCTGACATACCTGTGTTGCTATTGAAATACTTAAAAAGGTTGCAGTATAGTGGACACAGAATGGGTGGAAATGAAATGGATGCCAGAAGGAAAGTTCAAGGATGGGCAATGATATGCTGCAAAAAAAGAGTAAGAGACAATGACCAAGAGTACCTATAGTGATTTTTACGGTTCCACCACAAAACCGCGCTCGACTAAACCGCGCCCGACTAAACCGCATTGCTGACGTCATTAACAGGGCGACAACAGCGCGGAGACAGGAGCACGCTGTAAACCCTAAACCTAAAATTAACCCCTAAACCTAAACCTAACCCCCCTAATCCTAAACCTAACCCTAAACCTAACCCTTAACCTAACCCTAAACCTAACCCTAACCCTTAACCTAACCCTAACCCTAACCCTTAACCTAACCCTAAAGCTAACCCTAAAGCTAACCCTTACCTTAAGTTGAATTGGCTTGCTTTCAAAGCGCTATTTAAAGCACCCTTCTTTCTCCGCGCTGGCTGTTGTCGCCCTGTTGATGACATCAGCGACGTGGTTTAATCGGGCGCGGTTTAGTCAAGCGTGGTTTTGACGGGTCACGGATTTTTACAGACCACCATTAGATCAATTGAAAGAAAAATAAATGAAATCAGCACAGAACCCAATCCAGCAGTCCAGGATGAAATGGCTGTAAAGGGAAGCAACTAATGCTGTTTCTGTTTTTATGGAATAATCATATATGTTCATTGCAAAGACTGTATGTTCTGCTGCTTCTCCCCTCAACCCAGAAGGGATCGGCCAACTCACTGTAGCCAATTTGCCATGGGACAACTCCCTACCGGACAATTGACATAGCATAACTCAATGCAATAGATGTTATTTGCCACTGTTTCTTCTACATTATTTCCATTTTTTTGGCAGTGAAAATAATGTTGAAGAAACAGTGGCAGACAACATTTATTGTGCTTAGTTATCCCGCATGCTATTGTCCCACAGCAAGTTATCCATAATGAGTTGGCTGTGGCAAGATGTCTGCACTGAAATAACCATGTTGGATTGGCCACAGAGAGATGGCTTTAGTGAGTTGGCTATGGCAAGATGGTATCTGAAAGTTGGCCATGGCAAGATGGCAGTGGCTGTTCCATTCCATTCCAGAAGTGATCCTGAAGGTTGGACAAGGATTAATGGATGAAAACTGACCAAGGAGAGATTCAAACTAGAAATACGGAGGATCTTTCTGACAGTGGGAACAATCAACCAATGGAAAGCTTGCATTTGGAAGTTGTGAGGGCTTCATCACTTGAGACTTTCAAGAAGAGATTGGACTCTCATTTTTCAGAAGTGGTGTAGGGTCTCCTGCTTAAGTGGGGGGTTGGAAAGATGACCTATAAGGTCCCATCCAATTCTGTTAATCTGCTAAACTGTTAAATCTAACTCCTGTCTCCACAATTCTGCTTCTTCCTTATCTCCCCATGCTTCCTGGCTGGGAAACATTGGAGGGATTTGTTCATGATGATTCTCTTTCTCTTGGATGGGAAACCCATGGAAGGTGCCAGATCACTGGACAAAGTGAAACACCATACAGTAATTTATATTACCAAAGCCAACTAGTAAGAAAGGTAACTGAAAAAAGTATGCACATGAGGATTACACTAACATTTTCTTCCCCTTAGGGCAGAAAAATATTGGATAACATGCCTATTTTGAAAACATTCCCTGTGAAACTGAAGCAATGTTTCTCAATTACCTGCTTATTGTTGTTAATTTCTCAGTATCCAATTTTCTTCTTCTTCTTCTTTTTATAGACAGTTGATTACGAAAGCCAAAGGGCATACAAAATAAAAGTTAAAGGCGTTAACCGGCATGTTGAAAAGCACTTCCTTGAAAAAGACGCTAAGTTTGAAGATGAAACAATTCTCAGGATCATAGTGAAGGATGCTGATGAACCTCCAGTGTTTCTATTAGAGGAATTCTTTATGGAGGTTGCTGAAGACAACTTGAATGGCTCATTTGTGGGAACTGTGAGTGCCAGAGATCCAGATGACATTGACAGTCCAATCAGGTACACCCCAAATCTTAAAATATGCCTGGATAGAGATATGACTGGACATAATATTATTATATGGTTTTTAGTGACATTGAAGAATACTTCCCAAGATCATTGGTGTAGGCCTTTGGGTGCTGTATAACTGAACATTACACATGTAGTTATTTTATTGCAATGGAGGTTATAGATAAATCTCCTGCTTGCATGGTATCCCTTGCTTCATTGGGATTCAGAAAAAGGAAACTTTCATAAAGTTTCCTGCTCTGAGAGGTAGAGAAGGAAGGAAAGCTAAACTAAGCAAAATAAATGGGTCACAAAATCTGTGAAAATAAATCTATCAGTTTTGTTCTCCTGGTTCCAAGGGTTTTCTATCCTTTATGTTTAATGGAAGTGGTAGTTGTTCTTTTGCCTTTCTCCTCTTAGTATTTTTTCCCTTTGACATTGTTTCAAAGCAGCCACAATAAAAATGCACTGCTGTAGCCCAACTTAGTTGCCAGTGTGAGTCACTTCACAAGTGGCACTTCACTGTCTCTTTTTAATCGAGTCCTTCACCTGCTGGGAGCCTGTCTGTGAAAGAAGAATGAATAATGCATTTTAGATTTGCTTCACTCTAATACAGGTATGAGCATATTTCAGCGCATAAAAAGAGGGGCTTTGATCTTGGCAGCAGTGAATTTTAAATGTTTATCACTGTTCATTTTTCATGATTTCTGAATAGCCAAAGCACACATATCCATATTCATGGCTACACAATTCTGTTTCCTTGACTGACAATAGTTTATATGTCCTTCTTTATGAAGGAATTTTTGCATTCCAGGTCTCTGAAACTCACTCTTTCTCTTTCTTCTCTCTTTTTTCTAAACCTTTTATGTGCAGATATTCTATTACCCATGGCAAGTATTTAAAGACATTTTTCAGCATTAATGCCCACAATGGAACAATTAGTATAAATGGACTTCTGGACCGAGAGAAACAAATTTGGCACAACCTAACTGTTACTGCCATAGAATCAAGTGAGTAGGAGTTTTAAGATACCTGTCCCAAATGTGCATTATGCAAAGGCATCTGCAGGAAAGGATGTTAAAAAGTCAAGATGGCAGCTCTGATGGTGAAATCCAAGCTCACCTTGCTATGATGCTTGTAAAAAAGGACTAGAACTTGGCTCGTGCATTTACCACCATCAACTTGACTTATTTAACTACTCTTGCACATGTCTCTGATATCAATATCTTTTTATGATAATTATTTTCCAAAGGGTTTATTTTTTGCAGTTGGGAATTCTTTTGTTCCTTTGTTGCTTGTTTCAAAAGGTAACATTAAGGAAAGGGATGTGTTTGTAGCAGGGGTGGGTTCCAGCTGGCACTACTGCCAGTTTGCTCATGTGTGCACTTCATGCACGCTATGTGAGCATGCACAGTGCAATTAAAATTGAAACTGAAAAACAAGATGCCGCCGCCATCACGCAAAGAACCGGTTTGGGGGCGTGGCAAGCTGGGGTTGATGTCGGTTCCAGTGACCCAGGTTATCAAACCACTACCGGTTCAACTGAACCAGTCCAAACCAGTAAGAATCCACCACTGGTTTGTCAGGATTTAATCTAAAAAATTTTTTTAATCAAATAGCACATTTAAAAAGACAAACAATACAGGTAGTCCTCAACGTAGAACTACAATTGAGCCCAGAATTTAGATTGCTAACTGGGAATTTGTTAAGTGAGTTTTGTCCCATTTTATGAGTTTTCTTGCCACATTTGTTAAGTGAATCGCTGCAGTTGTTAAATTAGTAACACAGTTACTAATCTGGCTTTCCCGTTGACTTTACTTGTCAGAAGGTCACAAAAGATGATCACATGACACCAGGACACTGCAACCACCATAAATATGAACCACTTGTCAAGCATCTGAATGTAAATCACATGACCATGTGCATTCTGTGGAGGTCATTAGTGTGCAAAATGGTCATTAGTTATTTTTTCAGTGCCATTGTAACTTCAAATGGTCACTAAATAAACTGTTATAAGTCAAGGACTACCTGTATAATGGAAATAATAAGGTACACTGCAGGATATAAAATTGTCCTCTTGATACAGGAGCTTATATTTTATTAGACTATATTTATTAGTTCTTTATTAGTTTATTAATTAATAAAATTAATTTCATTTTATTAATTATTAGTGGTATGAAATTACCCAGTGTTTACCTGAACTCCAGTCAGAAAATTAATTCTGAAACTGAGGGCACATTCAGTTAGACTTCTATATAGCCCCATCCCTTTTGATATTCTGAAAGGCTCTTAAGAGCTGGTTATGTGACCAGGCTTGGGCCTCTTATGAACTGGAGATATGTCTAGATAGCATTCATGGTGAGGGAGGTATTTTTATATTCTTCAATTATGGGTTGCACTTTTGTAGGATATCTATAGGTTTTTTATAGTTGTATTTTCTCTTGTGTCTCCTTGGGAGAGATGAGTGGCTATATAAATTTGATTAACAAATAAATTTAGTTGGAATTGAAAAGGATTGGCTATATATAGTTCTCCAGTTGGTGTTATCTAAAATTACAATGCAAGTTGCAAGTTGCCTAATCTATGCATTTCTTCGTAAATCATCTTGTCTTTCAGATGTTATTTCTTGCTTGTTTATTTTTTTAATACTTAGAATTAGAACTAAGCAGTCTCTTCCAAAATTTTAGTTCCTCATAATAAAAGGGTAAATGCAAATCATAAAGGGACAGTTTTATCTATCTTAAGATTAGTTCTTCAGTAGGACAAGAATATGGTTTTTCATTAAAAAGATAATGCAGACAAACACTTCAGCCAAATAAAAGGAGAAATAATTTCCATATTTTTTTTTCAGAATTCCAGCTGAGTGAATACAACATTTTAAGTGTACTAAAACAGTGGATTTTATATGCACAATGTCAAGGCTTTATGTGACTATTTTCATTCATATTCTTAGATTTTTGCTTTTTTAAAATCACAAAAACATAGCAAAAGAACTTTAACTATAAAATATTCTTAATAATTATAAAAAAGTCAAGACTATCTAACTATAATTTTACTAATTATGTATTTAAATAAGCACTTACATCTTACTATGCTGATAAATGTGCACTGTTCCAAAGAGGTAAACAATTAAGATAATAAAAAAAACTATTTAAAAAATGGAAAATAAGACAAAAGTAATCCCCAAAGTGCTTTTTTCAAATGGCAACTGGACTTTGTTTTTGGGTTGAAGAAGCTTCTTGGATAAGAAGTGAAACGTCTTCAAATCAAAAATTAAATCCAGTTGCCATTTGAAAAAAGCACCTTTGGGACAACCATGACCTGGATGACTGAGAATCTCCATAGACAAGACAAAAGTAAGTGAATTGAATGGCAGCTATCAAATCCAGAAGCTAAAATTAAAAAAAAATCATGTAGAATGAATATAAAGACAGTAGTTTAACTGATGTTGTTACAGTGGGAAGAAATACACATTTCCATTTATTAGTGCATGTCTGATGCTTACATCATATGAGTATTTTTGAAAGGGATTGCATATTGTGAAAAGGTAAAAATTGAATATTGGAATCTGTTTGATCAAAGATTGACCTAAAATTAATTCAGAGGTTCTAATTTAGAATTATGGCGTTTTTGGATCACATTAAAGAAATGGAGAGGCAAGGGGAGTAATTGAAAGAAAGACAGATGTGTAGTAATCATCCAAGAAAGAATAGAGGAGTTGCTTGTTCACATATTTCAAAAATGGCAGCTAAGTCCAGAAAAAAGGGCAGAAATAATATGTAGACATAAACCTGATGAAATTTAAGAATAATAAGCACTTGGGCTAGTAATCTCAGTAATTACACCTACTTAGTTGAAATCTACATCTTTTCCAACAGTACTATAACTGGAAATAAACCAAACAACAAAATTAGAGACAGAGAAAAGAAAACTTTTTTAAAAAAATGCAATTATGATTTTCAACTTCCAGTCATTAAAACCTTTGCCTTGTTATCCACTTCCTCCTGCTCTTAGAGTTTATAGGAATGTAATAATTTGGAAGAGTTAGATACTTAAACTATTACCTAAATCATATTTTCAAGGAAGATTACTTGAATTGACTATTTGAGTCATATTATTTGAATTATGCATTCAAAATTCCAAGTAGTTTATACATGCTGAAAACAAAACTGCAAATATGTTGGATCTCCTCAATTTTACATGAATGCATAATTTCCCCCAAACAAATGGCCTGGTGCTTATAAGTATCCATGTATTAACTGAGTTGCTTAATAATCTGGGAAGTGATTTTTTTGGAGTGAGAAAGATAATTCCTATAATTGTACCACACTTTGTCTTTATCTATATATCATAAATTAACTTTATTAATTATAATTTATTGCAGATCAACTTTAACTGAAAAGAAAGAAAAATAAAACAAATATGGGACCGTAAAACATAACTTTGGTGGGATGGGTAGCGGGAGGAATAAACATATATGCAAATATTAAATGTGTATTATATTTGGAAATTGCATTTCATACCTCATTATTGCAGAGCTTTACTAATAAATGGTGAATTAATTTAAGTAATCCTATATTCCAGTTCTTAAGACAATAATTGCATATTAGTTGAATTACCAACCAGTGACAGAACTAATAGTTTTAAAATAGTTCAACAGGGGAACAAGAAATGCTGCAACAAATACCCTAAAATGTTTTGTTTAAAACAATGTCAGATTTACTACACAATCCTTCTGCATGATATCACACTAGTTTCCATGTTATGCTACATAAATAGTCAAAAGAAATTATTTATCCAAATTTCTGATAATATTATATGCATTTATAGCGCATTGGCACAATGGAAAATTCTTACAGACAGGTGTTGAAATTATATCCACAAACTCTTTCACTTTTCTTTTTAGTGTATAATTAAATATTTTACTTTACTATTTATTTAAGCATTCACTAGTAGAAGTGTATCTTAGAAAACAGAAGGTAACGGCTGCAATTTTTGAACACTTCCTTGCAGTAAGAAAGGCCTACTTTCTAGCTCTACTGAATTCAGTTGAGTATATATCAGAGCAAATTGTACCATATTGCGCTTTAATTCACTTAAGTAATTAAGGAAAAAAGTGTGGCTTTATACATTTGTCTAGCTTACAGCTCACAAATCATCTTGATAATTAAGCTAATTTAAATATAGTGCAATTCACTGTTATATAGTTCTTTTCTGAATGCCTTAAGCAAAGACCCATCTGTGCAAAAGGATTTGAATTTAACATATATTCACTCAATTATTTACAAAACCTCCATCCCTTCCTTCCTTCCTTCCTTCCTTCCTTCCTTCCTTCCTTCCTTCCTTCCTTCCTTCCTTGCATGCATACATACATACATACATACATACATACATACACATCAATTTTTCACTCATGAAGAAATATGAATTTTTTTAATTTGCTGTTTAATTTCTATAAGCTATATTATAGCAATAATCAAATACAGAATGTATCTGAATTAATATTTGTAGTTGCCAACGTTGTATTAGATCATTTATGAATCATTTCTTATAGAAGATTTTTATAAGATGATATACAAGAAGCAACATGCAAAACACTTTATTGTTTTTATTGTGATTTCATTTTGTCATATATTAATGTTGATTGTAGTCTTGTTTATAATACTTTTTATTTAAAATCTAAACTGAACGTCACAATGTTCCTTAGAAAGGATTTTTGAAGAGAAAGAGAAAGAAAGAGAATTGCAACAGTAGAGAAAAGGCTGTTGACTTTCCATTCTGTTGTGTTTTTTTATTTTTGTTCTCTTCTAATTTAGTAAACCCAAAACAAATGTCAGAAGTAAATGTTTATATTAAAGTTCTTGATGCAAATGAATATGCACCAGAATTTGCAGAATACTATGAGACTTATGTGTGCGAGAATTCAAGAGCTGGACAGGTAAGACTAACACTTTGTAAAAAGTATTAAAATTCTCCTGAGATTTATTGTGATTTATATTGATATTCATTGTTTCCTGATTGCTTATTTGTGCCTTATGACTATCATTAAGCGTTGTACCTTATGATTCTTGATGAATGTATCTTGTCTTTATGCACACTGAGAGCATTTGTACCAAAGACAAATTCCTTGTGTGTCCAATCACACTTGGCCAATAAAGAACTCTATCTTATTCTATTCTATCTGCCAATGTTTCCTTCTTGTAGGAAATCTTGTACGACTTTTTTGTTCATGCACGTATCTGGAATAAAATCTTTCAGCTGTAGTGAAGAGCAACAAAGATGATTAAGGGACTGGAGTCTAAAACATATGAGGAACGGTTGCAGGAACTGGGTATGTCTAGTTTAATGAAAAGAAGGACTAGGAGGAGACATGATAGCAGTGTTCCAAAATCCCAGGGGCTGCCACAAAGAAGAGGGAGTCAAACTATTCTCCAAAGCACTTGAGTGTAGCTCAAGAAACAATGTGTGGAAACTAATCAAGGAGAGAAGCATCTTAGAACTGAGGAGAAATTTCCTGGCAGTTAAACAATTAATCAGTGGAACAACTTGCCTGCAGAAGTTGTGAATGCTCTAACACTGGAAGTTTTTAAGAAGATATTGGATAACCATTTGTCTGAAATGGTGTAGGGTTTCCTGCCTAAGCAGGAGGTTGGACTAGAAGACCTCCAAAGTCCCTTCCAATTCTGTTATTCTATTCTATTCTACTTATCTAGTTATAACATTATTCTTTTTTCTTCTACATCAGAAATGCAAAGAGAAGCTTTGTTCTGACTTCAGGTTACTTGTATCTTCATAGCCATATATTGTTCTGTTTGTCTTTACAGAAAGATTGTATGCTAGGATGAAGTGTTAACTACAAAAAAAGAAGTTATTTTTATCCTCTGCTTAGTTTTCCTTTACCTCTCTCTATGTTTAACCTTCACTGTTATAAAGAGGGCATAGACCTGAAAATAAAATGAAACAGTATTGAGGAGTTCCAAGAGATGTCCCAATCTACATTGTCCTCTATCTCCAATTTAGGGTTATTGAATCATTTCTTGCCATTTTAATAGCAACCACTTGCAATGCTGTTTTAGCTGTTGATATGAATTTTAGTTTCTTTGGGCATTTCTAACAGCCAGGTTCTGCTTATGGAAAAAAAAATGATCCTACCATTTTTCCATAAGCAGAACTTGGCTCTTAGAAACTCAAAGTGCTCAAAGAAACTAAAATTAATGATGGGGTTGAATTTGACTTGTCATATCAAATCTAATCAAATCAGATCAAATGTATGTGCAGAATTATCTCAATTTCATTTAGTTTTAGCTTTAATTTCTTGGCCAAAACTGAGCAACAACTGGCTAAGACATCTATCCTCACTTATGACTACAATTTGATTGGCTCTTGGTTCTACACAAGACTAATAAACCTGAGGAGTAGAGATGCTCTTAGAATCTTAATTATTTTAAGAATCAAAACAAGGCATCTGTTGTGGCCCAGCAGGATCCGGTTGAGCTGCTGATGGACTCGGATAGCGAGGAACAATATGAGTCTGCCAGGGAAAATGTGGAGGACCCTGGGCATGGTTCAGACTCAGAGCAGGGACCAAAGAGGGTGGTTAGCCACCAGGAGGTGCCTGAGGCATGGAGCAGTGGGGAGGATTCAAGGCAGTTTGTTCTTGAGGCAAGACAAAGAAGGGCGGAGAAATGGAAGCAGCAGCTGTGGAGGCAGACTCAGAGATGATAATTAACCCCAGATGGTTGTGGCTTGACCTTTCTCAAGAGAGTATATAAATGAAGAAGTTGGGAGGGGTCATTAGCAGGACACAACCGTTTGAAACAGTATTAGAATACTCTGTCTGTATTGTATCTGTGCCTGTTGGATTTTGGGTTGCTGCCAACTATTCTTGCATGTGAGTCTTGTCTGGGCTTTCAACCAAAGAAGTCGATAAATCTGTAATTAAAAAGTGGCAAATAGCCAAGCCTGTGTCTGGGTGATTTGCAGGTCGGAAAAGGGTGTGTGTGTCAGAACAGCATTATTCCCTATTCCACTTGAAATATTAAATTACATTAATTGGGCAATAGAAATCTCACTCTTTGATATATTGTTGCCTTCAGCAAAGCTTCATTTCTGTGTATCTTTGTCTACAGTTGATACAATCATAGCATTATTTATTTATTTTTCTCTTTTAATGACCCCGTAATCCCTTGCATCAGGGTGGAGTCAGAAAAACTGAATGGAGCTGAATGTTTACCAGCCAGATGCCCTTCCTGTCACCAATGCAGAGTTCACAATAGATAGTTACTCATTGTGACCAGAGAGAAAAATATCTGCTGCTACCTAGGATCGAACTCACAGCCTCTACTCACAGTCATAACATTATATGACTAAGAAAAACGAGGTTTTTTTAAAAAAAACTGGGTTTACCTGGGAGGATCTGATAGTATCAAAACAAGAATATGTGTATCATCATGCCATTAAATAAATTATATGATAATGCAACTTCAACATGATGTCTGACATACGAATCATCATCATGAAAACATGATCAACACATGTTGATCCTGCACTGTGCATTAGTTATAAGCAGGCAATGCCATTGTCTAATTTAACTATGAGAGAAGATTGTCTTGCTATTTTAGATTCCTTCAAAAAAAACTAGTTAAGAAGCCAGTAACTATATGCATAGTTTAGCAGCTAAGCAAGAATATCATTAGTTTTGTGTGAATAGCTCAATCTCCCCATGAGTCCATAATTTTAGTTTTAACCACAGATTCCTATATAGATCTTCAAAATAGGAGAGGACAATATATGTGTCATATACATACATGTATGACTGACATTAGCAAGAACAAAGTCAAAAAAGATAAGATGATTGCTATAGTAGTATGAGCAACACCTCTTTTGTCTATGCATGTAATCTTGACGAATGTTCAAAGTGCTAGAACTTCAGTGGTTTTCACAAAACTGCTACATTGCCTTTTACTTTTTACTGCTGTTCTATTGCATGAATTGATGAAGAATGGTCAAGGGGAGTAAACTAGTGGTGGGCTGCTGTCGGTTCAGACTGGTTCGGGCAAACCGGTCCCTATCCCCACCCACCTGCCCTGGTGCTTTGCTGTCCTATTTAGGCTTGTTCTTGATGCTGCATGCATGGGTGCAAGGCATGTGTGCAAAGTGCATGCATGAAAGGTCGGACGCATGTGCACTCTCACATTTTTTGTGCTGGGTGAACCAGTTGTTAATTCATGTGCCGCCCATCTCTGAAGTAAACAATTATACATTTCCTTCTTACAACTTTCTTGCCCCATGTTAAAGGTGAAAGGAGAAGATAGGAGATCAGTATTCCAATTCATTTCTACAATTTGGTCATTGTTCTGGAAGGTACAGAACTCTAGTAAAGTGTTTCTCAACGTTAGCAAGATTTAGATGTGTGGATTTCAACTCCCAGAGTTCCCCAGCCACTCATCTTAATATTTCCAAGATTCAGAAACATTGTTCTAGTCAGTGCATCAAAAAATAATCATAAACATAATTTGTGGCAAAGTAGAATCTACCGGGGTGGTGGTGGTGGAATCACAGAAGAGATTGTCAATTGCATTGCATGTGATGTTTGAAGGATTGAGCCAGATATCACAATACGAGCATAAAATCTTGATATGGCATAGCTGAAGATAAACTTTAGTATCAAAACTCAACTGGGATTAAAAGAATTTGGTAGATGCACTAAATTGATTAATGATAGCTCTGCATTGAAGGCATAAATCTTTTGCTGTCAGTGGTAGGTGGCCAAGCACTAGCTACACTAATTAAACTTTGCAATTGCCCTTGATTTTTTCTTCCTTGTATCAAAAAGAAGAAAAGTTAATATATTTCTGTTAAAGGAGATGGAAAGATGCCCTTTGGATGTCATAGCATGGGGAACATGAAACACCAAGCAGTCACACTTCTTATTCCGCTGCTTAATGTCACACTTGAAATAGTAGGGCAGGTAGGTCACAACATCTACAGAAGGGCTTCAGTTTGCAGATAAATTCTATTGCCTTCAAAAATACTTCCTTTCCAACAAGTATGCCAGAATGGCAGCAATTTATCAAACAATATAAAAGGGGACCAAATTGATCTAAAGTATTACAAAGGAAAGAATTGGACTCTGTTAGAATTATGATGACCTGGAACTATACAGAAAAATGGATGGAATGTTCTGCTTCAAATCTCTCAATAGGAAAATAATGTGAAGAGCAAAAGCCTGAAAATATTTCCTGTTCAGCTTTTGTAGATAAGACTAAGCACGAAGAAGTACTTTACCATTATCTTTGCTGGAACTGATTTTTTTTCAGGGACAAGGCATATTGCTTTTTTGTTGTATTAATATTGCTTCCAATTTTGTTCCTACTCATAATAGAATTAGGATATACAAATCACTATAAAACTAGCCCATGTTAGTTTTATATTGTTATTTATTTCCAGTAAATTGCTTTAAAAAGAAAAAAATCACAAAATGTATTTTATATTGACATATGTTTACCTAATATATATTGTTTTTGTACATATTTTTGTTAAAAAAAATCATATTTACCCATTATTTATGCATTTTCTATAGAAATGGGAAATCTGTTTTCCCAAATCACTTTGAAAATATTCTGGTGGCTAATGTTATGCCTTGCAGATATGACTTTTGTTTGCTCAAATGCAAGAATCCAGCTGAACACAAAACATTGAATTTATCTGTGTCTTTCCACATTTGTACATATTTATTTTGACACAAATCCCTGCAATTTGAGGATCATATGTGGATTGAATTTAATATGGCAATTTACTCAATTTAATGTATTGTAAAGTGGGTGAAAGTGTGCACTTTCAGTCAGAAATGGTAAAACAACACTTATTTACCTAACACTTAGCATAAATCAGCAATTATAATAAAAATGAGGCCTGTTGACTTGACATAAGCTCCCTTTCAAAAAATATCCTAAATACTATAAACAATAACAGTTTAAGTGAAATGTTTTAATATGTAAAATGGAGGAGCTTTCTGAATAAATGAAAGCCATATTGAAGATTCACTTTGTTATTCTCTTCTTCACATATATAAATAGCTTTCCTCCCCTGAGTTACTGAGAGGAGAACATATAGGAAAAATGCAATTATGCAAGAAAAATGAATTGAATAAATGCAATATTAAAATGCATAAAAGTCTTTTAAAGAACTATCAGAATATTTTTTTTAATATATCTAGAATTCTCTAGAGCTGAAACAAATCAAACTTCCAAAATCAAACACTATTATAGAAATCACCCCATTCATCCAGTACAATAAGCTTTACTCCAGGTTCATTGAAAAACATTATCAATGTCATTACTCCAAAGGACACTATCTGAATTAAGCTGTTTTTCTTATCCTTAGTACAAAAGGAAGATGTGGTTTAAGCAGCCACCTAAAACCTAGCCATAATCTATAATATAGTGAGTGCCATCATCTCCTGAAGAACTGATTCTATATACTTTGCTTTCAGTAAACATAGGTTGATTATTGTCTCTGCTAAGGATTATGTACCTCAGTTGACAGCACTGAATATGATATTAGCCTATACTCCAAGGTTTCCTGATAGTAGTCAATACTCCAAGGTTATTAGAGCAAGTTCTAGGCATAAACTAAACAATGTACGGCTTAGGGGGTTACAATCTGCAGGAGGGTTTGAACATTCAAGATTCTTTTCCATTTATTACAATTTTGTTTTAGTTTCATATATGCATATTTCTATATATTAATCTATCATCATCATCTTTTAATGATCCCATAATCCCTTGTGGGGTGGAGTCTGGGCAACTGAATGGAGCTGTTTACTGGCTGGATGACCTTCCTAGTATATTCAGCAGATATATTCTCAACGTGCCCAGAGAGAGAAATATCAGCATCTACCTAGGATTGAACTCACAGCCTCCTGATTGTGAGACAAGCCTCCTGATTGTGAGACAAGAGCTCCACCTCTAGGCCCTCACACCACTCATATATCAATCAATCCATCATGATTCTCATTAATTACATTATGCTTTGTTTCTGCATGCATTCATATTTTCTAATCAAAGAGACCTGTCTCTCACTCAACTATGGATTCATTATGCATTTTGGTAGCATCCTTGTTGATTTCAGTTGTTTGTGGTACTTGCATGCAGAGCCCCTTTAGCTTCTCAAATCTTAGGGTTTCATCATGTTTAAATCTAGGTCAACTGGTGATATTCCATCACCCCGCCTTGTCGAATCAAGTGTCCAGACAGATTTATTTATTTTGGAAGTAGAAATAGAACATCCTTTCTTTTCTGGCATTTAAAAACAATTCTGATCACATATTTTTAAAATGTGGCTTTTTCATCATTCTCCTAAGTACCTGCATGATGCATCTGTTTGCTCTTTGGGATGGTAGATATTAAAGATAGGCCACTCATCCTGTCCAAACTCTTTTCCAAACTTGTGGGCAAAGATATTGGGGTGACAATTTCTCCAAATTTGTCTGAGAATATCATTATTGAAAAAGCCTAATCATAGCTCTTCCACCATGATAATTTCCTTTAGGATTTACTGGAAGTGTGAGAAGAATAGAGGCTTATGTAAACTGATGAAGAGACAAGGACAAAATAAAGGACAACAGATACAGTGCCATCTCCTTGCTAAATCAGGGCAAAATTCTACCATAAAGTGTTTCCAAATTTCTCTACTCTCTCAAAACAATTTTGAATGCAAATTGCCTTTTATCAGTTTGAATGACAGCATGTAGAAATAAATGTGAGAAAATATCTCTAGCCGGCATCAGTAGGAATAGCCTTCCCAGAGTGTTAAATTACTATTGCAAACACATAGTCCATTTAAGCAAATGTTAGGCAGGTACCCAGTTGTCTTTTTCAATGCCTTGTAGATAATTTCAGTTTTCAGATTAATGAGGCTTGATACAACACAGTTCTTAGCAATTAGATTACAATCAATAGGCCAACTGCAGATGCTGGGTTTCCAAGATATAGACTAACTATATTACTTTTGCATTCTAAACCTTGATCCAAATATAATTAGTGCAATACTGTTGTTTTTAAAATCCAGCCTATGGAAGAGCTAATAATTTGCTAAATTTAAGTAATTAATCTAAGACCAAACTGAACACAATGTGGAATATCCAAGACTATAGACCAGTTCAATCTGCAAAGTGGGGACTTAACCTTCTTTCATCACCAATTTCCTGACTCAAACCCAATGGTGTCATTATTTATTCAGTGTCATTAGCTACTTTGAATTAGAAAATAGACAATTTTCTTTTTCTTCTTATATTGCCAGTAGAAGCTTTAAATCTAAGGAAAGATGCATGGAAATCCAGCTGTTTACTAAGCAATTCCCTCCTCCTTTGGCCGTTAGATGCCAAATTAGGAACATGGAAAGCTGCCAATGGTCCATCTAATCCTAGGTAGTTAATGGCTGGCAGCTGTTATCCAAGGTTGCTGGGAAGATGATTTTTTTTCCCCAGCTCAGTTTGGAGATGCAGGAAATTGAATCTGGGGTATTTTGTATGAAAATCACATATTCAGCCAGTAAACTATGGCTCCACTTCTGCTTTAAGAAACTAAGAAAGTGCCAAAAATATCTTACTATGTACATCTCTAGATGATTTTTCCACTTTTAATTCAGCCACAACACCAGAATTCATATTTTTAGAAACTCATTGATTTTGCTGAATTCTGCCCCAAATGTTTTATGTATACACATGCATACCAAATAGACAAATAAATATTTGATGCATGTATTAATTTAATTGTATCTTGCTTTATGAGATGAAGTTTTTCTAGGATAAGTTAGAATATAGGAGACAAAACAGTTGAATGTCTGACATTTACTGTCTATAGCTATCTACACACCATTGGTAAAACACAAAGAAAACATGAGCACATAGAAAAGATTAGCACATCTACATCCTCCTTATTTAAACCCTGAGAAATTGGTGTTTGTTTCTCAGTGTATGAGGTAAGGTTCTTTATATTATAGCTAAATTATAAATTATATTTATAATTAAATATATATATAATTCCTATATATATTGATATATATCAGTGGTTCTCAAACCTGGCAACTTTAAGACTTGTGGACTTCAACTCCCAGAGAATTCTGGGAGTTGAAGTCCACAAGTCTTAAAGTTGCCAAGTTTGGGAACCACTGATATATAGGAATATATCAAAGGAAGAAAAAGTATGGAAAACATGCATCAACCATAAAACTTATATTGTGTGTAAAATGTTTCTTTTATCACATCTTTAAAGTAGAGTAATGGATGGAAACTAATCAAAGAGAAAAGCAACCTGGAACTAAGGATAATTTTTCTGACAGTTAAAACAGTTAATATTTGGAATGACTTGCTTTCAGAAGTTGTGGTGCTCCAACAGTGAAAGTTTTTAAAGAAGAAATTGGGCAACCATTTATCGGAAGTGGTATCGGGTTGGACTAGAAGACCACCAAAGTCCCTTCCAACACTATTATTTGTGCAACTATAGCAACAGGAATTGCTCCTTAGAACAACCATAAGAGTAATACTGAGAGTGGGAAGTTGGACTTCCACCTATTGCAATCCTGTTAAGCTGAATCAACAATTTCATTCATACAATAGTCTAATTGAAATTTGCTGATTCAGCCCCAAGGCACAATATATCATACTAATACTTAAGTGTCTGCGTTTCCAAAATATGCTATTCCAAGGCATATTTTTCCATGGGTGATGGCTGAACTAAATGTATGTCACTGATGTAATCATAATAATTCTTTTATGTCAGGCATAACAAGAAATGTGCACTTCTTAAATACTATGGGACATGATGACAAAATAAAGGTATTGCTCCTTTTTTTTTAAGGAAAAAAGAGGGAAAACAATTTTAAAACATTAATGGAAATATGCATAAATCTGGTTTTAGCCAACTGGTTAATTATTAAGGGGTGCTTTATAAAATTGAATTGAAATGGGAAATTAAAGAGTGTTTTCAAAATAATGTGTGAGGCAGTAAACAACTTTTACTGACAATAGTAGCATTTTTTTCCTGCCATGGAAATAATGGGTTATTATGGCAATTGTAACATGACATGTTTATGAGATGTAAAATTTATCCTTTTTTTAATGCAAATATGCTAATTTTTACTTTTCTTACACATAGCAATTTAGTTTGATATGTTTGTCAGTGAGGAATATTTTCCTTCTTTGAAAAAACAATTGAGTGTTCCCATATTCAATCTGTTACAATCTCAAAGAATCAACAATCCAGCACATATACCTGTCACATTTTTTGGGTCGCAGCTACCATAATACATCATTTAAGTGCTGCCAATGAGGTTTCTGCACAGGAAGGAAATAGATATTGAAGGTTATGTTCAAACATATAAAGTTATACTTTTCATCTTGAAAAACAAAGAGTAGAATACTTTATTCATTCCTTTTCCTGTCCCTCTTTGTTGCTTATGGAAACTTTAGTTAACCTTTTCATTGCTATTTTAAAAGTAATTTGCATTACTAAATTATCAAGAATTTAGTGAGTATCTCCTTCCAATCAATACAAAATCAAGTGGCATAATTGTAAGGCATTTTTTAAAAAAACCAACTGCCCTAAAAAAGGTTGAATTAAATAATGTCAGTTTGTAACAGCAATTAAAAACATTTCCTGCCCTTTAGAGACAAACTTTGTTAATTGAATATAATATATTGCCTGCAGTTGTGACCCATTGCATTAAAAGCCAAGCAATAATCTTTGGCACTAAACACGTTGTTTATTGATTTTTGTTTCCAGCTCATCCAAACAATCAGTGCAGTAGATAAAGATGATGCTATGGAAAACCATAATTTTTCATTCTATTTGACGGAAGAGAGCAAAAACGGTTCCCGTTTTGAACTTGAAGATAATGAAAGTAGGTATTAAACATGGTTTTGGGATATTTGAATTCATTTCTTTTTCATTATTAGATTAGAAACAGAATGTTCATATCAAAGGAATGTTTTGCTTACTTTGAAAAATGGCCTCCAAGGGCACCACTACTCTGAGTTCTCCCTTCTGTTAACATTAGTAGCTGTCATGGCTCAGAATCACAGCCTGAGATACATCTCCTCAAAGAGAAAAAAAAAAGTCCAATTAAAGTCCTTTTGGAAAACACCTTTGGGGCAACCATCACCTGGAGATTGAGAATGTCCATAGACTCCTGGTGACCATTAAAGATCTCTTCTCTATGCACTTTCTCTTGATGGTCCTTTGAAAACTTCTCTTTGCTGTGTGCCAATTGCAGGAATTGTCATTGAGTAATCTCGTTTGGCTACTGTCCCTGTCACCCTCTCTTTCCCATTTACTTGGTCATCCTGAACACTGTTATAGTCCTGCTTTTGTTCCTCAGCCATATTCCCTGCTGCGTGGTACTCAACTAAGTACCCTACTCAGCTGTTTCGAAGAGTCTGGCTTCCATTTCCTCTGTGCTTGCTTCATTGCACCTAATCCGTGGGCCTAATCCATCTCCAGATTATGAGGCCTGACAACTGTCAGCCTCTCTTCCTCTTTGCCTTTGGGGGTCACTATTGCCATACATGGTGTCCTTGGCAGTGACATTGCTGCTGGCTGTGGACATCTTCGTAGCCGTCCTTATCTTGAACACTATTTTGCCCCACAGTGGGTATGGCTGTTGTGGTAGTCCATAGGAGATGTGGGATGTCTTAGTGGACATATTTTGTTAATAATGGTAAAAATAGTGGATCTTCTGCTAATAAAGTAAAGCTCTCCAAACGTGATTGACTTCAGCAAGGGAGTGGTCAATGTCTGGAATGTTCTACCTGACTCTATGGTTTCTTCCCCCATACCCCCATAACTTTAACCTTAAACTGTCTACCTTGGACCTCACCCCATTCGTAAGAAGTCTGTAACAGGGCGTGCATAAGTGCACCAGTGTGCCTACCGTCCCTGTCTTATTGTCCCCATTTATTCGCACCCATTTCCTGTGTTCATGTCCATGTTTATACTTAAACCTGTTATCTCATATATGTTTGACAAACTAACTAAATAAATAAACCTCAATCTTTAAATAAGACATTTAAAAATGGTGTTCGAGATTTCAGTGATCTATTTTGAGAGACTGTTCATATCACAGTAAATTCTCACCACCTGAAATAATTATCCAGTGGCTAGAAGGTCATCAAAAGGCTATGCATTTACAAGCTGACTTGAGTTATTGGAAGAGCTTTGATTGTAAAATGTTGTGCAGTGTGATTGATAGTAAAAAACAGACAACCAGAGAAGAAATTATCCAAGGAAGAATGAGAGGTGACAAGAAAAAGTACCAGATCTCCCAATAATTTTCATCTGGTTTGTTATAACCAGCATTCTATTTTTTATTCCTCAAATTTATTTCCACTATTTTCTCTAAGCTCTAGGTCATCTCTACTATAAAGTCATAAACTCTGTTCGGTTTTGTTATCCTTTGCTTTAAATTATAAGATTGTAATCCCCCGAGGAATTCCTAGCTAAGAAATATTATCTGTTCTCTCCTGTGTTGTTGGTTTTTTTAAAAAACAGAGGCTAAGTCTTTGTGACTGGGTCATATATGGCTTAAGATACTGGTTAAGCTGGGTACATGATCTCTGGCTTTCTAAACAGCATTTATTATTAGGCCTATTTTTTAGTAGGCAAGAGTGCAGATAGGTCAGTGATAGTAAGTTTAGAGCATATAGTTTTCCTACATAAATAAGCTTACATTATCCATGAGCTGAAGTAATAACCATTAGTATAAAAAACTGTACTTGATCTGAAGCCAACTATAGGCCCCCAAAAAATCATTTTTGTGCACCTGTTCTTTCCTCTGCTAGACATAATCTGTTTATTCATCCTTTCTCTTTTTCATCCTTTAATTTTTCTGTCCCTTAACTTATTTACCTATGGTAACTCAATACTATCTGTTTATCAAATATAAAGGAAAAAGAGTTGTGGTCAACTTTCTTTTGATAGAAAAAAAATCTACACAGGAATGTCTGAAAATGGGGTGCTTGGTAGGACCTCCAATAAATTATTGAGATATCCTTGGCATCATTGAAAAGTATAATTGATTAGCCTCTTATTTTAAGAGCTATTTTATAAATCTTTAGTTCAGGTTCTTGGTTTTTTTAAAAAAATGCGAAGAAATCTATTTGAAAGGTTCATAGTTGCTATCTAAATATGAGAAATTTTCAAAGTAAAGACCTTTCTATTATCTGGTAAAGCTGCCAAGTACTGAGTGTTATTAGAAAAGCATATACAAAAGCAAAGAGGCTGGATTTAAAATGAAGTAAAGGTGTAATATTAATAAATGCTTAAGCTGCATTTGCTAAAAATGAAATGAAGGCAAAAGAAATGAAATTCATAATTATATAACTTTTTTTACTTCTTTCTACTGATGTTATCATGGGGATGACTTTTCTGTGCTGCATATGGATCCCGAAAACTGAGAAAGAGGGGATACTAATTTTAAAAAATCTGAAGGGAAAATCTAAGTTGAACAGCTGATAAAAATTACAGCAAAGGTCACTAAAGGTAGCCGGCAGAGACTTAGAAGAAGAGCTATTTCTAATTCAGCCAAAGCATACATTGCTCATATTTACTTTGCTAATTATAATAAATGTTCTGACTAACTGAATAAATCAATAAAGCTAACTTCTGGAAAGTTCACGGTGGTATAAATAAGAAGTGACATGTTTACTTTTGGACTTGAAAATATGGTATCCTGAATTCCAAACCCATCGTATTTAAGTATAATTTCCTAAAGGACTTGTTAGATTGGAACACACATAGGCTAATGGTAACAACAGCTCTTTATTAACTCAGTAGCAACTATGTACAATCCAGCAAAGGTTGAGTCTGACAGCATCCCTTTTACAGGGAAGGTGATACTGCTACCTTCGACCAATGAGATTAAACCTCTGTTCCCACCGGAACAGAGGACCTTGGTGGAAACCATTATAGCTGAAGCTAGTATCTAACACTCCTCCCCTCTTAGATGGAATAATCCTACTGGTTATGTAGTGATGCATATAGGCGGGCTTTTTGGTAGCTCTGCCTGACCTGTGCAGTTCAGTCGGAGGGTGTTCTTTGGACAGGTCGGACGGACCTGTTTGCTCTGCAGCTCCACTTGGTGGAAGCTCCTGGAACCTTTCACAGGCCATGACTGGAGCTTCTAGAGCCAGTTCGCTTGGAGCTCCCTGCGGGCCTGCAACACAACCAGATAAGTTCCCCGGTAACCTCGGGCTTGAGCTGCCTGTGGACAGAGTGAGTCCTTACTCTGTTTGGGTAGGGCTTTGGCTAACTCATGCAGGAGTAACCTCTGGTTGCCTAAGAGTGGAGTTGGAGAGGCAGCCACGGAATTGGTCAATGTGACTTCTCCAATTCCAACCGTCCTTGAGCTCTACAAGATAAGCGCGAGGCCCAGTGATGCCTATAACTGTGGCAGGAATCCACAAAGTTCACCCGGCATAGTTGTGGGCGTAAACTGAATCCCCTATGCTAAAATTCCAAATTTTGCTCGTGGAGTCAGGGGGCGATGCAGCAGAATAGTTTGGGTGTAGCCGGTCTAAGTGGGACCTTAGCCGGCGACCAGGGGTGGGTTTCTCACCCCATTCCAACCGGTTCGGTTGGAACGAGGCCAGCGGTGTCCTCGCGCATGCGTGAGGCGCGCGCATGCGTACTAGCGTCTGTGCGATTCTCCAGCTGCTCCTGGAGGATCGCGCAGGCGCTGTATGCGTCCTGTGCATGCGTGGAAGCGCAGAATTCGGCAAAACCGGGTAAGGAGCGGGCGCGGGTGGGGCGCGGGGGGGGGGCTTCGCCATTCCCGGAAGTTACTTACTTCCGGGTTCAGCGACCAACCGGATCGCGGGGACCGCCGTGAACCGGTTGAAACCCACCCCTGCCGGCGACCCATGAGAAGCTCGGAGGGCTTCTCCCTGTAGTGGCACTGGGTGTGATATGCTGAATTAGCAAATAGTGGTCAACCCGTGTTTGCCAATCTCCCAGGCCTATCCTAGATAGGGCTTCTTTTGCAGATCTCACCATTCTCTCTGCTTGACCATTGGAGGCCGGATGGAATGGTGCGACCAGGGCATGTCTGATTCCCTGTGCTGCTAAAAAGGTTTCAAATTGCATGGCCATGAATTGGGGCCCGTTGTCAGAGACCAGGATGTTGGCCAGGACATGTGTGGAGAAAAGTCTCCGTAGTACCTTGATGACCACTTCTGCCATAGTGGAGGTCATCAGAACTACCTCTAGCCATTTTGAGTAGGCATTCACAACTATGAGGAATGTCTGGCCATGAACTGGGCCAGCAAAATCAATGTGCATCCTAGACTGGTGTCTCAGGGGTAGGGTCAGCAAGAAGTTCTGGTAATGGGCAGTGGCTCCCAAAGTGGAGCCTGGTCAGTGGACGAGACGGTAGGAGTAGGCAGCTAAGAAAATGGTCCACCTGGTCATCTGCGGTGATAATGACACAGGAGTAGGTCAGTCCCCAGCCAGCAAACCCAGTAGCGGTTTATGATCCATAATTAGTTCGAAATCATGGCTGTATAGGTACTCATGGAACCTTTTTACTCCAGCCACTGCAGCCAAAGCCTCACGGTCCAGCTGGCTGTAGTTTCGCTCGGCAGTGGACAAGGTCCTAGAGTAAAAGGCTATGGGAGCCTCAGTTCCATTGGGCATGTGGTGGCTGAGGATGGCTCTGATGCCAAACGGGGAAGTGTTGCAAGTCAGCACCAATGGCAGGGTCTGGCTGTACTGCACCATGAATGTGTCTGCTGAGAGAAGTCTTTTTACCATGGCAAATGTGACAGCCTTGGCTCTGCCCCAGGACCACTTCGCATTCTTTGCCAGGAGATGATGTAAGGGCTCAGCAACGCTGTAGAAATTAAGGAACCCGAGGAACACCTGTAGCTTGGTTTGATTGCAAGGTGTAGGGGCATCCTGAATTGCGTTAATTTTTCTCATGGTCAGGGTCGGGTGAATCCCAGAGCTGTCAATTAGGTACCCTAAGAATTCAACCCTTGGCACATTAATTTGGCATTTTACTTTTTTGAGACAGAGGCCTTTGTCTCTAATTCTAGCCCAAACAGTTCATAAACCTTTGAATAGTTGTGCCTCATTTGCAGCTGATACCAATATGTCATCAAAATAGGGGACGACACCTGGAATCTCCTGCAAAAGCCGTCCCATGACACTTTGGAACAGTTCAGGGGAGATACTAACTTCAAATTGCAGGCGGAGACATTTGAATGCACCCCTGTATGTCACAATAGTTTTGGCTTCCACCGTAGTGGCAATTGTTGGTATGCCTGATGCACGTCCAATTTAGAGAATACTTTGCCGGGACCTAAAGAATGTAGTAGGTGCTGTACAATTGGTACACGGTAAGCACTTTGCTGTAACACTATATTGATTGTGCATTTGTAGTCTGCGCAAATGCGGGCAGACCCACCAGATTTGACAGGTGTCACTATAGGGGTGTCACAGCATGCATGATCAACCGACTCTAGGATTTCCTGGCCTACAAGCTTGTTAATTTCCAGATCAATTTTGGGGCGGAGAGCGAAAGGTACTCTCCTGGTTTGTAGCCTTATGTGGGCTATGTTGGAGTCCAAATTAAAAGAGATTGGAGTCCCCACATACTTACCCAGACCGGTGCCGAAGTTGTCCTTGAACTCCTTAAAAATTGCTTCAGCACTCTTGTCTTTCAAGGCGTTGATACAGGTCACTTCTAGGCCCAGGGCTTCGAACCAGTCAAGCCCCAGGGCTCTGCAGGTCACCACTGACCACCATCATTGGGAGCTGGCCACTGTATTTCTTGAATTGCATCCGGAAGGTGCCCTGGCCCCTGATGGGGACTCAGTTCCCCTGGTAATCACAGAGGCAAATGTCAGGGGCACATAGATGCTGCTTCTTCAGGCTAGGGATAGCCCGCTTGAGTGTAGACCATGGCATGATGATCAGTGATGACCATGTGTCAATCTCCATCTCGCACTGGAGAGCCCTCGATGAGGACTGTGACCTTCAGCTTTTTTCGCTGCCTAGTGCGGACTTGGCCAATTGAGGTGTGGTAGGTGACTCTGGTGTCGCCTTCTGAGTGCCATGGTGGCTTCTGCCATGCCCTTTGGTTGGGCCTCCGCTGGCGGTTGGATCAGCTTCTTGGCTGCCAGGTCGGCATAAGGTGCTCGCTTCTGCAAACTTTGGCGATGTGCCCCTTCCACTCGCAGCGCTGGCAGATAGCGTCACGAAAATGGCAAGCTAATTGGGCATGGTCTCCTCCGCAGCTAGTGCAAGGTGGGAAATGCTGTTCGAATTTGCATGCCGGCTTGGTGTGGCTACTGCACATGCGGCAGCTGTCATCTTCTTCACCTTCTGAGCTCTCAGCCTCTGCAGCCTCGTGATGAATGCATGTGTTCTTTCGCGCATCTTGTGGAGTGCTTTGGTACTGCAGGGTTTCTGTTGACTTGATGGCCGATTCTGATGCCCTGGCTTTGTCCAAGGCAATTTGTAGAGTGAGGTTAGATTTGGAGAGTAACCTCCTCTGTAAATTAATGTCTTGCACACCACATATGATGCAGTCAAGAATAAGCTTGTCAAGATCTCGGAACTCGCAGTACGCTGTGGCCTTTTGTAGCGCCACGGCATACTCATTGATTGATTTGCCGCCCTTCTGGTTGCGAATATTAAATTCGTGCCGGCGGACGTGCTTAGATGGCTTGGGAGTGTAGTGAGTCCTCAGTGTCTGCTGGAGCACGGACCAAGTGATCGATTGTAGTGGCATTGGTTCTGACAGGTCTTTGGCAGTTTCGAACACTTCCTGTCCACAGTAACTGAGGGACATGTTCTTCTTGCAGCCTTCAGAAAGGCCCATGAGGTTGTTGGCTTCGAGGAAGCAGTTGAACCTCAGCATATACGAGTCCCAGTGCTCAGTGACTGGGTCATACGGAGTCAGTGGGGCGTGCATGGCCATTTTATGTTCTGAACATGTTTTGAGTTTGCCGCTCAAAAATGGCTGCTCAAAGCTGCACTGAGCTCCGGGCTTGATTTACTTTGCTGGATTGCTACACTCTTTTTGGTTCGCCTAGTTGCCTTCCAATCCCACCTTCGTTGCCAGTGTTAGATCGGGTAATGGAAAGGCACACACAGGCTAATGGTAACAACAGCTCTTTATTGACTCAATAGTAACTATGTACAATCCAGCAAAGGTTGAGTCTGACAGCAGCCCTTTTATAGGGAGCTGTCAGACCCTTCGACCAATGAGATTAAACCTCTGTTCCTGCCAGAACAGAGGACCTTGGTGGAAACCATTATAGCTGAAGCTAGTATCTAACAGGACTATTGATATTATATGGCTAAATATGTATTTTGTAATTTATATCTAACCCTGATTTGGGCTTTAAGTTAATATACAACTCAGGAATAAGCACCCCAGTAAATCCTCTAAGTTCTGAGGTTATTGTTCCATGATTAACTGTCAATGATAGCACCCTACATGAAAGCATTTTATTACCTGTAACCTATGTACAGTACATGCCCAAATATTGCTTCACATTGGTGCAGCAATATTATGATTTATCAAGGCACTTCATGTTGTTTTGGGGTCTCCTCCATCATGCCTAGAAGCCAAATGAGGCAGACAAAATTATGGAAAAGAAACAGAACACAATTGTGTTCTTGAACAAATCAGCTTTGAAGGAATATTTTGCTCTAAGCACTGTCTTTGAAAGTCTGCACAGCTTTATTAGTGTTATGCCATTTTATACATTACCCCAGCTACTCATAAATATAATATTCAAGTCTGGTTTAAAGCATTTTCCAAAACACATTTTAAAAATGGTAATAAAACACAAAATTTTAAGCTCAGGAGTTCAGGCTAAGCAAAGATATCATTTGTTTAAAAATGCCTGCGTGAAATTGTATGTATTCCTCAAAAACAATGGGGAGACCAATAACAGTGTAAGGAATTGTGGAAAATGATGCAATTGTAGCAAAAATAAGTATTTTTTACAACTCCCTCTTTCCAGAGAAAGTGAATAACTATTAGATACCGCAGAACTGAAAGTCAATGTTTTGTTATGTTGTACATTTTAATTTTTTACTATTGTTATATTGGTAGAATTTACAAGAATATAAATTTGCGTTTTTTAAATTCAGTTTGAAAATTCTGCACTGAAACTGATCTGTTGATAAATAGTTTTTTAAAATTATTATTATTTTACAGATAACACTGCCAGGATCTTTACTACAAGAAGTCGGTTCCATCATTCTGAACAATTTCTTTATCTCTTGCCCATACTAATTGTGGATAATGGAATCCCTGCTCTAACTGGCACCAGCACTTTAACAGTCACTGTGTGTGATTGTAATGAAGAAGTTAGCCTTTTGTCCTGTAGATATGGAGCATTCCTGATTTCAATGGGGATTAGCGTACAAGCTTTAGTTGCTATTGTGGCTTGCCTACTTATAATATTAGGTAATTTCTTTCTTCTGTCTTATGCAAAATACATCTCTGCTACCTTTTCATTGATTAAACCAGGAGGGGGTCAAACTCAAGACCTTAAATCTGCTTCAATCTGGCCCATGGTGCCAGCCTGGAAATAGCAAAGGACCAGCCCGCAGTGCCTCTGAGATCCAAAATTGGGTATACGAGGCCACTTGTAGTCCCCATGCCCCATTTTCAGCCTGGATGGCCTTCTGCAGCACTTTGCCAGTCAAAACGGAACACCGGTGTGTGTGTGTGTGTGTGTGTGTGTGTGTGTGTGTGTGTGTGTGTGCTGCAGGAGGCCATCCAAGATGAAAATGGGTCACAGGGACTGCCTGTGCCCTCCCATGCCCCTTTTGGCTGGCAGGGTGCTGCAGGTGGCATCCTTTTCATCTGTGCCCCCCACACCAGCTCACAGAGGAGAAGTACAATACTAATCCAGCCCTCAAAACAATCCAGTTTGATATCCCTGGATTAGATCATGGATTAGATTTATTTTGGTAAAACCATGGCTTGGATCCAGAACATAAGATGAATGAAACATTTGAGCTCTTCTGCCCTTGTTTTTCTTACCAGCCTCCAGTGGTCCCCTCCCAACCCCCCAACCCTCCCCCCACCTGTGGAGAATAACATGGTGGCTGTAGCACTGGAATGAAGACAGAAGGAAAAAAATGTTGAAAACTGGTGTAGAAAGATAGATTTTGCCCAAAACACTCCACAATGACCTTGGTTGGATTTTCTCAGTGTGACCTCTTTGCTCATCTTTTCCCCATGCTAACTCATAATGTTTACCACTGTCCACAGTCCATTAAAGCTCATTTCGGTGGACACTGGGGGGGGGGTGTCAGAAGGGGGAAAAAAAGAAATGGAAAGTCAGTTTTAACCTCCTCTGTTCTACAGAAGGATATCTAGCTCCAACATAATGTATCAATTATGTTTAGACATTTTCATCAGTCACACTATTTAATCTAAACATCTGTTTGCACATTACTTAGATTATCAGTTGACACCTAAAAATATGACCTCATTCCATCACAGACATAATTTAACTAACGGCATAGCTGGCTAGGATTTGCATGTTTGTTCTTTGCAGACTTCTCAAATATTTGTTAATCTTTTTTTCCCTGTTTTGTTTGCTTGCTTGGCAGTATTCGTTTTAGCAGTTGTGGCTTTGAAACACCAAACAAAGCCAGCAGCATTTCACGAGAAAGGAGAAATATTCAGAGAGAATATTTTCAAGTATGATGATGAAGGCGGTGGAGAACAGGACACTGAAGCTTTTGATATTTCGGCACTGAGACCACAAACTGTTCTGCGACCTCACAAGCCACGAAGAAATATTACAACAGAAATCCAGAGCCTTTACAGGCAATCTCTTCAAGTTGGTCCAGAAAGTGCAATATTCCGGGAATTCATTAATCAAAAGCTAGAAGAAGCCAATTGTGATCCAGATGTTCCTCCTTATGATTCCCTCCAGATTTTTGCTTTTGAAGGAACAGGTTCATTGGCTGGGTCCCTTAGTTCATTGGAATCAAACTCAGTAGGATCATTTATGAATGACCATTATGATTACCTTGTTGAACTAAGACCTCAAGTCAAAAGTCCAGGAAGCATGAATGGTCACAGTTCAGCAGAATGGTTAAGTGTTAAGAAGTGCTAATATCAAACAAGCGGGAAAGAATTGGAAGGATGATTAGGATAATCTGAAAAAATCAGAAGACAGAGAAATTTATGGCTGTGCCAAGTACTGTTAAACTCAGCACAAATCTTATTGCTGACACATCCTTTTCTAATACACACTATCACAACTGAAAAAAAAATGTCAGCACATGGGAATAAGAGCTCAGCCACACACATTCTTAAAAAGAAGATTCTGAAATAAGTAACAAATTGTGCTACTCTCAGATTATCTTTTGGGTCTTAGCAGGCACAAGTATATTTTATTTTGCAAACACCATATTAAAACCAAGAGCAGAATCTATATTTTCTAGGAAATTTTTCAGCAAAAGAAAGACATTAGAGTGCAGAATTTTAATTTTTGAACTATTTACAAAACTTTACATATATTGACTACAGTTTAAGTATTATCATAGTAAACTAATATATGCACACACACTTTGTTTGAAAATATAAATGCAAATTATATGGAATTATATATGAATGAATTTAGAAAAATGAAAAATAATGTGGGTGAACTAGAAACCTGGAGGAAGATCAAAATAATATGTGTTTTCCATTATCAGGTATAGGTAAATCCCCAGATCAAACTTCCTATATTTTCCTACAGTTTTCTTAAATCTCACAGCTTTTCCCCCCAGATAAATTAACCAGTTTGCTATTACAAATAACTTAGCATTTGATTGTTGCTTATGTCTCTACATATTTTTTAGAATATAAATTATTTTATTTCCTAAAACACATTAGAATAAAAGTATGAATTGTTAATAAACTTTGTGGAATCACTGTACTAGAATTAGAGTTTGAACAGTTGCAAGATATTTGAATTTGTGATTCAAGAATCAAGTAAAATAAGTTATTCTACTTTACATATTTGATTAAATTTTAAAACATTGATCATGGAGTATGATGGGAAAATATTAAAATATTTGTGACTGCTACTCTTGGGGAAGTGGGATGAAAATAGCAAAAAAAATGTATATAGGATATCAACCAAAGTGTTATTTACATAGCTTCAAGAATTCCACCACAATCTAATTTTAAAATATTCTTTGCATTTCTGTTAAGGCAGCAATAGGTTTAGAGAAAAAAGACTAAAGCAGTCTTTAGATTGTCAGAAAACAGCATACAGTGAACTGTATCAAACCACTGCAGAAAATTGAAGGAAGGAAGGAAGGAAGGAAGGAGACAGGGAGGGAGAGAAATAAAAGGAAAGAGAGAGGGAGGGGGAAGGAAATGAGGAAGGAGGGAGGGAAGGAAGGAAGGAAGGAAGAAGGAAAGAAAAAATAAAAAAGAAAGAAAGAAAGAGAAAGAAAGAAAGAAAGAAAGAAAGAAAGAAAGAAAAAGAAAGAAAGAGCTTTTGTTAAAGTTTAAATGTTTACCACTTAGAGTTCATTGGCTTGCCTTAGTGTCAAGGTTAGCCACACTTATTTATGGAACAATTTAAAAGCATGCATGAGAAGCAAGTGCATTAAGAGTTCTTTGTATATGATACAATACTATATAAAGGAGTACTCTATTATACGCAATAGACTAAAAACCAAGCACTTTATCTAAGAGTCATTTGTTTGTTGAAAACTCACTCTCAGGCAAAAAGAAAAATAAATCAGGCTTTTTCCCCTGTTTAATATTTTGAAGGGATGGTGTGGAGAATGCAGAAGAATATAAAGGAAACTGAAATAGTAGAGATTGTCTTACCATTCAAATAGAGTTATTTGGTAGTTAATGAATTATATAAATTTGAGGAAGAGGAGAGAGAGAACCAAGCAAAATAAACTCGAAGATGTCTCTTCTTTTGTCCTTCCAGGCTGACCTACATTAAAAAAAAATGTAACTGAAACAAATAACAAAATATTATTCCCCAAGTATTTTGATGAGCAGGGTTGATGAAGGATAAAACTCAATGGCTCATATCAGTACTGGACTCCATTCAGGTCCCTTAAGTTGATTCTGCAACAATGTTTAAACATGGACCAAATCATCTTTGAACTCTGAAACAATTGAAATCGTCTGATTCAGTTCAATGTCTCAGAGAGATTTGAAGGCAAAGATCCTTTCAAGATCCTTTCAAAGCTTTGCAAAACCTTCCTAGTCAACCTTCATTCACATTTGTTAGTTTTCAAAATTCATTTAGAAATATATTGATTTTTCACTGGCAGAAATCTGAAAAAGTTTAAAATCAAGCAATTTCAAGAATAAAGCAGTATCTGCTTTAATTGCACTAACCAGCTTGTGTTATGGTATATAAAACAAAGTCTATTCACATCTACTGTAGCTCTTCCCTTCCTAAAAAATGATTGACTTCCCAGCCAGTTATTTTATTTTTATTATAGAATATAAAATTAGCTTCAGCAATCATTTTTATTATCAGAATATTAAAAACCTTTTAAAATGCTGACATAAAATTTTATGCATAAAATTAGTTAACATGCTAATACAAGGCATTAATGCTAATCTAATGCTTTAGGAAAGGATCCCATCCATTATATCTCTCCAAAATTAAATTAACTGTTCCTATTGTATTGTTTATTTGCAAAGTCTCTAGACAGAATAAAATTGGCTTCAAACTATTAATCTCTGTTATTATATCTATAACTAGCTGATAAACCAGTGTTGCCCAGGTATTTATTTATAGGGGCAAAACATCCGGACCAAACATAATTTCTAATGTTGGATTTTCTCCCTTAACAGAGGAAGCCCCCTTGTGGAGTACTGTGAAGCCATTACCATGGCAACATCACTGCGTTGTACAGTAGAATCAGTGGTAGGTTGCAGGCGGTACACCCCAGTATGGGCATACTGGTGCCTGCCGGGAGCACTGGGTTCCATTACCTGGATTTGAGCTCTTCGGCGGTTATGCGCACGCACACGGAGCGTACAGCGCCTGTGTGATGCTCGGCCGAGCAGCTAGAGCATCACAGAGGTGTCACGGAGGTAAGGATGCATGCGCACACTGTGCACATGCATATGGGGCATGCCCGGCCCCATTGCACTGTACCAGTTGCAATGGGATCCGGAACCCTCCACTGAGTAGAATCTATATTACGGCAGTAAAGTAGAAGTCATTTTAAGGCACAACAGGCTGTATCTTAACAGAACACACAACCCAGGGGGTTTTGGGGGTGTCTTACCCCCACAGTGTTTGTTTCTAGAGAGTAAGTCATTTGTGTACCAATTTGGTTGAAATTGCTTGAGGCGATCCAGAGCTATGCTGGAATACACACACACACACACACACACCTGTGTGTGTGTATGTTCTAGCATAGCTCTCTCTATATATATAATATAATTTAATGGATGAGTAACACAGAATGTGTCGATCCAATTTAAAGTTAACACAATTTTAAAAAACCATCCAGTACATTCAAACAAATCCAGCAAGAAAAGGCTTGTACATCTTAATTTATCTTGTTTTTTATTCAGTGTTTGTTTCATAGCCACAGCATCATAATAAATGGAACAACTTCAAAATCTAAAATCAGCACTGTGATAAGGAAAGTCAACCAACTTTTTTTTTTCATTCCTCCAATTAAAATGCAAGTGATATAACAATGGAAAGGCAAATGTGCAACTCTCCTGATCCTGTTGGATGTCTCAAATGGCTTCAATCATGGAATTCCTCTGGGCTGGTGGAGAATTGGCTGAGAAGCATTATGTTGCTCTTTCCCAAGTGGTCAATTCCCATTGGTAGGGAAGGGCAAGATTAAACACTTGGACATTTTGTTTGGGGTATTGCAGAATTCAGGCCTTCCCATCTTACATAAAGCCACTAAAATGGTCACTCATCACCTTGCAATAAGAAATTGTTAATGTTGTACATCTACATACCTGGCTGTACACATGATATGGTTCTAGCTCAGCACAAGAGCTGTTAGGGATTGGATGTGGAAAAACAGATGTAGATTTAATCCCAGAAAGTTGGAGATGCTGAAAACCTGGAAGCCTTCTGATTCCAGAAATCATCTTGCTCTGAATAGGTTATATTCTGCAGATGGAGCTAGCCTGCAATCTGGGGTTTCTGTAAAGGCTCATTACCACAGAAGAAGCTGAAATTTCATGAACACTGGATGGATTGTTTTATTTTTCAGGCATACAAAAAAAAAGTCAACTGAATGTAAGTTAAGTCTAGATAATCCTGGAAAATTGATATGGAGTGTTGTAAGCACTAGCTGGCAACCTGTGGTTTTCCAATTGTTCTGAAATCAAACCCAACAGGGCTGGTGATCGAAGATAATCCTGTCATTCAATGATATGTGGAGGTTGTCCACTGTTGTGCATTGTGAGAAACCTACTTATATTAGATCTCAAAGATGATTGCTCGTATATTCTCCCAATTGAAGTCAATTTATCAGTTATGTATGTGAAAGAACAACCTCAACATTACTGGGACAGAAATGTTATAGAGAGAGAAATCTAGAGAAGGTTCCAAGGCAGGCATCTGACTTTTACAACATATTATGCAGTGACCTAATTTTTACTTCCCAATTGATGTTCAATTTGACACCTTTATATTATTTTATAGTTAAGGTTGTCAGAAATATCCTTGATGACATACTCAGATATCCAAATGCATTTAAAAAAAACCATATATTTTGAAGGAGAAATGTATTTAAGAATACATATTCCAAAAGCATACACAAACACAAACACAAACATGCGAGTGCGCGCGCGCACACACACACATCTGTCTGTCTGTCTGTCTGTCTGTCTATCTATCTATCTATCTATCTATCTATCTATCTATCTATCTATCTATCTATCTATCTATCTATCTATCTATATGTATATGTATACGTAGGTACCAGAGGTGGGTTCCTACCAGTTCACACTTATTCAGTAGAACAGGTTTGTCAAATCTATTGAACCGGTTAGAAGAGGTTCCACCAGTGGACCCGGAAAGCAGGTCACACCTACAGAAGAGGTTCCAAAATTTTTTGAAACCCACCACTGGTCCTTGGATATGATTATTTTACGCTATCATGCTCATATTTATAAAACTCAGTGCCTCTGTGAAAGGTAAGGATGACTACTGCGTTTGTGGTGCAATCAGAGCATTGCGTGTGTTGAAGTTGTTTTAACGCAAACCAAAGATGCCTTTTAAAAAACAAGTTTACATCATATTCTTATGCATGCCAGTGCTGTGTGTGAGGTAATTTAAGGTGGTTCTGACAAGTGTCGTCGGCATCTTCATATCCAGTCACATGGGTGGCAAGCCACTCGCATCCGGTCACATGGGTGGCAAGCCACTCCCACAAAGGAGGCCACACCCACAGAGTAGGTTTGAACAATTTTTGAAAACCACCACCGGTACGTACGTATGTATGAATGTATATATGCTGGTCTTGTTGTATTCAGATCTTTTCCCGTGTAAGATTGAGATTGTCTTGGCAACGTTTTGGCTAGGTCTCACTCGCCTTCTTCAGGCTGGTGTTTTTGGCTTAAAGTGTAGTCGGAGCTGCTGTCTCTCTATAAATCTTGGTGGGGTGTGTGTGGAGTGCTGGCTTTGTTTCAGTAAGTGGATTGATCGGCTGTGTGGTTGTATCATGGTTGGTAGATTGGTGCTGATTGGTGCTGGCTATGTGTCTGTTGTTGTTTTGTGTTGTAACGGCCTGGGTGGTGGGTAGGGTTCGTTTGGTGACTAGGGCTGGTTTCCAGATGTCTGGTAGGTGGGAGGTATCATCACGTTTATTCATGTTGTGGGGGTGTTTCTCTATTTAGATAGCTTCCATAATTATTCTCTTGTTGAAGTGTTCAGTTTTGGAGATTAATTTGGTTCCTTCAAAATTAATTTCATGTCCTGTAGCTTTAAGGTGCTGGAAAAGGGAGGAAGTTTTTTCTTTTTTTTCTTACTGTGTTCTTGTGTTCTGCGATGCATGCATATTCTCCTGTTCGTTTGTCCTATGTATGTTGCAGGGCAGATTTTGCATGGTATTTCATAGACTCCTTGGTTATCTAACTGGATTTTGTCTTTGGGGTTTCTTAAGATGTTGGCTATTTTTTGATCAGTGTTGAAGGCTGTCTTGATATTGTGTTTGTGGAGAATTCTGCTGATTTTATCTATGGTACCACAACACAATATCAATCCCTTTGGATTAGATTGGTAATTGTTTTTCTTTGGAATCTGTTGGAGATTAATGCATTTGTGAGAGAGAGTAATTCAATTTTCAGGTGGTCTTTGTTGGCTAGGTGTTGGTTCTGGAGATGAGGGTCTTGGCTACAGAGTTGATCTGTGCAGGGTGGTGATGGAATTGTGCATTTAAGTAGTGGTTGGTGTGTGGTTTTTTTCTGGTAGATGGTGTGTTCTAGGGATCCATTGGATTTTTTGTAGATTAGGGTGTCCAGAAAGAGAAGTTGGTTGTTTGCTTCTATTTCCATAGTGAATTGTATTTTGGGGTGTAGGCTGTTGAGATGTGTGAGGAAGTTGTCCAGTTTTTCTTTCCCATGTGGCCAAATCACGAAAGTGTCATCAACATATCTAAGCCAGAGTTTGGGTTTGTGTTCAGATTTATCTAAGGTGTTAGTTTCAAAAAGTTCCATGTATAAGTTTGCGCTGATGGGTGAGAGGGGTGATCCCATGGGTGCTCCTTCTATCTGTTTGTATCTTTGTCCATTATGGATGAAGTATGTGTTGGTTAGGCAGTGGTTGGTCACGTCCAGAATGTGTTTAGGGGGATTGTGTTTGTGTTTAGGGGGATTGTGTTTGTGTTTAGGGGGATTGTGTCTGGATAGCTGTCAAGGCTTCTTTTATAGGCACTTGGGTGAAGGGGGATATAATATCGAAGCTCACGAGTAGGTCGCTGGGCCGTAGGTTTCATTTCTTTATTGTTTCTATGAAGTGGAGTGAGTTTTGTACGTGTGAGGTGATGGATTCTGCATAGGGTTGGAGTTGTTTGGTGAGGAATTTGGCAAGATACTGTAGAAGTGAGCCTATGGAGCTGACTATGGGTCTGAGTGGTGTTCCTTCTCTGTGTATCTTGGGGAGGCCATAGAGTTTGGGGCATCTGGAAGATTTCTCTCTAGGGATAATTCTTTGTTGGATCTCTTCACTGATGGGAGAGGCTTTTATTTTGGATTTGGTGTTTTTTTCCAGGTAGGTGGTGGGGTCTGTGTTTAGAGGTTTGTAAGCGGGGTCTTGGAATATGTTGCATAGTTTGGCTTGGTAGTCAGATGTGTTCATCAACACTGTGGTGTTACCTTTGTCTGCTGGAAGAATGATTATGTTGTTTTCTTTCCTTAGGTTGGTGAGTGCTTTTTCTTCTTCTTGCTGTAAGTTGTTTCAGGGTGGATTACTGGAGAAAAGGACGTTGGTGACTGCAAGTCTGATTTTATTGGCTTCATCTAAGTTGATTTTGGTGAGTTTAGCTTCAACTCCACATATGATGTCTTCAGTGGGGATGCGTTTAGGGGTGACTGCAAAGTTGAATCCTCTAGAAAGGACATTGGTTTCAGCAGTGGTGAGGGTTCTGTCTGATATGTTGTGTACTGTTTGTTTCATGAGTTGCTGTGGAGGGGGGTTGGTCTTTTGTTGTTTTTCTAATCTGTGGAGTTTGTTGGTGTGTGTATGTCTGTTTTGTAGGAGGTTTCTGTTTCGGCTCTCCAGAGGGATAGTTGTTTGGTTTTTTCCCAGAGTGCTGGATGGATTGTGTTGCTGAGTTTGAGGTGAAGAGTAAGTAGGTCTCAGATGGTTTGGTCTAGTAGGAATCTTTTCCTGTGGAGTTCGTTTCTGATTAGGGCTAATTCAGTTCTTTTCAGGATCCTTTCGGTGGCTGAGGTTTTAGAATGGAATTTTAGTTGGAAGCATGTGGGGATCAGGCTTTTGTCTCAGCACTTGCGTAGGAATGTGAGGTCACATAAGATGCTGGCTCTTCAGACTTCAAGTTTCTCATAGGTCCTGGTGAGCAGGAAGGTTTCCTCCCCATAGAGGTAAGATATTTGTTTTCAAAGATTTTCATGGGTGTAGGTATGCTGGTCTTGTTGTATTTGGGTCTTTTGCAGTGTAAGATTAAGATTGTCTTGGCAACATTTTGGTGAGGTCTCACTCACCATCTTCAGGCTGGTGTTTTCAGCTTAAAGAGTGGTCAGAGCTCCTGTCTTTCTATAAATCTTGGTAGGGGTGTGTGTGGAGTGCTGGCTTTGTTTCAGTAAGTGGATTGATTGGCTGTGTGGTTGTGTGTGTGTGTGTGTGTGTGTGTGTAATTTCATTTACATTTCAAGTCAATATGTGCTTTAATTACATCAGTTGGGAAAAAATCCAGTTGTTTTACTATACTTTTACATTTTAAAAGAGCAAAAATGATATTGATATAAAGTAAATTGTACCAGAAAAGGCAATACAGTATATATTATTGTGCTTTGACATCACTAAAGAAGGTACAACCTCTGTTCTGGGATTCAGTAACAAATGACTTCAATGCCATTAAATATTGACAAAGCAATAGTTATAATGAATAACTGAAGAAGTGTAATAGGGCAGAAGGAATAAAGCTCCCCCCACATTTTTTCACATTTAAAGAATGAAAAAAGGATGGGAAAAATTCTGTAATCTACAAATTGGTTATAGTAATTATTATTAGTAGTAATATGTATACTTATCTAACTGCATCTTTCTCATCTACCCAGGTTCTGTTGATGGATAGCAATAGCAGTTAGACTTATATACTGCTTCACAATGCTTTACTCTAAATGGTTTATAGAGTCAGCATATTGCCCCTAACAATTTTGGGTCTTCATTTTACCCATCTCGGAAGGATAGAAAGCTGAGTTAACCTTGAGCCTGATGAGATTTGAACTGTCAATTCTGCAGCCGGCAGGCAGCAGAAATAGCCTGCAGTACTGCACTCTAACCACTGTGCCACTGTGGCTCATAAATAATGAATATCTGCAGAATATCTCAATTGTAGACTGAACTGCTGAAGAGAGCACAAAGGTTTTCTTTTAGAATGCATTTCATATGTGAGTTTGTTAACACATCATAATAGCAGTGACCTTTGTAGACTGAGAGTTGAGGAACTGACTAGTAAATTGCAGAATACTCTCCAATACTAGTACTGTCCAAAAGAACCTGCTGAAGTTTTTATTCCCTGGTCCCTTGAGAATCCAGGGTTTTAAAAACAAAATTATCCAGGGATTTAAAAACAAAAACACACTTTGGAACCCAAGCACTCCATACTAAGAAATCAAACTAATGTTCAAAATAAAACATCTGACCACAGAAGTTAATTGTTCTGACAGTAGCAATGTGAAGCTTGGTCTTCTTTGTCACCAAAAGTCTCAGGAAGCCTTCAGTCTCAGCTGTTGCCTTGGGTAGCTTGTGCAGTCTCTGACTTCCTTTCTTTCTGGCTTGAGGAGTTATTTCTAGTCTCTGCCTGGACATTGTTATGAGTAAAGCCCAGACAGCAGAGAAGAGTGGTGGATTTGTTTGTATAGGTCTGATAAAGTTGTCCCAAAGGTACCTTTTCAAAAGGCAAATGAACTTTCTTGGGTTTTATTTCCCTTTCAAAATATTTTGCTTTTCATTCAAGAGTGCAGATGGGTGTGGAATCTCCTTGGGATTGTGAAAGTCCTAAGAAAGTGGTACACCTATTTGAACTCTAATCCAGATGACTGAGGATACAGATAAACCTCCAAGTGGCCTCGAGGATTTTCAGAGAGCTAATGATCAGATGATTACAAACAATATAAATTCTTCCATTCCCCACCATTCACTTAGAGCTCAAGAAGCTTCTTGGATGAGAAATGAAACATTTTCAAGGGGAAAAGAAACTCCAAGAAAGTCTAATTGCCTGTTGGAAAAAGCATCTTTGGGATAACCATGACCTGGATGATTGAGAATTGTCATAAATACCTGATAAAGTTGATCTACCAGGTTCCTTTTTTTCTAGGTTTCTCCTTGTTACCTTCTGCTGTCTCCTTCAGCCTTCCTCTCCAACCCCAACCTGCAACAGCAGATTCTAGGTACAGTTATTCTGGGGAACTTGCTTCCAAATATTTATTACAATGTTCAGGTGAGAATCAAAGAGAATCAATTATCAGCTACATAAAAGTCCTGGGAGGAAGAAGCACATACATTAATATAGTTAATATATTGTAACACAATATATAATGATGTAAAAGATAAACAGTGAACTAGTTTTCCCTTGCTTGTTTTTGGGGGAACAAACATCCATTTCTATGTATATATGGTAGCATTAAGATTCTTGCTGAGAGATGGAGATGAAACTTGGCTACATTTGCAGAAATTTGCAGAACTTTTCCTGAAGCTGCTTTTAACTAATGGTTGGCAAACTTAGTAACTCAAACTACTAAAGCAATTTAACATAAGAAAAATGGCTTCTGGTTTAGGATAACTTTTCTCTTTCCTGCAAGAATAATGATTTTTAAGCAGCATAGCCAGAGAAAATCCACACAGTGACTGAAGGTTTCTACTGCATTTTGTATTTTGTTGTAAACACGTTATTGGAAACGGAACTGCTAGTTTTATATATTTTTTTCAAAAGTATTTTTTCTCCCAGAAGGTTTAATAAACAACTTTTAGAAAAAGAGTTCTGTGAAGCAACTTTTTAAACTTGAAAACAAGTGATCTGTGCAATGTATGGTCTGTGACAGCTAATTTGGATGGTAACATATGTGCTAACAATTTATAACAGCTATCACAAGAATTGGAAAGCACCAAGATTCTTCAGGAAGACAGAGAATAAGGAAGATTTCACCTAAATAAATCAGAACATGCTTAGCATATTTTGATAAACTTATTTCTATAAATTTTCTTTCTATTTTAGTTATATTGAATGCTCTGAATGAAATGTAAAACCTACTTATTTCATTATTAGCTATAGTTATAGAAATCACAGAAAAAATGAAGGCTAGTTGGACAATACATAATAATCTGATGTTTTCTTTCAGTGATTTACTAATATTCATATTAAACAACCTGTAAATTAATATATCACCCTTTTAATTCCAGCTCACCTTATCTTGCACATCCATACTGTTGTCCAATAAAATATCTCTGTATTTCACCAGTGATACTTGTATTAATCTGTATTTCTGTTATGTTTGGATTATAAATTACTATCTATTTAAAAGTGAATAATATGCACCTTTCAAATGAGACAATTAATACCACACCATTAATTAAGAAAAAGAAGAGGTTAGTGAGGCAAGCTAAACTTAAGATCTGGCAATTGGTTTTCGTAAATCAACTGTGACAATTAATTAGACAATTAGAAAGCATATACCTCTATTCACCACAATTTTCCAAAAATCCATTGACTTAGTGTAAATCAACTGTACAAAGAAGATTGAATGATGATAAATTGTGTGCCTGCTGTAATTTTAGTAGCTGACAAGGATACTTTTGCAATCTCTTTAAGCACAATTTTACTAAGGATATTAGGAACGGGTGCTTAGTGGGAATTATTGCATAAGCTGCTTTTACTACAGGCAGATCCTTTCAGGTTCTTACATTAGGTTAAATGCTGATTACTAAGTTTTTTTTTTTCTTTTGAGTTTTTTCTGGGTCCTGCTCTTAGTTTGTAAAGTGCCTTCTTTTTAGATTAGTACCTACTGGACAAAATCTTGATATCCAGTTACTATTTCATATTCTGATTAACTTTTCAGTAGTGGTTAATAAGACTTTTAATCTAAAAAGGGTTTTAACAAAACTATGTCTTTGAGGAATCCTTCTGTTAAAAAGATTGTGATTTCTGGATTTTCCTCAAAATGGTTTCATATTTTTCTAAATGGCAATACATTTTCTACCTTAAAAATAATAATAAGAAAAAAACCCTACTTAATGCATCATAATTCTAGGTAATATTTGCAAATATCTTCATAAAGATCCCTTTATTAGATTTTCAAGGACAGTTTCTGTTTCCTAGTACTTGATAAGCCATTACCTTATTAATACTGCTGTTCTAAACTTATTTAATTTCTACATATGTTACTTTTTTAACTAATGCAATCATTATTAATATTACATAGCATAAACTAATTAAATTCATTACTGTGAATTTAAATCTACAGTCTTATATTCTATAATCGGGATGAGAACTCTCTAGATGCTATTGCATTATAATTTTAATCAGTCCCAGTTAGTGTAGTATGATAATGTAATATAATGAGAGACATTCATGGTTAACTGAAGTTGTTAGCCTGTGTTATATCCACATACATGGGAATGAAGCTGGCAGGCTTGAGACCCAATGCAGAGATGGCTTCCAATATGGAGGATGCTATTTGGACCCCTTAGAGAAGCTCCTTTAACCAGAAGAAAGGAAGGAAGGAAGGAAGGAAGGAAGGAAGGAAGGGAGGGAGGGAGGGAGGGAAGAAGGAAGGAAGGAAGGAAGGAAGGAAGGAAGGAAAGAAAGAATAAATGAAGTAATAAAATATACTGCTTCATAGTGCTTGACTCGACTCTCTAGGTGTTTACAGAGTCAGCATATTGCTCCCAACAATCTGGCTCCTCATTTTACTAATCCTGGAAAGATGGAAGGCTGACTCAACCTTGAGCCGATCAGGATTGAACTGGCATTGGGCAGAATTATCCTGCAATACTGCATTCTAACCACTGCACCATCATAGCTCTTCAATAGGTATAGCGAATATACTGACCTAGCAGGAAGGATAGTAGGAATTGAATACTAATAAGGTCAAAAACATTCTAACATCATGCTGCAGTTTCTGCTGTGACAGATTTTTTCATTTTCTTGTATTTAAATGTAATAGACAAAGAGTTACATAAATGATGGTTTTGCTTTTGCTCAGGGCTGCCAATGCTTTGCTGGGAGCTCAGTATATGTGTTGTGGCCCACAGAGGTCTGCCAGCAAAGCGAGCTGCAGAGCTGCAAATGAGAAGGAGGTGGAGGGAGAGCCTGGGCCAGCATTGGAGCCTTTGGAAGACTCTAATAAGGAAACAGTATCAGAGACAGAAGCAAAGCCTGGGCCTTCCATCCTCCCACAGGTGGAGGGGCAGCTGTCTTTGGGGCCTGAGCTGAGTGAGGGGGAGGAACAGATGGGGCCCATCCCTGATGCACATATGCACAGAGAGGAAAAGAGCAAAGGAAACCAGTAAGCTGGCTCTCAGGGAGAAACAGACACAAACAATAGCCAGTCCCTCCCTGCCTGGGAAATAAATAGTAGGGGTTTGGGAGTGGCCGGTTGTCACAGACAACCATTCGTTTCAAGTATACAGCATGCGATTCGGATTTCTTGGCTAAACACAGGTTTGTTGGGACTAATTACGTTTTTTGTTTATCCATGTGAATAAAAGACTGTTAGTGCCTGGTTATAAAAAATGGGGCTGTTTTATTTGCAAGTAAACATCATATCACTACTTGCAAAGGCTGGGTCAGAACAGTACACTTGTTCTTGTTTGCATGCTTAATAGATTTATGTTGTATTTTCAAACAAATTTTGTTGTTTTAACTGAGCCAGATTTTGGCTGAAGCAATATATTAATAAACTGCATTTTTAAGCTTATGGTTAATGCTCATAATCTATATGTACCTTAAACATGTATGTATGTGTGTGTGTGTGTGTATATATATATATATGTGTGTGTGTATATATATATATGTGTGTGTGTGTGTGTGTGTGTGTGTGTGTGTGTGTGTATATATATATATATATATATATATATATATACACACACACACACACACACACACACACACACACATACATACACACACACACACACACATGTGTATGTGTATGGTATGTGTATGTGTATGTGTGTATATTATATATATATAATACTGTATGCCTAACTAGAATTCTTAGCTTTACTTTGGAAATCTACCATGCAAGTACAGCAAAAATCAAGAAAATGAACAACATAGATAGATAAAGTTGGAACAAATTCATTTTAAAAGAGCTAGGATCAAGTTGAGTCAAATTAAAAAAAAAAGGTGGATTCATTGCATCAAAGCCCATTATCAGAAACATTTGAGTTTTCATAAGCTAGCTGTATTTTAGGAAATCATCAATCATTTCTGTCCCCTTGGGGGTGGGGCAAAAAACAGGAAAATTTGTTTTCAGCACTGAGACAGCAAAGCCAAACATTTTCAAGGTTAAATGGTATATAGAATGTAAATCTTGAGCAGAAGTTTTCTGGCACTTTTATGCATTAGTTGCAATGACTGCTGAATGTTAAATGGGCTGCACATAAAAGAATATGCCACGATTCCATAACATAAAGATATTGAAACATCAAATGTAAGAGGCATTTTATAAGTGTCATGATGTAGATGACTAAAGTACATTGCCGACATAATTAAAATCTCTCTCCCCCCCCCCCCAGTCCTTTCTTATTATATATTTGTTTCTCAGGATTTTTTCACCCACATTAACCCTGACTATTACAATATTATAGTAAGTTAAATGCATTCTTTTTACTCACATCTTTTCTCGATCCAAACCCAGCAGCAATTACTTTGTACTATTGTTTTTATCCCTCCTTCCTCATTCTTCCTTTGCTTTTTTTAATAAAGGCATTTCAATCATTTCACTGATCTTCCACTCATCTGAAGTAGAAGATATCTCTTCAGCTTCCAAGTATTCCAAACAAGGGTGGGATTTTAGGGCCGTGGAGTGAAAGCTTTACCTGAATGAAATCTCAGATAAATAAAATATTGTGAAATGGCGGAACCGAACCATCAGCAGTTCAAGCTTCATTGAAAGAGTTTTCAGCATGGCATTTACCTAAAAAGGAAGCCACTTCTGGAATGCAGAAAAGCTTCAAAAATATTTTGAGACAATGGCCTCAAACTCCAGATTGTTTAGTACGATGAAAACTTTAATCATACAAGCACATTGGATAAATCTGGGGCAGATTCTCATTACATGTAGTCCTCAACATATGACAACAACTGAGCCCAAAATTTATGTTGTTAAGTAAGAAATTTCTTAAGTGATTCTTGCCCCATTTTAGTCCCAAAGGTGCTTTTTCAAGATGCAACTGGACTTTTTAGTTTTTTTTTCTTTGAAAACATTTCAGCTCAAGAAGAAACTTCTTGGGTGAGAAGTGAAACATCTTCAAAGAAAAAGCAGAAAGTCCAGTTGCCTCTTGAAAAAGCATCTTTGGCACAACCATGACTGGATGGCTAAGAATCTCCATAGACATTTGTCCCATGTTATAGCTTTTCTTGCCACATTTGTTAAATGAATCACTGCAGTTATTAAAAATAGTAACACTGTTGTTAAGTGAATCTAATTTTCCCATTGACTTTTTTTGTCAGAAGATTGCAAAAGCTGATCACATATATTGCAAGATATTGCAACCATCATAAGTGTGCAAAGGCATAGGAATGTAAATCATGTGACCAGGGGGATGCTTCAACCGTCATAAGTATAAAAAATGACCTTAAGTCACCTTTTTCAGTGTCATTGTAACTTCAAACGATCAGTAAACAAACTGCAGTAAATCGAGTTGTATAGCCCAACCTAGTCTACAGAGTTGGGAGAAAAAAATAGAAGGATAGAAAAAAAAATCAAATGCCAGTGTGTCGGCACTATCCTGAGTTATAGTGGTCTTTGAATATTAACTTCCCCATGCCTTTTAAGTATTATGATATGAAGTCATTTCCCTTTGGCTGTTCTCTTTCTGTTTTTGTTGTTTTAAAAGCATCCATTCTTGTTGATTAACTGTAAGTATGCATATATAACCTTGAACATTCTTCTCAAATGCTTGGCTCTATTTATTCTTAATTTGCTGCAGTAGCGATCTTGGTACCTTTGAAACAACCTACATTTCTTGCATGCAACTCCATTTCTCTTACAATTTTTTTCCTATTGCAGCTGTTTATTTGGATGAAATTGCCAGCAGAATAATTGCCCTTTAAACGATTCATCCAATGTAGGTATATAGTGGCAGCATACAAGGTTAATAAAATTAATATTGCAATTTTTTTTTTTTTTTAAGAGAACTTTTTTATTTTTCTTTAAAAAAAAAAAACACAAATATGTCATCATTTGTCAATCATTAAGACATTGAAATACAATTTTTTTTGTTGTGTGTACCCCTCCCTCCCTCCACCCCCCCATCCCCCCTCCTCCTTCCCCCCCCCGACTTCCCAGAACCCGTACACGGTATGGATTTTTAACTAACACAGTCTAAAATCTATTGAGAAAAAAGAAATTAAGAAATTAATGACATTCTACATTGAACTTAGCTTCTTCTTACTGAACTAACTTTTAACAGTTTAAATCATTTCTGATCTTAAGCATAGGCTAACTGGAATTTCTTAGTCCCGTATTTATTTTGTATATAGTCAATCCATTTTTTCCAGTCTCGTTTATATCTCTCATTTGAATGATCTTTGAGATATGCCGATATTTTAGCCATTTCAGCTAAGTTTGTTACTTTCAATGTCCATTCTTGGATTGTAGGCAAGTCTTCCTTCTTCCAATATTGCGCCACCAACAGTCTTGCTGCAGTTATCAGGTGCAGAATCAAATTGGTCTCTACCACTGTAAAATCAGTACATATACCTAGTAAAAATAACTGAGGAATAAACTTTATCCTTTTTTTAAAAACATTTTGCATGACCCACCATATTTTTATCCAAAATGCCTTAACCTTTTGGCAGGTCCACCATATATGATAATATGTAGCATCGAGAGAACCACACCTCCAACATTTAGGCTGTACATTCGGATACATAGAAGCCAACTTTTTAGGATCTAAATGCCATCTATAAAACATCTTGTAAAAATTTTCTCTCAGATTTTGAGCTTGTGTAAATTTCACATTTCTTACCCAAATTCTTTCCCATGTATCCAACATTATTGGTTCCTCAATATTTTGAGCCCATTTTATCATACAATCTTTAACTAATTCTGTTTCCGAATCCATCTGTATTAATACATTATATATCCTCTTTATATGCATTAAGCTTTGATCTCTTATTTGTTTAAACAGATTATCCTCAACTTGAATAAAGCCAATTTTTTGATCTATTTTCCACCTAGCCTGTAATTGCCCATACTGGAACCATGTTTGAACTACCTTCTCTTCTTTTAATACCTCTAAAGATTTTAATTGTAATACCCCCCTTTCCGAGGTAAGAAGCTGTCTGTAAGTAAATCTATCCTGTTTTTGTGCTGTATTCATATTTTCAATTGCATGTCTAGGAATTGCCCACATGGGTATCTTGTCATTTAATTTATATTGGTATTTCTTCCAAACCCGCAATAAAGCATTTCTCAAAATATGACTTTTAAAGTTCTTATCCAATTTTTTGTTGAATAACAGGTAAGCATGCCAACCAAATACCAGATCGTGTCCCTCAATGTTCAATATTCTATCATTGGTTAAATGAATCCAATCACTAATTACAGATAATGCCACTGCATCATAATATAGTTTTAAATTAGGTAGTTTCAATCCTCCTCTCTCACGTACATCTTGCATTATTTTCATCTTTACCCTCGGCTTCTTTCCTGCCCACACAAATTTGTTGATACCCTTCTGCCATTCTAAAAGGTTCGCATCTTTTTTAAGTATAGGTAACATTTGGAAAAGAAATAAAAATTTTGGTAAAATGTTCATTTTCACTGCCGCTATCCTGCCCAGCAAAGATAAGTGCAATTTCTCCCATTTTTTCATCTCTGTCTGTATGCTATGCCAAAGTGGTTCATAATTATGCTTATATAATTTCCCATTTGAAGTTAAAATGTTAACTCCAAGATATTTGACTTTTTTAACTACCTCACATCCTAGCATCACTCCTAATTCTTCCTTTTGTTTAATATTCATATTTATAGCTAATATTTTGGTTTTTCCTAAGTTTATTTTAAAGCCAGACACTTGACCATATTGATTAATCGTATTCATTAAAACCATACTGGATTCCTGCGGTTGTTCCAATATTATGACCAAATCATCCGCAAAAGCGCGGACTCTATATTCTTGCTGCCTAATCTTGATCCCTTTTAAACCATCCAAGCCCCGTATTTTATTCAACAATACTTCCAAAGTTATAATAAACAATAATGGGGACAAAGGACAACCCTGTCTTGTACCTTTTCCAATTTGAAAAGAGTCTGTTAAACTTCCATTGACTATGATTTGTGCTGTTTGCTGTTGGTATATTGCTTTAATTGACTGTAAAAAATTATCTCCTATCTGCATTTTTTGCAATATCTTCAGCAGAAATTGCCAGTTAACTCGATCAAAGGCCTTCTCAGCATCCAAAAATATGAACGCAGCAGGGATCTGGTTGTTCTTTCCCAAATATTCTAATGCATTAATAATTAATCTGACATTACTTTTCATCTGTCTCCCTTGTATAAAACCTGTTTGGTCCGTATGTATCAATTGTTGAATGACCAACATTAACCTATTTGCTAATATTTTAGTAAAAATTTTATAATCTACATTCAGTAATGAAATGGGTCTATAATTTTTGGGTTGAGTAGTATCTTGATCTTCTTTGGGTATCAAAGATATAAACGCTGTCTTCCAAGATGGAGGGACTTTACCTTCCGTTTGAATCATATTAAATAATTCTCTAAGAGGTTCTACCATTTCTAACTGTAAGTTTTTGTAGTAAACCGCTGTCAAGCCATCTGTACCTGGTGCTTTCCCTGGCTTTAATTGCTTAATTACCTGCAGGATTTCCCCCGAGGTTATTGGTTGATTCAATTTTTGCCTGTGTTCTTCTCTAACTGAAGGTATTTTCTCCTTGTCTAAATATTTGTCTATGTCTAAACCATTAATTTTATCCCCTTTATACAGTTCTGTAAAAAATTCCCAGAAAGCCTTTTGAATCTCTTCCTGTTGGAACACCTCCTTCCCTCTGTAAATCAGTTTAGATATATTTCGAGTTTTCCTTTTTTTCCTAATCTGATAAGCTAACCATCTGCCAGGTTTGTTTGCATTACAAAAAGTATTGTGTTTTGCATATAATAAATTAGTAGCTACCTGGTCAGAGATCAACATGTCAAATTGAGATTTTAATATGTTAATAGCTTCCTTAACCTTTGTATCGTCTGGTTTCCTTGTTAACTCCAGCTCTTTTCTCTTAATTTCCTCTTCCAGTTCTGTTCGTTTTAGCCCTTGCTTATTTCTATGTGTTTTATTTATATTCATCAAAACTCCTCTCATATACGCTTTGCTTGCATCCCATACAAATTCCATAGATGTACCCTTATTCATATTCAAAACAAAATATTCAGATAGTAATTTTTTACAATCATTAATATAGTTTTCATATCTAAATAAATTTTCATTCAGTCTCCAAAACCTTCTTGCCTGCACTACCCTTCCCAACTCCATCCAAACTGGGTTATGGTCCGAAAGGACTCTAGCTGCAATCTTTGTTTTCTTGACCCTAGAAAGCAAATCATTAGTGGTTAGAATAAAATCGATCCTTGAAAGGGATTGATGCCTGTCCGAGAAGAAAGTGAAGTCATATTCCTCTGCATTTCTTTCTCGCCAGATATCTCTCAATTCAAAATCATCCATAATGTCAAAGAAAGATTTGGGTAACTTTGCTCGCATCTTGGTATTTAAGCGGGAAATCTTCTTATCTCTCTTAGTATCTATCACTCCATTCCAGTCACCCAATAGTATACAGGAACTATAGTCCCACTGTACTAATTTAGCATGAAGATTTCTATAGAATCTATCTTGCTGTTGATTGGGAGCATAAATTCCCAAAAGTAATGTCTTTTTCCCTTCTAAGATTAAGTCTAAAGCAATATATCTTCCGAAGGGATCTGCTTCTATTAATTCAGCTTTCATATCTTTTCTTAAGTATACAACTGCCTTGTGCAGGACAAAGTAGGTCTCTCCCACTCTGCTCTAAGTTTTGTTTGATTTAATCTTATCACGAGCTGAATCCGTTTACTGCGAGGACAATAATTGCTTATCAACATTTTAGCTTCTTCTCTTTTTCTCCTCCGAAAAATTATTTACTCAGAGGCTTTTAAAATGGCGCCGAGCAGGCTGGTTTCTCCGGTAATAACGAACACTTTTTGCTAATTCTCACAAGACTTCAAAAGAGTTCAAAACAAAAGAGATAGCTTATCACATGTTTTGGTTTCACAATAGAAGAATTTTACTCCTTCATTAACTTTGCTTATTTGGAAGTTAAATGGTGATGAATCTGTTGAACGGTTTTGTTACAATGTTTACTCACTGAAACTTTTGCCAAGCCTTAAATTTCAAAATAAAAGCCTCTTTACTTAAAGCTGCATATTTAGGCAATAGAGTTTTATTAATTGCAGGCAGACAAATTTTGAAATGGCCTCAAAACCAAATATTAACTTGAAGACGTCACCCTCTACTTCCAGGGGCACACCCTCAGTGCCTGGCACAAAGCTGCAGCCTCCGCTTCCTACGCCCCCTGCTGGGGATGTGTTAACGAAAGAATTTTTTCTGAGTAATCTAAGCGAGGCTCTTAATGCACAGACAATTAAAATGGAAGATAAATTTAGAGATAATAGAGAGGAGGGAAAAGAGGAAATAAAAGAAATGAAAGAAGAAATTAAAAGTGAAATTAAAAGTGAAATAAAAGGACTTAAACAGGAGTTGTATGAGAAATTTGAGGCTAAGGTTGATAAAATTAGAGACGATATGCTGAGTCTTGTAACTGTATTAACAGAACATATTTCTGGAGTGGAAGATACTCTAGAGGTTCTTAATGATGCCAATGCTAACTTGACATTGAAAACAGAGGTGGTGGAACAAAAAGTGGAAAATGCTGAAAAAGAAATTATTATGATACAGTACCGACAAATGGAGTTCGCATTAAGAGTAAGGGGGCTGCGTGAGGAGAAACAGGAGAACCTGAAACAGATCCTATCGGAAGCTTTTGACCGCCTGATGGGAAGACCAGGGACCAACCAAGGCTGGCAAATTGACAAAGCTTACCGCGTTAACTCCTGGCTGGCAAAGCAAAAGCAGCTTCCTCGAGACATCGTTATATATTTTACTACAAGAGAGTTCAGAAATATGGTACTGCAAGCGTCTTATAACACTAAGCTTCAAATTGGCGGTCAAGACCTGGCTGTTTTGAAAGAGATACCACCTCAAATGTTAAGAGCCAGAAGAGACTACGCTTTTTTGGTCGAAGAACTCAGAAATCGTCAGATACAGTATAGATGGGATGCACCATTTGGCATCATATTTACATTTGATAAGCAAAGGTACCGCCTCAACTCTGTATGGAAAGCCCGAGATTTTTATTATAATATATTGAAGGCCGGACACCCTGCACCATCTGGACCTAGAGAAAGACCACAAGAAGGACAGGATAGACAGCAAACTACACAACCACCAGACAAGATGGAGCATCTCTCTTCTCTAGAAGTGCAAGGTGCTATGGAACCAAGACCTAGCCGCATGACTACTAGACGTATGGAGAAACAAGCTAAGAGGCAACAGCATCAACAATCATCGGCCATCGATCAAGGAACTACAACAACAAATCTGGAAGCAGTGGGAGGAGCTAGACCTAAGGTTAAACAGGCCGTGCAGGAAGCTCTAAAAATGCTTCAACCAACCAAAGATGACAACTAAGATTTTAACATGGAATGTCAACGGACTGAACTCTCCACAGAAGAGGAAGAAAATATTTCATTATCTTAAACAGTTTAAGAACGATGTAATTTGTTTGCAAGAAACTCATATCAAGTCAACTGATCAAAAATATTTGATCAACTCAAAACTTGGTCAACATTTTGCAGCTTCTGCTATGGAAAAGAAGAATGGTATAGTTAGAAAATTAATATTGCAATTGATGACGCAATTAGCTAGGATGTGGCATTATTATTTACCCATCAAGTCCTTCCCAAGGACCTTGAATAGACAGATGTTGTTTGAAGTTGATAAAGGTATTGTTGCAAGAAGTAAGCTGTTCCAAATAAAGTTACCCTCTGCAATTGACGGGTGCTGATTTTGTCGATATATTATTATTATTATTATTATTATTATTATTATTATTATTATTATTATTATTGATACTAAGTTTTCTTCTACTTCTATCTACATTTCTTTGTATTTTGTGATTTTTTTTAGTTCATTCTCCTGTCCTCTGCTATCTCCAAGTACTGCAATGTCCATTATCCAATTCTTTTTGTCTTATCAACAATTGTTAAGTCTGAAGTGTTGTGTGGCAGATGCTTGTCTGCTTGAATTCTAAACTCCCAGAGCACTTTAGCTTCTTCATTTTCTATTACTTTGCCTAGTTTTTGCTTGCAGGCAAATGATGTTTCTTGCAGCTATTCCAACATAGCTTTGTTGCTAATTTTGCCATGCTGTTATTTGTAATCAGTCTCTGCAGTTGTTCACCAGCAACTAACTAGGTAGTCCATTGTTTGTTACATTTCTTTGCAAAGGTGGTATTTGAAAAGGTGGCATTATTATTGTTAAGACAATGGTCACTGCTAGTGTTTTGGGAAAAGATCATAAACTGCTCATTCCTGTTTGACACAGGTATGTAAGTTGCAGAACTTGTGCAATGATGTCACCACTATGGTGAAATATACACCATAGATGTCTATCAAATAGTTTTAAGCATTGTACTGTGAGTGCTAAATTGCTCTTTATTAAAACTTAAAACCTGCACCATGGGTTTAGCTCTGCTGTGGAAATGTTAGCTAATATGCCAAACTATATAGTGCAGGTAATTCTGAAAAAAATATGGTTCTCAATTGCTTCCTCCAGTGGAGGAAATGTGGTTAATAAAGGGGAAAATAGAAAGCAAGTCAATAGCCTTGAATTAATCTCCTGAAGTAAATGCTTAGTAATTTATGAGTTGACAATACTACTTTAGTCCTAAATTGATCAGAATTGGTCCTTATTTAAAGATAATGGCAGGATGTCCATATAGAATGCAGATGTTACAAATCTGCTAGAAGAACAATGTATAACTGGTGTGTAATGAACAAGACAAAATGTAACCATGCATAAAAAGAATATTAGTTAAATGAATATGTATATTGAAAATTCTGAAAGTCTGAAATCTTGCAAGTCTGAAAGTATATATATATACACTTTCAGATTGCAAGATTCTTTCAATAGATCTGTACAATAAAGTGACATTAACTCATCTGGTCATGATTCCTATCTGGTTTACCTGGCAAGATCAACGTCAATCTTGAAAGTTTAAAATTACTGTTTTTCCTATATCTCCTTTACAGTTCTGGCACTGATGAAAATAGAGTGATAAAAATGGTTTCTTTTAATCTATATGAAGATGTGTAGAATGATATGATTTGATTTGAAACAGTAAAAAAAGCTATGAAGAACATTTGAAGTCAGAATTCACTGAATGTATTGGTGCAGTCAAAATATCCCTCCTCCTTCATCTTGTTCTCTGGAAGGGTCAGCCCAGTTGCTCTGAGGTCTACAAATACACGTATATACAATTCACTTTTCTAGCAGTCCCAGCAAAACTCTGCCTCTGTACACATTTAGAAGCACAGAGATCTCTGGGAAACTCTAGTAGCAGCCATTCAGAGGATAGCTGTTTCAATGCCCCTTTTAAGGAGCGGTGTTTGGCTTGTACCAACACTCAGTCCAAGGCAAGCCTTCAAATATTGTTTTAGTCTTTCTAAAAATGGAGGCCTTTATTGCCCCCAAAATCAGTAATTGAGTTTTCAGCAACAGAGTTAGAAATTCATTTCATAAATAGCACTACATTGAAAATTACTATATGTAATGCAAAAGCATTACATATGAGGGAAAAAAGTTCCCATCTGCTTAAATTCATAGCTAGGATTTCTCCAGATACAATGGGAAAAGTGATCTAGATCTCTAAACATTCTTTTTACATTTAGTTTTCATTGCTTGCATTTACTTTTGTGATCCACATTTTCTCTAGGTGTTTAAAGAAAATAGTAATCAATTTACTTTATTAAATTTTCACGGCTGCCCATCTCATTTGATTCTGGGCAGGTTATAAAATCCAGTAAACCAGAAAACCAATTAAAACAATTACATGTTCATAGTAGTAACAGTTCTATCACAATTTCCCCCTTTATCCACAGAGTAGTAGGCTGGTCTGAGAATTTAAAACAGAGGTCCTATCTACCCAGCCTTAATTGAAAACCTAAACTGATTCTTCAACATTAACTCTCGATGATTTTATACTGGTTTATACCCTTTCATCTCTCAGTTGAGCAAACCCTGATAGTGGCTATTTTATTTCTATTTGCTTGTCACTTATCTTCCTCATCAATGAAGTATCCATCCCAACCTAAAATCATTTTGGAGTTTAAACAAACATAATGTTAAATATCTTATATACCACTGATCTAAGGAAGAGGAGGAAGAGGAGGAAGAGGAGGAATGTCGATGTAAAGATATCTGAAATGACTGCTGAAAATTCATTATTTTCAAAATGCTATAATTGTCACAGCAAAAGCTTTTGCTAAATGTGAATGTCTTTCAATTTATTATACTTTCTTTCTGAACTGGTGCTATCAACACATATTAAGTAATTTGCTGCTCCTTTGTCATTTTTTATTTTTGTCAAATGTTATTTTACTTTTTCCTTTATCAAAAGCAGGCCTGTGTTAATTTCTTTCCCATTCTTTCTCTTTCTTTCTCATTCCCCCACTTCAAATTTCTGCTACTCTTCCCACTTAGAATGATTAAGCCAAAACATTTATATTATATGTATAACTCAAGCTCACATAATAATATTTTTCTCTAAATTGATCTCTGTTGCATATTAATTGCCACTTAAGGAATGAAAAAATATGTCATGGAAATTCATTTTCCTTGCTTCTTTTATATAAGAGAACAGCTTTTGCTTTGCTCTTGCAACACTGTATTTCAAGAAGTTATAGTGTAAACTTCCCATTATGCAAGTTATTTTTCAATAGTGACAGAGAAAATTTAAATGTAATTTGGGTTACAGGAAATTCTTGTAGCATCAGGATGCTAGTTTCATTTTATAGTTTACCAGAAAAATATCACTCAGATATCTAGTCTAGAGGTTCTGTTCCTCCCTAAAATGAAAATAGCAGAGTTTCTGAGAATAAATTGGGAACAGAACAAGTTCATTCAGCACAAATAGACAACTTGGTTCAAAGTGAATCAGGAATTTCACAGAGAATGATGCCAACAATATCGAGTGGCTGCTCTGTTGACAATTCTATGTTCATTCCAGTGGTGGGATTCAATTTTTTTACTACTGGTTCTGTGGCTTGGTGGGCATAGTGTGGCTTGGTGGGCATGGCAGGGGAAGGATATTGTGAAATCTTCATTCCCACTGCACTCCAGGGGAAGAATACTGTAAAATCTCCATTCCTTCCCCACTCCAGGGGAAGGTTATTGCAAAATCCCCATTCTCTTCTGATCAGCTGGGACTCAGGAGGCAGAGAATAGATAGGGGTGAGGCTACTCAGAGGTTGTATTTACCAATTCTCTGAATTGCTCAAAATTTCTGCTACCATTTCTCCAGAACTGATAAGAACCTGCTGAATGACCTCTGGGTCATTCTTTAGTCATCTTTCCAAATGAATTCTAGAGCAAACCTTTCTTCAGCTGAGTCCCTATGTCATTGTGAATAGAATAGAATTGAATTGAATTCTTTATTGGCCAAGTGTGATTGGACACACAAGGAATTTTATTGCTTTCATCTTATTGTCAGCCCACAAGTGACATAGCTAAATCATTTTCAACTACTCTAGTTTTAAAGTGGGGTTTTCTTTGTTAATCTGGCTTCAATGAGAGTATAAAATGACATGTTTTATCTGTTCAGCTGATGGCACACTCAAGTGACCCTACATGATGGAGGTAGCCTGAGGTCTATTGGCTACTTTAGGCTACTGCAGTTATGTCTTCCCTACCTGGGGTCCTAGGACTTTCCTCTACCTACAGGTGGAACAGTCAGGATACAGTCAAGTCAAAGTCAAAGCATGCCAAACAAGCTTACCAGCAGCTGGGGAACAACACTGCCAAACAAGAGACCCAATTCCACCCAAAATCTGAATTAACAAAACAGTTATGTTGGAAGACAGATCCATGTGAAGGAATTTCATAAAACTCCACAAACAAACAACAAACAAATAAATAGGAAAACCTCTCCAACTTTTCTCTGTTGTTCACCTGCCTTGAAAATCAGCTGCCCAGCAGACTTACTTGGTTCACAGATTTAGTGCTTTTTTTAAAACAATGCAATTAAATCTATGTTTCCACAAGCATACTGTCCTTCAATGGTTATGCCCACAGTCTGCATGCCTATAAAAGGTAGTATTTTGACAAAACACTAAATATGTGATTAAGTGCTACAGATGGTTTCCTAATAGGTAACTCGAAGGTTTAACCAATGGCTTTGTTTAATATATCTTACTCCAAAACAGAATAGCAATTTCTGGTAGGGTAAGGATCAACAGTGGGTTCTGGAATTTTGAGTTTGATAGTCTTTTATCAGCAAAAGGCAGAGTAAAAATATTTTTAATTGAGCCCTGGGAAACATCCTGAATGAATTCAGGATGGAAATGCCAGATAGGGGGGGGAGAGAGAAAGAGGGAGAAGATATCAAGGTTGAACAGGTTAAGCAAAATCCTTTTCATGTCACCTTCATGTGTTACTTTCAGGTTCATTTGAAATTCCTTGTAAGTCAAAGATGGCAAATTCAAATGCTGAGCACTCCAGATATTAGCGGTTGACTTGCTGGGACTGATACAATATTTCAGTAGCACCTGGAGGGCCACATGTTTCTGTCTCCCAAGTAGGACAGCCAACTTTTGACAAAATTGTAGGATGGTGTTATGGAACAATTAATCTGGAACTGCAACTGCAATCACTATTAAGAATTCTTCTTGTAGCAGACAGGTCTGAATACCGCTTGAGAGAGAATTTCTACATATGGGAAAGAGAGATGAAATGGGATGGAGATACAGAAAGAATTGTCACTGTAACCCATCCCAATGACTCTTGGCTTCCAGTACCGTAAAATAAAAAGCGAAGCCTATAGCAATGCTATGTCACTCTGAATCATTAAAAAAATTCAAAATTATTTTTAGCCTGCCACTCTGGACATAGGAACATGCTGCATTTATTTTAGGAGGCATAATTAGGAAAAGTGCAGTCAAATGACAGAAGGAAGTTGCCAGATGCTGGAAATAGAAGATTATATAGTTCTTAATACATTGGTTTTTTTTAAAATGAAATTACACTGTGAGGACCATAGAAAATTATCTAGTTTCTTTTTTAAATAAATCTAATCTCACTTTTCTCTTTTCTTGTGTATGTTAAGTGTCAGTGTTAACTTTTCCAGAAAGTTATTCTTTTTCTATCTGTACATAATTAGAGTCAGTGTGTGTGAATTTGGCAATTTCAGTATCACTTAGCTTCTGTTTCCAAGTTTAGGTTAATTCTATTTTGTTCCTGCCTCACTATAAGAACATTGTTAAGATTTGGACTGAGATTTCTATGCATTTAATGGGCAATTCTCATCATATACACATTTCTGACATCTCTTTGGGATGTATAAATTCATTTAACCATGACATCTCTTTAACCCATTTCATTATTGGGTGGCATTAGATGGCAAATAAATGAATAAATGAAGCACGTATAAGATTATGCTGCTTGAGAACTTCTGAAATAAGAAATAGGGATTCTTCATTCGTAAGCAGTAATGTCATTCATTTATTATTATTTTAAATAGACATGATATTTATTGATTTATTTCTCAAATTTATACATTCCTATGTATGGCCTATATATACCATGAAGTAAATGAAGGAGAACGAAAAAGCAGTAAGTAAAAGTTTAAGTCCCACAATATAATATATCCGCTTATTACTGTAATTCCCATATTGTCTAGTAACAAATTATTACATAGTTTGGGTAGGACAAATCTAAGGACATTTATTCAGAAATGAGCTCCATTTATTTATAGTAACTTCTTTTCTGCATATATATATATAGCATTATGTCAGCATTTTGTTTGTTACTCTCTGCGGGGTACAGTGGTTTAATAATAGCATCTCTTTAAAACATTAAATAACTAATAGGAATTGGAGTTTGGGAAATCTTTGATGTCTTATTGCTAATTATCCAGTGCTGCTTTGGCCATAGGCATTCATTTCAGCCTTGACAAGGCTGTATTGTGATGCCACAATACAGCTTGGGAAGTAAATAGTGGATTCTGTAAAACTCTTGGCATAAGCTTCCCAGAGCTTCCAAATTGTGAGTAGCTTTGGGGTTATCTTGCAGATGAATATTAGTTTGACAGAAACTTTTAAGGCCTAAATAATTGGCTCTTTATCTTAATTTTCTTTTTCAGATAGTTCTACACGTTGCGATGTACCATCTGTTTTTATATCCAGTACAGAACTGTTGGCACTTTGCTGCATGGCAAATTTGTTCCGTTTTGTAAGCTAGCCTTTTTTTTCCTTTCTAAATGCAAGTTAGCAATCAGAATAATGCTACTATTTTCTTCCCCAAAATTCTGCATTTGCTACTTTTTCTGAATCTAAAGTAATTTTCCATCATATTGGAGCACTAAAACAATAGAGAAGATTATATTCCTTAGCCTATTGAAAGTTTATCATCAGTTGGTGTCCTATTGTTTCAGTTGATAGAAATTTCAGATTTCAAAGCAGAAAATGAATAAACAGTATTCCACATCCAGCTCACCCTGGCCAGTGTAGCAATCTGTCAATTATACAGTATAAGCCAAAATATTTTGGTCTGCCAACTTGATTTGATTTGATTCTTTCATGAGAGAACCAATATGTGGCAATACTAAGGCAAATGTGGATGAGTGTGCCAGATACCTATGGACATTTTATGCGAGTGTGCATCTGCTTTCACTCGAAAAATTACCTTCCCTGTATACAGTACAAAACAAGCATATGTGACACATGTTTAATGTTGCAATTACTCAGACAATAATAGCTGATCTCTCAAATTCAGTAATGTAGTACATGATTTTTCCCCGTGCGAAAAATGAAGTGTTTTTCTTTATATAATGGGACAAAATATGAGGACTTGAAAATTGGATTTCCAGTATCTAAAGGCCATCTTTCACTTACATGAACTGCGTAAGCTGAATTTAATAAAACATCTCTCTGCTACTTATATTTATTTATGGAACCTAGCTCTCAAGGTAGCCATTTCGCAGCATCACTACATGTATTCAATTTGTTACTTCACTATATTATATATTGACCTTCAGCAGGAATGAAGTAGCTATGTGAATTTACTTATTATATTTATTTGCCATCACACTCAGAGGGACCAGGGCAGCATGCGGTCAAAGCCAAAACTTTCTCTAACACCAATAATAATACCTTAAAATGGCTAAACCTTTGATAAATTTCTATAACCAACAGTAATAAGAGGCAGGCAGATGACATATATCCTTCTGGACAGTTCATTTTTAAAGGGTTTTCTTAGGCTCAGAAGCAATGGGACTGTCCAGATTTCTGATGAGAAAGTTTCATAGGATGGGTGCCATTGCTGAGAAGTAGAAACTCCATTAGATTTCACATAGAGAAGAATTCATCAGCATCTGGATCTGATATGTGTATGGTTGATGGGTAGGATCCACCAGCAAGAACCCAGATGACAAATAATATTATACTCTAAAGATTAAATCAGCACTTTGAATTGCACTTGAAAGCCAATTGGAAGCAGATGTGGGCTTTACAGCATCAGTATTAAGAACATGTAGAAGCAGTCACCTGCCAGTAAGCATTTTGATCCACTGCAGCTTCTGAAGAGTATTCATGGCTAGCTTCTTATAGACCATATTCTGGTAATCTAACCAGGAGATAATACGAGTATGGGTCATGACTCCTTTTTTCAGAATTAACTTAATCTTTTTTCTAAAACATTGTAAAAAGACAATATTAATAGAATTCCCTGGACTGGCTAACTTTAAGCTAATTTAAGATCTCTATCCCCTGTGGGCATACCAATCACAGAAGAGAACAGATTGCATTTCAACAGCTATATAGATTTATTAATTCAAATTTCCTTCTTAATATATTTCTCAATTCCAGCCAAACTACTTTGAGATTTTCACAGCTGTTCAACACTGCCTTCTTACTAAGATAAACAGAGTTTCTATTACTTACATAGTAACCAAAAGGATGCCCTACTGCTTCTTAATCCCAGATACATTTACACACTCAAATCATTAGAGGAAAACAAAAAGCTATAGAAATAAAGCCAAACAAAACTACATCAAACTGAACTAAACAAAAACTGAATTAACTAGTCAGTTTCTTTCCCTTTTATTATACTACTGAGCATAATAATGCATTGACTGACCAAATATGGGAATGTTTATTATTTTATATCCTTTTGTGAAATAGTGAGTGGAAAATATTTTCTCCTAGTCTTTGGAACATTCTCTTCAAATACTGGTCTTCCATAATGCCTTAATTCATCAAAATCAGTAGCTTGGCTATTGATTATTGGATCTCATTTCCTCCAGCCATGTTTTTATTACTTATGATTCAATATCACTAAATTAGAATTCTTCTGTTTGTTCCTGTTCATTCTGGCATGATTTTTCTCATTGGTCATGTTTTACTGTGAATTATTCAGTCCATCATGAATTTTCATCCAAGCAACAATTAATTGTGCGATCATTGAATATGTTCACAAAAGGTTGCTTTCAGTTCAAACATGGACATCCTTAGGGTTAGTGAAGTTCTTATGTTTTTCTATATTTTGTCCCACAGCTGTCACCATATCATTCAAACTTGTTTTCTATTATGTAAATCAATTTATAGAAATGAGCTTTGGTGAAAACTAAACTACACCCTATCAATTGTCCTTAGGAAGGTGAATTTGCCCTCCTCTGATTTTTGAGTTGCTGGCTACACCAATTCATCAAAGAACAACTGTGGTGGTGGAAACTTCCCAGTAAAACTGGCTATTATTCTTTCCTCATATTTTTCAAATCTTCAAGTATTTATGCAAAAGATTGAACAAGAAGGGCTGCTTATGGATATCCAAGCAGGAAGCCCAGGTCATTTTTTCCCTCCAATGATTCTTTCTGCAGTAAGTACCTGATTAATATTGCCATATTGTTCTGCTTTTATGGAAGTTGTGAGTGATTGTAACCTATCCTTGCTTCCCTTGTTTTATTCTTTCCTCAGTAACTCCCCAGTATTTCTAGATATTTGCATTTGTAGTTTTTTAAAGGAAATTTTCCATTGAACCATTTTTCAAATAATAACCATTAGTCAAGATATCAGTGGTGGGATTCCAAATATTTTTCTACCGATTCTATGAGACTGTGATTTGCGTTCGTGTACAGGACTCAAAGATTGACCTCAGTGTCAGCACTGGTGAGCTGAGCTGTTTTTTAGCTCAGCTGAGGTGCAGCAATCAGTTCTGCTGCACGAATAAGCTGAACCAAAAAACAATGGAATATAGGACAGGGAATGATGGGGGCGGGAGGGTGGGAGGGTGGTCCCAACCAGGGGTGATATTTGCCAATTCTCCAAACTACTCAAAATTTCTGCTACCAGTTTGTCTGAACCAGTCCGAACTGGCTGAATACCACTTCTTTAAGTTATGAATTTCTAAAAAAAAAAGTTTGTCAGTACCTTTAATCTTTGCAAATAGTTACAGGATATTTTCTTAGGGTCTCATTGCTGCATATGGCCTTTAGTCCATACTAACCTATCTGAAGATAAAGCAAGCTCATTGGTATAGGAATATCTTAAAGAGTGGGGAAAAGGGGGTTCAAAGTGACCAGCCAATGATTGCCTTGGATGATGTGATCAAATGTCTTTCAGGCAATTCATATATCTTTTTAGCTGTAGGAAAAATAAAGCTAACTTTATAGTTCAAGCATGCTGTCTAAGGAATTCTGGGAGCTAAAGTGCACAGACCTTATGATTGTTGAGCCAAGGTGGCGCAGTGGTTAAATGCAGCACTGCAGGCTACTGCTAGATCAACAGGTCAGCGGTTCAAATCTCACCGGCTCAGGGTTGACTCAGCCTTCCATCCTTCCGAGGTGGGTAAAATGAGGACCCAGATTGTTGGGGGCAATATGCTGACTCTCTGTAAACCGCTTAGAGAGGCCTGAAAGGCCTATGAAGCGGTATATAAGTCTACTGCTATTGCTATTGTTAATTTTAAAACACTGGGTTAGCACAATGATGAATTGTAAGAATATCAGATAGATTTTTGACTGGACATTCATGAAAGTGTCCTTTATTGAGATAAATGATCTATAAACTAAGTTGAAAAATCTGAATCCATCATAGCATGCATATTGTTTTCAACAGAACACCTCTCTGTTGCTATTTTGGAAGAAAAGGGAAACAATATTTTGTAGATATGATTCTTTTGTTAGATATCACAACAATCCCCACATATATTTTTTTAAAAAGGTTGAATTTGGCATACTTAACATGTGGCTTGCTACATGTTATTTACCCACATTCAATCTGTAGTAAGTTTCTTTGGTTCATTTGCTAAAAAAACTATTTGCTAAAAAAATAACTTGGAGAAATATGTACACTTGAAAATTGCATGCCAAAATTATATAATAGAAACAGTTGTAAAAATTATACAAATAGCCCTGCAAACTTTTTCTGCAGAATTTATAAAATGCAAGGCCAAAAAAAATTAAAAGATCAGCTACAATAAAATGAATTCATTCATGATCTAAGTTTGCTATTCCTGGCCTAAGTACGCTACTTGTACCTAGTTTATTTCAGTTACATTTCCTTTACCTTTGCAATCTAGAACAACAGATTTATTAGATAGACAGTTTATAAAACTTTTCTATATACTGTATATCAATTTTTTTTAAAAAAACCTCTATTGTTCTGCTAGAGTTAAGAGTACATGATGAACACATTAGTCCTGCAGTTCAGCATTATATGATTTGTTTGTACCAAGAAAATTGGGTTATTTCATTTCCCTACAGATTTCCTAGAAATGAAAATCTGTTAATTCCTTCATTTTTTTTTACTATACAGAGCTGAATTGTAGACCAAACAAGAATATATAATACTTCTATGACAAATACTACCATTCTCTAGGGTAAAAAAAAAAAAGTAGAAAACCAAGTTTATTTAAAGGGGGAAATGGCCTTTTTTACTGCAATGTGGAATTATAGTCCAGTTGTCAGAGCTCATACTATATTTTCTTAAAATAACAAACCCACCAACCCTAGGACTATTGCTGGTAATGGTTTGGCTTTGCCTTAGACAAATTATCCCCAGATAAAATCAGCCCCAATGCCGCAGTGGTTAGAGTGCAGTACTGCAGGCTACTTTTGCTGACTGCTGGCTGCCTGAAATTTGGCAATTCAAATCTCACCAGGCTCAAGATTGACTAAGCCTTCCATCCTTCCAAGGTGGTTAAATGAGGACCCAAATTGTTGGGGGCAATATGCTGACTCTGTAAATCGCTTAGAGACGGCTATAAAGCACTTTAAAGTGGTATATAAGTTTAAGTGCTACTGCTAAAATGCAAGGTTATTAATTTGAATTAATAAAATGATGTCCACTTCAACTGGAAAAATAGGTAAGGATACTTGGTGATCCCATATACTGTATTTCAAGTTTGGGTGTACCTTCAAGGCAGTGATGACTCCTGGTGACTGCTTGAACTACTCCCTGCAGTTTTCTTGGCAAGGTTTTTCAGAAGCAGTTTACCATTGCCTACTTCCTAGGGCTGAGAGAGAATGACTGGCTCAAGATCACCCAGCTGACTTTGTACTGAAAGTGGGATTGAATTCAAAGACTCCAGATTCTAACCTGGTGCCTTAATTATTATACCAAACTAGCTCTCCAAATAATAGGTATCAAATTTTAAGAAGAATTAAATGCCTGGGTCAAAGAGTTCTTATCAGCACAAACACCCAATTTATTTTAAATCACAGAAAATGTAAACTGCCAGTATAAAGAAGAATAAATATATCTAGTTTAATGAAAAGAAGTAGGGGTGACATGATAGCAATGTTCCAATGTCTCAGGGGTTGCCACAAAGAAGAGGGAGTCAAGTTATTCTCCAAAGGACCTGAAGGCAAGACAAGAAGCAATGGATGGAAACTAATCAAGGAGAGAAGCAACCTAGAACTAAGGAGAAATGCCTTGACAGTTAGAACAATTAATCAGTGGAACAACTTGCTTCCAGAAGTTGTGAATTCTTTGGACAACATTTATCTGAAATGGTATAAGGTTTCCTGCCTGAGCAGGAGACTGAACTAGAGGACCTCCAAGATCCTTCCAACTCTATTCTATTCTATCTGATCTTATCCCATCCTATCCCATCCTATCCCATCCTATCCCATCCTATCCCATCCTATCCCATCCTATCCCATCCTATCCCATCCTATCCCATCCTATCCCATCCTATCCCATCCTATCCTAGGTAAACCCATCCACCACCACCCCACATCTTCCTACTATGTCATGAACTTGGATTCTGACTGATTGGCCAAAGCTCGTTTATTTTCAAATAACTCTTGGAACTATTTAATTTACTCATCTATTGTGCCAGCAAAATCCTTGAAGTTGCTGAAGAAGAAACTTACAGTATGATAGAGATTTGCCAATTTCCTCCTATTTAAAAGCCTGATATGTAACAACATCAATTGAACTTGATTTAAGAAAGTATTTATCATTATTTAATTTGATGACAAAATAAATAAAAATATTGTCATTGGATATGGACTCAATTTACAAAACTTGAGATATATAAACATGTACACAGTTTAACACTAATCCTTTTCATTGGCCAATTTTAGCCCTTTTTATTTAACTGGCCTTTTAAACACACTTCCTATTAGTTTTCTGCTCCTGTGTTAACTGTTATCTGTTGTTTTGAGGTAATTTTTATTTTTCTAAAGGCTGCATACTTTAGTATTTTCTGTTAGTTTGATTTTTATAGAGGCCTCTTGTTTAAAAACTAGATGTAAACAACAAAATCAGGAATTTTCTGACTATTGTACTCATTAAGTGCTTACACCAATTCACCAAATAATTCCTGAGGCATGTCACTTTCTATTTCTATGAGCCTTTAGAAAAAAAGTCACATTCCAGCACATATCACTCTTTCTATGAGACCCTTAAAGTCTTACCTCCATTTTAAAAGTTTGGCACAAGAAGTCAAATAATAACTTATTTTCTGTTTGTCGATGAAGATGACTTTTCTTATCTGATGTTAACAATGCAGAAAAACATTTTTAACCCTGTGTAGAGACAGCCGAACAAAACATTTTGGAAAGGGAGTATTTTTCCCCAGTTGGTAATTTACCTCAGCCAATATTATTTCTTTGTTTTTCTGTTATCTAACTTTTCTCAAGGGGTGGTATCTGTCTTCTTTACCTAGTGTACAACTCTTTATTTGTGATGGAGGTATTGAAGGGGCTGTTTACACAAGAAACCCTTCAAACCAATCATAAATCTCTCATATAAATTAAACATGCTTAGGATAGCATTATTTGTTCAACTACTTTCTCCAGGCAGTTTATAAAACAGAGTGTTACACTAGTTCCAAAATCTTTTTCAATTGGAAATGAAAAAATAAACATGAACACTGCAGGTCAAGGGCATTAATGTGACTGAAAAGTTAGTTATAAACTGAATTCCTAAAGGGTTATATATTATAGGGACTGTATTATGATATTTGGATTCCAAGAAGAGCCTAAGTATTTAATTATTTTGATATTTCAATAAGTGATTGAGAAGAAAAATACTTCACTGTTCAGGTCTGGTGTTGCCATTTAATAATGGAAGATAAATAATAAATCAGTGATAACTTAGCGAATAAATGTAGGTAGTCAATAGCCCTTGACTCAACACCACCACTAAATAATAGATAGATGCTAAAAGAAAATAGGTGACTTTTCATAAATCTTTTACTTTGGGTTATTTGTTAATACACAATTTGCTGGAATTAATTCAGATTGCCAGGGGGCTATTGAATAATACATAACATAGTAATTTGCATTATTTTTGACATATTTTACCTACATAATCAGAAATGTTTTAATTATTTCTTTTTTTTAATTTTGAGCAAGCATGTTTTAGTTCTAAATAAATTGGTAAATAAAATCATATATTTTTCTTAAGAAATGCAAACAGAAAATAAATAAAGAAAAGATAAACACTGATCTATTCACAGCAATATGAGAACATGTATTTATTTACAAGTAATTGGTACAGGAATGTGTTCAATAATCATACCAAAAGCTAATTGTCAATTACAGATTTGTTCATATGGATATTTTGTAGATGTGTTGGACTGAATTTCACACTATACCCAACTAGCACAGTGGTAAATTCCAGATGGGAAAAGTCTAAACTGAGTGATATTTTATCAATATATGTTCACTTTGAGAAAAATGATAATTCTAAAGATACATCTCTCATGATAACCAATTTCCAGTTTGTTTATTCCTTTTGATAAATACTAATTAGTTCTACCTGAAAGTCACTTCAAAAATTTTCTAGTATTATTTATATATTTCAGTATTGTTATTACCATTTGGCTTATTATTAACATGTTTTTTTTTTTGTAATTTTCAATTGTAAGAACCACTCTAAACGATAATTAGGTACTGAAACGTTTCTTGAAATGAAAAAAAAACACCTTCCTCTTCTTCAGTCTGGAAGGAAATGCTTATATATACAGGTAATCCTTAATGTACAATCATTCATTTAGTAGAATAACATAATAACAGAGTTGGAAGGGACCTTGGATGTCTTTGACTCCAACCCTTGCTCAGGCAGAAAACCCTATACCATTTCAGACAAATGGTGGTCCTATCTCTTCTTAACATTTCCAGTATGGGAGTACTGACATGTTTTGGGGGCAAATTGTTCCACTGATTAATTGCTCCAACTGTCAGGAAATTTCTTCTTAGTTCTAGGCTCATTCCCTCCTTGATTAGTTTCTTCTGTTATTTCTTGTCCTACCTTCAGGTGCTTGGAGAGTAGATTGACCCCCCCGCTTCTTTGTGGCAGCGCCTTAGAGTTTAGGGATATAGTCTTTGCATTTATAACTTAACAGTGTTTCCATGGTCACATTATTGTGATCCGAGTTCTTGACAACTGGTTTGTACTTAGAACAATTGCAGTTCCTGCAATCATGTTTCTAAAGGTGATCTTTTCAGTCAACATGCAACAAGTGAATAGAAAAACTGGCAGCAAAAGTTGTAGTCACATGATGTTACATTTAATGACCACACCATTTAACAATGAATTTTGCAATCCAAATTCTGGCTGTAACTCAAGGACTACCTGTTGTTCTTTTTCTAGAAGAAGTTACTTTAGAATACTCTTGACATTTTAAAGGTTTATTGGAGGAGAAAGCAGCTATGAATAATGCCTAATGAACGGGAAGAGGGAAAGAAACAGAAGAGAACATTATTCTGAGTTTATGCAGAGAACATAACCAATCATTCAAATAATTTAGCAACCAGTTCTCTGCCCTAATGACCAACTGGATAGGCATGGCTCAGTGCTCATGTGAGTGAGCGTAGCCAACTCAACATCACTCGCATAGATGGGCACTTTGCCTTAGCTATTACAATGTAATAAGGGTTAACCAGAGAGGCAGTTTATGTAAGCAGGTCAATAAAGATTAGGCTAGAAACAACACCAGAATGTTTCCTTTCTGCCTTCCTTACAGGATTAGCCCTGTAAAGTGGAAAAAAAACAAAAGGAGATTTCTTCCAACAACCAGTTCTCTGAACTGCTTAGAAAGTTAGCAACCGGTTCTCCCGAATAGGTGCGAAATGGCTGAATCCCACCACTGAACCTAACTAACTCCATCTTGTGATTGCTTAATTCTTTTCAACTTTCTGCAAAATGTTGATAGAGGGGGTAGAGGTGCTATATATTTGCTTCATATGGGTTGTTTCTACAAAAAGAGTTAGAGCTTTTATTACAGCAGAATAACCATTGCTCTAATCCTCATATTTAGTGTCAGAAGAACAGCCAGCTCCATTTTAAGCATTACCATATATATTCAACTTGGAACAGGGTCTTTATAAATGAACAAAAATGATGGCAATTTATATTTCAATCATATATTCCGTCAAAACGAGTCATACTTAAAAATATTTTGTAAAGACAGTGTGTTCTACATGGAAATGTTTCTTTTTTAAGGTATGTGGATGTCAATTCTCAAAATTTCCCTGCTACCATATTGCACTAAATGATCCACAGAAAATGTGGATCAAGTAACAGCAGGAAAAGTTTGCTGTGTTGGAACTAATTTTCAAGATTAAACTTTTCTTTTAGCTTCCCTTTTCTGAGCATAGTCAAGATTGTGTCATTTCCAGAAGCTGACAAAACAATACTTCTCACATAATTATAATTGCTTTCTATGCTCTAGAACACTTTCACTTTTTAAAGCTTAGTCTACAGAGGCTTGTTCAGAAAACATAAAATCTAATGTCATCAGTGTTTCTTTCTTTCCTGTCAAAGATAAAGTTCAAAGCTCTTAAAATAATTGTAATAAGGAGCACAGAAAGCCATACTGAAAATGTCACCAGAATTTTTGATATCTCTTCTGAAAATGCATAAGCAAATTCAAACCTACTTAAATAAGCAAAATACTTTCTCCTTTTGTGATTTAACATAACCTGTTCACTATTTGCATTACAAAATCTATTTGAAATACCCCACTTAAAAGAAGCCACAATAATAATAATACAAACAGAAAAAAAACCAATTGGAGAAACATTCTAAATTTCGACTGTCAAATTTTAGAATATGACTTGAGGCTTATGTGATTAAAAATCACTTTACTTAATTGTGACATCATGTGTCACAATTGATAAGTAAAGATTACACACACACACACACACACACAAAGTGTTTGTACTGTATATATACACACGCATATGCCCACACACATACACACACACTCTCATGGATGTTTTATAATTGAAATAGCACAATCCAACAAAATGAAAACTGTCACAGCCAATGTACGCAGGTATACAGTTGAATACCTTCTTCCCCATTCCAAAAGCTGTACAAAACTATTCATTTATAAATGTGTGATTTATCTAACACCTCAGTCCTAGTGATTCTTGGTGTTAAAGCTAATAAACGAAAATAATCTTTAAAAAACATGGTAATTAGAATAGACAAATGGTTTGGAAAGAATTTGTGAACAAAAGACATGTGCTTTGAAAAGATCCACAGAAAGCCTGGAAATGAAGTTCTTTGACAAAGATCATAATAATGTGATAGCATAGTGAAACACGCAAGCATGCACAAATGACACAATTAAAGGTTAGAAGCAAATATAATTTTCCTCATGTCTACTTTGCATAAGAAAGGAAAATAAATAACAACCCTGAAACCAACAGGACAATAATTGGTTGAAAAACAGTTAAGGGTTCAAATGTCAATAGGCCATCTGTCAACTAGAGAGAAAAAATGAGAGACTTTTTCACTTGTCTATGTACAGTTTTCTTCTAGAATGTCCATTTTTTACAGCTTTGTTTTTTGCAAATGCTCCCTAATATATGTACTTTGTATTCAATTTTCCTTAATAAATTAATTTATGTGGGAAATTTTTTGTATGTTGAAGTGAAAATTGCAAAATTCAGAGTGGCACACAATCTAAAACTGCTCTAATCAGCAAATCAATGTATGCATACAAAAATTAGCTTAAAATGTGTACCAAATGAAATTTTCCCATTTTCAAATTGAATGTGCTGGTTCTATCATTTATTTCAGAGAGACTGAACTGAAACGAGTTTCATCAAATAATCAACTTCAAATTCTGATTTGAATATTAGAAAACATCCATGGAAGAATGTTTGTGAAGGAAAACATCTTCATTCTGGAAAGAAAAAATTACAAGGGATTCTTTAATATCTCTTGAACAGAGAAAAACTATATCTACATATATCCAGTGTCTAGAACAGTGATGGCTAACCTTTTCTGGACTGAGTGCCCAAAATGCGCACACACAAACCCCCAAAATTCAATGGACATGCAGCCCCATACATGTGGTCCCCCTACACACACCCCTCCCCTTACACATGCACACATGCCACATCCTGCGCATGCATGCATACCCCCACACACACTCCGCTCCCTGCGCATGCCTGGCAGAGACCCGTACATGCCTGGCAGAGAGCCGTGCATGCATGCACAGGGTGATAGCTTGTGTGCCATCAGAGAGGGTGCTGTGTGCAAACTCTGGCACACATGTGATAGGTTCACCATCACAGGTCTAGAATCATTTAAATATATATTTGGACTTCTGTCTCATGTTGGATATATTTTCAAATTTAATACAGACATTTGCTGAATAGTCCTAGTCAAATCAAGTCAGATAATTGTTCCTCACATGAATATGAACCATAATATTTTAGTTTTGGAGAAGTGAATTATGGACTGCAGAGCTTTCTCCTGAATACATATTGCATTGATAGCTAACACTAACTCAGCATGACAACTTTAGTTTTTTAACTTGACTATATATTTCAGAATGGCCAATTTTCTTGCTTTGTATGATCTCAAAGAAAGAGTGAACTCACACTGAGATGCTACTCAGATAAATATATAGAGGGCAGGGTACCCTGCCTATAAACCATCACAACATTTTGAAAAATCACTTTGATGTTTGACAGAGACCCAGTGGTGCTCCTTCCAGATACTTTCACCATGCTGAGGACACTTAATATGAGCAAAATTTTGAAAACAACATACTGTCCAATTGAAATTCTATATAGACTTTTCTGCCTTTCCCCAAAAAGTTTATAAAATAAAGCACAAAGATAGCAAAATGTAAGAATAAAAATTGATTTAACATTTTTGACTGAATAGTCATTGGCTCCAACTAATAATCTAAATCAGTAATATTCTTTGGTCCTTTGCAAGAGGAGACATGATAGCAGTGTTCCAATATATCAGGGGTTGCCACAAAGAAGAGGGAGTCAAACTATTCTCCAAGACACCTGTGTAGAACAAGAAGCAATGGGTGGAAACTAATCAAGAAGAGAAGCAACTTAGAACTGAGGAGAAATTTCCTGACAGTTAGAACAATTAATCAGTGGAACAGCTTGCCTCCAGAAGTTGTGAATGCTCCAACACTGTTAGTCTTTAAGAAGATGTTGGATAGCCATTTGTATGAAACAGTATAAGGTTTCCTGCCTAGGCAGGGGGTTGGACTAGAAGACCTCCAAGGTCCTTCCAACTCTGCTATTGTATTGTATTGTATTTCTATCTATTATTTTTTGTTTATAAACAAAAATCAGTATGGATCAAAACTTGGGGCAGGTGAGAGATCTTAACAGAGAGATAAAAGAGATGTTTTGTGAAAATCAAAACATGAAGGTTTTTCTGGAAAAGGGCATTCAGAAATCCAACTCGCTTGGGAACAATTCAGAGGTGGATTGCTGCCAGTTAGCCCGGATTGGCTGAACCAGTAGTAGCGGAGAGGGCAGGCTCTGCCCACCCACCCAGATGCTTCTGTGCATGTACAGAAGCTTCTGCACTTATGCAGAGCGTGCCTGAACCGGTAGTAAAAAAATTGGCAACCCACCTCTGGAGCAGTTGTCTTTTAATATGCTCATTCTATCAGAATAATCCCATTAGGATACAATTTACACTGGAGAATGACACATCTTAACAGAGCTAGAAGGAGCCTTGTAGGTCATCTAGTCCTACTCCCTGCCCAAGCAGACCCTACACCATTTTTGACAGATGGCAGGCCAGTCTCATCTTGAAAGCATCCAATGATGAAGCATCCACAACTTCTGAAGGCAAGCTGTTCCATTGGTTGATTATTCTCACTGTCAGAAAAATTCTCCTTATTTCCAGGTTGGATCTCTCCTTGTTCATGAGGCCAATGAGTGGAGGATATGTAATTGCGCTGATAAGATACTGAAAGAAGATATGGGCTTCTGCTGCTGGGTACCATAATTCAATCTTCCATTGGTCCAAACTTGCTATTTCAAATGAAAAACAAGAAAATAAATTGACATCTGGTCTAGAAAACATTAAGTTCAAGAACATTTACACCTGATTGTCAAAGGATAATTCTCCATTGTAAAGTCTGTTCCTCTAGTTTTTATAGTATTAATATCAATTATCAGATGATATAATGAATAAATTGGATGACCTTCAAGGACAAAGATGTTCTACCAAGGCAACAATCAGATAAATAAAACCTGAGCCCAGGGACAAGAAATTGAGTAAATGAGTCACACAATTCCCTCCCATTGCATCTAGTTCTCATGAAGAAATAAGAGGAATGAAAAGTACCAATAATATTTCTAGTTCAGGGTTGAAATGAGGGTCTCTGAGTTCGGTTGTTTTCTTGCAGCTGTTTCATTACCCAAACTAGGTAACATCATCAATGCTAGTGATGTTACTCCCTAGTTTGTGTAATGAAATGTCTACAAGAAAACAACCAAGCTCAGAGAGTACTAAGTGTCAAGCCCTGAGGCTTGAGCTTGCCAAAGCAGGGCGGGAAGGAGCACAGGTAAAGGGGAATGTCTGGACCACCATCACGGTGACCATTGAGCACCGCTGACAGAAGGTGTTAAGATGGTTGCAGCAGTGACAGAGGTAGCCCAGATGTGTGATGGGGAGGCATGGTGTGGACAGCCACTCCTAGCCACAATCTGCTCTGTGCCTCAGTGGTGGCAGAGACATCAACAATGCTCAGCTGTGAGGCATGGAGGTAAGGCTGTGGGAAGAATGTGATGAACAGCTGTTCTGGCCTGACAATCAGCTATGCCAGAGCTTTGGTGTATGACAACCATTGGAGTGAGGCCAGTGCATGGAAGAGGCATAGCTCGCCTACGTAGGTGCGCTAAGGGGCGGAAGCTCCCAGCACTGGCTTTGCATCTAAAATATTTGCTAACTGACTTTACAGACTGTTGTTTGCTGCTGAATGACCTCATTGCATGCCTGAGTTGGCCTGGAAACCCAGTTTTCTTCCTCATGTGTGTGGTGTTTTCCTACTGGTGTTAGTCCGGAGCTTGATCTCTTGAGAGGAAGTCAGTGCTCGTCACTCCTTTTTGCCTGTGTCCTTCACCTGGAAGATAGATGTCCAGTAGGGAAACTCTTGGGACTAAGGACCCCTAGAAAAATACCACATTCATACTTGCAGATTGTCTTACTATTGCTATTTTGAACAGAGCAGCTTTATTTATTTATTTACCAAATTTATTTGCTCCCCATCTCATAGTTCAAGATGAGCCTGAGGTATAAATCTTCAGTGTCTATTTCTTAGTCTGGTCTATATGTCAATTACTACTATTTTATATTAGGAAAGGGCAATATAAGCAATCCCTTTTCCACTTTTCCTCATTCTTCTCAATAGAGGAAACTAACAAGCACAACAATAAATCCAATAACAGATTTATATGGACCTATGGTTTTCATATCTGCCATGAAATCCATGAAATCCTATGAAATCTGAAATAGCAATAACACTTGGACATATACACCCCTTCACAGTGCTTTACAACCTTCTTTCAACAGTTTACAGAGTCAGCATATCTCCCCCGACAATCTCGGTCCTCATTTTACCCACCTTGGAAGAATGAAAGGCTGAGTCAACCTTGAGCCTGGTGAGAATCAAACTGCTGAACTGCTGGCAGCAAGCAATCAGCAGAAGTAGCCTGCAGCACTGCACTCTAGCCCTACCATGGTTCTTCAATAAGAGATCATTAGAAGAAATTAGTTATCATTAGAAGGTTCTCCAGGGAACATGATCTGAAATGTAGAGTGAGGGAAAAAATAAAACAGCCCTTGGCTTTATTCTGACACACAAAATTGCTGCCCCACTTCTGCCCTCTTTTGATTGGGCCAGGGCCTAGAACTCAGACTTACTTTGAAGAAGCTGCTCCAGTTGAACTTTAGAATGTCAGCCTCAGGAAACACCAAGCTAGGAATCGCCAGAGGTTGATCAAATATAGATTTCATTGGGACAGTCATATGTTGAGAGCAGAAAGCAGAACAAAAATGTTCAATGATGTTCCTTGCCAAGAAAGAAAAGTACTATATTTAGTTATTTGGCTGATTTAAGAAGCAACTTGAAACAATCGTCCAATTTCCTGCCATTGCTGTGAATCCCGCTTGTGAAACTCTTGACCTTGGACTGGCTAACAAACATTACTTGACTTTCTGAACTTTTAACTGGATTACGAGTGTTCTTCTTTGAGCTCCTGTTGAAAGTGGGACTATCTAGGCAAGCTTTCTTTCCAAGAGAGTTTTTTTTTAATTTACAATATTTTTCTTGTTTGCTGCTATCAGCTCAGCCTTGAATAAATTGCTATTATCACCTAGCAACTATGTGTATGTGTTGGAAACATGACACAGGACCCCTCCCAGGTTCCTCAGGCATTAGCTAGATTCCAGCCTTTTTCAGTTTTTGAAGAGCTATCTCACTAACTCCTCACAAAGTTTCTGGCTGAGGTTAAAGGTAAAGAAATATTCTTTACTCCCATACAAATATTCCCTTGTATTCATATTTATTTCATGTATTCATAATCATGTTTATGCTTATGTCTGTTACCTAATTTATGCTTGACAAAATAAATAAATAAAATAAATAAAACAAAGTGAAGATGCAGATAACTTTCTACTGGGCCATGCCAAAACTTGTGTAGCAGAGGCAAATCATGGTCTTTTCTGAATTATCTTACTTCAGTTCCCACCACTCATAACAAGTACACTATGGAGCAAGAACATTGCCTTCTGAAGAAAAAACAAAAATTTGAAGAAAAAAACAGAAGAAGAAAAGTCCTATTGTGTTATTATATAATTAGAGCATGACAGCTACTGCATTGACTCTTCTTTGTGAGCAATTTAAAGACTTTTAAAAATTAATATTACTTAAGAAAACACATGACATTTTGAAACAAAACTGATTATGGATTTTTTTTTCTTCCTTTTGCATGGACATTCTGATGCAGCGTGGGCAGTCTGAATAAATAATCTTACTTTGACATATTTTTCCTCAAGCTTTATTCTCCTGTCATAGCAATATGCCCCTAAATTATGCTACAAATTAAATTATTCCTTTTAGAAATCCCATTGAACTAGGTGCTCTCGCCCTTTGGTCATCAAGCTACATATAATAGCTTTTCAATGCTAGTGTTAATTTAGATGAAGAGGTTCTCTGTCTCTCTGATGACTGTTCGTGTCAATCTATCCTATTACCTTGGCATATACTTTTATATCAAGTAAGCTGGTAATTATGTAAAGCAATTACTGAGCAGAATTTTGATTTCAGCATAACCTATTTTAGATTGTGGAGGCTGGGGAATGGTAAATTGTAATGAGTTAAAGACAAACCATATGGTGAGATGGAGGAAACAGCAGGATGAAAAGCTACTTGAACATAGCATAAAACTTTATGCAATTAAATGTACAGACTTTAATATTCACTGCACAAGCAAATCTAAAATATAGCAAATTTTGAAATGTACTGTGTTCCATAACAGCAATTGACATTGCTCTTGTGTGAAATATATACACCAGGGGTGTCAAACATCATCATGTGATGTATCATAACTTTTCCCCTTTTGTTAAACCAGGGCGTGCGTGGCCACCGGCCTACGACCATGAGTTTGACACCCTTGACATACACTTACAAAATTTAAATTTCAATGAATATCCTAATACACACAAGAGAGAAGGGGAAGAGAGAGAGAGACAGAATGAGAATCTAAAGTAAGGTGACCAGATTTTCAGATTGGTAAAGAGGGACACCTTTGACCGGCGGGGGGGGGGGGGGGCTTGATTAAAAATTTTATACGGAGCAACAAAAATTTTCATACAATGCAAAAATAGTATTGTAATATTTTTATTATTTCAACATAACTACAATTTACAAATATAAATTGTAACTATTGCCAAACATCAAAATTTTGATCACATGACCATTAGGATGCTGCAACGGCTGCTAAGTGTGAAAATGGTCGCTAAGTGTGAAAAATGGTCATCAGTCACTTTTTTCAATGCCATTGTAACTTTGGTCACTATACCACCTTTCTTGCCACAGTTCTTCAGTGAATAACAGCAGCTGATAAGTTAGTAACATAAGTGAATCTGGTTTCCCCATTTGACTTTGTCAAAAGGTCACAAAAGGCAATTAAAATGACCCCAGGCACTGAAACCATCATAAATACGAATCTGTTGCCAAACATCAAAATTTTGATCGCATGACCATGAGGATGCTGCAATGGTCGCTAAGTGTGAAAATGGTCACTAAGTGTGAAAAATGGTCATCAGTCACTTTTTTCAATGCCATTGTAACTTTGGTCACTATACCACCTTTCTTGCCACAGTTCTTAAGTGAATAACTGCAGCTGGTATTTTTTATTTTGGATAGAATCTTTTTTTAAATAGTCTAAGACAATTTAAAAAAAGAATCCACACAGAATAAAACTATTTTAAAAAAGCCTATGCACAATAAATAAAATATTATTTTAAAATACATTAAAAAAATAAAAGAAAAAACCTAGCTCACTTACCAGCAGGCACAAGTGAGCACTCCAAGTCAATCCAGAATGATGTAAATATTAATACAAAGAACTGAGCAAATTAAAATGGTGAAATTAGTCAGGGAAATATTTTTCAAAGAAACTTTGTCACCATTTTTTCCACACGAGACGACCTCCCCTCTGGAAAATCCAGGAAGGAACACTTGCGACTTCTCTAGCCAAGTATTTCCTGGAGCTCTATGGTACTGGGTCATCTTTTCTTATAAAAGTAAGTAACATGGGTGGGGGGGTCCGTTTTCTTGCTTTAACGTTTTATCATCAATGAAAGTACTGAGACAGAGAGAGGGTTTAGACAGAGTGTCTTTTGTCTTGCCCCGGTTAGGATTTCTTAAGCAAATCCACTGGGATTTCAACATGAAGCCAGAAAATCGGGACTTTTTTAAAACGCCCCGGGACATGGGACAAATTGTTATAAATCGTGACTGTCCCGCCAAAATCGGGATGTCTGGTCACCTTAATCTAAAGGGAACCTATGCTACCCAGGGCAAGGCTTTCCTGTTGAAGCACTCTATTTATTAGGCTGTTCACACCTGGAAAATGATTCAGAAGAATAGGTTTAGACCTCCAACCTATTTGCCAGTCATTTATTAGGCCACTTTTTCCAGACTTCTGCACAAATATTTTAAAATAGATGCTACTCACAATTTGAAAAAAGAAAAAGAAAAAAGAATAATACATCACTTACAAGATGAAAGGGGAAACATACAATACCGGAAAGAGGAATACACAGACACACACATACACACACACAAACACATAACAGAAATTCTTTGAGAAACTGTACAGCAAAGAAAATATATTACAAGACAATATCGGACAATACTTAAATAAAAATAATCTACATAAAATTGAGGAAGAGAAAAGAGAAATGCTAAACAAAAAAATTACAGTGATAGAATTAAAGGAAGCATTGAAGAGACAAAAATAATAATAAAACACTGGGCCAAGATGGTATACCTGTAGAATTTTATAAAGCCACGCAAGAGCAGACAGAAACAGTGATTCTAGATTTATTTAATGAAGTACTTACAGAAGAGAAGCTACCAAAATCATGGAAGGAAGCATATATAACATTGATACCCAAAGAGGATTCGGACCATCAACAATTTAAAAATTACAGACCAATCTCTTTACTAAATGCTGATTATAAAATCTTTACATCAATAATGGCAGAGAGAATTAAAAAAATATTAAATGAAATCATTCACACAGATCAAAACAACTTCTTACCAAAACGCCAGTTAAAAAACAATATGAGGATAATTATAAACACACTAGAATATTATGAAGAGTTGCACTGGTCTTTTTAGACACCCAAAAGGCCTTTGATAACTTGATTTGACATTTCATTATCACACAGTTAAAAATGATGAGATTTGGAGAAAAATTTATAAAAATGATAGAATCAATTTATTCGGCTCAGACAGCAGAAGTAATAATAAATAGTGACACTACAGAAGAATTTAAAATATGGAAAGGAGTGAGACAGGGTTGTCCATTATCACCTTTATTATTTATACTAACACTAGAAGTTCTATTAATAGAAATTAGAAACAATCAAGAAATAAAGGGATTAAAAATTTTAAAAAAGAGGAATATAAAACACAGGCATTTGCAGATGATATGGTATTCATATTAGAGGATCCATTAAAATCAGGAATTCAATTAATTCAAAAAATAGAGGAATTTGGTAAGATAGCGGGAATTAAAATTAATAAGATCAAAACAAAGATCATTATGAAGAATTTCACCAAAAAACAAGAGCAAGTATTAGGGGAAAATATGGGAATGCAAATAGTAAAAAAAGTAAAATATACAGGAATTTGGCTAACAGGGAAATGCTCAACAATTAAGGAAGATAATTATGTTTCAATGATTCAGAAAATTAAGAAAGATCTGAAAAATTGGAGGAAACTGCAAATATCATTAATGGAAAGAATTGCCATTGTTAAAATGAATATACTACCAAAAAAAATCATTTCAAGTGGTACCGATTGATAGGGGAAAAACTTTTTCATAGATTAAAAAAAAAATTGCACATTTTATTTGGTCATAGAAAAAAACCACAAATTAAATTAAAACTGTTACAGGACAGTAGAGAAAGAGAAGGATTTGGACCGATTGGGAGCTTTTAGCAGCAGCTCTCACCTGGATAAGGGACTGGATCAATCTAAAAAACAGAAGATTATTAACAATAGAAGGTTATAATTTGGAACTGGCTTGGCACGCCTTTATCTGGGATGGGAAAGACAAAATTCATAGCTATTTCCAAAAACATTTAATTAGAAAAGCTCTACTACAAATATGGTTAAAAATCAAAACAAAACACTACAATAAAATCCCAATCTGGCTATGCACCATGGAAGCTCTGAACTTATTGGACATAAAAAAGATAATAAGATATAAAGATATATTAGACAACCAAGAAAGACTAAAAACAAGGCAAGAATTGAAATACAAGGGAATAGATATAGGCTGGTGGCCTTATTTACAAATACAGGCAAGGTATAAAAAAGACAGGGAAAGAGATGGAGTTTATAAGAAGCTGCAAGAACTGGATAAAATTCTACAGGGAACTGAAGAAAAATTGATTTAAAAATATATCACTATTTATTAAAATTCAAAATGGAAGAAGAAACTGTGAAAGAAATGATGATAAAATGGGTGATAAATTTTGGATATAGTATAGAATTGGCTGAATGGGAAAAATTTGGGAAATAAATTACAAATTAACAATGGCAACAGCATATAGAGAGAACATGTACAAGATGTTCTACAGATGGCACATTCCACCAGCGAGAATTGTGACAATGTTCCCTGAGTGTTCACCTATCTGTTGGAAATGCAACCAACAACATGGAACATACTACCATATGTGGTGGATGTGCACATCTGTAAAAAAGTATTGGAAAAAAATAAAAGATTGGCTAGAGGAGATTACTAAACACCAAATTGCACTAAAACTTCAATTATTTTTGTTAGGAATTATATAAGGAAATTATGAAAAAAATATTAGATACTTAATTATACACATAATTAGGGAGCGAGAATTACATTTGCTCAAAACTGGAAAAATAATTATACAGCAACAGAAGAAAATGTACTAAAAAAATATTGGAATGTGCAGAGATGGATAGGCTCATGAAAGAACTAAAAGAGAAAGAAGAATCTGAATACTACTCCGTATGGGATTTATTATACAATTGGCTAGAGGAAAACGGGGAGGGGGGTCAGAAAAGCAAAAACGAAAGGAAGGAAGATCAACAAATCAATAGACAATAGACAACTACAAAACCACCTAATGAGGAGGAAGAAGGACTCACTGGAGAAGAGCCTAATGCTGGGAAAGATTGAGGGCAAAAGAAGGAGGGGACGATAGAGAATGAGATGGCTGGATGGAGTCGCCAAAGGAGTAAGCATGAATTTAAATGGACTCTGGAGGATGGTAAAGGACAGGAAGGCCTGAGGAATTTTGTTCATGGGGTCACGATGGGTGAGACACGACTTCGCAACTAACTACAACAGTAATTTGGAGCAGTTGCAGGTGACAACTCATTGTTTTACTTAAGCCTATCATTTTCTTTGGTTACACCATGTTTGTCACTTTTTAAAACGAGATCAATGATGAGGTTGACTTTTACACATGAGTGGATTTTCCACCTTCAAGTGAATAATATGGTTAAGAAATAAAAATTCAAATAAAAATTTGGTGCTGGTGTTACTGCATTTTAAAATATGGATTGTGAGAGACCAGATGGAAAAGAATCATCTTTATGTTTCGTGACAGATGGCAGTTTCCTCAGCATGTTTTTGTGGAGAGTTTTTTTTTTTTTTAATGGAAAAAGCAAATGAGCGATGATGGAGATATTCATGAGCATGATGTACTGAGCAAAACTATCAGGAGTTACTGTACCTATTAACAAACCTAAATTTATTTTTATGAGATTTGACTCAATAGCATCAGCAATATAATTTAACCTTTGCCCCCGAGTCTGCTAGGGTCCTAATAAATTTGATAGCAAATTTATGAATACATTTTTCTTTCTTCCAAACAATCACAATTCAGATATTTTGCCACATATGGATGGGACAAAAAATTCCTTGTAGAGCTGGTCTCACCACCCTTAAAGCCATTCCAACAAGGCCTAAAAGAATGGACTCAAAATGAAATCAATTATGTTCCTTTCAGCAATACAACATTCCCAGAAAGCATCCTGTGTTGTTTGAATGAGTTTTGGATCACAGCCTATAAAATATTGTCAATCTTAGTCAATCCCATGGTCCTGTCTCTCCAAGATATTTCCCAATAAGAAAAACTATGAAGAATCTTCCTGTAACTCACTGATAGGCAACCATTTTAGGCATTTTTTTTTTCACAGTGAAAAGTGACAAAGACATAGTGGTGATCTCATGATGTCACTGAAGAAGAGGTAGCTGAAATTCAGAGACCTTTGAAAGTGTTTCATGTGTTTGCTTTGATAGGCTAGACAATTATTTAATTGAGATTTTACAGTAGACACCTATCCCATTGAACACAAGCAGCAAATTAGACCACCCTGATATGCAAATAGGGCAATCTTTGGAGGCTGCAAAAAGAAAACCTTAAAACTAAACACCATAGGGTGTCTACCCCTAAAAACAAAATGAAACAATATAGCCTTTTAAGTTGCCAGGAGAAATAAAACTGTTTAAGGTAAGATTCCAAAAATCGGTTGAAGATCAGTGAATAAATCATCTATATTCAGGCATCCTTCTGAAAAACTCTTTTGTTCCCACCACATCTTGACATTTATGGATGCAGACAAGGCCTTTTAGCAACCTTTCAGAGGTTAGCTCTCCAATTTGTTCTAACTACGGTTCTAATTAGACATTGTTTTCATGTGATCTCAGGTGCACGGGGGTTGAAATGACAGGCTTTTAAAATCCTCACCCTAATATTGTGGAAGATCTGAAGAGGATGACTTGCTATGGCAAACAGACTCCTTTCATGATCAGAAAGGCTGATTATTCGAGCATTAACAAATGTAATAACCCAACTCTCACACTTCATCAATTTGTAATTGTGTGAGAATAATACTAAGCAGAGCTTCTTGGTTATCTGTACCATTTTTTGATTCAATTTAAATACTCAGCCAGGTAACCTTGACTGAACTCTGAGATCAGTACTGGAATCTGTTCTTCCTACTCCATTAAAATAAGCACAGGAGGAGGTTTTCTGAGGTGAGACCAAGATTTAAATATATACTCTAATAGAAATCCTCTGGCTTTTTCTTTTGGTGACTTTTAAAGGAGCATTTGGTTTAAATAATTGCCTTGTTTTTAAAATAGACACATTTTAGTATTGCTGAGTGTTATTTTTAAAATCGTAGCCAAAGACGCATATGGATATTCACTTATACATGTATACAATACATGCATAGACACACAAAAACAGATGTTATAAAAAACAAAAAAAATAAAGGAGATAAATCAGAGTGCTGGTTGGGAGAAGAGTTTAATGTTAATGTCAACACTTTGCACCTTAAAATAAATGAATACCTGCATTTGCATGAAATGAAAATCTAAACCCTAATTGGGCCGAGCACAGCATGCCCAGCCAATGTATAAATATAACACAAGGGAATATTTATGCATCACACAATCAATTGCCTGGATCCTGTCTGCAGTCACAGCCATCCGCGTAGTTAACAGATGCAAATGTTATGAATCCTCTGAGAAACACAGACTTTGGAATGCTTTTAAATGGCTGCTTTTATAAGGTGGCTCTAATATTTTAATTATGGAAGTTATAATTGTATCAAGGGTATACAATGTTTTTAGTCAACTGCAGCACATAGCCTCAGTGACAGCCAATCTATTGGCTTATTATGTGATTAGTTTGGTGAGTCTTCATTTAAATATTTTAATTTTAAACAGAATTAAAAGGAATCCCCCAAACTCTTCCATTCGACTTTGTCCATTTTATACGTTAATACAGTCATTATAGAGTTAGTGATTTAAAATCTTATGATATATGAATAATGCATTTTATTACATCCTTATAGGGAAAGCATATAGAAAAATGTTTGAACTAATGGATAGTCTTTGAAGGACATAATTTCTCAATGGCTGGCATGCCTGTTTGATACGAATCATTGTGATGGCTTTGGTAAATCTGTTAAATTCATTGCAAGCAAGCAAACAAGCCAGCAAATAAAGACAATTTACTCTTATGATCATTGATAAAAACAAATAAACTTCATTCATAATTTCAAATTAACTCTCATTCTTAAGAGAAGAATTCAAAATACATGCTAACAACACTTTTAGTAGAAAAGTATGTAGGCATCTGACTTGGGAAGATCTGTACTGCACCAGAATTTGATGCTGAAAAAAACATTTGTCCTTTGTGTTTATTCCCACAGATTCATCAGATTTCTGAAGACCCTGTTGGAGCAGAAAACAAAGCTAGACTAGAAACTTTAAAAGCATTAATTGTGCATGTTTCTTTCAAATTGTTTAAAGATGTTTAAAGCAGGTGATACTTTGGTTAATATACAAGGCAGATCAGACAGCACCAATCTGCCTTGTTTATTAGTACAGATATACGAAGTACAGATTTTAATACTTTTTCAGTTGTTGGCATGATTGTGTCAGCATTGGTGTAAGGGCTTCTGATTTAGACTTCAAAGTTTTGGGTTCTTTGCAGTGGTGGAATTAAAAAAAAATACTACCGATTTTGTGGGAGTGGCAGGGGAAGGATACTATAAACTCTCCATTCCCACCTGACTTCAGGGACAGGTTACTTCAAAATCCCCATTCCCTCCCGATCAGCTGGGATTCGGGAGGCAGAGAATAGATGAGAGCGGGGTCAGTCAGAGGTTCTATTTACCGGTTCTCCAAACTACTCAAAATTTCCACTACCAGTTCCCCAGAACTGGTCAGAACCTGCTGAATTCCACCTCTGGTGCTTTGGCTGGCATTATTGTTAGCTTTTACTTCTGGATTGTTGAACAGAACAGAACACAACAGAACAGAATTGAATTCTTCATTGTCCAAGTGTGATTGGACACACAAGGAATTTGTCTTTGGTGCATATGCTCTCAGTGTACATTAAAAAAATACATTCATCAAGAATCATAAGATAAAACACATAGTGATAGTCATAGGTTATTGTTCCTTTTGTATTTTTTCTAACCTAAATCAGGAAGCCTTCACTTTGAAAATGTGTGAAAATTATAAAACTAAATGAAGGCAATGTTTTATACAACACCATTCCTTTTTTTAAAATATCTGAAATATCAGTGGTATGTGCAGTTGATAAAATAAGTTATTTGTAACAAGCATAGGGCAGACAATACTTCCTCTTGAAATGGTCATACAAAAAAGCTTGAGTTTAAAAATAATTATTACACTAAAATAACTAGATGTTTTCTTCACTAAGCATTAAAAGATATTCCTTTATTTTAAAATAAAAACTGTCTCCCTCCCCCTCAATGTGTAAAAGCCCTGTGAGAAATGTTGTGCTAATTCTGGGAGATTCAAAAATTGGAGTGCATTATTTATTGAGCCTAGAAATAGACAGCCATCATAGAAAATGCTAGCCATAATGTTAATCCCAATATCTACAAAAAATAATAATTTAAAAGGACAATTTAATCAGTATAACTGAACCTTCTTTTTGATTAGACGAAGAAGTTGCACAATAGATACCATCTCAGGATTAGTTTAGTGTGACTCTTTAGCATATCCTTCAGCCAGACATTATATAATTCCTTTATGAAGGTTTTATTTTCAGGGTTCAAGCATATGAGATCTGGTATGACATGTTTCCTGGTTAGAAAAGGTCAATGGCTGAAAATAAGCCCTATGGAGATTTAAGCATCAACAACATGGTTTCTAAAAAAAAGGCATACATTTATCTCTGTTTGACAGATACTACTAAACCAATAGCCAGTGACCTTTTATATGTAATCTAATAGGCAAAAAATTGTATCTTTCCCCTTCTTACTTCGAGTTGTCAAATCCTAACAAGGAGTAAAGTTAGAATAGATTTTCATACCAGAGTTCTAAAGGAGATAGTGAAAACACAGTAAGTTTATTTATTTATATATTTTGCACTATTTCAACACCAACCCAATTTAAATAAGCATGCATAAATTACAAATATGATATTTCCCTATGAAGAGAGATTCAAAAGTTGAAAAAAACACCATTCTGTTCTCTCTGATGTTTGAATATTGGGCTTATGGATTAAAAGAGATGGTGATCTATCTTCTATTGCAACGGACTCAATAGCAATGCAACGTGAATTGGCTAAATTATAAGATATTTAAATTTTGAATTTCAACATTTGAAATTCCTATAAACTGCAGTTCCAACATGTAAGTAATTAAAATAAGGTGGGATTTTCCCCCATCCCCAATTTCTTTCCATTTTTTCCCAGCATATTGGATTTAGGAAGTAATTGGCGTAGGTTGATAATTCTTTCTCAAAAGATCATTTCTTTTTTAACTGAGTTAGTAAAGTAACACAGACAAACACAGACACACACACAGACACACACACTACCTCAAACTTTATGCTGTGGCTACTGTGAAGAACAACTGCACTTCAAAATTTTATCTGTGGTGACTGTTTGGACTTGTATAAAAAAGGAATGTACTTTTTCCTTAGTGAAAGTGTTTAATGTAACAGAGGAAAGCAGATTTTTTGGGTGAGCAAAAATGATCAGAAGATTCAGATCGCTTATATGACTCTTCATGATATCCATTCTACAGAGAGCATCCATTGAACTGCAGATGCGTGAAAATTTGATTTTGTCATATAAAAGTCAGATCAGGGTCTACTTTGTGCATGAAAAGCCATCCACAGACTCTTCCATTTGCATACACACATTCTATTTTGCTTTGGAACATGTATATGCCTAGTTCCCTTGTGGGGAAAAGCAAAGAATTGAAAATACAACGAAAAGGTTTAATGTATTACAAAGATAAGAAGTGCTTCAAATTGGTTTTCCTTCTCTGCAGTACCTGACTGTCTTCTGAACAAAAGGCCCCTTATAATGATGCAGAAAGAATTGAACACATTAGCGGTGAACCCAGCACATAAGAAGGTAGCACAAACATCCATGTGTTGCCTTTGGTGAAAAGCTGAAACACATTTAAACCAACGATAGTTCTTTAATGAGATTGTGAAGGAAAAGTCCATTCTTTACTAGCGTTCTTTTTCTTTCGTTGCCCTTTTCAATTCTGAATGTATGGGAAATTTGAAAGTTTCTAGCTCTAGTGAAGATTGGATGAAAATGGCTAACAGAATGCAATACACAAGAAATTGGCTTTGGATTTGATGAGTTGCTCTTATTAACAATAGAATGTAGTAGAAATTGTTCAAAGGTAAGTGAATACTTCAATAAAAGGCATATTTCAGGTTCACTACACAAAAGGGAAACATCCTTTTCAAAGTTTTGCTTTTCATATAGAAGGGAGAAAAGATATGGGGTGTTGCTCTCTGGAATCGGAACTATTACCCATACTGTGCTCATAAAGGCACTTTGCATCTCTGTGTGAGTCCGAGTGAATATGGGTGAAAATTATTTTACTGAAGCGTAGGAACGTGCATGACATCTTCTAGCTATTTAGTACTATATTATCATCACATTCAACAGCAAAACATCAGACCCCAAATATATTAAAGCTACCCAATTGGATAGCCTCTGTCCAGCACATTGGATATCAGCCTCTTGTGCAGCTCTATCATGAAATGTAATGTTTTATCTTCTGATATAGGTTGAATCAGGGGTGAAATTCAGCAGGTTCTAACCTTCTTCTGGAGAACCGGTAGCGGAGATTTTGAGTAGTTCGGAGAACTGGCAAATATCACCTCTGTCTGGTCCCAGAGTAGGGTGGGAATTGAGTTTTTCAGTATCCTTCCCCAGCAATGCCCACCAAGCCACCCCCACAGAACCGGTAGTAAAAAAAAATTGAATTTCACCACTGGTTTGAATAAAAGTTATTAGATGGAACCAAATACAGTACCTAGGGCTACCATACCTAACTAGTATTATCTGACAACTAGGTGGCAATTAAAAAGGGATACAGGGAAAGTAATGTTTTGCTGCTATCTAGTGGTTACAGCCAAATGAGATTGGGGAGCCCTAGATATATTGCTCCTGTGCCTCCCATTTTCTCAGGTGTCCACTTCAAAATTTCATAAGCAATCCAAATTTAAATATCCAAATGAACAGTGACTCAATTTAATTTATGCATTTCCAGTGATTCTAAAAACTTGATGATGTTAACTATTAACAATTTTTCTCAAGCTCCCTCCCCCAATATTAAGACTGTAATTCCTTCTCTCCTGGAATATGTACTTTACATTACATTCCTTCCCAGAAGAATTCCATTCCAGTACAGTGGAAGTTATACATAAGAAATATACTAGGAAAATTGGTTTAGACCAGGGATGTCCCAACTCATGGCCCACTGGTAGGATGTATCATGCACTGACCATGCCCAGCAAAGGGGGGGAGTTGTGATACATCACATGACAATATGTCATCACGAGTTTGACACCTCTGCTTTAGACCATTTTAAAAGGTCTCTTTGCAAGAATGTCCAGAATCAGCTTAAGACTTTTAGTGAAATGCTGTCTTCTATGTTCATCAAATGAACTAATTTATTTTTGGCTCAGCTGTGATATATTTCAAATTACAATGAAAAAGTTTGCTTGCATGCATGCATGCATGCATGCATGCATACATACACATACACATACACATACACATACACATACACATACACATACACATACACATACACATACACATACACATACACATACACATACACACACACACACACACACACACACACACACACACACACACACACACACACACATATATATATATATATATATATATATATATATATATGCAGTGCTGAAGCTCTGCTGTGTTTATGGGTAATGCATTTTCTTCATTGGAAGGAAATCATTCCACCTGCTAAACTTCTTCAGCTAACATAGTGTTCTGTTTGTGGGCCCTCAAAGGGGAAGGCTGACTTGATGACTTCACAAGATTGTCTCTCTAGCAGCTGTTCTGAGTCTGTTTGTCTTCATGGATGATATCAGCAAGAGCTTTGTCTATTTCCTTTATCTCTCAGACAACAGACTGCTTTGTAGCTTCAAATAACTGCCTTGCAGTGATGTTTACTAACATTTTCTCTTCTTAGTCTATGTGAAGCATTAGGAGCTGAGAAAAGTTTGGGTGCTTATGGGACCAGGACTAAGACCAACTATATAGAGCTGAAGGTGTAGTTGTTAGAGTGCAGTACTGCAGGCTACTTCAGCTGACTGCTAGCTGCAATTTGGCAGTTCAAATCTCACCAGCTCAAGGTTGACTTAACCTTCCATCTTCTGAGGTAGGTAAAATGAGGACCCAGATTGTTGGGAGCAATATGCTGACTCTGTAAACTGCTTAGAGAGGGATGTAAAAGCACTATGAAGCGGTATATAAATCTAAGTGCTATTGCTATATCTCTCCACATGAAGTATCCTGTTCCTGATACCTGTCTATATGTCCTATTTTCATTTATTCAGCCAGTAGCACAGCAACATATAACCATGAATACAGCTATCAGGGAAAAGTGTTCAGCTGCAAATTAGACTGTAAAATTACACAGCTATGAGTTAAATATAACAAAGAAATAGTGGTTTGCTGCTATTCTTCAATTTTACAAAAATAGCTAAAGAAATGCTGACAGCAATGGGATATTTTCAATTTTATTTATTGCTTTTCCCCGTGGAGGAGAAGTTGGAAGTCTTCTGGTTAGCTCCACCACATGAAGAAAGCTTGATGCTTAGGGTAGGATAGTTATTACAAATCATTAGTCAGCTGGAAATACAGCACCGCTTGGTTTTTAGTGTTTGCTGATTGTTCTCTCCATTGCAAAGTCTGCAGGAGTGAAGGCTATTGCAGAGTCAGCTTCAAAATGGCTTGGATGAACTTGTGGGTAGAAATGATTCTGTAGGACCTTGTTCTTACAGACCAATCCAATGGTGGTAAATATGTAAAATAGGCTTTCTGGTTCTCATCATTACATCTCTTTATATACTGTAAATTCTGAAGATGAGCCAAATCCTGGAAAAAAATTAAGATTCCAGTAAAGCAAAATTAGGCCACTCAGAACTGGCTGATTATAGTATGTTATAACCCCTTTAAATAAATAACCAAGCAACTAAAATATATACAGCATGATAAGAAAAGTATGTTAAGATTATATATATTTATTCCCTAATCTTATGCTACATACCAGAGGCACTGATGCACCATGAAATCATTGTTGACTCTATCTCTGTAGAGATAGAATGTGATCTTATGCAGATACTAAAAGTCAATGGTGACTTGAAGATATATCAGGAGGTTCTTCCCCCAGCCTCAGTGGTGGGATGCTGCCAGTTTAACAACCAGTTCGGTGAGTGTGCACTTTGTGTGCTTTGTGCATGTGCGCAGCACTGAAAATGGAGCATTTAGAAGCTCAGCTGCTTAACTTCCAAGTCAGCAGTGGTCAGTAAATTAGCTGGGGAGGAATCAGCTGTGCCACATGATTGAAATGACTAGACTGTCCTTTATTTCCTTGATTGAGATGACTAGAAAGCAAGAAATAAAGGACAGAATAGAGCAGGGGCAAGGGGGTGGGGCAGCCGATCATCAGAGCTACTGGTTTGCCAGAACCAATACAAATTGTCTGAATACCACCTCTGCCCAGCTTGTCCTTCAGGTCCTTCAGCTAGAAATACAGAAATAGTCTTAATCTTGAGAAAGAAAATAAAATGAGCAAACTTTCCCCAAGAACAGTCCTATCTGCAAATGTGATTTAAAGATGAAAGAGTTCTTAACCAAGAGTTGATAAAATACCTCTGAAGAATTCATTTCTCTTACCTTTAAAGTGAGCGTGACCTGACCGCTGTCAGCAGAGCGGGCAGTGGAAGCTTTCCACACCCGGGCCCAGAGGGTCGGCAGGCAGGGCAGGGAGGGGCCGTTCTGGGTCCAGAGGGCAGCGGGAGCAAGATGAAGCCGACCCTGGCACTGCTGTTGCTGGTGGCAGTGGCCTTGAGCAGCGCTGGAGGTCAGCCGGGCGGTCTACCACCTGGGAAGAAACTATGCATGGCCTACGCCACCGGGCCATTGCTCAAGTTCCAGATCTCTGTTTCCTGAGGATACAGGCGGGTGTTTGAAGAGTACATGCGGGTTATTAGCCAGCGGTACCCAGACATCCGCATTGAAGGGGAAAACTATCTTCCCCAACCTATATATAGACATATAGCATCTTTCTTGTCAGTCTTCAAACTAGTGCTAATAGGCTTCATTATTGTTGGCAAGGATCCTTTTGCTTTATTTGGCATGCAAACTCCAAGTGTCTGGCAGTGGGGACAAGAAAATACGGTATATGCTTGTATGATGGTTTTCTTCCTGAGCAACATGATTGAGAACCAGTGTATGTCAACAGGTACATTTGAAATAACATTAAATGATGTCCCCATGTGGTCTAAGCTGGAGTCTGGGCATCTTCTTTCCATGCAGCAACTTGTTCAAATCCTTGATAATGAAATGAAACTCAATGTGCATATGGAGCAAATGCCACATCATAGATCATAGCCCCATTCATCAGTACTGAAAACTTCTTACATTAAGTTATACTTTCGAAAGGCAACATGAATGAAATAAATGAAGGTCTGTACTGAAGACAGAAAGCTGGTGGTACAGACTGGATGATCTACTTGTCTTCATGTTGTACCTTCTGAAAATCTTAATGCAAGATCCCTTTCAGTGCTGGTATGTGTCCAAGAACTGCACATTCAAGGAGTGCAATAACACTGCTGGTGGCATAGGCCATGCATAGTTTCTTCCCAGGTGGTAGACCGTCCAGCTGAGCTCCAGCGCCACTCAAGGCCATCGCCACCAGCAACAGCAGTGCCAGGGTCAGTTCAGTTTTAGAAAAAAAAATGCAGGTATTACTTGATTTCAAGTTTTTGCATTTGATTAGCTCCAGACTACGTTGCATTTCAGACCTATTAAATTTAATGTGGATTAAATGCAACCAGTGGAGTCTTGATCTAACTCTTTATATTCATGTCTATTAAGGTGGCAAAATTAGTTAATATTCTAATATTTTCCCTGGGAAAAAGTCATTTGCTTTATGTGGCCTTTATAGAATATTTGTGGTTTAAAATAAATCTTGAGAAGTACTGGCTGTCTTTTAAACTGGTTTGGATAATTGGTGGCTGCTGAACAATACTGATTTGGTTATGTAAGTTTTGTATATTTTCAGAGTATATTGCTGAATGAATGGTGCATTGTACCTTTAAACTGTACCTACCCAAATTCGTCTTTGGTCAGCATTTCAGATAGAAATATATTAATGTTATGGGGGGAAAAAACATGCACACACCCATTTCTTTCGGTGGATTGCCTACACGAAGACTAGGACCAGCTACAGGGCTCCAAATGTTACTAAAGTCTTATCAGTGCACCCACCTACTCACCTGTGCAGCATAAGAACTTGCACATTATCAATAATTAGGAGGCCACAGGTTGTCTCCAGATCCATATACATAAAGTTTTGAGCATCTCTAATCTGATAAAGTTTTGCTTTGTTTTACTTTAATACTGAATTTTGATTGACAGGAAGATAATAGAATTTAGGATACAAAGAAATAGTTGTTCTTTGTAATATATTTTTGATATTTTGTTCTGTGAAATGGAGCACAGTTTCTCATTGGTACTTGGCAAATATTCAGAAAAATAATTATCACATTGCATTCTGGAAAGTGCCTGAAAATGATATGCTGAGAGGTGGACGTTACATTTGTTTTGATTGCAGATTCATAGTGTAGCCATACAATCTAGTGTCTGGTGAATGAAAAAGAAGCTATAATGACCAATGAGTTGCAAATAGCATATGTGGCTATTTTGACAGACTGTCAGTTTTAAAATAAAAATTATCTTTAGTCACCTTGGGGCATAATGCACACATACTTGGTCCCATTTTTAAAGAGTTAATTTCAGATTATTACATGCTTATGCTTATGTGTAAGCATTTGCATGAAATCCAGGTTTAGTATCCATATACAGGTAATCATCAACCTATAATGACAATTGTGATCAGAATTTCTACTGCTAAGCAACATGATTGTAAAGCCTACCCTCATCACTAATCAAAAGCAATTCCATGCAATCAGAGCTGATGTCATTAACTGAATCACCCTGTCCTTAGATGAGGCAACTTCCTACCAGGTTCCCATAACCAAAAGTAATGGGGAAGCCAGCAGGAAGTTGCAAGTTTAAAAAACTTAATGCAGAATAACAGAGATGGAGGGGGTCTTGGAGATCTCCTCCCTACTCAGGCAAGAGACCCTATACTATTTCAGACAAAAGGTTGTCCAATCTATTCTTAAAAACTTCCAGTGTTGGAGCATTCACAAAAGGTGAGGAATAGCAATAGCACTTAGCCATATATACTGCTTCATAGTGCTTTTACAGCCCTCTCTAAGTGGTTTATAGAGTTAGCATATTGTTCTCAACAATCTGGGCCCTCATTTTACCCACCTCAGAAAGATGGAAGGCTGAGTCAACCTTGAGCCTGGTGAGATTTGAAATGCTGAACTGCACCTAGCAGCCAGCTGAAGTAGCCTGCAGTACTGCACTCTAACCATTGCACCACCTCGGCTCTTTTTGCGCCACCTCAGAAGCAAGAAGAAAGTAGGAGATTGGGGAGTGTATGAAACAGGCGTGATGTGGCATGAGGATGGTACACAAGCGTATGAGGGAGTGTGCAAAATGCACTGCATGAATTGGGAAGGGTGAGAAAGAGGCAGAGGTGTGAAGATGAGATGTGACACCAAGGAACCATCTGAGTTGGGATGGATTGCAAGGGTATATAGCAGGTGTAGCATGGATGGAGTGGGTGCATGGGAAGTCTGCATGTGTGAGTGCATGGGAAGTCTGCATCAGAAGGGTGCCTAAGGTTGCGTGGGAGGTGCTATGCAGGACAGGAAGGATGTGTAAGGGTTTGCAAGAGGTCCACAAGGTCCAGAAAAATTTTTCAAGTGTCGCTAGACAGTTTGTGGTAGGTGTAGAAAGGTGCATGAATGACCACCACTACACTAATGCAGAGGGGTTGGGAGAAGGTGTGTGAATGGGGCAGACTTACATACATACATACATACATACATACATACATACATACATAACATAACATAACATAACATAACATAACATAACATAACATAACATAACATAACATAATATAACATAACATATATCAGAAATTAGTTCCCAATGAAATTATTATTTGAAAAACAAAATCAAAGCGGGAGAGAACAATTTAAAGAAATATTTTCCCTCTGATTTCCAGCTCAATAAGACACAAAAACACCTTATCCTTTTCCACCCTATTCCCCGCAAAGTCAAGCTTTTCTTGGGATGTTTTCCATTGTTTGCTTTGTTTAAGAGCTTTGGGGTTTTTGTGGGTCTGTGTGTCTATATGAGTGTGTGTTTTTATCTAATTAATGTCCCTGTTTGTACTGGTAGCACGTGTCAGAAAAGCAAAAATCCCAAAGGAACAGAAACTTGTGTCCAATTGGGTATGTTCCAATTCCAAATTTAATTTTAGATATAAAAGCTTGACAACTATGGGCAAAAACTTCTGTACTTGATAAATGATGGGACTAAAATATACAGTTGCCATTATATTTCACTTCAAATAAGTTATATACAAAATAACTTTCTTTTTTTTCTTATTCCTTGTAAAATGCTCTCTTTCTTTCTCTTTCTCTCTCTCTCTCTCTCTCCCCCTCCCTCCTCCTCTCCTAATAGCATGTAATCTTCAAATATGTTTTGAGGATGATGACATAGCCTTACTCCCACTCCAAGAGTACATTACACTAGGAATTCTAACAGTTGAACAAATTATAATAATTAATGTTGCAGTATAAAGAAAAAAAACTATAAAATCACTTAGGAAAGGCTTTCCTATTGCCAGCTGAAATCCATCATAGTTAGTGCTATAAAATTACTCAAGATAGCATTAGCCAAGTTTTGAAAATTATTCTATAGCATTAAAGAATAAGGGTAAAATAAGGTTAAAAACATATTGGATGGAAATTTTGGATTGAAACAAATTTATAATCATGATAGACAACACATCCTAAATCATGTAGTATTTGCCTTTATACCATTACATAAAGGTAGAGATTAAAAGAGACTTGCGATATTGCCACAGATATTGTTTCATTTCTCAAATACTACCTGTATTTTTTAAAGTCTGCTAAAAATAGATTATGTAATGAAGCTTGCATAGAAGACTTATGAAAATGCATACTCATTCTTCATATGCAAATTATAGAAGAAGCATAGATGTAATAAATTTGAAAAATCCATATTTTGGATGATGAAAAACACAAGTTCTTGCCTGTGCACTAAGGCATTCACAACTATTTGCAAGAAATAAGAAATGTATATGTTTCTTTTCATATGTACATGTCAATTGCTAATGGACAGCAGCACTCAGATATAAACTTAGAAATAGATGGCTGGGTAACATACTTGCTGAGAGTTGTCTGTATGGCTGCTAGCACTGGAATATGGACTGTGGGGATCAGCTGTATAATGAAACTAGAGCAGTGATGGCTAACCTTTTTGTCATCATGTGCCGAAACTACATGTGTACCTGTGACAGTGCACATTTGCATGCCTACTCCCACAATGCAATGCACCCGCACCCCTGTATATGCACGTACAACCCTGCGCTTCACCCTCACATGCACATGCGACCCCCTGCCCATGTGCATGTACCCCTGCCCATCCAGATGTGTCTCTCACATGCACAGCAGAGACCCGAAAATCAGCCAGTGGGAGGCGCACGTAAATGCATGTTGGAGATGAGCTGGGTGATGCTCGCGTGTTTGCAGAGAGAGTTCCGCGTGCCACCTGTGGCATAAGTGCCATAAGTTCGCCATCACAGATCTAGAGCATATCTGTATTATTTGAACACCAAATTAAGGGAAGTGACTGGAAAATTTAGTAAATAAGCTTATAGGAAATTATGTGGGATTCTAGCAATAATTAGACTAGCTCTAATACATAGGACTAGCGCCCTTTATAAGCCATGTTTAAGTTTAAATCATTATAGTAAAATCTCTATTTTTACCTTAGGAAATGTACTGTAGCATCAAAGCAAGATAAACATTGACTGACTGACTGACTGACTGAAAATTTGAGAAAAATAAAATGTTCCCTGCAACTCCTCCTTAGAATTTAACTAGTCATATTACAGAGATTATGTGAAATCTTCTTCCCCTAAACTTTAGTTCATTATCACAGGCGACTTCCACCATCTTGTTAGACGAGTTCAACATTTTTCATAATTTGTCATTTCCCGGAACTTGGAAGCAGCTCTAGGAATCTGAAATTTAATCTTTTCCTTTATTATTTTCAAACAGGTGTCGATGCTTTGAGGGCACCTATTACATGCTACAGAGGTACTTGTAAGGTTACATGCATTGTAGAACCTTATGTTTTTTACATAGCTCTCACAATCTGCTCGTAAATGTATTTTCTGTTTCCATGCCTCATACATTTGGGGATTTCTTTTTTTTTTTTTCCATTTTGCTGCAGAATTCTTTTCTTTCTTAGGTAATTTGGCCTTTTCCCATCTGTAGAATTTAAAACTCACATGGGATTGAATGCTATTATATTTGGGAAGAAATAGGAGAAAACCAATAAACACTGCAGAAAATAAGCAAGGGGTTAGGTTAACTTGGCAGTAGAAATGTCACTATTGCTAATAGTGAAGCCATGATAAGAACTTGTGCCCTCAAGGAGTACAGGATGAAACAAAGGTACTGTACACCCATGTATGATATAAAGATCTGCTCTACCTTTACTCAACAGCTCAACATTTCATACCTTCATTTTTTTTAAAAAAAATACAATAATTAAGTAAAGGGCATGTTATGCATGCTTATTAAGACAATATTGTAATTCTCTTCATTTTAAAGCTGGATTCAAGAACTGACAGGAATGTAGCAGTATTTCCACACACGGTTCTCTTCTTTCTCTTATCTTAAATCTGATAAACAACCCATAACCCACTTTCACCTTGCAATGCACTACTGAGCTATGCTATTTTATATGGAAAGCCCGCTGAATGTCACTTCCCAGGAGAACAGATCGTAATCACATATTTAGTGTCCCAGCCTTAGAAAACAATGGGAACTCAGATTTCTTACTTTTGTTCACTTATCCCTACCTTTGGTCACAAAAATTGATGGGAGATAGTTTTGGCTGATTGCTATCAACCTTTCTAGGGGAAAGAAAATTTGGCAAAGGGTGTTTAATTTCCAGTACTGGATTTCTAGAAGCAAAGAGAGGAACCTGCCCACTGTATATCAAAGGGGGCTATGTGGAGAGAGTTCCTCTTTTAAATTCTTGGGAGTGCTCATTAGTTGAGACCTCACCTGGAAAAACAACACATCCTTGGTGGTTAGTAAGGCTCAACAGAGACTTCATTTCCTTAGAGTTCTGTGGAAAACTCAGGTGGCACAATGGCTGATGACTTCTTTCTATCGGTTCACCATAGAAAGTGTCCTCACATACTGTGTAACAGTATGTACGCTAATTTAACAGTCATGAACATGAAGGCACCACAGAGAGTGATTAATTTGGCACAAGAAACCATTGGTTTCTAACACCATTGGATAATATTGCCAGGTCTCATTGTTTCAGCAGACTAAGGAAGATACGTAGGGATAATTCACACCTTACCATCAAGCAGAAGACATAGCCAGCTGGACAAACAGATTTAAAAACAGCTTCTACCCATGGGCTGTCAGACTGCTAAATACAATATAGCACCACAAACAGATTAATATGATGAATTTCACTGGTGCCAGTGTAGTGTGTAATATGTATATACCATGATATAAGATCATATACCAGAGTAATATACATGTTGGACAGGATATGACATACATATGGAAATGTATGACTAGGTTTTTCCCCCTACCTACTTGTATTATTATTCTTGTTGTATTGTATTCTTGTATGGACTGCACCAGTAGAGGCTAAAGCAATATTGTTGTATACATGATGTACAATGACAACAAAGGTTTGAACTTAAAAATGCAGATAGAAAACCAAGAACAATAGTAGCAGTTACCAAAACATTTGTGGCCCAAGGGATTTCTTAATATTTGAAGATAATTGTTCAACATCTTGCTCAACATTTCAACTTGATGCTCTGGCTCTTGAAGAAAGAATGCTAATCTTTGTCATCAACATTATTTAGTTATAGCTATATGTGCAAAAAAAGGGATGTGGTGGCTCAGTGGCTAAGACACTGAGCTTGTCGATCAGAAAGGTTGGCAGTTTGGTGGTTCAAATCTATAGTGCTGCATAATGTAGTGAACTCCTGTTACTTGTCCCAGCTTCTGCCAACCTAGCAGTTTGAAAGCATGTAGAAATGCAAGTAGAAAAATTGTATGCATGTGAACTTTGGGGCTCTGGATGAACGGCAATATCATACCACTCTGGGGGGGGGGGCTCTTCTGAGCGTGGAGCTGTCTTGTAGGGACAGTGAGGAATGAGAGCATGAGCAGAGGTGAAGGGGGGTGCCGCAAACCTCCTGGAACATCTGCAATAGCTTTCGACACAGATGGGAAGGAAGACAGCCATTGCAAGCTGTCAAGAGTTGAGGCAGCTTCACAAAAAGAGAGAAGGAAGCAGCTTGGAACGTCTGGGTGAGATCGTGATAATACCCTGGGGCCCACTGTATTCAAAAGTTTGTTTTTTCTTTCCCTGATTGACTGACTGAGAACAAAGAGAAAAGGCAAAATGGGGGGAGTGGATTACCCTTCCAGGAAGCAGCGGCGAAGAAGTGAACACCAATATAAATAAAGGATTCATCAATTTGTGAGGATGGTTTGGAGATATAGAGAGCAGTCTGAATAGAGTTGATTGCCAGTGAAATTTTTAAATTTTGATATTTGAATAAATTGAACTCTGATATTGAAATGAGCAGAGACTGCAGAAAGTGAAAGAAAAGGTGGAAATAACAAAGAAGAAAATGGGGGAGATGGATTATAGACTGACAACAACAGATAAAAAGCAAGAAAAAAATTTAAAAAATTGTGGGAAATGGACAAGGCTGATTTTTATTTAAGATTCCCAAATATCAAAGAGGAATTGGAAGAGAATCTAGCAGAAAAAATTGCTGACATATTAGCAGACAGACTGGAAGAACCTAAGGAATAGATGCTAAGCGGGATTGATGAAACTTACAGGGTCCATACAAGACATGCTATAAAAAATGAATTACCCAGAGAGGTACACATAAGATTTACTAAGAAACACTGAAAACAGAGATCCTGCAAGCTGCAAGGAATAATACAATAAAATGCAAATCTAAAGAAATAATAATAATCTAAAGAAATAATAGTGCCAAGAAGGGTGAGAGATCTAAGAAGAGAATATCAATTCCTGACCAAATGCCTAATAAAAAAAGGAATCAATTTCAGATGGTTAATACCAGAAGGGATACTAGTAACTTGGCAGGAACAAAGACATAGGCTGGATACAGTAGCAAAGGCAGAGTCATTTTATGAACAACACTTTGGACCATAAGAAGAAGAGAGAGATGGGGAGAGGAAAGAGGAACAAAACTACAAGAAGAGAAGAAGAAAGAACAGAGAGAACTAGCTAAAGAACAAGAAGAAAGGGTGTTAAGAGAAGGAGCAAGAGCAAAAGAGATGAAAGAACAAATGAAGATGAGAGTGACTAGATCAACTAAAATGACAAATAAGACATAGAAGAAGAAATACAAATAATCTCATTAAACATAAATGAACTAAATTCGAGCATAAAAAGAAAGGGGACATTTATTAAATTAGAGAAATTGAAATTAGATATAATATGCCTGCAAGAAGTACGTATTAAAAAAACAACACAAAAATATTTGGATTATCTGAAATTGGGGAAGCTGTATATGACACTTGCCGATCAAAGCAAAAGAGGTGTGGCACTGTATCTTAAAAAGACAATACAATCAAAGCAAAAATTTGAAGACGAAGAATAATATTGATAGTGGAAATAATGATGAATAATAAAAAAATATTGATGGTGGTGATATATGCACCAAATGACAATTAAGAAAAATTTTATAGAAACTCTACAAAAAAATAATATAATATGAATATGAATAAATATGCATATTAGGGGACCTTAACGTGATAGTAAATAATGAGCTGGCTCATAAAACTGCAAAGTTGAATAAGAAGTTAAGGAAAATACTGCCTAAAACATTCTTTACAATGATGGAAGAATTAAGTCTACAAGATGTATGGAGAAGAATACACTTGAGAGAAAAACAATATACATTTTATTCAAATAGAAACATGTCATGGTCAAGAATAGATATGATTTGGGAAACAATATGTCTAATTGCTAAAACATAAAAGATTGACATAGAAACAAGTATAATAAGCAGACCACAATCCAATAATAATGACATGGAAAAGTCAGAGAAAAAAAATGAGATGGACATTAAATCAAGATATGGAAAAAGAATTGAACTTTTTTAAAAAACAGAATAAGAAGGATGACACATCCCTACAGAATGCATGGGATACCAGCAAGGCATATACTAGAGTCACTAGTAATGACTAAGGAAAAAGAAAAAAAAAACAGACAAACATGAAAGAAGATAGAGGAGGAACACAGGAGACCCACAGGAGGAACCTGCCGCCTTCCCCTCTCCGCATCCGTCATTCCAGCTCCCTCTCGCAAACGAGTCTGCCCACCAACCCAACCGTCTCCGGTTTCTCTCACCTCGACTCTAACGGAAGAAATTCGGTGCCGACTGGAAATAGAACTAAAAATAAACTCATACAATGTTAAAATTAAAAATTTGATGGACCTAGAAAAACATAAATTGAATTTAATAGAAAACAAAGGTGGCAAATAAAGTAAAAGCTACAAGACAAAATTTCTTTGAAAACACAAATAAACCAGGATGATGGTTAGTGTATAAGATGAAAAAAAGAAAGAAAAAAAAATCATAAATCAATTATTAGACAAAGAAGGGAATATTTGGTATCAAAAGGAAGAAAAGGAAAAAAATAGTAAAAAAAATATTATAAGGAATTATACCAGCAAGACATAGTGGCAGAGGAAAAGATAAAACAATATAAAGAGAAGGTGGAAATACCTAAGATTCCAGAAAAATTTAAAAAGGCACTAGAAGAGAGAATAACAATGATGGAAGTAACAGAAGCAATAAAAAGACAAAAAAAGAGAGAAAAACATCAAGTCCAGATGGATTACTAGCGGAATTCTACAAAACCCTACAAAATGTGCTAAGCAATATCATGCTAAAAGTATTCAATGAGCTGTTATTGAAAGCAAAAGTACCGGATTCTTGGTTGGAGGCCTATATAACTGTTATCCCAAAAGAAAAAAACAGACTTGCAGCAAATAAAGAACTTTAGACCAATCTCTTTAATAAACATGGATTATAAAATCTTTGCATCAATAATGGTGGAAAGACTCAAAAGACTGTTCAGTGAATTTATACATTCAGATCAAAATGGCTTTTTACCTAAGAGACAAATTAGAGATAATATGCAAATTATATTGAATGCATTAGAATATTACGAAGTACAGCCTGGGAAACAAATGGCATTGTTATTTTTGGATGTACAGAAAGTTTTTGATAATGTAAATTGGCAATTTATCATAATGCAACTGCAAATGATGGATTGGGGGGGGATTCATAAATATGGTTAAAACTATTTACGAAGAACAACAGGCTAAAGTGATGGTAAATGGAGATATGACAGAAAAAGTGCCAATTAGAAAAGGGGCCATGCAAGGGTGCCGGCTATCTCCACTATTATTTATATTGACATTAGGAGTTTGGAACAGAAAGATAAGGCAGGATAAAGATATAAAAGGAATGAAAGTTGAAAAGGAAGAATGTAAATTGAAAGCATTTGCAAATGACTTGGTATTAATTATTGAAGATCCAATAGAAACAGGTCCAAAACTACTAGAACAAATAGAAGAGTATGGAGGAGTATGAAGAATTGAAAATTAATAAAGATAAAACAAAATTTTTAGTGAAAAACATAACAGAAAAACAGAAAAGAGAAATAATGGAAAAATTAGATATTCAAATAGTAGTATAGTATAAATCTTTATTACGGTCAAAGACCAGCAATACACATTACTTTTTACAATATATTTAAAAAGTACTGACATTAAAATATATTTAAAAAGTATTAACATTACAAGTGGATAATAACATACATGTTTTCAAACTGTTCTGGTCACCCCCTGGTTTATGTGGATGAAAAGCTTATAAGTATGGGAATAAATACAATGGTCCAGAAATTGTTAGAGATATGTTAGAGAAATAGTAAAAAAAAAAAAAGTGAAATATTTGGGAATATAGTTGACTTCGAGATGTGTAACTATTAAGGAAGATAATTATTATAAACTAAGAAATCAAATTGAAATGGATATAGAGAAATGAAAAAAACGTATAGATATCACTAATGGGAAGAATAGTGCTAATTAAGATGAATATATTACTAAGAATGTTATTTTTATTCCAAACAATACCAATAAAACTGGGAAAAAAGTACTTTGAAAAATTAAATAAAATAATAGGAAAATATATTTGGCAAGGAAAGAAAACGAGAATTAATTTAAGAATGTTACAAGATTCTAGGATTAGAGGTGGATTTGGTGTACCAAATTGGGAATTATACTATCAAGCAGCAGCTCTAACATGGATAAAAGAATCGATATTACTAAGAAATGCAATGTTATTATCCTTGGCGTGACACGATATGCAACTGGATTGGCACACATTTTTGTGGTATGGGAAAAATAGAATACAGGGTTATTTTCAGAGACACTATGTAAGAAATGGTTTGTAAGCAGTATGGGGAAAAGTAAAAGAAAAGCACTATATGAAAGTACCAATGTGACTTTCAACAGTAAAGCTTTGACACATCCGAATATTAGTAGTATGAAAAAGGTTATTAGGTACAAAGATATATTAACAGCGCAGGGAGAACTAAAACAGAAGAATTAGAAGAACAGGGGATAATAAGGTGGTTAAAACAAATGCAAATAGAAACAAGATATGAGAAAGATATTAAAGAGTATGGTTTTAATATGGAAAACTCAGAATTAGATAGGATACCCATGGGAACAGATAGAAAAATGATCAAAAATTGTACAGTTATCTACTTAGAATAAATTTAGAAGAAGAGGTTAAAGAAACAATGATAAGATGGGCAAAAAACTTTTGATATACAATAGAACTAGAAAAATGGCAACAACTATGGGAAAGGAATTATAAATTGACAATGGTGACAGCATATAAAGAGAATTTATATAAAATGTTTTGTAGATGGCACATGACACCTGAAAGATTAGCAAAAATGTTTAAGGATAAATCAGCTAAATGTTGGAAATATCACCAATTGCCAAGAACATATTATCATATGTAGTGGATGTATAGGGACACAAAAAACTATTGGGTTAAAAGGCAAACATGGTTAGAGAAAATGATACATCAACCCATAGAGTTTAAGCCAGAAGTATTTTTAATGGGTATTCTACCAGAGAAATATAGTAAAGAAGATTCATATTTGATTGTACAAATAATAACATCAGCTAGAATTGTATTTGCACGAAATTGGAAAGCAGACAAAATCTCATCAGAAGGGGAGGTAATAAAGAAGATATTAGATTGTGCAAAAATGAATAGGTTGAGAATTGAGAATAAAGGACAAAGAGGAATCAGTGTATTACAGGACATGGGGGTAATTTTAAGAGTGGGGGTAATTTTTGAAAAAATATATAAATAGAAAGAAAAAGGAACAAAACATAAAATAAATATCTCAGATGACACATGATTAAAATAGGAGAAGGGGAAATAAGAAAATATCAAAATGTAATTATACAGGCAGAAAAATGATATGAATTGACATATGTTAAATAACAGTTATAAGAATGTATATCTAATAATGAATTTGAAAGGAAAAAATAAAAAAAAAACTTTTTACAATAAAAATGCAAGTAGAAAAATAGAAACCACCTTTGGTGGGAAGGTAATAGCTTTCCGTGCACCTTTGGTGTTTAGTCATGCCAGCCACATGACCATGGAGATGTCTTCGGACAGCACTGGCTCTTCAGCTTTGAAACAGAGATGAGCACCACCCCCTAGAGTCGGGAACAACTAGCACATATGTGTGAGAAGAACCTTTATCTGTTACCTTTATCTGTGCAAAATATAGTCAATATCAGATGATTCTATCAACTCCGCCCTCCCCAATTACCTACTCCAACTTTAGAATGGCTCTTCTCACTGGGCATATTTTACTTTCAGAACACTTTTCCAAATTTACCAGAAATGGTCCAAATTTCAGACAACCCAATTTCAAAATCAGTCCACTTCAGCAAGGAAATTGCTTTTGTAGAAAGGATAAAACCTATCAAAGGCTGTTTCAGGATGGAATATGTTGATGATGCAACATTTTACATATCTTAAGTAACAAAGATTATTCTTTGCAGTTAGTAAAAGCCAGCCAGCCAGCCAAACCAGTAGAGAACAGACAGAAATATAAATTTGTTCTGCATGATGAATTTCTATCAATTTTATTACCATTTTGTTTTCAAACAGTTTTTTAATGTTTAAGTCAAGCAATATTGCTATTTAGAGTTTTTTAAAACCCAATTGCTCTCTACAGTATTGAAAAGACCATATCACTTGTATTTTTAGTGTATTTAGCTACCATCTAACACAACTCTTTTTGTACCACTTTTAAATACAAATATTTAAAAGTGATACCCTTCAAATACAATATTCCAACCATAATCCTATTAAGTCTCCTGTTGACCAATTAAATCACATTCAGTATTTTTTGGTGTTAAGTTTCAATATCATTTAATGCGTGGGTGTCACATAACATACCATCTGTGGCCTGCAGATGACACATCCAGCCAGGGGTGGGTTTCTCGCCCCGTTCCAACCGGTTTGGTTGGAACGGGGCTGGCGGCGTCCTCGTGCACGCAAGCGGTGCACGCATGCGTACTAGCATCTGCGCGACCTCCAGCTGCTCCTGGATGATCGCGCAGGCGCTGAATGCATCCTGCGCATGCGTGGAAGCGCAGAACTCGTCAAAACCGGGTAAGGACCGCGGGCGGGCGGGTGCGCCCTTCGCCGTTCCAGGAAGTTACTTACTTCCGGATTCGGCGACCAACCGGTTCGCAGGGACCGCCGCGAACCAGTTGAAACCCACCCCTGCATCCAGCACACGGTCCACCAGTTTGGCACCCCTGGCTTAATGCATTTCCCATACTTAGCCTAAAGTGTTATTTACCCCTCCCCATTTTTCCATGGACATAGTGAGAGTGACAGCATCATCTGAATCTTCATATCTTTTCATATCCTTAGCTTTTGTGATGTCATAATTGTGCTTCTTCCCACATGGCATATTGGGAAAAATATCATTGTCACTAGAATTAATAAGACTCAATAAGAATTAATAAACTACTTTTAAAAAGTGATCTATGCATCTAGCAGACAGCTCACTTCAAAAGCTTATGCCTCCAATAAGCACAATTTCATATATCTTACAGTGGTTAGCTCCCAACTACTATGACTTCCTTTTTGTGCTTTTATACAGAACATAATGTTGCCATACAGAAGCAACATACATGCCTTGCTTTTTTTTAAAAAAATATTCTTAAATATATGTTTTTACTAAGAAAGAATTTTATACAGAAGCATAAAGCAAAAATTAGAAGAAAGAAAAAGATATGAAAAGATAAAAGAAAAAGTGAGAAACTGAGAAAAAAAATGAGTGTTTGGGCTCCTGTCAGCCAAAGAAAGTTCTCTGGCATAGCTGCTGCCTTCTGGAACATTCTCCCTTCATTTATCACAATGTGTTGTGTGCCCAATACAGGACTCCCAAATGTCTTAAGAGCCCTGCATTGACAATTCTATTTGATGTCATATACAGTATATTTATTTTTTATTGTTTTTATTGTTTTAAATTTGTTTTTCTGTTCTATGATGTATGCTGTCCAAAGTCATTTGTTGAGATGGTCAGCTAAAGAAATCAAATACATAAATTTTAAAAAGGGGAAAGAAAATCAAATCTAAAGAAATTATTCCACTCTTCTTTGCACAAATGACAAACATTATTATTACTGTTTCTATCTTTCCAAATTGCATATCAGGGTTCCTTTCTTTCAGACACAAACATTGAGTAAATCCTGAGATCATCAATTCATTTTTGTCATTTTCAACAAAAAGTCTCTTGTTTCTTTCCCCCTTTTTGCAATTGACTTAATGTTGTTTCTATTTACCATATTTTCACCCATATAACCCGCGGTTTATACACGTTTTTTTACAAACACAGCACGCCCCTGCGGGGTATAAAAGTGGGCGGGGTATACAGAAAACATTTTACACAGATTGACTACAGTAAATTGACCCACCACGAGTAAGGGAGAAGGGAAACTGCTGAGACGAAAGCCTGTGCCATTTGCGGAAGGGTTGGAGGAACGGGAGGAACGGGAGACGAAAGCCTGTGCCATTTGCGGAAGGGTTGGGGGGGGAAGGAACGTGAGCCCAAAGCCTCTGCCAGCTGCGGAAGGGTTGGGGGAATGGGAAGGAAAGTGAGCCGAAAGCCTCTGCGAGCTGCGGAAGGCTTGGGGGGGGAAGGGGGAAGGAATGGGAGGAACGGGAGACGAAAGCCTGTGCCATTTGTGGAAGGGTTGGAGGAACGGGAGGAACGGGAGACGAAAGCCTGTGCCATTTGCGGAAGGGTTGGAGGAACGGGAGGAACGGGAGACGAAAGCCTGTGCCATTTGCGGAAGGGTTGGAGGAACGGGAGGAACGGGAGACGAAAGCCTGTGCCATTTGCGGAAGGGTTGGAGGAACGGGAGGAACGGGAGATGAAAGCCTGTGCCATTTGCGGAAGGGTTGGGGGGGGAAGGAACGTGAGCCCAAAGCCTCTGCCAGATGCGGAAGCGTTGGGGGAACGGGAAGGAAAGTGAGCCGAAAGCCTCTGCGAGCTGCGGAAGGCTTGGGGGGGGGGGAAGGGGGAAGGAATGGGAGGAACGGGAGACGAAAGCCTGTGCCATTTGTGGAAGGGTTGGAGGAACGGGAGGAACGGGAGATGAAAGCCTGTGCCATTTGCGGAAGGGTTGGAGGAACGGGAGGAACGGGAGACGAAAGCCTGTGCCATTTGCGGAAGGGTTGGAGGAACGGGAGGAACGTGAGACCTCACAGCCCATTGACCCCTCCATGTTTCCAACGTGGCCGGCCAAAAGCGAAGCGTGTGAAACGAGGCACAAGCCCGCGACCCCCAGAAGGAGGACTGGGGTACAGTCAGCTGGGTGACGATGACATTAAAGATACTTCCTTATGGCATAGTTTATACTCCTTCACTTCAGAGCGGGGTTAGGAGAGCTTTTCCTCCCACGGAGTTCAATAAAGTAGATGGAAGGGAGGGAGGAAGGGTCCCTCCCTCTTACTTTCCGCCCATTGAGATGAACCAGAGCCCTTCTTGAACCAGAGCCACTTGCGTTGATATACTGTCCATCTATCCGTCCATCCATCCACCCTTCCTAAATAACACCGAAACCTTTTACAAGAAAATCCGCTCAAATCCTCTTACAAATATCTGGGGATATGGATTTTTTCTTCTTTGGGGAAAAAATATTTCCTTCCACTCCCCTCCAGAAGAACGGAGCTGATCTCGGAGTTTGGATTCTTAGGACTTAGGAGTCCCAGGGCGGTTTTCTCTCCCCGTAAAATCCCCCTTTTCTCCCATGATCCTTGCGTTGAATTCCCTGGCAAAGAACAAACGGCAGGAAGGGAGAATCCAGCTCCTTTATCGTAGGAAACGTTTCTGAGGTTTATGGATGGAGCTTAAAGGTTCAAGTGCAAGAAAACGGGAAAGAAAAAATGAAAGCGAGAGGGGGGGTGCCGTTCCGCAGGACTTCTTCTTGTCGTCCTCCCCCCCAGCTGTAATACACATGCTCGTTCAAACACACGCACACACACAAGCACGCACACACACACACACACAAAACACACAGGCGCGCGCGCTGCCTGTCTGCCTTGCTAGGGGGGTTTTCGGGGCAAGAGAGGGGTGGTCAAGAGGTGAAGAAGCGGAGGGTGAGGCGTTGGGCTCCGGTTGGTATGGAGAAGGGTGAGCAATTGTCTTTGGGGGGGGGGGAGATTGGCACGGTTGGGCTCTCCTTCTTCCTTCTGATCACCTCTTCAGCTGACTCTTCGGGCTGTGCAGTTCCGCCCGCAGGCGATGCCCCTTTGATCCGAACCGCGTCTCCGCTCCCTCGTGCCAAATAGCAGCAAAAGATACAAAGAGCAGCAAGTCAGCCCCTTCCCACCCCTCAATCTATTCCATTTGCCAAAAGCTGGAGAGAAATTGCTGTATGCGTAAAAACGCACCGGTGCGAAATCCGCCCAGCAGAACGCAGAGTGGGAGGGACAGAGAGGGATCCCCTTTTGCCAATAGCTCCATAAACAGAGGGGGAAATGTGTAAAGGGCCCTGATGGGGAGGAGGGGGAAAGGTCCAGCATATAATTTTTCCCTTTTGAGCTCCCAACCTGAGCAGTTAAGGAGTTTTACTTCTCCGTGGGAAGTAGGAAGAATGAGGCAAAAAGCTTGACAATTGGAAAGGGCCAGGAATGAAAACGAAGGGAGAAGAAAAACCAACCAACCCCCCCCCCCCAAAAAAAAAACAGAAACATACGCTTCCAAAGGGGCAACGTCTCTTCCCCTCGCTCTTTGCCCAACCTTGTTGAGGAGGCTTTTAAGGTGCCTCCACCCTCTTCAACTCCCCCCCTCCCTCATACACACACACACATCACCTCTCCTTTAAAAAAAAAAGAAGAAGAAGAAGCCCTGGGTCCTAAACCAAAATTATGCAGCTGGAACAGAGTTGAGGCATGTGAAGCTGAAGCAGCAGACACGTTTGGGGGCGGGGGGGAGGAAGGCAAAGCGGGACACTTTATGTGTGTATGAGGGAGGGGGGGAGTTGAAGAGGGCGGAGGCGCCTAAAAGCCTACCCCGGTTGTCTTCAGAAGCACAAACAGATGCAAATGTCTCTGCAAACTGCAAACATCCCTCAATGATGTTTGAGGCCGTTAAAGACTGGATGAGAGCAAACAAGCTGATACTCAACCCAGACAAGACCGAGTGGCTGTTGTGTTTTCCTCCCAAAAATTTGACCAACATACCATCACTCAGGCTGGGGGGACAAAACTTACTCCCCTCAGAAAGGGCCCGCAACTTGGGAGTCCTCCTGGACCCACAGCTGACTTTTGACCACCATCTTTCAGCTGTGACCAGGGGGGCATTTGCCCAGGTTCGCCTGGTGCGCCAGTTGCGGCCCTACCTGAATCGGGAGGCCCTCACAACGGTCACTCGAGCCCTTGTGATCTCCAGGCTGGAATACTGCAATGTGCTCTACATGGGGCTGCCCTTGAAGAGCATCCGGAGACTTCAGCTAGTCCAGAATGCGGCCGCGTGAGTGATCGTGGGCGCACCACGGTTCGCCCACATAACACCGATCCTCCGTGAGCTGCACTGGCTACCTGTTGATCTCCGGGTGCACTTCAAGGCCCTACTTACCACCTATAAAGCGCTCCATGGTAGTGGATCTGGCTATTTGAGAGACCGCCTTCTGCCAATTACCTCCCTGCGTCCCATCAGATCGCATAGAGTGGGCCTCCTCCGTATTCCATCCGCCAGTCAGTGCCGACTGGCGACTACTCGGAGGAGAGCCTTCTCTGTTGCGGCTCCGACACTATGGAACAATCTCCCCGTGGAGATTCGTACCCTCACCACCGTCCAGGCCTTCCGCACAGCCCTCAAGAACTGGCTAGCCCGTCAGGCCTGGAGATAAGTTTTCTTTCGCCCCTCCCGAATGCCGAGTGAATGTTGAGTTTTACTGTTTAATTTACCTTTGTTCACATCTTTTTTGTATTGTCCTACACTCCCTTTCCCCTTTGATTGTAAGCCGCCCTGAGTCCCCTCAGGGAAAAGGGCGGCCTATAAATGCGCAATAAATACAAAAATACAAATACAAATACAAATGAGCGGAGGGAGACTCGAGCCTTTCAGACGGGCTGAATAGGTCTTCAAAGCCAGCCTAATTAGAGATACGTAGAAGTAATAGGTCCCACTTGGTATTTCCCATTCAGATCTCCCCCACTCCCTCCCCTGAAAAGGCTGCTAGGTGGGGATATCTTGAGGCACTCGACCCGCGTCCCCGCCTCTGTGTTTTGTGTGTGTGCGTGCGTGCTTGTGTGTTTGTGTGTGTTTGAACGAGCATGTGTATTACAGCTGGGGGGGGGAGGACGACAAGAAGAAGTCCTGCGGAAGTCAAGAACGGCACCCCCCCTCTCTCTTTCATTTTTTCTTTCCCATTTTCTTGCACTTGAACCTTTAAGCTCCATAAACCTCAGAAACGTTTCCTACGATAAAGGAGGAACACACACACACACACACACACATCACCTCTCCTTAAAAAAAAAAAAAAGAAGAAGAAGAAGCCCTGGGTCCTAAACCAAAATTAGGCAGCTGGTACAGAGTTGAGGCATGTGAAGCTGAAGCAGCAGACACGTTTGGGGGCGGGGGGGGAAAGGAAGGCAAAGCGGGACACCCTCATGTGATTAAACAGAAGGATTGAAAATGAATTGATATATGTTTAACCCACACCGAATACTTTTAGAAATTTTTAAAAACGTTCTTTGGGGAGAAAAAATATACGGTACACATGCATGCACACAAAGTTTTATGATGTAACAAGAGCTTGTTGAAACAATAGCTTTTTTTTGTATACCCTAGAAATCGAAACCATAAGGTAATTACCAAAAGGAATGGGAATCCTTTGTAATATCCCTCAGATCTTTCGGGTTATTGCTCTCTCAACAAGACTGCTGAGATAGTGACCTATTTGGCGGATATAGAAACACATTATAACATTGGAGTACTCTAATATAGAAAGCAGATTTTTTCTGGGGAAGCTTCAAGGTCCCTAAGCTGGCAATAGCTCCATAAACAGAGGGGGAAATGTGTAAAGGGCCCTGATGGGGAGGAGGGGGAAAGGTCCAGCATATAATTTTTCCCTTTTGAGCTGCCAACCTGAGCAGTGAAGGAGTTTTACTTCTCCGTGGGAAGTAGGAAGAATGAGGCAAAAAGCTTGACAATTGGAAAGGGCCAGGAATGAAAACGAAGGGAGAAGTTGGGGGGTTGGTTGGTTTTTCTTCTCCCTACGATAAAGGAGCCGGATTCTCCCTTCCTGCCGTTTGTTCTTTGCCAGGGAATTCAACGCTTTGCCTGCAAGGATCGTGGGAGAAAAGGGGGATTTTACGGGGAGAAGGGCTCTGGTTCATCTCAATGGGCGGAAAGTAAGAGGGAGGGACCCTTCCTCCCTCCCTTCCATCTACTTTATTGAACTCCGTGGGAGGAAAAGCTCTCCTAGCCCCGCTCTGAAGTGAAGGAGTACCGTACATTCTTCCACGCTACGGCAGCCCTGAAGGGCCGGGAGATATTTGGGCAGCTCTCGTTTCAGTTCTACGGGCGAGGAGATGGGGGAATCGGGAAGATATTCCCCTTCCTCCAACCCTTCCCCAGCTTGCGCAGGCTTCTTCCTCCGTTTCTTCCCCCGATCTCAGCTGTTTCCTTCTCCTCCGTTCCTTCCCCCTTCCCCAGCTTGCGCAGGCTTCTTCCTCCGTTTCTTCCCCCCCCGATCTCAGCTGTTTCCTTCTCCTCCGTTCCTTCCCCCTTCCCCAGCTTGCGCAGGCTTCTTCCTCCGTTTCTTCCCCCGATCTCAGCTGTTTCCTTCTCCTCCGTTCCTTCCCCCTTCCCCAGCTTGCGCAGGCTTCTTCCTCCGTTTCTTCCCCCCCCCGATCTCAGCTGTTTCCTTCTCCTCCGTTCCTTCCCCCTTCCCCAGCTTGCGCAGGCTTCTTCCTCCGTTTCTTCCCCCGATCTCAGCTGTTTCCTTCTCCTCCGTTCCTTCCCCCTTCCCCAGCTTGCGCAGGCTTCCTCCTCCGTTTCTTCCCCCCATCTCAGCAGTTTCCCTTCTCCCTTACTCGTCGCGGGTTATATGCGTGGGCGGGGTATACGGAAAATATTTTACACGATCACGAAAACCTGCGGGTTATTTGTGTGGGCGGGTTATATGGGTGAAAATACGGTAATACAAATCCAGGCTGTGCCCAAAAACACCTTTATAGCTCTCAGCACAAGAAGCATTATTAAATACAATAGTAGGTAAACCCAAATGAGTAGATTATTATGAGATACTAGAATTTTGGCATAGATAATAGAAAATAAAATCAAGAAAAGAACTGGTGGCGGAGAGATATAGTTGTTGATATTTTTCTTATTTACAGTTATGGGTTTGATCATAGCAAGACTGACTTTGAAACAGAATTGTATACAAATGTTATAATGTAGAAACTTTTTTGAAATTTGATATAGAAGAATAAGTGAAAGAATATATAAAGAAGTAGGCTTAAAAATTATTATACGGTAAATACAAATGGAAAATATATAGTTGATAGCACTGAAATGTTCACTTTGATAATCTTAAAGAGAATGTTTATAAAAAGATGTACCATCAATATATGTCACCAGAGGAATTGTCTAGAATATATAAAAGCACTTCAAATTTATGTTGGAAATGTGAACAAGAAAGGATAGTTATGTAAAAAAGCTACAAAATTCTGGATTCCAAGGCACACACTGATTCAGAAGATTTCAAAAATTAATATACACCTGAGAGTAGAGGTTTTTTCTTTGGGATTGATAAACAGAAAAAAAAAAGTCATAGAACTTTGATTTTGTATATAATAACTGAATCAAGATTATTGTATGTGCAAAGATGAAAAAAAATTCAGCACTACACCCACAATAGAGAAATAGACGGTGACGATAATATAACTTCCTGAAGTGGCCAAGTTGACTTCGATGAGAGAAAAAACAATGACTATATTTATTGCTGCCTGGAAACTCCCTATTGTGTTTTTTTTTTTTTTTTTTTTTTGCTGAAAACTTGTGATTTATTGTTTGGCTGAATAGACAGGAAAGATTATAGAAAAAGGCGAGTAATGTTGTAACCCTAGAGTCACAATTAAATGTATAATTAGTTAAAATAAAGTTGTTTCTATTTCAGCAGTGTGAAATATCTTCTGTTTTGGTTTTGGTTTCATATTGTCACTTTTGTCCCCTGGGCGCACTCCATTTTTTAAAATTATTATTTTGTTGATGTAGAGTTCTTCTGTTTGTCAATTCTGTTTTAGTGACTGTGTTGTTTGCTTTGATCTGTCTTCATTCCTTTTTGGAGTGCCTTCGTGACCATTTGATGTTCCAGTCCCCTGACTTTTTCCTTTAAGCGCTGCTGTATTTCCTTTAGTTGCAAGCAAATATATGTCAGGTTGTCCTCAGGCAGGAATACCAAAAGGCTACAAGCACAGTAGGACATGATTACAGATTCTTCTATTTATCTCCACTTTATTTCTTAAGGCAGCACCAATAGAAAAACTTTTTTCCCCTTCTTCTTTGCTTCCTGGGATCTTGGGCTATCCAAATACATGCTTTGAGAGGAGGATTATATTTAGGGAAATCTCCATTAAATTCCTTGATCAAATCCAGTTCTAATACCGCTCCCTGTTTGTTCTTGCAATTTGTTCACTTGAAAATGGTCTAGTTTATATTCCACCTATAGTTTTTGAAGCAGCCTCTGCTTAGTCTACAAAAAGCAGTCACTCAATCACATACAATGGGCAATCAGTAAGTCTCAGGACACATCTTTTTTTGCCATAATCAATTAATATTTTAAATATTTTCTTATTCCCTGTATTGCTCAATCTCAGCTACCATTGTATTCTTTTTATAGTTTACAATCACGGTTGCTCTCAGCTCTGAGTTGCCCCATTGGTATGTCTTAAATCTTATTTCTGCTCAATACCACTTGTATTCCTTCAGCTTATTCCCATTTTTTCATTCATTTTTAAATATACATTTGAGTATTTATATTTTAAAATGTAATTTATTTCCTTAATACTGCAATTGCCGCACTGATCACTGATTAAACATTAGAGCTTCCAATTTTCCCAGCTTTCTGCTAATCCCAGACTGGCAGTTAGTTTTTAAGGAGGAACTAAACTTGATATCCTTTCTGACATTTAAAAAAAACATTTTTATTGTGGAGAAAAATAATTGAGAATGAATCAAATACTGTTCTAAATTTTGCTCTTGGTCCTCAAGTTGTGACACCTCCACTGATCTACTTACAATATGTCCTTAACAGTGACGTGCGGTGAGGTTTATACCTGGTGAGGCTCAGCTGGGCATCCTTTTGCGAAGCAGCGAAGCAGGGCAGCGGTCAGCCTCGGCGGGGGGGGGATTTGCATCACGGGAGCAGCCAAGCGCCCGGGTCTGCAGCAAAGGCGCTTGGTGGCTCCCGTGATGCAAAGTGCCCCAATGCCACCGGCCACACGCTGCCCTGTCCAGCGGCCGCTGCTTCTCCAAGCTCCGCCGCTGGAAGTCCCAGATCGCCTCTGGGGGAAGGCTGGGTGAGAAGCGGAGCGAAGCTTCTCCGCGGCCTCCCGGCACTATGCAGAGGCTCTCGCAGGAGCATGTGTCAGTGGCCGGCGGCCCAGAGCGGCCCCGGCTGCAAGATAAGGCAGCGCTTAAAGCAGCCGCTGCCACTTGTCTCGCAGCTGGGGCCGCTCCGAGCCGCCAGCCACTGGTACACACTCCTGCGAGAGCCTCTACGCAGTGCTGGGAGGCTGCGGAGAAGCTTCGCTCCGCTTCTCACCCTGCCTTCCCCCAGAGGCGATCCGGGACTTCCAGCAGCAGAGCCTGGAGAAGCAGGCCGGGGCAGCGGGCGGGTGGGCAGCAGGGCACTTTGCATCGCGGGAGCCGCCAAGCACCCAGGTCTGCAGCAAAGAGCAAAGAACCCCCCCCTCCGAAATAAGCCGCCCAATGTAAGCGTGCTCAAGAAGACATGATTCGCTGCTTCCAGATCAGGAGGCGGGAGAATTAGTGCCTCTTTTCCATCTGAACTTTTTTGCCTTTTAACTCTTTCTTAACTTTTAAAAGGCGAAAAATTCCTCATGGAAAGGAGGCCCCAAGTTCTCTCGCCTCCTGCTTTGGTTAACACTAAGCAGGTACCAAGCCACTGTGACCTGGAATCTGGTAGCAACTATCTTGGCTTTAATTATTTAAAAAAAATATTTAAATTTCTTTCTTTTTCCTGAGGAGACTGGTGAGGCTCTGCCTCCCTTGCCTCTAGTGACTGCACGTCCCTGGTCCTTAATTCTTTTCCTTTCCATCCCCATGGATGTGAGTAATTTGACAAGGGAGCAGAAATCTGAAATTAAATTTCTGATTTATGGTCAACACTTGCTCTTTCCTTCCTTCCTTCCTTCCTTCCTTCCTTCCTTCCTTCCTTCCTTCCTTCCTTCCTTCCTCTCCCTCCCTCCCTCCCTCCCTCCCTCCCTCTCTCCCTCTCTTCCTTCTTCTCCTTTCAGGTAAAGATCAAATATACCCTATGGCTTCTTGGATGCTGCCAAGGTCTGGCCTTATTATTTTTGTTTTGTTTTCAGAAACCACTACAAAATATAGTTTGATATATTTCTTGGACAAAAAAACTATTTTTTGAACAAAGATTGTGCTAACATTTAAGTAGCACAATCACTCACACATTACTCAGTTTTGACTTCCGCATTAATCCCCAAAGTATTGGTCCTGTTAGCAGCTGACACTGCAATTCACAAAGATTAAATTTTTCAAGAAACTTTATTTCTTGGTATACAAAAATACTTACTGAGAATGATTCATGGAGCTGTAGGCTTGTTAGCTTGTTGTTTAATCAGGTGTCTCTTTTTATGAATTTTTGACAGTGTAAAGTAGCAAAGGTGCTTAGAATCACAATATAAACAAACAACCTGTAACACTTCAATTTGGAAAGTATATAAGTTGCAGGAAGGAAATACATCAATGTATGATTTTTGTATTGTAATCTAATTTTAAGCTGGTTTAGCAAGCCTTGCAGGAGAAAATCAGGACCTTATGGTTGTTTTCCGTACTCTAGTATATGTAGTGATTCTTCCAAATATCTTGTGACATATTCTCATTTACATTAAAATAAATAAATTAATGAAATAGCCACAGTGGTGCAATGTCAGAAAACAGTCCAGTTATTCTAAAATTATAGGTAGATGATTTATGTTAGCATAATCATTCATTACTTATAAAACAGATTGACTTCATCTTCAAATTGTTTAAGAAATTTCTGGGCTTTGAATTGAGGGTGAATACTTGTATGTCCACTCAGTATTATGGCTGTGCTTTTGCTATCAACTGAGCTAAGCTAGCATGCTCTGTGTCATAGGCTTAGCTCAGTTGTTGAGCTTTATTGTTGCCCAATAAAGTCTGTACTGAAGACAAGGATATTCAACAAAGACAGAACCATCCAATTCACAGAAGGTAATGAAATGTGTCATAATAATTCTCTCTGAAAACACTCTTTGAAAAACATTTTTCCCATTGACAACAAACAAAGTGACAAAAGGGAGCAGGTGTGAAATAGCCTTACCTAATAGGCAGGCTTTAAAATCTCACTGAATTTTTTATAGGTATGTCAGCTACTTCTTCACTTTGCCCTGAAGGGGAGGAAGATGTGGATAAGATTACAACATTTATAAGGATGCTTATCATTATAACCTTAATCATAATAATTGACACTTGTATGCTTTCAAAATCCCAAACCAGCCTGAAGAATTAACTTTGATAGATGGAATATAACAGATGCTTTGGTATAAAAAATTGGTTTCTAACTCCCTGCCCTCATTTTAAGTCATATTCCCTCCCTGTTCTTCAGTTACATAAAGTGCTCTCTCTCTCTCTCTCCTCTCCTCTCCTGTCCTCTCCCTCCCCCTCCCCCCCTGTGTGTGTGTGTGTGTGTGTGTTTGTCTCTGTGTGTGTATGCATGTGTGTGAAGACTATCCTATGTGAGGTTCCTCAATCCAAAACTCTAGAAATCTGCTCTTCTGGTAGGATAGTCTTGATTTTTATCAAAAACAAGAGCAGGAACAATGGAATTTTGTCATATTATAATATAATGTGGGGAAATTAGAAATAAGGTTTTGGTTTTCATTGCAATGGAATTACATTTTTTCCAGACAAGATAGTGGTTTATGCAGATCTCCTACACTAAATTTAATACAAAATGAATAGAATAGATCACTAATCCTACTCTTTCAGACAATCTACCACTTCTCTCCTTTTTCTGGTATTTAACTCATGATAAATGATGCTGTACAGGTTGGTATTTCACTTTTTCAGGATTTGAGCCCTAGCATTGATAGCAGATGATCTCACCAAGATTTCTGAAACAGGATTTGGCTGTTATGGACTGGTGGGGCCACAAAAAAAGGCTCTTGGTAGTGGCCCCTTCTCTATGAAACTTCATTCCCTCTAAAGTTCATTTGGCCCCTACTCAGCAGTTTTTCTAAATTGTCCTAAAAACATTATTCCATCATCAAGCCTGGAGATGATGAATGGAGATTGAACTGACGAGATATGATTAATGGGGGTGAAGTGGGATTTTTTTAATGGGTTTTTATTATGGGCTGGATTTTTTAAGTGTTGTAAGCTGCTCAGAGTTGCTTATGTTTGAATTGGGTGACTATTTAAATTTGTTAAATAAATAAATATATCGGTAATAAATCAAAGCAGGGTTTTATGCAAAACTGCCCTAAAGTATGAATGAATTATTTATTTTGAAAATATTTCAAAAGTATTTACTACTGAGAAATCTTCACAGGTATTATCTAAATATCTTTTCATTTAAAATGTTACAAGCTCAGACACAGGTTTTCTTTAGCAATATTTATTTTCTTATATACCACTGAATTACAATCTCTTTCATAACCTTTTTTTTCCTATTGAACCAAAGCGTCTCCTAAAACTGAAATTATCAGTCTGAGATTTCCCCCCCACCCTATATTTTCTGGAGATAATCTTTGAATATGTTGGAAAGAAGATAATATTACTGATGAGATCCTATTATAGCATGACTCAAACTTCCCCATTTTATATTGCATGTGGAGGTGGTTTTCAGCAGGTTCTGACCAGTTCTGGAGAACCGGCGGCAGAAATTTTGAGTAGTTCGGAGAACCAGTAAATACCACCTCTGATTGTCCCCACCCCCATATATTCTTTGCCTCCTGAGTCCCAGCTGATTGGGAGGGAATGAGAATTTTGCAGTAACCTTCCTGTTCTGACCCCATCCCCCTCGGACTGTGAATATACTAGAACACATGCTTGGCTGTTTGCCACTGCTCAATTACTGAGATAACAAATCCTTTGGCTGAGGGCCCAGGCAACTCACGTTCAATACAGTAGCTCTGCCACAACCCAACTCTGCCACAATTCAAACGAAGCAACCCAGAGAGTCCAAATGAACAGACATGGCTAGAATACACGGATAGATTTTATTAACTACTAATTCGAACAGTTGTTTCCTGCAAATGTCCTTTCCCAATGCCTCACCTATAATCTCTCGTGGGAGGGGCCAAACAACAACCACATGTGCTTAATCATCTTCTGTGAGTCTGCCTACGGAGTTGCTGCTTCCGTTTCTCAGCCCGTCTCAATCTAGCATCAGAGAGAAATTGCCTTTGATCCTCCCCACTGCTCCATGCCTCAGCTGCCTCCTGGTGGCCAACCAGCCTCTCTGGTCCCTGCTCTGAGTCTGAACCCTGCCCAGGGTCCTTCACATCTTCCATGGCAGACTCATATAGTTCCTCGCTATCCGAGTCCATCAGCAGCTCAACCGGATCCTGCTGGGCCACAACATCTTCCCCTGTCATGCCCACCAAGCCACGCCCACCAAGCCATGCCTACCAAGCCACACCATGTCCACCAAGCCACGTCCACAGAACCAGTACTAAAAGTTTTTAAATCCCACCACTGATTGCATGTCATGTTGTAATGCAAGTTCAAAAGAGCTAGCATAAGTTTCAGCATCTTTGCATCATCATAGCTCTTTCTACAGTGAAAATGGTGAGGCATGTCCTCAACTCTTATTGCATTCAAATTCTTTTGCTTTGCATTCAAACCAAAATAAAACCCATTGAATTGAATTAGCTGTTTCTGAGTACATATAAAAAGATTGGTTGAAGCATTATTGATGCTTTAGCATTTTTGTTTTCACATAGGACATCTTGATATTGTCTTCTTGGTTTCTAGTACCGGTTTCAGGAAGAAGGGATACTTAATAAAGAAGCAGAAAACTTTGAAATATGGGTTAAATTAAGTTCTGAAATATCAAATAAATTGAAAGCCTTCAGGAAACTGGCATTTGGTATGTGCAAGGGAATGCTATTCTAGTAGAAATTTGCTTTTCTTACCCTTAGGAATAAGTCTGCTTTTGTGATTGATTTGTTTTCTTGAATGTTTTTTATATGAAATCCTAGATTGAAGGTTGATAGGTTTTTCCCTCCTTCCAAATAGCTATTTTAATTCCAGATTTGACTTCTTTGAACACTGTCATGAATATACGTAAAAGGAGATTTTTTTAGAATATGTTGCTTGACATAACCTGAACACAAGGAAGCTACAAAGATTTCTATCAAGACAAAAAAAAAACTTGTTTCAGTTTTTCTTAACGCATTAGAAATTGTAAGTTGACATATGCCTTTAATCTGCTTTAGGGTTCATATAGATTTCATCATATTGTGCTGTTCAATCCTGTTTATATTTTGAATTGTAATTCCACATAAACTAGATAACTCACATTGCACTGTACATTTTCCCCCTCAAAGTAAGGAACTTGAAAGATCTTAAATATCCATTTTCTTGTCCTCGCACTTTTAAAAATATAATATACATATGTTTAAATATGAAGATATTGAAGACATAATTTGCTTTTGATTTAGCCCTTTAAACCATGACAACTTTTCAACTGTTCTGGGATTTTTGTACAGAAGCATCCTTCTTCATCAGGATCTGTGAAATGATCATTGCTTTACCATAGGAAGCCCATTCAGGTGTTCATTATTCCAAATGGACAAACACTTCTGATACTCCTTTACCTTTACACTGGAGAGCTCAATCAAATAAATAGCAGCTTTTGCAAATATTTGCATGGTCAACATGAATATCTACACCAGTAAACTCATGCCATCTTCCACATGAGCTGTGACCCTAATAATGCCCATGAAGACTGACTGTTTGCACAGCTGTAGATGAAGACTTTCTTGCTGCAGACATTCACACTCAGCATGAGAGGCCATATAGTGGCCGAGGTCATTAAAACAAGACTGGTAGGAGGTATATCTGTTTGGGGCAGTGCAGAATGGAGTTATGCCAAGTGTTCTTATAATATTTTGAGTACTACAGATAATGAGTGCTCAAATTGGACTATGGGTGAAAATGCTGAGACAGAATTAATTTAATAAAAGTACGTCTTTCTCCCCCTCCCTCCCTCCTTTCCCCCCTCTCTTTCTCTCTCACTCTCTCCAAACTAAAATACATAGATATGAGATAGAGAGATAACAAAATGGACATGCTAGAATAGAATAGAACAGAATAGAATAGAATAACAGAGTTGGAAGGGACCTTGGAGGTCTTCTAGTCCAACCTCCTGCCTAGGTAGGAAACCTTATACCACTTCAGACAAAAGGTTATCCAATATCTTCTTAAAAACTTCCAGTGTTGGAGAATTCACAACTTCTGGAAGCAAGTTATTCCACTGATTAATTGTTCCAACTGTCAGGAAATTTCTCCTCAGTTCTAAGATGCTTCTCTCCTTGATTCGTTTCTACTCATTGCTCCTTGTTCTACCCTCAGGTGCCTTGGAGAATAGTTTGACTCCCTCTTCTTTGTGGCAACCTCTGAGATATTGGAACACTGCTATCATGTCTCCCCTAGTAAGTGGTGGGTTTCAAAAAATTTTAGAACCTCTTCTGTAGGTGTGGCCTGCTTTGTGGGAGTGGCTTGCTGGCCATGTGACCAGGTGGGAGTGGCTTGCTGGCCATGTGACTGAGTGGGAGTGGCTTGGCAATCATGTGACTGGGTGGACATGGCCAACTTGTAAAATGTGGTGAAACACAGTTAACAATGCTCTTGCTTAGCAACCAAAATGCTGGCTCAGAAACTCTGGCATTTGAAGCACGCAAGTCTTAAAGGTGTCAAGTTACCAGACCCTTGCACCCCTAACCCTTTAGAAAAAAACTCCAGGGATGTTCAAACTTGACAGCTTTAAGACTTGTGGACTTCAACTCCCAGAATTCCTCCTCTCGCTCTTCATCTTGATGATGTGCGGACGGGCGGGGGGAGGGAGCTAGAACTGGTTCTAAACATCACTGTAGATTTGTGGAACCTCTTCTATAGAAGAGGTTAGAACTGGCAGGAACCCACCCCTGCCCCTAGTCCTTCTTTTCATTAAACTAGGCACACCCAGTTCCTGCAACCGTTTGTCATATGTTTTAGCCTCCAGTCCCCTAATCATCTTTGTTGCTCTTCTCTGCACCCTTTCTAGAGTCTCCACATCTTTGTACATCATGATGACTAAAACTGAATGCAGTATTCCAAGTGTGGCCTTATCAAGACATTATAAAGTGGTATTAACACGTCATGTGATCTGGATTCTATCCCTATGTTTATGCAGCCTAGAACTATGTTGGCTTTTTTGGCAGCTGCTGCACACTGCTGGCTCATATTTAAATGGCTGTCCACTAGGATTCCAAGATCTCTGTCACAGTTATTACTATTGAGCAAGGTACCACATATACTGTACCTGTGCATTTTGTTTCTCTTGCTACCAGAGAACATTAGGACAAAAACTGCCTTTACCTTCCTTAGCATAAGGACTGGTGGAATCTCGAATAATAAAGAAATAAACAAAGAAGCAAATTGTGCACAGGCTGCCAACAATAAAAACAGTGCATACAAAAATGTATGCATTTAAAAAAATAATGGAATAAAAATTGAAAGTGAACAAGCTATAGCTATTCCTATAATAAAGAAGAACAAAATAGTATTTTTCCTGGGAGCGCTGATGTCAATCAAGAAGATCACAGTTTTTTAAGGAAAGCATCTCTAAATTCATCTCTTTAGGATATGGAGTTTTCCTTCAGACTTTAGGGAAGACACTTAACCCTACCTAGTCCTCAGGAGAGTCAGAGTCAAATCTGTCACTTTGATCTGTCAACTGTGTATAGAAATAGCCATCTAAGGAAGCAAAGTTACCCCCTAGATATTGTGGATATCGGCTAGTCTGCCTTCTCAGTTGTGATTTTGCTGGAAGCGCAGGAAAAATATATGATGCCTTATTTTTAACACTGGCTCAGGCAGCACAATGCCTTGAGATAACCTTATTCACATTACAGTAATTTCAATAGCAAAATAATGGGGAAGTATCTCTTCTCTGACGAGGACAATTGAACATGAGCTCATACAAGGCAATGTAATTTCAAAGACATCAAACCCTTTCAGTGTTTTCTTTTAGAATGTAAAGTAAAATGAGCAAGTATTCACTCTTGTCATTTCCTGACTGAAATGGAAATACCACAAATATTGTTTTGTCAAAGTTTAGCAAAAGAGAGAAATCCTTAAAAAGGTGTCCATCACCAGACTCTGAGAGACAGCTCCGCCCTATAGTACAGATGAAATCTTCTCATGCTGCATGCTCTATGCATCCCTATTTAGCCGATATATCAATGACCTTCCGGGTTAAAGAATAACCCTAAAGTACATATGCCTAAGGTATGTAATGCACAGCTTTACATCTTGTTTTACACTGGTTCTCACATGCACATGTTGGGCTGCTGAGACTGAGAAATAGATTTGTCTCCTATTGTCTGACTTTAACAATTTGGGCTGTTAGCCTAAAGCATCAGTGCCATATACAAAAGAGAAAGATTATCTATCATTCACTCACACATTGCTTATGTGTCTATAAAAAGAGCTCCTCCTCTCAGTGCAATGCAAGCTAGATTTGGCCCAAGAAAGACTGTGCACCGTGGATGTGACATGGTTATTTTGTCCAATGAAGAAGTCAATGGATTTTGCCCTACCAAAACAATTTGCTTCACCTGAAAGCCCCTCTGTGTGGAGAAGAAAGCATTGCCTTTCACCTAGGTCTAAATGAGAGGACCCTCTGGGAAGTTTCTGTTCAAGTCCCTATACGAAAGTCTGTATTGCTTCACAAAAGAACTTTGAAGAATGCTGCTCTCAAACCTTCATGACATCAAAGCAACCCACCCTTTAAGGATTTGTATAATCTTTCATCCTAATTCATTGCAAGCCCTCTTCACAGGCACTCTGGTTGATGGAAAAAGAAGGACCTATTTCAAATCCCAACTCTAAGTAGCTTAAATAATGTAACAGTACAGATCAGACTTGACAATGATCACTTTTAGTTACACAAAAAGCAACTAGAGTCATGTATGTTAGTTAAGGTCCTTGGGATGCATGTTGTTTAGCAGGTGCCACATTAGAATCATTTGTTTATATCTCCAACAAGTCTTGTCTCCCAAAGCAAAAAGATGATCCCATGATGAGCAATGCAATGCACTTGTGTGTTCTTGACTCCTATTTGACACTGTACTACACATCCCTGAATTATGAAATATTTAAGCTGACAGATTTAATGTAGTGACGGGGAGAAATGTCCAAGGGCACCTTTGTTTTTAGCAATAGGTCACCTTAAAGTGCATTTCAATGTGCTACTTTCCCCATTACTTCTTCCACAGACAGTTCCAATAATGTTTTTAAGTCAGTTTTCTTGCTCAGCAGACAGAAAATACTTTAATCTTATTTCATTTGAAAGCAAAACAAAAACATGGAATGGATAGTTTTCTCTCAAACTACAGCTTTATTTTTGATCCATCATAGACAAATGGCAATAATGATTGAAGCAAGGCTACCATGTCATTTGAAATGGAGTTTAAATTGGATTGGATGATGAGGAAAGGAGTAAATGTGGATGAACTTCATTAACTTGTTGTTTTACCCTTTTAAACCAGGACAAATTGGGATTCAAGGATTTAGATGTATATTTGCACAATTCTTCTTTATATGCACACACACACACACACACACACACACACACACACAAACACAACACACACACATAAACTTTGGAGAAAACATAAAGCTTGCAAGCTTTATAAATTAATAGATGTATGAAATCCAGATAGATTTTAAGAAACAATGTAGACTTAGAGTACAATGAAATTAATATTGGAAAAATGAGAAACTGAGGTCACATTGAACATTTCCTCCTGTCACAAGTTAAAATCCAGTTAACAAAAGTCTTAGATGGTTTAAAAGACATTACATGTTTTAGAGAAAATACACAAATCATTATCTCTCCCTCCCTCTCCCTCTCTCTCTCCCGCTTCTCTCTCTCATTAATTTTAAAGAGTTGAGCAAAATAGGAGGCAGATAGCTTCCTGCTTCATCATGGGATCTGAATGGTATTCTTCATCCCTGAAGAACTATGGATAGTTAATGATTTCAAACAATATACGTCATGTTTAATAAAGGTTCAGGATCTGTCAGGCAATCTAATATTTCAAAACTATATAACGAAGTTTAAACTATAAAACAAAACCTCTCATTTCCCCAAAAGAATGTCTAAATTGCTAATTTATGACTATGTTTTTTAACATCACCAATTAATGCTTCCCCATCATCTGCATGATAGCCCTCTCTGAAGTATTTGTCAAATATCATCATATTCTTCCTATTCAGCATCCTTTTTTCCATATGCTAAACAAACTAACTCTTATATACAGGTCTATTAAAGTGTTAAAGTCCTTCAAGTGAATTTAAAATAATATTACTTAAACCAGATAGATTATTTCATCTTTCAGGTAGAAAGTAAAGTCACATTTATATGTAATACAAAAAGAAAAAGAGATTCAGGGGAAAATACAATGTTGAAATATTGTCTTACATAATGTGGCAGGAAAAACTAATGAAGGATATAGGTTCTTAATTTTAAAAAGGAAATTGCTTTCATTTTGCTTTTCTGTCTTCTACAAACCCTTTATTTTTAATAAACAACCCTAGTAAACTTCGCTTCCCATCTCTGAATTTCAAATAACCCTCCCACGATTGAAATGGTACCAAGAATTCCAGATAAAGTTTATATGAGAACTAGGGAAACAATTGCAAATCAAAATTGAACATGAAAAACACAGTGTATATAGCAATAATAATATACACTATCGGTGCATTCCCCACCGCAAGCTTTATATGGTTACTATTTAAGCAGTATGCTTCATTACTTTGGTTTCGTTTGTTTGGTTCCACTTTTGATTTAATCTCAACCAAGACTAGAGAAATTGCAATATATACAGTATGTATTCTTCTACAGAAGCTGAATATTCACTATAACTCAATTAGCTTACAAAGGTATAATAATAAAATATGCTTAGGTTCCCCAAGTCACAAACACCAATGTACTTTACACATAATTATAAAAGATAACTAGATATGCAATTATATACATTATTACTAAAAAACAAAAAGAAAACCACTTATGATACTCAACTCTCGGATTAACATCATAAAGGAAGGGGGAAAATAAAGACTGCAGACTCTTCGTGTAATCCAGGATGAATAACAAAGGAGAAACAATGGAATGTAGAATATATAAATATGAACATTTCCCTGTTTCATTTGCTTAATTGTTATATAAGGCTATTATGAAAAGAATTAATAATGTTTATTGTGAAGGAGAACAGCTTTATTAGATCTTTTCTGGACAGCACCATCCATAGTCAATTCACAGTGGCTTGAAGCAGGCCTGCTGATTGTTTTGATGACCTTGGAGTATAAGAATAGTGAGCCAATTGAGCTTCTCCTGCAGGTATTAAAGAGGACTCCATAAAGGAAATTGTTCAATTAGTCCTTTTTCAAGTTATTGCTGTCCTGAAGCAATATGGGGGGGGAGGGGACCCTCATCTCCATTTCACTTGGGGAAAAAACTGGTTATGCCATATGATAATATTATTAATACTAGTACTTGTGAAACTGCCCAGTTAGCAAACCAAGTCACCATTCTTCCTATGTTGAACATCTTAAAGCTCTGAAGAGACCATGTTATCATGTTTTCAGTTGTTCAAAGTATGCAACAACACTTAAAGGTCATAAAAATAGGAGCCACGGGGAATTGTTAAATCCAAACAAAGGGCACACTTTTCTAGATTGTGGAAAATAGAAGCCATTAGAAAGATGAGAGGTCTTTGAACTTGGTTATTTTCTTGTAGAAAACTACTGCTTACGGGATAATGATCACAGCTTATAATAAAGATATTTGTAATTTCAATATCCTTCCTTCCTTCCTTCCTTCTTTCCTTCCTTCCTTCCTTCCTTCCTTCCTTCCTTCCTTCCTTCCTTCCTTCCTTCCTTCTCTTTCATTATCTAAACCAGGTAACATGATGCACATTAATAAGGAGTAGAGTTTGCTCTCAGTTTATATTCTAGTGACTTGCCTTGTCAAGATACTGCCAAACAGGCCAACAGTAAGCAGCCCAATTAAAGAACTTCTAAGACTACTATTACCAGCACTGACAAGACAAGTCACTAGAACATAAATTTTTCTAGTTCATTGAGCCGAGGTGTTGCAGTGGTTAGAGTGCAGTACTGCAGGCCACTTCAGCTGACTGCTATCTGCAGTTCGGCGGTTCAAATCTCACCGGCTCAAGGTTGACTCAGCCTTCCATCCTTCCGAGGTGGGTGAAATGAGGACCCAGACTGTGGGGGCAATATGCTGACTCTGTAAACCGCTTAGAGAGGGCTGAAAGCACTATGAAGCGGTATATAAGTCTAACTGCTATTGCTATTGCTATAAATTGGGAGCAAACCTTACTCCTTACTAGCACTGATGATGTTACCTAGCTTGGTTAATAAAATGTCTGCAAAGAAATAACCAAGATCTCCAAGGATTCCTCATGCTTCTATTGCAGCACCTTTTCCACTCCATTGGTGTGACCAAAAAAGCCTCACTGCCCACTCTATCTCTGCTCTATTTGAAAGGGAAATGGTTTTTTTAAATAAATAACACTAATAATAATTCAGTAAAACATCTTTTTATAACTTTTTTTAGACTTCTCATTAAATGTATTATTTTTTATGTTAGGTCTGTATTTTCTGTACGGAATCTGTTAGGAGGCTCAAGTTTGGAAGCCCAGAGGAGGACTGACACCGTATTTTCCCTGTATACTTGAGGAATTGTATTGTTTCTGTTTATTACAAATTTCCCTTTGCTTCCCAATGGAGAATTGGACCACTAAGTCAATGAAATTTAATTATTGGGGTTGGGGCATTTTTGGAGATTAGTAGCTAATGTGGAAGTGGAAATAAATCTGTTCAAGTAACATGAGATCACAAACTATTACCTATGGGGCAATGATCACAGCTTATAATGAAGTAAGATATTTGTAATTTCAAAATAGAATAGAATAGAATGCATTACAATACAATACAATACAATACAATACAATACAATACAATACAATACAATACAATACAATACAATACAATACAATACAATTCTTTATTGGTCAAGTGTGATTGAACGCCCAAGGAATTTGTCTTTGGTACATATACTCTCAGTGTACATAAAGAAAAATAAAATAGAATACATTCATTAAGAATCATATGGTACAGCACTTAGTGATAGTCATAGGTTACTAATAAGCAATCAAATCATACTAGGAAACAAAACAATATAAATTGTAAAGATATAAGCAACATGGTTATAGTCGTAAGTGAGAAGAGATAGGTACTAGAAAGGATGAGAAGAATAATAGTAATACAATCTTAATAAATTATTTGACAGTGTTATTATTCCTTCCTTCCTTCCTTCCTTCCTTCCTTCCTTGTGCAAATACTGTAGTAGTTTTCTTCAATATAGAAGGAATGAGTTTCCATGGGAACTCAGTTTTTACCTGACAGTTTTCAAAACTGTTCTTTACTTTCCAGATGACATTTTAGTAATCCCTAAGGTACTGATATCGCAAGTGGACATGAAGCATATGACCCATAAGTCAGTGTTTGTGACCAGAAACCACCCAAGACCAACTCTGCCTGTTCTTTTGAAATTCATTCACTTCTGAAAGTTTACCAGGGAGTTCACTGAAAAGAGGCCAGAAGTCTTTTTTTCTCTCCCCTGCTAAATGAGCCTGTGGCATGTCTGATTTGAAACATATGTGACTCCAGCGCAAAGAAAATGAGCCTCAGCATAAGTCATAATCATTTCCCCAATACACTTGAGGAATTGCACTGCTTCGGTGTATTACAAATTTGCAAGCAATTTCCCTGCTGCCATCCAAGGCTGTCTTGCAAACTGCTGGCAACTAATTGAGAGAAGAACCAGGGAGCATCTCTGCAATGCACAAATGGGTGATTCTCGCTCACTTGATTTTTTCATTAAGCAGGTGTTATCGGACAGTGTTATTGGGCTTTGAGAAAGGTGAAGAAGGATTTTGCTGTCATTCTCTTCTCCTCCAAATATTGAATATTTCACAGATTTTTCCCTATGACTATGTATATGGAGAATCGAATCCCCCCCCCCTTCAAATGGAAACTGGAAGACACTTTCCTTTTTCTCCTTTTGTTTACAATTGTCAGATAAAGGGAGAATTTGAAACAAAGGCTCAATAGGAAAATGTCAACAGAGAGACTGTTTTACAGCATGAAAAAAACAAAGGCCAGGAATAAACACATCGGTGATTCTCAAGTCTTATGTTAAAATTCTAAGAACATGTTCTTATCTGATTTGACTTCAAACCCTAATATATGGTTTGGGGTTTGTTCTTTTTCTTAACAGTAAAAGTACTGATGCAAAGAAGAACCATTCTAGCAGTCGTTATGACTATCAGCACAATCTTCTCACTCACATACCTACCTCAATACAAAGCACAGGCATTTTGTAATATTTATTCATTTCTTTGCAAAACATTTCTGATCAGTCTAGACACAGGGAATAAAGAGTAATGGAGTGAGTAGGACAAGGCAAATGGCTTTCATATCTGTACTTTGTCAGGGCCAAATTCCTCTATCAACCACCTAAGAGGGCATGAAAAAAGAGCTGCTATCAGAGATGAGCAAAATGTTTCAATCTTGAAATATTCCAGACTGAAAGCCAATCGTTTGTCTATTCCGAATCATAACCAAAAACCAGCATTTTTAAAAGAAACTGAAACAAAACATGTTCCTTTGTTCTGAGTGAAAAACTCTCAGGCTTGTCCCAACTTGAGTATTTCTCCATTTCTGAAGTGAAAGGATTACTTTTAATAAAGTCAAGCAGTTACAGCATAAGTAAAACTGTAATGAATATCACCACACAAAGCCTGCAATTTTCCCTCTTTCCAAACTCACTCCTTCTTGACCAGTCCCTCAGTGTCCAATGATATTCGAACTAGATGTTTTGGGAACTGCTCTGAGATGTAGCGTCTGTTTGGTGGAGTTTTATATTCCATTCTCTTGGCTCTGACCTTGATTGGCTATCATGTTCTGGACTGACACCTCTGGTTCCTGTCACTCTGTCATCCCTCCTCCTACCTCTCAATCCTACTCTTTACTTCCCCATTTCCCCCCACCCCTGGTATTTTATGGCAGGATGCCAGTGAAGCAAAGTATGGTGAAGATGGCAGAAGTGATGAATACAAAACTTTCCCATTTTGAATGTTGCTATTTCCAGTGCTCTGACTCTTTGGAGTGTTGTAATTAGGCAGTTGTTTTGTGACTTTTGATTCACTTGCTCTCTCCCTCCCTTTTTCAAACTTTCTCAGTAAAGATACTAATTTATAATGAATGGAGTGAAGAAATGGACCATTCTGTAGTGACTTCACATGGAGGGCCAATGCAGTTAAGGTAGGACATTGCAATCCAAGCCCTGAGCCATTTGAATCCACATAAGTGTCATATGGTTTTCCCAGTTGAAATGTATGGCTGTGAAAGTTGGACCATAAGGAAGGCTGAGAAACAAAGAATTGAGGCCTTTGAAGGTGCTGGAAAAGATTCCTGTGAGTACCTTGGACTGCAAGACAATCAAACCGGTCAGTGCTAGAGGAGATCAACCCTGACTTTTTAGAAGGCCAGATCCTGAAGATAAAACTCGAATACTTTGGCCACCTAATGAGAAGGAAGGACTCACTGGAGAAGAGCCTAATGCTGGGAAAGATTGAGGGCAAAAGAAAAAAGGGATGGCAGAGAATGAGTGGCTGGAGCCACTCCAGCGTGAGCTTAAATGGACTCCAGAGAATGGTAGAGGACAGGAAGGCCTGGAGGAACATTGTCCATAGGGTCATGATGGGTCAGACATGACTTCGCAACTAATAACAACAACAAAGTAAAAGAAATGGGGCTTTGATGGTTATGCCTATCTGTAGATGCTGCCAATTGACAGAAAAGCAGCTTATGGTCATTTGGGAAAAGACTGTTCATGTGCATATTAATAACACCATTAAGACAGTCCAATATTAATCAGAAATTATGTGTTGACATAGAATATATCTAATCCTTTTCAGGATATGGTTTAAGACTTTCTCACATTTCTATTTATACCCAGAAGTTACAAAACTATTATCTTGAGGATTTGGACTGGATTTGACAAATCTGATACCTATCCTTTTCATTAGCAATAGGAGTAGCATTTATTGCCAACTCTGAAGTGAACCTGGTTGAAGCCATCTTGTACTGCCTCATAGTTGCCACAAAGCCAGAGAGGGGAAAGGGAGGTGAAAAATAGACATCCGGTCACAGTCAAAAGAAAATGTTTTCCTGTGGGAACCAAGGTCATTGAAACAGATGGCTGTTGAAAGAAGAGAGAAGCCTGCCATCCATGTCATTGGACATGACACCTGGGAGGTGGGAGTTTTACTCTTTTAATTATGTGAAAACCATGGGAACTGTTAGAGTTGGTTTTCACTAGCTATGCCAATATGATGTATTTAATAAACATGTTCTTTGAAGAATCTATCTGCCTCGAAGTTCTGCTTTCAATGGGTGCATTACTCGGAATGTTGACACTGTATATACTGCTTCATAATGCTTCACAGCCCTCTCTAAGAAGTTTACAGAGTCAGCATATTGCCTTCAACAATCTGGGTTCTCACTTTACTGGCCTCAAAAGGATGGAAGACTGAGTCAACCTTGAGCTCCAGCTTCTGGCAGTTGGCAGAGTTAGTCTGCAATGCTGTATTCTAATCAGTGTGCCATCAAGTAACACTGGGCAATATTTATCCTAAATTCAGCTAGGATCTTCATATTGAAGCTATGTGTGAGGGATTGCACATACACATAGACACTCACCAGATACAAACACACATCACTTATCCTATCCTAATATTTAATGGTATTCCTCCTTTGGTCAGTACAATCCAAGCAGCTGTTCCTTGCCAAGCCATTTTGTATCACTGCCTGTTGTCTGTTCTTTTACTTGCATTAACAGGCAACTTGGACTATACTTTCATTGCACAGGAGTGATTTTTTTTTTCCTTCCAGACCTGAATCAGGTCAAGTACAAAACATCAGCAAAGTTACAATGTGACAGATGAGGTTGCCTTGGGAAATGGCCAGACATGGAAGTATACAGCTGGGGAAATGTCAATTAATTTTATAGAGAAAACTAGGAGAAAGGGGGGGAGGGAGGGAGGGAGGAAGGAAGGAAGGAAGGAAGGAAGGAAGGAAGGATGGAAGAAACAAACAAAGAAAGGAAGGAAGGAAGGAACAAAAAGAAAGAAAGAAAGAAAGAAAGAAAGAAAGAAAGAAAGAAAGAAAGAAAGAAAGAAAGAAAGAAAGAAAGAAAGAAAACAAAGCTGTGCAATGTTCTGACATGGATTTGAAAAATAATCAGACAAATGTTCAATCACAGAGATAATCTTTGGGAATCAAGCTGACATATCTTTGAAAAATGCTGATCAGAGAAAGGATTTTGCTTCCAGCTTATTTCAACAACACCTTGGGATTCATTCCTGATGGTCTTTAAAAGAAATTGTTCAGACAAAATTATAATTTTTCCCTATCTCTCCTTAAAGAAAAGAACAAAGGGTATTACACATGATTTGGTGATCATTATAAAATAAGTGAATGTTCCTCTAGAGCAAAAATTAGATGTTAATGGAAAATAGGCCACAAGAGAAATTTAGCCTAGTTTTCACCTGGATATTTATATTTTGCATGACTTGCTTCTAAAAAATTCTAGCTTAGGTGAGAGGCATTTACACACAATTCCTTTAGTTTGTGTTTTAATATTTGATCCTCTTCTTTTTTTCGTTCTTTCGTTCTTTCTTTCTATCTATCTATCTATCTATCTATCTATTAATTATATATTTCTCTCTCTCTCTCTCCCCCTCTCCCTCCTCCTCCTCCTCCTCTCTCTGTGTCCTGCCTTTATTATTTTTACAAATAATGCAAGATAGTAAACATATCCAGTACATCTTTCTCCTCCTATTTCTCCCACAACAACAACATTGTGAGGTGGGTTGGACTGGGACAAAGTGATTAGCCTAAAGTCATCCATCTGGCTTTCATGGCTCAGGCAGGACTTGAGCTCACAATATCCCACTTTGTATCAAAACTGCTTCTATATTTTGCTTTTAAACAGTTTTTTAATTGTTTTATTCTATACTGATCTTGACCCAATTAAACTTGGATCTCATCACACATTCATAGAGTGAGATCTGATTTCTGCTTGCTGCCCAGTCCATTTTGTAAGTCCTCTCTCCCTCATCTCATGCTGTTCTTTTTCAATTTAAATCCTTACAGTAGACTCATTACCGCAGGATCCCAAGATTATGATTTGAAGATGATTTATTAACTTTGCTGCAGGTAAGCATATCCTCAGTAGACTATGAGGCAGCATGAAATCACCTAGTTCTATTACTGAGGAGCCCTGGAATATTCATTCATTGATTGATTTGATTTGTGCCTTGCCCTTAATCAGATATCCAGGCTGTCATGAAAATGTTCCAACTGCAGTAACAAAGTGGAACAAAATGTTTAAAACTGAAATGTTAACATATTAAAAAGAGTACTATAAAAAGAACTGAGTACAATGAAGATGAACGCTGTATCATTGTTTTTAAAAAAACAATGCATGGATGAATATTTTTAATAGTCATTAAAATGAATTGGTTTTTTAATTTAGATTTAATGGAAAAAACGGTTCATGTCAAGAAGGAGATGCAAGGCAATATTATCTGGGAAAAGTTCTCAAGATTTACATTATAAACATTAAAATATTCCAAATGTATTATAGAAATGGTGCATAGAAACATGTAAAACATGTATGGGCAGGCACATATGCACACACACAAAACTACAGTATGCGTATGTATGTATGTATATATGTGCATATCCATGATGGGATTCATTTATCTTTGCTACAGTTCACAAATGGGTGTGTGCATGCTCAGAAGGTCACACATTACATTGAGGCAGGTGGGCGGGGCTTCCAGCCACCGCCGCTACTGGTTTGCACAAACCGGTAAGAACTGGCTGAAAACCACCTCTGGTACATATATACACATATACATACATATATGGATATGCACATGTATATGTTTATATTTTTTATCAAACGTACATGCCATCCATCTCATTCCCAGGGTAACTCTGGACAATTAGCAGATAAAAGTTGTAAAACCATATAGAAACAATATACATTCCTTGTACAATGGGAGCCAAGTAGAAACAAAAATAAGTTAAACATTAAAAGGCAGCAGCCCTAATCATTCTCAGCATGGCATGCCCTTCTTTGAATCCAACTCCACTTCTCAGAACCAGATCTTCACAGTTTTCCAAAAGGCCAGGAGTGTGGGAGCCCACCACACTTCTACCTACACCATAGGTTGGGGGCAATGGCCGATAAGCCTTTGTTCCTGGATCCTGCCAATCAGGATTCAGGCTGGGCTATAGTACTGAGACAACATTGGATGAACTTGTGGATGTGTATAAAGTACAATAATATTCTAAAGCAGTTCATTTGTTAAAAAATTGAATTTTGACAAAAAAAAACCAGATTTTTTTTCAAGTAGAAATGTAATAAATGTGAATTCTAAATACGATGGAAAAAACAAGTTGTGATGCAACCCTAGTAAGTGGAAGTGCTTTCAGTTTTTGGCTGCCATGATAACATCTCTATTGACATATTGACTCTAGACAGGGTCACATTCGCCATACAGATTGGTGCACATTTTGGGATGGACTCTTCTCAGACTCATGGCTCCTGTTAGATGGGTTGGTGGCAGTGGTGGTTTTCAAAAATGTTTAGAGCCTCTTCTGTAGGTGTGGCCTGCTTTCTGGGAGTGGCTTGCCAGCCATGTGACTGGGTGGGTGTGGCCAACTTGTAAAATGTGGTGAAACTCACTTAACAACGCTCTTGCTTAGCAACCAAAATGTTGGCTCAGAAACTCTGGCATTTGAAGCATGCAAGTCTTAAAGCTGTCAATTTACAAGACCCTTATTCCACAAACCCTTTAGAAAAAAACCGCAGGGGTGTTCAAACTTGACAGCTTTAAGACTTGTGGACTTCAACTCCCAGAATTCCTCCTCCAGTCATGTTGGCTCAGGAACTCTGGCATTGAAGTGTGCAAGTCTTAAAGCTGTCAAGTTACAAGACTCTTGCAGCCCTAACCCTTTAGAAAAACCCCAGTGGTGTTCAAACTTGACAGCTTTAAGACTTATGGACTTCATTTCCCAAAATTCCTCCTCTCGCTCTTCATCTTGATGATGTGCGGACAGGCAGGGGGAGGGATCTGGTTCTAAACGGCACTGTAGATTTGTGGAACTTCTTCTATAGAAGAGGTTAGAACTGTCAGGAACCAACCTCTGGTTGGGGGCCTTTGCACAAATCTATCTTGTGCACTAATTCTGCCGTTTCCTGGATCAAAAGGATTTGTTCACACTCACTCATGTCTTGGTCATCTCTCTGTCTAGTTTATTGCAATGTGTTTTACATTGAGTTGCCCTTGAAGACCATCCAAAGACTGCGACTGGTTCAAATTTATTTATTTATTATTTATAAATTTTATTTGCCTCCCAACTCATATCCAATGACTTTGGGTGGCTTACAACATAAAATAAATGCTGTGGTCTTCTAGTTTGAGGCATCTTGCAGTTCACTTGAGTAACATCATTGCTGCATAAGCTGCATTGGCTTCCTAAACACCATTCAAGATAATTTAAAGCTCTTTATGGCACAGGAGCCAAGTAGTTTGAAATTGCCTCTCTGAGTATATATGCCCATCTTACTTGGTTAATTAGGCTGGGTGTATTCTATGTTCCCTCCCTTAAATGTGGCTATCTGATGGGACCTAAGAGGCATGCCTTCTCAAAGGCTGCTTAAGTCCTTTGGAACAGCTTCCCATGAGAGATCAGAGGGATTCCTAACTCTTTTAGCCTTTCAGAAGACCGATCTCTTCCCCCAAGCATTGGGCAAGAAGGATGGATTGATCTTTAAGGTGATCTGGTGCCTGGGGGGAGGGGAATGGGCAGGTTTTAGCTACATTTTATAGATTGTTGTGAGCTGCCTAGTCATTGTCTATGACAGGCAATTCTATAAGACTTGTAAACAAATAAACAATTGAGCAGAGGTTGAGCATTCCCAGTTTTAACAAATTTTAATCAAATTACTGTCTAATGCTCCAACACTGTCATTGTCCTACTGCACACTGTTGGAAAGATAATAGAAGAAATTCTGCAATGCAGAAATGCACAGGGTTGGATTTCCCAGTGCATGGGACTAAAACCATGCTGCCTGCAGGCTATGGGTCTGATTCTGGAGAGTGTTCTTGTGCTCTTGTATTAAAAGAACTACAACAGCACTCAAAATTCAATAGGATTAGATTATAGATTTTGGTTTACAACTCTATTTGGTCTAAAGCTCTTCAATTGCAACGTAAGGATAAATAATTCCTTCTAACTTATAGATGAAGTACATTTATCAGAGATGTCATCAAAGAGTGCCCTCTCTTGACAGAAATACTTGTACACTTCTAATTGCCAACTGAGAATGTGAAGTGTCATTATAAAAACACAATAGTAGGCCTTCATGCCCTAAATGTTACTGTACTAAGACTGCATATGGGTTTATGTGCCACTAATTTTCTGAGAGAAGGAAAATTTTCTGGTATCTGTTAGCTGAATATACCTTCATTGTTTGCATAGAGAGATCCATGTTTCTATTGAGAGAGAACAGTTAGCATTCCTTACAGTGACCATATTGGTTGATGTTTCTGAAAACCATAACTAAGTTATATATAGAACTCTGATTGTCCCTGACTCACAAGGATCATATAAGAATGAACAATATAATATATAGTCACATGCCTTAAAAGCATGGCAACTGTACCAGGTCCTGGTATCATATTACTCAGTACAGAGGTGGGTTCCTACCAGTTCGCACCTATTTGGTAGAACTGGTTCGTCAAATCTACCGAACCAGTTAGAAGAGGTTCTACCAGTGAACCCGGAAAGCAGGCCACACCTACAGAAGAGGTTCCAAATTTTTTTGAAACCCACCACTGGTCCTTGGATATGATTATTCTACACTATCATGCTCATATTTATAAAACTCAGTGCCTCTGTGAAAGGTAAGGATGACTACTGCATTTGTGGTGCAATCAGAACATTGCGTGTGTTGAAGTTGTTTTAACGCAAACCAAAGATGCCTTTTAAAAAACAAGTTTACATCATATTCTTATGCATGCCAGTGCTGTGTGTGAGGTAATTTAAGGTGGTTCTGACAAGTGTCGTCAGCATCTTCATATCCAGTCACATGGGCGGCAAGCCACTCCCATCCGGTCACATGGGCAGCAAACCACTCCCATCCGGTCACATGGGCAGCAAGCCACTCCCACAAAGGAGGCCACACCCACAGAGTAGGTTCAAACAATTTTTGAAACCCACCACTGACTCAGTACAATGATAGCTGTACCCATTTTAGGGTGTGGAGACCTCTATCCCATTTTTAGAAAGAAAAGCCATTTACTGCACAAGTGCAAGTGGCCAGGATTTCACTGATTAAATTTGGGGCTTATTATTTATGTATTACGGCTTGGGTTATAATATATTTCAAAACCAATAAAGCCACATACAAAGAAATACTGTAGTAGTATGTCTCATAAATCATAATGTTAAAAATCACATATATCTAAATATCTATATACAGTAGAAAAATAGAAGATGAAAAATGCAAGATATTTGAAGGTAGCTTGGAGGTCTTTTGGATTTGAAATATTATTTAGCTCTGATGTGAAGAATAAATGATACGTGGTTCCACATTTAATAGTTATAAATTATGAAATATCATAAATTCTGATGTGATGGTAATGATTGAACAAGCAGAAGGAATTAATAGATGCAGAGATCAAATTTAGAAGCCCGAGGTTATTATTTAAGTCATATATCAATCAACTTCAGCTACAAGGGCAAAATGATTTAATTAGCTTGTATTCATATTTGAACAATTTGGAAAAAGTTTTTACGTTATAAACTGCTTTATTTGTAATGGTGCATTAATTACCAAAACAGCAAGGAAATATTTAATTCCCCCCCCCCTAAATTCTCAATTTTCTGTGATCAAATAAATTTACATTGGGCCAACAGATTATTCCAGTTCAGCTTTAGATCTGTTTATCAAGCAATGATTTGAAATGAATCCATGACATATTTGCTAGATGAGATTTTAATGCTGTAGAATGAGAACATCATTGAGATTTTACATTTGTATATCTTTATACAATGTTGAAAGCCTTTTAAAAAGAAAAGTTACACATTTTAGATTCAATAAAATAAGGCGTTAAATAATACAGGCAAGGGTAGTTTAAAATGTAACTAATGATATAATGGTTAGAATATTGGGTTTGAGTGAAAAAATATAGCTTAAGATGTTCGTGTAACATAGCCTGTTTAGTATCTCTTAGTCATACTTGCCTCACGTGCTTGTGAGATAAATGTTGTCTGTCTGTCTGTCTGTCTGTCTGTCTGTCTGTCTGTCTGTCTGTCTATCTATCTATCTATCTATCTATCTATCTATCTATCTATCTATCTATCATCCATCTATCAAAAGTCCAGTTGCCTTTTGAAAAAGCACTTTTGGGACAACCATGACCTAAATGACTGAGAAACTCCATAGACATTTTATTTATATTTCCTATTTCTAAACTGCCCATACCTACTACCCATGCCTTCCTCATATACTCAACATATCTATTAAAGTGACTATTAGCCTGAAAGCATATTGAGAAGTGACATCACTTCTACCTTAATACAGCTGTTATATCTAAGTCAATTTAACTGATTCCAAACTGTTTTCAGTTCATTAAGTGAAAGTATTAAATTACAACTTTTTCAGAAATTTCGAATGAATATTCACTCATACCTTTAAACAAAAAGTTCCCATCTGTTTGTTTCAACAGAGACCTATTGCAAAGAAGCGACATTAAAATATAATGTATACCTGTGCCAAAATTGTTTCAAAATTCATTTATTCTCTCTCTCTCTCTCTCTCTCTCTCTCTCTCTCTCTCTCTCTCTCTCTCTCTCTCTCTCTCTCTCTCTCTCCCTCTCTCTCTCTCCCTCTCTCTCCCTCTCTTTTTTTCTTTCTTTCTTTCCAAATGGTGAAAATCACCCTTTTCCAGTGAAGACAACTGACAATAATAATATGCCTCTTGGAGTATTGCTTATTTTCCTGTATGAGAATGGTGCCAATTAGAAAACGTTTGAGCTCATTATGTCTAAAACATGTTTACGTTGTCAAGGTTTTCAGGTTCTTATTTCCCCTTTCCAGTCACACTTATGTCAATCATTATCGGTTTGAGAAAGAATCAAGACAGAAATCAGAACATACCATTTATTTCAAGAAGCTGTACATAAAAAAGATGGTTAAATCACATGCATTTGACAACAATTATTAACTCAACAGAGATCAATTTCATGAAATTACCTGATGTCTCATAGTAAATTTCATCTTGACATACATCTAATTGGGACAGATTTTCAGCATAATGACTAAAAAACAATTCAGAAAGGTTTTACACCTTTCAAATATTTCAAAATGTTCCTCAGATATAAAGATGGACTTTATTTTATCTCCGAGCTTGCAGAAATCTCCTATTTATATCTGTGTTTATAAATGACACCTTTAAAACTTACTAGTTCAGGAAGACTTTGTAATAAAATTATTTCTTTTTAATTCCAATATATTGACTCACCAGAGAAGAACTACAGCTCATTCCAGAAATTTCAGCCAATGTATTAAACCAAGCTATTTACAATCTGGTTGAGAGGTTCCATCCTGAAAGTGTAAAGACAATATGTTTATAGTTGTGTTTACACAGTATGCTAAACTTAGTTTCTGTGGATTGTTGCTTTGTATGCCTTACTTTTGATAAGAACAATACTGTTATAAATGTACATTCTAAGAAAGATAACCCATGATTAATCAAGTATGATCTATTGGGAAACAAATGGTAACTCAATACAATATTCTGTCCAGAAAACTGAACTGACATTCACAATTGGAACAATGTGAACATGCTTTTTGGAAGATGACCCCCTCTGGGTTATAACATATCCAATAAGGTTCTGGGGGGAAAGCCAGGGCAAAAATAAATAGCACTAGTGCATATGCTGTGGCTAGATTAACACTAAAAGGATGCTGAGCTGCTAACGTGCCAAGAAGCAAAAGAAGAAGAAAAAAGATGCTGCAAAGATATTCATACAATTGGTATGTGGAATGTCAAAATCATAAACCAAGGCAAACTTGATTTTGTCGGAGCTGAAATGTCAAGACTGAATATTGACATTTTTGGAACTGGCAAACTGAAATGGGTCATTTCACATCAGAGGAACATCAAATTTTCTACTACAGATCAGGAAAATCATAAAAGAAATGAAATAGCCATCATTATTAACAAAAGAAAGTCAAAGTCAGTGCTCAGATATGCCACCACCCCCGACATGATCAAATTATCTCAATTCAAGTTCAAGGGCAAATAAATCAATATGGCTGTGATCTGATCAAAAAACAGATGCAGAGGAAATGATAGTTGATCAGCTCTGAAATGATCTGCAACATCTTGTTGACACAACACCCCAAAAGACATCATTCTAATTATATATATAAAAAGTAAAACTAAAATAATAAAGTTGGAAATGAGTCACATCTGGAGTAACAGGCAAAAAAAAAACAATTATTGTATGAAACGAAGCAAGAGAGATACTAAAAAAGTGTGCCAAGCAAACAATGTTTATAAGAAATAATTTATTCTGAGAATTTAAAAGATGACTCTGCACATGGATATCACTGAATAGACAGCACCAAAATCAAATTGTTTAGATACTCTGCAGGCAAATATGGAACCACTGATTCAATCAGCAAAAACAGGAGTGGATACCGACTGGCTCAGACTACAAATTCCTTCTTGCAAAATTATAATTTAAAGAAAATAAATTCTTCCTACCAAAAAGATAGAACCTCAGCAATATTCCATTTATTTGTGATAAATATAGAGAGTAGAATGAATAGTTAGATTAAAGTGTCTGAAGAGCTTTGGACTGAAATTTGTGATTCAGTAAGTCAAATCAAACAAAAATATTTGAAATGCAAAAAGGAAAAGGAAAAATAGCCTCAGCTGAAGGAAACAGCTGAAGAAAGGTAGAAAGCAAAAGATAACAAAGAAGCAATCTGCCCAAATAAGTGCTGTATTTCAGACAAGAATAAGGGTGAAAAAACTAAGAGAAAGATTGAAAGAAGAGATTGTGTACACATATAGACAACCTGTACAAAAAAAATCATAAATTAAGGGAGCAATTAACCAATGGAATAGTTTTCCCTCAAAAGTAGTGGATGCTCCTTCGTTCTGCAAAAAAGGCAGAAGAGGTCCTTGACGTGGAGAAATCACTATGTTGCCGGGAGGCTCCCACTTCCCATCCCAGATTTATGTTCGGGGGGGGGGGGGTAATTGGAGTGCTGCCCAAACATAGCTTGCTCGCTTTCTTCTCCTTGGCCCGGAGAAGAGGTAATCAAACTGGAAAACAGTTGATGGATACTGTTTAGACAGTTTAACACAGCCAAGAATCCGGATCTATTAAAAACAACAACCCCCTCAGGCCCCGCCCAACCGGAAGCAACGACAACACAAGTTTGACACCCCTGATATAGGGTCTTGAGCACAAGCAGTGGGTTGGACTAGAAGACCTCCAAGGTCCCTTCCAATTCTATTATATGTTATAAACTGCCAAAGTTGATGATACGAATAAAGGTTTGATCACAAAACTACATGCAAACATTTTGAAACTTAGGTTAAATTTACTCTCAAAAAAATAGCTAACAAGGAAGCTGCTGCAAATGTATTTGAATTCTTAATAGAGAATGAAATTAAAATTCTACCCAAGCTTGTAAGCAAGTATGACATTCACAGGAATAGCTAAGGGACTGAAAAATATTTTATCTTATAGGCTGCTCAATGTTCTGAATAACTGCACTTATCTCACATACAAGTTCATATTCAAGATTTTTTGTATATTTGGATTCAAATATACAATATAAAAAGAGTTATCAAATAGCAGTAGTATCAATAAAAGTAATATGGTTTCATAAAATAATAAGGATTACAGAAATAGCAATGTAATAATATAATGAAGAAAATATGGAATCTCATAAAGAGGAAGTAAGGTGAAAAATGCACACATAAGTAATGAAAACACACTATCGCGCTAGGAAATGGCATAAAATCAAATTGTTAGAAGCAAGGGGGGGGACAACCCCAAAAATGCCTCCTTTTTTTTTCAAAGTTGACCCATTTTGTTTAACAGAAATAAGTGAAACATTCATTTCATTTTTCCATTTATATTCAACACTTTTAAAACAAATTTTAAAATAAAGCCTTGGAGAAAACCACATCTTATATACAATACAAGCACAGGTAGTCCTCAACTTAACAATCATCCGTTTAGCAACTGTTTGAATTTGCAATGGCATTGAAAGAAGTAACTTACAACTGGTCCTCACCTTTATGACCATTGCAGCCCAGTCACATGATCAAAATGTGACAGTTGCAGCATCTCAGTATTATATGATTGCAATTTATAACCTTCACAACTGGCTTCCAACATGCAAAGTCAATGCAACTATATGATTCACTTAATAATTAAAGTAATTTGCTTAATAACCAGGACAAGAAAGATTATGATATCAAGTGCAGCTCACTTAAAAATCATCTTGCTTAGTAACAGAAATTCTGATTCCAGTTATGGACATAAATCAAGGATTATTTGTATTTAGAACTGATTTTGCTATGAGTTAAAAAAAACACCCCACATAAAATTATGAAACGCTTTTATGCAACAATGGGTAGAGTAGAGTAGAGTAGAGTAGAGTAGAGTAGAGTAGAGTAGAGTAGAGTAGAGTAGAGTAGAATAGAATACTTTATTGTCACTTTGAATGTACACTAATCAGCAATTCATGGGGACTCAGAATTGCACTGTAAGCAATCCTTGTAATTTGTCTTATTTTAGTACCTTAAAACAATTTAAATACTTTTAAATACATTACAATAATTCCATCTTTAATAGAGAAGAGTTACATGTAAATAGCTGAAGATGTTTGTGCTCATAGTGCTAGCTATAATACTCTAGCTGGAGTAGGAGGTTTACTGGAGATGAAAAGGCCATAATAGGGTAAGCAAAATGATAGTGAAATATTGATTTTAGTTTAATAATAACATATTGCAAGATTATGTTCTAGATTTATACTCCATTACACAAATTTGTGCAAGCTTACTTAGTTATACCTCATCAAAGAAATTTCTAGTGCAGATGAGTTGTGATTCTATTATCACAAAGAGGAAAACCAAATTTGCAAAGCAGAGACAAGCATAGTGCCACAGGGAAGTGAAACCCCATATAAAGATTTGCCCAAACTCTATCATCAGGGCTGTGGCCTGATGATGGATGGTGGTGTCTATCATCAGGCCACAGCCCTGGTGGAATTTTGGTTTTATCTTGATTGGGCAGCCATATGGTAATCTGTTCCCCAGTTTTTTTAAAAAAAGAGTAGAGTCCAGTTTTTCAGTTTTCCTCTGGGTTTTTGCTCTGAAATCATTGATTATTTTCTTCTTTTGGCAAAGACTTCTTTATCTGCTGATTCACAGGATGATGCATACCTATACTTCCATGTCTAGATCTAGCTTAACATTCCCAACACTTGTCATGAATAGTAAGAGAAGGGTGAAATATGTGAGATGTTTTGCCCTTATTGATAAGATATGGTCTAGAGAAGAGCTTGTAAGCTTGTCTGACTGTCCCTTTGGCCTGTTGCTCCCTGTGTGTTTTCTTTGCCGTAAGGGGAGAAAACACAGCTTTGCAGAGAAAACTCCAGATAAATTGCTAGTCTTCAGCAGTGCGTAAAATAATAGTAAGGTTGCTTGTAGTGAATTTGGCTTCATTTGCAGATTCTTCAGTAGCAAAAAAAAAAGTGAAACCATTGTTACCTATTAGATGGCAATTAGAAGTATTTCTGTCAAGAGAGGGCACTCTTTGATGACATCTCTGATAAATGTACTTCATCTATAAATTAGAAAGAATTATTTATCCTTACATTGCAGTTGAAGAGCTTTAGACAAAATAGAGTTGTAATGCCTAGGGATTTCTGGGTTGCAGAACAAGTGATGTTCAGGCATGGTTATATGCATTTTATTTTGCCCAAAATAATAATAAAAAAGCTTAGAACAATTTAATAAAATTGCTTCTTATTAAACTAAGCACCAATTCACATGCATGATGACTTAGTGCAGTGTTTCTCAACCTTGGCAACTTGAAGATGTCTGGACTTCAACTCCCAGAATTCCCCAGCCAGCAAATGCTGGCTGGGGAATTCTGGGAGTTGAAGTCCGGACATCTTCAAGTTGCCAAGGTTGAGAAACACTGACTTAGTGGACATCCAATGAAAATAACCGTTACTGTAATTTCCTTATTTCAGAACTGGAAAGTCAGCTGATTTAAGTTGGGGCAGGCCAGGATACAAGGCCAAAAGGCAGTGTTTCATCCTGCATAATGTAGGTCTGAAGGTCAATTGCTACAATACTGCTATTTTTTTTTATTTGGCTAGCTGCTAATATTAATTAATTAATTCCAGTGAGCAAAGATGGTTAAAAAGATTTACCTGGGATCCACATGAGTTATTAATTCTTGCCTGGGAATACAACCCATAGAATTTAATGAGGCCTTCTTTCGTGAAGATGGGTATAGGACTAATTTTATAGTGAGTCATATCTGGATAATCACATTGTCATGATAGGAAGAATTTAGCCTCAGGTTACTGAGACTATATGATCCCCAAAAGTTTTATTTGAGCCTCTTAATTGTAATGCTGATTGCTTGTGGAAGCCACCTGGTGTGTGCATTTCTGCTAGAAAACACAAAAGCAAATGGAACCCCATGAGTCAAAGGCAATGTTCAGTTGATTGTCTTCTATTGAAATCATAAAACAATTGTCACAGAATGAGGAGAGGGTGAAATAAAAACAAACAAAAATAGGTTTGATTAAAAAAAGTGAGCTTCCCTCCATTGCTTGTCATCACCATTGGGGAAGTATAGATAGCAAAGAATTAAAGCTGTCATGCTGAGAGTACTTTAGGTTCTAATTAGTATCTCTGTTTTGTATATCCTCAAATAAATCCACATTATCTCTAATGGGACTTTTTCCAGAGTTGTGTGTTCTCCCAAATTAATTGTGTTAGTCTTTGGCAGATACAGAAGTTTGATGGCATCTGAAAAGCCAGTACATCTTTTCTAAAGATACAGCACACATTTCCTGGAATTAGAATCCACTTTGGTAGATAATATGCATGAAATGGTTTTCTAGACTGCTGGGTAAAAAACATGTAAGGATGTAGATGAATTTTATACAGAGGGACTGAAACATCTGGCCTACAGAACCACTTTTCTCAACCCCACTGTCCCTCCTGATTTCTAGTTTTCTACAAGCAAAAAGCACTTTAGAATTGCAGTGTAACTCTACAATATTTTTAACCTAATTAAACTATGTGTCTATGTATCATATACCTGACAAGGCCACCCACTTTACATCATTATTGTAGTCCTCAATTTCATACACACACACACACAAACCCATATGTGGATCTAAAGGTTTGCCGACCCCATCTTTATAACCTTATTTATATTGATTTATTGCATTTGAGAAATCACTATCTTTTTATACCATTTCCCTCCTCTAAAAGCACAATTTCTACAACAATTTAAGTTGTTAAATATACAAAGACATCGTGTGGCTTGCTCAGACAAATCACTGGATGTCAGACCATTGTTTGTATTGCATAAAACACACTGTTCTAAACAAAACAAAACAGAAATACAAGTAAAAAATTTACAATAACATTGTGAATCTTGAATTGTAAAGTAAGTGATCAAAAAGCCAGCAAATGCAAATAAAGAAATGTTATGTTAGTTAAAAAAAAAAACATTAAAAGTCTCTTAAAATGTGTTGCAAATAATTCCAGCCAACCAAAACAAAAAAACAAAAAAAACCTATCCACCTGCAAAATGTATCAATGTCTTAATTTCCTCCAGCAATTCCTATTTCTCACCTCCCTAAATCTCATTTAGAGAAACTTTCAAGTCTTTGTAATAAGGAAACCCATATCTAAGAAATGAAATCATACCATATTTCCCCCAGAGCAATTTCAGTAGAAAGAGTTCCTTGGATTTCCTTGCATGAGTTGTGGTGACATAGTGGTTAGAGTGCAGTACTGCAGGCTACTTTTGCCATCTGCTGGCTACATTTCAGCCGTTCAGTTCTCACCAGCTCAAGATTGACTCAGCTTTCCATCCTTCCAAGATGGGTAAAATGAGGACCAAGATTGTTGGGGGCAATATGCTGACTTTGTAAACCACTTAGAGAGGGCTGAAAAGCACTATGAAGTGGTATATAAGTCTAAGCACTATTGCTATTTCAGCTAAGATTTGGGGGAGAGAATCAAGAGTCAAGGTCAGTTGCAACAGTTCTTCATTGGACATACAAAAAGGACAGGACTTTGGGCGGCCATGGCAACCATATATTCCTCCATGGGTATCTCTGATCATAGCATGGCCATTTCATCTGTCTCTATTAAATACTATACAGACATCAATTTATCTACATTTTTAAGGCAAACATGAGATGCTAGCATTGCATTTAATTTTCATTTCAGATATAATCAAACCGTGACCCGACAAAAGGGCAAATGACAAAACCACACCCGACTAAACTGCGTCGCTAAAACCGTGATGTCATCAACGCAGCAACAACAGCGCGGCAACAGAAAGCCGATTTAACTTAAGGTAAGGGTTAGGTTTAGGGTTAGGTTTAGAGTTAGGTTTAGGTTTAGGGTTAGGTTTAGGGTTAGGTTTAGGTTTAGGGTTAGGGTTAGGGTTAGCGTTAGCGTTAGCGTTAGGTTTAGCATTAGGTTTAGCGTAAGTTTTAACGTTAGGTTTAGCGTTAGGTTTAGCGTTAGGTTTAGCGTTAGGGGTTAGGTTTAGGTTTAGTTTTACAGCGTGCTTCTGTCACTGCGCTGTTGTTGGTGCGATTCAGCGTTCATTCGTTGGAGCGCTTTAGAACACGCGGTTTTGTCACTGTGGTTTGGTCGGGCGCGGTTTGGTCGTTCGCCCTTTTGTCGGTGAACCAATCAAACAACATAGACCTAATTGTATTATATGGTTATAAGGAACAAACTCAGAGGTAAATTACGGGTTTCCTTTATTACTGGAAATTTTGTTGTACCTTTCCCAGAATGACTTCTTTTGTTTGGGCAGCTATTGAACAAATAAATAAAATTTAAACATGTTGTAATATTGAGTGTACTTTGGAAATTATCCCTGGAAATACATCATTATTTTTACCTTTTAACATAAAAATTAACCATTGTTGATAAAAAAAATGAGCTGTCAGCTCTGTGGAAGATGAAATTCAACAGACATGTACTAAGGAAATGGAACTCTTCACCAATCAGTTCATCAATTCAAGATATATAACACCAGCTACATGTTCCGTATAAGCCCATAACTATTGGTAAAAGTGTGTGTGCTTCTTGATTAAAAAAACATCTAGGAAGTAAGATTAGTTTAGTTTGACCTGGAACATTCTCTCACATGGATGGACCTCTTGAACTTTATCCCTGAAGTGCTTTTTCAAGAGGCAATTGTTTTATCTGGGTTTTTTTTTCTTTAAAGATGTTTCACTTCTCATCCAAGAAACTTCTTCAGTTCTTACTGGATGGTAGGGAATGAAAGGATTTCCCACCACCCAATCTGCAAGGAATGTAAATCCTTCTATTCCCCACCATCCAGTCACAGCTGAAGAAGCTTCTTGGATGGAAAGCAAAACATTTTCAAAGGAAAAAGCAAGGAAATCCAGTTACCTCTTGAAAAAGCACCTTTGGGGCAACCAGGATCTGAATGAGTGAGAATCTCCATAGACACTCTGGAAATGTAAGAAATGAGAAGTCTCATTATAACTTTTAATAATCTGAAATAGGTTAATCTACTAATAAAAATGCCCATCCAAATGAGAGATACGTTTTGGTTTAAAGCGGCATCCATTGGCAAGGGTCACATTGATGCTGCTTCACACTTGGCAAAGTGGCAGAGTAAAATTAGGTACTTGGTTCAGATGTCCTATTTGTGTTTGAGTATTATTTCTCCCTTGAATGTCAAGAGATCAGAATTAAATGTTATACTTCACAGTGATTTAAAATGCTGTGAAAATGAAGTATAATTACTTGGAACAAAATGGAAGTATTATTTCATACTGTGAGTATAATGTTTGACTTAGTGGGTTGCACATTCTACATTGCCTGACTCTTTGTAATCTCAATTCCACATACAATACAAAGAGAAGAAAGGTACAGATAAACAATAAAGCAGCAAACTGAAACACATTTAAGTATGAAATATATGATTGCTTGCACCATTTGTTGAAGAGAAGCAGCTATATTGATAATTTTAAAAAAAATGTGTGAGCTGAAAAGTGCCAATCAGCTGTTCTCCATCTAATGGAGCAGTGGAAGTGTTGGAGCTGGTGCAACAAGGTTTGGAGATGCTTGGCAGGTTGGGCTTGTAAATTTGTGACTTTGTAAAAACATTGGTGGATACTTGTGCAGGCATGATCTACAGTCACTTTATAGGAGGTTTGCAAACCCTCTAACACATGTAACAAGAATTGGGAAGTGGGTATGAAACATTTTACTAAGGCAGCAATCAATCATGGCAGCAATGCTTCCTTCTAGCAGCACTTTTGGCAAACATGGGGAAAGACCTGGATGACTAATAATGCATGTGCACAGCTTTTCCATGTGATCCTGCTTCCTAATCCGACTGCCTCAGTCCTCAGATGTAAATGCATTACATATGTAAAGAGATTTTCCATGCTTATCCAAATTCAAGGATACTTATCAGTGGAAGAAGAGAATCTAGCAGGCTCAGAAGCAGGGCAAAACTGTTTCTATTTTTTAAAAAACTATAGCAATAGTACTTAGTCTGATATACTCCTTCGCAGTGCTTTACAGCCCTCTCTAAGTGGTTTACAGAGTCAGCATATTTCCCCAACAATTTGGATCCTCATTTTACCCACCATGGAAGGATGGAAGGCTGAGTCAACCTTGAGCCAGTGAGATTCAAACTACCAAATTGCTGGCTACCAGCAATCAGCAGAAGTAGCCTGCAGTACTGCATTCTACCACTGTGTCACCATGGCTCAATATGATGGTGATACAATGTCATAGCTGAGATGAATCAGTTTAAAGCTTACTTTGTTTAGTTCATGAAACCTGTACTTGGTTATCATTTCTCATCATCTATTCCACATGGTTAATAATTATAATGATAGAATTACAATACTAATATAAAAGAACAGCAGCATCACAAGATTTCTTTATGGACTTGTTATAAAATCAACAGTAAAAACATATGAAGGGGTTCATCACCCATTAAATAAATAATAAACAATAAACTAGTATGCAATATATTTTTATATTTAAGCTTTTTCCTCTTGCAGGGAGAATGTATGTTCGTTTTTTTTTTCCTTCCTGTGTTGGTTAGCAGCAATGGTAGCATTGGACTCCAACCTTGTTTCTCAAATTGCACACCTTGTCTATGGAAAACAGCCTCTCTCTTATATTTCCTAAAGTTCTTACAGCTCTCCAAAGTTCTCTCTTTAGTCAATAATAATTTTAATGATGTGGGACTCAGACAGAAGTATACAACTGGTTTTTGTAAGGCTGAAACCCAAAAGCTAAAATCCTTATTGAAATCCCACATTTGTCCTACCAAATTCAGTTACTGAGTAACAGTTGCATGATTGTCCTCCAATATTTAGATAAAAATCAAGTAAATGAACTACAATAAAATTGTTTAGCCACTTAAGCTAATTTCAATTACCCCCCCATCCCAAACATAAATAAAAATCAAAACTTTCAACTTCTCCCATTTAAAAGTTGAAATTATTCTGATGGAATTCAGCCATCAAAATAAAATATCCCAATTCCTACTTTAAAAAAATGTTTTTTCCTTGTATAATGGGAATAATGAGTTCTTTGTACAATCTGATTCCAATCTTACTTGATTTCCCCAGGGGCATCAATAGGGAATGGGAGAGTTGGGATTCAAAAAAGAGAGAAGCCTCTATCCTATATTGTCACTATTTTAACATTTTTGACATCCCTTATGAAGTAGTATTCAACAGGTTCTAACCAGTTCTGGAGAACCAGTAGCAGAAATTTTGAGTAGTTCAAAGAACCAGTAAATACTGCCTCAAACTTGCTTTGCCCCCATCTATTCTCTGCCTCCTGAGTCCCAGTTGATCAGGAAGGAATGGGGATTTTGCAGTAACCTTCCCCTGCCATGCCCACCAAGCCATGCCACCAAGCCATGCCACACCCACCAAGCCATGCTCACAGAAACAGTAGTAAAAAAAATTGATTCCCACCACTGATCCCTTCCATGCATATCCCTGACACTTTCCTCTAGTTGTTATTTTAATATTCTTAATTTAATAACTAATTGTTGTATATAACTGAAAACTGAGTTATCTTTTTTAGTTTATTTACCCCTGAAACAATAAAGAGTATGGGGTTCTTGGTGCTCTCTGACCCTGGTTATTTTTTTGCAGACATTGTTACCAATCTAGCTAACATCATCAGCACAGCACTGATTATGTTACATAGTTTGGTAATAAAACATCTACAAGAAAACCACTAAGCTCAGAGAGCATCAAGCATCCCACATGTCAACCTGAGCTATAAATATTATCTTCTATCAGTACAATAAAGAGTACCAATGTCTAAAAATACAAGGCATGACAGACACCAGTGTGGGCAGCACAAAGAATCTCTACCAAATGGAAACCAAGTTTAGAATGAATGAGTCCATTTTCTCTTTATTGTTTAATATATTCCTGCTGTACTTTTATGATAAAGGCATCTTATTTAGTATCAACATGCTAATAACTCCACTTGGGAGATGAATCCTTAAGCTTGTCACCTAATAAAGGAAGATCAAAGAAGAAGTACAAACAGCTGGCCAACAAATTGGACTTCTCTGCGGGGGGAAAAATGATGAGTTTGCCATGAATTGGGCTATTGTCAGCTCCTGTTTCTTAAAACAGATTTTATAGACAGCCTGCCAGTCATCCCAAACATGGTTGAAAATAGCTGTTGGATTGGCATATTAAGTATCACAGGAGACTGATGTAAATGTCGTGAACTATTGGGGAAGAATAAACGGAGCTATAATACTTCTCCTTTCTGTTCCCAGTGTGCACAGATAAAAAATTTATCACACCAAACAGCAGGATAGTTTGCATGAATTATTAAATCATCTGCATACAAGAGGGTTAGTAATTAAACAGGAAGACCTACTGAGGATTATCATAAATGACAATGAATAGAGTTTGTAAAGTCCAGCTATAAGTCAAGAGACTAACATGTATGATTGCTTTTAATTCGTATGACAATTTGTGCGTTATTCATTTGTAACACTTTCAGATGTTGCCATGGGGGAGCTGTGCAATTAGTCTTCCAGTGTGCATATGTCAAACAGGCATAATAAATGGTGAAGATACAGTGTTCTTTAGAAACCCACCTTTTCATCCCATAAAATGAGCAACTTCATTTCAGCCATTGTTTCAGTTCTAAAGTTTAGGATTATTTTTTTTTTAAAGAGAGTTGTTTTATCTGTTCTCAGGCCTGATGACGCCTCATTGTCAAAGGATGTTCCCATTTATTTCCTTAGTTGTGGCCAATGTGGTGACGTTTCAAAAACCTGATAATTTGATAATAGTGAAGGGCGTGTTTAGGGCTAAAGGGACACATTTCCAATGGTAAGGACAATGACATTTCAAGTCATACTGGAGAGTCCCATTTCACCAATTATTAATTTAACACTTTGACTTTGCTGGTGTGAATAGACAATAGGCTCTGCCTTTGAGAAATTCTACATTAGGAAATTACAATGGAAATGGAGAAGAGGCAGAGAAATATCCAGTTGTGGATATCATGTGCATTGTGTGACTCTCATCTTGAAAAGGCAATCAAGCTGCCAGGGTTCCAAATAGCATCCAAAATTAAATCAGAGTCCGAGGCAAAGGATTCGTCCAAGTTCCAATTTATTAAGAGAGCCATGTTGGTACATCTGGAAAAACCTAAATCTGAAAGCTTCCCAGTGGAAAGTTCAAGATCTTGCCCCCACACACACAAGTTCATCACATGGTCTTATCTTCCACTGCTGTGCTGGCAGTTCCACCCATCCAGTTCCAGTAGGTACGGAGGGGCAAAGACAAAGGATGAATTTTGTTATGACTACATATCATCTAACTCCGTACAATCACCCCTCCCATTTTCCCACAATAGAAAATGCATAGCAGAATAATAGAAAGTGTGTCAGACCAAAGATCAAAAAAAAAAGATAGCCGCAGCCCTGACACAAGCTTTTGTTTTTGTGTTTGAAAACACAACAGAAAGAAGAAACCCCTACTGGATGAAGTACCAGTCCCAAACAATTGTGAATTTTTACTAATGCAAAGACACATTATCAGCAAGTACTGTAAATAAGAATCTTGTAATTTCTGCAATCCTTTCTTTTTTTCATTCATACCTATAATATGCTTTTGTCTGCAATCAGTTCTCTAATCTCCTTGCCTGGATCACATTTTTTGTTCTTTTATACTATTACTCTATTTTCTGTGGTTGGCCCACATGCATAGCTCTCTGTCAATAAATTATATTCATCCCTTTTAATTATTTGCACAGCAGCCTATAACAGTCTTTTTCTTCTGTACTTTTTTGCTTCTTTTATTCTTTTCTCCAAACTATGTTTTTCTTTTTTTTTTCTTTTTATCCTCAAAATCCTTGAGCGGATTTTCATCTTTCTCCAGTTCCACAACTTGTCTGCATTTATTATTATAATGGATGGTTGCAAAGTCAGCCAGATATTTAGACTAGATTGGGCTAGTCAGAAATTGTTGTTTGATGGTGTTGAGGGTAGGATGTACTAAGCCTTTTATAATTTAATGATGATTTTCTCAATTTTGGGATTGCACCAGTGGTGGGTTTCAAAAATTGTTGGAACCTACTCTGTGGGTGTGGCCTCCTTTGTGGAAGTGGCTTGCCACCCATGGGACTGGATGGGAGTGGCTTACCACCCATGTGACCGGATATGAAATTATGAATTGGTACTTAGGTTGGTCCAAGTAGAAACTCTGGCATAGAAGCATGCAAGTCTTAAAGCTGTCAAGTTACAAGATCCTTGCCAGTGGTGGGTTTCAAAAATTTTTGAAACCTCTTCTGTAGGTGTGGCCTGTTTTCCAGGTCCTGGAACCTCTTCTAAGCGGTTGGGTAGATTTGATGAACCAGTTCTACCGAATAGGTGCGAACTGGTAGGAACCCACCTCTGGATTGCACCCAAGGTGGCCGTTACTATTGATACTATCTTTGCTTTGTTTTGCCTCAATCATTTGACTTCTATTTACAAGTCTTTGAATGTTGCAATTTTTTTCCTGTTCTTTTTCTTCTGCTATGAATCTTGCATTTCAGTTTCATGACTGAATGGGAAATCTCTTGTTTGATAATTGAAACAGCACCTAATGACATTGCTTGGTTTTGAAAATAGATCAGTTGGGTCAGACTTGCATTGTAATTTAGTCTGAGAAGACAAAAGACCATAAAAGACATTATTTGCAAAGAAACTATTAGAAGATATACACATAGTCACAAGAAATCAAACTTGATTTCTTCTTTCCCTCTGTCCCTCCTTGTTGTTCTGTCTTTATTTCCTTCTGTCCCTCCTTCCCTCCCATTTACTTTTTTTAGGAAGCTTGCAGGGAGAAAGACACTGGGGAAGTCTTTTTTCTCTCATTCTCCTCCACACCCTAGATTCTTGTCAAATCCCTGCCAATCTTGGAGGTCTTTTGTGACTGGATTGTAAGACTACTTGCATGCTGAAAGGAGACTATAAAAAAATGAGAACGTCTACTCTTCCCTTGTCATTACAATGTGCAAGCTAATTAAACTATCCCACACCTGCTGCATGATGGCTAAAGGATTAATTGGATTAAGACATGATTATCTTACAAGAGTTTGATCTCAGCTTAATCAGATGAATTTATGCTTCTGCATTTCAAAAAGGAGGGAGTGGGAATCTGCACTGAAGATCAAATATTAGTCAAATTGGAGAAAGCCAGAATATTAGTATTAATACTAGCACAGATTCTCTTCAAAGAACCCTAAAATGATACTTAAAAATTGAAAATGCAAAGAACCCACTATGTATAGTGAGTATCAGATTAATAGAGAGATGGTCTTCAATACAACACTGTCATTCATTCTATAGCACATGCCTTGACAAATCAGTTCAATACTCATTGCCATTCCATCCCCCATTCTCCCTCCCTCCCTCCCTCCCTCCCTCTCTCTCTTTCTCTCTCTCACACACACTGAACTGTTCAGGTTAATGATACACACATGCAAAGAGAGTTCAGCTATAACAGCGCCTTGAACAATTTGCAGAAGATTTCTCTATCTTTTAAAGCACTAATTTCCTTTTATTGTGTTATAAGATGTAAGAAATACATTATATTACTTGGGTACAGTGTTCTTTATAAAGCATTAACCAGAGATCATTAACACTGTGTTGATTTTGAAAACTTAATCATTTAAATATAAGGGGGAAAGGGTTAGATCAATATCAGTATGGTTTTTAAAATGTTCATATCAATTAAGAATGCTTAAATTGTCCATCTACCACTGAATTGATGAACAGCTGCAACCCTAATCTTTTGAATCCCTCTTCTTCTTCACTCCATTGTGATATACAGAAGACCAAGAAGATGAAAGGTGCAGATTTAAAGCTGCTTGACTCAAATGTGCCACTTGTTTTAAATCTTATAACAGGTCTGTCAAGTCAACAGAGTGAAGCCCCAGATTTCTGAATGGTTAGAATGCACTGGTCAACATATTTCAGAATGCTGGTAGAAATGACGTATTTGACCATTTCCTTACTTCTAAAATATTTTCACTGTATCAACAAAACTGATTCGAACAACTAGGAATGAAGTGGACAGACTTTTTTTGTGGCACACGTGATAGGTGTTGTTATTGTGGAATCTTGGACAGTGAGAGACATATCTGACATCACTCTATACTCTGAGGAACAGATCACTCTAGCTTTTCCAAATTCAACCCACATTCATGCTGTAATATGTTTCAAAATCTTGTCTCCTAGTGACTTGATGGACAACCTCCTGGTAGTAGTATGAAAGTTTTTTGTTGCTTTTTTTCAAGATGGATTCCCCCCCCACACACACACACCCACACACACACAAACCCTTTTATTTTCCTATTCTAGCCTATAGTACCGGGATGAAACAGTGATCTCTGGTCATATTAACCCAATCTGAACCTTCTCAATTCTAACTCAATTAAGGTTGGTTAGGTACTGTGACTTAAGCAGGGGTCTGTTTAAAGCTATATTGGTTTTTTTTTAAAAAAAGCATTTCACTTGATCTCACAGCACACATGTAAGACAGAGGGACGCTAATTCAATTTTGACCTCTGGTACGAAACTGAAGTAAAAATTATAGTACCATTTACCAAAAAATAAATAAACTCAATGAAATTTATTTTTCCTAAATGTTTTTTAGGAATACACGGTCATTTTAATTTTATATTATACTATATAGTAGATAATATTTGGTATTTATTTGTCAATATACTTATGTTTCATTGCTTCTTTTATCAATATATTACAGTATTACTAATAAATGTTGAATGCTGTTAATTTTTAATAATATATTATTAATATAATATATTAAAGTCCTCCTACAAACTCTTTTCCTGCTGTTTATCCTTGAACTCATCTAACTAGGATGTATTGCTGACTCAAATGGTATAATCCATCTGAGGGTAATATGACTGAAAAATAGGAACATCCAATACAAATGTTTCAGTATAATAACATATTGAAAGCAACCTTTGAGGGCTGTGCTTTGTATGATACTTGGTGTCTTGTTAATGACAGGGAATATTTTCTTTTATTAGAAAGGGATAACTTGGGCAGGGACAGCTACCGGTAATTCATTAAAAAAAAAATTCAAAATGAAGCATCTTTAAGTTGCTTCCTGTGATTTTCAGGTGATTCAACGGGATGTAATGGTTTTGCATTCCATGTTCTATGTCCACCCTTTTCATTTTTAAACAAAGTACTTCAAGCAGTGAACCTGTGATCTTCATCTTAAATTAGGACTAGCAGATTTTGGCTGTAAAGTTTGGGAAGTCAATGGATAGTGGCAAAAACATGCAGATAGTTCTAAACTCTTGTCGCCATGCTGTTTGTCACTGAATTTATACAGCTACGATATGGGTACCCCAAAGGGTATCTACAAGATGGTTCAAAAAGTCAACACAACAGCCATGATGGTGTGATTAAAGCTCTACCTATTTTGGATGTGTCAAACACAAAAAAAGAGCTTCAAATATACTGCTGTGGTTGTTTTGTCTTTTAACCATAGTCTGTGGCTATCCCTCAGTTCCCCTATTCAGTTTTCAATTAACTATAAATTGGAATCTTAATTTGGAATCTGTAGCTATGTATATTTCTTTTTCTTAATCAAAAGTGAATTTTGGAAAATGGGAGGAGCTGATCCAGATTAGGATTTCTTTAAAGGAAGAAAGAATAGGTTATTTTTTTTCTATCACAATCGTTCACTATCCCCTCTCCCTCAAAACATCTGAGAAGGAAGTTCTCACTATGAAAAGAATATTTAAACCTCCTTGCAAATTATCTTTAAACTTTAAACCTCCTTGCAAATTAACAGTTCATATTGGGAGAATCCATGCTATAATTTCATTCATTCATTCATTCATTCATTCATTCATTCATTCATACATACATACATACATACATACATACATTCATTCATTCATTCATTCATTCATTCATTCATTCATTCACTCACTCATTTGCTAAATTAATATGACCACACATCATTTAATTAATTGATTCATTTTGTGATTAATTAATTCATTTATTCATTCATTCATGTATTCATTTATGTATTCATCTATTCATTCATATATGTATTAATTCTTTCATTCATTCATTCATTCACTCATTTGCTAAATTAATATGACTACACATCTTACATTCATGTCTGTGGGTAGTTAATAATAACTAAAACAGCATACCAAACATAGAACTAAGACCAGTATTAAAAGGAGTGTGCAAATTTACCATCACTTTGTTGCTTATTCCTATATATGTATTCAGGACAGCAGAGTCCATAAGAGATTATCCGATGGAGTTTTGCCACTTGGTACTTTTTTCATATGTATCATGAGTGTTTACATTAGGGCTTCATTCACATGATACTGACTGCCATCATGATTTTTCTGACATCTCTCCACCCTTTCCACTATTTAGAAGTAAAACCCACTACTTTCCAAAGACCTACTCTCTGGCAACTGTATCTTGTATCGCAGATTTAGGAAATTAAATCATAAGTACAGTAAGTAAAGACGTGCTGCAGTTTCGGCTTTTTATCTACTCAATTGTAAGTGAAGGCATTTTCTGAACCGCAACATAGGAATATAAGAGATATAAGTTTAGTTACCACACTTTTCTAATGAACTCAATCAAATCAGAAATGGGAACAGGGTGACATAGATTTGATGTACCATCCAGATAAGCACTTTAACCATCATAGATTCAATCTTCCAAACTGGTCAAAATGTTTTTGAGTATTTTTTCAGGATGAACATCAACTTTCTACTTCAATTAGAAAAAGCAAGCAATTGACAATTGCCATCCCTGGCAATTTTTCTGAAAACTGCAGAACAGATTCACTTTCTGGAAAACATTTTACTTTCAGATCAAATCGTATTGCAATCCTCATTTCAAGTGTCAAAATATTCTTAATAGATGTCACTTTAAAGCAACCGGGTGAGATTCAATCAGTTCTCCTGAGCTGTTTATAATACAGAACTCAAAGGCCAGGGAGAAATTGGTACCTTTTCTTGACACCTGATTACTGTGGATAAAACAGGATTACTAAGAATAAAAAAGCTGTAGTAACGCAATAGTTAGAATGTAGTACTCCAGGATAACTCATTGCTCACTTAAGGAATTTGATTCTGAATGGCTCAAGGTTGACTGATCCTTCCATCCTTCCGAAGTCAGTAAAATGATTGTTAGGGGCAATATGCTGACTCTGTAAATTGCTTAAAAAGGGCAGTTAAAGTACTATGAAACGGTATATATGTCTAAGTGTTATTGCTATAAAATCAGATGAGAAGTCATGAAATATAATCAGGGTATCTCTAGGAGGTCAATGATGTCAAGACAGTGGTCAGAATGGATAATTAGCCCATGTTTCTTTTTTTACATTTGTGTGATGTGCAACACATGCTAAACAAGGGCAGGGCTTCAATTGTGCCCACCATTTTGATGTCATTGAACCCTTCTCCTTTGCCATTCAAGGATGCTTTGAGTGCAACCAAACAAGAACAAAGCTAATGCTAAACTTTCATTTGAAGAATGTGTTTGGTCCAACATTTTACTACCTTATCTTGTTTAAATACCCATAATAACAGATAATAACAGGTATATATCATGAAGTGCAGGGAGTCTGCTGGTATTTTAAAAAGTTGATAAGTATCAGTGGTTGACAGCTGAGCAACAAGATCCATATTCCATTGATAAGCCCCAAACTCTCTAGCCAACGGATGTCAAACCCACATTGTCACATTGTCTTCATGTGACATATTACGACTTTCTTCCCCTTTGCTTAAATGGGGGTGGGGTGACCAGCGCATGACACATCTGGCCCACAGACCGTACGTTTGACAACCCTGTCCTAGCCCCTGCCTTTTGTTGTTATTTTATTGTTACTGTTGATTGCTTGCCCTATCTAAGAAATTGGTAGAAAACAAGCAGAAAACACATCTATTTCCACTTCCACTGCTTTCTTTTTTCTTACATTCACACTCAGAAGAAAGAGAGCAATAGGAAGGAAGGGGAATAGTGCTTAAATCATCACACTCTGTGGAACAATATTACCCCAGAGATAAGGACTGCACCCTCTCTTCTAGGTTTAGGAAACTTTTAATACCTGGCTTTGGTCTAATGCCTGGGGATATTGTTTTAATGTATTATTGTATTTTGGGGAGCTGTTTTATCTGATTTTTGTTTTATATTTGATCCATTTTTCTGATTTTCCTTCATTTGTATACTGCCGGGAGTCAAATTATTTTTGAATAATGCTGAGAGTCACAGGATAATTAAACTGGCTTTATTTTGCAATGAACTGTTGTAAATACATAAACACACTAGCTTTTTTTCTAGATTAATCTTTCAGTCTAGAAGAGAGAGAAAAAAATCCTTTTCCTAGCACTTCTTTCTCACAGTGCTACAAGGTCATTTGGACAGCAGACCTTATTCTCTCATCTCTAATGGAACAGATCTGCTACAGCAGGGCAGCATCTTTTTAGCATCTGTTCACCATCCATACATTTGGGTTGGAAGATTTATTTAATAAGTTACTCAGCTGGAGCAAAGCAGCAGCTGGAATTACGAGGAAGGCAGGCAAAAGCTCACATTGTTATCCCTTTCTCTTCCAAATGCAATGGCTTTATGATGTCTGATGCCAAAGTTCTTTCTAGGAGTTTTGCCACTTCAAAAGAAGCCAAACAGAATCTGCTCTGGGTTGAATGGATAAAATTTCAGCCATTCTTTCTTGCTTGTGTGATAACTAAAAAGCTGATAAAAAGTGAATCGCTTATTCAGCAAATAAATTGTAGTTTGTAAGGTTGATTGGAATTTCCCTAAAGGTACATTGCTAAGATTTGTTTATTACTTATTTATTCATTTGATCAATTCTCCACCTCCACCATGACACAGGCTGACTTATAACATGGCGTAATTTAAGACAATATAATACAAAACCTAACGCAAACAAACGTCCAGAAAAATCACTATACCACACCAAATATCCTATAAGAGTTCTATCCCTCATTCTTCCTCACAATTAAATTATCCATTCAGATTGAATATGAAATGAGAATAGAAAAACTGGTTTCACTTTCTTCACATGCTTTAAGTGGAAAAATCCATTCTATGTTTCTCCATGTGGGAATTTTAACTAATGAACACGAAGCTGTGGGACTGTGATTAGACAATAATCACACTGCTTGCAATTTGGGGTTACACCTTCCCCCTCAGTTGCTTTATTTTTTTTACCCATACAGAGGCTGAAAGAGAGGCAAATAATTGTTCCATTTTGTATAACTTCTGGGAATTCAAGAGTAGATTTAAAAATACAATTGTTGTGGAAAAAACAGGACATGCAAGCTAGCTCTTCAGGGAAGGAATAGTTTATTTGTGCAGGTTCATGGCAAAGAATAAATGGCCTGAACAATGAGTGACAGGCAGGAAATCCCTTATATAGTTTATCACATTCAGATAAAGCCATCTGTTAGTTTTGGAAACACCCTCAAGATTTGCCCTTGAGTTACAGCAATATTATGTCTACAGGAAGTTATAATACATAGTCACCTAACGGAGCAGGGTAGCTCGTATTTTGAGGAAGTTAAATGTGTCTTCCAGACAGATTTACAGTCAAGCCAGCAAATACATTAAAATAGATACTTTGCTTCAGCAGTTTTCTGTGCCTCTAACCCGTGTCTAACTGCACCATGTCCTAAAAGCAAACCTTTGCAATTTCTATATATGAACAGATAAAGCTTAATATCATGAAACCCTAGTTTGGTTCAGGCTTAAGGCCTACCTTGGTTCAGCCTGCCACCTCACAATGGTTACAGAGAGAAGTTTTAAAATCTACACAATCTGTAGGCAGTGATGACAATCTAGATCAGTAGTTCTGAACCTTCCCAAGCTGCGACCCTTTAATACAGCTCCACATGTTGTGGTGACCCCCAACCATAAAATTGATGTCTTGGTTCCCAAGACCATCAAAAATATGTGTTTTCCGGTGGTCTTAGGCAACCCCTGTGAAAGAGTCGTTCGACCCCCAAAGGGGTTCAGACTCACAGGTTGGGAACCACTGATCTAGATGATGAACCCTCTGCACAACACCCTCCACGATTAGCTATACACTAATTAAACATACAGAAATAAACTTTCAAAAGATATGAAACACAGAAAGAGAGTATATTATCTAATAGGAAACAAAAGCTGTCTTTTTCATGTTAAAGGTGTGCTTACTGATAAAGAAATAAAGGGAGGCTGGTATAGATCTATTTCAAGCTATTTAGCTCTCATCATCTAGCTATACCCTTCTGGGATTCTAAACAAGGATACTTGCATATTAGATAGCTGTATTAACCTCTAAGTCATGGGCTCTCCTTGCTTTGTCATCTATACCAGGGGAGAGATTAAGTGTTTTGTTTTTGTTTTTTCCCAGTGAGACTGGTCTATCATAGCAGCCTGGCCTACCCAATTATGGGATGCAGTATGCTCTGTCCCATAATTGGGTAGACCAGTTTGCCCTGATAAACTGGTCTCACTGCGGGGAAAACACTTGTCTTTTTTATATTTCTATTTTTAGAAAGATCTAGCCGAGGTGGAGCAGTGGTTAGAGTGCAGTACTGCAGCCACTTCAGCTAACTGCTAGGTGCAGTTCGGCGGTTCAAATCTCACTGGCTCAAGGTTGACTCAGCCTTCCATCCTTCCGAGGTGGGTAAAATGAGGAGCCAGACTGTGGGGGCAATTTGCTGACTCTGTAAACCGCTTAGAGAGGGCTGAAAGCCCTATGAAGCGGTATATAAGTCTAACTGCTATTGCTATTGCTATCTACAATCTGTTTATGGTTACCTCAAGCCTGAAAATAGCAAAACTGCATCACAGATTGGCATAGAATTTACTTTCGTAGAACTAAACTAAAGAAAAATAAATTATAATAGTTTCATGTAAATTATAATATAAACTATATACAAATTATTATAATATAAACTATAAATAGTTTTCTTGAATTGCATCTCAGAATAAAAAAATCTTGCATTTGAGTATTAATCATATTTATTTTTCAGATTGTTTCTTACTACATAAGCCTGAGAACATATAATGGTTTTTCAGTCCAATATGTAGTCCTGTGCAGTAATGGGATTCAAAATTTTTGACTACCAGTTCTGTGGGTGTGGCTTGGTGGGTGGCAGGGGAAGGATACTGTAAAATCTCCATTCCCTCCCGATCAGCTGGGATTCAGGAAGCAGAGAATAGATAGGGGCAGGGGCAGTCAGAGGTGGTATTTACCAGTTCTCCGAACTACTCAAAATTTCTGCTACCAGTTCTCCAGAACTATAACCTGGATACAGATGATTCTGAACATGAAACCTATGTAGCTATGAGGAATAAATTTAATTAGAATTAATAAAATGTGCCTTAATATTGGGTCATAACATCAACTGCTGTCGATAAAAGAAGGATCCCAGTTGTCAAATCTGTACTAAGCAAAAAATAGTGTCTTGTTGGCTCAACTACTCTAGCAAAATGCTCTAGTAGAAACAATTTATTCATGGCTGGCATATATTTTTCCTTGTACATTTAAAAGTCAAATACTTATTTCTCCTTGTTCACAATGTTGTTAGATCATCCCTTGGGGTAAGAGGTAACAGTGCATTAAGTAGTATATTTTAATCAGTCTGAAAAAAATATTTTAATGATCTTATTTATGATCACTGATACCTTTCATTCATTTCACTTTCCTGGAAACATGCTGTCATACATACAGAAGACACAATTTATTGTCTACTTTACAGAGATTGACTAATCATTCTCAACTCTGCCAAATCAATGTTCTGGGTCTCTTGGCAGGAAGACGATATAAAAAGGTGGTGTGGGGCACATTGTTAAACTAATTTGTGTGACTAATTACACCATGCAAGATGCAAAATGGAGCTGTAATGTAGATTAGACAAATTGATGATAATCTGCTAGTTTGAGGGTCTGTAGATGCCCCATAAAACTCTCATTAGTCTGTTACAGTAGATTAGAATCTTAGCACACAACTAAATATAGCAAGTGCTCATGTCCATGTAGTGAAGAGACATCAAGCATAAGTAGAGTGGCACAGGGTATATGATACCATTTATTATGGAATACTTTTCTAAACAACGGATTCAAACTGAAACTATGTTAGAGCCAGATATGTATATAAATCAATGATTCACTCAGAATATTTTATATAATAAAACAGATTGAAAATGTTTTTTACTAAAACAATGTCTCAAAGAGTAAGTATATTTTTATAAGGGATGCTTCTCCTTTAATCTATCTATCTATCATCTGTCTGTCTGTCTGTCTGTCTGTCTGTCTGTCTGTCTGTCTATCTATCTATCTATCTATCTATCTATCTATCTATCTATCTATCTATCTATCTATCTCTAGATAATTATTATGGTTTAGTTAAAATCAAATTCTTGATATAATATAATCTTTATAAGATAAAATATTTTTATAATAATGGGAAACTTTCTAATAAAGAGCAATATGACATTGAGCAATAAATAGGTTGTAAGTTATCATGACTTTTGTGGAATCAACTCAAATCTCTTTTGGCAATAGAAATTTTAGAGATACCATTTTTGTCCTATACCAATTTCAAGGAATTAATACCTCATTGTGCCTGTATACTTCCTAAGTTATTTCCATTGTGCCTGTTGTTGTCTCCTGTAGGATACCTGAAGACACTTTCATCATCTTTGGAAGGTAATGTAACAGTGTGTAATGTAGTATAGTGTAACTCTCTAAAACCACTCAATTTCACTGAGGGCTGCATCAGGATTGTGTTTGATCTCAGGGAGACAGGGGGAGGGTATGGGGAGGATGGGCATGGTCAGCTCCACATCACTCATTGAGGCTCTGTTTTCAGCCATGATGGCTTCCTGAAGCCTTCTGTCAATGAAAACACCCGGAGGTATGGGAATGCACAGCCTACTTGGGCTCCATTTTCAGCTGCAACAGCCTCCTGCAACCGTCTGCCAGTGAAAATGGAGTTCTGTTTTCACTGGCAGAGGCACCATGGGCCAGTCCTCTGTGGTTTCCAGGCTGGCCCCGCAGGCCAGATCTAAGGACCTTGTGGCTGGATTGGGCCTGCAGGCCTTTGACACCCCTGCTCTAGAAGTTGTGGTTGCTCCACCACTGGAGGTTTCCAAGAAGAAATTGGATAGCCATTTGTCCAGAATAGTATAGGATCTCTTGCCTGAGTGGGGATTGGATTAGAAGACCTTCTCAACTCATACTGTTATTCTGTTACTATTAATGTATTAAATAATCAAAGCTTTACCATCAACTACTGTAAGATAGCTACATCAGCTATCAATTTTTTAGATGTCTTTAGATCTTAGATACAATGCTGAAAAAAATAGTTGTTCATGCTACCTACTTGTTTGACTGCCTCTGTTGTTAAAGTGTATGATTCTATTGTCAGGGCTGAATAAAGGGCTTAAATTCTTTTGCATATGAACTGACTAGGAACACTATCTTATCCACAATGGCACAGTGATTAAAATGCAGAACTGTAGGCTACTTCTGCTGGCTGCTGCTGCTGGCAATTTGGCAGCTTGAATCACACCAGGCTCAACGTTGACTCAGCCATCCGTCCTTCCAAGGTTGGTAAAATGGGGACCCAGATTTTGGGGGGGAGGCTGACTCTGTAAACCTCTTAAAGGGGGCTATAAAGCACTGTGAAGCTGTATATAAGCCTAAGTGCTGTTCCTAGTGCTATTGCTATCCTTAGCAAAAAAAGGTGTTAGATCTGTTTTGCACAGTTACCAATTTAACTAGAATCTTCTTTTTATATTGAACTTGCACTAATTCCCAACTTTCATTCCATTTGTATATGTAGCTTATCAGTGCCTTCTTTCATGTACTATAATGCATCATAGCTAATCTTTAGTGACATACAAGCTTAATACTTTCTGATATATCTAATTGGCAGATGTTCCTTATTAATTTCTGCACCAGTGTCTTCAAGTTCGTATTCTCTGTTTGTTGCAAAAATTAAGCTCAGTGTGTTCCCCTCTATAAGGTAGATGAGTTTTTTATGATACATGAGCTTGAGAAATACTTTTTCAGATGTTACCAGAAATATTATACAAGGGCTGCCATAAACTGATAATATTATATTTTTCCCAGTAAGAGACCTTATACAATTACAGTAGACAACTTAAATCTAGAATGCTATCATCTTTATTTACTGTGGGTTTTAAAAGCATAGGTGATAATGATTACCTAGAAGCAAGAGTTAGATAAGTGTAGCTGATAGTAGAAGTTAACATTTAGTAGACATTGAAAGTTTAAGTACATTGATGTTTGAAATACGGGGAGTTTGCTGCTTCTGATATTTTTCCTAAAAAATAATTTCACTTCAAAATACAGGCAAAACAAATGAAAAAAATCATTGCATGTCAATTTATAAACAATGATAGCATATGATAAATTAGACAAAGATTTGTATTAATGAAAATATGTTTCCCTTTGGTTGATCCACTTAGGCAAATTCATATTCATATCAGTCAAAAAAGATTCTCAAATGGAAAACATTCTTATAAATCAAGCCATACTGCCAACACGGTAAATATATTATGTTTGTGGCTGATAAATAAAGAGAATGAGGAAGAAGGTGATGCTATATATTTTGTTTTGGGTTTTTTTTTGCCAGAGAGGGCACTCAAGGTGAGTACAAATGTTATGGGCTGAACTGTCTGTTAATACATAATATATCAATCACTTTTATGAAAGATTTAGTTGCTGTATTTTAGGGCTCCAGAATAATAAACACATGGAAGATTTAAAGAAAAACTGTTCCTAGCTAAGTTGTATCACCTAGATTTATGTCCATTGCTACCAAAACCATGGTAAATGTCAATACCATTTAATGTTGATGGTAAAACTAATCTGTTCACTGAAAGAACTGTCATAAAGCTAAAGCTTGACTATTTTGGACACATAATGTGAAGAAGAGAGTCAATGGAGAAGATCTGAAGCTTGAAACACATCTAAGACAATTGATAAAGAGACTGACAGAAGACAAGGTGACTTAATATTGTTGTGGATGACACAAGCATGAGTACAGAGCAAAGAAACAGTCAATGACAGACTGTCCTGGCAAAATGATGCCCACAAATTTGGAACTAATGGAACAATTGATAACCATAATTATGATTAAAGTGATAGGTGCATTCTCTTAGAGTAACAACCAATATTACTCCTTATACAATGTAGCTTGTTTGGGTAGAAGTAGTCACTTTCCTTTTATTCTCAGAAATATATTTAAAGGAGGAGACTTCTTCTGAGAAGAGCGAAGGAACCTGGTGCAAGAAAAGTAACAAGCTAGGCTATCCCATATCTCCTCATTTAACACTGGATTCTACACATGTCCCTATGGTGGTATCTTAGCCATTGCACTACATTTTCAAGTTAATTCTGAAAGGTTTCAAAAGGTTCGTGGTAGCATATAACTGATACATACAGCCTGTTTATCCTTGAATACATGGTGGATTTTAAATTGGACCAAACCCGTAAGATTTCTATGTATGGTAGCTTTTTAAAAACAAACCAATGTAGACTATTTGCAAAGCAAAGCAAATCTGGTTTTCCTGAAAGAATTTATATCTAGTGAACATAACCAGAACCAAATATCACTGTGTTATTTTTCTCACTCTGAATGCTGTGTCTAAGTATTGCCTTACTGTAAATTTTCAATGTAATTCATGACAGCACAGAATCAGAAAGGAAATGGTATTAAACAGGCAAAACAAAATATCCTCTTCTATGGGAAGGTCAAAAATGATCTTTTTTCAATATAATGACAAACATTTTTCCGCCTTTTGACTGTATTTGTGAGCTACAAGAAAAAAAAAACTATTGTACATTGCATGGCAAAAGTCATGATTGTTTCCTATTTATTGTAAAGTTTCAGCTACAATTATGAGACAATTAAAGTGTTACTAGAAAAGTCAAAACTTACACATATTTTAAATAACTAAAATGGAAACTAAAAACAAACCTGTAACTTTTCATTCTAAAATGGATGTCATAAACACTAAATAAATCCATCTACATCCAAAATAAATGAGAATTGCTGGAATAATGAAAATGTTACAGCTGAAAAGTAGAAGTGATTTGGTTCTTATAGAAAGTAATGAAATAGGTACAAGACTGATTAGTATCCTATTATGAACATTCAATTGGGCCTTGGGTTCATATTTGCTTTCATGTGCTACCATAAATGATAAAAGCAGGTGACCAACCAACCAACCAACACACCAACACACACAAATACACACACACACACACACACACAAACCATGCACTAGATATTTAAAATAATGGTCATATTTGAATTACCTTTCGGGTGTTTCCATAACTGGCTGAGGTTGGCATGCATGCCTTCTAATGATGTCGGTCACAAAATATTAATTTATTGCATATTAACTGGCTAAGTTACCTCCTGTTTTTCTAAATCCTAAGAGTGCTTTATCTCACTTTACTTTTGTCTTTTCCACCCCAAAATACCCCTTGCCAGGTAGATTATAATCTCCATAACTAGTATGGAGTTGTGGTGATGCAGTGGTTTGAGTGCAGTACTGCAAGCTACTTCTACTGATCACCAGCTGCTAGCAGTTTGTCAGATCGAATCACACCAGGCTCAAGGTTGACTCAACCTTCCATCCTTCCAAGATGGATAAAATGAGGACCCAGATTGTTGGGAACAATATGCTGACTCTGTAAACTGCTTAGAGAGGGCTGTAAAGCACTGTGAAGTCTGTATATAAGTCTAAGTGCTATTACCATTGCTAGTATATTGCAATTTGCTGGAAGAAAATATAAGAAAACGACACAATTACTTGATTGAAAAGTTCACAATGATTTTTTTTTATTTCCAGTTCAAAATATTTGATAATGTGAGAAACATGAGAAAATTCCCCTGACAAATAAGTTACTCTTGGAGTCTTTGCCTTAAAGTGACACACTTTTTGTAAGACTTTAGAAGGTTCCTCAACCTAAGACACTTATGAAATTGAGACTCATGAATCTTAAACTTATATTAAAGATACACAGTCTCTTTCCTATATCAAGTTAATACTACTTATTTGAACAGGCCTCAAGTTTCTGCAAACATTCTGTGTAATATGCATGGGATTGATGGTCGGGTTTTGCATTTTCTATCTCAAAATAAAAAAAAGTCAAACTTGTTCCTGGAATATCTCTTGGCTGCCATTCTAATAGTCAGCTTAACCTTTATTGCCAGAAAGATACAGTGCCTCTTCTTTCCTGTAAAATCCTTGTAGAGTAGTAAAAACACTGTCATTAGCTAAGCTGATGCAAAGATCATTTCCATTTATTGCCAGAGAATGAGTTACTAGGCTTCAAAAATAAAAAAGAGAAGTTTGAATTCATCACATAAGAAATGTTGATATACAGTATGCTTCTATTGAAGCTGTTGTATGATGAAGTCCATTAAAATAAATGTTTTGTTTATTGGAGTGGAAAAAAAAAACCAGTAGATTTGTTTTGTGTCTTGAATGTTTCTAACATGAGATTAGTTATAAACAAGTAACCAATTTTCTCTCCTCTGATATTTTTTGCCCTATACGAGGCTGGCTGGCTACATGGTAGCCCAAGATGGATTCCTATTGATATGCAGGAACAGACAAAAACATATTGACATTCCTTTCTGTATGATAAGGACTTGACATAGTTTCTCCATTACAATAGATTGGAAAACAATTGTCCTACAACTTGAAGTACCTGTACTTATTTGTTTGTTTGTTTGTTTGTTTGTTTAATGTATGGCAAATGCATGGACTTATAGTTGTGTATCTGCAGAGATCAGAAGTTCTAGAAAGATGTCTGGCTGCCAACTGTCATTAACTGCCAATTCTTCAATGTAGTCAGGCTGCAATTTGTTAGTCATTTGCTTCACACTACCATACTATTCAGGATGCAGCAGGAGGAGGTAAACTAGCATCACACCCATATTTATTTGTCCTTTCTAAGAAACTTTCCCCACCCTAGCCATGTGTCAAGTGGATATGTCTAATTATATATCAAATTTTGCCCAGAAAACTTTGGGACAGAGATAAAAAATATTATTCCAAGAAAAAATGAATGGGGTTGAAACCCCTTCCCCCAGGTTGTTAGATAATGTTGTAGAAGAATTATCATCTATTTTGCTACCATGGAAAATGTTGAGGGGTGAATTCTGAAGATATCTACCTCAAATGTTGATCAAATTCATAGTTTTCTGATAAAGAACATAGGAATTGTTCTCTCACTTTCTCAATGGAGAGAAAATGTTAACTGTGTTTCTGAGGATCATAACCATTGTTCTTTTGCTATACTTAAATTTTCCTCCTCTGGCAAAGGGATAATGGCTTAACTAGTAGTGCTGTGGGGCACTCTTCTGTCAGTACATATAAATATCATAGATTGTGACAGAGAATAATTCCAGATCAAATGAAGACATTTTGTACCAAGTGAATTTCAAAGAAAATCCTGCTGATGAAATTTATTTAGCAAATTCAATGATCCAATAGAGATCCTAAGGCCACATTTGACCTACAACTTCTCTTTTTGGAAACTTGGTATTGTTGTTTGATTTGTGCATCAGTTCTTAATTTAGTCTTTTTGTATGGATACAAGAATGAAAACACTAAGGGAGATGTCAGGAGATGCTAACATTGAAATTTATAAGAAATGTTCTTGAAATATAGTACCACAGTGCCAGAGAGTCACTACTTAATATATTAGGATAGCAAAAACATTCTTCAGAATTTGACTCACTAAAGGATTGTTTCTTATTGGGCAAATTTTATGGCCCTGTAACCTCTTTTTTTCCTCAACCCCCAGAGTTGCTTAGTTTAGACATCAATAAAGGAAGGTTACATATTAATTGGGATTAAGTGTCCAACACTAGATGCCTGCTATGACCAAAGAGAGAAATAATTATCTAACTGAGGCTACAGCAAAAAAAAATGTTATCTCGCAACTTGCAAGAGTAAATAGGAAGAGCTGGCTTGTCTGAAAAATCTCCCAGGTGTTAATTGAAAAATACAAGTCAGATACAGGACACCTTGGAAATCACTTTAATTCAGGTTGCTGATATCTGACAGCACAGGTTCTCACTGTTTGGAGGGGAGAATAGCTGGAGACTGTAGTATAATCCTTAAAATAGTTCTAAAATAAAACAAAAAGAATTCAAAAATCTGCCTCAAATTCTAATTACTCATGCAGGATAAGGTCCTACCCACTTGGTACCTAGATTCCCAAGAGTGACCTATGCTTTCATCTGATTTTCTCCTCATTAAGTGCTTTGAGAGATGGTCATACGAATGTGAATTTCCAAATCAAATCATGTCACTCAGATATGTATCATAATGCAAAGTTTTCAGTTCTTGAGCTAAAGATCTCAAAGTTAAAACTACACAGATCATCATACCTTGAAAATTATCTGTCTGGTAGAATACACTTTAGATTTTGAATGGAAGTTATTGACGAACATCAGATACTGTATTTGGATGGTACAGATGTCGAACAGTTGATTTAGTAGCAACTGCAACTAGAAAAATTCCTATGTCCACCTATCTAAATAATGACTTTCAAATAACCTTATTGCCTCATATAAATACAAAATCCTTTATCTATCTAAGAAATCTAAGGACTAGCATACTTCAGATCAAACAAAAATATATATGATGTTATACCCAGAATATTTCATTTGTCTTCTAGAATCAATATTAAACTAATTATTTATCTTCTGCTAAAACCATTGTGTTGTTTCATTAAAACTAAACTTTAAAACTAAAACTATTGACCAAAATTTAGTAACATACTTCTGAATTAGTTAATGTTTGGCAAGAATTGTATAAATGTTAAAAGTTAAAAGTGTACTTTCATTTCAAACATTAGTATTCTAATTTCATGAGCCCTGATATAGTCTGGAAATGAAGTACTCTGGGAAATTACTACAGACATTGAAAATCTGTTTAGGTCATTTTCAAACGGTATAAAATATCAAAATAAAATGAACAGTCTAATATAAATTGGTTTGGCTCCATTGACTGCAGCAAGGACAGTGCATACTGTTTGAGAAACAATATGTGATTAGCTCAAAACCTATCCTGAATGTGAATTGGTGAGTGTCTTGACTGAATATATTTGCTTTTGAAATAGGAAATCTATAAGTCAATGCCGAGATGAACAGTAATTTATGAAATCAAATTTCCAGAGCAATGGCTGTTATGGAATGTTGTCCCTTTAAGGTTTAAATTGTTAAGAAAAACCATCTGGCTCATCCTAAATTATATCATTGTTTCAATACTATTTTATGTTAAACATACTGCAGTAAAATCAGTGGAGAAATCACATGATTCTTTATGTAGAAAAGCAGATATTTTCATTTAAATAAAGCAAAACACCAACAAGAAGTTGTATATCCAGATAGATAATCAGATCTAATGACTTGGAAATAGCTTACAGTAATTAGAGATCCATCCATAACAATATTTTGAAGAAAGAATCTCAGAGCAGCTTTGAGAGACATGGGTTAAGGAATTCAGATTTTTCAACCTTTGGGCCAATTTTAATTTTCCCAGTGTTTTTCTTAACATTCATCTTCACCCCCACTTCCATTTCACTTCCATTCCTTCTTTAAATTACACTCCATTCCACTTCCATTTCTTATTTAAATCCCTGGTACTTTCTATAGAAGTTATTGCATCTGTTGTTTATTGGCATCCTGACCATAAAACATCCGTTAACATTAGGAAAATGGAAGGACATTGTGGTAAATCTAGTATATCATGAGCCCTGCCATGCTCATATTAGTCTTTTGTGGCATTGCTTTTTCTGAAATGTTTTCTAAATGTCCTTCTTAACTCCTCATCCCAAGATATGGGGATTCAGACTTCAGTCCTAAAAATCTATATTTGGTTATGACAAACTCCTCTGCAAAGGAGTTTTTTCTAATATCTTGGCACTCATTTCCAATAGTTCTGTGGCTAGAAAGCAGTAGCCTACAGATCAAGATACTTCTAATAGTTCTGTGGCTAGAAAGCAATAGTTTTTAGATCAAGATACTTCAGGCCATCAGAAGGAGCTTAAATCTCCATGTGCTTTGCTGATACTACAGTATTCTGCATTCAAAGCATTGACATTTAAAGAAACATTTTGATAAAATACAACACTACATTTTATGAGATTTCTCTCTAAAATCCATGTGACCTCTGGCTGATTGGCATTCCATAAAACGTTGCAGATCTGTTCTTCAGAGCCTTGCCTTGAAATGGTTGGGACTTCCTGTTGGATCTCTCTTTGTTTCCTTTTATTTATGACTAGATCACATTTTGTTCTGTTTTATATTGGGATTTCTAAGTTGTAATATATAGTGAGCTGCCTAAGGTCAGTTGGAGTTGAGCAGAACCTAAATTGCATTAAATAAAATAACACATCAATAGAAATGCTCTGACCTGCCAATTCTTTTTTCTGCATTTCTTTTTATTATTTAACAGAAGCATTCTATTAACCCATTTAACACTGGTAAATAAGTACCTGATCTAGAAAATTTTACTCGATTTTTCAGAAAATTGGGAAATTCTGCACAAACAAAAGGTTCTTTATCCCTTCAGACAAACAAATTCCAATATGTTTCAATCACCTTAGCACCAGAAATGTGTGCCACGCTCCCATTTTTTCCCTCCTGAAAGCAACATCATTCAAGGCAATTGTTTATTTTTCATTTGACAAAACCAATGCACAATTTTTATCATATATAGCAGGAGTGTCAAACTCACGTCATCACGGCAGTGTCATGTGATTTATTAGGACTTTTTTCTCCTTTGCTAAACCGGATGGGGGCAGGGCCAGCATGTGACACATCCAGCCCTCAGGCCACAAGTTTAACAGCCCTGATATACAGTATTAGCCTCAGCTATTACAGAAAAAGACTCCTGTTTATTCCATGGAGGTCTCTCTACATGGATAAATTATAGCATTCATAATATTTTTTCTGCAGAAAATAATATTAGGCATGCTAGGGGTGGGGAGATTTTCTAGAAGCTGTGGTAAGCATGCAAAGCTAAGCAGATTATCTTTAAAAGTTGGTACTGATTTGTTTTTGTTTTAAAAAAACTATTTGCTTCAACATTATCCTCATATTATCTGGTCATTCTTCTGATATTTTCATTGGGAGCCCTTACTCTTCAGCAAGCCTGCCCTAAGTATCAGATAATTTCATCCTGGAAATTTCCTCCCTAACCTTGCTCAATTGTAAAAGCTACCCACCATGCATTCCAATCAAAGTTATGTTACGAATGGGTAGTAGTGAATAGACTCCATTAGCAACTCTTATTCTCCATTCAAACAATCACATAGCATGCTTGTGTCTGAGAAAAATGCATTTCAAATGATTAAACTTTAAAACATGAAGCAAAGATCCACAAATGAGATTTTGAACTAATTTATTTCTACCACATACCACTACCAATGTTATTCCCAACAGAGAAAAAAAGGTTTTCATCAGGGAACAAGCCACAGCTAGATTGTTCCCAAGTGAAAAGCATTTTCCCTCTGTGTGTGTGCATTTTTTCTCAGACACAAACATGTTATGTGATTGGTTGAATGGAGAATGATATTGTTTGCTAATGGAGTAAGTGCTTCACCTGACAATTTTAGGAAAGTTTTAATCAGAGGTGGTATTCAGCAGGTTCTGACCAGTTCTAGAGAATTGGTAGTGGAAATTTTGAGTAGTTCGGAGAACTGGTAAATAAAACCTCTATCTAGCCCTGCCCCCATCTATTCTCTGCCTCCTGAGTCCCAGCTGATCAGGAGGGAATGGAGATTTTACAGTATCCTTCCCCTGCCGCGCCCACCAAGCCACGCCACACTCACCAAACCATGCCCACAGAACCGGGAGTAAACTTTTTTGAATCCCACCACCGATCTTCATGTTTTCATCCAGACTTCCCAACTTGTGTTTTGTTTGCTAATTACCCAGTCTCATGTGCAGAATGGCAGTTCACCTACACATTTTTTCTAGGTATTTCTTCTTTGGTGATTAAATTAAAACAGCTGTCGAATGTTTTTTTTTAAAAAATCATTGGACGTAATTGAGAATATCTGTTTTGACTGCAACTTAATTATATTTTAAATTTGTTTCTATTTTTATGTCGCTATGTTATTTTAACAATCTTGAATACCATGCTTCAATGATAAACTGACATATATAAATCCAATCAATGAATATATCCATGCATAAAATATAGGCATTTCATCAAATGGGTATTGGAATTCTCCTGGGCATTAGCTATTGCAAAAGAAATGAACATCAGTTTTATTCTCCTAAATAAGTTTGTAAAAACTAATATAAATACATAAAAGTTAGTGCAGTTAAGCTCAATGAGGATTAATTTCAAGATTCTACTCAGCTGTTTAGAACTGCAGGACACAGAAACATGGAAGATATATTTCTGACCATTTCCCAATTTCTGTGGTTGTCATTGTTGGATACTTGGCCTTAATTATAATAGAATAACAGAGCTGGAAGGAACCCTGGAGGTCTTCTAGTTCAGCCCCTTGCTCAAGCAGGAAACCCTATACCATTTCAGACAAATGGTTGTCCAATCTCTTCTTAAAAACCTCCAGTGTTGAAGCACCCACAACTTCTGGAGGCAAGTTGTTCCACTGATTAATTGTTCTAACTGTCAGGAAATTTCTCCTTAGATCTAAGTTGCTTTGCTCCTTGATTAGTTTCCATCCATTGCTTCTTGTCCTGCCTTCAGGTGCTTTGGAGAATTGCTTAATCCTTTGTGAAAGCCCCTTAGATATTGGGATACTACTATCATGTCACCCCTAGGCCTTCTTTTCATTAAACCAATTCCAGCAACCATTCTTCATATATTTTAGCCTCAAGTTTCCTAATCATCTTTGTTGCTCCTCTCTGTACTCTTTTTGGAATCTCAACTTCTTTTTTACATCGTGGCAACCAAAACTGAATGCAGTATTCCAAGTGTGGTCTTTTCAAGGCATTATACAGCAGTATTATATGAACCATTATAATGTGGTATATATAAGCTATTATAAAGACTTTAATTTTGTACAACAAGAATATTTTTATAATATTTCTGACAAGTTCATCAAGTTATTCAAAACACAAAGAAATCTTACTTTGTATTCATTGAAACTTGTTTATGTTACATTCATGAATTTTTATGTAAGTGTTAAGTGCCACTGCAAAAATGTGATTTGTGATATTGTTCCTACTTTTCTTTTTAAATTACAATGCAAGAGTCCTTTGATGTTGTTAGTGTGTTAAATCATACCCTCCCACATAAAAGTCAAAAGAAGTTTTTGTGATCTTAAGTAAAATTTTAAATCAATGCATTAACTACGTTTGAAGGAAAAACTGTTTGTAGAGCTTAAAAACTGTGGCACATAATTATGATTTATTGAAAAAGAGGATTTGAAGATCTACAAATTACGATATCTTAGTCCTTGAAGATTCTGATCACCATCACAGTTGAGTCATAACAACATTTTCTATTGCTTATACTGTTAATTGAATATTGTTTAGATGTTAAGGGAACAAAAGACCAATGTCTTTTTACTTTATTCATTGTTTCTATGAATGATTCTTTGAGGATGAGGAGGAAGAGATGAATGATTTTGTACATAAATTATAATGATAAAGTCTCCTTATTCTCTACCTTGAAAAAATAAAGCACTACAGAACATACAGTATAATCTTATTCTTAGTAAAATTACTAGGGTTCTTAAGCCACAAAGTTTCTTGGATGATTACCAGTATCAGTTTACTACTAGACTGAAAAGGCTACAGGGAAACAAGAAATGTAGACAAAGCACAGAATATATACAAAGTAAAGGCTTGCCTGCAAGTGTTTATAGAGATTTTCAGCTATCCAGGTCATGGTTATTCCAAAGGTGCTTTTTCAGGAGGCAACTAGACTTTCTTGTTTCTCTGTGAAGATGTTTCACTTGTCATCCAAGAAGCTTCTTCAGCTATGACTGAAGACTCCTTTTATTCTCCACCATCCAGTCAGAACTGAAGAAGCTTCTTGGATAAGAAGTGAAATGTCTTCAAGGAAAAACAGGAAAGTCCAGTTGCCTCCTGAAAAACAACCATGATCTCGATGACTGAGAATTTCCAAAGACACTGTTCAGAATGTGGACTCTGCTGTCTTCAAAACAGTGGCCTTTGTCATTGAAATGGAGATGGAAGCCTGGAATTTGATGTCCTTACATCATAAAATGGAGAAGTTAAAAAACAGCAATGACAACATTGTATTAGACAAATAGGCAAGTGAGAAATTAAAGAGAAACATAATAAATCCATAATTCTTTATCTCTAGTCTGTTTATACTCTCTGTGGCCAGGAAGTGAAAGGTATTAAAAAATCAGTATTAAGAATTTATAAAGAAGGTGATAGCATTTTGTTTTGTTTAACAATGACAAATAATCAAGAATTGTATTTCTTTAAACATTGGGTTGATAAGCAATTCCTCAGCAAACATATCTTCAAATAATTCCCTCTTGTATAAATTAAGAACAGGAAAACTGCATTCAGTCCAGTCATCTGTGAAACCCTATAGTTTTTTTCATGTAATCCTAAATTAATAGAGATGTAAACAATTCCGAAGGAATTCACCTAGGGATATGAAGCTAGAGCGATATCTCTCTTCATTGTATAGCTAACAATGTAGCAAAGGGGACTTACTGCATTTATTTATTTTTCGAAGTATAATAAGGTGATGAAATAAAGATAAGTACTGTTAGAGTGTATCAAAGGATAAGTGAAAATTATTGTCAAACCATCCCTGAATAAAATACTCTGGTGTTTTCTTTGTTGCCTGTTGAAAAGTTGGTTCTCATACTGCGAGAAAAAAACCCCATCATAACAAAACAGTTGTATAAATAAAGAAAACATGGAGATAAGCTAAGCCACCAAAAAGAGGGATCCGTGAGTGCCTTAGTTGGGGCAGAAATCAACATATACGAACCCTTGACCATATTTCAAAATCTAAATGGGCTTCTAATTCTTCAATTAATATTTCATAGTCTGAATTCTTGTACTTAGGAGTTTTAAGTGGTTCCTGATCTTGTCTGGGAAGGGAACTTTAATGAATTTCCCCCCTCTAATTGCAATAATTACAATTCATTTCTACCTCATCTTGGCTGTTAATTACATTGGCTGGACAATGTAAGGACAATGACAAACCTGGATCTGATGTTTGAAGTAGAGGTTTAGGGCCTTCAGCACTTGGAGCCAGCTGAAACTGCCCCAGGCCTCTACATCACTCCTAGTGTTACTCCTGTCATTCACTCAGTCACACACTCAAGGTGTGCAAGACCTGAGGAATAGTACAATTGCCTCAGCCATCCAGTGTTTCTGAGGATGTGCCTTACATGCTGTTGAAAGACTTGCATAGCCTATCTGAGGTCAGCCCAGGGGTGGGTTCCTGCCAGTTCTAACCTCTTCTATAGAAGAGGTTTCACAAATCTGGTTCCACCACAAAACCGCACTCGACTAAACCGCGTCCGACTAAACCGCGTCGCTGACGTCATCAACAGGGCGACAACAGTGCAGCGACAGAAGCACGCTGTAAACCCTAAACCTAAAATTAACCTAAACCTAACCCTAACCCTAACCCTAAACCTAACCCCCTAAACCTAATCCTAATCCTAAACCTAACCCTAAACCTAACCCTTAATCTAACCCTAAACCTAACCCTAAACCTAATCCTTAACCTAACCCTAAACCTAATCCTAACCCTTAACCTAATCCTAACCCTAACCCTAACCCTAACCCTAACCCTTAACCTAATCCTAAACCTAACCCTAACCCTAACCCTTAACCTAATCCTAAACCTAACCCTAACCCTAACCCTTAATCTAACCCTAAATCTAACCCTAAACCTAAACCTAACCCTAACCCTTAACCTAACCCTAAACCTAACCCTAAACCTAACCCTTACCTTAAGTTGAATCGGCTTGCTTTCAAAGTGCTATTTAAAGCACCCTTCTTTCTCCGCACTGGCTGTTGTCGCCCTGTTGATGACATCAGCGACACGGTTTAATCAGGCGCAGTTTAGTCGAGTGTGGTTTTGACGGGTCACACACAAATCTACAGTGCTGTTTAGAACCGGTTCCAGCTCCCTACCCCCACCTGTCTGCACATCAGTAAGATGATGAGCGAGAGACCACAAGTCTTAAAGCTGTCAAGTTTGAACACCCCTGGGGTTGTTTTCTAAAGGGTTATGGGTGCAAGGGTCTTGTAACTTGACAGATTTAAGACTTGCATGCTTCAAATGCCAGAGTTTCTGAGCCAACATTTTGGTTGCTAAGCAAGAACATTGTTAAGTGAGTTTCACCACATTTTACCATGCTCAGGCAGTCACATGTCTGGCAAGCCACTCCCACAAAGCAGGCCACACCTACAGAAGAAATTCTAAAAAAAATTGAAATCCACCACTGCAGTTGCCCCAGGCCTTCTTTCCTGGAGTCTGTTTGTATATGATTTGGAAGCCTCCAGAAGCTTCACACAAACAGTTCTGTTTTTCAGAAACCCCACATAATTTCAGAATCCTCCAATCCCTGTGTGACTTCAGAAACGTATGGATGCCATGTGCAAACATGCTCCATTCTCATGGGGCTTCCAAAGCCTCCATTCTTGAGGCTTCCAAAGAATGAACCTTGTTTGTGTGGAGCTTCAGAAGGCTTTCAAAGTCACATATGAATGGGCTCTGTCCTTTAGATATCTCTAGAAGCTCTGCACAATTCCAAAAGCCTCATGTGATTTAACAAACCTCCAGAAGCTCTGTGCAACTTCCAAAGTCTTCAGAAGCCTGTTTTGGAAGCCTCCCTGTACAAATAGGCTCTATTCTCTCAGGGGTTCCAAAGGCATCCAGAGGCTTTTGAAATCATTTGGACTTCCAGAGGTCTCCAAAGAATAAAAACTCTTTGCATGGGGCTTCCAGAATCTTCCAAAGTTGTGTGCAAATAGGCTCCAAGAAAGAAAGTCTAGTGTGATAGGGAGCTGCCTCAGAGCAGCTCCCTGCTCTGAGGCAGCCAAGGTGGCGCAGTGGTTAAATGCAGCACTGCAGGCTACTGCTAGATCAGCAGGTCAGCGGTTCAAATCTCACCGGCTCAGGGTTGACTCAGCCTTCCATCCTTCCGAGGTGGGTAAAATGAGGACCCAGATTGTTGGGGGCAATATGCTGACTCTCTGTAAACCGCTTAGAGAGGCCTGAAAGGCCTATGAAGCGGTATATAAGTCTACTGCTATTGCCTCAGATATGTTGTGTGGTCCTCTCAACCACAAAGAAAAAAAAAAAACCATCTGAGGTTAAGTGGAGTGCTTCAGATCTTCAGAAGCACTGGGTGGCAGGGACAATCTTCTTTAGCGAATGATGAGAAGCAGTATTTCTATGTGGTGGCAGTAGAGCAAGGCTGACAAAGAGCCCTGGGATGGTGGCAGCTGCCTGAGACTGCTAAAGGCCTAGTCCTCTACTTCAGGCTCAGCCAGTAGTGGGTTCCAGCAGCCGCTATTGCCGATTTCCTCAGGGATGTGCCCCCCCCCCCATGTGTGCACTTTGCATGCATGCACAGTACTATTAAAATGCTTCTGCGCATACGCAGAAACCAAAAACAAGATGGTGGCACCTATGGTGCTACAGGGAAAACTGGTTCAGGGGCATGGCAGGCCTGGGTCACTGCCAGTTCCAGCAACCCACACTGCCAAGATACTACTGGTTCAGCCGAACCAGTCCAAACTAGTAGGAACCCACCACTGGGCTCAGCCTTCATGCTGCCGCTGAATGCTGCAGTGCAGGGCTGGGCTGGAGCAACTGCAGCTTTGTACCACACAATATCCCCCAGCAAATTCATGACCTATGCCTCATGTCCCAGAGTTTTTCCCAGCTCCGAAGGCACCCCTATACTTCCCTTAACCCATGCAATCTTTTGATGACCACATGGGTGAGCTTAGATTGTAATTGGTGAATGAAGCAGTCACATGGGTAAATCATCTGCCTGAAAATGGCTTATGGCCAAAATCCCAAACTCAACTGTGATCATAAGCCAAGGACTACATATAAAGTATTTCACAAGATAAATCTGACCCTTGGTGACTATATGGATATCCCGATGTTTTTTTCTTGGGGAAAAAAGGCAGAAGTGGCTTACATTACCTAATTCAAGATGGTGTTTATGCGTCAATGGTATGGTGTGTGACTGAATGAGTGAATACGCATCAGTTCCCAATCTATCCAGCAGTCCTGAGATTTTTAGGCAGTGTCCTATCTAATTATTAGCTTGGATGAGAAATTGGGTTTTCAGATTTCAGCAATAATGGTCAGAAGAAATCCAAGACACTATAAATGGGCACCCATGACCATGGCCTGAAGCTGAAGGTTGCTCACACACCTTCTACAGCTTTTTATCATATGAAAAACACCTTTAATACTTCAGAACTTAAGATAAAGGAATCCTGAGGTTTTATTGAACTCAAGTCAATAATTTTGCTTTACTGTCTGTCCATGTTCTCATAGGAAACATGCTTCAAAAAGCACAGCTATACAAAAATAAATAAATTGTATAGCAGACTGGCTCTGAAGACATTAAAAGGCATTCTCTATATGAAGAAAGACTAATTATCTCTTAGGTTTTATTTCTTTGTTCCCAAATATATTCCATTTTTGTTCACTTCAAAGAGAAGAGCCGAAATGGGCCAGTGCAGAAATCAAAGCAGTGGACAAACATCTGAGCGGACTGTAATTTATTCTTAATTCAAAGCAACTTAAACTGAACCAAGATATGAGCTATGAGCTTCAGAACTGTCCCATGGAAATTATCCTTAACATAACAAGACACCACAATTATATATTTGACACTGTGTTTTGCACACAGGGCATGCATTTTAATTAACAAAGCCTCTAGATTTCACTGTAAAGATCTGCTGCCTGCAGCTTTTTAAGGCCTGAGAGTACTGTTCGTTTCTGATAGCAGTTCATAGGATTGTTATCAATTCAATGTGCCAGATATTACATCATTTGGATATAAGCAAACATTGTTGTGAACATAGAACAATATTTTCAATAGAGACAGAAAACATTGTCTCTACATAATTAATATTGTTTTGAAAGAGAAGGAACGTAAGATTATATTACATAATTAATTGCAAGAAGTTAATAATGGCTTCTGTTTCCTCAATTATCTTTTAAAATTAATCCAAATCAATGACTTTCATGGAAGCAAATTCTATAGTTTAGCTGTAGAAATTATGTAAAAATATCTGTCCCCAAATGTGCTGTTCCCAAAATGTGCTAACTACATTTGTTCGCTACCCACTCAGCCAACAACACTTCCTTGATTTCCAGTTTAAGGGCTGTATTGAGAAAATGCAATATTGCCTTATTAAAAATATACATAGCTTCATCCTGAAGATTTTCATTCTTTCTCCTTATTGAAGCTGTTCAATCCAATATTGCTACCTGTGTCAAGGAATATGAAAACTTATATAACTTTAAAAAAAATATCCTGAGAGTGTAAAGTATCAATAGAGCCGAGGTGGCGCAGTGGTTAGGGTGCAGTACTGAAGGCCACTACAGCTGACTGTTATCTGCAGTTCAGAGGTTCTAATCTCACCGGCTCAAGGTTAACTCAGCCTTCCATCCTTCTGAGAAGCCCTATGAAGCGGTATATAAGTCTAACTGCTATTGCTACTGCTATTGCTAATAAAAGAAAATGTTTTTTTTTTGCCAGCATTGAACGGTGGAATCTTTGGTTGTATTCTTGCAGAACACTGATCAATTGTGCACTGATGATATAACTTAGTTCAGTAATAAAATGCCTGCAAGAAAATAACCAAGCTCAGAGAGAATCAAGGACTCCATAGTGTAAAGTATATTTATTGTAATAGATTTATCTTTCATATAGGCCCTAGACACTCTATTCTGCTGTGCTCTGCTCTGCTCTGTTCTGCCTACCCTACTCTACCCTACCATGCTCCTTTCATGTCCCTGTTTATGATCCCACCAAAGTGGTCAGCAGAGCTAGAACTAATAATGAGAGGTCACCCCATCACAAAGCAGCACTTGGGCTTCAAACGTGGACTTGTGACTTACCAACCCAGCATCCTAATCAGGTGAGCCACAACACTCCTAAACACTATATGGTTGCCTTCAAATGCTAATGCAATTGAGATAGAATTTAAGTCTGAATCAATTTTGTAAAGCAGTGGAGCCCAAAAGTGCTTAAAAAAAAGACAATTGTAAATAATGCAAGGAGCCACTTCAGTTTTGTTGACCAAAAATCTTTGCCATTTCTAAGGCATTTTTTCCTTCTTTTTTAAAAAAAAAACCAAACTACTCTTTGTAAAAAAAACATACTTACTTATAGGTATTATTTGTGAAAATATTATGCTTATGTTTAGGGAGGATTCTTCAGGGAGTCATGGTAGTGCAGTAGTTAGAATGCAGAACTGCAGGATAATTCAGCTCACTGCCAGGAGTTCAATCCTGACTGCCTCAGGGTTGACTCAGCCTTCCATCCTTCCAGTAAATGAGGACCCAGATTATGGGGGACAATACTAGATACTGACTCTGTAAACCGCTTAGAGAGTGCTGCAAAACACTATAGCAATAGCAATAGCAGTTAGACTTATATACCGCTTCATAGGGCTTTCAGCCCTCTCTAAGCGGTTTACAGAGTCAGCATATTGCAACCAACAACAATCCGGGTCCTCATTTTACCCACCTCGGAGGAATGGAAGGCTGAGTTAACCCTGAGCCGGTGAGATTTGAACAGCCGAACTGCAGTCAGCTGAAGTAGCCTGCAGTGCTGCATTTAACCACTGCGCCACCTCGCCACCTTGGCTCCACCTCGGCTGCTATATTATGAAGCGGTATATAAGTCTAAATGCTATTGCTGTTGCTATTGCTGTTTTTTGAATTATAATAATGCTAATGGGCTAGACGTTTACATTATAACTGAGTGTCATGCTCCTAACTGGGCACATATGAGCTTCATGCTGTTCATTCTTGGAAAAGTATGCCATTTTGTCTTATAAGGATTCTTCTCTAAATTGAATTAAAGTAAAAAGCTCCCTCCATGAATATAGCTTTAAAGCACTCCTATAGAGACATGAAAAACTGATGTATTTTATATAGCAAATAATAATTGTAGTGGCTATAGACATACTTACTTTTTTTATTCCATGCAGATTCCACTTGCTTCAAAATGCCTTTCAGGGTTCCTAGTCACCACGAACAATGCTGTCCATTTGTATTACTTTATTATAACAACAATTGCTACAGTAAAAAAAACAGCTGCTATATTATGTTTAAAGCTGATACCATGAAATTAAGACCCTATGCGTTTTCAGAAGTACGGGTTGTAGGCAAGGGTGGGTTCTGGCCGGGGTTATTGCTGGTTCGCTTGTGCATGCTGGATGCACACTGTTCATGCATGCGCAATTCAATGCAAATTGTTCTGCGCATGCACAGAACTAAAAAAAAAGATGGTGACAGCAACAGCAGTGACCAGGGAACCGGTTCAGAGGTGTGTCCAACCTGGGTTGCTGCTGGTTCTGCGACCCAGGCCAGCATACCACTACTGGTCAAACCGGTAGGAACTCACCTCTGGTTGTAGGAGGGGGGGTGATAACATACCAGCCACCATTGCAGCAAAGCGTCTCACTACAATTTTCATTTGAGTTTTTTTTCAAACAATTACCCTACACCAGGGGTGTCAAACTCAATTTCATTGAGGGCCGCATAAGGGTTGTTTTTGACGCCCAGCTGGGGTGGGTGTGGCCTCTTATGTCAGGGGTACCTGTGGTGGCTCATGCACTCTGCCAGCTAAAATGGTCTCCCGAGCTCCGTTTTCGGCTGTGATGGCCTCCTACAACCCTCTGCCAGTGAAAATGGAGCTCAGGAGGTCCGCATACATTTCCCTGGCAGAGGCACCATGGGCCAGTCGTTTGCTGTTTCCAGGGTGGCCCTGTGGGCCAGATCTAAGCACCCCGGGGGCCAGATCTAAGCACCCCGGGGGCCGTATGTGGCCCATGGCCCTTGACTTTCACACCCGTGCCCTACACTGATCATGTAGGAGAAGCACCAAGCAATGCCCAGGTACAGCTATTATAAATACATTCCAACCTACATTTTCTCTTTAATTAGAGTGAAAATCTGCAAGTAGAGCTGTTGCATTTTTTATCTTTATGCAGATCCAAGCAGTTGGAGACAGTCTAAATATACTGTCAGATATAATTTTTACATGCAAGGCAACATTCTTCATTCTCTGAGGGTTTGCTTTCACAGAGGTTCATATACAATATATCATTATATAGTAATAGTCTTAGGATGCTTTCCAACTGGTTGTTTCTAAAGCTATTGGTCAAAAACTATTGGGCAGCTATCCAGTCTTTGCACCTGAATATAATCTTTCTAATAAGGCAAAGGACAGAAGTATCATCAAATTATGTAAACAGTAAAACTGGAATGTACTATAAGGATTAGATAGAGCAACTCTTTGCAGTGTGTAGGACACCTATCAAGCCATCTATGATAAGTGCTATCCAGCCTTTTTAAAAAGCCTCCAGAGATGGAGAACCTACCCCACTCCACAAGTAGATTATTCCACTGTTGTATAGAATTTACCTTAACAAAGTTTGTTCCTCATAGTTAAATGAAATCTAGCTAGTTGTATTTTACAACCATTTAAAGCATGAACATATTTACAAAATAACAAAGGGAGAAGGGGCCTTAGAGATCTTCTAATCCAACCCTTTGCTCAAGCAGGAGACCCTATATCATTGATGGCAAACCTATGGCGTATGTGCCACATATGGCATGCAGAGCCCTCTCTGTGGGCACGCCAGCCATTGCCCCAGCCCAGCTCCACCACGCATGCCCCCGTGCCTCCCGCCAGCCAGCTGGTCTTTGGGTCTCTGCTGCACATGCGTAAGGGTGCAGTGCATGTAAAGGGCATGTGTGCGCATGCACAGGGGGGCAGGGAACAACCAGGGGACACTCACATTTTGGGGCTTTGCACAGCACCCCTGTTTGGCTTCCAGATGGTGCAGGAGGTTTTCCAGGCCCAAAACGGGGCTTGGGAGGCCTCACACCAACCTGGAAGCCAGAAATGGGTGAGGGGGTGGGGCATATGCTGGCGGGTGCTTGCATTGCATTTTGGGAGTTTGAGCACACATACTTGCTTTGGTATGCACCAAAAAGGTTAACCATCACTGGCCTATATAATTCGGGACAAATGTCTGTCCAATTTCATCTTAAAATCCTCCATTGATGGAGTTCCCACAACATCTGAAGGCAAGCTGTCATTGATTAATTGTTGTCATTGAAAAAGAAAATGGTGATAGGATAGTCTAGTCTATCGTATCTAGGATAGGATAGGATAGGATAATTTTTTTAAATATTCAGAATCTAGGTGCTATTTCTATCATTTACTCTCCTGATATTCCTGATGCTTGAACATCAGGAAGCTCCAGAGGTGGGTTCCTACCAGTTCACACCTATTCGGTAGAACCAGTTTGTCAAATCTACCAGACCGGTTAGAAGAGGTTCCACCAGTGGACCCGGAAAGCAGGCAACACCTACAGAAGAGGTTCCAAAATTTTTTGAAACCCATCACTGCTAAAGTGTTAGAGGTGCAAGGATCTTGTAACTTGACAGCTTTAAGACTTGCTTCTTCAATGCCAGAGTTTCTGAATAGCTACTTGGACCGACCTAAGTACTAATTCATAATTTCATATCCAGTCACATGGATGGCAAGCCACTCCCACAAAGGAGGCCACACCCACAGAGTATGTTCGAACAATTTTTGAAACCCATCACTGCGAAGCTCCCATGATTTCATTGTGCAGTTAACATTAATGTTGCAAATTCTTGTTTGATTTCACTATTTTATAGAGGAGGAAAAAAATGTAACTGGATCACTCGAGTTTGGCTAGAGAATATGGCTGGGCTATATTTAATTATCCTGCAAACATTTTCATTGATTAATGAATTATTCACAATGATCATTAATATTTTGTTTGAGATCCAATTCAGACCTATTAAATTCAGATAAAGCAATGTGAGTATTACTGGCATTAAAATAACTGACATGTATGGAGAATTCCAGGCATTACTTTCTTTTTTAGTTGCTGCAGGCTAAAGAAAGATGTGACTTCAGCAACAGTTCAATGCAAAACTCTTGAAGATTTTAGAAATATTGAACATGAATCAAGGATATAACATGAGTGGTTGGGGTAACACTTTACACAATCAATATTATTTGCATGTCCATTGCTAAGAGTGGTGCCAAAATGCTTCACCTGCATTAAGGGAATCAGATTTCCTTACTGTTTGCAGTACTACTCTTATCTGATAGAGAATGTTGGGATTCAACTTTGTGAATACCACCTTTCTTAAATACCAGGAGTACAGGCACTCCTCGACTTATAACAGTTTGCTTAGTGACAATTCGAAGTTACAGTGGCACTGAAAAAAGTGACTTATGACCATTTTTCACTTTTACAACTGTTGCAGCAGCCTTACTGTCACATAAACAAAATTCAGATGCTTGATAACTGACTCATATTTATGACGGTTATAGTTATGTGATTCCCTTTTGCAATCTTCTGACAAACAAAGTCAATGGGAAAGTCAGATTCACTTAACAGCCATGTTACTAACTTAAAAGCTGCAGTGATACACTTAACAAATGTGGCAAGAAAAGTCGTTAAAATGGGGCAAAACTCACTTAACAAATTTCTCACTTAGCAACACAAATTCATTTCATTTCCTTCTTTCCCTTCTCAGTTCCTTTGTCTTTTCTTCTTCTGTCTCAGATCTGTTTAGTTCAAGTACTTTTTAACCCAAATCACACTCTCTCCTTAATGCAGGAATATATACTACAGATTCTGGGTATTGGCTATGAATAAACTGCGTAACGTAAGCTTTCCTATCACCAATTGTTTTCCTAAGTAAAGTTTTCATACATGCATCATATGTGCTTTCTTATAGAAGTTAACTTCCTAGCTTTAAGGTTTTTCTCTGTTTCTCTCTCTATTCTTCCTGTTATATAAAACTATCCAAAAGAAAATAATAATGTGCCAAATATGCTATCAGTGTTCTAAAATGGTGACTGTTAAGTATATCTCCTTTTGGAGACTAGAGTTGAGTAGCAGAAGGTAGCAAGGAATGTGCCGCTGAATAGTCACACTATCAATCACAGCCGCCGGAGTTAAAACAAGGATAACTTTACTTGCGTTAACAAAAATAAAGTAGGATAAACATTCTCCAAAACAAGCGATAAGTAGTCTTGAATTATATACACAGTCTATGATACAACACGTTGGTTTACATATGCTCAACTCACGATTCATCATGTCACAGGTAACTAACATACAGAGTAGCCACCATCCAATATACAGTATTGAACTCCAATAACAAGCACGGAGAACATACAGGAACAACCATGAACAACCAGTAGTAGTTCCTACTCCCTCTTATGGCTGATTAAAGTAACAGCATCCAATCACATCTCACTTGAGCATTTTAAGTGACCGATACATTATTTCAATCATGGCATAAAGAAAAAGTATGTGAACCCCTTGGGATTACATGGAATTTTGCATGAATTGGTCATAAAATGTGCTCTGAACTTCATCTAAGTCACAACAATAGACAAACACTACTGAAAATAATACTACACAAACATTAGATGTTGCCATGGTTTAATTGCACATAACATGTAAACATTCACAGTGCAGGGAGGAAAAAGTATGTGAGCCCCTAGCCTAATGACGTCTCCAAGAGCTAATTGGAGCCTGGAGTGAGCCAACCTTGACTCCAATCAGTGTGATGATATTGGATGTGTTGCTGACAGATGTTCTGCCCTTTAAAAACACACCCCTTTTGTGGGTTTATTGGTTTCAAGAAGCACTGTCTGATGTGAACCATGCCTCGCAGAAAAGAGCTCTCAGAAGACCTACGGTCAAGAATTTTTGACTTGCATGAAGCTGGAAAGGGTTACAAAAGTATCTCCAAAAGCCTTGATGTTCATGTGTCCACGGTAAGACAGACTGTCTACAAATGGAGAAAATTTAGCACTCTTGCTACTCTCCCTAGGTGTGGTCGTCCTGTAAAAATGACTGCAAGAGCACAGTGCAGAATGCTTCATGAAGTAAAGAAGAATCCTAGAGTGTCAACTAAAGACCTATAGAAATCTCTGGCACATGCTAACATTTTTGTTGACACATTTACAATAAGGAAAACATTAAACAAGAATGGAATACATGGGAGGACACCACGGAGGAAGCCATTGCTGTCCCCCAAAAAATATTGCAGCATGTTTGAAGTTTGCAAAAGAGCACCTGGATGTTCCACAGCACTACTGGCAAAATATAATGTGGACAGATAAACCAAAATTGAGTTGTTTGGGAAAAACACACAATACTATGTGTGGCGAAAAAAGGCACAGCACACCAAATCAAAACCTCATCCCCACTGTAAAACATGGTGGAGGGAGCATCATGGTTTGGGGCTGCTTTGCTGCCTCAGGGCTTGGACGGATTGTTGTCATTGATGGGAAAATGAATTCCAGAGTTTATCAAGACATTTTGCAGGAAAACGTACGACCATCTGTCTGCCAACTGAAGCTCCGCAGGGGATGGGTGATGCAACAGAACAATGACCCAAAGCATACAAGTAAGTCAACACAAAAATGGCTTCAACAGCACAGAATACATCCTCTGGAGTGGCCCAGTCAGAGTCCTGACCTCAACCCGATTGAAATGCTGTAGCATGACCTTAAGAGAGTGATTCACACCAGACATCCCAAGAATATTGCTACACTGAAACAGTTTTGTGAAGAGGAGTGGTCCACAATTACTCCAGATCATTGTGCAGGTCTGATCTGCAACTACAAGAAACATTTGGTTGAGGTTATTGCTGCCAAAGGAGGGTCAACCAGTTATTAAGTACAAGGGTTCACATACTTTTTCCTCCCTGCACTGTGAATGTTTACATATTATGTGAAATTAAACCATGGCAACATCTAATGTTTGTGTAGTATTATTTTCAGCAGACTGTGTTTTTCTATTGTTGTGACTTAAATGAAGTTCAGAGCACATTTTATGACCAATTCATTCAAAACTCCACATAATCCCAAGGGGTTCACATACTTTTTTCTTGCAACTGTATATATAGCCATCCCTAACAGTGACATTGACATTGTAAAAATTTTAGACATAAGCCATTTTCTACAAACAAAGAAAAATACACTTTAGTGTTCTACTTTGTTCTCACTACTAGGAGTCAAGAGTGAACAAAAGGCAAACCTTTAGTTAATGTCTAGGTCATACATTACATATTTTGAAACATTGCGTTTTTATTTTTATTAGTTTACAATATAGCATACAAGGAAAATACAAAAACAAATAATAGGAAAAATAGAGAAGGGAAAGGGAAGGGAAGAATGAGGAAAAGAAGGGGAAAAAGAAAGAAAAGGCATTGACTTCTGACTCCCTTTGGTGTGGTAGAATAAGGCATTAACATCAAACCTCAATGTTTTACTTTTACCTAATAACAACAAATCCATCTAATCAGTAAAATCCAAAGTCAAAGTTTCATTTTTTTTCTACCTCAAGCAAAAAGTCCAGGAGCAGTTTCCAAGTAGAAATAAAAGTACCGTATTTTTCGGATATAAGATGTACCTTCCCCCCCCCCCAAAAAAAGAGCATGGAAATGTTGGTGCATCTCATAGACTGAATGCAGCCATTTGGGGCCTTCTGAGCCCCCCCCCATCGTTTTTGCCTTTCCCCAGCCCCAGAAGCACTCTGCATGCTTCAGCGGGGCTGGGGGAAGGCAAAAATGCCCCTATTTTCCACTCATTTTTTTTGCAAAATCAGGGGCGTTTTTGCCTTCCCCCCCAGCTCTGCTGAAGCCTACAGAGTGCTCCTGGGGGCTAGGGAAGACAAAAACTTTTTTCCTTACTTACTTCTTCAAAATCTTGGTGCATCTTATACACCGGTGCATCTTATAGTCCAAAAAATACGATATTTGTATTTTTCTTTCTTTCATCAAACCAGTCAATTTAGCCACCTCTGCTAACTCCATCATTTTTTTATTCATTTGTCCATTGTTGGGATCCTTTCACTTCTGTGAAGAAATAGTAGAATTGCCTTGCAGCCATCAACAAATAAAACATCAAAGTTCCATTTTTTTCCATTAACCCCCCTCCCCCAAAAAAGTCTCTGATTTTCTCTTTCTATTCACTTTAAGATTTTTCTGTATTAAGATATGAATCCTGGTTCAATATTTCTTTGCTTTATCACATGTCCACCATAAGTGATAAAAAGTCTTTCTTCTTTATATTTGCATTTCCAACATTTATTTGAAATACCTTTATACATTCTTGACAACTTGTCTGGAGTCAAATACCAATGATACATTATCTTATAAAATTTTTCTTTTTAAGTTCTAATTCAAGGTAAATTTTAAAGCTTTCTTCCACATATTCTCCCATTGTTCAAGCATTACATGAATTAATATTCATTCTGTGACATATTTCTTATCTGATTATTTAATAGGCTATTATTTTTATTAAATCTATTCTGTTACCTGAAAATTTAAGAAGTTCTTTGTAAATACAGTAAGATTTATTTACAAATACTTCAATAACATCACTTTTTCTATTCTTCAGGTCCACCAGAGCAGTTTGAAAATTATGCTAAAAGCACAATTTAGATGTTGAGACTTTAGAAAAAGTTCAGAGAATAGCAACAAAGATTACTAGGGGCCTCAAGGATAAAATATATAAAGAATGGTTGCTGGAACAGGATATGTCTAGTGTTATGAAAAGAAGGAGTAGGGGTGACATGATAGCAATGTTCCGATATCTCAGAGGTTTCCACAAAGATGAGGGAGTCAAACTATTCTCCAAAGCACCAGAGGGTAGAACAAGAGGCAATGTGTGGAAACTAATCAAGGAGAGAAACACCTTAGAACTGAGGAGAAATTTCCTGAGAATTAGAACAATTAATCAATGTGATAACTTGCCTCCAGAAGTTATAAATGCTCCAACACTGGAAGTTTTAAAGAAGAGATTATATAGTGGTTTCTGGTTTCCTGGTTAAGCAGGGGATTGGATTAGAAGACCTCCAAGATCCCTTCCAACTTTGTCAAATTATTATTAAAATTTCCAGTTTTGAAACACGGATCAAAAGGAACAGCATTAAATTCTTGCATTTCCAGCTTTTATAGCAGAGCACAGAGAAATAAAAATCTCCTTTTTCCATATAAAATGAATGAAGGTAAACACAAACACACAACCTCCTTCTGCCACCATATTCATGTTGCATGTAATTATTTGTGTTTACCTAACATGCCTTTATATCCGAAAAAAATATGAGTGATTCCTAAGAAATGAATTGAAAACTATCAAACTACTTTTCCAGGGAAGCGGTAAAAGGCGTTGTTGTTTCCGAGTTACAGACTTGCTTTACTGTGGCTTCAAATAATACTACAGTTCAGCTGGAAATAAATAGTCACAGGTGCTCAGCACAGATGATTTTGTAAGATCACAATGGTGCAGAACTGACTCAAAGACTTGATATGCTATATTTCAATAAAGCAAATTGTTAGGTAGAAAATAAAAAAGTTGTTTATTATCACATCAGTGAAATAATTTACATTCGCAATAGTTTGCAATGCACAGTGTGCTAAATAGTGCTGGGAATATTGCTTGCAACATTACATTGGCTAAAATAAGGCTTGAAATAAAAAACATCAAAAAAAAACTTCCTAATGACTTTTTGTTCATTGAGAGCAAAATAACTTTTTTGTTTAAATCTTTTTGTGGCCTTTTTGCCTTGTTTTAAAGAAGAGATTACATAGTGGTTTATGGTTTCCTGCTTAAGCAGGGGATTGGATTAGAAGACTTCCAAGGATGTTGATTTGTGCCTATTGAGGCCCAATTTGTGCCTATTGAAGCCCAATTTGTCAGAGTGCCAAGCTTCTGGGAATTCTTTACTGGTTTTTTTGACTTTGCTTGGTCTAGGATAATCACAAACATCATAGAAACTATGGTTAAATCTGTCCATGTATTGTATATCCTGACCCAAACTCTCACAATATATGAACATCTTTAACCATAGTTTCTACTGGGAAACTATGACCATATTAGAGCAATCTCTATAAGTTTTATGTACATTCTTCTCTAAATGTTTTTATTATCCTGACCATCCCATGAAATCAATCCAAAAAAGCTACTCCATATGGTCTACTTCCAGGTGAGCAAACAGGTAATATAAAAAAGAACTGAAATGTTTTTTCAAGATTATCCTATGAACACTTCTTCTCTTGTGAAAATTTATTTATTTCCCGAAAGTAAATTGAAAGAAAATAGTTTTTGAGATAAATTACTTTTCTTTTTTTTTCTTTTTTTTGGAGGATGTGAATTATTTTCTCCACCTTTTGCTTAGTAATCATTTTTTTTAATGATGTACGGTTCACATTGTGTTGTACTGTATTATTTTTATATTTCACCACACTGCCTTGAATGTTCTTCCAAACAAAATATTTGTTGAGAAATGCCAATGCTATATGTGTTGTGTTCCTTATCATTTCTTTTTGCTAATAACAGAAAATCTTTTTTTCCCAGGGGAATTGAGAAAAAATAATGGAAGGGGAAACATGATTGGGAAAGCAGGGGAGGACTGGTGTTTCTTTTTCTAAAGGAAATTGAGATGCATTCCATTGTTGATTACTTTCAGAAACAGTCCCATAAATAAAAAGCAAAGGATGATAGCCAATGACATCTAGAAAGCCTAGCAGAACACAAAGCTTGTGTCATAAAAATTTTCAAGGTTGCCTGTTCTGTTGACAAGGTGCCAGTATTTAAACAACAACAACAACAAAAGGCCATTTTGCTTAATTGCTGGATTTCTTTCTTATTTCAAATAATTAGTTTTAGAATGAAGAAAATAAAGGGACATGATGAAAGCAAATATTGAATATATATTTTTTATTCTTGTCTATTTCTAATTTATTGGTAATGAACAGGATAGGGCCAAAGTCTTAAAATGCAAAGTTTATTAGAAGGATGGGAGACAGAAATGATTACCATGAAATATTTTTAAATTATGCAATCACATGCTTAACTTTTTATTGAACTAAATTAGACTTTAATTGATAGTATTCATAGTTGAGGTCAGAAATCTTAAAACAAGGGCAGGACTTATTATAATTGAAGGTACCACCTTCTTTTGTGTTTTATCATAGACACCATTTTGATTCTCCCCCTCCCCTCTCCACATAGACAGTCCTGGAACATGAGAAAAATCTAGAGAAATGAGGCAAAGAGATCTACCGAGGGAACAATAAGATAAGAAACAACATAGTCTGCAGCTGCATAATGGGAAAGGCAAGAAATTCAGAGATGTTCCCTTGCTTCTTGGACTATAAAGGAGATGGCAGGAGATTTATACTTTCAGACATGCAATATTCTGTTACACACAATAAAGTAGAATTAGCTCATTAGCTCATTGTCAACCACTTGGGAAAGCTGTCATGAAGCTTGTAAGTCTGAAAGTACAAATTTCCTGCCATCTCTTTAACAGCTTGAGAAGCTAGGAAGGTCCCCCCTGAGCCTCTCTCTTCCAATTATGCAGCTGTTGGCTATGCCCTCTCTTACCTAACTGTTCCTAGGTAGCATTTCTTTCCACATTCAATGTCACAGCTACTAAAATTTTTGGCCATTCAGGATCAAAAATAGTCAGGGAAAAGATTGAAACCTGGGAAATGGGCCACTTTTCAATCAACAGGAGTGCTGATTTACCCACCAGCTTATCAGGTACTTAGGAGCCAAGGACTTAGCAGTACAAGGAAACAACAGCTAATGGACAGTCATCAACATACCAATAAACCAATAGGAAGGCACCACATAAATATGACACATAGAATAGCCCAAAGCACACATTCTGTTAGAGAGAAATTCACTGAGGGTGGGCTCCAGCATGAGTCTGAAAGATCAAAAGTCTAAACCTCTGGTTCTGGTGACCAGCTCAGACTGGATCTCACAGCCTTTCTCTGCCCCATTTTTTCATGGTCTTTATATCATGGTTCTGATATAATAGTATTTAATTTGATCAGGATCATATTTAACCTTCTTAAATTATCTTACATTATAATTATGTTTAAACACTTTTATGTTTTATTATTATTAAATTTATTTGCTGCCCATCTTTCCACAAAGCAATTCTTAAATGTTTTTTTGGGAAAAAAGCAAGTTTGGTATAGTGCAGTGGGTAACTCATTAGAGACAGTGAGTTCTAGTCCTGCCTTAGGCACAAAATCAACTGGGTGACTTTCGGCCAGTCATTTCCCTAGGAAGGAGACAATGGCAAAACACTGCGGAAAAATCTCACCATAAAAACTGCAGGAACTTCTCTATTCCACTATCAGGATTAAAAACCTGATTTAAAAGCATGCACACATAAAATTATGTGAAGTTTCAAAGAATAAACAAATATACTACTTTTATTATTGTGCTGTTGTTTTGTTTTATACTACTTACATACCTTAGATATTATATAAATTCAATCCAGTCAATTTTTTTGGTTATTCCAAACCCATGAAGTCAGAAGGGACAATGCTAGAGAACGCTAGCTTTCTAGCGTTGTAAGTAAGATCTTGTTAAAATGTTCAAGGGATTTTAATAAGGTAATAATCTTGCAATTGCCTCTGTTATCATTTAAACCGACTCCAGTGATGTTCCATTGGTCAAAAAGCTATACATAGTCTTGCATGGGAAGAATATCATTTCCTTTGCGAGAAAAATGGCAGCACTAAATAATCAAACAAACCATAAAATTGATCTTTCAGAACTGCTGTTCGAAAAGCAACGCTTACCTGGAAACAGAATAATGCGTGTTTGTTTCCTTTGTATATGATCCCACAGCAATATACCATGAGAAGAGCATATGGCTTTGTTGGTGGAAGCTAATGGAAAATGACAGGCTGTTTGAAGATGTTCTGGTGTCAATTTCATGAATAATGCATTCCTGTAACAGGTATAATCAGTGTAGTTTAATAGTTTACTGAATCCAGAGAAATGACAGCAGCATACAGAAAGAAAAATGGATCAAGGCTATCTAACTGTTTCTCTTCTTCTTCCTTTTGTTTCTCCTCTTCCTTTCTCTCCCTCCTCTCCCTTTTCCTCATCTTCTTCTTCTCCTTTACAACAGTAATAACAATAATCAGTCAATGTATTCTAACGTGCCAAAGAAATAAAATATGAATTTGATGTTTCAATTTAAAAAAATAACAATTGTGACATTGCAAAGGAATTAAGATCAATACACATATCAGTGTCATTTTCCTTTGAATGCTGGCATTATTAGCAACCCTTATATCAATGGACATGTTTAGTTTCCAAAGAAAGAAACAAATGTTGTGTTGTTATTGATAGTATATTTCATTTCCGTACAGCCATAAATGAATTTTGCATGGTTATGTACATCGGGACATTATAAACTGCTTTTTCTGAACCTTTATTTTCCTTTTATATTGAAAAAAATGTTCATTCTATCTTTTGAATAATAACCTCAGCTAAATTTTGTTGTCAAAACCAGCTGGATGGGAAGAAATGAACACCTCTGGACATTCCCAACCAAAATGTTTACTTGACATGCATAACACTAGAATGAAAGAGAGAATGTATATATGCACAATATTCTATTTAAATAGACCAAATAATATTTTGGAAGTAGGACATTGCTCTTTAAACAGGCCAATAGCTTAAGGTTTGTTTTTGACTCACAATGTTTTGGTAGTGCTTCTATAGCAACTGTATAATTGTTAGGATTGATATGATAGCATCAAATGGCATCTTCTCATTCTATAGACAAAATATTGCTAGAAAAGAAGCTGAAAAATATTTAAATATTTGCATTTACTTTGTCTAAGCTTGGAAGTTAATTTAAAGGACTTCAGAATTTTGTTTTTTGTTTTTTTTAATAAAGGGGAATATTAAAAAATTCAGGCCAAAACTAGTGTCAGTTGCCTCGTTCTGCTAATCGATAAATTGAATCTAAGAAGCAAAGAACAGAAATATTTACAGGACTGGAGTGTATATTCTTTTGGACAGATTATTTTCTAGCTTACATAGGAGGGAATAGGAGATCTTTACTGAAATTTGAGGTTTTAAATAAGCTATAATTTGTATACCTGTAAATGTGCATCCTTCACTTATCTCTGCACCATGCAGCTGTCTTCCAAAGTGTGAATTATTTTAAAGGTGGGGTGGTGGTGGCTGTTGTTATTTTTGCTAAACTTTTTCTGACTTCACAAATAGCAACATTTTTTGAATATTCACAATTAAAAATAATGCAATTCCTTTCAACTATCCTGAAATTAATTAGTTCCTTCCCGATATGTCATCTGTAGCAGTGATGGGTTCTGCTTGCACAAAAGTGTCCGGGCAGGTGGGCAGAGCCTCCCACTGCTACCATTACCGGTTCACCCAATCCGGGGTGAAACCCACCTCTGATCTGTAGCTGAAAGGACAATAACCTTAGCCAAAAAGTCAAGTCCTCACAACACTTCATTAAATGCACTACAGAAAACACTGTGCTACTCCTTAATTTCATAGAGAGCTCATTTTACCCTGCAGTTCCTAGAAAGGAAAAGAAAAACTCACAAATTAAAGACAGTCACTGCACAGATTTACCACTTAATACTTTAATGAAAGAACACTTCCCTTTTATAAACCGTGGACCTGGGCAAGCTGCTAAGGAAATGGATAAATGTTTTCAGGTATTTCAGCAAAATAGGGACAATCGTTTAATTTAATGTGGCAATCCACAGAAACTCAGCTTGCTTTTTGTGCAATGCTAAAGAACTGAAATCACCTTCTCTTTTGGCCACCGAAAGCATAGCATTAAGCTAGAAGTATTGCATAAATGTTAGCCAGCTAATTTGGAGACTGATTTAGAGTGTTAAATATAGAAAAGAATTTGCAAAAGATTATATAAACTGAATGACAAATGAACATCAGATCCCATTGTGAATAATAACATAGTAAATAGTATCAATCAACATTGTGATACAAGATGCTCTCCATATATTGTAACAAAAGATATTTTCCCTACAAGGGAGAGGGGGAAAAAACAACAGTAGTAAATCCACATAGATACGTTTTGGCAAATATCTCCTCAACCCAATAATGTTGTATTGCTAATCATACTTTGAGAATGATTATATCATTTAAATTATTTCAGTATCTTCCTGCTATACAACAAAATAGTGTGCATTGTTATAGGTTTTCTCATAATTTGAAAACAGTTGCATTAAGAGTTAACATTTTTACAGGCTTATGTAGAAGCCTGCCAAATTTCACTGCTTTAATGTATAGCAGATGGGTACTGATCTTGCCCAAGTTCTGAAACACAACTTCTAGATCATATTTAAATTTGCGCAATCTTTGAAAAAGGCCACCTGTTGCATGTCCATGTCCAACATCAACTAAGTAACAGGTTAATTTCATAGCGGGATTGGTTATATTTGGGCCTAGAGAATATTGTTCATATGTTCCAATTCCCACAAAATAAAATGGAATAACAACCTTTCTGAGGTATGACTGTTAGGAGCCTCTTATATTCCCTTCTTATTATGCTGTGCAATGTTCACAGAGCTAAATAGAGTCAAGAATCAGTTCTATTTTCCAAACAGAGGAATATCAACAGAATTAATCCATCAACCCAATGCCATGCCTAACACTGACAAGAAAATAATTCTTTATAATTTTTGTAGTATAATTATTGATTCACATTTGCACATTCTAAAATACATTTTATACCTATACAGAAGCACTATCTGATTAGAAAAAAGGGATATAAAGCAAGATACCACATATTACAGCATCGCTGAAATAAAGCATTGCCAAAGAGTTACAGCTTTGTTTTACTGTGACTTCAGCATAATTAGTGTCTGAATGTATAAATGATTAACAATAAAAATACAAATTGTCCCTTTCTCTGGGAGTAATACTGTAACTTTTGCAATCTAGGAAAAGAATGATAAATAGTACTCTTTATAGACAATCTGTCTCTGGGAAGAAAAATGAATCTGAGCTTGTAAATGCAGATAAAAGCATTCTAGAGACCAAGCTGGTTCTGGGAAGACAAGAAAAAACAAACTTATTTTTAGTGTAAAAGTTAGAATATGACTAGAATATGAAGGTGGGTGATAGATAGATAGATAGATAGATAGATAGATAGATAGATAGATAGATAGAATTCTTCCATAAACCTTTATATTCTAGTCATATTCTCACTTTTACACTAAAAATAAGTTTGTGTTTGTGTGTGTGTGTGTATTTCTTTCCACCCACATATATAGTACATACAGAAAGAGACAGAGAAAGGTTAGATGAAGGACTTTTTTGAATAATGAAACTAACACTAAGTAATAATTGACTCTTTTCTCCATATATTTTTTATGTTATTACTCTAGTAAGTTTACTTGAGAAAATGATGGTGAAACATGATATATATATAATCAATAAGACAACCTTAAGCCCTAGGGACACATTCAATCCTCTTTGCAGAGTGTTTGGATAGCCTCTATACTGTGCTTCAAGAGTAATAATGTTTAATGTGACAGGAGGGAAAATTATTAAGAACATGACTGGAAAATAAACACATTAGGTGTATTAAATCTTAATTAACATTTATCAGGTGACAAACCTAGCTAGCTGTTGTTGATATTGAAAAACTGAGCATACCCAGACCTTATTAGTAGTTGATTAGATTTTTTTTATCTTTTAATGACCTTGTAATTCCTTATACTGGGACAGAGTCAGAGTGACTGAATGGAGTTGAGTGTTTACTGGCTAGATGCCCTTACTGCAGGGGTGGGTTCCTGCCAGTTCCAACCTCTTATATGGAAGAGGTTCCACAAATCTACAGTGCCGTTAGGAACTGGTTCCCGCTCCCTTCCCCCGCCCGCCTGTCCACACATTATCAAGATGAACAGCGAGAGGAGGAATTCTGGGAGTTGAAGTCCATAAGTCTTAAAGCTGTCGAGTTTGAACACCCCTGGGTTTTTTTTCCTAAAGGGTTAGGGCTGCAAGGGTCTTGTAACTTGACAGCTTTAAGACTTGCGTGCTTCAAATGCCAGAGTTTCTGAGCCAACATTTTGGTTGCTAAGCAAGAGCGTTGTTAAATGAGTTTCACCACATTTTACAAGTTGGCCACGCCCGCCCAGTCACATGGCTGGCAAGCCACTCCCACCCAATCACATGACTGGCAAGCCACTCCCAGAAAGCAGGCCACACCTACAGAAGAGGTTCTTAAAAGAATTGAAACCCACCACTGCCTTACTGACATCTATATGGATGCCCTTACTGGCATCACACCAGGTATTTTCCCTTTGGGTCTAGAGAGAAAAACATCTGCTGCTACCAAGGATCAAACTCGTGGAGAACTCCATCACTAGGCTACCATACTGCTCTTAGTATTTGAATGGAATGGGAATTCCCAAATGATCACCAAAATTGGGAAATAAACCAACACACACATTCAGAGAAGTTGTGCCAAAGTACTCCTAGACTGTTGCCAATAAAATAACAAGGATGTTTCCATGTTAGAAGTTTCACTTTGACACTTATTTTTTCACATATTGAGATGTACAATAATATCAAACAAAACCTATTTTCTCTTCACTCAGACCCATGTGCTACTTTTGGAGTTTAACCACAGTATGCCATTTAAGGGCCAAGTGAGTTGTGCACTGCAGCAACAAATAAATAAGATGTTGTTAGCCCAGAAGCAAACAATTTATGGCCCTTTAAAGCCCCACAAATGTATCCATGATTTGCTATTGAAGTGCAGTGTTTAATGTGATAGAGGGACATAAGGTTGTCTCTGGTCTTGGCATAAGATAGTGCTGACTGCAGATCCAACTGACACTTACCAAGGCTTACTCTTTTCCCCATGCTCTTGCTCCAGTAACTTTCCCCAAACATCTGAAGTAAGGAGTTTTTTCCTCCTTTCATCTTGGCTGTCTGATAATTCAGGATTTCTTCAATAATTCTGCTTTGACTAGCAGAAGGCTGAGGAGTTTCTCCCTTTTTCTATATTGATTAGTTAAAGGATTTTGTTTCTACCAGTGGTGAGTTCCTATTGGTTCAGACCGGTTCGGCCAAACCGGTAGTGGTTTGGCAGTCTGGGTCACTGGAACTGGCAGTTACCCAGGCCTGCCAAAACAATTCTCCATTTTGTTTTTTTTGCTTCTGCGCATGTGCAGAACATTTTTTATTGCACTGGACATGCATGTGGAGTGAAACACCCATGAACAAACTGGCAGTAGTGACTGCTGGAACCCACCCCTGGTTTCTACCATGCATTTTTGGATCTGAGTAAAGAAATTCATTTTAGGGTTATTCTGGTTAATCACACTGTATCACACTTGCTAGAGCAGTTAAAGAAAAGAATAAAAGTTTGAAAATGAATGAAATATTGAAAATGAACAAACAAATAGAAAGAATGAATGGTTGAGAGGGGAAATAATGAGGGTTGGAGGAAAAATAATAACTTGTAATCACCTCAAGGCACTAAGAATTTATACTCTACATGTCAAAACTCCAGGACCTCAGGAGCAAGTTAAAAGGCAAGTTAGAGTTTGAAGATACTTCAACAACAGAGCTTCGGAGTTCAGCTCTAGGGGAAGTGATTGATAAGCATCCATCTAGCAAAAAGAGTCAGACGCAAGCATGATTATTAGGCTGAGCCACCTAAAATTGTGGGAATGGGAGATAGGTAACATAAAGTCTGGCCCAGAACCTGGTTATTTGTGGGACTGCCTATCCCTTTCTTTCCTTGAAATCATCTTATATGATTTTAGGAGTGTTCCTTTTGTGTCACTGGCCCTACCTTATGCAATATCCTCTACAAGTTATATGGCAGCTCCTCCCCCCAACCTTTTAATTTTGGAAGGCCATAGACTAGACTGGACTAGACTGGATTGGACTAGAATAGAATAGAATAGAATAGAATAGAATAGAATAGAATAGAATAGAATAGAATAGAATAGAATAGAATAGAATAGAATAGAATAGAATAGAGGGTGCCACTATAGTTATTGGTTTTACTGTTGCTGTGGACCACCTATAATTGTTTAAGATGAGTGGCCAAATAAATATTTTAAATAATAAAATAAAATAATGTAAAATAATTGCCTCAGTGCAGTTTAATTTGTTGCTAGAGTAATATTTCATGAAGCTGGATGTTTAATTCAAGAACAATATCTTACCTGTCATTATGAGCATTCTATCATCTTGACTGATTTTATTTTCTCCTCAAGAAATGTTTCACTTTGATTCATTCCTCAGCATTACTAAAATAATACTATTTCCCTGTAAACCATATTTTCACTTTAAAAATTAGACAAAATGGAAGACCATCCCAGATTTTATGCTGTCCATAAGACTATATTATGTATGTTATCTTTTCCCTCCCAAAAAACAGAAGAAAATGTATACGCAAGAAAGCAAGTCAGTAATCAAAGCATACATTCAATATGTCTCAAGAAGCTACTGATTTCCAAATTATTCCCAAATACTTAAGAAAACATCTCCAGACAAATTACAATTAAGTTCAGGTGTCCAAATTTTGCTAATTTTCTTTTCCTTTTTTTTGTTTGTGTGTGATAATTATTATATGAAAGAAATTCAGCTGCCAACAGCTAAATTTAGGATTCTGTTTGTTTCTTTTTAAAAGCAACATAGCAATTCTTAGAAATCATACACAATCATTCAGTGCAGGTGCACTAAATATCACATAATTCTTTTTCTTTGATGGACATATCCAGATAGTCTGGGTATGAGGATATACTTTTGTATTACATTTAAAAGTTGATGTTTTTCAAAAAGGGGGTGGAGGAAATAAGGATAGTATTATCTAAAGAATTGTCCTTACTTTCAGCTACTTCATATCACTCAATGATCAGTACAGATTATATCTAGTGACCAGAGTTGTATTTCAGATACAATGCAACAAAAGAAAATAAAGCAAAAACTTTGTTAGAATGATAGGCTTCAGCTCTGAAATATTAGAAAGAGAAATGCTTGTGTCTCTGAATTTGTAAAGATCATTGAATGTTTCTGAGCACTGCACGATAATAATCCACTCTTCTGTTTCTAAGCTGTGATCAAGAGATTCTCCTTCAAAGTATGTAGTGATTGCATGACTTTGATTGTAGACCTCAATGATATACTCATTGATTTCCAGGTTATACAATCAGCATCAAAGAAAGCATTAGGAATTGCTCAAATCTATCTCTCCTTTGGATTTCAAGCTTAAGTAATACTAATAGAGATTTTCTTATTGTTGGTTCCAACATCCCAGCGGTCCTTATGAAAAATTGGAGTGTTCTTGCTGATATTTTGAACAGTGGCTGTAATTTTTGCCCCCCCCCCCTTATTGCAGGTTCATTTCATCTTTAAAGAAGCTTTGACTTGTTATAACATCTTGTCGTGGAAGAGGCATTCCAATAAATTGGGCTTTCCTGTTCCTTATAAATTTTGTTTTACTCAAACCAATCATGCCAAAACTGATCTCATTTTTAGAGCATTCTCTTTTACTTCCCCACTTTTGTTTTCGCAGCAATATTATTTAACAGATTTTGTTTTTCTTTAAATCTGTTGTATCCTATACCCCTTTTACCTAACATTCACATATTCCAGGGTAAATGGAAATAGCAATAATACCTATGGATGTACAATAATAACTTAATTGAGCCACTGAATTTTTCAGAGCAGATCCTGATGAAAATGTCCAGCAAATGTTTCTCTCTCTCCTATGGGTGGAAAGATGAAAACTTGCTTTTTAAAAATATGGAACTTGGCTAGGTTTCTTGAAATGTATTTCTTTTATGTCTTTTCAATGAGCTCTACAGAAATGGAGTACTCTGCAAAAGATGGTTTTCCTTTGCATTGCTTACCAGAATAGTTTTTATAGGAAATATGGAAACACATGCCCTGAAATGAATCAGAAAATCTTTTCAATGTATAAGATTAAAAATCTGAAGAGAAAGCTACCTGAGTAGAAATCTGCTGTGTAAATGGACAGACAAAATTATGGGAGAACATTCATTTGCATCTTTAGCGACACCTGCAAAAAATGTTCTTCATAAATATAAGATACTAGTCTATGAATTATGCAAGTAGCAATAAAGCTAGAAACTAGGAGGCCAGGAGTAGCCCTGACTTAAGCATATAACCAGCTGGGTGTCCTTGGGCCAGTCATGCCCAGTTAGTCCTAGAAAGGATACAATGGCACATGCCAGAAAACCGCATTTATTATTTTTGTAATTTTTAAGTAGACAGACTCTACTGTCATGAGCAACAATAATAGTAACTGTATGTAATGTAGTGTATATATTGAATGTATAATAAAGGTTCATTGGCAATTTTGAAGAGAGTGGCCATCACTATAAATGCCTTTGTGTCCATGATATTGACAGTTAATATCAGCTAGAGATATTGTCTACCTGAAGAAGTCAATAAAATATGTCACATGTATATACCTGTATGACAATCTCGTGAGATATATAATGATGATAAATTCATAATTGTGTATTTGAATCTGAAAGTCTGAATTCCTAGCCTGAGATTATAATTACAATAGCAGAGTTGGAAGGGACTTTGGAGGTCTTCTAGTCCAACCCCCTGCCTAGGCAGTAAACCCTATACTGTTTCAGACAGATGGCTATCCAACATCTTCTTAAAGACTTGCAGTGTTGGGGCATTCACAACTTCTGGAGGCAAGCTGTTCCACGGATTAATTGTTCTAACTGTCAGGAAATTTCTCCTCAATTCTAAGTTGCTTCTCTCCTTGATTAGTTTCCACCCATTGTTTCTTGTTCTACCCTCAGGTGCCTTGGAGAATAGCTTGATTCCCTCTTCTTTATAGCAACCCCTGAGATATTGGAACACTGCTATCATGTCTCCCCTAGTCCTTCTTTCTCTTAACGAGAAATACCCACTTCCTGAAACAGTTCTTCATATGTTTTAGTCTCCAGTCCCCTAATCATCTTTGTTGCTCTTCTCTGCACTCTTTCCAGAGTCTCCACATCTTTTCTACATCATGGTGACCAAAACTGAATGCAGTATTCCAAGTGTGGCCTTACCAAGGCATTATAAAGTGGTATTAACACTTCATGTGATCTTGATTCTATCTCTCTATTTATGCAGCCTAGAATTGTGTTGGCTTTTTTGGCAGCTGCTGCACACTGCTGGCTCATATTTAAATGGTTGTCCACTAGGACTCCAAGATCCCTTTCACAGTTACTACTATTGAGCAAGGTACCACCTATATTGTACCTGTGCATTTCGTTTTTGTTTCCTAAATGTAGAACCTTACTCTTTTTGCCATTGAATTTCATTTTATTAGATAGTGCCCAATGTTCAAGTTTGTCAAGATCCTTCTGTATCTTGAGCCTATCTTCTGGAGTGTTGGCTATTCCTGCCTTGGTATCATCTGCAAATTTGATGATGCAAATGTTCCCCATTTATTCCCTCATCCAAATAATTGATGAAAATGTTGAAGAGTACTGGGCTAAAACAGAGCCTTGGGGTACTCCACTGCATACTTCCCTCTATGTAGACTCAGTTCCATTGAGGACTACACATTGAGTGCGGTTGGTCAGCCAGTTACGAATCCATCTGGTAGTGATGCTGTCTAACGCATATCCTTCTACTTTATCTAGTAGTAGATTATGGTCTACCATATCAAATGCCTTACTGAAGTCCAAGTAAACTATATTGACGGCATTCCTCTGGTTCACTAATTTTGTCAGATCATCAAAGAATGCAATAAGATTAGTCTGGCATGATCTGTTTTTGAGAAACCCATGTTGGCTTTTGGCTATTACTTTGTTTGCTTCTAGGTGTTCACTAATTCGTTGCTTCATTATTTTTTCCAGAATCTTTCTTGGTATTGAGGTCAGGCTGATAGGTCTGTAGTTTCCTGGATCTGTTTTTTTTTTCCTTTTTTGAAGATGGGAACCACATCAGCTCTTTTCCAGTCCTCTGGTAGTTCCCCGGTGTTCCAGGATCTCTGAAAGATGTAATTCAGTAGTTCTGAGATCTCATCTGCCAGTTCCTTCAGAACCCTGGGGTGTACTCCATCCGGTCCTGGTGATTTGAACTCGTCTAGGGTAGACAGGTGCTCACTTACCATTTTCTTCCATATTTCAATTTGTGTTCCTAATCTGTTTTTTTTGTGGTGCTGTTTTGATAGGTTGGACTGTTTCATCCCTTTGTGTAAAGACAGATGCAAAACACGAGTTAAATAGTTCTGCTTTCTCCCTGTTGCTTGTCACCTTCTTGCCACTTTCTCCCAGCAATGGACCAATTGTTTCCTTAACCTTTTTCTTGTTTTTAACATGTTGGAAGAAGCTTTTTTTTTTTTTTTTTTTTTGTTAATTTTTAGTTTTGTAGCAAGCATTTTTTCATTGTGAGCCTTAGCTTTCCTCACCTCATTTTTACAGGCTCGGGCTATTTGCTGATATTCTGCCTTGCTGATGTCCTCCTCTTTCCACTTTTTATACTTATCTTTTTTGTCTTTCAATTTGTCAGAGTTCTTTATGGAGCCATGCTGGTTGCTTTTGGGAGCTGTTATTTTTCTTCTTCATTGGTATTGTGCTAGACTGGGCTTTTGTAATCTCCTTTTTCAAAATTTCCTAAGCTTCTTGAGTTGTTTTCCCCTTGAGGATTCTCATCCATGGAATTTTTCCCAAGCTCTTTCTAAGTTTATTGAAATTAGCTCTCTTAAAGTCCAAGACTCTAGTTTGACTTTGTTCTACTACTTGTGTTTGCATAATGTTGAATTCCAATATTGCCAGGTCACTTGCCCCCAGGGTTCCTGTGGCTTCAATTCCTTCTATCATTTCCTCTCTGTTAGTGAGAATTAAGTCCAATATGGCTGATCCCCTTGTTCCCTTCTCTACTTTTTGGGAAACAAAGTTGTCTCCAAGTTTGTTAGGAACCTGTTGGATCTTCCACTTGGTGCAGAGTTTGTTTCCCAGTTGATGTCAGCATAGTTAAGATCTCTCATTACTATTTTGGTGTGCTTCCTACATTTTTTTTAAAAAAACATACCTTAGTTAGCTGACTAGCAAAAAGTTCATCTACTTCCTCTGCTTGATTGGGTGGCCTGTAGTATAGACCTATGGCAATGTCATTCTCCCCTCCCAACCTTTAATATTGACCCAAATGCATTCAAGATAGTTCTCATCATTGTTGTGCTCTATTTCTGTAGAGATGTAGTTATTTCTTATATATAGTGCATCCACCTCCTCTTTTATTTGATCTATTTCTTTTAAATAATTTAAATCCTTCTAGCTATATGTTCCATTTGTCGGTTTCATCCAACCAAGTTTTTGTAATGGCAATAATATTGTATCTGCCCTCTTTTACTTGAATTTCAAATTCACCCTGTTTATTCCTCATACTCTGTGCATTGGTGTATAGACATTTGAGTCCATTTTGATTGACCTTGTGTTTACTATCTACCTAACCTGCTTTATGCCTGACTGCCCCTATTTTCTTGCCACTTGTATGATTCATGCACATGGTATGGCACTCACTTTTAAATGCTTGGTTTTGCTTGACAGCAGGAGTGATAATCTTACCCGCACAAACATCTATGTTACATGCACTTATGACCCTATGAATTTTAATTTGCTGGGGACAGAAATGTTCTGTATCTATTAATTCTCTGTCCCCGCTGTTCAGTTTAAATGTTTATCCAGAAAATCCAGAGATTTATCCAGAGATTTATCCAGAGATTCTCACCATGACTCTCTAATCAAGTGAATGTATGGTCATTCTTGACTATAATAACTGCGATAATTAGTATAAGATATGATAAATTTGCTTAGTTATCTATTTGGAAAAAAAGCAAATAGATTTATTTCTATACATTGTGAACCATGCATTTATGTAGATAAATACTACATTTTTGAGAATCTGGGAACAAAAATGACTACATTTTGGGGTATTTTGCCACAGCATTACCTAATGGGAAGGCAAGATTTTTAAACTGTATTCAAAGTAAACACCCTAGTTATCAAACTCTGGCAGAGCAGTTTTGAGAAAAATGCATGCACTTTAATTGAATTTTTTGTATGTAATATATGCTGCGTTTCTAATCCAGTTCTCCTAGAGAAAAGAAGTTTTGGGTTTGATACAATAACTGTAATGCAATTATATTTCAGTATTATTTAAGCATGAGAGTAAAATTAAAGTATTTAATCCACAGACAGCACCGTAGTGTTGCACAAACTAGCATGATTGTTGTTCCAGAAAGTGATCATTCAGCTGAAGTAATAAATTCCTTAAAAACAGTTTTAATCAACAATTTCTATTCAATCCTATAACTGCTTACTTAGTAATGAATCCTATTAAATTCACTGGGGCACACTCCCCCAAAGAGGTGATTTTGTTGGAAATTATTTGCTACTTTACTTCAAGAAATGGAGTTGGGGTTATTTTAGTCATTTAAGTTCTTTATAGTTTCTTAAATTTAAGGAAAGTTTCTCAATAGCTGTTACACACACACGTATGTATGTATGGATATGGATATGGATATGGATATGGATATGGATATGGATATGGATATGGATAGATAGATATAGATATTGCCTTAGATTCAGGTATCACTAAATTTATTTGCTACCGTTATGTCCTAAAATATGTCTTCTGATACAAGAATTGGCTAATTCAATATAACTTCCTGTTCCTTTCAGCTAACAGTCCAGTGTTTAAATCATTCCATAGCAAGAAATACTTTGTTCATGATATTTAAAGAACATGGCTGTATCTTACACTCTATCTCTTTTGTTCAACCATACAAGAACACTACCCATTTAGAAAAAGTGCATCCTCTTCCCTTCCTCCATCCCTCTCCTTGCCTGACAGATGACAGAGGAATCAATGCAACAAACAATAGTGATGATAGTGAGAATCCTTGAAAGATTCCTTTCTTGATGTTCACCTCTCCCAGCCTATCACCATTCACCAGCAGTTGTGTCTTGCATTGTGCCATTGATCTTTACATAAAGTTTCTGACATTTCTGTTGACTCCTGGCATTTCCAGGCACTTGATTATCTAATCATGTGGCAAGGATCCAAATGACTTCTAGTAAACAATCCATGGTACATTCAAGCTGATCTTCCTTCTCTTATAGTTTTCCAAAATCATCTTATCAGTTAGGAGTTGATCTGTTGTCCTTCTGCTGTCTGTATAGTTTCCTTTCTGTGTTGTTGTTGTTGTTGTTGTTGTTGTTCTTGTTCTTGTTCTTGTTCTTGTTAAGGTATTTGGATTAAAGATGTCAATTATTCAATGTTTCATTTTTAATTAGACGTTTTCTGGTCACTTTTTAAAAAGTCAAGTGAATACTAAACTAATGAGATAACTGTCAGTCTCTATCTTGCTTGCTTGTTATCGGCTGCCATAGTAACAAAGGAGAGGGGGGATTTAGTATTTGGGAGGGGAAAGGTGCTGGTGGAGATGTCTTGGAATGATGAGAGAGGTTTGCTGTCATCATCTTCTGAGCAGCTAAATGGACTTGTTTATGGCTGGTCAAGGTCAACCATCTGTGCATACCAGATGGATGAAGCCACCTGAAGATGCACCCTATATGACACCCTTGGGAACTGGAGATTGGGCATTCAACTTGGGGGCATGGGAGGGAGGGATTTGGGAAAGTTTTGACATGTAAAATTTTGCACCTTTTCTTTAGCCTCAGACCTTGCTTTGTTTTTGTTGCTATCATTTCATATCCAGTAAAAGTACCCTTTCACTAAAACTATGGAGTTTCCTTTCTTGGATTTTGAAGGAGGCACATCTGAGATAACTTAAATTAAAAAAAAAATATTGTATTCTCTATTTAGGATATCTTTGTTGCCTGCTCTGGGTCTTGACAGTCAGTGGTATTCCATCCTATTTAAATGTTGAACATGAATATTCATAAATGATTATGAACCAGCCGGAACGAAACCTACTCAGTCAAAACTCATTCCTAAGCTAGTTTCATTGTAACTATTTATGATTCATAATGCTTTTGGAATTAACCATGAAATTGCATTAAGCATTTGATAGCTGAGGCTATGTAATTCCTACTGCTATTTTTTCAGCAGTCCTTGGTGATTGGCTTGAGCATAATCAAAGTTTATAATAGGTTTGTATGGTAAATGGTATAAATAAATGAGTAACTTTCTAGATTATGACTCAATTTCTGCATGAATGCAAAAATGAAACAGCTAGTAACTGCATCAAGCAAATGAGTAATCTGAAACAAATGTACAATACCACTACATTCCTTAGTTTTAGCTATTTGACAAGCAGTTGTTGAAATGAGATTTTTAAACAACTTTTTAATAGGTTCTTATGTCCTTGGTTCTTGTATTTTTAATTCTGTGAATGAGTCTTTAACCAACTATCTAACTATCAGTTTGAAATATCTGCTCTGTAGCATAACTTCTGTTTCTTCCTAATGCAAGATGTTATTTTCCAACAGGATAAAAAAGCATAATTGCACCAAGAATGAAATGCACTTACCATAGTATTTTTTGTTCTTTACAAGGAATTTATACTTATATCCGTTCATGTGCAGCTGGTTTGGTCTTTAGGTCAAACTGTGAAACTAATATAGACAGCTATAATGGTTATCCAGACTGCTCTTGTACTATTTATAACAACTTCCTTAGAGAAGTCTTAAGATTGTTTCATATCCTAGATCCTTGAGACAAAGTGTTTTGCCTGAAAGAACTGAATATAGCAACACTGATGCAACCTTGAATATTCTGCTACTTTCCCCCTCTTAAATGCAAAACTCCTTTCATCTATTTCAGCTTTTGACCAGCTCATGTTATTGCATTCAAATGTACTGAATTAATTTTTCAAGTTTAGATCTCAGAAAGACTGCTGTCTATTAAAGACACACAAAACAAATTAAGGCACTTTGGAAATATATTGGACTATTACATTAAACAGTTCAGCATGGGTGAAAAAAGGCTGAACAATATTACAGGTTTTTTTTTAAATCAATTTCTTTTAGAAGGTTCATTACAATGAGAAATTTATTCAGAAGGAAAGCTGAGTAAGTTTGTTTCAGTTTTTGGAGGTGAACTGGTTTTAGCCATATAAGCCCCAACACATGATAAAATTTAGGGGAAAAAAACAAGACTTGTCTTTGCATGTGGAGTTCTTTATATAAAAAACAGAACAAAAAACCTGATCTTTAATTAACTCAGCCTTCCATCCTTCTGAGCTGGGTAAAATAAGGACCCAGATTGTTGGGGGCAATATGCTGACTGTGTAAAATGCTTAGAGAGAGCTGTAAAGCCTTGTGAAATGTTATATAAGTCTAAGTGGTATTGCTATTTAATAATAATAGTTTAAAATAAAGTCAATCAGAGTCTATCAGTACTGATATAATGGAATTACCTGCCTGGAAATTCAGGCATAATAATGCAGGAGTGCTCGACTTACAACCATTTGTTTAGTGACTGTCTGAAGTCACAATGGCACTGAAAAAAAAGGACTTATGACCAGTTTTCACACTTATGATAGTTGCAGCATCCCCATGGTCATGTGATTAAAATTTGGGCACTTGGCAACTAGCATGTATTTATAATAGCTGCATTGTCCTGCAATTCAAGGTGCTGGTTATTACCTTTAAAGCCCTACATGGCCTAGGACCCGGATATCTACGAGACCGTCTTCTGCCGCATACCTCCCTAAGACCGATAAGATCGCACAGGATGAGCCTTCTCCAGGTGCCATCAGCTGGACAATGTCAGCTGGCGACGCCTCGGAGTAGGGCCTTCTCTGTTGCCGCTCCAGCCCTATGGAATGAGCTACCCCCAGAGATCGGGAACCTACCCACTCTCATGGCCTTCCGAAAAGCTATCAAAACCTGACTTTTCCGGCAGGCCTGGGGCTGTTGACCTCTTGATTGAGGTCCAGCCCCGCTTAGACTGGGTGCATGTTGTGTTTCTTTTAATCTGCTGTGTCTTATTTGTTTTAATCTTAATCTTTTAATCTTTTCTTAATATTTCTTATTTCTGTAAGCCGCCCGGAGTCCTTCGGGGTTGGGCGGCCTATAAATTCAATAAATAGAAATAGAAATAGAAATCATGTGACCACCATCTGTAACCTTCCCAGCCAGCAAAGTCAATGGGGGAAGCCAGATTCACTTAATGACCACACAATTCATTTAACACAGTGATTTGCTTAATAACTGTGGCAAAAAGGTCATAAAACTCACAGAACAGCTGTTTTGGAACTTCTTCCTCCTATCATTGCAAGTGGTAGACTATACTTAAAGTCACAAGTGAAAAATAGCAGTACAATCAGTTGCATTCCATTTTAATTTCCAGTAATGGCCGCCTCAAAGCCATTAAAAGGAACTAAATTGTCAGCTGTCCCAGAGGTGCTTTTTCAAAAGGCAACTGGGCTTTGCTTTTCCTGGAAAAACAAAGTCAATTTGACTTTTGAAAAAGCACCTTTGGGACAACCATGACCTGGATGACTCAGATTCTCCTTATACATAAATGTTCAGCTGGACTGAGCTTCATGGTTAAAGCCAGTCAGCCCATCATGGATTGTTGCCCAAAATGTCCACTGCTGAATCTGGCCTTGAGGTTGCTCTGTGAATGATGCTATTCAATTAAAAAGCTACTTGGCAGGCTGCAAGGGAAGCAACTGAATTGTGCTAAATGTAACCTTGATGGTATTTCAGCATAGTCGTGGGGATAGGAGTGAGTGTGTGTGTGTTGTGGGGGGGATCTCTTCAGAAATATCTCTGAAACCTGCTAATTTCTATGAATATACCTATAACAGATGCCCCAAACAAGGTTATCTTTAATATTCTTAGAATCTACATTTAACTTCATATACTTATTGCTTTAGTTTATAATTTTGGTTGGAAAATTGCAAAGATACCTGAATACCTGAATCTCCCCCTTGTGATGCAGGCTGAAAAATTCAGGAATTAAATTGATGCTCTCAATAACTCTTGCATTAATTAATTAAATAAAGAAACACTTGTGTAAATAAATTTCAAATATTTGGAACCTAGTAGTGTATCAGGACTTTATTATGTAGAATTATGATCTGAAATGCTAAAGAAAAAAGCCATGTGACCCAACATACCAAATTATCTGTCTCCTTTTTCCTTTTCCTTTTTTGTTTCTCTCAACTTTACAATGTTTAGCTTCTGCATTAAACTTTAGACCTGATATTAGAGTCTATCACAGCCATCTATGGTTTCTGAAAATCATGTGGAAATGTAGTCTTCTGACAAAGTATTTACCAAGTTAAGAGTATGGATAGTGGCCCTAAGGTCTATTAGATTTAAGATCTGCTAGCACTATAAAGAAGTGGAGCACTGAAGGGGACAGAGGAGTAATTATACTGTTGTGAGTATCTGATTATGTACTGCAAACTGGATCAGTGTTCTATGCTTAGCTAGAACTATTCGTGAATCTCAAATTATTATGATGATCAGATCAGGATGCCCATTTTTGGTCAGTTGTTGAATATCAGCTCTGATTCTCAGGAGTTTCTTAGTGCCACAGAGAGCAGAGATAGCAATGTACATGAAATAAGTTGACAATGACATCATTGTCCATTGCAAACTGTGGAATTTCAGGTGACACATTGTGTACCACTGCATCCTTCTCCTTTCTGTCTTCTTTTATGCAAATACCAGAGAGAGAGAGAGAGAGAGAAATTTGGAAGCTGCAATAGTTATTTCCCTTTCCTCCAATCTTGCTATGCTGTAAAAGATGGGACAACCACAACTTGTTCTAAAATAGTAAAATGTCACTCATGGAGACAAATTGTTGAATCAGATGATGGATGAGTATGAGAGTAGAGAAGCAGGTTTCAGGGACTGTGAATTAGCCTTTTTCACTGGTCAGAAGGAATGAATGTATTCAGATTGAAAGCCTACTGACACTTTTCCCATCATCCTTAATTAGCTCCATCATAGCCAAAAACGTATTTCTCTGGATCTTAATATTAGCATGCCCCAATTTCCTATGACAGTGTACTGCAAGATGTATTTGCACTTTTCAGTCCCTGACAGCTACGTTCATATACTGCAGAATATGAGGAACTAAATTTAGTTGGCAGATAGTGAAAGCCAGAAAGATTTTCTTTGTTTCAGGAAAGGAAATTACCACATAGGGATTAGCTGGGTATGTGAATGACCAATGTGCTCTCTTTCATTATTTAATATATCTGTCATCCAATATAATTAGCTTGTCCCAAATCTTTATGAGAAACTATTGTAATAGTATCAAATAGCCTAATTAGTTATACCCTTAATGCACATGACAACGTAACAGAGATGCAACCATTGAAAGTAGTAATGAATAGTGTTGAAGATAATGTTTGGAAAGTAAAATGGCCTGTCAAGAAAACACAGGAAAACTTAGAAAACTTTGCATACTGCAAATGATCAGGCCATGAATAGTTGCTGAATATTTGCCACCAACCATTGAAAAAACCCTGCAGGCTTCCAATTAGAGTAAGAGCTTTTGTCCGCATTTTATCCCTTGCCCATGGTCTCTCACATGCTTACCCAATCAGCTCTAAATAAATAAATGCATTAAATTTTGAAAATGAATATGGAGATGACCTTTGCAAATGACAAGACCAAAATAATGAAACTTTTGAATTGTTAAATCTTTAAACAGTTTTCACAGCTGCTGATTACTGAATCCTTGGAAAGGTTGTTTGAACTACATGAGTAGTCTTGTGGTGAATCTTCTCATATTTGGATATCTACCTCTAGAAGGACAACTTGCCATGGCCAAGTCACCGTGGCCATTTTTCCAACCTGCTGTGGCCATCTCCCTGTGGCCAACTCACCACAAAAGAACTCTTTATGGACAATTCCACATAGAATACTGTAACTCAACATGATAAATGTTGAGCAGTGAGTGCCTCCACGTGTGTACTGGACCCGTGCCCCTCCTGGCTGGTCGCGAACAGCAGGGAGGTTACATGAAGCTGGATCCAAGCGACAGTTACCACCTCCCTCTGGGAGGGGTTCTTTCCGCCCCCCCTAAAGGCGGTGGTGGTGAGACCCCTCTTGAAAAGGCCGTCTTTGGATCCAGCCATTTTAAATAACTATCGTCCAGTCTCCAACCTCCCCTTTGTTGGGAAGGTTGTTGAGAAAGTGGTGGCCTCTCAGCTCCGGCGGTCCTTGGATGAAACCGATTATCTAGACTCCTTTCAGTCTGGATTCAGGCCTGGCTACAGCACGGAAACTGCTTTGGTTGCACTGACTCTGGAGAGCCAGAGACGGGGGCCATGCCTCCGTCCTAGTGCTCCTTGACCTCTCAGCGGCCTTCGATACCATAGACCATGGTATCCTTCTGCAACGGTTGTGAGAGGTGGGGGTGGGAGGCACCGTTCTTTGGTGGTTCTCCTCCTACCTCTCGGACAGGTCTCAGTCGGTGTTGGTTGGAGGGTAGAGGTCGACCCCTAGGCCCCTTAAGTATGGGGTGCCATAGGGTTCGGTCCTGTCCCCCCTCCTGTTTAACATCTACATGAAGCTGCTGGGTGAGATCATTCGGTGGCACAGGATAAAATATCACCAGTACGCGGATGATACACAGCTGTATCTGTCCGCCCCGTGCCAACTCAGTGAAGTGGTTGACGTGATGTGTCAGTGCCTGGAAGCTGTCAGGGTCTGGATGGGGGTAAACAAACTTGCTCTCAATCCTGACAAGACCCAGTGGCTTATGTTTTTTCCTCCCAATAATTGGCCATGTATTCCAACTCTCAGGCTGGGGGGTGAAATTATATGCCCCTCAGACAGGGTTCGCAATTTGGGAGTCCTCCTGGATCCACAGCTGACTTTAGATCACCATTTGTTGGCTGTGACCAGGGGGGCATTTGCCCAGGTTCGCCTGGTGCACCAATTGCGTCCCTACCTGAACCGGGAGGCTCTCACAACAGTCACTCACGCCCTTGTGACCTCAAGACTGGACTACTGCAACGTGCTCTACATGGGGCAGCCCTTGAAGAGTGTTCGGAGACTTCAGCTTGTCCAGAATGCAGCCGCGAGAGCGACTGTGGGTGTGCCTCGGTACACCCACGTTACACCTATCGTCCGCGAGCTGCACTGGTTGCCTATTGGTCTCCAGATACGCTTCAAGGTGCTAGTCGTCACTTATAAAGCCCTACATGGTATTGGACCTGGGTACTTGAGAGACTGCCTCCTGCTGATTACCTCCCTAAGACCCATTAGATCCCACAGACTAGGCCTCCTCCGAATTCCATTTGCCGGCCAATGCCGGCTGTTAACTACCCGGAGGAGGGCCTTGTCTGTGGCTGCTTTGGCCCTCTGGAACGATCTCCCCATGGAGATTCGGACCCTCACCATCCTTCAGCCTTTCCATAAAGCCGTTAAGACCTGGCTGTTCCAGCAGGCCTGGGGCTGTTGAGTTCCATCCCCACTCCAACTGGTGTGTTTGTTGAGACCTTTTAAACTGGTTTTTGTATTGTTGTGTGTTTTTGTTGCTTCCCTTTGTATTGTCCCCCTCCCTTGGTTTTGTTAGCCGCCCTGAGTCCCTCGGGAATAGGGCGGCATACAAGTTGAATAAAACCTAAACCTAAACCTAAATGTTACTCACCACTTTTTCTTTGACATTATTGACAAATATGGAAATAATGTCAAAGAAGCAGTGGCAGATAACATCTATTGTGTTCAGTTATCACACATGGAAATGTATGTGGTGAGTTGTCCCATAGCGATATGGTTTTGGTGAGATGGCTGTGATGAGTTGGCCATGGCAAAATGGCTGTGGCTGGTTGACCATAGCAAAATGACCATGGAGACATGGCTGCAGCTACTTGGCCGTGAAAAATTGTCCCATTCTTCTCTAGAAGAATTCCTTTCCATCCATACTGTTTATTCACTTCTAGATCACTGTGTTTGTCTTTTATGGTTTATGGTTTATTATTTATAGGCCGCCCTTTTCCCTGAGGGGACTCAGGGTGGCTTACAATTTATGGGGAGGGGAATACAAGACAGTAAGACATAAAACAATACATAAGTAAAAATAGAACACAACATTCATTCATCATTCGGGTGGGGACGGATTACAATCTTTATCCCCAGGCCTGACGGGATAGCCAGGTCTTAAGGGCTGTGCGGAAGGTCTGGACGGTGGTGAGGGTACGAATCTCCATGGGGAGATTGTTCTAAAGGGTCGGAGCTACTACTGAAAAGGCTCTCCTCCGCGTAGTTGCCAGTCGACACTGACTGGCGGATGGAACTCGGAGGAGGCCTAATCTGTGTGATCTAATAGGTCGTAAGGAGGTAATTGGCAGGAGGCGGTCTCTCAAGTACTCAGATCCACTACCATGGAGGGCTTTATGGGTGGTAAGTAGCATCTTGAAGCGCACCCGGAGATCAACAGGTAGCCAGCACAGCTCGCCGAGGATAGGTGTTATGTGGGCGAACCGTGGTGCACCCACAATCACTCGCGCGGCCGCATTTTGGACTAGCTGAAGTCGCCGGATGCTCTTCAAGGGCAGCCCCATGTAGAGCATGTTGCAGTATTCCAGCCTAGAGGTCACAAGGGCCCGAGTGACTGTTGTGAGAGCCTCCCGGTTCAGGTAGGGTCGCAACTGGCGCACCAGGTGAACCTGGGCAAATGCCCCCCTGGTCACAGCCGACAGATGGTGGTCAAAAGTCAGCTGTGGGTCCAGGAGGACTCCCAAGTTGCGAACCCTGTCTGAGGGGTGTAAAATTTGGCCCCCCAGCCTGAGTGATGGAACACTAGCCAAATTATTGGGAGGGAAACACAACAGCCACTCTGTCTTATCCGGGTTGAGTACCAGTTTGTTAGCCCTCATCCAGTCCCTAACGGCTTCGAGACCCCGGTTCATCACGTCCACCGCTTCATTGAGTTGGCATGGGGCGGACAGAAACAACTGGGTATCGTCCGCGTATTGTTGGTATCTTATCCCGTGCCTCCGAATGATCTCGCCCAGCGGTTTCATGTAGATGTTAAATAGTAGGGGGGATAAGACCGAACCCTGCGGCACCCCATATGTTAGGGGCCTAGGGGTCGATCTCTGCCCCCCAACCAACACCGACTGCGACCTGTCCGAGAGGTAGGAGGAGAACCACTGCAAAACAGTGCCTCCCACCCCCACCTCCCGCAGTCGTCGCAGAAGGATACCATGGTCGATGGTATCGAAAGCCACCGAGAGGTCAAGGAGAACCAGGATGGATGCATGGCCTCCATCCATGGCTCTCCAGAGATCATCGGTCAATGCGACCAAAGCGGTTTCTGTGCTGTAACCAGGTCTGAAGCCGGACTGAAATGGGTCAAGGTAACTAGCTTCCGCCAAGGACCATTGAAGCTGGAAGGCCACCACCTTCTCAACAACCTTCCCAACAAAGGGGAGGTTGGAGACTGGACGGTAATTGTTGAGAACGGCTGGATCCAAAGATGGTTTCTTCAGGACGGGTCTCACCACCGCCGCTTTAAGTGCGGAGGGGAAGTGCCCCTCCCGAAGGGAGGCGGTAACGACCGCCTGGATCCAGCCTCGTGTCACCTCACTGCTGTTGGCAACCAGCCAGGAGGGACACGGGTCCAGTACGCAAGTGGAGGCACTCACAGCTCTCATGGCCTTGTCCACATCCCCAGGGGCAACATCCTGAAACTCAACCCAGGGATGGTCTGCCAATTTATCCTCTTGTGCCTCGGCTGGATCTGCAAAGGTGGAGTCCAAATCCAACCGAAACCGAGGAACTTTGTCCGCTAAGAACTGGACATAATCCTCAGCCCTACCCTTTAAGGGGTCCCCCGTATCCCTCCTATTTAGGAGGGAGCGGGTTATCCTAAACAGGGCGGCTGGGCGGGACTCAGCGGACGCAACCAAGGTGGCAATATACGATCTTTTTGCTGTCCTCAGTGCCCTGATGTACTCCTTGGTGCAAGTTGTTAAGAGTGCTCGGTTCGATTCGGATTTATCAGACCTCCATAGGTGCTCTAGGCGTCTCCTCCGGCGCTTCCTCTCCCGGAGCTCCTCGGTAAACCAAGGAGGCCTCCGGGATCCGCCGACCCAGAGGGGCCGTAGTGGCGCAATCCGGTCAAGGGACTCCGATGCTGCCGAGTGCTTTTATCTTGAGACCATTCTCATATGTAGAGTGCAGAGCTATCTGTGTTCTAATGTTTTATTATATTTATATAGGCTATATTAGAATTCATTTTATGCTGTCAGTTTAATCTTAGTTTTAAACATTTTAGATATTGTTTATAAAATGTTTTATATTGAAATTGCCTTGGGAAAATTTTAGTTTTGAAGGGTAATGTATAAATTCATACATAAAGAATAATTGAATAACTGTAAGGCATTCATGGCTTCGTGTTATGTCCATTGAGATTATCCTTTTGTGATAATAAATAGTACCAAAAAGCATCTCTTCCGTCTCCTTATCATTATAGCAATCTTGCAAGGGGTGTGCATGATACTGGTTTATAACTGAATGGGTTGGTGATGCCCTTTAAAATCTCCTCTCATAGTAGCCTGCAAAGTGGGGGGAAATGCAAAAAATCAAAGTCTCCTTTGAATTGGTTTCAGTTCCAGGTATTCATGGACATCAAGGAATAAAATGTGGAAGTGGCTTGTCATTTTTTTCTACAGGTTCATCAGATGATACGTAAGTTTTGGTTTAGTAGCAATCAACATATCAGTTTGATCTCTAGGTCAATGACTACCATACATTTTATGAGCAAATTGCATATAAGAGAAAAAGAGCAGAGTGTGAATTTAAGCAAACCAGGTTAGATTTCTAGGGAGGATCTAATAATGAGTAGAGTCTAAGACATGCTTTTCAAGACAGTGTTGTCCCTGCGGCTTTATTAATCTCAGATTGATTTCTAAGGCCCATTCTGTGACTCCACTGAGCACAAATGGTCTTCATCAGGTGTAGCTTCCTCCCACAAGTTTCTCCTGACTAGCCCAGTAACATAATTGAGCATTCTTGTGCCATTTTTGCTACTTTTGCTACTCTCTCATCAAATGCCAAATGTACTCGAGTGCTGAATGGAGAAGGCTCAAAATCTGGATCAAAGGATTTAGTGTACAGATTGGAAAGCCCTCCTGACCAAGCAGAACATGAACTGTTTTGAATCTGCTACTTCCTGGTTCTCTTCCTTATCTGAAGAAGACTTTGGCATGTCACAAGATACTATTGCTGCCTTCAAGGTTTGCTGATGTCCCTGTCTAGTGCAACACTGGCCTTCAACCCAGGTACTAACCATATCTGACTATGTTTTTTGTTGTTGTTGTTGTTTTGCAATCAGCCAGACTCAACCAAACCAGAATCAGGCAGCCAAAACAATTTTCTATTGGAAACTTTCATTCATTTCAGTAGTGGTGGGATGTTATACAAGCAATACCAAAAGGAATGAAGTTCACGCAAAGGGTGCTGCTCATTTGTTCCTTCCTTTGAAGCAATGTTCTTTTAAGCTTCTGGGGGACTTCAATGTGAAGCTTTGTGCCTCATGAGCTGCTAACTTGTTGTCAGTTTGATATGTGATGACCTGCTTCCAGGTGCAATTTCAAGGCTATAAAATGCTAACAGATTTATTTCCCATTTGTTGCAGAAAGAAACAATATGCCTCTGAGTGTATTAGAGGGTGAATTGTCCATATGGCCTAGTTGACTTCACATACTTTTTCCTTTGTTCTCTTTCTTAGTTTTTCCCCAAGGCAAGGTGAAAAAAAAAAGCAACCAGAATACTCTAGATAGGCATGGCTACTAGAAACGTTTTCAAGAAATGTTCCCATTCCTTGATAAATAAATACAGCTTTTATTTGTATTCTTGCAGAACATGGGGTTTAATGAATTGCTCAGAATATAAAGAAATCTGGGGAAAGGATATCATTTAAATAATTACAATAGATTTTTTTTTAAAAAAAACTGTGCTGGATTCCATGTTCTATAGTTATACAATTGATTACACTAAGAAGCAGGGACACAAATAAAGATTTTTACATTTGTCATGTACCTTTGCTACATCAAGTTAATTACTAAAATGCTGGTAAAGTGTTTAAAGCAAATTATTTTGCATCAAAAGAGCAACAGAAACAAAACTTGGAAATCCTTTGTAGAAACTCTTTATTGGTCTGGCTTTTTCCCTGGCAAAGTTTCTCTGAATGGGAATTACTAAAGAATCCAGGAACTGCTTCTGAGTAATTATACTACAGAAAGATTAATAGCCAATATGAAAGAATTCCAGTGATTCCTGTGACTCAAACACAGGTCCTTTATTTAATTATTTCAGTGTTCAACTTTTGTGCCTCATTTTCCTGCCCACATTGTATGACCAGCTGACCAGTCCTTTTCTTCTGGGAGTGAGACCCAGTTGCCATTGTCATGGTTGAATCACAAAGCAGCACTGCTTGCAACTAGACAACTGTAACAATAGGGGAAAGGAATGGCATTGGAATGTAAGGGAGGTTTTGGAGGGATATTTGGAATGCAAGTGTGTCGACTGGAAGTCTGAAACAGACCTAACACCTCAAGGTCGCCATCAGGGGAAGTCCAAGGCAGATAGATCATTCTCAAAACAAAGAGATTGTAAACGATTGGTCAACAAAGGACAATACAAGGTCCAGGGGGGAAATGGAAAGTTTTTCTATGCTGTTTTCATGAAAAATCATTAGAACTGGCTTTTCTACTTATGGAATCTTCAGTAAAGTTATACTCTTGGTAAAAAAAAATGTCCGAAGAGTTCCTTTTGCTGTCTAACATAGTGGGACAGTGGACAATTTCCCTGTGTTCCATCTGTTTTGGCAATCTGATATGAATTGTTTACCTCTGAATTCAATCACACCTTACTGATCAGGTAAAAAGCTTGAAATATACATTTCACTTATGCCATTTATTTATTTATTAAATGTATATGTTGAGACATTGTTCATCTTCAAGACCTTCAAGATATATTGCCCTACATCTTGAAGAACCCAAAGATGAACAGTGTTAATAATATCAGCTTTACAAATCTGAGATAGACAAATCTATACTTTATCATAATACCATCTTACTGTTCTGACCCAGCCTTAGCAGAAGCAAGAAACAACTCCTTGTCATGAAAGCCCCCTCTTTATTTACCTCTTGTGAATTAATGGCATTCACCCATCGAAAAGTCCAGGCAAAAGTCCTGCAAGAAGTTAAATGCCGCAACCGACCTTATCAGTTCCTTTCAATAATTGCAAGGCTGTGAGTTGCCAATCAAAAGGCTGCAAATTAAGTTCTGGCAAGCAGTCTTTGATGTACAAAACACAATGAGCAAAATCTGCAGAAATACAAACTGTTATCTCCTACAACAATCACTCCCCTGTCCTTTTATTTATTCTTCAGCCATTTAGTGTCCACATGTGCTTTGCTTCCTGAGTCAACTCCTTGTCCTCTGTTGTTCTCCTCTCCTAACTGCTCTGCACATTCATGCATCTGGAACAGATCCCAGTTGTTCTTATTCCTCACTCATCTCAGCCTTCAAAGGCAGCTGCCTCTCTGGTGATTGGGAAATGTCAGACTGCTCTGGCTCTATCTCTACATCTGACACAGAGCCCCTCAGACTCCAGAACTGGCCCAGGTTCCTCCCCAACCTCATCATCATCCAAATCTGCCACCAGCTCTGCTAGTAGCTAGCAAGCCACAACAATTACCTGAAAACTATATTATATTGTTAGGTTGCAGACCTCTGGAATGATCCAGCTGGACCCAACCCTTTCAGCAATTCAGAAGACCATCAAGACCTGACTTTTCCCCCAGGCACTGGGTTGAGTAAGGATATCTGGAGTTGGTTGTCCAAGGACATTGTCTTTTAGTGTCAGGTTTTGTCTTGGTTTTAAAAATTGCTTTGAGTTTTATTGCTGTTGTGAGAATTGTGTTCTAGAATGGGCAAGAACACAAATCCTTTAAATAGATAGAGATAGATAGATGATAGATAGATAGATAGATATGAGAGAGGGGGGAGGAAGGAGGGAGGGAGGGAGGGAGGGAGAAACCTTAACCTGGCAGGCATAATGTTTCTAATATAAAAAGTAACATTAATTCTGGTGAGTGCTTTGATATGAATTTTGTGATACCCAGAAATTGTTATATGCCACCAACTTACTTTAAATGTTTTACTTAGAGCTGTTTCTAAGGTATTTTTCTCAAAGAAATGGAGTGTGAATGAAAAAAGGGAGAAAACATCTTCGTTCCCTGATCTCTATCATCATCAGAAATCATCTCTTGCATATAAGCTGCTATATGCATGCTTTTCATTTCAATGTTCCAGACACAGCAACATTTCTTTTCTTTTCCTTTTTTAATCCATGACAAGTTTTGAAAAGTATATCTTATGTAGGTGCTTCTGCTCCCTGCAGTTTCTAAAATCCAAAAGTATGATTGACTTTATCCAGCACAGCAGAAATGCTAAAATGTTCCAGTGATATATTTCTCAATTACTGATAAAGAACTATGGACAGCTTAAAACCTAAATATTTTTTATTTCAAAATTATCACCAACAAAACCACTGAGGGTATCTAAATCAAAATTTTACAAAATTGATAACTTCCTGTCGGCTAGCTTATAAACCTGGGAAATTTCAAATATGCATTCTTTGCCCTTGTTTTAGCATCATTAAAGTTAAGTTCAGGAAGCAGAGGGTCAAATGTTTTATAATATTACCTTTCCAGAGAATTTTCAATTCCGTAAATGATTTGTGGCTGTCAGCTATCAACAGGAACAATAACTATACATGAGATAAGTAAAAGTAGAGGGCTTAGTGCAGTAGTTATTCTTATTAATTTCACTTTTTTGCTACCTTGAGGCACTTTCCAGTCTAATATGCAATCTTATTATAGCTTCTCACTCTTTTCATTCAAAAAATATTCCTCCTGATATTTTACAGCCTTTATATCATAGTTATATAAAACAAAAACTGAACAAAAACAATTGGAACATAAAATAGGATAGGACAAAACAAAGAGCAACATGATAATGACAGTAATGGTGATGATGGTGGTGGTGGTGGTGGTGTGGTGGTGGTGGTGGTGGTGGTGATGATGATGATGATGATGATGATGATGATGATGATGATGATGATAGCCTTTATTCTTCTAGAGTCAACTGAGATCATTACCAGTCTTGGCTTTTCTGTTTCCTGTGGAATAGATATAGCATTAACTTTTCAAATTTCCTTCCTTCCTTCCTCCCTCATTCCATCCCTCCCTCCTTACATCCTTCTTCCCTCTTTCCTTCTATCCTTCTTCCCTCCCTCCTTTCATCCTTTCTCCCTCCTTCCTTTGTTCATTCGTTCGTTCATTCCTTCCTTTATTTATAATTTTATTGGATGCCCATTTTACCATAAAGTACAGACATAAAAAATATCTACATTAAAGCAGGAGTAAATAAAACCAAGATTAAAATACATTGCAATAATAGTTTATTATTATTTTGAGAAAATCCCTTTATTTCCCATTTAGAACCAAACAAACTCACACAAAAACAAATAAAAATGTACAGAAGTTTAAAATAATTGCTACTTGCCTTTCTTAGAACTACATTAGAAAACTTATATTGGTGTCTTTTCCAGAAAGACAGCCCTTCAAATTAGGATGTTGGGATTCTATCTCCCAGAATTCTCATCTGATAATCTTGAAGGCTGATGACCATGAAAGCTCAAACACTCAAACATTGTGGTAAGGCATTAGGTATGTATTGCTCTAATTTGTAATTATAGACAATGACATTATTTATTAGGACTGTGCAAAACTTGAAAGGTGTACTTCCTTTTGATCAAAGATTTGCCCATGTGCCTCTTTGAAAAAGCTGCAGAACATACTGGTGCCCCATTTACAAAGTCAATGGGAGCGGAGTGGCAAGAGCCTTACTTTGCTTCACCCATTTATGAATCAAAGCCACATTGACCCAACTCTGATGACTGGCAGAGTCACATTGACTGCACTTCACAGAGGAAAAATATCTTTATTCCAAGAGTGAAATGTGCTTCCTTGAGCAAATGTGATGCAATCCACACAGTCTATTATTTATTACATTTTTGATGAATTACTTTCAAGGGACTCTTATTATTGATGGCATTTTCAGTGTTTGTTCTCCATTTCATTGCCTTTGTAGTTTCTCCTGAATGTCAAAAGCATTTTAAAGTTGATAATTTCCCCACAGCATCTAAACAAAGAACATTGCCTCTTATGAGCCTGATGGTTAAATCTCCCTATGGAGGTTCAGTCATGAATAGGCACAGCAGCTGCTTCTGGTAAGAAAATCAAGGACTGTGTGTTTACCCCCTAGGTATCTCTCAACTTATTTGCATATGTATAACTTGTGAATGTACAAAAACCAGCAGAGGCATATCCTTGGACTATGAGGTACAGATTAGAACAAACTGAAAGATCCATTCATACCCAATACTCACTCAGAAGAACTTTGTGGCACTTGCTTTAAATATGCAATACAATACAATAGCAGAGTTGGAAGGGACCTTAGAGGTCTTCTAGTCCAACCCCCTGCCTAGGCAAGAAACCCTATACTGTTCCAGACAAATAGCTATCCAACATGTTCTTAAAGACTTCCAGTGTTAGGGCATTCACAACTTCTGGAGGCAAGCTGTTCCACTGATTAATATGTTTTATTTTGTTTTCCAACAATAGACTCTGATGTTTTCTATGTATCTACCTGCCGGTAAAATTATATCTAAGGTTTCATTTCTGTAGTTCAATTCAAAACGTATCAGGGCTTTCCAAATCTATAATTAGGCTTTTACTTAGTATAACAGTATAACCCATTTGCCCATGAATGCTGCCAAACTGGAACAAAATTGAAAACAAATCCATGAACCTACACTTTACAAAGCTTTTTTTCTGAAAAAGCGTAGCAGAAATGGAAGTGAAATCTACACTTTTCATTTTAGCTGCTTATAAGTGCTGATCTTGTTTCATAAAAATTCATGTTCAGTTTAAGGGGAATATTTCATTTGGAGGCACCCTTTTTAATGCAATGTTATGTGGCTATTATTTGCTGTTGTGACAAAGGAAACGGAACTACATTTTTCAATAGTCTAAGAATTTCATTAGAGCAGAAGCTTCATTGTTCTTAGTGTCACAGTTATTGCAGATTTAACTAAAATACGGTCAATATGTTTTCACACTGCAAGACAATCTTCAGATCCATTTATATTCTGCCTGCATTTCTAAGAGTAATATTATTATTTTTATCTGCAGAGATTGTACTTTGCCAGTGTTCACATTCCAGATGGGGCCTTCAAAACCATTTTGGATGAATGGAGATAGTTTCCCTGGTGCTTTCAGATGTGATTATTCCCTAGGAATTCTTTTGGCAGACAATTTGTAAAATGGTGTTGAATATATCCAAGCACCAGCTTTTGAAGCTTGTTCTTGATGATAAAGAAGCTATAGGTAGTCCTCAATTTACAGACCATTCTTTTAACAACAATTCAAAGTTACAATGGTTTAAAAACAAGTGACTTACAACTGGTCCTCACACTTAGGACCATTGCCACTTCCTCACAATCTTGAGGTTAAAGTTCTGATCCTATGATGGATCAAACTGGAAAAGCTCAATAGAGAAAATTCCCACATGATGTTTTTCTCAAGGATTTAATTGAAACCTAAGTACCCAAAGAATAGATTGTGCAATGAAAAATAGAGTTACCCACACACTGCCTATTTGTAACTCAATAAGAATGAGACCACCACAATCCAGTGATAAGAATGAATCAAAACTAAGAAAATAAACACATAAACAACTTTGCTGGAACAAGCTATATGTCCACAATTAGTTGATCATTCTTTGTCACAGTGGCTAACTGGAGGCATTTGGATAGTTCTCAAGCCTGGACCAGAGGCTAATAGCCTTTTTTGCTGTTATTTCTGCTACTAATAGATTGAGATTTAAGGTATGCTGCCTATGGATTCTGGCAATAGTAACTGATTGAATGAATATATTCCATCACATTGGATTAGCAATCCATTGGATTAGCAATCCCTTAGCTATCACAGATTTTTTCCAGCTGGATCTGTCACCTATTGCTACTGTAATAGAGTCTATCCACATTGCTGGTGTTTATCCTCTTCTCTTACCTCCTGCTTTTTCCAATGTCATAGATTTCTTTAAAGAGCTTCACATAATGTATCTGAAGGAGACACTGATCATATGTGCCAAGACTGGAAACTCTGGATTGATTAGCTTGATAATCCATTTGTTTGTTTTATTGGCTATCTAGCGTATTCTTGGGAGTCTTCATCGGCATCAAAGTTCAAAAGTATCAATACTCTTTTCTATTCTGCTTTTTCAAAGTCCAATTTTGGCTTCTGTAGAGTGTCCTGAGAAAAACCATTATCTGCACAATTCTGGTCTTATAGATATACCTATATCTCATTTTTTCCCCCAAGACCTTTATGACTATTCTACTTATCTGTGGTGTATGCCTTGATTGCTGGTTTCTTTATTATTGAAAGCTGATCCTAAAAGGCAGAAACTATATATCATTTTCAATATCCCCATTGTCATTTGTATGGCTGGTTGCTGTATCTATTGTCATTGGCTTGGTCTTCTTTATAATTAATCTTAGATACTTTTTCCCCATTTTGCTCTTAATTTTAATTACTAGAGTTTGCCAGCCATTTCCATTCTCAGCTATCATTCACATTCACAATTTCTGGAGGCATGTCACTCCTCTAATTAATTGTTCTAACTGTCAGAAAATTTCTCCTTAGTTCTAAGTTGCTTCTCTCCTTGATTAGTTTCCACCCATTGCTTCTTGTTCTACCCTCAGGTGCTTTGGAGAATAGTTTGACTCCACTTCTTTGTGGCAGCCTCTGAGATATTGGAACACTGCTATCATGTCTTCCCTAGTCCTTCATTTCATCAAACTAGACATATCCTGTTCTTCATATGTTTTAGCCTCCAGTCCCTTAATCATCTTTGTTGCTCTTCTCTGCACTCTTTCTAGAGTGTCCACATCTTTTTTACATCGGGGCAACCAATATTGGAAGCAGTATTCCAAGTGTGGTTTTACCAAAGCATTATAAAGTAGTATTCACACCTCACGTGATCTTGATTCTGTCCCTCTGTTGATGCAGCCTAGAACTGTGTTGGGGTTTTTTTGGCAGCTGCTGCACACTGCTGGCTCATATTTAAATGGTTGTCCACTAAGACTCCAAGATCTCTCTCCCAGTTACTACTATTGAGCAAGGTACCACCTATACTATACCTGTGCATTTCGATCTCCTGCTTGAGCAGGGGGCTGGACTAGAAGGCCTCCCTGGTCCCTTCCAACTCTCTTATGATTAAGCATGTATACCATAGCTGTGCATTTTGTTTTTCTTGCCTAAATGTAGAACCTTACTTTTTTCACCATTGAATTTCATTTTGTTATCTAGCGCCCAATGTTCAAGTTTGTCAAGATCCTTCTGTATCTTAAGCCTATCTTCTGGAGTGTTGGCTACTCCTGCTGGCTTGGGGTCATCTGAAAATTTGATGAGTTCACCATCTATCCCTTCATCAAAATCATTGATGAAGATGTTGAAGAGTACTGAGACTAAAACAGAGCCTTGGGGTACCTCACTGCATACTTCCCTCCATGTAGATGCAGTTCCATTGAGGACTGCATGTTGAATGTGGTTGGTCAACCAGTTATGAATCCATTTGGTGGTAATGCTGTTTAACACACATTTTTCTGTTTTTTTTTTCCTATCGGAGTAGTATAACCAGCATAGTAAAGGTTACTGATATCTCTTCATACAAACTTATAACCAATCATGTTTTTTTCTAAAGCATTTTCCCTTAATGTAAATTCAATATATAGATTGGATAAATAAGGGAAGAGTATATTCGTCTCACTCCTTTGCCAATCTGAATCCATCTATTTTGTTCTGTCCCTGCCATAGCTTCCTGACCTGCATATGGATTTTGCTTGATGATAATGAGATGTTTTGGGATTCCTGTTTTTCTAAGCACATTCTACAGATTGGCATGATTTGCACAATAAAGGCCTTTTCTATAATCAATGAAGCAGAGACTGCTTTCTTTTTTGGTACTCTGACTTTTTCTCTTTTTCCCCCTAAATCAAATCAAAATCTTTATTTTACTCATTGATTAGCACAGCATCACACAAACAACACAATAATGTGTTTAGAATGAAATCAGAAACACTGTGCTTGAATATCAGTTCAGTCAGATAACATATTTTTTTTACCTTTTGATTGTTTAATAAGATTAAAATGTTTACTTCTACCAATACCATCATTCTGAAGATGAAAATAAAAGTATTAGTACTCATATTATAGCTCCATTATTTCCATTATTTTGATAACCTAATAGTTTGAAAGCTTGCAAATGCAAGTAGATAAATAGGTATCACTTTAGTGGGAAGGTAACAGTTTTCTGAATGCCCTGGCAGATAGTCATGCCAATCACATCACCATGGAAGCATCTTCAGACAATGCTGGCTCTCTCAGCTTGAAAACAGATGAGCACCATCCTAAAATCAGAACACAACTGGACAGGGGAAACCTTTATCTTTAATTCCCATTTAAATCTCACATCCCATTAAGGCAAAATTGGGGTTTATATTCTGTGCATATGTACACACATCAACATTTGACATTCATTTACATTTTGAAGTCCGTTAATCCAGTTTGGGGAGATTCTCTTGGAGCTCATCACAATCCTGCTTTAATTTTGCCATTCTGAACAATGTTATAATTGGCATTTACATCCTCCTCACTGTTCACTCCTTGATATACATGTTGAAAAGCTCTGAGGCCAATGCCTGTATTTGGGGAGTTCATTCCACTTTTCAGAAGAGTGAGAATTGCCTGCTTGTTCTTAAGTGCTATTTCCCACTTGTTAAATAAATTGTTGTCAGTTCCTAAGAACATCTGTCCTTTAATCTCAGGCTGAATTTGTTCAGGGACTTTGTCTTTTTGAAAGACTTTGTGTACAATATTTGTTGAATACCATCATGAATATGCTTATTGATTCTTTCAAAAATGTTATTGAGTCAAGAATTCTATTTGTTAAAAACATACTATATTGGTTGTTTTTTTTCAGCAAGATGGCTTTCTGTTTACTTATTTGTTCCTTAATAAAACATGCAACCAACTTTTCAAAAATGGCTGTCAACTAGCCACACTTTCCTTTATATGTACTTAGCATATAAGATGTAAGCTACAATAATGTCAAATGATATCATTTTCCACTTCTACTCTTCTCGATGCACAGAGCAACCTCTTCACAGATTCCCAGCTATTTCAATTATTAGCCTTCCTTGTTTATCTGTGGAAAATTCTATCTGCGAACCTGAAGGAATTGGGCATTTTGGGAGCTTACTGTGAAATGGGATTCAAATGTTAGTGAGATGTGGGCTTCATTGTAAGGAGCCATAAAATGACCTCAGAGAAGACATCCTGAAAACATTTTGACATGGTCAAGTGCAAAAGAACCATGTATTAAACCCTAAGGAATGGGAACGTATTAGAAACTTGGACCTGATTCTCCTCTTGACTTCTTGGGGTATAAAAATGAGGGAAGGGAAAACACTCAAACTTACAAGATTACTTTACTAAGGCTTCTCTGAAAAAGGTTTAGATCTAATCATCCTGTGGAGTCAGTTTCCACCATGTAAAACTGAAGATTGTTTCAGGAGCTTTCTCCACCAACACTATTCTCTGTAATATTTTTTTTTTCATTTTTCATTCATGTTTTATATCTTTAAACATTTCATTTGTGCTTTTTGCACAACAGAATTCAAAGACTTATTATCCAAAGGACTCTTCTGAAAATATCTGAAGTGTTTCAGCCCCTGTTGAGATGGAATTTATTTGTCAGGCATTAGTTTTCATTTTATGGCGCTGGGAGGATGGGTTTGCTTATTCCTAAAGAATTACATGGATGTTAAGGGCAGGTGCACCTGTAATAAATAAAAGGAAATGTTAATTAAATGATAAGTGATTTTGCCAGAATATAGTATGACTTGCTGTAATGTCTATTTTAAAAAAGGGATTTGGTTTAATTAAAAGTACGTAGGATTATAAAACATTACTGTTGTATACTAGCCACAAAGCAATAAATGTTGTGTGACAAGGCAACAGTTTGTCAGAAGATGGGAAATAGGGACAGACATATTCTCCTGTTAAGTTACAGCATTTATTATTATGTCACTTTTTGATAGACAATTTGTGTACAATGAAAGGGCCTTGGTTTAACAAACTGTACTTATTCAGTTTCCCACAGAGAATTTCAAAGATAATTTCCAGAGTGTCTCCCATCATGGCTCAAGCAACTGTTGCAGGTACAGGTTGTCCTCAACTTATAATAATTCATTTATTGACCATTCAAAGTTATAACAGCACTGGAAAAAGTTAATTATCACCATTGTTCACACTTATGTCCATCTCAGCATCCCCTAGGTCAGTGTTTCCCAACCTTGGCAACTTGAAGATGTCTGGACTTCAACTCCCAGAATTCCCCAGCCAGCATTCGCTGGCTGGGGAATTCTGGGAGTTGAAGTCCAGACATCTTCAAGTTGCTAAGGTTGAGAAACGCTGCCCTAGGTCATGTGATTTACAGCTGACTCATATTTATGCTGGCTGCAGTGTCCCGGAGTCATGTGAGCCCCCTTTGTGACCTTTTGGCAAGTTAAGTCAATTGGGAAGGCAGATTCACTTAACAACCATGTTATTAATTTAAGAACTGCAGTGATTCACTTAACAAATGTGGCAAGAAAAGTTATAAAATGGGGCAAAACTCACTTAACAATTTTTTCACTTAGCAACATGAATTCTGGGCTCAATTGTGGTCGTATGTTGAAAACTACTTATACTTTCAATCCTGGTGGGTGGGTTGCACTTACCTTCACTACCGGTTCGCTGCACATGCATGTACAATCCACCGCCCCTGCAACAACCAGCCGACTGTGCGGGCTCGTGCAGGCACTGCACGCTGTGTGCACATGCACAATTTTCCTTTTGCCATAAAAAAGGTATAGAGCATGGGTGGGTGGGCGGGCTAACAGAGCCACTGTACCGGTTCAGTCTCAGCTGCTCTGGGCCACTACTGGTTCAGCTGCACCGGGTCAAACCGGCAGCAATCCACCTCTGAATCCAGGGTCTCTAAACCTATTGGGAAGGGATAGTAAAAGGGATAAATAGGAGTTACCTTGTGGTAAGATGGGCAGCCATTAAATGTTATAAATAAATAAAATGAATATGCCTTTACTGGGATTCTAGGGTTCCAATACCTTTCTCAGGCCATTCTCATTGAAGTCTTTTATGCAGTCAGTTGTCCATTGAGACAGTGTAGAAATGGCCATTTATATAAATAAGTACTGTAGAGTAAAAATAAATGATACAGAAAATGTATTGTTTTCTTTTCCCTCTTGTGCTGTATTAACAAACAAGAAAGAAATATAACTTGATTTTTTTGCTGGCTTGTGATCAAACAGCAAAATACCAAATAAAATAAGGTAACAAAAAAATGGGGAAATCACACATTAAGAAAAGGAAAACCAAGTAGTGAATACAACAGCTAATAATAATGTTGCTAGCAGAAGAGTGGCCTGCAGACATCTCCAGTGTTAAACCTATAGCCTTCTTATGATGGAGCTGAAGATGGTAAGTTCTGAAGATATTTCTATTGACCAATGCATTAGGAAGAATAAAGTTTTTCTTTCATGTTGGCCTCACCGAATCAGAATTTTTACAAAGATATTATTATTTCAGAATGCTATTGTGAATACCAAAGAGCAACAGAATAGACAATCCTATCTCAATCACGTCATCCAAGCCGGACACATATGGTGAAACAATATTTAAATCTCTCCTTTAAACATGAGGATTGTGGAAGATTTAAATGCTCTCCTACCATTTAAATTGTCAAATATGTCAAATTTGATACATTTCAAATGTTACTAAATCATGTGGTTTTAAATTGAAAAGACAATAAATAGAAAGACTCTAAAACCTACTTTTTTAAAAAAGGGAATAAAAAGAAATGCATATACATAAGTCTATACCAATTAACTCTGAAACATTTGACCAGTTTTCTGGAAAATACTCTTTTCCCTCATTTAAAAGCAATAACAATATTCATCATTTTTTTCCAAGCAATCTTTTCCCTTTACTATTACATAGTGTATCCCTGAACTCTTTTACCCCCATCCATCTCCTAACTTTATGTTGATAAACACAAATCTCATCTCATCAGTATGCAAACATTTGAGCCTCTCTGTATTAAAACTAGGTAAATGCTTCATCCACTACGAAACTATGTGATTGGGCTTGATAAATCGAAACTTACAGCTCAAAATTAATGAGTAGTTACCTTGACCTCTCCTCTCCCCTTCTCTCACTCCGGCTTGCCCCCCAGAACCCGCCGCTATCCTATTTCCTTTTCTTCCTTCAGAAAAGCCTCCCATATCCTATCCCCTTCTCTCTTTCAGCCTTGCCCCACAGAAACCTCTCCTAGCCTATCCCCTTCTCTCCCCCAGGCTCTCCTCACAGAAACCTCTTCTATCCTATCCCCTTCTCTCCCTCAGGCTCTCCCCACAGAAACCTCTTCTATCCTATCCCCTTCTCTCCCTCAGGCTTGCCCCCCCACAAAATCTTCCCCTATCCTATCACCTTCTCTCCCTCAGGCTTTTCCCACAGAATCCTCCCCTAGCCTATCCCCTTGTCTCTCTCAGGTTTGCCCCACAGAAGCCCCAAGTATCTTATCACCTTCTCTCCTTCAGGCTCCTCTCCAAACTCCCAGCCAACAGACCAGATGAGTCATGCACTGGCCATACCCATGTCCAGGTTTTCATGTTGGGAGTGGGAATAGAACATCTAACTCCTTAGCATCAGGGCATGTTAATAATAATATATGAAATACTAATGCTCTGATGGTCATTTTGAAAAATCCTTTGTTACCGAGCACCTAAAAGCCAAGAGGAACATATGTTCCAAATTTCAAGTTTGTAGTTTACGGTTCTGGAGAGTTTGTGATTCCTGTGTGAGGGTGTGTGTGTGTGTGTGTGTGTGTGTATGTATGTATGTATGTGTATGTATGTGTGTGTATGTATATATATATATATGTGTGTGTATATATATATATATATATATATATATATATATATATATATACACACACACACACACACACACACACACATACACACATACATACATACACACACACACATATACATACACACACACACATATATACATATATACATATATACATATATACATATATACATATATACATATATACATATATACATATATACATATATACATATATACATATATACATATATACATATATACATATATACATATATACATATATACATATATACATATATACATATATGCATGCATGCATGCATGCATACATACATACATACATACATACATACATACATACAGAATATAAGTCTGAAGCAGCCAGGGAATGTGCTTAAAATTAGCACTCAATCAGGTTCTCAGCTTTAGACCTCCTTTAGATCTTTTCCTCCAAGATACATGTATATCAGGATGGTTAACAGGTATGCCCTAGAGTAGGGGTGTCAAACTCACTTCGTCATGGCGGCATCACGTGACGTATCAGGACTTTTTTCCACTTTGCTAAACTGGGTGTGGGCATGACCAGTGTGTGACACATCTGACCTGTGGGCCGGGTGTTTGACAGCCCTGCCCTAGAAGTATTGAGATTGCAGGTGCAGCCTCTAATCAGGTAAACCATTAAAAAAAGGAAATTGTGAAGGTCACAAGATTCATATTTTTTCCAGTGAACTGGAAACAACAGTCCAAGCAAACTATTGTCTCTTTCACAGTTTGCTTTTTGGGTATGACTGGTGTCTCTCCATTTGCTAGATGATTTATGATATGCATAAGACTTTTGCTATGAACTGTAGCTGAAGCTGTCTCACATACACACTGACACACACACACATACAAACACACACACACACACACACACACATTTATGAAGACCAGAAGATGCATAACAACAGAAGGCTGTCTATCTGAGACTTTGTAAACAGGAGCTCATAAGACATTATGCTGGAAGTGAATTTCCAATTTCCAATTTTAATAGATTTGTATGCCGCCCAATCCCGAAGGACTCCGGACGGCTTACATAAAAACAGCTTAAAAGCATTTTTAAAAAGTTTAAAATACAGGACAGAAACAAGTTAAAAGAAGGACACAACATGCACTCGATATTAATGGGGCTGAAGGTCAATCTAGATCAACAGCCCCAGGCCTGCCGGAACAGCCAGGTCTTAACAGACTTATGGAAGACTGAGAGAGTGGGGAGGGTCCAGATCTCAGGGGGTAGATCGTTCCAGAGGGCCGGGGCAGCTACAGAGAAGGCTCTCCCCTGATGAGCCGCCAGATGACACTGCATAGTCGACGGTACTCGGAGAAGGCCTGCCCTGTGCGATATTATTGGGCGCTGGGAGGTATGTTGCAGGAGGCGGTCATGGAGATATCCAGGTCCTAGGCCATGTAGGGCTTTAAAGGTAATAACCAGCACCTTGAAGGGTGTTCGGAGACCAACAGGGAGCCAGTGCAGCTCGCGGAGGATAGGTGTAACGTGGGTGTACCTAGGTACACCCAATATCGCTCACGCGGCTGCATTCTGGACCAATTGTAGTCTCCAAACATTCTTCAGGGGCAGCCCCATGTAGAGCGCATTACAGTAGTCGAGCCTTGAGGTGACGAGGGCATGAGTGATCATTTGGAGTGCCTCCCGGTCCAGGTAGGGCCGCAACTGGTGCACCAGGCGAACCTGGGCAAAAGCTCCCCTGGTCACAGCTGACAAATGATGTTCTAATGTCAGCTGCGGGTCCAGGAGAACACCCAAGTTGCGAGCCCTCTCTGAGGAGTGTAAGATTTCAACCCCCAGGTTCAAAGGTAGAATATCTGGACTATTTTAGGGAGGCAGCATCCAAAGCCACTCAGTCTTGTCAGGGTTGAGTGCAAGCTTGTTCATTCCCATCCAGACCCTGACAGCTTCCAGGCACTGGCACATTACTTCTACCGCTTCACTGAGTTGGCACAGGGCGGACAGATACAGCTGGGTATCGTCCGCATACTGGTGGTATTTAATCCCGTACCGACGAATGATCTCACCCAGCGGCTTCATGTAGATGTTAAATAGGAGGGGGGACAGGACCTAGCCCTATGGCACCCCGTATTCCAGGGGCCTAGGGGTCGACCTCTGTCCTCCAACCAACACCGATTGCGACCTGCCAGAGAGGTAAGAGGAGAACCACTGTAAAACGGTGGCTCCCACTCCCACCTCTTCCAGCCGCTGCAGAAGGATACCATGGTTGATGGTATCGAAGGCTGCTGAGAGGTCAAGAAGCGCCAGGATAGAGGAATGCCCTCTATCCCTGGCTCGCCAGAGATCATCGGTCAGTGCGACCAAAGCGTTTTCGGTGCAGTAACCAGGCCTGAAACCAGACTGAAAGGGATCTAGATAATCCGCTTCATCCAAGGTCCGCTGGAGTCGGGAGGCCACTACCTTCTCAACAACCTTCCCCAAGAATGGGAGGTTGGAGACTGGATGGTAGTTTTCAAGGACAGCTGGGTCCAGAGCAGGCTTCTTAAGGAGGGGTCTCACCACCGCTTCCTTCAAAGGTTGCGGGAAAGACCCCTCCCGAAGCAAGGTGTTTACAATCCTCTGGATCCAGCCTCGTGTCACCTCTCTGCTGGTTGAAACCAACCAGGAGGGACACGGGTCCAGTAGACAGGTGGTGGTACTCATTGAATGATACTAGGGCTTAGCAATGTTTTTGACTTGATTTCAAAAATGTGTTTTGGATATGCAGAAATGTATATAGCAGTGTGGACCCTGTATGCAACTCTTTAAAACAGCTATATATGTTGTGGGTCAACTTAAGAGGGCAGTTGCACCATCCTAGGAAAAGACATGGCTGCTTTAAAAACTGCTGAAGGATATCACATTTACACCTTTGGATACTATAAAATATGGCCTTGGAATCTGAAATGCTCCACAGATTTAACACATAAATATGAAAAGTGAAAAGATTAGACAAAAACTCTGATGAGGGTAAAAGATAAAAGGATGCATCTAGAAAGCAGTAAAGTATTTAGCACAATGAAATTGTATTACAATACGAAGTGTGAATTTATTGTCTTTTGTATATCTTAAAAATAATTATTTCTGGGGTATCACTTCAACATAATTTAACATGCTATGAGAAAAATAAATGCTTCAAAAGTGGTTAATTGGAATCTTTTTTGAAAAAAAGAGTCTGTTTTCTGTTTATAGCTATTAATAGCTATGGTTTATTATTAAGCCATTCTGTTAATGGAATGCTCTTTGATAGCTCCATCAGGTCATTTCTACTTTTCACTTTTTCAACGTCTAAGTGCTTTGATGATGAGCAATTTAAAAACTCAGTGTGATACAAATGGATGGTTCTCCTCGTTACTTTCATGATCACTTGAAATTTTAACAGTTGCATGAATTCATAAATTGTATAATTCAAAACAGTGACACACTGTAAACAGGAAAATTAACAGCATTTTTAAGCAAAGCTCAGAATCACAACTAGACGCAAAGTTTAGTGCTGCTTAAAGCTATTGAGCAGATTTTTATTAGTTGATAGATAAGTACTTTTCATTTTTAATTTGTCTGGGGCTGTTCCTCAGTTAAGAGAGATAAATTAGATAGAATCAGGAATGCCTTTTCCTTGTTATTACCTAAGTTGTATAGTTGTCAAAACTTTCAGTTTTGTTGTATAACACACAAACCATCCCCCCCAAAGAAATGTAGAGAATAACGGGATTTGTTGCTGTTCATTCAGAACATTTCTGAATGGTTCTATATCAAAAAGTAATAATCCCACAATTGGTTCCCATGGAGACATATAACCTGAAAAATCAGGGGCTATTACCACTGCTCTGCCAAGCCCAAGACTTAAAGCAATCCACAGTAATAGTCTTATTACCATAGCAAAACCCATTAACATAGAAATTTCATTACAAGCCTATGCATTTGCAACCAAACTAATGTGCAGCTCTGATACTGTGTCATAAAAGTCAATATTTAATTGCCTAACTAACAATGAAATTTCTAAGAAAACCAATCATTGTAAAATGAAACTTACTTTGTGAACATAGAAAGTATAGAAAGTTCCAAGTGGAAAGAAAGACACTGGAAACATGAAGGCTGGTTGGATAGATAGTTTAATGATGGACAGGACCACATGGTTTGAGGTCCTGGGCAAAAAAGAGCACATGGATGAGAGAAGAGAGAGATTTATACTCAATCTTGGGCCCCGCCTTGGAGCTTCCTGTTCCTGTGCAAGAAATGTACTCTGATTGGTTGTCAGTCTCCCATGGGACCATGCAGGTATAACTTTGTAGGTTGTATTGAGTCCCAGGCCTGGTTGAATCTTACTGGGTGATGATCTAATGAAGGGACTATGGGCAATCCCAATTATGGCTTAATGGCTTTGTCCTGATTTGGATCTTGAGTGACGGCTAATCCTGGAGCTGAAGGTCTTTTGTGTTGTAGAAAATATCTTCTGGGGGCCGGGAGCTGGGGCTGAGTTTCTGTCTTTAGAAACATGTTTCTCCTTTAGAGAAAGTATAATATTCTGCCTTTTTAATATTTACTAGAATATTTCATTTTTCTAGGAGAGGAGAGAGTGCTAACACTGACATAAAGGTGCATTTAGTGTCTACTTCTGCTCAAATTGTGAAGGATCAGAAATTAAACCTAGGCTGTTTTCAACTCTTGCATATAAAGATGCAAAAATATTTTGCTATTTGAAAGATTCAATGCAAATTCTGGAGAAAGAATCATGAAAGAAAGTAACAACAAAGTAAAACACTAAGGTGAACAAAATATCCGTTATAGTCTTAACCATAGAGATTATTGCTTCTGTCCTGACATTCTCTTGTTGATATTCATTCAGCTGGATCTCCATTCTTTTCAACTGTAGCCGTGGTAGTGCAGTGATTAGAATGCAGTACTGCAGGCTACTTCTGCTGACTGCCAGCAGTTCGGCTGTTCAGTTCCCATTGGCTCAAGGTTGACTCAGCCTTCCATCCTTCTGAGGTTGGTAAAATGACGGTCCAGATTGTTGGGGGCTATAAACTGACTCTGTAAACTGCCTAGAGAGAGTTGTAAAGCACTATGAAGTGGTATATAAATCTAAATGCTATTGCTATATCTGAAACAGAAATCAAAGGTGGTCCCTAAAATATGGCCTGGGGGGAAAAAAAGGTCAGTCATCTAATAGGTGACTGCTTGAATGTGCCACCCATTGATGCTATAAAGAACTCCCTGTTGGAAAAAGTCAGGATGCAAACATATAAAATAAGCAAGTAATTTAAAGCAATTCAAGTGCTTAGAGTCTATTCTAGCACCACTCATTCAAGAGGAGACAATTCCTAACATTCCACTTATAGCAAATAAAAGCAGTGTATCCCATAATTGGAAACTTTACTAAATTTAAATATTTTCAGATTAAAATTATAATTAAAAATATTTGTTTCTTTGTTTTGCTGTGCTTGGGATCCAGGACTGGGGTTGAGGTATAGAATTCTGATTAACCTAGTTTCTGTTTACTATTGTGACTGAAGATTAATTCTTTTTCTCTTTCTCTCTTTCTTTCATCTCCAGGAAGAAATAAATACCTAACAATTGCCAAGAAAACTAGATGGATTCAATCACCATAAGTCAAGCTCAAGAGTGCATTCAACTTTATAAAAACAGGATATTTAATTCAGAACCAAGTCTTGTTTAGTTAAATCCTTTTTATTCCATAGTAAGTAATTTAAAAATGCTGGCTGATTAAGTCTCACTGGAAGTAGCAGCTCCTTCATTCTCAGTTTTCCCCAGTTTTACTCGATTCTCTATGATGCATGAAGTATAAAGTGCTAAAATTGCTGACTTCAATAAAGACGGCCAAAATAGTGATTGCTGTCAAAGAAAGAATTCCTTTTATTCAAACATATGTGAAATATTGAAGTAAAGTCAACATTTAATTATTTAATGTCTTTAAATATTGGCCTTCTAATTATTGCATGAGTTAGTTCCATTTTCTTTGCACAAAAGGGATCAAAAGTATGTATGCATGTGTCACAATCTCATTTTCTGATGAAAGATCTCTCTTTGGTAGTGTGTAAAAAATAGTAATTGAATCAAGATTTTGCAGAGAAAGATGAAACATTACCAAGGCTTTGCATAAATGAGCACTGGCATAGTAACTGAAAATCTAGAAAGTAAGAAACGGAAGAAAGTCTAATGCAATATCAGTTGTTTCTTGGGTTAGGAAGGAATTAGGAAGGTGCAGATTAGCGATTTAAAAATGAAAAACTCCTTTTTTTTCACTATATGATAACGAAGGGATAAGTACTATATACATCAAATGCATGGGGTGCAGCCGCCCTTGTGATTTTTCTTTATGCTATACTGAGTGTTCGGTTTCCCAATCTAAATTAAGATCACTGTGCATTGAAGTAGGAGCTCTATCTTTTCCTTCAAATAACTGAATTCAAAAAAAAAGTTGCACAGAAGCATCCACACAAGCACTTGGTGATTTTAAAAAGAAAAGAAAAGAAAATCTGTGTTCATGAAAGTGTGAATAAGAGGTTGAGAGAAAAGAATTAGTCTTTCTTTCATTATATGCAGTGGTCTCTATTTAAACTGGGCCAAAATACAATTATATAATACTACATTTAAAGCAAAGGAAAGAAAAGGTACAATTAGAACAAGAATAGACTTCCTTCCTTCCTTCCTTCCTTCCTTCCTTCCTTCCTTCCTTCCTTCCTTCCTTCCTTCCTTCCTTCCTTCCTTCCTTGGAAGGAATGGGAAGACGACACATTAAAGACCATTTTAACCAGAATCCACATGGGAATAACATATGCCTCACAGATATGCTTAACAGAAGTGTTTTCTTTCAGGGAGTGGTAATTAGAAAAAAAAAACCATGGTAGTCAAACAATCATGTGACTGAAATTTATCCCCTTTTTATGGGCATATAAACTTAAAAAGGAGTAGGTTTTTTATTTTGGTGCAGCTACCATCTTAACTTTCTTCTGACTAGCCCTACAATAGAAATACCACTTCTTGTTATAAAATAAACAACTAGAGACCAGTGCTGGTGAAAATTAACTGTGCACAATAGCTTTCTATTAAAGTGAATATAACAAAGGATTAAAATGTGGAGAGTGGATTGTAGTTCAGTCTGTTTTCTTTATACATACTTTGTTTCAGTTAATTGTATTAAACATTACTAATAGAAATAATAAAATTTAATACAAACTACACAAAAGAAAAAATAGTCAATCAATCAGAATAGAGCTGGAAGGGACCTTGGAGGTCTTCTAGTCCAACCTTCTGCTCAAGCAGGAGAGCCTATACCATTTCAGAAAGGTGGATGTCTAGTCTTTTCTTAAAAACTTTCAGTGATGAAGCACCTACAACTTCTGAAGACAACCTGATTCACTGATTAATTGTCCTCATTATTAGGAAGTTTCTCCTTAATTTCATGTTGCTTCTTTGCTTGATGAGTTTCCATCCATTGTTTCTTGTCTTGCCTTCTGGTGCTTTGAAAAATAAGTTGACTCCCTCTTCTTAGTGGTAGCCCCTGGAATACTGCTATGATGTCAACCCTAGCCCTTCTTTTCTCTAGGCTGACCATACCTAATTACTGCAAACGTTCTTCATATGTTTTTTGTCTCCAAGTCCTTAATCATCTTAGTAGCTCTTCTTTGCACTTTTTCCAAAGTCTCAATATCTCTTTTGTAATGTGGTGAGCAAAACTGAATGCAGTATTCCAGGTGTGGTCTTACTAAAGATTGATAATAGCATACTATTTATAATAGTATAAAAAAGAAAGGGGGGGGAAGGAAGAAACTTCTCCCTTCAACTCAATTTCACTAAAACAATTTTAGTAGCTTATTATCACCTGTTAATACAACATACGGTAGTACCCCGATACTTGATTGTTTTGAAACTTGTCGAATTTTGTACTTGTTGCATTTTGACGTGAAAACTTTGTCCTGGTACTTGTTTGTTTGGTCCTTGACATGCAAACTACAACTAGCCAGTGTTGTTTCCAACTGAAACAAAGGGTCACACATGAATTATGTAAAAGCTGTGCACATCCCCATGCAATCTTAGCTTCTATGGTCATTGTGTGTACTTTTGCACTTCTTTTGCTCATCAGAACAAGTAAATTGAAGTTTTTCTTTTATTTAATCTAAGTATTCACTACGTTTTAGGTCTATCTCATGTAAAGTAATGGTACACAACCTTGTTTTTTTACATATTGCTTTAAAATGTTTGGGAACACATTAAATTTCCCTTATTTGTTTGGTACTCATCATTTTTGGTATTTGTCATGCCTACCAGAACCAATTAACAATATACTGACGTACCATTGTATACTCTTTTCACCCATAATTAATCTCTTAATTAAAAATAAAATCCAAAAGCGTCTTCATTCATTCCTTATCAACAAAAGTACAATAAGGAATACTAGTTACAAATCATTATCTATTTTCACTTGGATCAAATAAGCCAACCTTGTATTATTTCCCTATACTTTTAACAATCTTAATTTTTAACTACTTCAAATAAAGTAACAGAGCTTGATTTCTGGTCATCTTTTTTTCTCAAGAATTTGAATCAAATTTTTCTGTACATCCAGTAAATAGTTTGTCCCTTTTATAACATGACATCTAAAAAATCATTCAACATCTTTTGTACATTCAGTAAAAACTGAGTTATCCAAAACCCTCTTCTGATTTAGTAAAATCAATAAGAATGATATGGAGAAAGATGTATGGGATTTACAAACAAAACTTGTTGAAGTTTTATTACATAAAAGAGATAAATAAAACTTTATATAATAAAACTTCAACTGGTTTTGTTTGTAAATCCAGTACATTTTTCTCCATACCCTTCTCATTACTTGTCACATTTAAATCTACATTCTAATTAACTTCAAGCTTACCGGGGGAAGCTTATGTTTTTTCTGCAACTTCATTAGAACACCATCTATTTATCATGTCAAATAATTTCAAAGATCAATCTTCCAAAATACCCATCAATATTTTACTCCATTTTTTATTAAAGAGGCAAATGTATTATCCTCTAGCTCCTTCTAGTGTCAAGCCTTCAAGATCCATTATCATGATTCCTCTTAAAGAAACCCAAACAATCACCATTTCCCATGGAAAGGATTCTTTTAATTAATTTAAAATCCACAGGAGGGATTCTTCTAATTAACTCAAAATTATAATTCTATCTGGACCCATATTTCTTTGTCAATAGTCTAAGAACTTTTTTGCTATTTAATCCAAAAAGTAATGTTTTTCCAAACTTTAAAATTGTATTTGAAGATTCTTTATCTAAGGAGAAGGTGATGCACCCAGTGAATACAGTATAACATGGTGTGGTGGAGGCTCTTAATTTTTAAAAGGCAATGAAAAATATCGCACAAGAACAAAAAATGAGTCTTGGTCAAGCTCTATCTCCTTAAGAAAGGCTGCATTCACGATAAGAGCAAATGCTCCGCCCTTGACTCCCAGCAATTCAACTCATAAGTCAATTGTAAAACACTAATTACTATGGATTACTCATGAGAAATGACTGTCTGGAGTCATGTTGGGTTATGTCAAGATCTCTCATTTCAGTCAGGAGATTATGAAGGCCAGGATCCTACATGCAGCTGCCAATCTCCATCATAAGCACCATCCTGCTGCATTCATGGCACTCTCACCAGAAGTCCTTATACCTAAATTTAATGGATTGGGTTCAATGTCTACAGATGTAGAATTATTTTAATTCATCAATATAATAACACAGAAAACTCTTAAGAGCCATCCTTTTGACAGAGGGGAAGATGAGTACTCTTTGAAAAAGAAACATTGTTTTGGGATATCTTTAGGAAACAAGTCCTTTTGAAAGCTTATTTTGCCATCTTCTAATCATCAGGATCTAATAGCACAGGATAAATGTCTATGGAGATTCTCAGTCATCCAGGTCATGGTTGTCCCAAAGGTGCTTTTTCAAGAGGCAAATGGACTTTCTTGTTTTTCTTTCAAGACATTTCGCTTGACTTGGACTGTTTGATGGACTCTGATACCTCTATTTCCATGAAAGTAAAAGCCTATTTAAACTGCAGTGTCTCTGGATACTGGTTTGTGTGTTCTCCAACACCACTATCACAACGCTTCTCTGAATGCACTTGCTCTCCCAACAGGGAGCGTACCTAACAGCCATTATGTACAGTTGCAGGATGAAATTGTTGTGATTATTCATGAGCGGTAACCTGGTTTCAATGGAAGCTATAAATTGCCTATTTTGCACGTTTGTCTTCACCTATGCCATGCAATTGATTTTTACTCACCGTTGTAATCATAAGCAGTCTGGTGGGATATTTATTTGCTATGCCATTTCTCAAGTTACATCTCAGGTGTCTAAGGTCTGAGATTAGATGACACAGGCAAATTAATTCAGGTTATGCTCTTCCCATTTCAGTTCCACATAGCCATTTACTTTTACTTTGATAAGCAGATAAAATGTAAACATTTTTGCATTTTTAAATATAATATGCCTGAAGAATGCTTAGCATTCTAAAATTGTTCACTCTTAAATTTGATTTTATAAGCAATGCTTTTATAAATGTAATATTCCTTGCCTTTTTAAAACCTATTATTCTGATAAAAACTATTAATTTGGGGAAAAATCCAATGAATTTAATTTATAATACATTGTGTCTGCTTTTCAATGTTTAAAATAAAATTCCATATAATTGCATTATTTCCTTTTTTTATCTAATGATATCTTGTATATCTATTTGTTCTCAATAAAGTAAGAATGTATCAGTGATTAAATTGTATGATAAATTGTAACAACTGCCCTGAGACAAGCTGAACTCTTGATAACTCCATAGATAGTCAAGTGGCTTGTCATTGTCTTCTTGTAGATTATTGTTCATTCAGTGTAGCTTGCACCCTGGAATTTTCTGAGAATTCCCCTTCTAAGGATTTAGTACATCTAAGCCTGCTTAATTTTTCCAAGCTCAACCAAGGTCAATGAGGTGCTACCATGAGATGCTGATTCCTAGTGCTGTAGCAGATTTACCCTGGTTTTAGAAGTAAACAGACACAACCAAAGGATGTGTGTGTTTGTGTGTATGTGTGTGTGTGTGTGTGTACTTCAACTCTCAGAATTTCCCAACTAGCATGGGAGTTGACGCCCACACCCCTTAACATTTCTGAGGTTAAGAAACACTAGTCTTTAGTCTGCCTTGCATTGTTTGAGAGGAATGAAGAGCAGTTTCTTGTGTATACACCTAAAAGCAAGTAGAAGTAAAAAGATATAGGTTCCCTTCACACATATGTGCTAGTCATTCCTGACTCTAGGGGACGGTGCTCAACTCTGTTTCAAAGCTGAAAGAGCCAGTGCTGTCCGAAGACGTCTCCATGGTCATGTGGTTGGCATGACTAAATGACAAAGGCACACAGAACACAGAACCTTCTCACCAAGATGGTTCCCATTTTTCTACTTGCATTTTTATGTGATTTTGAACTTCTAGGTTGGCAGAAACTGGGACAAGTAACGGGAGCTCACTCCGTTACACGGCACTAGGGATTCAAACCGCCAAACTGCCAATCTTTCTGATTGACAAGCTCAGCATTTCAGCCACTGAGCCACCCCTTGGAAGCAGAAGTAGAACACTGGAAAAATTGTAGGCAAGTTGTTGGTATTGATTAAGAAGTGATAGTGTGTAGGCAGTTTGGTTAATTTTAACAGTGGTTATACCTGCTCCTGTTCTGCAAACTAGCAGAGACTGCTACCCTAAAAGGAGACCATACACAGATGTTTTTCCTCAAACTAGGACCTGAATCCAAGCCAGAGGAAACAGCATATTCTTCTCTTCACTGAATTGTAATACTCTAGCCCTTCAGCATTGTAAGCAGATACAAGTCTGTGTAGCTCTAATTCTTCACCTGTTGAAAACCATGAGAGTAGGTTTCATTAAGATCTAATTTTATTATATTCATATCCTGCCTTGATTTTATACAATTCAAAGTGGGGTACATAAAACTCCTGCCTCCTGTTTTTGCCACAACAATGCTATGAAGTGAATGGGACCAATAAAGACCCTCTGGTCCTAAGTCACCTAGACAGCTTTCATGCCTAATAGAAGACTATAATTCCAATTCTTTTGATTTTTTGCCCATCACTCTGAATGCTACAATAATCCGACTCCCTGTGTTTTAGTTAAATATGCTAAACTATATACCTATAGTATGTGGGCTGTTCTTCTTGATTTCACTCATAATCTCTATGTCAGGGTTCCAAATAGCATCCAAAAGTAAATCAGAGTCCAAGGCAAAGTATTGCTCAAAGTTCCAATTTATTAAGAGAGCCATGTTGGCACATCTGGGAAAACCCGAATCTGAAAACTTCCTGGTTTTCCTCACCCAGTTGAAAGTTCAAGATCTTGGCCCCACACCCACAAGTCCATCATATGGTCCAATCTTCCACTGCCATGCTGGCAGTTCCACTCATCTACCTCTGGTCAGGTGCAGAGGTGCAAAGACAAAGGATGACCTTGGCTTTCTAGAAAGAATTTTGTTATGGCTACCTCACATCTCACTCCTACAATTCCCCCTCCCATTTTCCCACAATAAAAAAATGCATAGTAGAATAATAGAAAGTGTGGCAGGCCAAAGATCCAAAAGAAAAGATGGCTGAAGGCCTGACATCCTATTTTTAATCAAATCCCAGTTTTTAGTCTATTGCATTGTCATTTGGTTTTCTCTGATGGTGGTTCAGGCTATGCAGGCTCTCTGAAGGCTTTGTGAAAGTGGCATGCCTTCTACCCCCACCCCATCCCATTATCTATCTCCTACAACTGGAACTCAAATCTCATTATCTTCTTTTCTAGGAAGAATAAGTTATAGAGAAAGCCAAACTGTGGCTATTTCAAACTCCTACATGGCCATATTGAAATGCATTTAATCCCTAACTCCTATAAGTATCCACCTTTGAATCCTGTTAACCCACTTTGATTTGCTGCCCACAACTGATGCCTCTCTTCTTTTTTTAAGAGTCATGGTGGCACAGTGGTTAGAATGCAGTATCGCATGCTAAATCTGCTGACTGCCAGCAGTTTGATTCTGAGTGGCTCAAGGTTGACTCAGCCTTCCATCTTTCCGAGATGGGTAAAATAAAGACCCAGATTGTTGGGGACAATATGCTGACTCTGTAAACTGCTAAGAGAGGGCTGTAAAGCAATATGAAGCTGTATCTAAGTCAAGTGCTATTGCTATTTTGATTTTGCCTCAGCATATATTTGTCACCAAGATATGTCCAAACCTTTTTCAAAATGTGACACACCAGAAAGCTAATATATCTCCATAATGAGACCTATGATATTTTTTTCTCCCTTATCTGTGCACATGGCACCAAAACTGATGGTTTTTAGAAGTTGGTTAAAAACATTTTTGCTTTCATATTTCTAACATAATTGGTGATTTACATGATTTAATGTCTGTTTCATTTTCCTAGTAGTCATATTTGATTGTATTCATGAAGTATTTTACCTTATTTTAATGCTGTTTGTGATAGATGTCTTAGTGTGTGGTGCTCTGTCTTGGAAATATAAAATTGAAAGCTAGATTAAAAATATTTTAATCGCTAAAGATGTACTCGAGAGCTTTGTCTGAGATCATGCATCTTGCTATAAATGAAATCATGACTGCCCACATTGGTCATTACTTTTAAATGCAAGAATCAGAAATAGGAGTGATTTACTCAGTTTATACTTCAAAATTAGTACATTTAAAATATTCCCTAGTCTCCAAGTGCTTCTGTCTAGTGCTAAACATCTAATCTATGATTATATACTATGCACACATAGTCACATACAAAGAGAGATGCATGTATACATGCATACATATGCAGGGTTTCTCAAAAATTGAAAAAAAGTCTGGAGAGAGGATGCTGACGTTGCAACAACATGACATGCGATCTTGGAGCTCCAAGATCACAGTTGATACTTTTGCCACTGGACTGTCCTTTTGGCCCTAAACCATGTTGAAGAGACGGTGATAGGGAAGAGTATGTCCTGCTGATCTCCGGGACACCGCAAAGTCCCTAATTGATCCAGGAGAAGCTCTTTTTCCAAGTGACAGAAGTGTAGCCTTTGAAGCTGCTGAAGCTGGGACAGCTCCAGAACGGGAGGAAAACGGAAACAGAAAGTGTGCCCATCTGGTGAGGAAATCCTTTTATTATAAAAGAGTCTAACCAAAAAAAGAAAGAAAAAGAAAGCTAAATTAAATTTGAAAACAGAAGAGAATTAGTGGCAAAATTAAGCCACATTAGATAGTTTGTTATCCTTTTTTTATGCAAATGTTTCCTATTTCTTAAATTGAACAGATTAGTTTTTCTTCTACTACTCTTTATATTCTTTCTTTTAAAAAGCTTTTTCTTTATTTTTATAATGCTGGATTGGATGGTCTTTTTTCTTTTTTTCTTTTGCTCCACTTAGAATTTTTGTTTTCTTTAAGCCCGGAATATAAAGAATATATAAAAGGAATACAAAGAGGGCTGTAGGAACAGAGGGAAAGGAAGTAACATTGCCACTTGGAGGCTGGAGGCTTGAGTTTTGGAAATATTGTCCTTTCTTTTTTCTTTTTGATCATTTGACTTTGTATTTCAAGGTTCTTTAGCTTGTTTAAAGAGTGATAGTGAGAAGAGCATGGGTTGTTTATACAGGTGCTCTTCGGGAACATCATTGGTAGCTAGAGTGGAATGAAAACAAAGCCTGGTCTTGAAAGATTACAAATGAACTTGATTTAAACCTAATAAAAAGTTTTGAATGCCAAAGTGGCAGTGTTTACAAGTGGGGAAGAATGGTGCAACATGAAAAAGAAACCTTAATATTGCAAAAGATTATGTTTGAAATTCAAAAATTATTAGACATAACAGAGAAAATTGAGAAGAGATTGGAGATCATAGATTGTAGATTGTAGAATTTGTAAAAAATTGATGGAAAAATTGAGGATGTTCATCAAATGAAGAAAGTGGAGGTCAGAGCTCTAAAAACTGAAGGAAAAAATAAACAAAGAGATAAGAAAATTGTTGATACCAATAGTGAACTGAACATGGTTGGAAATGGAAAAAGTGAGGTATGGAAAGGGGAGAAAGATGGACTGGAGCTTTACCCCAGATTTCAAGGCATATAAGAAGAAAGGAGAAAAGAATTTATGGAACCAATGAGATAAATTTTGTCAGAAGTACTAGTGATAACCAAATATAAGCTGATTGAAGAAGCAGATGGAGGGTTTCAAGCTTATACAAGATATGCAACATGCAACAAGTTGGGAAGAGAGGTCCATACAAAATTTACTAAGGAATTAACCAGAATACTAATGCCCCAAATGGCAAGAGACATAAGACTGCACTATTACTGGAAAGACACAGGTTGATATATGAAAGCTTATTATAAAAATTTAGCCAAACTTAGTTAAATTTAGAGCATTATGTAAAAATGAAGTGATAATGGATATAGCTAAATAAATGATTGATAATGATTATAATGTATACATATGTATTGATTTGATAAGAGGAAATTTGATATAAATTGCAAATGGTGACTATGAAAGGAGGTATAGAAACTGTGTTATGTATGAAAGCTTATAATAAAAAATTAAGTCAAACTTAGTTAAATTTAGAACATTAGATAAAAAATGAAGTGATAATGGATATAGTTAAATAAATGATTGATAATATTGTGTGTGTGTGTGTGTGTGTGTGTATGTGTATATGTGTATATATGTATATGTATGTATGTATGTATGTATGTATGTATGTATGTATGTAGTGTCACAACCCCTGGTATGCCCCAATTATGGGAGGTTGCTAACTGCTTCCATTCTCTGTCTATCAGCTCGTCACAAGAGACCATCACAACAGAAACCCAATATTTTTACTGTTGCCTTTGTTACATTTGTGTTGTATTTGTGCTGATAAAGTCTCCCTTTATTTATTTATCAGCACAAATACAACATACACACACACACACATATACATGCATGCATGCATACACACACACACACACACACACACACACATATATTGTATTGGTTTGATAAGAGGAAATTTGATATAAATTGCAAATGATAACTACGAAAGGAGGTTTAGAAACTCTGTTATTAAATATAACCAATTTTTATTTAGAATATGTTATAAAGATGTAATATTGTTGGATGATATTGGGAAGAGCTAATGGAGTGCCATTATGTGGTTTTTCTTTAAATTTGGAATATTTTAGATAAAGGGACGTAAAAACAATTACAGTCAAATGAAGGTTGAGGTATGATAACAGTAATATATATATAAATATATTTGATGTAAAATATATGATTTGACTTGAATCGTAGGTGATAACTGTGGAAGGGATGCACGGAAATTTTTGTAACCAGTCGACACACTTTCTGCAATTTGTAATGGAAGATGGGTTTTTTTGGGGGGGTGTGTTTTGTCTATTTGTGTTTATTCAAAAATAAGAATTTGAATTAAAAAAAATTGAAAAAAGTCTGTTATTACCTCAAAAGTCTTAGCTTATTACCCCAAAAGCTCAGCCATATTAGTCAATATTCACACATATTTCAATACCGATTTATTTCATTTAATATTCATTGCATAAGTCTACTGCAATATACGTTCAAAATCTGTTGCAGCTGCACCAAATTCTCTTGCAGCTACTTTGAATTCTCTGTAGACACTTAGCAAAAAACAAAGCAATGCAACATTACAAAGGAACATTACATACATCTTTTTTGGGTACCCCGTTTCTTTTTTCTTCTTCCATTAAGAGTTCTGAAAAAGTAACTGCTTTATCTTCATTTTAGTCAATTGCACACATCTGAAATACATGTGATTAGACTTTGTGAGCCCCAACCTAACAATATGCAAGAAGAACTGATTTTCTGTTTAAATAAACCCTCTCTGAATTCAACTTTAAGGATAACCAAAATCTCCATTTACAACAGTCTTATAAATTTCACAGGAAGTTATGTTCCCTTTCCAAAGCTTGTAGAATTACCATAGTATAATAGTGTATCTCTTGTAAAATGAGCTGTCTGTTGAGAAACATTGGGCTCCGTTAATAACATATGTTGGACATTTGCTGAAAAGTTCAGAATGAATTTTTTTCTTTTTCCTTTTGAGCCCCCAACCTCTAGGATGGTTTTCATAGAATCTTCATTTTTTAACAGTAATTCAGCAGTGATGAGCGATAATAAAATAATAAACAAATGCCTGCAATATGTAAGCAAAGAAAGTCAAGCCAAAAATACATTTATTTGTTGCGTGAAGTGAATAATTTGTTGAGGGGGTTTTGTTTTGTTTTTTGGCTCTAATCTCCCAAGCTTCCACTTTTCATGTTTTATAATGCTTTTGTCTATTCTTTTTCCTTTAGAAATCTCAGTTACTGAGAAAAGGCATCTTTTGTTACTCTATCTTGAAGACTGTAATTGTATAAAAGAGGAAAGGGGCAAAATTACAGACAGAGCACAATGAGCAATTTATCAATATTGTACTTGGGACTAAGTACCTTGAAGTAGTGTGAAGATTAGAAACCAAAATTATCTTTCAAAAATGATTCATTTTGCCATTTTTAATACTTAGAGCTCTCCCCCTTTACCAATTGCAAATTCTAATCCTGCTATTACTTATGTCTCTTCTAGTCTTGTATTTCCTTTTTTAATAATAAAAAGGCACCTGAAATGACTTCTTTTCATTCAGTTCTGAACATTTTAAGCCCAAACAAGAACTAGCATAGAATCAGCCAGTAATAAATAAGTGTTTTATCCCAATGTTTGATACTTCATGCTTGGACATGTGTCAGCAAACTGTACATGTGGTGGAAATCTGCATGTATGATTATCCGTTTAGAGTATAAGTAAAGAACATGTTCTTTGATGGCATTATTTATTATGTTTTGCAATGCAGGTCCAACAAATTTGTTTCTGTTTAAAGCCTAAATTAACCAACCCAACATTCATTTTCAAAATTTGTAGCAACAACTGGGGAGCCACAAACACCCTTAGAAGAATGAAATATTTTGAGGAATATTTTTAAAAGGTAGAATGAAATATTTCTCATAAAAGAGAAATAAAAAAAATCTTAAAGGAGACTGAAACTCAGAGCCCCAGCCCTCTGCCCCCAAGTAGATACTGAGCTGACACAGTTTTTAGAAATTCAGATTTGGTAATCCATTACTCCCTGCAGCAAAGTCTGAACAAAGGCAGATTAGCCCTCACCCAAGAGTCAACATAGGGCAAAGCCATTAAGCCATAATAGGAATTACTGCATCACTCTCCAAACTTCAACTAAACCTAGCTCAGCAAACACCTAAAATTAGTACTTTGCCTGTAGAGCCAGCTATGACCCCTACACAACCTCTACATGGCATCGTAGATTCTGACAACAGCCAATAGAATGCATGTACTTGCACAGGAACAGGAAGCTCAAGTGCAAATCCCAAGAGAAGGTATAAAAACCTCTCACCCTCAACTCCAAGTGATCAGTTGCACCAGACCCCATGTGGTTCTGCTTCATCATTAAACCATCCTTGCAAGCAGCCTCCTTGTTTCCAATGTCTTTCTCCCAGCTTGGAACTGAAACAGATGGATATTTCTTCCAACACAACAATAAAGAAATGTATACTTGCTCCTTAATTTTTATAAAGCAGAATCAAATGATTCATCCCTTTTCTAGACAGTAGTGGAGATTTGTTCCATTGTGAGGTATTATTCCTCAGTTCTATCATATGCCTCATTGCTTCAATTATGCCTAACCAAGGTAGGCACAGGAAAAGCATTTATCCACCCAGTATTCTACTTTGGATATTTTTCACAATTTAATACCTATGCAAAGTTAGATTCTCAATCAATCTAATCCAGTTTCTGAAGTGGTACTTCTTTGTTAGTGATTTGGTATCTGTACAATTTCAACTATCTGTCCTTTGCTCAGATGGTTTTACATGCATAGTTCCCTGTATTTCTTAAATTTTTATTTTTCATGCTGTGGACAAACACAAGCATTTTATGTCATTAAATTACTGTTTACAAAGCTATCTTGATAGTGCATCTAATAATGTCAAGCTATGTTTTTCCCTTCATCCATTCTGATATATGGATTTGCTTTCTAATAAATTTATCAAAAAAACATTTATTGATAAATTTTGCATGGATAGTTTCCATATATTTCACTTATGAAGAGGAAAGATTGATACGAGTACCCCGCCTTTCACTGTACTATGATTCATTCTATGATCTGTAGCTTTCCATATCTCAGTTAAATCCCAAATGAAGACTTTATGAGGGACTTTCTCTAAGGGGGCTTTTTGGTATTAAAAGCAGTTTATGAGCATTGAGGAAGGGATATAAAAATCACTCTAGATAGCTGAAACATAGGAGGAAAATACTTGGCACAACTTTATTGTTTACTACAAAGGAGACATTTAGGTGTAGCATAGGCCAACATCCAAACAAACTACACAACAGCATCCCTGCTACAAAAAACATTGTTCAAGAATTTTTAATTAACACCAAGAAAGAAACACAGAAGCTATTTTTTTATAAAAAGAAACAATTGGAACACTGAAGGGTAATTCAGTATTAATCAAGATACCTCTTACATTGATGTATATTCAGAGATGTGGATGCCTGTTGCTAAGGCTCTGAAAAGAGAAGAATTTGCAAGGACATTAGTAAGAAATGGGCCTGAATCCAGAGCAACAAAACTGACACAATTTAGAAAGAAAGGAGGAAATGCATGTGATTGTTCTTATAATTGATTGTATGAAAAAAGCTTGATGCTGTTCTTGACTATCCAAGACTAAATTGTATAATCCCACACCGGTCACCAAATTGTAACACAGAAAAGTGGTAAATTAATAAAATACTAATTTTATACAATACAATACAAATTTAAATTCAGTAGTTTTAAGTGAGCAGATAAAATGTAAATGGGGTCTATAAGCACCACCAAGAAGATCAGAAACTGCTTCTTTAAAATTTTTCCTTCCCCTCCCTTTTTTTTTCCTTTTCCTTTGTTTTTCTTTCTATGTTTCTTTTTCACCTTCTTCTTACTTTTCTTTACTCTTTTTAGTTCAAATTTTGTATTACTTCTTCAATTAGAAGAATTTTTATAAAACGTTCATTGCATTTAAGTTTATGTTTACACTGAATGAAATTGATTTTCGTTTTGTCAGCCCCTCCTTCCCACCCAAAGGTGCAAAAAATCATTTACTGACTTTACATAGTTGCTTACAATGCTTTGAATGTTGATTTTTCTGCAGTCCCAGTAGTCATCTCCTACTTTGGGGAAACAGCATCATAGGGAAAACTAATAAATATTTCTAGGATCTAACAACAGCTTCTTCATTTTCTTTCCAATACGAAAGAAAATGACCATGTTTTTATATACCATATGGTTACATAAATTTGACATAATGTGATACTAATCATTTCACTCAGATTTGCACATTCAAAATTCAGCCCCACATTTGGAATTACCTCAGTATAGATGTAATGATCTATTCAGTAGTGTTAATTCTATGTGCACTTGCTAAACATTGTTACATTGTCCAATCAAGAACCAAATCTAAATGTTAGGTGCCATTTGATTTCAGTCTATTGACTAATTTGTGTGGGACGCATAACAAGCTCTAAAAGTTTATAAATGTAACAATGCTTAATTCAGTCATATGGAAGCTGCCATTATACAAATGGAACGAATGAATGGGAATACAATTACTGCCTTCATTAGCATTTTCCCCAAAACTGTTTTTGAATCTCTATACCGAAGTAGTTTTCCATGTGGTACATGGAACAAGAAAGATGTTCTTTCTGAGGATCTCAATCCTAAACTACCTAGACATGAAACAAAATGTGATGTTCAAAACCGTTAAATGGAAAACAAGCTTGCCAGCTCCACCAGAGTGTGATAATACAAAAGCAGACCAAAGAAATGCCTTACTCTCTCTCTCTACACCCTACTGACCTTTGTGGTTACTAAGTTGTGAGGTGCAAAAGGATTAGTGCACATGAAATCACATTTCCAACAGCCCCAAATTTGCAAATATCAATTTAGGGACTAATTTTGAATAAGCCAAAGTTTTTCAGCAGAAAGAATGTACAGTCTGTTGTCATGGTAAACCCTCTTTTCTTCCCATTTTGACAGCTGAAATAATTTTGCCCTGTTTACTTAGCCTGTTTAGGATATACTTCATTTTTTTTCTCCCTCTAACAAAACAGAAACAAAAAATAGAATAGGAAAAAAACCCAGTATGGGGCAAAAGAAGACCATCATCTCCCACTATTTGATTTAGAAATTGACTCTCAGTATAGCATACAACCAAAGAATACCATCATATCCCACTGTTTAATTTAGATAGTGCTCAGCCTTCCATCCTTCTCAGGTCAATAAAATGAGTACCCAGATTGTTGGGGGAAGCATGCTGACCCTGTAAACTGCTTAGAGAGGGCTATAAAGCACTATTAGTCTAAGAGCTAGTGCTAGTGCTATCAAGAATGATGGAATTGGATGACACTTTAGAAGAAGGAAAAAATCACAGCCTTTGTCATCCTTTCACATTGCACTAAGTTCAACAAGGTAATGTTGAACTTTAAGAAGTGTAAGGTCCTACATTTGGAAAAGATGAATCAGATGCACAAGCACAACACCTGGTTTAATAGCAATTAGCTAAAGAAATGTCTGGATATTTTTATAGACTATTAGCTGTATTCATCGTACAGTATGGTGAAACAACTTTTATAGAAATTAATACTCACTAAGAAAAGGATTCAATCCAGATCACTGGAAGCAAGAGTCACATTGCCCCCTCTAATGGTTAGAGCAGTGGCCACCAGTGGTTTTTCCATGGATTGGAGGGGGCATGGTTTTGCATGCTGTCTGCATACTGAAGATAGGGCTTCACTTGTTTGCACAACCTGGTTGCTGGCATGCCACAGATCAGTAACGGTCCAAAGACATGGGTTGGTGGCCCCTGGGCCACTGGTGCATTTCCAGGCACTCTGTTTTAAGAGATGGAGACGATGGAGCTGATTTTTAAATAGGACTGATTGGGTGCCTGTCAGGAATGGTTTAGTGGATTTCTGCACTGAACAGGATATTGATTAGACTTTAAATGTGCATAAACATTTCATTGTACAATATTTGCTTTCAAAATGGCAGCTGCACAGAGAGAACTTAGCCTGATCAGAATATGTAATTTATTTGTTTTTATATATTTATTTAACCAATTTATAAGGCTGCCTATCAATCAGGAATGACTCTAGGCTGCAAGCAGAACCCACACGATTTGTTAAAATAAACAGCTAAAAACTTTCTATATATCACATGCCTAAAAGCATTTGAGATTCAGTAAAGAAACTGCAAACAAATGAATAAACCAGCAGGGTTTGTTAAACATACTGGCCTAAACAATCAAAGGGCATTTGGGGAAATGTTTCACAAGGAAGGCACTATAACAGAAATGGCATAACTTTTTTTTTTTTTTTTTTTTTTTTTTTTTTTTTTTGTTTTACTATATAAAATATTTTATTCAATTTTCACATTCCATTTGCAATCATTTATATACAGGGTATTTACTATAAGAAAAGAAAAAAAAAGAAAAAGGGAATAAAACGAACAAATAAAAAGGAAACACAACTCATCATTCACAACCCCACCTAACCCTTGCATCCTCCATACACCCCATCTACCCCCTCCAACTTTCCTTTCTCCCTCTAACACTCCCCTCCTACTTCCCTTTCCCCTCAAACCTTCCTTCTCCCCTTACTCCCCAGACACCCTCCTTACATTCCCCTTACTCCTTACATTCCCCTTACTCCTTCCTTACTCCTCCCTCTTCCTTCCCTCTACCTCCCTCCTTGGTGTATGCCTTTATTCGAGTATTGTTTGATCTGATAAAAGTAAAGTGAACCAAGGAAAATAATAATAATAATAATAATAAAAAAAAGAACCACCGTATATAAATACATTCTTGTTCTTATTAAAACTATATTAACACCCCCCCACCCCACCCCCCACAATCCCCATCCCTAGTCCTCCCGACTTCCCAGGGCCCACACCTGGCACTACCTTCTATCTAAAATATCTTGTATACATATGGATTAAAAAATAAAAGTAATATATCAAAAAAAAAAAAAAAGAAAAGCAGAGAAAGAAAAAAAAAAGGAAAAAAAGAAAAGAGAAAAGAGAAAAAAGAAAAAAAGAAACCACTCTTCGTGTTGATCTCAGCCCCCCATCTTTATCTATGCTTAAATAGTATAAATCATTCTATCTATATTTTATTCTCATCTCTTACTTCTTTGCTATTTACCCCGACCTTCTGTAGGCTCTCCCGTTCCCTTCCTAAACCTCATGATCCCTTCCAATAAGATTTAAGCAACGTGGTTCATGCCATATATTCAGATATAACTTTACAGACAAGTAATCAAACTTTCCCTTCTAGTAAAATTTAAACAACGTAAGTGATCTTTCTTTACCCCTTTTTCAAACAGTAATTCAAAATAATCTAACCAGATTTCCCCTTCTTAGTAAAGTTAAGCAGCGTAGATCAGATATTACTTTACACAGGAATCAATTTCTATCTTAAGATAATTCCAACCGACTTCCCCTTCTAATAGAATTTAAATAACTTAGTTCATTCCACATGTATTTTACCCTCATCCCCCACTTGTCTGATATTTACCACTATCAAATTTATACTACCATTTGTTTAAAATATAACTCAGAGCGATTTGTAGCATAAATCATTCCACATATTCCAATAATACTTTCAGCAAGAGTCAGTTAACCTTCTATTTTAAGGTAGTCGCTTCTAACAAAGTTTAAACAACATAAATCATTCCGCATTCTTTTTACAGTTATCTTAAGATAATCCCAAGCGGCTTCCTATTCTAATAAGCTTTAAACAACATAAATTTTGCCCTCTTCCCTTGCTTGTCTGGTATTTACCTCAAATAACGTAGTTCATTCCACATGCATTTTACCCTCATCTCTTGCTTGTCTAATATTTACCACTATCAAATTTATACTAGCGTTTATTTGAAATGTAACTCAAAACTATTACAACCAACTTTCCCTTCAAATAAAAGTTAAATAGCATGGATCATATTCAAATAATACTTTCAGCAGGAGTCAGTTAACCTTCTATTTTAAAATAGTCCCATCTAACAAAGTTTAAACAACATAAATCATTCCGCATTCTTTTAACCACTATCAAATTTATGCTAACGTTACTTTAGAATCTAGCTCAAAGTAGTTTCACCCAGCTTTCCCTTCTGATAAAAATTAGTCCACTTTTTCTACCGGAGAGAGGTCTCAAACCCCCATTCAGTCCTCAACTTTAGGAAGTCTTTTGAAGTATCTAAATTCTCGATCTGCGTTCTTCTGCTTCTCCGAGGGAGGAGGGGCTACCCCCTCCATCTTGCAGCCGCATGGCCAGCCGTTTGCTTTCTCCTTCCGCTTGTCTCTCCTCTCTTCCAAGCGCATCAGGAAGTCCCGCCTTCAGAATCCTACAATAGAAATCTTGAGCCTCTGAAACAGAGTTAAGACGAAATCTTTGATTCTCAAATGTAACCGTGATGCCGGCAGGGGCCTCCCATCTGTATCGAATCTGTTGACTCCTAAGCTCTTTAGTTAAAAAGGTGTAGTCCCTTCTTGCTTTCAACATCTGGGAAGGTATATCTTTGAAGACAATCACGTCCTGGTCATCAACTCGGAGACTGTTATTATGAAACTTTTGCACAATCGCGTTTCTAGATTCTTTTGTAGAGAAATGTATAATTATCCCTCGGGAGCTGTCGCTGTTCCGCTATCAATGAGTTCTGGCGATAGATTTTCCGAATCTGCCAATCAAAGTTAAGTCCCGGGCTTCCCAGCGCATGGCTGAAGGCTTCAGCAAAGGTCTGTTTCAAATTCTCTTGCTCCTTTTCACGGAATCCTCTGACTCTTATTGAAAATGCCTTCCTATCAAAATTTAGCATCATAAGCTGTTCTTCGTTATTTCTAATTTTTTCTTGTAAAATTTGAATATTGGTAGTCAAATCAAAATTAGCCTTCTCCAGACTTTCCAATTTGTTCTCTATTTCAGCAGAGTAATCCGACAGGGCAGACACGGCTGCAAACGTATTCGCCTTCATTTGATTAACTTTAGATTTTAGATCATCATAAAGTTGCAATACAAATTCCTTAAGTTCTTGCTTAAAGGCATCAAAGATTTTAAAGAGATATTCCTGTGTTAAAACTTCTCCAGTAGAGGGCGTAGGAGACAAAGGCTGTATTTCCAAAAAAGATTCTTTAAATTCTTTAGACACATTTGTAGCAAGACGCTTCTTTGATCTGGGTGCCATAATAAATAAACAAGTAAGCAGCGCTTCGCTCCCCTCTATTTCCAAAGAAAAAGAGTTTATTTTGTTAAGGAGCGGTCTGCAGGAAGATAAGCCCGGCTAAGTACATCCAGTAATCATCCACGGAGAGAAATCGCCATTTTGAAGTCTATTTAAACAAAGAAGTCTTTAAGACGAATGGTGCTGGTATTTAAGATAGTAATAAAAGCATAAATCTCACAGGGGTGGTACCCTCCCGTATCAAATCTAGCTTGAAAAAAACTTTGTTTTGTCCTGGGGGGGGCTAGCCTGTCTGGGGCTGCCAAAAAAAAAAAAAAGGCAGCTGAGAAGAACTGGCCGGAGATAAAAGCTCCGCTTCGGCTGGATCTAATCTCTTCCACAGCCAAAAAAAGAAAAAGGCTGTGGCTTACGAATAGACCCTAGTCTACGGAGCTACCCTCCCTGCCCCTTTCTTAGCCAAAAAGGGGTGCTATCTATGATCTTATTTAGATATACAGACCAGATCTCTGAGGAGCTCGGTGGAGCCCTCCTCGGCAACAGGCCACGCCCCCAGGAAGAGAAATGGCATAACTTTTCAGTCCCACAATATGACATTGCTTCATAGAAGGGACCTAGAGGATGCTCACCCCTTTGATTTTGGTGGGGTGTGCAGGGACCCCAATAGGATCAGGTGGCCCCCAGGAAGAAACTCATGCCAGATAGGACTTTATAATGATAACCAGCACCTTGACTTTCACCCAGAAGCTTACTGGAAGTCATTTGGGATTGTTGTGGAACACATAGAACTGCCCACATCATTGCATTTTAGACAAGTTGCAATTTCCAAATGTTCTTCAATAGAGAGCATGTTAACTATGGTTAACTTCACAACAACAGAGCCTCACAATCAGCTACTTGTGGAACAGAGTCTGTGAAAGCCATCAGGGTTTTTCAGATAAAAATAGCTATTAGGCTATCCTGTTCCTGAAGTAGTGGTTGCTTCCAGGCAGAAAATTTAGGAGGGCACAACTCTAAGAGGGATTCACCTGTCTTCCATGGGAGAACTTTCTCTCTGTTTGCTCAGTTCCATTAAAATTGATTACAAAGCTCCTAGTTGTCTCAGAAAATTTGCAAACTAATGGGAAAGTGGCTGGTGAAATTAGCAGAAATTGCTACATTTTATTCAGTTTTGTAAATATATTTTGTGGATTTAATCAGGCCACTTCAGCTGACTGTTATCTGCAGTTTAGTGGTTCTAATCTCACCGGCTCAAGGTTGACACAGCCTTCCATCCTTCTGAGGTGGGTGAAATGAGGACCCAGACTGTGGGGGCGATATGCTGACTCTGTAAACCGCTTAGAGAGGGCTGAAAGCCCTATGAAGCGGTATATAAGTCTAACTGCTATTGCTATTGACTATGAGTATGCTTATGTGTATGTTTAAATAAGAGGTGGGTTCTACCATTTCGGAGACCAGATCAGCCAAACCGATAGTGGATTGTCAGCCTGGGTCATTGGAACCGGCAGCAACCCAGACCAGCCACACCTCCGAACTGGTTCCCGGGTTAGTGCAGCATGTTTTTTCCCCATTTTTTAATGTTCTTGCACATACACAGATTTATTTATGGACAATTGCACATGGGCACAGAGCAAAATTGTCCGTGCACAAAACCGGCAGTAATGCTGGCAGCAATCCACCCTGGTGTAAATGTATCAAATCTAGAATCCATGTTCCAGACTCCAAGTTTTCAGATTATTTCCATTCTATTTGTTGCAGATTACAGATTAACAGAGTTGGAAGGTACTGTTTCCAACCAGTCCAGATTCTATTGATGGGTAATGAACTGTTATTGTTAAGCAACTGGTAACCAATGTTATTTTTTTTGTCCAAATTACATTTGCAATCATTCATACAAACCTTCATGCTAAATCAGATATATCAATAACATTCTCTCAAAATTGCATTTTTAAACATTTAATACCTTCCTGCCATGTCTCTTATTGAAAATAAGCCTCCTTGATTAAAACAGCATTTCTATGGAAACACAATCAGTTATCCAACATTGCTTGTCCCTTTTCTGAACGCTCATAATCATGGCAACAACAGAAGCCCCACATTTTGTGCATAATAGTTTAGAACAAGTTGAGGTCAGACATAGTATTATAGACAGGCATAAACAGGATTATTAAACAGATAAAACAAATGCATACTCTGATCAATTCTTAATTACCTTAAAATTTAAATCCCAGCCCCAACGGAAGTCTCAGGTGCTGTAGTCAAAATCTGCATTAAAATGCAAATAGGCCATTACTTTGTTGGAATTATTTGAACTAGAATATAAGATTTCCTGCAGCCTAATTTTTCTAACCCAGGGACTATATAAGTTTGGATGATTCAGATGTATCAGAAGAATGAGAACAGATTGTTTGTGTTTTAAAATATGAAGAAACAAAGCAGCAAAATAATTGGAAGCAATGGGGAATAAATAAATAAAAATAAGTTGGGATCCATGTCACATATCCTGGGATGCAATAAATTACCTCTGTTTTTCAATTCTCAGTACGGCCATTGCATTATCCAGTGGCAAAACTGGATAAATGATCCATATTCAAATACAATTTTAATGGAAAACAGTGCAGATCTGCAAAAGTAATTTGCTGTGCAGAACGTTACACAATTAAACAATTTTTCACAATATGGAAGTCCAGTGTTCTGAACAATAGCTTGGGATCAAACACAGTAGCAATTAAGAACTCTATGCACAAGAAGTTATGACAATTGTCTTCTTTCTGCAAAAGTAGGCAGTGAAGTGCTTTTCAGAGGAGCAAGGACATGAGATGGAGTTTTTAACTCTTGTTATCAGGATTGCTGTTTGTATTAGGAGCCGCTAATTGCAGATTTGGATATCAGTTCATCAAAAGCTGAGATAACCTTCAAAAGGAGCAAACAGCAAGTATTCTGAAACAATGTGTAAAAACAATAATGAAGACTTAGTATTTAAAAAAAAACAATCCAATGATGGCAATGGTATGACTGAATGAAGAACACCCAAGAATCAAAATATTCCTCTTGTTGTGTGTACTGTACAAGTAAATATCTATGAATAAAAACAACATCTAAACAGGAATCAGATTAAAAATACAGTATTACAGTGGTTCTCAACCTGTAGTTTCTGGATCCTGGGGGCCACAATGTTGTTATTGGGGGGGGCTATGAAGGCTTGAATAAATGTTATGATTTGAATCTTGACTTAAGTCTTGGGGTCCCTGGCCATGGTCCATAGCAGTGGTGAAATTCAAATTATTTTACTACCGGTTCTGTGGGTGTGGCTTGATGGGTGTGGTGTGGCTTGGTGGGCATGACAGGGGAAGGATACTGCAAAATCTCCATTCCCACCCCATTCTGGGGCCAGTCAGAGGTGGCACTGTAGTATTACATTCTAAAAGATGTAATATATGAATTCACGGTTCATGAAGTCTTAAGATAAATATTTTCTTCCTTCCTTTCTTCTTTCCTTTCTTCCTTGTTCCAATAATTTTGTTTTTGCACAAAGCTGCAATAATGTGGACTTTGCACTTTACGCTCATCATAGTATTTGAGGGAAAAGATTGCACAAAATTGAGCTGGTATAAATACACTACAGGAAGGGTGTAGAAGGGAACTAGCTTTTTGTGCCTGTAAAAGCAAAGTTTTCTGTTAAAAAAAGTCGTAACTATAGATTATGTAAAGTAGTTGAAATATTAACTCCATCAAAAGTACCTCCTTCTCCTGCTGCCAGTTTTGTAGTTAATATTTCAAGCATGCCAGCTATTTATTTAATACAGAAAACCACAAGGGCTCTGTTGGCAGAGCTGTAGTCATTCATTATAAAGCTTGGACAGAAACTCCCTTGGTGAGGCTGAGGGATAGCATTGCTTCAGACCATGTAGCTAACCTCTGCTGAGAAGCTCCCTTAAAAGGAATCCAATTGCTATCACATATCTCTGCCCTGAGAACAAATCCAGAATTCAGCAACCGAAACACAGACATTTATAGTGAAAGTTCCATCTGATGTTCTTTCGCTTAATGGACAAATACATTGGACATAATCTTTGAAGCTCTGAGCATTTTTATTATCACCATTACCATTATTGTCAAGCCTTTTTGACCATAAGCAGCTGAAAATACTGTTTATATCTTAGATTCAATGCAATAAGTACAATATCCAAATTACAATTTAATCACTATGTAGCTGCATGGTCATTAAATTTGTCTGCCAGTTCATTAAGAATTCGATATATTCCTAACTTAAAGATTTTGAGTATTCCCCTCAGTAAAAAAAAAGGTGTGAATATTACCAATTGGACCTTGCTAGTAAAGCAATTCAAGATATTGGTGATAGATCGTTCTAAAGCTTTTATAGACATCTAACTTGATAGCACTCCTTATGACAGTCAATTCAGATGTAAGTTATTATAGCAATAGCAATAGCAGTAGACTTATATACCGCTTCATAGGCCTTTCAGGCCTCTCTAACGGTTTACAGAGAGTCAGCATATTGCCCCCAACAATCTGGGTCCTCATTTTACCCACCTCGGAAGGATGGAAGGCTGAGTCAACCCTGAGCCGGTGAGATTTGAACCGCTGACCTGCTGATCTAGCAGTAGCCTGCAGTGCTGCATTTAACCACTGCGCCACCTTGGATTTCAGCCCTCTGTAAGTATTAGATGTTCTGGGTCAAATTTAAGGTTTCAAATTTAATTTAATTCAATGTTTAATAAGTAGCTTTTCTGATCCACTGTGGATAATAGATATATAAAAGGTCAAGACTCTTATTATAGTTATTTGACATTTTTTGAGAACTTGGGTTGGAACCCAAGCAGCAGCGATATGTGGTGGTAGCAATTCCCGTTCCTGGAACAAGCCGAAAGCAGGACTTGTGGAGGTTGAAAACGGACCACACTGTGGCTGAAAATGGGGCACAATGAGGTGGTGATAGATGGTGGCAATCCCCACAGCCTGGAACAGTGATTGTTGGTATTCTGGGAGGCCAAGGCAGCTGCCAATCAGCTGCTCATGCTAAATCAGGCTGTGCTGCAGCTGACCAGGCTATTTGCTGTTTGCTGCAAGCAAATTGCTGGGAGGCAGAGGCAGGTTTTTTTCTTGTTTTCCTCCACAAAAGCTAGGTGCATTTTATAGTCTGGAGTGTCTTATAGTCTGAATAAAACAGTACTTCTCTGCCCTGAACTTTCCATAATGTAAACATATATAAGGATATAACGTAACAATAATAAGGTAGCCTTCATTATCGTGGCAACGTTTCAGTGAGGTCTCACTCGCCATCTTCAGGCTGGGTTTTGGGCTTAAAGTGTGATTGGAGCTGCCCACTTTAAGCCCAAAACCCAGTCTGAAGATGGTGAGTGAGACCTCGCTGAAAGGTTGCCAAGACAATCTTAATCTTACATATACTGTGTGTGTGTGTGTGTGTGTGTGTGTGTGTGTGTGTGTGTGCATTCATGCATGCATGCATGTTTTTGTAGATTTTCACGGGTGTAGGTATGCTGGTCTTGTTGTATTCAGGTCTTTTCCTGTGTAAGATTGAGATTGTCTTGGCAACGTTTCGGTGAGGTCCCACTCGCCATCTTCAGTTTTGGCTTCGTGCTTGAGCCTTCTCTAAGCGGTTTACAGTGTCACTGTATTGCCCCCAGCAATCTGGATCCTCATTTTACCCACCTTGGAAGAATGGAAGGCTGAGTCAACCTTGAGCCAGAGAGAATTGAACTGATAACATTCAATAGAATTAGCCTACAGTACTGCATTCTCACCATATATGAGCAAAATGTCTTAATCAACTTAATAATAACTTCAGGCTAGGTAGCATATAGGACTGCAGTGTAAGGACAAAACTAATAGTATCTTGAAATAAGTTTAGCTACACTATCTCCCCCCCCCTTAGTTTGAGGAACTAAGGAAAGTTTTAAATTTTTGACATTTATTCCAGTATTATTAGAATGATTTCGGTGAACCTGTCAATTACAATGCAGTGATGCACAGAAGTATTCATCTAAAGTCTTTTGATTATGTCAGCTGCATGAATGCAAGAGAGATATTTCTGAGATCTGAGCCCAATGCAGCCATTATTCAAATTAACAAAATTCACCACAGTAGCAACAGTGAACGGTACCAACAAGAAATCATGATTGTCACATCACTTAAAACAAGAGTTTGTGAGATCAGTCAGAATGTCTGCCTTTGTGTGTACTGTTGTACCACATTGATTTCCATGCAATCCTAAAAGCCGGCTTTGCTTCAAAGCTGGTATTTGTACAGCTATGCACACAAAAGCCTTCTCACCGAAGACATCTATATCACATATGCATTCATCTTATTTCAACCAGCATCATAAACTTTTCATCATAAGACTGAGATGTACTACTTTTAAAAAAATATCTAGAAGCAACTTTTCAACATTTCAGTCTGGAGTGAGGTTGTCAAAAATTGCAAGAAGCTTGTTGCGATGTCTGATCAAAACTTTGTCAGTTTTCATGTTTATTGCCATAGATTACTTGGCTCCCAAAATTCCTAGTTGGTATAGTAAATGGTTATAAATTTATATGGTTCACCGACAAAAGGGTGAATGACAAAAATGCGCCTGACTAAACCGCGGCGACAAAACCGAGAGTTCTAAAGTGTGCCGACGAATGAGCGCTGAAATGTGGTGACAACAGGGCGGCGACAGAAGCACGCTGTAAACCTAACCCTAACCCTAACCCTAACCCTAACCCTAACCCTAACCCTAACCCTAACCCTAACCCTAACCCTAACCCTAACCCTAACCCTAACCCTAACCCTAACCCTAACCCTAAACCTAAACCTAAACCTAAACCTAAACCTAAACCTAACCCTTACCTTAACTTAAATCGCGCTTCTGTCGCTGCGCTGTTGTCGCCGCGTTGATGACGTCGCGTTGATGACATCACAGTTTTAGCACTGCGGTTTTGTTGGCGCACTTTTGTCATGTATGCATTTGTCGGGTCATGAATTTATACAAGATACTTCAACCTGGATAGGCAGCAAAGCAAAATCTTGAATAACCAGCATAGGCCTAAGAAATTCCAGTGATTCAAACTTGTGAACAATCAAATTTCCACAATTACTATTATATTTGGAGAGATTTCCTTATCTAGAAGAAATGGTGTAATTCCTTGTAAGACATCTAAGAGTATTAATTCTAAATCCATAGAACAATAATGGATTATTTTCTTCAGCATTAAAGAACAGCATGAAGGGACTTCCAGTGAAACCATAGTGGAGAAGATGTTCCTATCTGAATGAGGCAGCATTTATGGTGGCGATCATAGCTGGATGTTGAATTCTGGCTGGCAAAATCTGTCAGACAAAGAAGGGGTGCCGAGATGGCCCACATGCATGCTGGGGAGTCACCCCATGTGAATAGACCACAGATCAAAACATTTTGCAGCTGTTTTATAATTTGAGGGATTACATCTAAGCCTAGAGCTGTAGCAGTGTTTTTATGGACAAAAATCTGAGCCTTGTTTCTTAATCATCTTTGAACCTTTTTGAAATATTAAAAGTCTTCAGAATAATAAATTTTATCACAAATACATTTCCCTCTCTTCATGAAAAGAGAATTTCCCTCTCTTCGTGAAAAAAAGGTTTAAATATGTATTTAAAATTGAAAGTCTATTACTTTTGGAAGAAACAGGAAAAAAAATAATGCTTAGAATGTTGATTTTGGAAAATTAAAAATGAACTAGTGGTCCATATGGATTTCAAGCAAGAATTTAAGATTAATTATAAGAATCCTTCCATAGAAAACTGATTATTTTGTGGAGGGGGAACTATATGAGAAGATGGAACTTTGAATGTTCGACATTAGGGGGCATCAGAAGAAACTAAAGATTATAACTAAAGATGGATACTTAGATTTGGCACAGAATGGAGCAAAATATTTGAATAGTGGATATTTTATGGAGATTTGTGAATAATGGACTCAGAAAATAATTTTAAGAATGTCTAACATCATAGATGAATAGTGTCCAAGTGTTACAAAAGAAGAACAAACAATACTGAATTAGATTGAAATTGATTTGAATAGAAAGATGAATATGAATGATATGGGAAAAGATGATATACTGAATATATAAATAAAATTGTTTGATGTCTTTATATTAGAAAAAGATATACAAGTATCAAACTGTAGGAGTAATTTGGGTAGCATTTTTTTTTTATCTACAAAAGAGATCTGTTTGAAATAATTTCCTGAGAGAAGACAAAGAAAGCCTGAAAAGAAATTACATTTGAGGATATTTGAAGGGATTAAAAGTGAAGATTGTGAAAAGTACAGGAAATGATTATAGAGTTGAGTTATTTGCTCATGAGTAAAATAGATATGTAATTATCTATTGCAGTATACAATGAACTTTTGCTACCTAAGAATGAATATTACATTTTTAATATTTTGTTTATAGTTAAGAGATGAGTTATGGGAAGAAGAAAGTATTTGGAAGAAGAGAGCATTTTAAAAAATGGTGATAAATTATCAAAATTATTTATACTTGTCATGATGAAATTACCTATTTTTTCTATTTTTATTTTTCTTTCTGTTTATTTTCTTCTGCACTTTCTATTTTTTTGTATTAGTTTGCATTTTCTCCAAATGTCATCTTTAATAAAATTATTTTTTTTTTTAAAAAAAAAAGGAAATGTGGCATGAAAATACTATTATAAAATTGAAAGTGTATGGAAATTAAAAGCAAATGGAATTTTGGTTCACTGCAGAAATTTACAATTTTGCTGTGGAAAGTTTATTTGCAAATGTTTTTAACTTCTATGTTGCGTCTTGTGTTACTTCTTGAATCTATAGGATGTTTTTAAAAGTAAGCACTCAGCTTCATTTTCTGAAAAATCCAGATACTCAGGTTGGAGAGTTGTAAATTACATGGTAGTTACATCATTTTCACTTTCACACAGTAGCTAGTAACAGTAACAGAAAGAAAACAAATAGTTCAGTTGAAGAGGCCTTGAGAGAAAGATTTTTTTAATATAAGCCTATTGAGTTTGCGTCCCTAATTCATTTTTAATACAGGGAATTGTGCTTCAAATTGGCTTTTATAAGTCAATTAAAATTCCATTTAAACTTCTACTAAAACTCCTCTCAAACATTTTCACCCATTTTAAAAATTGGATGCTTCTGAATAATCCCTTTGATTTATGCTTTCAGAAATTAGCTGAGCAGGCATGTTTGTACACAGATGTACAGTTGATTTACATTAAAAATGAATATTTTAATTACTCATCAAAAGAAAACTCATCATGAGAGAACACATACTATTCTGTTTTATCTGGATTATTCTGTTTAAGGGTTCAAAGTAGATGTACATAGATTTAATTTAAAAGGTTTTTAAGGCTTCATTTTTTTAAAATAACTAATTGGCCAATGATCTTTTAAGACTGATTACAACATCAAGTCAAATTGTTGATTCTCTTCAGCCTAAATATGTCAATGTATACAGTGCATATTGAAACTCAGAAAGGAATTATGAGGGGCTGCAGTAATGTTACACCATTGATAACCGTATGTGTTAGGAGTATAGAATCATGTATGTATATGTGATAGGAGTATAGAATCACTGAGTTACTTGGCATTAAATTCACAGATTTTCTGGATAAACATTTAAACTGAATATTGGGGACAAAGAATTAATTGATACAGAACATTTCTGTCCCCAGCAATCTAAAATTCATAGAGTTATCAGTGCATGTAACATAGAAGTTTGTGTGGATAAGATTATCAGTCCTGCTGTCAAGCAAAACCAATAATAGTGAGTGCCATACCATGTGCACAAATCATACAAGTGGCAAGAAAATAGGGGCAGTCAGGCATAACACGTTATGTAGACAGTAAACACAGTGTCAATCAAAAAGCATACCAATGCACAGAATATTAAGAATAAATAGGGTAAATTAGAAATTCAAGTAAATGAGGGCAGATATGATATTGTTGCCATTATAGAAACTTGGTGGAATGAAACTCACAATTGGAACATACAGCTAGAAGGATTTAAATTATTTAAAAGAAATAGATCAAATAAAAGAGGAGGTGGAGTTGCAATATACAGTATATAAGAAATAACTACATCTCTACAGGAATAGAGCACAACAAGAATGAAAACCATCTTGAATGCATTTGGGTCACAATGGGAATACTGCATTCAGTTTTGGTTGTGGAGACTCTGGAAAGAGTGCAGAGAAGAGCAACAAAGATGATTAGGGGACTGGAGTCTAAAACATATGAAGAATGGTTGCAGGAACTGGGTATGTCTAGTTTAATGAAAAAAGGACTAGGGGAGACATGATAGCAGTGTTCCAATATCTGAGGGGTTGCCACAAAGAAGAGGGAGTCAAGCTATTCTCCAAAGCACTTGAGGGTAGGACAAGAAGCAATGGGTGGAAACTAATCAAGGAGAGAAGCAGCTTAGAACTGAGGAGAAATTTCCTGGCAGTTAGAACAATCAATCAGTGGAACAGCTTGCCTCCAGAAGTTGTGAAAGCCTCAACACTGCAAGTCTTTAAGAAGATGTTGGATAGCCATCTGTCTGAAATGGTATAGTGTTTCCTGCCTAGGCAGGGGTTTGGACAAGAATACCTCCAAGGTTCCTTCCAACTCTGCTATTGTATTGTACTGTATTGTATGTACTATGAGGTAGCAGATGGATAAATTAAATCAGTAGGTCTATGACAAAAAGCAGACAGTATATAAACTCCTATAAAGATGCATTTCTGATTTCTTTATAGTTCTTAGAAATTTTACAGCAGTTTCCCAGTTTGTCAAATTCTACCTTGTGCTGATGAAGCTAGAGTTTCTAAGAATTTATTCCTGGTCTTTTTCAATCTTTCTATCTATTTCTCAGAGAATTTGAACTCATCATATAGCCTAATTGTTAGCTGAATTGCAGGACTTATTGTGATCAAAACAAGTGTTGGTATAATCTAAAGTTATGAAGGGAAAATACTAGGAAAAAAATATACTCTGCTGTTTTGTTGATGAATAGTTGTCTCTTCTTGGAATCAAGGACTGAGAGAGGGAAGGGAGAGGGGAAGTAGATAGCCCAACTAATAGTCAAAATAACAAGGTTTTTTTCCTGTGGGAACCAAGGTCATCATAACAGGTGGCTGGTGAAGGAGGAGAAGATGAGTCTATCAGCTGTATTCATTGGACAATGTGACCAGCCGTTTGGACTGGTTCAGGTAAATCGGTAGCTCCAACGATCAGCTGGGAGTGAACCGGTTCACTCTGACAATCAGGTGGGCCTGCCCACCCACCCCTGCGCTTTACTTACCTACTGTATATCCTCTCAGTTGCTTTGTAAAGCAAAGTAGATTGCCGTGCCTCAGGTGTGTTACTCTCCAGAAGTAATGTGGAAGGTAAGTTTTGTTAAAACTGTGCACATGCGCAGAGCACCAAACTGGTTGTTAAACTGGCAGGATCCCACCACTGAATGTGACTGATGACACCTGGGAGGGGGGAAGTTTTACTCTTTTAATTAAGTGAAAACTGTAGGAACTTTCAGAGTTGGTTTTTACCAGCTGTGCTAATATGATGTATCCAATAAACATGTTCTTTGAGGAATCTACCTGCCTTGAGTTCTGCTTTCAATGGGTGTGTTACTTGGAATGCTGGCACTCACTCTCTCCTTTTGGCCGTGACCTGTCAAAACCGCGGTCCACAAAAGCGCGATCGACGAAAGCGCGCATTTGACGTCATCACAGTGCGACGAAAAAAATTAAAAATTGAAATAAAAATAAAATTAAAGCAACCCGATTCACATAAAGGTAAGGGTTAGGTTTAGGTTTAGGGTTAGGGTTAGGTTAAGGGTTAGGGTTAGGTTTAGAGCGTTAGGGTTACATTTAGCGTTAGGTTAAGGGTTAGCGTTAGGTTTAGCGTTAGGTTAAGGGTTAGGTTTAGGGTTAGATTTAGGGTTAGGTTAAGGGTTAGGTTTAGGGTTAGGTTTAGGGTTAGGTTTGGGGGGGTTAGGGTAAGGTTTTCACTTTATTTTTACATTTTTCGATCACAGCGCGATGTTTTCATCGCACTGTGATGACGTCAAATGCGCGCTTTCGTCGACCGCGATTTTGTCGTCCGTGGTTTTGTGGTGGAACCCTTTTGGCAACAATTACCCTGAACTCTGAAATTATTTTTATAGTCAGTATGTATGCATTCATGCATGCATGTATGTATGTATGTATGTATGTATGTATGTATGTATATAAATGTGTAGCACAAAATGACTGTTGTTAATTTGTAGTTAAAAATCTCAGCTTATGTAATTATGCATACTACACAGATGCATTCACACATAAGTACACACACATTAAAGGGAAATTTGCAATATGTATGCCAATGTTTTGTGAATGTTGGGTGTTTTACATGGAAAGAAGATAACATGATCATTATGTAGATTTATCTTAGTGACACTTTTAGCAATTGTGTTGTTTGTAAAGAGAAATGGTATGCCATTTAACCAAGTTTCTTTCTATCAAAGCAGATTTATACAGAAATTGAATCTTAAAAATCATTTCATGAGAGTGGTTCTTATAATAGAGATGTCACTCATTGTAGCTTAGGACTTTGTAGGCAAAAAACAAGACTGATTTTTGCCTAATGATTACAAGAATGTACCGTTACGTTTAAATAAGAAAAATATATCAAGGTGTTATTTATCTCTGTATTCATTTGTTAGGTTTTTGTTGGGAGAGAAAATGGTTCACAGAGAGGGACATTTATCATTTCCTGTGCTGTAACTTCTTGAACTATCATTGTGTATGCAAGCATTTTCCCATCAGTAAATTTGTTCTTTTACTTAGACCCCCAAATCATAAGAAAATGCTCTGGATGAAAATTAGTCTGAAAGAACATTGTGTGTGTCAGACTTAAGGTGGAAAAAATAGGCTTTAAATAAATGTTTTATGTATTTTCCTCAGAAGAAAAATGTAATAGCTGCTATGTTACATAGTTGGCAATGCTTTCTACTATGTGAATAAGTCCTAGCTAAGCCACATCACCATAACAATCAATTAGTAATAATAATGAAAAAAGTTAGTGCTTGCTATTTACAATGATGGGCAAGACATATATCTCCCCCCACCCCATCCAATGTTCTGGAACTTCATTTTTAGTCTTCTGCAAACTAAAGACTAAAGAGATTTACCCTACATCATTATTATCAATGTAATTCCTTGACTTCAGCTACCATTAGTGAAGTCCAAAAAACATACTTTGCTAGCAACAAATTAACTAAAAAAACCATTTTCATAAAAATACTACCAGTAATAATATAGTAAGAGCAGCCACACATTAATAGGATTCAATTCTCATCAACTTGTTTGACCTCACAATGTGTTTGAGCCATCTGTTATTGTGTAACCCTCTTTCAATAAGAAATGTGGTACACTTGTTAGCTGAACTTCTTTATTATATGTACTTCCATAATAGAAGACTAAGTAATGAACTAGGTCCAAGTTATTTTATAATCAAGATAAAGGTAAAGTTTTACCAAATTTCTCTTAAGCTGGCCTGATCCATCCTATTCAATTCTGGAAAGAATTGGTGCATTAGAAATGGAAAAAATTGTTAATCTGTATCTCTAAGAACTGGAGATGCCATTGAGATAAGTTGAATGGATAAATGAGTCTAGCTCTTTCCAGTCATATCAGCTTCATCTCAATCAGATGAAATTATAATAAGGATATAAACTCAGTTATGTCCCAATCCAATCTCTCTCTCTCTCTCTCTCTCTCTCTCTCTCTATATATATATATATATATATATATATATATATATATATATATATATCAATATATAATAATTTATTATTTTTTTCACTGAATATTTTTGACATATTTTAAGTTAAAGATAAGAGAACTAGAGAAAAATAATAGAAAAAGAAATAATAATAATAATAATAATAATAATAATAATAATAATAATAATAGAAATCCAATCATTGACAAATACAGTCTGAGTATTCAGCACCGATATTTCAATGCAGTTTGGCATGGAAAAATGCGCCACTGTATCCATAAAAAGGGGCAAAATCACTGCATCTGAGGGAATTGAAATGCCCAATGGCCAACTAATTAAATGCAAAGAAAATGAAGCCTACAAATACTTAGGCATTCTGCAGTTGGATAACATCAAGCATGGAGAAGTAAAAACTATTGTCAGGCGAGAGTACACCAACAGAGTTAGGAAAATTTTGAAATCTAAATTAAATGGTGGAAATACAATCAAGGCCATAAATACCTGGGCAATACCAGTTATAAGATACACAGCTGGCATAGTTAACTGGACACAAGCTGATTTGGACCTTTTGGACCGAAAAACCAGGAAACTAATGACAATGCACTACAGTTTACACCCATGTGGTGATACTGATAGACTATATCTGCCCCGAAAATCAGGTGGCAGAGGATTATTACAAGTGAAGCAAACAGTTGAAGAAGAAAAACATGCACTGGCTGATTATTTAAAAGACACTCAAGAACATCTATTAATCGAAGTAAAGAACAAAAATCTACTGAAGGCCCAACAGACAAAACAAGAATACAGAAAAGATGTGATAAAATCAAGAATGGAGAGTTGGCAGAACAAAGCACTGCATGGTCAATTTCTGGAAAAAATAAAAGATAAAGTGGACAGTGAACAAACTTGGTTATGGTTAAAAACAGGTACATTAAAGAAAGAAACAGAGTCACTAATCCTGGCTGCGCAAGAACAAGCTATCCGCACAAATGCCATTAAGGCCAAAATTGAAAAATCCTCTGATGATGCCAAATGCAGACTTTGCAAAGAAGCTGATGAAACTGTTGATCACATACTCAGCTGCTGTAAAAAAATCGCGCAGACTGATTATAAATTGCGGCACAATTCAGTAGCACAAATGATCCATTGGAATTTGTGCAAAAATTATAATATTAAAACAGCAACAAACTGGTGGGAACATCAGCCTGAAAAAGTCACCGAAAATCAGATGGTCAAGATCTTGTGGAATTTCCGTATACAAACCGACAAAATACTGGCGCATAATACACCAGACATCACACTGGTTGAGAAAAATAAGGTCACAATCATAGACATCGCAATACCAGGTGATAGCAGGGTCGCCGAGAAGGAACATGAAAAAATCGCAAGATACCAGGACTTAAAAATCGAAATTCAACGACTATGGCACAAACCAGCAGTGGTAATTCCAGTGGTAATTGGCACACTGGGTGCTATTCCAAAAGCACTGGAATTACATTTAAAACAGTTAAAAGTTGACAAAATCACCATCAGTCAAATGCAAAAAGCCGCACTGCTTGGATCTGCACGCATATTACGAAAATACGTTACGACGTCCTAGGCCCCTGGGTGGGGCCCGACTAGTAACCAATGCCAAATCCGGTGAAACAACTGGCCGCTGTGATACAATTGTACAACAACAACAACAACAACAACAACAACAACAACAATAATAATAATAATAATAATAATGGAGAACTTCCAATTTTCTGAGCAACAGTTGTAAGTACATTTATATTTCTTTAAGGTTATATCAGAATGCAGTGGCTAAGACATTGAGCTTGTCGATCAGAAAGATCAGCATTTCAGTGGTTCAAATCCCTAGTGCCGGGTAATGGAGTGAGCTCCCATTACTTGTCCCAGCTTCTGCCAACCTAGCAGTTCAAAAGCATGTAAAAATGCAAGTAGAAAAATAGGAACCACCTTTGGTGGGAAGGTAACAGCGTTCCGTGCACCTTCGGTGTTTAGTCATGTCAGCCACATGACCACGGAGATGTCTTCGGACAGCACTGGCTCGTCGGCTTTGAAACAGAGATGAGCCCTGCCACCTAGAGTCGGGAATGACTAGCACATATGTGCGAAGTGAACCTTTACCTTTAGTTGCATTACATTATGATTTACTTGTAAAGTATAACATAAAAGAGAGGTAGCATTTATTAGATTATTCTTATTTAATACAGAATGTCATCCTTTCGCTCTTGTCACTGATCAATTAATTCTCAGCAGCAAATTGAAATAACTTTCTCTGACCTGCCACATTTCTTTTGAAAGTCATTTGACATTTTAGAGAATGTCTGATCTTACTTTTCATTTCACCTCTGTATAACTCTGAGAGAATCCAAATGTTATTTGCAAATAGATTTGTACTTGGATTTTTCCCTTTGCTCAAAAGTTTACATGCTAAAAGCAATAGACTTAATGAGAGTTTCAAAAAACCCAAAGAAACTTTACTGAAAAAAACTCTAGGTATATCATTTGGTGAGGCCATCAGGTTAGAACAGAAGGACTAAGGAGACTCTAGAAATAGATAGTTAAAATTGTACAGGAAATGATTGTGATCATCAGTGGATTTGGAACTCAGACATGTTTACATTAATGATTTATCTTTCTGTTCACAGTTGTCTATCTTGTGGGGGGATCATAATTGTGCTGTATAAATGCAATGTAATAGAAGTTGATTTCTCTTTTTGGCTAGGGATCTTGAGCATCTATAAGCTTGTGAATGTGTCAAAAGTTTTAAATGACATGGGGTGCATGGAATGTTGAAGGAGGGGTAGCATCTCTGGTGGAGTGGTCCACCCTGCCACTTTTAGAACTTGTTCCCCACCTGGTACTTAGATCTCTTTTATAATGATTGTCCATTCTATTGAGTTAAGATTTTTTTCTGCTTAGAGAGTAGGACTCGTCCAGTGCAATGAGAGTTCCACTTAAAACTACATCAAGCACAGGTTTCTGTTTTGCAATTAGAATTCTGCATCCAGTTTTGGCTGCCACAATGTAAAAAAGATGTTGAGATTCTAGAAAGAGTGCAGAGAAGAGCAACAAAGATGATATGGGGACTGGAGACTAAAATAGACAAAAAATGGTTGCTAGAACTGGGTATGTCTAGTCTCACAAAAAGAAGGACAGGGTGACATTATAACAGTGTTCCAATATCTCAGGGGCTGCCACAGAGAAGAGGGAGTCAAGCTCTTCTCTACCTAATGATAAGACAAGAAGCAATGGGTGGAAAATAATCAAGGCGAGAAGCAACTTAGAACTAAAGAGAAATTTCCTGACAGTTAGAACAATTAATCAGTGGAACAACTTGCCTCCAGAAGTTGTAAATGCTCCAACACTGGAAGTATTTAAGAAGAGATTGGATAACATTTGTCTGAAGTGGTGTAGGGTTTTCTGCCTAGGTAGGGAGTTGGACTAGAAGACTTCCAAGGTCCCTTCTCTTATTCTATTCTATTTTATTCCCAATCCCTATTCTAATTCCTATTCTAATTCCTATTCTATTCTATTCATTTTCATCTACAGCTCATCTGCAAATTCTTTCAGTTGAAGCCTTAGTTGGTTGAAATGATAGAACAAAAGTCACTATGGATGACACCCAAGCTTCAAATACTTGAGGAGCATCATTTCAAGTGAAGGGTCTTTTGATTTAAAAAAAACTCCTGAAATCAGCAAAATCCTATGCTATGTAACCTCCACTGGCTTTGTAAACAAGCACCATTGAAATTGGTAGAAAAGCATGAGTGGCTATATCTTCACTTGCCATAATTGAATGAGTTAAAAGTAGAGATAGTAAATGTAAGAGTGGACCAGATGATTGAGGGTATGAAAGGGAATCAATTTGTGGAAAATATGTGTTTTTATACTGACTAGGACCACATTACCTTTTTAACCAACATCACTATTTACTTTGTCCCATTGGCATATTTCACAAGATCTACATTAGCTGAATGTATCTATGGAAATTCTCAGTCATCCAGGTCATAGGTCTTCCAAAGGTGCATTTTCAAAAGACAGCTGGACTTTGTTTTTCCCCTGCATTAGGTCCTTGACACAAGAGAGACATTTACTCTTTGATCACAGTACAGTACCAAAGAATATACAGGTACTGAAGCAGTATTAAGACCAATGCATCGAACTAAATGATTGAATAATTTTGAAAGCAATAGCTTAAGGATTGGTTCTAATCAGCTTGGTTCTGATAAGCCCTGGTTGGAGATCTTCATATCTTTGGTTAATCACAGTTCTATCTAATTGGGTAGCATACACTATATTCAAGCTATGAACAATCATTTATGCACAGATTTCAACATAATGATAGAGAATATATTAATGATTATGTTTTAATATATGATAAAATCTTCAAATCACAACAGTTAAGTCAAAGAAATTGAAAGCAGTATAAGCTTTGTGAAATACCATTTACATAATCATATTCACCAAATATGTATATAGGTACAGTAGAGTAGGTAGGTAGGTAGATAGGTAGGTAGGTAGGTAGGTAGGTAGGTGTATGTAGATAGGTATGTATATCACATTGATTCTTGAATGAACTATCTTCATATACAATCTCTTATTACATGAATTCCAGCTTGGCTTTCCAAACACATTGCATAATTTCAAATGTGTAAGTGAATATTGTTAGATTATTGCTAAGCAACATCCCTGCCTATATCTATTTCAAACTACTATTCAAGGATTTGCCATTTTTCTGTTATTTTTTCAGCAACTTTGTATCGGTTTCTGTTATTATTGTTTGTTTAATATTGACCATAAGCACATTCTTTACAGAAATCAGGATGACATAAATCAAAGGTTAATTAAAATATACCTAGCACATGTAATGATCCCCTAATTGTGCTTAGATTTCTCCAACTATAAGTAATAAGCCTAATTATCAGCAGTAAATATTGATTATAAAGAATCCAAAATATTGATAGTACAGAAAGCACTTCAGCAATAGAAGGGAATCTCTTGTGGAAAAATTATGTGTGATTTTCTTCCCTATCCTTTTTTTTTAATTAATACAATCAGCCTAGTATTGAACCATCAGTCAATTCCTTCATTGTCTACACAGTCTTAACTGTCAGAGATTTGGCTCCCAGGATCAATAACTAGAAAATAAAGAATGACATGTGAGGGTTTTTTTTGGTTCTGTTCATTTATCGTTTGTTTTTTTTGTTTTTTTTTTTACAATTTTTATTTATTTATTTTTCTTAACACATATTGTATTTCCCCCCCCCCCCCCCCCCCCCTAAATCCCCACCTCCCTTCCCTCCCCCCGACTTCCCAAAGACCATACGTGGTATAATTTTGAACAATCACAGTCTGAAATATCTCTACATTGAACTCAGCTTCTTACTGTTACCCAAATTTAAAACAATTTAAATTATTACTGATACTAAGCATAAGCTATCTGGAGTTTTTAGTCCCATATTTACTTTTTATGTAATCAATCCACTTTTTCCAGTCTCTTTTGTATCTCTCGTTTGAATGTTCTTTGAGATATGCTGAGATTTTGGCCATTTCGGCTAAGTTCATAACTTTCAAAGTCCATTCTTGAATTATAGGTAAATCTTTCTTCTTCCAATACTGCGCCACCAAGAGTCTTGCTGCCGTTATTAAATACAGGATCAAATTAGTCTCTGCTACTGTAAAATCAATACATATACCCAGTAAAAACAACTGGGGGGTAAATTTTATCCTTCTTTTGAAGATGTTTTGCAGGATCCACCATATTTTTATCCAAAATGCCTTAACATTACGACATGTCCACCATATATGAAAATATGTAGCATCACAAGAACCACATCTCCAACATTTAGGTTGAACATTTGGATACATAGAGGCAAGCTTTTTAGGATCTAGGTGCCATCTATAAAACATCTTATAAAAATTTTCTCTCAAGTTTTGTGCTTGTGTAAATTTCACATTTCTTACCCAGATTCTTTCCCATGTTTCAAGCATTATTGGTTCCTCGACATTCTGAGCCCATTTTATCATACAATCCTTAATCAGTTCCGTTTCAGAATCCATCTGTACTAATACATTATATATCCTCTTTATATGCATTGAGCTTTGATCTCTTATTTGTTTAAACAAATTATCCTCAACTTTTACAAAGCCAATTTTTTGATCTGTTTTCCACCTAGCTTGTAGTTGACCATACTGAAACGACGTTTGAACTACCTTCTCTTCTTTAAGTACCTCTAAAGATTTTAGTTCCATCACCCCTCTTTCTGAGATAAGAAGTTGTCTACAGGTGGTTCTATCGAGTTTTTGTTCTACATTCATATTTTCAATTGCATGTCTAGGAATTGCCCACATGGGCACTTTATCATTTAGTTTATGTTGATATTTTTTCCAAACCCGCAATAAAGCATTTCTTAAGATGTGATTTTTAAATTTCTTATCCGTTTTTTTGTTAAATAACAGGTAAGCATGCCAACCATATAACAAATCATATCCCTCGATATTCAAAATTCTGCCATTAGTTAGATGAATCCAATCACTAATTGCAGATAATGCCACTGCGTCATAGTATAATTTTAAGTTAGGTAATTTCAATCCTCCTCTTTCACGTGCATCTTGCATTATTTTCATCTTTACCCTCGGCTTCTTTCCTGCCCACACAAATTTGTTGATACCCTTCTGCCATTCTAGAAGATTCGCATCTCTTTTAAGTATTGGTAACATTTGAAAAAGAAATAAAAATTTTGGTAAAATGTTCATTTTTACTGCCGCTATTCTACCCAGCAAGGACAAATGCAGTTTTTCCCACCTTTCAACTCCAACTGTGTACTATGCCAAAGTGATTCATAATTATACTTGTATAATTTCCCATTTGAGATTAAAATATTAACTCCAAGATATTTAACTTTTTTAACTACCTCACATCTTAGCGTCGCCCCCAGTTCTTCCTTCTGTTTGATAGTCATATTTATAGCTATTATTTTGGTTTTTCCTAGATTTATTTTAAATCCCGAGACTTGACCATATTGATTGATCGTATTCAATAATACCCTACTAGTTTCCTGCGGTTGCTCCAATATTATAACCAGATCATCCGCAAATGCACGAACTCTATATTCTTGCTGTCTAATTTTGATCCCTTTAGACCGCCCAGGCCCCGTATCTTATTCAACAGTATTTCCAAAGTTATAATAAACAATAATGGGGACAGAGGACAGCCCTGTCTTGTACCTTTTTCAATTTGAAAGGAGTCTGTCAGACTTCCATTGACAATGATCTGGGCTGTTTGCTGCTGATATATTGCACCAATTGACCGTAAAAAGCCATCTCCTATCTGCATTTTCTGCAATGTCTTCAGCAGGAATTGCCAATTAACTCGATCAAAGGCTTTCTCCGCATCCAAAAATATGAATGCGGCCGGGATTTGATTGTTCTTTCCCAGGTATTCTAAAGCGTTGATAATTAATCTAACGTTATCCTTCATCTGTCTGCCCTGTATAAACCAGTTTGATCGGTATGTATCAGTTGCTGAGTTACCCCCATTAGCCTATTTGCTAATATTTTAGTAAAAATTTTATAATCTACATTGAGTAATGAAATAGGTCTGTAATTTTTTGGTTGGGTAAGGTCTTGATCTTCTTTGGGTATCAACGATATGAACGCAGTCTTCCACGAGGGAGGCACTTTCCCTCCCGATTGAATTTTATTGAATAGTTCTCTGAGGGGTTCTACCATTTCTAACTGTAGATATTTATAATAAACAGTTGTTAAACCATCTGTACCTGGTGCTTTCCCTAACTTTAATTGTTTAATTGCCTGCAAAATTTCCCCAGAGGTTATAGGTTGGTTCAGCTTATGCCTATGTTCTTCTCTGACTAGGGGGATTTCCTCTTTATCTAGGTATTTGTCTATATCTCCGTCCTTAATTTTATCCCCTTTATACAACTCTGTAAAAAATTCCCGAAATACCTTTTGAATCTCTTCCTGTTGAAACACTTCCTTCCCTCTGTAACACAATTTGGATACATTTCGAGCTTTCCTTTTTTTTCTAATCTGATAAGCCAACCACCTACCGGGTTTATTTGCATTGCAGAAAGTATTATGTTTAGCATATAATAAACTAGTAGCTACCTGGTCAGAGATCAGCATATCAAACTGAGATTTTAATATAGCAATTGTTTCCCTAATCTTTGTATCTCCTGGATTCAATGTTAATTCTGACTCTTTCCCTTTAATTTCCTCTTCCAATTCTTTTCGTTTTTGCCCTTGTTTGTATCTATGTATTTTATTTATATTCATTAATACTCCTCTCATATACGCTTTGCTTGCATCCCATACATATTCCAAAGATGTACCCTTGTTCATATTGAAGACAAAATATTCCGATAGCAATTTTTTACAATCATTAACATACTTTTCATATCTAAATAAATTTTCATTCAACCTCCAGGACCTTCTTGCCTGGGCTACCCTTCCCAATTCCATCCAGACTGGATTATGGTCTGAAAGAACTCTCCCCATAATCTTTGTCTTCTTCACCCTACAAAGTAAATCATTTGTAATTAGTATAAAATCAATCCTTGAAAGAGATTGATGTCTATTGGAAAAAAAGGTAAAGTCATATTCTTCTGCATGCCTCTCGCGCCAAGCGTCTCGCAATTCAAAGTCGTCCAGCATGTCAAAAAAGGGTTTGGGTAACTTAGCTCGAAATTTGGTGTTCGGGCGAGCTGTCTTCTTATCTCTTTTGGTGTCGATCACGCCATTCCAGTCACCCATTAATATACAAGACTCAAAATCCCACTGTACTAATTTAGCATGGAGATTTCTATAAAATCCATCTTGTTGTTGATTAGGAGCATAAATTCCCAAAAGTAACATCTTTTTCCCTTCTAAGATTAAATCTAATGCAATATATCTTCCAAAGGGATCTGCTTCAATTAGCTCAGCTTTAATGTCTTTTCTTAAATATACTACTATGCCATTTTTCTTTTCCATGGCTGAGGTCGCAAAATGTTGGCCCAGTTTGGGGTTAAACAAATATTTTTGATCGGTTGATTTGATATGAGTTTCATGCAAGCAAATTATGTCATTCTTAAACTGTTTAAGATAATGAAATATTTTCTTTCTTTTCTGTGGAGAGTTCAGTCCGTTAACATTCCATGTCAAAATCTTAGTTGTCATTTTTGGTTGCCTGAAGCTTTTTTAGAGCCTCCCGCAAGGCCTGTCTCACCTTTGGTTTGGCTCCTCCCACAGCTTCTGAGCTTGTTGCAGTAGCACCTTGGTCAGTGGCCAATGATTGTTGAGATTGTTGCATAGTAGCTTGTTTATCCGTTTGTCTGGTGGTCTTACGGTTGGATCTTTTTTCCTTGACTCCTTGCCCTTCCGGAAGAGGGAGATGATACATTTTATCTAATGGTTGTGTGGTTTGCTGTTTATCTTGTTCGTCTCGTGGTTTTTCACCATATCCCGAAGGTTCAGGGTATCCCATCTTCAGAATCTTATGATAGAAATCACGAGCTTTCCATACAGAGCTGAGACGATATCTTTGCTTGTCCATTGTAACTATAATACCGAATGGGGCATCCCATCTGTACTGTATCTGACGCCTTCTGAGCTCTTCCACCAGAAAAGCATAATCTCTTCTGGCTCTTAGTATCTGAGGCGGTATTTCTTTCAAAACAATCAGGTCCTGTCCACCAATTTGAAGCTTAGTATTGTAGGACTCTTGTAGTATCATATTTCTAGATTCTCTTGTAACAAAGTATATTACCACGTCTCGGGGAAGTTGCCTTTGTTTTGCCGCCCATGAGTTAACACGAAAAATCCTGTCAATCTGCCAATCAGAATTGGATCCCGGTTTTCCCACCAGACGGTCAAAAGCTTCAGAAAACATTTGCTTTAAGTTCTCCTGCTTTTCTTCACGCAGCCCCCTCACTCTTAATGCAAGCTCCATCTGCTTATACTGTATCATAATAATTTGTTTTTCAGCATTATCAATTTTTGTTCCACCACTTCAGTTTTGGATATCAGGTTAGTTTTAGCTTCATTGAGAGTTTCTAAATTATCTTCCATTCCAGAAATATATTCTGTTATCACATTTACAATTCCCATCATATTATCATTCATTTTAGTGACCCTGGTATCGAATTTGTCATATAGAACTTCCATCTCATTCCTTATTTCATCTTTGAAATCTTTAATCATTTCTAGATTCTGTTCTCTGAATTCTTTAAACATTTCTAAGTTCTGTTCTCTGGATTTTTTGAACATTTCCAGAAAAAATTCTTTTGTTAGTACATCTCCACTAGGGGGCATAGATGGTGGGGGCTGCAACTTTGTGCCAGGTATGGGAGACGTTTTCGGAGGTAATTTAACAGAGGTTGATTTGGATGCCATTATATTTTGGTTTTAATTATTTATTCTAAATTACTAATCCACTGTGCTATGTGGAGAAAAAGAAATTCCTCCCCCCCCCTTTTTTTCCTTCTTTTTTTTTTTTACAAGGGGTTTTACGGAGGATTTCAAAAGAGAAAGTCCGTTTGGAATGTTTGGAATGTCTCTGAATCAACAAAGAGTCTGTTCATTTAAACTAGATATCTTGGGGGTCCTTCCCACTGCGAAAATTAATATAAAAACTACTTTTAGTAGAGATCCCACAAAAATGTTCTTTTCCTGTATTGCTTAAAAATGTACATTGCAATATAAAAAAACCCTTTCCCAGTGAAAGCAAAAATATATAGAGGTTTAGAGCAGATGGAGATTGAACATCTGAATGGTAGAACTAAACCTCTCCAGGTTTATCACATTAGCCTCAAAACATTTCCCTATAAGAAAGTCAGGAATTTGCTTCCCTGAGAATCATCATATGCACTTTTATTTTGATTCACTCTATTATGTTTATTGTTCCAAAGCCATGCACATAATACAGCACATAATACATAATACATGCACATAACACAACACTAATCTATGTCTTTAGGTTTATCTTCAGTATCAGTTCAACACTATTTTGAATATGATCTATGAACATAAATAGTATTTAGTCCTCACCTACCCTATGAATCAAAGTTTTATCAAGTAAACACAACATCTAATACTTTACTGTCCAAACATATATATTCTTATATTCTTAATGTTCTTACCCTTCTCTATGCTTAGCTAATTTCTTCTTCATCTTCTTCCTCTTTCTCTTCTTCCTCCTCCTCCTCCTCCTCCTCCTCCTCCTCCTCCTCCTCCTCTTCTTCTTCTTCTTCTTCTTCTTCTTCTTCTTCTTCTTCTTCTTCTTCTTCTTCCTCTTCTAATTAAAAAAAAGATGGAAAGGAAGAATCTTTCCCTATCTGTAATCCCTTTGTATGTCATAATAAAACAATTAAATATTTTGTACTAACACTAACTGGATCTTTATTAACTTGGTGTGCTCATGTTTAAAAGTGACATTTTAAGCCAAAATAGAAATGTATTGCACCACACATATTTATTAACACCAGAATGCTAATTTGTTAAACTTTACTATTTTTAATGCATTGCTTTTGAGCCTCCTATATCAGATAAAAAATGTACAAGATATATTTGCATTGTATTCTTTTCTCTGAATTTTCTTTGACCTTAATAAGTATTACTAAAATCCCGCATTTTGGGCACGATACTATTTAGATGATTAACAAGTAAAAGAATTTTTCCCAAACAAAACTATGTCTATATACTATAAAAATTCTATTAAACAACTCAGTTATGATATTTATCAGACTATAAATAAAATATACAATCTGTAGGAATGTATTAGGCAAAAAGACTAATTATAAAGATGTTCTTCAATATTTGTGGCAGATAACATTTAACAGATATTACAGTCAAAAAAATGTTAACACTTAAGATTTCACAATAGTTTCAATGGATTATAGACCAATTAAAATTTTCAAAATTGGGAAATGAATACCCTGAAGTTGTACACTATCAACTTATTAACATATGAAAAATATGTCATGTGAAATGTTAGATTACTTGAAATAGAAATTGGCATTACAACTGCTGATAAAAATATTAGCCACTCTGATTTGTTACTGATGACATTTCCAATACAGGAAATACAGTGCATTCAGACAATATTCAGACCACCTTCACTTTTGACAATTTTGTTATGCTGCAGCCTGATTCTACAGTTGTTGAAATTCATTTTTTTCTCATTAATCTACACTCAGTATCCCATAATGACAAAGTAAAAACAGAATTTTAGAAATGCCTGTAAATTTACTTAATTTTTTTTTAAAAAAAAAACCCTGAAATATCACATTGGCATAAGTATTCAGATCCTTTGCAACCACACTTGAAATTTAGCTCCAATTTCTCTTAATCATTGCTGACATGTTTCTACACCTTGATTGGAATCTACCTGTGGTAAATTAAATTGATTGGACATAATTTGGAAAGGCACGCCTGACTCTACAGAAGGCCTCACAGCTGACAAAGCATACTGCAGCAGGCCAAAAGCCATGAAATCAATTGGGGCTTTTGCGCATGCACACAGAGAGTACAGTGCCTGTGCGATGCTCCACTGAGCAGCTGGAGCATCACGGAGCATCGCGGGCAGTAAGTACATATGTGCGCATGCACGCCTGGCTCCGTTGCAGCATACCAGTTGCAACGGGATCCAGAACCCACCACTGTTGTACAAGCATGGGTTTTTGAAAACCCCAAATACATGTTACTAACAAACAATCCAAATGGGAAGAGTCAAAAGCAATTGCATGCCCGAATATGTTAAAATATAGCCCACTGATTTTAATTTAAGATATATATGTACCACAAAGTGCTCAGTTACAACATTTTATTCAAAAATAAATTTAAATTATGTCATGGAACTTACTCTGAGATATATGTTATGATTACAGTCTAATTTGCTGTTATTAAGGTAATTAAACCCTAAAACCTAAGGCTAAACCCTAAACCTGAAATCAATTTACTGAGCATTTGCCATATGTAAGCAGCAGTGTTTGTTCTTTTTTCTTAATATGACGCTTTAGCTGTAAATATATTCTTAATATCTTATTAGAACATTTCAGTCATAGAGAAAAAGTCTAATTTATATACAATATAATTATCTGCCCTTAAAGCTTTTACTTAAAATCTTTATGTAAGAGGAAAAACATGGTTCAACTTTTCAACTAATTAGAATGAGAATAACCCAGGACCAAGATATGCATGAAGATCTGACCTTGGCTTTGTTGTATAACATACACATTATTATTCTTGATTTGACATAGTCAGTCTTACCTAACATGTTCATGCAACAGATTTATTTATTTATTTATTTAGTGTGTAGCATACCAGGTTAGGGAAATCTACACCTGCTAGACACAATTGTTCTGACCTAGGCTTCCTAAGAAAGCATAAATCACAATCTTAGCCCAAAAACCCTATTTTATTTATACAGCTGTGAATTATGGTCATTCACAGCCCACATGGCTTCACAAAGTTTCTGACAGATGTCTGCTCGAGCTGCCACAGTCTTTCAGGGGAACGTTGATAAGCATCCATCTTATCTCCCTTGGAATGCTGCCAGAGACCTAATTGCCAAATGCAGAGCAAAGCCAAACTTTGCACAGAGTCAAATAGAACTTTTTGAAGCTTGAACTGACCAGATGAACTAATTGCTTTCTGCAAAAGTTCACATTCCATTTGCTCCTCTTTTATGTCTTATGGGAGGGCCCAATCATCTCCAAGCCTTACTCCCAAGTCAACTCTGTTTTATTAATTGTTTTTGCCTTCTGGCAGCTCTGCATATTCGCACACTGGGAACAGGCTCCCGCTGTTCTTCTGCCTCGCTGATGTCAGGCTCTGGAGGCACTACATAACTACCAGATGGCCTTGGCCCCCTCTCTGCCTCTGACACAGAGCCCTTGTCCAAGCCTCCCTCAGACTCTAGGACTGGCCCATGTTCCTCCCCAACCTCCTGGCTGTCTGATTCAGCTGCCAGCTCTGCAGGCCATCAATGGACCAAATAATTAGTTCCTTCTGTTTATCACTTGCATGTCCAGTGTGCTTCAGGGGTGAACTAGCATTACATCAATTAGCTAGCAGTGCTCAGATTGCCAGCTCTTCCAGACTCTACCACCAGTCTCACCTAATCTCACTTCATGTCTGGACAGGTCCAGTAATAGCTTTCCACTCTCTGCACAAACAATCCCAGCTAAGTGTTTCTCACCAAGGTGGTACCCATTTATCTACTTGCAATATCTAATGCTTTTGAACTTCTGAGAGGGCAGGAGCTAGAGATTGAGTGATGGGAGCTCACTTCATCTCACGGAGCTGGGTTCAAACTGTTAGAGTGCAGACCATTTCTTACCAGCAGGTCAAACATCTTTAAGACACTATGCCGTTGCATTCCCTCATGCAACAAAAATGATAAGGATTTCATAGACTAACATATTCCTGGTTGGGCAAGGCCAGCATATATAATAGAAAACATGACAACTTTCTTTAAAAGTTAGTCTATGAAATATTATAAGACATGAATGTAAATGAAGAAAACTGGTTATCAAAAATATAGAAAACAATTTCAAGTATTGCAGGCAATATCCTTGGAAGAATCATTCAAGATTGTACTGATAGAAAATAGAGAAATGTGCTCTGACATGCTTTATATAAATTTTAATGTAGGTGTTCGATTCATTATTTTAATGACTGATTTACCGATGCTTTTCATCACAAACTCATCCTAGAATCCTATACTCAATGTCAGTATCATATTTTGATGCTGTCATCTATAATCCCATCAGTTTTTAAGAGTTAGTTTTGATGTTATTTTCAAAAACTAGCTCCATACAGTTGTGAGTTTTTAAAGGACATTGCAGAGATTGTATTTCCTTAGGGAAATGATGGGTGAGGCCTTATATGCCTATCACAATGTGTATAACAAAGTTGATGTAAAAAAAGATTTCATTCATTTTTGGAAAGCACTTTAAAATAATCCAGTAAAACGCCTTTGTTTATTTAAAAGAAAAGAAATAAAGAAAATTGTCATTTTTATTAAAGTTAAGGCTCTCGATCAAGGAAGCTTATATTCCTTGGTTAGAATCCCTGATTCAGCTGAAATCTCCATTATTTGTTTGTATTGCTCTCTTGGGAAGGCATTAAGCTGTGTGCAAGTTAATATGGCATTGTATAGAATTGGTATGGCATATCAATTCAGGACTGGATTTTTCAATTGTTAATGTCTACAGCTTTCAAAGTATAGGTTATTGATACTGTCTTGGTTTTGGTATAGCTTGTAGCATTTTACCACTGGTTTCCCGTACACCAAAACTGTGAGTGCACATGCCTTCCGCGCATGCACTTTGCTCATGCACACTGCATACACACATGCACAAGGCTTAGAAAACATGACTAAACAGGATGGCATAGAGCTTGGGTGGGTGGGCTGGGCCACCCACAAGTCACCAGTACCAGTTCACTCAAACCAGTCCAAACCAGCAGAATATCACCACTGGCTTGTAGCCCACCTTCTGATATCCCCAAACTTTGGCAATATTGCTATGATATTACTGTACGTTCTTGTACATGGTAACTCAGAGGACCTTGCTTTGTATTATGTTTGTAATAATGAAAGGCAAATAACTAGTTTTATAAACACAGACATATTTATATAACGCACCCTGCAATTTGCTGGATATCAATAGTGCATTGATATTGCCTTGGTTCCTTTGAAAAGAAGTCAATGAAAACTTCAAGCGGGGTTGTATGATGCTCTAAAAATATGGACAGTAAGTATCAAAGGTGTCCTTAGGAACCAGGCATAAAAATGTCAAGATAGTAGCAATAACGGAGGAGGTGGGGCTTGACCTCACTATGACACAACATGCAATCTTGGGGCTCCAGGATTGCTGTCGATATCTCTGTTGCTGGATGATCCTTTTTGGATCTAAACCATTCTGAAGAAACGGTGATAGAGAAGGGCATGTCCTGCTGATTTCAGGGGCATCGCAAAGCCTCTGACTCATTCAGGGAAAGCTCTTTTTGTTGGCTACAAGAGAAGCAGCCAAAATGGCTGCAGAAGGTTGGGACAAGCTCCTGAAACAGAAGCAGAATAGGAGAGAGAGTGTGTCAAAATGGTGAGAAAAATCTTTATTATTAGAGAAAAGAAAACCCCAAAGACTTAGATTTAAAATAAAATTGAAGACAGAAGGAAGCAAGCAGCAAATTAACCCTGGTTTAAAACTATTGTGCTATCTTTTTCACTTTAATTTTGTTTGTTTTCTATGGATGGACTTTTTACAAATGCCTCTTACTTTTAAACTGGACTGGTCTTTTTTCCCCCCTTCTTCTTCTATACTTTTCCCATTTTTTTGTATTCGTGGATTAAAATCCTCTTTCCTCACAAGGCTCAGCCAGATCGTTATCTTTAAACTTTTTTTTCCTCTTCCGGAGTTCGGAGCTTAGAAAAGAGAGGCAAAAACAGAGGGGAAAGATCTAATACTGCCATCTAGAGGCTAGAAGCTTGGCAACATCTGATACTACAAAGCTATTGGATTTGTTTAAACCTAGCAAAAGCCTTGGATGTTTTAGTGGCGGTGTTTATAATTTGAAAAAAATGGTGCAATATGAAGAAGAAAAGGAACTAACATTGCAAAAATATGTTAGAAATTCAAGAAGTCTTAATAATCACAGAGAGAATTGAAAAGAGACTTGAAATTATAGATCAAAACACAGAAAGTAGGGAGGGAAGAGTTGAGAATACTTACAAAACAATCATGAAATTTGAGGACAGAGTTCAAAAAATTACAGAGACATATGAAGGTGATAAGAAAATTTTTGACACTGTCAGCAAATCGAGTGCGGAGGGAAATGATGAGTGCAAAATACGGAAAGGAGAGATCGATCAACTGGAACTCTATCTCAGATGTCAAAACATAGATGAAGAAAGGGGAGAAAATTTGGCAGAAACAATGGAAGTAATTTCAGCAAAAGCACCAGCAATAACAAAAGTCAAGCTGATGAAAGGAACATATGGTGGGTTTCGAATCCTTATAAGATATGCAATGAACAACAAGTTGTCAAGAGAAGTCCACATAAGATTTATCAAGAAAACACTTAGAATACAGATTCTACAAATGGCAAGAGATATTGGACTGCACTATTTCTGGAAGGATACAGGATGATGAAATGAAATGTCACAATAAAATTTAGCTAAGTGTAGTTAAATTTTGAGTACTATGTATAAGACAAAGTAATAATAGCTATAGTCAAATAAATAATCAATAATGATATAAAACATTTATATATTCTAGATTGATAATATGAAATTTTATACAAACTGTAAATGTGGATGATGGAGATGATGTTGAAAATCCTTTTTATAAAAGTTAAATAATTCTATATAGAATAGAATATAAAGATGTAATATCATTGGATGATTTCAGGATGATGTAATGAAACACCATAACATAAATTTACTTCAAATTTAATATGCCTCATATAAAAAGGATGTAATAATAACTATGCTTAATGGATGTTTAACAATTATAACAATTTGTATACATGTATATTAGATTGATGATACTGATAATGGTAAAACATGGGATTGAAAATTATTAGAGAATGTTATCAATGCTAAAATAATAGAATGATTTAGAATAGGATATAAAAAATTATTGGATATAGTGAAAATGATATAATGAATCATTATAATATAAATGAATACATTATTTAAAATGGAGAAACAATAGTGATAAACAAACAAATGAAGTATAATAATAAGGTATACAAAAAAAATTGATTGCCAATATGTGATTTTTGATAAAGCTTAAGTGATGACTATGGAAAGGACGCAGAAAGACCTTGTAACCAATTGACACACTGTATGCAGTTGAAGAGGTTTTTATGTTATATGTTTTGTGTGTTTGTTTGAAAATAAACAAAATTATTTAAAGATAGTATTATTATTTTAAGATAGTAGCAATAACCATCCAATCAAGCCCCCTCAGATGTAACACATATAAAAAAGGGGTGAGACATCAATATGCAATTGTATTCATCATCCTGACTTTTTGGACACTCCTCCACAGATATCCCTATGTAAAACTTTCATGAAAGTGTACATCTTATGTATATTGTAGCATTCAGCAACCTATAGTATTCCTAGAGCCAGCTCAGTTCCCTGCTTATTATGTGCTTTCTTTTTATTTTTCCTTTTTATTCTTGGATTTTTTTTTGGGGGGGGGGGTGTACTTGCATAGCTTGTGATAAAGTTGAAAAAAGAGAAATGGGACCTGATAGATAGATGATAGGTAGGTAGGTAGGTAGGTAGGTAGGTAGGTAGGTAGGTAGGTAGGTAGGTAGATAGATAGATAGATAGATAGATAGATAGATATAGATAGATAGATAGATAGATAGATAGATAGATAGATAGATAGATAGATAGATAGGCAGATAGGCATTTCTTAAGGGTTTAGATGTGACTGAGAGCTTGCCTATTTAGGAAATAATTACACCTGGGAAATCAGAACTGCAGGAGAAACCCTCTTACGGATCTTCACAAGTTCAAAGAACTGTTTTTCACTTTTGAGAAGAATGATTTCTCTGTGTCATTTTCAAGCTATGGAATACATTTGGTGTTCTTAGCTTCCATGTTTTCCACCTTAAGAAAAGTTACCAACATTTTCTTGTTCAATCCTTGCATTAGACCAAAAATGTATGATTTTTTTCCCATTTTATTAGACTTTGAATATGTTACTATTTCTTTTCCATTTCTCTTAACTGCCTTTATCCCATTGGTTTAATGTGAGGTGCTAAATCAATAAAAAGCATGTAAAATGGTTCTTCCTTGTTTTTAACTGTCTTCTGAGCCATCAGCTAAGATAAATTATAACTTACATTTTAACATAGAAAATGTACTGGTTATTTTTCCCCCCTGAAATTTTACTAATTTGTTTTATAGGTAGTCTATAGCCATAGAAATCACAGTAACAGGGATGTCAAACTGACAGCCCACGGGCTGGATGTGTCACATGTAGGCCACACCCATCTCAGCTCCACGAGTTGAAAAACCATTGCAATATGTTATGTGATGGCAACATGACAGAGTGAATTTGACACCTGTGCAGTAAGAGAAATTTGGAACTTTCTTCCTGTTCTTCAACCTAATGGTCGGAATTAAATAAGAGCAACAAAGAATTGATTGTAGCTCACTATTTTGTTACATTAGACTACTCAAACATGAAAAAATAATAGAGTGATGCCTAATTTATAAAAAAGAGCATGCTTATGATGTCACAAACCATGTGAAATATCTTTGCATTCCCAATTGATTTCCTTAGTCAATTGTTCCAGGTGCCATAAACTAGAGCGACACCATGAGTTGATCAGAGGTGCTTCTTTGTTATTGCCTGCCTATGTATAAGTATCTCACCAGACTGACTACATTCTCTTGAGAATAGCCAGGTAAAGGCTTCAGGAATTCTAGGGGAGGCCTGGCCCCTGTTGCTTTCTTCCTCACAAGGACTCCAAATTCACCAACCTCTTCATTTCTCCTCTCACTTTAGCTGCAGATTCCTCCACAATTAGGAGCTTTGGGTTTGCTACTGGCATTACTGCTGGTTCGGTGCAAAAAGCCTTTGTTCTGAGCATGTGCCCATTTATACCAAAACAGTTCTGTGCATGCGCAGAACATTAGAAAGGGGAGAAAATTCATTTCTGAAATGGAGCATGCGCAGAACCAAAAATCAAGATGGCGCCACCGAGAATAGTTCAGGTGAGTGGATGGCCAAGTTACTACCTACTTGGCCGAACTGGTCCAAACTGGTAGGAAACCACCTCTGGTTTAGCCAATGTGCAGGATAGCACCAATTTCATTCTTTATGTGCAAATGTTCATAAACTATTTCTTTAAAAAAAAAAAGTAAAGAGGTTTTACACTCAAGCAGAAGGGGTGTGTCTGTGTGTCTGTGTCTGTGTGTGTCTGTGTGTGTGTAAGAGAGAGGTGAGAGGTTTGGTGAATGGTCACCATTATAAAGAAAAAAGTAAAATAAAAAGAGGTATACAAATATGGTATATTTAAACAGAATGTAATAAATGATACACAGTTAAAACCATTTTAAAAACTTGGGGGTTGTTATAAAATGGACAATGTAACAACACTTGAAGGATGGATTCAACTGAATTGTCACCATAAAAGCAGATTCATCTAGCTATAGAAACCTTATTACATTTACCAAATGAAAGTATTGAGGGAAGCCTCAATCTGGCCTTAAATGAATTTGGCCTTAAATGAATCGGGCCTTAAAGTAAATCTTAAAGGAATTGATATAATTAGTTTGATTTTCATCTAGGATATTTAAACTATGGCAATATAGGACTAAGAGCTCTTCCATTCTGATAATGTTCAGGAAGTGTTATCTAATGATTCACTTAGTGTCCATTAAGACACAATCTTGCAGCCACAAAGATTGAAAGTTATCCAATAGTGTGGATGGAATCAATCCAGCTGGTGAAATAATAGTAGCTCTGTTGTATTCGGGCAAGAATTGTACATTGCAATCAACTGTGTGTAGCTTTTTTTAATTTCCAGCATCATATGGAAAGGTGCCACACCAACAGAAGGTTTTTCTGCTGTTCTCTAGCAGCAGCTATGGGAGGAACTCATCTCTTGGCAAGAGATCATGAACATATGCTCCAGAATACATTCTCTATTAACAGAACATAAAAATGTGTCATGTTTAGTCAGCCCCTGTCATATTTTTTGAATATATATGAGAATCTCAATTGACTTGAAATCCCATATGCATACTTGAGCATGAAACGGGCTAAGCAAGCACTGTTCAAAACCCATACATTAATAGGAAGTACCGACAGTTTCTTTAATTATTGAATGCATCCATCAGCCTTTTTTCAAGGTTCTGATATTCCCAAGGCAGCTTACAATACTGACGGAGGAAGAAAAAAAGTTGGTATCAAATTAAAAAAGCATTTTAACCTCTTTCCTCAATGGTGCAACTGAAGCTGGAGAAGAATGGGAGTCAGCACGGTCACATCTGCATGTTGGTAGAGTTGTGGAAATGTGAGTGGGAGGCATTTATTTGTGGGTCTGCAGTTAATCAAGAAACTATTAAAAAATTTGCTTTACAATAATGCAAATCGAAGAGGAGGCATGCTGCCTCAATATTCCAGCTGCTGTTGCTCCTGCCTTCTGGAACATCTTGCCCTCTCAATGTGAAGTTGACCCCAATCCTCCTATCTTTTCATAAGGGCCTAAAGATGTGGCTGTGGCAGGTGGCTTGGCGCCCAATTGGGGGAACTGTACAATAGAGTTGATTGATTGATTGATTGATTGACTAATAACAGATGGAGGTGATTCAGAGGTGGGTTGCTCCTGGTTTGCCCTGTATCGGGTGAACTGGTAGTAGTGGAGGCAGGAGGCTCTGCCCACCCACCTCGACGCTTCTGCACATGCACAGAAGTGTCACGAATGAGCAAAACCAAACTGGTAGTAAAAAAATTGGCAACCCACCACTGAGCTGATTGATTGACTAATAACAGATCCCACCTTTTTCCCACCACTCCACTCCCATCCTCCTTCTGTATCATTAGTTTTAAGGTTTGATTTTAACATTTTTGTTTTAACTAAGGTGTTACTTTATAACCCATTACATTTTATGAAGAACAAATTGTAGTTTGTAGCAAATACAACTCTTTTTGAAAGAAATACCATTTAAAAAAAAGCCCTGTTTAAAGCCCTGTTTAAACCAGCCACAAACATGAAGAACAACCAAGGCCTTGGAGAACAGCTAGGTTTTTAGTGATTCCTTGGATGTACTTAGAGTGGAAGCTGGTTGAATCTCTGGGATGAGATCATTACAGATGGCAGACATTACAACAGAGAAAGTGTGCTTCCTGGATCCTGCAAGATGACATTGTTTAATAAATGGGATCTGGAGTACACTCATCCTACTTGATCATACTGGATGGGCAGAAACATCGAGATAAGAAGTCTTTCAGATTCGTCAGGCCATATTCAGTGAAGTCCTCCAAAGGTAATAACCAGCAGCTTGAATTGCACTTGGAAGCCAATAGGTAACCTCTGCAGTTCATAAAGCAGTTGGGACACATGACCAAAATGCAATACCCCCATTGCTGTCAGTGCCATTCAGGGGTGGGCTGCTATGGTAAAGTTACTTTACTTTACTTCACCCGGGTTTGGGAGAACCTGTAGCTAACGTTATGGCCGGTTCGCAGAACCTCCAAATCCCTTGGCTAGTATCATCATGATCCTGGAAAGATGTTGGAATTTGTTTTTTGAAAATGGTTTTCCATAGCCTGGGAGTTACTTTATTCAGCGCCAATGCTTTCTGGGTTTACAGTTGCTATCTTTAAAGCAGGCTTCAATGTGGACTGTGTTATCAATTTAGCACAGGTTATTTATGTTTATTCCTCCAATATTAAAACCAAACTAAATATTTTCCAATTCCATTTCTTTCAATATATATCCAATATACAGACTGAATAAATAAGGAGAAAATATTTAGCCTTGTCTGTGTTCTTTGCCAATCTGGAGTAAATTTGTTTCACCATGTTTTATCCTGGGGCTTTCTGACTTGGGTACAGATTTTGCATGGGGACAATGATAAGTTCTGGGATTCTCCTTTTTAAAACTTGACATAGTCATCAAAATCAGAGACATGTTTGTAATCAGCAAAGCACATACTGACAACTTTTTGGCATTCATTGGATTCTCCAGCATTCAATGGCAATGATGTCTTATTGTCCTTGGCTTTTCTAAGGCTAGATTGAACAGTTGACAATCTGGTACTGGATGACCCTGAGCAAGGATACTGTACTGTCCCTTTTGTTAAGTCTTCTTTTTTGGCATTAATATGTAGATTGATATCTTTAAATCTGTGGGACCCTGTGTCATTCAGATTTATCTAGATTTCCTGGCATAGTTTAGTTAGAACTGTTATTGATTCTTCCTCTATTGAGTGACATATTTCTCTAGACATTCCAACAATTTTTCTAGACTTCCAATTGAATAATCACCACAATTCAAATCTAACTCCCTCTTCTACTACTAGATGTTTTCTTAAGTATGGAGTATCTTAGATGTTGACAACATTACTGTATAGAAACTCAGTATATTCCTCCTATCTTTGATTTTCTTGGAATAAATTACTATCTCTCCATTGGCATTCTTTACCATACTAATTTGAGTTGGCATTCTCTTCTGAGTTCAGAGATATGTTAGAAGACTTTGCTTGTTTCTTTGCGTGTTTTTGATTTAAATTCCTTACAGATGTTTTCATAATACTGCTTCTTGTCTTTTCTAACAGCTTTCTGAAACACTTTGTTAAGTTCTTTTCTTTGTCTTTCATACTTTTGGCTTCTTTATTCTTGGCAATTTCCATCGTTTGTTCTGACTTCAGTTTCCCTTCTGTTTCTTGGTCTTTGGCAGGCTCTTTTCACAGTTACCCTTAACAACTACTTTAAGTTCATTCTACAGTTCATCTGCCTCATGATGCTCTAGAATTTAAATTGATTCTTGATGTTCTCCCAAAAATGATAAATATACATTGTGAATCATATTGTGAAAATAGGTTGGCTTTCTTCTTCCATCTTACCTTATCTTGCAAATGATCAGCTTGTAATCTGTTCCACATGCAGGCTCCAGCCCTGTCTTTGCTGTTATGACTGAACTCTTCCATCTCCTACTAATAATAATATAGTCAATTTGATTTTTATCTGATGTCTATATATATATATATATATATATATATATATATATATATATATATATATATATATATACACACACACATCATATATGATGTATATATCATATATGATGTATTATTTACCTCATACACATATATGATACATATATATCATACATCATTTGCATTTTGAAATCTGTTTTAGAAATGGGTTTGGCAATTTCAGTTTCTGAGTCCAAACAGCCAAAATATATATTTTTCTCCTTAATATTTCCAATTTTGGTTTCCAGTCCCCAGTCATAAGCAGTAGATCTTGCTTTCATATTTTGCTAACCTCAAATTGAACTTGACCATAAAACTCATACACACACGCCCACAGACCTTTTGTTCCACCTCAGTGGTTGGAACATAAACTTTGATAATTGCCATATTAAAGGGTTGAACACAAAGTAATTGATGTGATTCAGTCATTAATTGCACTGTACCTAAGTACTATTCTTGATATATGCTTCCTAACAATGGAAGAAACACCATTTCTTCTTTGTTTATTATGTCCTGACTAGCAATGTCTAATTGCAGTCCATTTCAACTCATTGATATATAAAATGTTAACTGATGTAGTCAAATTATGACATCTTTCATTATGATGAGAATTTTTGTGTTCATAATTCTTATATTCCATGTTCCCATTTCAATCTATTCTTTAATGCTTAGATTTTCTTTTCATGCATGGCAACATCAGCAACAAGATATTCCAAAGTTTGTAAGCTAGTCACATTCTAAAGAACATTGCAATTCCAAATGATCCCACATTCCTTATTAGCATGCTGGGTACCATCTGTCCATCTGTCTGTCTGTCTGTCTGTCTGTCTGTCTGTCTGTCTGTCTGCCTGCCTGCCTGCCTCCTGCCTGCCTGCCTGCCTGCCTGCCTGCCTGCCTGCCTGCCTGCCTATCTATCTATCTATCTATCTATCTATCTATCTATCTATCTATCTATCTATCTATCTATCTATCTTGACAAAATACAGGATGGGTATATCATTGTATTCTCCTCTGTAAACTTTACCATCGCCATTAAAATGATTATTTGATTCTAGATGATTTGCCTATATTGCTACTACCCAATTGGTTTGTTTTAGCTAAACAGCAGGGATGAATTTCAAAACTTGTTGGAAATACTGGTATATATTTTTGGCATGCAATCCCAATATTCTTTACTCATCTCTCTCAGGAACACTCCCTCTATGACCATCATAATGATGAAGCAGCATATTAGGACTTTTCTGGGGGGAATGAAATTTAGAGCCAGCTTAGCTATTATTATTGTGTGATTTTATTTGAATATTGGACCCAAATTGCCACTTCTTTTCTTTTAAAAGACTGAGAAATAGCATTGAGGTCCTTACAGAAGTGAAAAACCAGAATCTTGAAGAACAAAGATTATGGAATTATTCTCTCAAAGAGGACAAAAAAAGGAAATGTATCTTAATTGGTCACTACTTGCTATAACAACAAAATGAATATGAGCTAGCTGAAGCTTTTGGTACATTAAATTTGTTTTCTCCAAGGACTGAAGCTCATAGAAGTAATAGGAAAATGTAAGATTTGGAAACCCGCTGATAGGAACTGTCATATGTATGTAATGATTGCATTATCTTATTTATCTTATATTTTATTTCTCTCAATACCTTTTCATATTTAGAAATTTGGCATGTTTTTATAAAGAAATTTCTCTTTGAATTCTACTTTGTTTGTACACATACCCGACTACTGCTTATGTTTCTGGATGTTGGCCATGATAAGCATTTTACTTTCCATTTTCCTAGAACTGGCCTGTTAGAAAAAGTCCTGAGTACAGAAGGAAAGAACAGTGTAGGATACGTTAGGTTGTCCAGACTCCAGAGTGACTAGTAGAAGCATATTGTAATTAATTCTTACTAGGGAATTCTTGGAAAAACGAGTCTGCTATGAAAGTTTTTAATGATACCCCTCATACAACTTATGACACCAGAAAACACAGACTAATCTGTATGATATTAATAAATGGGGATCTAATAAACTAGATAACAAAATAATGCATTTGTACAGACCTTGCAAACAATGTAGTTATTGCTAAAATGGGTTTGTTTAAACACATTTCATCAGACTAATTTTATTACATTGTTGATTTAATAGCTTCCTCAATAGACTGTGGAATATTGTAGATGTAGTATACTTTGATTTCAACAAACTACTTGACAAAATACCCCCATGACATTTTAATGACCAAGCTAAATAAATATAGACTCAACAGCATGTCTCAGGAGGAGCAACAGCCAGTTTGACAACTGTACTTAAACAGTTCTCTTCTATTGTTCTTCATCAAACTGAGGATGGTTCACATGGGATGGAATTAAATTTAGAGGTCACCTTGGAGAATGTATAAGCAAGCTGTTAAGAGACACTGAGACAAGGGATTATACAATCTGAAGCTATAAGAAAGCATGCATGACAAAGAAACTTAAAAGAAACACACCTTGATTTAATGCAAGATGCGACAGACAAAAACTAGGGACAGAGTAAAAGAGTATTTCAGAACTCAAAAACAAGATGGTGGTGCAATGGTGATGACCAGGGAACTAGTTCGGGAGCGTGGCAGACTTGGGTCGCTGCCAGTTCCAGGAACCCAGGTCACCATGCCACTACTGGTTCAGCCGAACTGGGCCAAATATGTAGGAACCCACCACTGCCTCAGACACTCTGAACCTTTCTGGATAATACTTTAATGCTTGAAGTAGATGCAGATAACAATTAGTATTATCAAGGAACTGGTGTGCTAATATGAGAAAAGATTAGTGGAGCTAATTATATTTACTTTTTGAGAAAAACAAGCTTTGTAACAGTGCTTGAAGGATGTCATCCCAAAAGTCAAGACTTGTTTTCTATTCGTTCTTAAAGCAAAACACAACATTATAATTGTAACTTATAGAAAGTTGATGTCTGGTTGAATGTGAGGAAAAGATTTATAGTGTTATGAGTAGTTTGAATTGATTAAAAAAGAAATGGTCGGTGTATTTTACTAGTAAATGCACATAAGGCAATCTCAAAAAGTATGCAACCCCCTAACCATACCCATGGGCTCCGAATCCATTGGAGATGTCTGTTTTCCTCTCCGAATTCATAAAGACCTTAGCTTAACTCTAAGTGCGTTTTCTGCAAATGGGATTTTTCCATGTATTTTCACAGGAAATGTAGATAACACAAAAGGTTTCATGATGATATGTTATGGTGTTCAACCACATTTTCTCCAAGATTATCTACCTCTTGATGTTTAATTATTTACTCAATTTTTTACTAGCCTCCAATTGCTCCAAATACTCAGCAGCTGACCCAGCAAGATAATTTGATAATTTGATCAGGATTATTATGAAAGAAAGTCATTATTAGTGAAAGCTAAACTGTTTCACTATTCCTTCCTTTAAAAGCAGGAGTTAATTAATTGTGTTTTTTTTAAAACAAAAATATGCAACATTTACATTTTGGTGCAAAACACAGATAATCATACGTTTATATTGCTCTACTTGTTTTACTTCATCATTTTCTGTTGCCGTGCACCTCTATGAAAAGGAATTGTTTTAAACATAATGAAAAAGAGTTCCAAGCCTAAAAATGGTGACATGCATAGTTAACAAGCTATTGTGTTACATAGTAGGTATAAGAATAGTCATATCCCAACAGTTTGTAGGTGGATCACGAGAATTTATGTTCTTTAGAAGATCCCTTGATCAGTTCAAAAACTCCACAAAGGTTAAGCTTGTTCAGGAAAATCTTCATTTTTTCTGAGGCAACAAATTAAGCAAAATGGGACACAAGTGATACCTTATGTCTGTATAACCATAGGGCAGCTATTACAACTTTAGATCAAGCTGTGATCAAATAGTAGATCCAACGTTCAGTTGAAGACCAAGGGCTAAGTATAGCAGAATAATATACTGCTCAGTGGTTACATTACATTTCTTTTTTTAGGTCATCCAATCCCACTGAGAGCAATGCAGTAGTGCTGAATGATGTTTATCTGATGGAATAGAGCACACTGTTCAATCTGATCTATGCAGAAAAGAAATCCATCTCAACATGAATATGAGTGCCCAAATATTAAGGGTTTATATTGTGTGTGTGTTTGACATACCATTTGTTCCTGGTCTATATTTTGACTGACAAGATCTTTTAATATATCTTAAACATTAGATGTGTGTTTCTGTGTGTGTGTGTGTGTGTGTGTGTGTGTGTGTGTGTGTGTGTGTGTTGTATTCAACAGCAGTGATTTGCAGTTGTCTAATGAAAACAACAAAATGTTAAACCATCACCAACTATTTATTTTTATCAAAAACAAGATCCTTATTCATGTCTTTCCCAAATGTGCTTGCATGTTTTACTTTTTCTGCTAAAATTCCTCAAAAGGATTAAGGTATCCTCTTCTTGCTTTTCTTTTCATTTTCTTCTCCAAACCAATTTAGGGTAAATTGGGATACATCTTCCTGGAGTGTATTATGTTGATTGTTTATGCTGCTTGTTTCTTCCCCTCGGTACATCTGTCTTTTAATTCACTTGCTTTAATGCATTGTGGTAATGTTTTTAATTTGTACATTGTCCAGCATCACCACTGAGTTATTAGAAATCCAATAAACAAGCAAACAAATAAATCTCAGGCCAAAGATAAAACTAGCTTAAAAGCAACAGAATCCTGCCTTTATATACTTGCCAGCTTCATTGTCTCTAATATGACTTACCTTCATATTAGCATGTTTAAATCAGCTTATTTCTCCCCAAGAGATCCATGTTTACTTCAAAACGGAATTGTTCCATCTAAGACTATCCTGCTGGTAATCACCCCAACTATTTAAACATATTATTATTATGAAAGTATGTCATATTAGTGACAATGAAGCTGGCAAGTATATATAAATGCAGGATTCTGTTGCTTTTAAGCTAGCTTTAACTTATTGTTTGCTTTTTTATTGGATTTCTGAACTAATAGAAAAGACCCCTGCCATTTTGTTCAGGCCAAGAACATGCCAGCTATTTTTGGAGTGCTGAGGCCATGCCGCAAAAAGCAGCAATGAATTAATAATATTTCTATTACTGCTTTGCATTTTGTAACATGATCTGAAGTGCAGTCCAAAATAGAAAGTATCAAAAATCTATCTAGAGGAATCTTATCCTATTCACTCATTCTGCTTAGTATAAAGCTTTGAATTTGTGTACTGTAATGTTTTTTTTTCTGTTCACTTGGCTTATTTATTTCAGAAACACATCAGTTATTGAAAAAAACAACATGGCACTGCTCAACATATGATACAATATGGAAGCAGATATATTTTCAGGCTATGGTTTAGACCGGTCTTTCTCAAACTTGGCAACTTTAAGATGTGTTAAGCACTGTTAGCACTGGCTGGGACATTCTGGGAGTTGAAGTCACACATTTTAAAGTTACCATATTTGAAAAATATTGATGATGACCTAGTTTAGAGTACAGTTTTTAAAACTCTGTGCTCAATTTGCTGCCTTATATGAAACTTGTCAGTAAATTCTGACCTATGACCTGCATTAAGATTTGGAAACTTATAGAAATACTTACTGAAATTTTATTAATTTATGATAAATTTCATTTGGATGTTTTATTTTTTTTAAATCACATTCTTTTCTAAGACTAAGTACAGCTAGCAATATGCTTATATTTGTTCCAGATTTCTTTATTCTGTTGTTGTTGTTTTCTGTCAGTTATTCAACTCTGCCAGAGTTTGTATTAATTGCTATTATTTTGAAGTGAAAGTCATGTATCCAGGGGGTAATAATTTAACTGTTCCCTGCATTAGATCACTATTTTATATGGAAGAAAAATCTGGGTTGAAAGAGAACAATTCAGTAACGCAGCAAGTTACTAGGAAAATGGAAGAAAATGACTTTTTTGGCCAGTGCAAGACGATTCAGGCTTGCTGCTGATTTGAATTGGGAGAACAAATTAACTCCTAAGAAATCAATAGAGAAAGCTTGCAATCTGAAATGGATCTGCTGGGAATTGGATTTTGGTAAACTTTTTCATGGTCCCTTCTGATGAATACAAAAATAATAAGAAGTCAAGTAGCAAGTAGATTTCTTTTCCATATTTTGCATGGCGCTTCAGGCAACACAGCCATTTTTTAAATATTTTTTAAATTTTTTTAATTTAAAACAAATACAACATCCTTCTTTACATGCTATAGAAAGTGTATCAGTTGGTTACAAAAACACTTATGTGCATCTCTTCCACAGTCAACAAACATAATTCATATTAACTTAAGTATTTTAACTCAAATATTTATACATGCCACCATCATCATATCTCTATTTTCATTTGACTATAATTATTTAAGCATCCTTCATCATAAAATATACCAAAATTTAATACATAACCACATAACGGCCTTTCAATTACTATTTCTAAAATCCTCCACTAACACTAAATCCTTATGTCCTATTCTAGCTAAACATCCATAACATTTAATAGCAAAGTTTTCTAATCTTCCTTTCCAAATCACTGTTTAAAGTTTACATCCAGTTTCCTGTTATACCCATAGCTATATGTATGTTGTTATTCTTATCCGTCCTTTATTTGACTATATCCTGTATCATAACATTTTCCCCTAATAATCAAAACTTTAATTGTATCTAACTTAGTTCTTTTTTTTCTTTTTATTATTATTATTATTAACCTTTATGTATAATCCAAATGGATTGCTAATCTTCCTTACATGGGTACCATTCAATATTCATATCCAATTATACTCATCATAACACTACACATTGTATACATTAGTAACATTATCAGTTATTTATTTAAGCTATAACTATTGTCAATAAATTTCACTAAGCTTAACTAGTTTTAAATTATATTCTTCCATCTATCAACCTGTATCTTTCCAATAGCAAAACAGTCTCATATATTCTGCCATTTGTGGTGCCAGTCCTCTAATCATCTTCTTAGTCAGCTTTGTATAGAATTCTCTTAGCAACTCCTTGCTTATAAGATATCTCATATAATCTTGATGCCCTCATTCTGTTTCTTTATTCAGCTTATCTTTGATTGTCAGCAGTGTTATCAATGCTTTTGCTAATAGAATTTCTCTCTTTAAATTCATAGATTCTTTGGTTTTTTCTCCTTCTGTATCTTGCCCTCTGGAATAGATTTCCTCTCCATTTAATTCATCTTTCAGTATTCCATTCTTTCCATTTTCAGAGACAAACCAATCATCATTAATATCAGCAGGTTTAATCTCTTTATATTCATTTTCCACTTCAATTTTTTGAGTTTCAACCACCTCATTTTGCATTTGATAGACATCCTCAATTTCTTCATCATATTTTATTGTTATATGTTCTAAATATTCCAGTTTTTTTCTATTCTTTCATATGTACCTGATAATTTCTGTATCTTTTGCAAACTTGAGACTTCTATTTTCTTTTGAAATTGTGCCATTCTAATAAACACAGGTGCTCTAGCTTGGAAGGTTAATAAAATTAAAGCATAGATTCACAAAGAATGTTGTTTTCACTTTTCTCTGATTAGAAATATACTTCAAAGGGACATCTGTGTGCTTCCCTTCTTATCACTCTCTGTAGCTAAGTAGTGAAACCTTATAATGCCAAGTCAAAACAATCAGTGGAGAAAAAAATTCCATTTTCAATACACAAACTCCAATCAACAAATCCTCCCAGCCTCCGAGCAGCGGTAATACTGTTGAAAATCTAATTTCCTTTTGTATCTTTTTTGTATTTCAAGTTAGAAAAAAGAGTCCAATCTTTAAATGAATTAGAAAAATACCTACAGCAATGAAAGAGGAAAACTTTAGTCCATAGGCTATAGAGAACAATAAAAGAAAAAAATAGAAGAAGAAAACTTAATCCATCCACTTCAAAAGGCTTGCATAAATTCAATCCATGAAGATAATATTTAAAAAGTAAGATAACCACTGTCCAAAACCATTCCAAATTTAATTCCGCTGCTTGATTCTTCTATTCTCCAATTTAAATTAATTTTAAGTTTTTATAGGCAGTCTCTTTTTAAAACAGTAAAAGTTCCTCACCAACTGGAAACACTTTCTCTTTCCATATCCTTCCATTTTGCAGCCGCTCTGACTTCATCAGCCTTGGCTGGATCTTTTGTTGCCGGCTTGAAGAACTTGGTTCTTGGTTCTTTCAGGGATTTTGCGATATCCCTGAGGTCAGCAAGACGTATTCTTCCTGTTCACCATCTCTTCAGGATGGTTTCGGTCCGATTGGATCATCCAGGGCCAAAAGTATTGGCTATAGTTTCAGAGCATCGAGACTGCACGTCCATATCATTGTGACATTGGAACACAGCCATTTTTGAGCTGCTTATTAAACTGGAAGCCATTAATCATAATGTATATTTGGATGCAGATCGTATCAGCCAATTACTTCAGAATTCAGTACTTACATGCAACCCAGTGTAATATGATCAAAACTAGAAGAAATAACACTTCCCTTTTGTCATTGAACTCGCTTTCATCTTTCAATAGGCCAAGTCAGCCTGCATTGCAATTATGCTTATGATATAATCCCTGACTAGAATCTCATAATCAAAGAGAAATAAGTTTCAAACAGATGCTGAAGCAGAGGCAACTTAAAACAACGATTGGTGGTTCTTCTATCATAGAAAGAAAATATTTTGCCCTCTGGAGTGACCATTGGCAGCTTACCAGGTTTGGCAATCCTAAATTTATTTTCTGGATTCAAAGGAATCTAAATATTAATTGCTATAAAGAACAAAAGCTTCCAAAATTAATTTAATTAATTAAAAAAAGGATGGGGGAAAACACCTCAATATTACAAATTTTAAGGAATCCAAATTAAAACTGCAGCCTCATCCCACAACTAGTTTTGAATCATGTAATCCTGAAGCCATGAATAATTATTGAAATATATCACTCCCAGATGTGGGTTGCTCCCGGTTTGGCCTGGATCTGGCAAACTGGTAATAGTGGTGGTGGGAGGCTCCATCCATCTTCCGTAAAGCCACTAAGACCTGGCTGTTCCGGCAGGCCTGGTGCTGTTGATCAGCATCCAGCCCCATTTTAAGTGTATGTATGTTGTGTAATTTTAAAATGATTATGTCTCTATTTTTAATTTTTTTGATTTTTAATTCCCTTGTTGTCTGTAAGCCTCCCAGAGTCCCCTGGGAGTGGGCGGCATACAAATACCAATAAACTTCAAACTTCAAACTTCATCTGCCCGGACACTTCTGCGCATGTACAGAAGCTTCTGCATGTGCGTGAGCATGCACAGGAGTGCACCCGAATCAGTAGTATCAAAATTGGCAACCCACCTCTGATCACTCCACAAAAGCTATATTCTCCCTGCAAAAATACTTTAAAAAAATAATAAGTGTGCAGTAAGTTTTTCTAAAGGTAGTCTATCTATTACTAGCAGTCAATATAGTTGATACACTGAAGTCAGTATGGATAAATGACTGCACACATCAAAGTAAATAGATCTCATTTTAGAGATTCAAACTTCAACCATTTGTAAATTGTTTTTGTTCTGCTTGACTACAGGTGAACTTTAAAATGTGAAATCAATCTGAGAATAAGAAAACCTCAGTGAATTGAAAATGTAATATTATTTCCCTAGTACCTCTTAACCCCCAAAGATAGTTTGGGGAAGATGTTGATAACAGGCAAATTGAATATCTAGCAAGGATTAAATTATAATGGAAAAGAGACTTTGCCCCTGATGCTTTGGTCGCTAGGGTTTTAATTTAACACAGTTTTTTTTTTTCAGTATAACATTGATATCATCTCTAAATCACTATATGAAGAGTTGACTTCTTTGCTACCTACCATATGATTATGAACATATTATTTCTCAGGTGGTATCAGTCAAAGAAAGCTACCTTTGCTTCAGAAGAATTAACCTGCTTTTACAAGTTAATAATCTTGGGCAATAACAGAAAAACTACAATCCTCAAAATACAGTTTTTTATTCTGCATCAGCCTTTTCCAGGTAGATTTCTAGTTCTCTTAGTTTCTGAATGTGAGACATAATCAGTCCTCAAAACCAAAATAAATAATGAAAACAATCACAGTAATATATAAGAGCCTTTAGGAATATCCCTAGACTGTATCTGTCATTGACTCACCCCATTTATTGTTCACCAGTTTTGGTACTTTTAGAGGAGAAAAATAAATACTGGCTAAAAATAAGTGATGGTTCAGTGATGCAGTGTAGGAGATGCAGTTCATTATTGGTCAGGGCTGTCACACTCTCTGCCCACGGATGCGTCATGCACTAGCCACACCCATGCCCTGTTTAGTGGAGGGAGAAAAAGATCCCAATATGTCATGCGACACCGTGACAATGTGAGTTTGACACCCCTCAACTTGCAATCACAATGGAGCCCCAAGTTTCTGTTACTAAGCAATACAGTTGTTAAGTAAATACTGCCCCTCTTTATGATTTTCCCCACATTTGCTAAGTGAATCACTGCAATTGTTAAGTGAACCATGCAGTTGTTAAGTAAATCTGGCTTCCCCCACTGACTTAATGGGTGGTAAAATTTCTTCTGTTTCTATTTTCATATAGATATTTATACACCTATTTATCTAGCTCTTATCAAATGTTAGTCAAATGTGATGAATTGTTCTGAAATAATTTAACAGGAAAACACATAAATGGTCTATATATGTATTAGAGAAAATGCATACACAATGCATTCATGGGAACATGTACAATGTCTATTAAATGTGTATAGTAGCAATGGTCATAGAATATGCAAAATATTTTTTCAAAAAAATATTCAATAAGAAAAATGAACAAAAATATCATTCCTCCCTCTCTGTCATTAGTATAATACATCTGGAAATTATGGTTTAGATTTGTACTTAGCCATGAAGCACCATAAGCAATGCTAAGCTAGTCACAATTAACAACATTGCCATTGTTGTTGGTGTTAGTAGTAATAGTTGTAGCAGTAGCAATAGCAGCAGCAGTATTTACTCTTGCTGCTGTCATTGTTATACCACTATTCCAGTTGTTATGTAATTCCTCGAAAAGCTCCAGATGGATTTTAAGTCCTCCAACTTCCTTTTGAAATATATTCTGGATTTCTGTTCTAATATCCAGAAAAGAAAGTGTTGTTTTCAAAACCTCTGTTATCTGCAATAAATTAGTAGCATAAGATCTCTCATTTATTTGGTTTATGGATTACAGAAAGAGCTGCTCGCACATCCATGGAAAAGCAAGAGTAACTCATGGCTCTATGCAAGGGAAACAAGAAGAATAGGAGTTAAAATTGCATCTATGACTCATTTTTTTTACCAGTTTAAAGCTTTATGTGTATTCAGCTGATTGGTCAAAGAGGTCTGTGGTATAGTTAGATTCCAGGTTAGGAATGTTTAGACTTTGGTTTCTGTAATTTAATTGTTCATCAAATCAACATATGCCTTATAATATATATTACTAAGTATAGATCAAGGCCAATAAACAATGAGTCTGATATGATAATTTAACTCTTCCAATTAAATATTTATGCTTCTTAGAGTGGAGAATTTACCAAATATAGCTCATCTTTCTGAAAGAGAGAGCATCTATTTAATGCTGCTGAGTTCAGCATCTACACGATCCATCAGTCACATAAGTGCTGGCTGAATAAGTGCCTAAGGATAACATTAAAAAAGAAACAAAGGTACACGAGTTAATGGCCCACTTTTTCATTCCTAGCTTGCTATTTTTTGCTCAGTCAGGCTTGTGTGAGTTTTTTCCTCCGTAATCTTGGGCCATTTCAGACAGTGCCCATTCATGCATTGCAATGATCTGGCATTACATTAAATGTATGAGTGGAAGTCAATATTTGCTTGCTTCACACTGAAATAGTTTACTTTGTCCAGATAAATAAACAAATAAACGCTGACCTAAATTCAGCCTGTAGCTGAAGTTGATACAAAATTGCTATTATTCATTCATTCTAAGTCTCCTTACCTTTGAACCTTCTTCAAATTTAGCAAATATTATACATTTCCTAAAATAAGAAAAGTTAGAGTAGGCTACGTATTTTTGCAAATGATTTTAATTTCAAAACATTTACACTTATTTGTTCTTTCCGTCCCTCCCCCCTCCTTCTCACTTTCTGTCTCTCTCACTCTCTCACACACACATACACACTCACAAGCTCAAATGATCCTAGGAATATTATCTGTTACAATTACCACATTTTTTTAAAAAAAACATTACATATTCAATGTGATGGAATGATTAGATATTGAAGTGTTGCTAGATAGGAGAGTAGAACAGGTGGTTAATAGGTTTTTATTGATGACAACTGTGTTGGAACCATACTTCACTTTTTAAAGACATTGTTAAGTACATTTACACTCATTCATTCTTTATAATTTTAATATAATTGGATGAGATGTGCATTTTACTCCTGTAGGAATGATAAATTATCATGCTTTCTACATAAATTCTCATTTATTCTAGCTCAGTTCCATCTCTTCCACTAGAAATGAGATGGGATGAACCAGATAAAAGTAAAGACAAAACAAATCTGAGAAATGCAGAATAAACTGGATAAAATAAAATGAAAGAGAATAAACTGGACAAGTCCACTATAAATTGAATCCATACTTTACATCAAGTTTTCATTGTAGATTACTGGGGTGAATTAGAGATGAAGATTGGATTGGAGATAACTCAGTATGGTTCAGCCATCAAGCAAGAAAACCAAGGATTAATTGGATAAAATTTAATGGATTGCAGACATGAATTAGCAGACGTGGGCTTGAGCTGGGAATGAAACATTTGAGGGGAAAAGTAGCAAAGAAATAGGCATTTGGCTAGAGAAGACATAGAGGGAACCTCTAGGAAAGTTTATATAAGAATGGGATGAAGGAAAATGTGGATTTCTGTGTACTTTGGCTGCAGTTCAAATTTGGCACATGTAGATATGGATACAAATGTATGGATGTTAGGATTATGTATATTGGAAGTGATCTTGAGAAAAAAATGACAAAATTCTGATCCTTCAGTGAAAGAATGTTGAGCAATCTGTAAATTGAGACATGGCAACTGGATTTGAAACATTTGCAGCTTATCCAAGTTGCTGCTTCAATCTGAAGAAGCTACTTGGATAAGCAGCAACATGTTTCAAACCAACAAGAAAAGAAGTCCAATTGTCATGATCCAACTTCCAGACAGCTCTACCTGGAAATGTACTGGGAATCTTCATTGACAAATATTGAGGAATGTTGCTAAATAAGAGAGACTGTGCTGTTCTCTGAAAATGGCTTTTTAGTGCATTGCACAACTAACTTTAACCCAGATGTATCCTAGTGATTTTCTCTTTTTAATCCTTTTAATAGAAGGAAGCAGTCATTACTGGAGCAGCATAGGAACAAGCTAGGAAAACTAGCTTATAGGAACTTAGGAAAGTAGAATATAAACTAGGAAACGAACAAGCAAGCAAGCATATCCAACTGTCCTAGACACTTCCACACCCGCAACCTATTCAGAAACATGACAAGTGACTAAATCCACTGTTTAAAGCTGCTTATTCTTGCCAATCCCCACAGCATTACATATTAGGAAGAAGAAGTGCGGTGCCACTTTGTCACAGGAGAAACAATGACAGGGGAACACATCAATTATTTTCCTTAATTTATCTCTAATTAAAACAGTAAGAACAGTACCACTCACTGGTCTCATTACTAAGGCAGAAAAGGGATCTGCAAGGACCCTTGTAGAAGGACAATTTATTTTGGTACAGCTCTCTGCTTCATGGACTTTAACGGAGTTGTCTCGTTGTGTTCATAGTGGTTCATAGTGGTGAAAATACTAGTTCCTTCTTTTACTTTAAGCATTTCAATAAATATATCTTCCTCTTCCCCAAACATTCACATTAACTTTGTGAATATGTAACATTTAATCCTATTTAAATGTACCAATAGTTTAAAAGAAACCCTGTAAAAAATGTCTGTTATTCATCCCTGATGCCTTTTCAGCTACCAGAATTCTGGGTTGTTGGTTTTTTTTAATTCTTGTATTATATTCACTTTAAATGCAGTATTCTATTTTTGAAGGCCTTCATCAGCGTGAAGAATTTCCTAAGCAATCCTTGAAAACGTTTCTTGAACAATAGCTTTTTTCTCTTTCTGACATTTTTAGATATGTCACATACAAACAAGGGTAAATTGGATAGTTTGGATTTACTGAATCACACAAAACACTTTGTACATGAATCATCAGTTTAAAAATAGGAAAAAGAAAAAAAGGAAAACAAGTCACCATTACTAACAAAACATTTTCAGGTACAAGGATTTATTTTTTTAGTACATCAGAGAATTCTGAAAATATGTTAGATTCTTTTTTTAAAACAATTTTATGTAAAGTTTTAATTACAATAGTAAAAGATCATGCAAACTAAAATAAAAAAGCAGCAAAATAGAAAGCGAGAATAAAAGGAGATACAAGAAAACAAAATGAAGAGATAGAGAGAAAAATAATCCTAAGAAATTGAATCCTCTTGTCACCTCCTCTTAATTAGCAGATATAAAACTCTTCATCCCTTAACGAAACTGTTAATTTTAGTGAAAACCAGGAAATAACATTTCTCTAATATGTGTGTCAGCAAAAAGTTTAAGCAAAACCCTAAAATAGTAATATTAATTAACAAATGTTAAACTCATCATGCCATATCTCAACTCTTAACTGTAAGCAAATCCACATAAACCGGCCCCAGCATCCTAATATGAACATTAGAAAGGGAGACAATTTCTTTTTTTAAAAGAACAAGGTCACAAAAATCCCTTACTTCAGGAGTGTCAAATTCACAGTCTGCAGTCTGAATGTGTCAGACTGGCCACACCCACCCTCAGTTTAGTGAAGGGGGGAAAGGTCATGATATGTCACATGACGACAATGTGATGTTGCAGGATGACACCCCTGCCTTACTTGAAGTGGAAGAATAATTAAATAAAAAGCCAATTTAAATGTTATCTGATTAGGGATACATAAAGTAACTATAGGAAATAGGCTTAAAGCATCATGTTTAGTGAAAGCAAATCCAATAGAAAATGTTTTTTTTTCAAGTCCAGATTTCAGCAAGCCCAAAGAGAAACATCCCAAATAATATATCTTATTTTTAAACCTGAGATAAATAACCCTGAAATTAACTGGTTTTATTATGTTCCTTCATTTTATATAAAACATTCTGGCACTTTTATCCATTCAGATGATTATGGATCCTTGTCCCGAATTTCTTCAAAATTTTTAAAAGACCATTCTTCGATAATCCACTGTTACATAGCATCTCTAATAAATATAGCTGCACATAATGATTTGAGGTATCTGGTTGCTAACATACAATTTAGTAATTATGAAGATAGTACTTTAGTTATGAACAGATAGATATCCAGAAAAAAATTGCAGAGGAAAATGTACTAGAAATAGTTATATGACATATTAATCTCCAAAATGTTTTGATTTAAATAAAGTGGGAAAAATGGAAGAAAACAAAAGAAAATGGGAAAGATGCATGGGAAAAATGAAAGTTGTGGCCAACCCATGTGTCTACATATATGTCAGCTTCAGGATCGACACTTTGCTATTAACATAATTTGCATATTGAGTTTATTTCAGCTGTAATGGTGGGGAAAATTACCACAAGACTGTCCTCATCTGGATAGCAATAGCAATAGCAATAGCAGTAGACTTATATACCGCTTCATAGGCCTTTCAGGCCTCTCTAAGCGGTTTACAGAGAGTCAGCATATTGCCCCCAACAATCTGGGTCCTCATTTTACCCACCTCGGAAGGATGGAAGGCTGAGTCAACCCTGAGCCGGTGAGATTTGAACCGCTGACCTGCTGATCTAGCAGTAGCCTGCAGTGCTGCATTTAACCACTGCGCCACCTTGGCTCTTCTTGGATCCACTGTTTCTGGATAAAAATTTCTTAGCTGACAAATAAGCTTCGATATCAGCATCTTTCATACCATATAAGAACATGTAATACTCTTCATTTATCTTTCTAGTTCTTCTTTTTCTTTAGCTTCTAATTTAATTCATCTCTAATGTTTTGAATTTATTTAAAGAACCGATCCACACAATTGAAGAAAAGAAAGTTCAGACTTTCTACGTTGCAACCTAATCCTTCTTGGCAACACCACCGAGTCTTAACATATGGACCAAAATGAGACAACGTTAAACTCAGAATGTCATACGTTTTTGCTGAATTTTATTTTACTTTATTTTTAGTCTTTTGTTCTATTGTAGTGAATTCATTAGTGGAAGTGTAGATGGCATACAAAATTTGGAATCTAGATATTTAATGTTAATTGCTAAATTAAATACAAGGAATGCTATCACAAGTATGGTCATAGGTTCAGGGAAATGGTACTTGCATGATATTTAGCATAAATGCAGAACTTCTGCTTTTATAACTTTTAACAGTATAAATTAAGCAATAGTATACTTCACTTAAAAACGAATTCATTTCAGGGTTTCATTGATCTCTGTAGTTTATTTTAACTCCATGATTGCATTGAGAAGCACATGTAGGTTTTGTGGAATATGTATGGACTACAGATAGAAAGTAACTAATGCTGCTAGACAACAGTATAATATCCTTAATGGGAAAATGGTATCAGTTCATTAAATTCTGCCTCTCTCTGCCTGTCTGTCTCTCTGTTTCTGTTCTAACTGTCTGTCTGTCTCCAACTACATTCTCATCCAGAATCAGTTACTCATGTTTTCTTTCTTCTTACCCCACCGTTTCTCTCTTCCTTTGGCATATCTTCCGAGAAGGAAACTATAGGTTTTTTTTATCTTATTTTTCTGGAGAAAATCTGTTTTCATTGAATCCTAAAAAATTCAGGAATAGGTGAGGAATTCATTTTTATGTAAATCTATCGAATTCTCACCCTTCTATTAGCCTTTTTAACTACCAAGATCTTTTAAGCCTGCAGTTTTTTCTGGATTTGAAAAGTTGGCTCCAGAAAATTAAAAAATTAAAAACTCACTCTAAAGGATTGTAATCAGTGTTAAGGAAATGAAAAGCATCTTTGAAAAATGTTGGGACACAAATAGAATTTTGATCCTCATTCAGACAATGAACATATATTTTGGAATAGGTTTTTTAAAAACTGTGGTCACACTTTAATCAAAAAACTTTGGAATAATACCAATTTGGGCACTGGAAGTAAAAAAAAAGTAGTTAATAGATAAGTTAATCATTTAAACTTAGTCAAAGTTTTAAATCATTTTGGTTATTGCAACAGGAATCTGGATTATGAATAACTGCGGACATATTGAATCAATTCCTATGTTGATTTTACAGTTTGGTCCAGAGACTTTGGCAGCATTTAAAACTTTGCAATTACTAACAGCACCAGAATGTGCAATGGGTAATTTGCAATCTACAGAACTTTTTATGAACAATTAAAGAGGATTATATACTTTATTCCTTGCACATATTTCATGCCAGATATTATCTGAAGACTATGAAAAGTTGAATGTGGGACATAGAAAAACAAAACAAAAACATAACAAAAATCACAACTGGATTTTTAGTCTTGAATTGGTTATATGCATTTTTAAAATATTTTGCTTATGGGTTATTTTGACTTTCTACTGATACAACAAAAATACTGTGCAATCGAATTGTAATGCTGTGTTTCAAAATGGAGCTCGGATATATGTGTTTATGGTTGTGTGTTAGTGCCTCAGTCCGTCCCTGGAGGAAACGGCTTCTCCAGGGCGGCACCTGGGCACAACAATATCACGTGGGGTCACCCACGAAGCTAATCCTAGAAAGAACTTGAGGGCACGATCTCTCTGGGTGAATGACAACTTTATTATGTAGCAAAGCTGAATATATAAACTTTCATACGCAAATTAGGTTTTCAAACATTGCAAATGTCATTGGTTACAAATTATGCATCTGGACGAATAATAGAATTGATAACTGCGCGTTTCCTAAGTTTCATGTGTACGCCCTAGTTTAGCTGTTTTCAAGCAAGTACAAAACAAGCAAATTCTACAGGTATCAAGAACAATTTGTGGTCGGCTACATCCGTCCTGTGCGGCTAGATGTGCTGTCTAAACCATTTCCTATAGAAGGAGGCTTGTGAACAAATATTGCTGAAAGAATAATTATTACAGTGCTTACTCTTATCAGACTATGGTGATTCTTAGAAATAAATGCCACTAAATTAAATGGATGACCAAGTAAATGTTATTAGTAACTCTTAAATATTTGGGCCACTTACTAATCTTTTCCAAAGAAAGACATTCTCAGAGAAATAGGATAGCAACATCTCCTCCTTTTCTTTTTATTATCTTTTTGTCAAAGAGACTCTTCCTCTTCATCTACCAGGGCTAATCACAGCATTCTACACATAAACCAATAAAAAATCACATCATGGCAAAGGGGGAATAGACAGTTACAGCACAGCATAGGGGAGAGAAGGGCATGTGTGGGAGTTGCTGGCTCATATAATTCATGTTACATGAGGCTGCATAATGAGTCCTGGCCGTTTAGGCCGGAAGGATGTTTCTGGTGCGATGTTTTTGCATCCCTGTGTATGTGTGTTTCAGACAGCAGAAACTGCCCTGCACACACACACACGGAATGAATTCCAACACTGTTTTTGTTAAAAGGCAGCGTCTCCCTCTTCATCTCTGGGCATGCGGAAGGGATCTTTCCCCATGAAGGGGTTGACTGTTCATGTAACTCCATGTGGTTGACAATGTGAATATTCTTCTGTGGAGCCAAGCTAGAGAGTATATTCTTACACATAGTTAATAAAGAGGGTGCACATTGAATACAGCAACACAACAGTATCAGCAAAGCAACAAGGGTTATAACGGTCTTGGAAACATTTCCCAACCAGTTAAAATTTGGTAACCAAGAGGTCATCCAATCCTACCAGGAGTCCAAGGCTTTGTATGTTTGTCCAACTGTTTGAACGGTATCATGTAATTTTTCCACACTGGTTTCAATTTGTCCGGACTGGTTCAAATAATGACAACAGGTAGCATTCAACCAAACACATAGCAGGGGGATCTGCGGCGAAAGACAGGACAGCCGGTCGGGGGAGTGGAGGGTGCTCTGCTCTGTGTTCCAGGTCAGAGACAGAGACAGCCTCAAGCTGTGGTTCCTGTTGGTTGGTCATGGTCAGACTGCTTCTGTGTTTGTGTAGGTGGTTGTATAGGTGGTTTTGGCAAATATGGTCTTACGTGCCGTCCTGGGATCCAAAGAACTTTGTCTTTTAATTGGATTGCAGCGTAGTTCCTTTCCCAGGTCAGCAGGTCAGCAGGTCCTCACCACGTCAAGTCAGGCAAGCAGCGATAGTAGACAGGTGGACGGGAGGTGTCTGCAGTAGGTGGAGCTGCAAAATGACGAGTCGCTGCCGAGGATGGTGGACTGCCGGTGTGTTGCACTGCTGGGAGGCCAGGGGGCATTTTCCCCTATTGCCAATATATCTGTCCAGGGCATGTTTTAATGTCTGGTTGGCGCGTTCAGCCAACATCTGACCCTGGCTGTTATAAGGAATGCCAAATTTCTCTTTTGGGCGTCCCAGCGATGCAAAGGTCCGAATCGAATGATTAATAACATGTTTGGTGGCTTCACCCCTTTGGGAGGATGCCATAATGTAGCCTGAACATGTATAACATGCATTTGCCAAATTTGGCAACACTCTGTCCCTCAGGGATTAACTCCCATAGGGAGAGGGTTTGCCTGCTGGCTACAGGTGGGGCATAGTTGAATAATTGCTGATGCCTCATTTGCAGTAATGCCAAATGGTTTTATGAGCGCTTTTTTATTCTGGTGAAAGTAAGAGTGGCTATCCCAAGGTGTGATAGCAGAACAAACATTGACATGGGGTGGGGGGGCTGATGCCGCAGCGTCAGCAACATCATTGCCCTCCTGGAGAGGCCCAGGGAAAGGCTGATGACTTCAGATATGGGAGACATGGAAAAAATAACAGCGAGAGGAGACAAGACCTTGTAAAGTGAGAAACAGAGACAAAAGTTGTGAATCAACAGAAGAAGAGAGATAAGACTCACACAAAGAAGTTATAATCTGAGTCACATAAAGACTAGCAAGAATTAAGTTAAACGGTTGTTTGTCAAATAACTGAAAGGCCAAGAAGGAAGTGGCCAATTCATCTCTTTGAGCAGATTTTTGTGGCTCTGTGAGCTGGGTGTGCCATGTACCATCCTCCTGCCAGGCACATGCTCCCATCGGCAAAGACAGTTATAGCGTCTTTGATAGAAAAAAGCTGTTGAAGGAGGCTTCCACTGGAGTGGAAGGGCTTTTGTAATTAGGGCTGCAAAAAGGGTGGGTATCTGAGAAATAGTGGACAAGTGTCTGAGATTTTTCAGCACTCTAAAAGGGAGGGCTTCATAGACAGGAGCAGCGCCCGTTAAGTCAACGGGAAAAGCAGAAAGAAGTTCCAGATCATCTGGGGTAAGAGAAGGATCGGCTCGGGCAGAAGCCAAACCACGGGCCACAGCACTGCCAGCCATAGTAGGGAGAGCGAGAGAGGATGCAAAATAAACGCCGGCAGGATCAGAAGAAGGAGGGGGAGATGATGTGAGCGAAATGTCGGAAACAGAAGGAGAGGGAAGGGGGGAAACAGAGGGAGAGGAGACAGACGGAACAAAACTTGAAGGGCGATCTAAATAAGGAGGTGGGGGAGTAAGATCAGGGGGTTCTATGGGAAAATCAGGAGAAGGGTCAGAATGATGGAGTCTAAGAGCAGCAAGTATAACCTTCCAAGTCAGGAGCATCGGAGTAGGAGCACGAGGTTCCTGATGGAGATAGGTGCCTATTTTCACCCATGGTCCAGGTTTAAGGGAACCATGGTGAGGATAGGAGGGGCAGTTTTGCCAAATGTGTATTAACAGTTGGCGTAATTCAGATTTGGTAGGAAAGACAAATTTCTTTTTTAATTGACTTTTAGAAGCTCTGAGAATCTGGCCAAGTTCTTTAACATGAGCCACCTGCTCCTTGGACAGATCCGCCCCCATACTTACGAAAGATCAGTCGTTTCCACGAACGACGACGAGTGCGCGGGTAAGCGATGGGGTCTCAGGCACGCAGCGGCGAGACTGCGTCGGTCCGGCGGAAAAAATCACGTCGGGGTCACCACTTGTTAGTGCCTCAGTCCGTCCCTGGAGGAAACGGCTTCTCCAGGGCGGCACCTGGGCACAACAATATCACGTGGGGTCACCCACGAAGCTAATCCTAGAAAGAACTTGAGGGCACGATCTCTCTGGGTGAATGACAACTTTATTATGTAGCAAAGCTGAATATATAAACTTTCATACGCAAATTAGGTTTTCAAACATTGCAAATGTCATTGGTTACAAATTATGCATCTGGACGAATAATAGAATTGATAACTGCGCGTTTCCTAAGTTTCATGTGTACGCCCTAGTTTAGCTGTTTTCAAGCAAGTACAAAACAAGCAAATTCTACAGGTATCAAGAACAATTTGTGGTCGGCTACATCCGTCCTGTGCGGCTAGATGTGCTGTCTAAACCATTTCCTATAGAAGGAGGCTTGTGAACAAATATTGCTGAAAGAATAATTATTACAGTGCTTACTCTTATCAGACTATGGTGATTCTTAGAAATAAATGCCACTAAATTAAATGGATGACCAAGTAAATGTTATTAGTAACTCTTAAATATTTGGGCCACTTACTAATCTTTTCCAAAGAAAGACATTCTCAGAGAAATAGGATAGCAACATTTGTGTGTACTTTTTTTTGTTCTGTCCTTTTGTTTTTCCCCCATATATTGAAGTAATTAAATTAAAATTCAGAACTATGGAATTAAAGAAGGCCTGGAAGACTAAGTGTTTCTGCATTCAAACCCAGCTTTCCTGTGGTCTAATAGTGACATGGGATAGTCATGTCACATACATTACAATTCTACCCTAGAACCTATCATCTCAATGTGAAATATAAATATACTGTCCATAAAGGAAACAAAAGAAATGAAAGAGGGGAAAAAATTCACTCCACTTAGATAGCTTTATTACCAGGCCAAGTCAATATCTCTAGGATGCACAAGAAGACGCCCAAAAGCAGATTTAACTTTCCTCTTTGCCATTAAGTCACCACAGCAACTGCTACTGTAGATCAAGAAATGGTTACATATCTCCCTGGGAAAAGCTCTGAGAAATGCTATCATTAGCCAACCCACCTTAGGGTAAAGAAAGATAATGAATAACCTAAGATCCCAAATACATATGTTTTGATGGCAGGGAAGGAGGGAGCCTCTCTCATGGGGCATGACCTTAAATTAGTTGGCAAAGCTCACTCCATGACTTTCTTTTTGAATGGGTTTAGATGCAATAACATGCTTCAGCCTAAAGACAGAATAAAGGTAGTTAGCACTAATTGAAAGCCTGGCACCTGTAACCTAAAGCCATCCTTCAAATCTTAAAATAATAACACACTTTGTAGCTGAAGGGGAAACCAAGGACAGAAACCGTCTATCTTTGCTATCAAAGACATGTAGGGTAGGCTTCCTGATTTTTCTTGATGTGTATTAGTCTTCAACTAATCTTGACAGGCCAACCTGGTCAATTTAAAGCATTTTGGAGAGACGTGTTTAAAAAGATCTGGAGGACAGTTTTGCCAAACTTTGCTTCATACAAAATTCCCTTTGCCTTTTCTATAATCCTTTAGGGAATCTTCCTATCTACAAAATGGCCATTTGAGACCCAAGTACCATGGGATGGGGTGAGCTCCTGATCCTGCCCCAGCTCCTGCCAACATAGCAGTTCAAAAGCAAGCAAATACAAGAAGATAAATAGGTACCACTTTCTGGGGAAGGTAAACAGTGTTCCATGCACCTTACGTATACGCATGCAAGCCACATGACTATGATAGCCAGCATTGTCCGAAGATGCATACATGACTATGGATGCATCTTCAGACAATGCTGGCTATCTTGGTTAGGAAACAGAGATGGTTGTTTCCCCCATCTTCCCCCACACACACTGAATCAGACACAACTGGACAGGAGAAACTTTTGCTTTTTACTTTTTTTAATGCAATGGTGAAGGATTTACACTAGGACTGGGAGAGCCAGGTTTAAATTTACTTTTAGCTAGAAAATGGTGTACAAAAAAGATCAGTATTATTGAAGCTATGACCACTTTTTACATGCACTTCACTTTATGCAATGCATGCTAGAAGAGGAAGGAATTTAGCTGCTGGTTTGTGCTTTTCACTCCCACCCTGATGATCCTATTTTAGAACAAGAGAAATAGACCCAATGAACGTTATCTCTCAGTGTCCTAACTGAACCTGGTCCCAATCTAAATACAACTGCCAGAAGTTTGATCCTGACCAGCTCAAGGTTGATTCAGCCTTCCATCCTTCTGAGGTTGGTAAAATGAGGACCCAGGGGACAATATGCTGACTCTGTTAACCACTTAGACAGAACTGTAAAGCATATGAAGTGGTATATAAGTCTAATGCTATTGCCAGTGCCATGACTATCTGTGTAAGTGTACTAAAACCCATTCTTCATTTGACTGTTTTTTTTCTGTGAAAGAGATCACTGTTTTTCTGCCTCTTTCTTTTAACAATTGTTTTCTGGTTTGTTCTATGCACCTCTTGTTCTGAGATAACAGATTGTGCTGCTGTTGTAGCTTCTGCTTTTCTCTAGTATTTTTCTATCCTTCTTTGGGATTCCTGGCTGAAAATCAGTTCTTGATCTCAAAAAGTCCTGTGGTGATGCTTTCTTCTCACACTTCTTTATCACAGTGTTTTTCAATCTCAGCAACTTTAAGATATGTGGACTTTAACTCCCAGAATTCCTCAGCCAGCAAAGCTTAAGAAACACTGTCCTATGAAATTAACTGAAACATGAGAAACTAGAAATTGTTTAAACTGTAGGGAGATGGCTGAAACATGAAAAAAAATCATATATGCATTGTGCTAAGGATTGCTGTTTAGAAATACTGAGCAGTGCTGTACTGCATTATCAGAAATCAAGTTAAAGATTATTAGAAACAATAATTCTCTTCAGATTTCATTTCTCCATGCCTCTCTTTCCTATTTTTGCAGCTTAGAAAAACTTTAAAATTTTAATTGCTTTGCTCTCTTTCATTCTGTGCAACAGGAAAGCTAAGAATCAGATTTTGCTTGTGGTTTTTGAAACTTATTTGATGAAAGGCTACAACATTCAGACATTCACAAAGGTTCATCCTTTGAAAGTTACAGTCTTTGGAAGGAAGAACCAATGTCACAATGTCACAACATGCGGTCTCGATACTCCAAAACTGCTGTTGACATTTTTGCTGCTTGACAGTCCATTGAGACCTAAACCGTCCCGTAGAAATGGTGATCAGAAAGATGAAGCCTTGCTGGTCTCAGGGACATCATAAAGTCCCTGATCGACCCAAGGGAAATACTTCAAGCCGGCGGTAAACAGGCAGTCCCCAGGCTGATGAAATTGGGATGGCTCCAGAAGGAAGGAAGTGAAAAGAGAAAGTGAGTCCATCTGGTGAGTTATTTTTCTATTTTGTGAAAGACTGGCCCAAAATTTTTTTTTAAAGCCAAATTAGATCCTTAAGCAAAAGAATTGAGTGGCAAAATTAATCCTAATTGGATTGCTTTGGAAAGCTTTTTTTTCTTCTTTGTTACTATTATTTGTGGATTGAGCTGCTCGCAACGTTTCTTATTTCTCCTCTTAAAGTGAACGGATTGATTTTTTTTCTTCTGCTTTTTGTTGCTTTATTTCTTGACTTCTGGATTAAAACCTTCCTTCTTATTTTAACAATTCTTCCTATTATTTGTTATTAAAAGAAATCTAAAGAACTTTGTTTCCTATAAACCAGAGATAAATATTATAAAGTGAAAAGTAGCAACACTGCCACTCGGAGGTCAGAGGCTGGAGTTTTTGAAACAATGGATCTCTTCTCTTTCCTTCTTTGATTTCACTGACTTTGTAGCTGAAGCGTTTGCAACTTGTTTACAGAAACTGATAAAGAGTCAAGGGCATGGATTGTTTTCACAGGTGTCTTTGAGAACTATTTTGGCAGGGGAAAGAAAGGGGGGAAAAACAGAACCCTTCTCCTGAAGATATAGAAGATAAAGACAAGACATTAGATGAATTTATTAATGGAGCAAATGTGGGTGAAAGTGGAAAGAAGGGAATATGGAAAAGGGAATTCGACGAATTGGAGCTCTACCCCAGATTCCAAGATACAGAAGGAAAAAAATGATAATGATAATAGACTTAAGAAGATAATTTTTTTCAGAAGCAAGATTGAGAACCAAAGTCAAGCTAATTTTAGTAGCAGCTGGAGGGCAACAACATTATCTGAGAGATCCTTCAAGCAACAAAGTGCGGAGAGAAAGTCTATAAAAACCTTATAAAGGTGATAAAAAGAAGACTGACACCACAATTGGCAAAAGAGATAAGACTGTTTTGTTACTGGAAATATAAAGGTTGACAATGAAAGTTGATAATAAAAAATTAGTTGATTTTGGTGATCAATAGGTAGGAATTTAGTAACTCTTAGATTGTTTTAGATTGTTATTAAATGTTTATTCGTTAACAAATAATTAACTGTAATAACAATAATGAAATGATAATGGATACAGCTTAGAGATATATACATGTACTGGCAAACTAGTAAAAGCAATTTGGATATAAATTGCAAATTGTGACTTGGACCTCTAAATTTTATTAACAAAATTTTATTTAGATCTTGTCATAAAGGTGTAAGGTTTTTTTTTCTTTTGGGGGGGTCTGGTGAGATGAGATGGAACATAAATAGTAAATGATTTTTAGCCAATTATAATAACAACAATGAAATGTCAATGGACATTGTTTAATAATATATACATTCTATGGTATTGGCTAAAGTAACTTGGATATAAATTCTAAACAGTGAGTTGGTGGGGAAGGGGGAGAAAGTTTAGAAACTTTATTAATTGACTTTTACTTAAAAGATGCTATAAACTATAATGTTATTGGAGGATTTTTTGAAATAGCTAATGAATGCCATTATGTGGTTGGGTCTTTAAGTATGAATGATTTGAGGTAAAAGCATGTTCAAATAATTGTAGTCAAATGAGAATTGTGATACATTGATAGTAAGATATACAAAGATTTTTGATTTAAAGTGTATAATCTAATATGAACTATAAGTAATGACTGTGGAAGAAATTCACGAAAGTTATTTGTAACTAATCGACACACTTTCTACAAGATGTAATGAAGGATGATTCTTTTTTGTGTTTTTGTTTAATTAAAATAAAAAAAAACTTTTCAAAAAAAGAAAGTTTCAATCTTTTAGCAATTAACATACATTTAATTATCACTATACCCTTAGTTCTCATGCTAATTATTTTGTAGAAGAAAAGTGGACCTCTCCGTCTACTTTTTCAGTATAACTTTTATTGATTTGCAGATGCATATAGAAGCAAGTACCATCTACATAGATTTTCTGCATCATTCAGTTGACATTATGCATTTTCTGTCATTTCCACTGAAATAATTCACTTCAATATCTAAAACTTCATTTGGTAGTACTACATATGGAACATTCTTTCTTCACCTACAGAAAAGTTAATGGAGTACTTGACATCTTGACAAGTTTTCCTTGAAAGGATTCAAACCTGAGTACAATTGGTGTCTACTTGAATAACAATATTATCCACTTATTTACTGGCAGCTAAATAGCCACTTTTTTATTCAATCAATTTAAAAAGGTCTTTAATCTGAAGAGTTCTTTTTTCTTTCGTTCCATAATGGTGACTTGGATTGAACAAGGACACATCTAAAAGACAAGGAAATTGTGTGTGTCACTTCCTTAAATCTTGAATCTAGGGCAAATACATAGCATAAAATTCTTTATACTATAGATGAGCATTGTTAGCATACACCTGTACTTATTTTTATATCATTTTGTCCATAGCAAAAAAAAACCTGCTTTTACATTGAACAGAAACAATGCTGAAGGTGGGAGAGAAGAGAAAGAATCTTGAAAAAGAATATTATGTTTTTAATTTTTAAAAAATAACTGAATTAAATGTTCTGAAAACCAAAATATATATATACTGTGGAGAAGATTAAATAGTGCATTTCTAGGGTTGTCTTCCAGAGAGATGTTAAAGAAATCAAAATGGTACCTACAACCATGTGTTCAATTTCCCAACCATGTGTTCAATTTCCTTTTTAACACATATAAAAAAAAGTGTGGGCATTAATTATTTGATCCCAACCACCATTTCGATTTATTTTATTTTTTAACTTTCATGTCAATATCCTTTCATCTTTCTCTTTAATACACTAATTTTAGTAACATTCTCCCCACACTATATTTTTTTCTGCATTCTGAAGTGTTTTCCTCCATTTTTTGCTTCCTGGGAATTCTGACTCTACATCCTGGTTTATATCAAGATAAGGCTTTCACCAGCAATTTAGACAAAGGCATAGAATCAAATGATGCATTTCCATTAAATGTAAATCTTGTTTCTTATTAATAGATAGATGCATATGTTTTTGTGACAGGCTGAAAGTTGAAATATTGTGAAGTGATTAGCTATCATCATGCCTCAGGGAAAGAATATAAAATACTAGCTTGTTCTTTTTTTATTCATTATTCACAGTTGGCAGCCTCTTTATGATGTTGGCTGATTTTTAGAACAGATAAACTGGTTTATTACTTGGATGAGGGATTACAATAAGAAGGTAGGGAGTGAGCAAAGGTAAGTTACTTCCATACTTTAAAAAGAAGGGACTTGATCTAATAGAACTACCTGAAAATCTGCATTTTGGAATAATGCAGTTTATGCAGCAGTCTTTTCCAAGCACTTGGTAGATCCTGCTGGAACTATGTATTTGCCTCAAGCATTAAACAACATCAATGGTATGCTATAAGCTACAAGTGTCTAATTACCTGATTGAAAATCAATAGCAATTCTTGGCTATGGAGATATGCATATCACTTGGTGGGACAGTCTTCGAGACCTCAGGATGAACTTGCCTTAATCCCAAGAATTAAAAATAAGCCATGAATGTCTAAATTGTACTAAATACTACACAGAAGCTAGGAAAAGCTCATTAAGTAAAAGACACCTTTCTTTGCCACAAAGAAGCTTAGGCACTAGGCACTTAGCTTTCTCTTCTTATTCACTTCAAAGCAAGGGAGTTTGTCCTTAATTCTGCAGTGCATTTACACTTTTGTTTAACATCATTTTGAGGGGTATTAAAGTATGCTAATAACGAGAAAGAGCTGACTGAGAAAACGTATTATTTTATTTTGTTTCTAAACTCATTTTTTTCAAAGAAAGACCCAAATAATTAGAAAGAGAGCATGAATTCATGGATAACAGCATATCCCTGAAAATGCAGGTGAAGGGTAACCAAGTGCGGGTGAAGTTGTTGCTGATGTTGTTTTGCACTGTTTAAAAGATAGGGTAGGAAATATCTGCCTATAAGAGATTGAGTTTATAAACTTTGGATAGTGGGTATGGATAGATACATGGATAGTCAGAAACAGTAAATCAATCTTTTCCACAAAATTGAAAGTGGCAATGCATGAACAAAGAGAGAAGGAATTTTAGTATTTGCCTCAAGATTCTTAAATTAAATGAAGGCAGGTCTGTCAAACTGATGGTCCATGGGCCGGATGTGTCACCCACAGGCCACTCCCAATCCAGCTTCACAAAGGCAAAAAAGCTCGTAATACGTCACAATATGTCATGTGACATGATTGAGTTTGACATCCATGTTCTAAGATGGCTGTCTGTTTTAATTAAAAAATGTTCAAATTAATTTTGAATGTGTAATTTTCTTAGTATTATAGGATAAATAGGAAAATATTTTCAGCATAAGGACCATTACTTCAGTACTTTCATGAAGATGATTATTTTTATGGGGAGGAGCTTTAAATAAATATGGGAGAATTTTATTTTAGAAAAATCCTCTGAGCCTCTTTTGATGCAACATTGTGCCACATTTGGCTAGCTTCAGGCTCTTCAAATAAAGAGGGCTGCAGCACAAGAGTAACAGAAACAAGGAGAAACATTGAGGCAGTTCATTTCATCTGCAAATCTGAATAGAAGAGAAGAGAACAGAATTCTTTATTAGACTAGTGTGACTAGACTTGCAAGGAATTTGTTTCCGGTGCGTAAACTCTCAATGTACATACAACTATAGTGATAGATCATTAACATAGTCATTGTAAAGTACATTCATCATATAACATTAGATACAACACTTAGTGATAGTCAAGGACACTAAATAAGCAATCAATATAAATCATACTAGGATACCAAGTAAACAATATAAATCGTAAGATACAAGCAAAAAAGTTATAGTCATAAGAAGACAAGGGAATAGATAATAGGGAGGATGAGAATAATGATGGTAATAGTGCCTTTTCAGATAGTTTGACAATGTTGTGGGCATTAGGTGTTTAGCAGAGTAATAGCATGGGAGTGTGTGAACTGTCCTTGTGTCTAGTTGTTCTGGTGTGCAGTGCCCTATAGCATCGTTTTGAAGGTAGAAGTTGAAACTATTTATGATACATAACAGAGAAAACAAGTTTGGTAAAATTTATAAATTACTTACCAAAATAAGATTTGTAAGCCAAACAAGTTAAAGGTTTTATGATTAAATGAATATTGAGACACTGACAGGATTATATCAGTTGTAATGACAAAGGCCAGTGATGGCTAACCTTTTTGTCCTCACGTGCTAAAAGTGCATGGACGCATATGACAGTATGCATGCGCGCATGCTCACAATACAATGTGTGCACCCCACCCCCTTGTGCATGCACATATGACCCTCCCATGCCTGGTTTTGTGCCTAGCAAGCCTCCTTGAAGCCTCCTGGGACTAAAAAAAGGGTGTGTGGGGGCAACCCCCCGCCCCTCCTGCATGACTAAGCTGTTATAGTTGTTATGTGGGCCTTGTATGCAGCTTTATTACTCTTAAGTATTCATCTCCATTGTTCAGTGATGCATTTCTCTCTAGGATTTGATTCTGTGACGCATTTCCTGTTGCTGTATAAAGTTATATTCTCGATGGCTAGTATAGTGTTTTGCAGAGACCTGAAAATCAGCTGGCCAGCGCGTACATGCTTGGTAGAGCTCAGCTGGGCTATGGCTCATGTGCTGGCAGAGAGGCCTCCACATGCCACCTGTGGCACATGTGCTATAGTTTCACCATCACAGATATAGGCAAACGAAGGAAAGAAGGACTTCATATATAGATGGAGGAGCCCATATACTTTTCAATCACTGTGATTTGCTCATGATGAAATTTGTAAGCTAAAGAGAGAAATAATGTGACTTTATTAGAGTCTGTTTGCAAGAATGAAAATGTTTATGGTTTTTTTTAAGACTATACGAGCCTTTATGTAATTAATAAATGTATTTTAATAGTATAAAAAATAGAGATGTGGAGGAATACTTTAAAGTTTTCTTGTATTTGTTATAATTCACATTGCTTACTTTAAAGTATGTTATTCTTATTCTTAAATAATGATAGTTCACTATTTGGATTGCAATTTCAACCTGTCAAAAGACTACATGACTAGACTAAAAATTTTATGTTTTATTGCTAATATCTTTTGAAAGAAATATAAAGATTTTGATTGAAATATAGAAAAAGGTAGACTTCAGTGGAATAAGTAGAGCACAGCTGTAGCCTAAGGGTTATGTCTAATGGGGATAGTTCATTTGCAGCTTCAATCAATGGAATTGAAAGGCCTGCAGTTCTCTAGTTATGACATGGGGCTTCCTATGTCACCCCAATTATGGCATGGAAGCATGTCCTTCTCACTAGTATTCGCACACTTTGGAAACCCTGAATATACTTGCCCCAGAATGTGTTTTGTTTTCTTCCCAATCTGTGTAAGAGGTCACACTTGCAATTTTTTGTCATAGCTTTAAAGCCAGAGGTTAAAATATGATGTTTGGAATGGTGATATAAAGGTCTAAATGAAGAAATTGGAGTCTTTGACCTCAATTTCTGTTTTCGTTTAAGGGGGGGAGAGTCACTGTGTTTATAAGTCAAATCAAAATAACCTATACTGGACAATTTAATCTACTAAATTTGAACAGTGAAAATATATCAGACTTTTGTATTTCTCTTTTTCCCTCTTTCATAATTGTGCCCTCTTAGGTAGGCTTATATCAAAATTTGAAATAGGGCTGATTCAATTCAAAATCAAATATCTTGAATCTCTAAACTTGGATCCCTTTTTCCTACATTGATTCAAAGATCTAATTCAAATCAACCTAATACAATATTTGAATACAAGTGTCAAATCAAATTGCCCTTCAGATTACAAAATTAACTCAATTTATAAATCCAATTGATGATTAAGAGTGATTTCCTTTAGTTTTAACATTCTTCTATTTTGAGTTTTAACATTTAACATTATGACCTTCCAATGCTCATTAATTAAATTGTAGATCTTATTATCATTAGACTGGACATACGCTATCAATCAGGATAATCAAATAGGATATAGATTTTTTAAACAACTGACAGGAATATAGAAGTTTGGTACTTTTTATGATGGGGAATAAGTTTGCTGTTTGTTTTCTGGTCAGTGAAGATTGTTTTTGAAAATAAAGGGAATTTACTTTGATGAAAATCAAAAGAAATTTCTTAATAGCACAGTGATGATTATAGAAGAAATCCTACATTTTAACTGGCATAAATTATGGACAGAAATGTATTTCATGTCATCTGGACAATTATCCTCTATATCCAGGCCAAGTACAATTTTGTGCTAAGTTGCAGAAGAACATTCAGAGGGAAACAATAACATTGTTCTTCCATAAAGTTGCCAGTACAGATTCCTCTAATCAGTAGACATTTACTGTGACTTGATCTTCATCTTTAGTTCCACTGTGACATGACCACAGGAGTCTATACAGAAACAGGGGGGGGGGGGGGAAGGTTTGATACTTTGGTAAAAGATTGCGAATTGTCTTGTTGTTGCTTCCTTTTCCTCTTCCTAACTTTTACTTTTGATATTATAATTTAAAACAAAAGTATCTGAAATCATTGATGCTTTTTCTTGTTTCTCTCTCTCTCTCTCTCTCTCTCTCTCTCTCTCTCTCTCTCTCTCTCTCTCTCTCTCTCTCTTTCTCATGGTGGCACAGTGGACGTTGGACTTATCAGCTGCAAAACCAACGTTTTCCTCATCATTTGCCAGTGTTTGAGTGGTGTACAATGAGGTGAGCTGCCATCTTTACAGCAGCTCCTGACAACTTAACAATTCAATAATATGCAAATGTAAATAGATAAATAGGAAAGTGCTGGACATATGACTGCAGAAACATCTTTGGACAGCACTGGATCAATGGCCCTTGAAATGGAGAGGAGCACCACCCCTATAATAGCAACAATGTGGAGTAAAAAAACCCTCTCTTGCTTGAATGGAGACATCTCATACCCAAGTAGGCAATATCATCAGTGTGAGAGTGTGGGTCCAATCCTGAGCTACCTATGTTATTTTCTGTTAAACAGATACATGTCTCCCCCCCTTATTCCTTTTCCTTCCCTCTCCTATGTTTCAGAGCTGTGGTTCTCTTCAAGGCTTACATTTTTCCTTTCAGTGGTTTGTCACTTCCACTTTTGGCACAGCTTTTCCCATTTCATCACAGCCCAGTAACCAGTGTAACAATCTTGGAAATGGGGGGGGGGAATAGTTTGAGCCTACCAGTACCATACCATATAACTAGAAAAAATGTTTATGTGGCAGGTTAAGGAGAGCTGATGTCTCCAGCTACAGGACTGCTCAATTTCTCAATCCACAATTTTCTTCATCTTCACTTGCTCTTTGTTAAGTACACCTCTCTCTCTCTCTTTTGTTGCTATGTGGCTTCCTCTGTATGTTATTGTTTGTTTATTCACCTGTATGTCCAATTTGCTCTGCTCTATTCCCCTCTGCATATTCCTCCTTTCTTTTGTTCCTTTGCTGCTATCTGTGGCTCCAAGTCATTTCTCAACAGACGCATACTTTTACATCTTCACAATTCTGTTTTCTACTTCTGTTCTCCTCAGGTCTTCAGTCAGCATTCTCATACCTTGCTCCCTTTTCCTTAAGTCTTGCTTTCTTTCACTTCACATTCATTTCTCTCTCTCTCTGAATCTATCTCTCTCTCTCTGTCTCTCCCTCGCTCCCTCCTTAGCATAGGCAGCAGGAACTTCGAATGACTCATATTGAGTTATTAGAACTGATTTAGAAAGCACTGCATATCACAGTTGGAGGGAAAACTTTAGAGCTGGAGGATCAGAATGTGTTGCCCAAAATGAAAGATATGTCAGTGTCCAGGAGTGGGACTGAAAACCACCGAAGGAAGAAAGAAGTTGGCTTTACTGAGAACTTTTATGCTAAGGATATTACAATAGAATGTTTAGACAAAAGGACATTTTTTCTGACTATTTACTTCCTAAGTCTTATATTATTTCATTCATGAAACTAAAACAAGAAAAGCTGCTATGATGAGAGAACCTACATATGTACATTTGGAAGGCTAATTCGGAAGGCTAATTTGTTCCATTTGGTGGCACCAATAATTAAAAGTCTACCATAAACAGTCCCTTTATTGGGGATAGGTAAATGCTTGCAATGCTTGCTTTATTTTCCTTTTCATCATATTTACTCTATAATGGCCCAAATAACCAATATTAATTTTCTAGCTTCCATTTAAAAAAGTGATTTGGATAATCTACAGGTCTCCAAACTTGGCAACTTTAAGACTTGTGGACAGTCATGTATTTGAAGAGTCTGAACACGAATGAAACAAATCACATGGTACCTCCTGATGATCAATATAAAACTATTGAAATACCTGCCATTCATATTACCTTGATTTTCTTTTGGTGACAGAAAATGAACAGTGTGTGTGTGAGAGTGAGTGAGTGAGTGAGTGAGTGTGTATTTGCTGCCATTAAATAGTTGAAACAAAAGAGGAAGAACTCAAAAATCCTTGCACACAGTTTACTAGATGAGATTTCAAAATATCTAATAGATTTCAGTAAATCACCAGTAGCATACATGGAATACCTCTTAGATTTATTGACACTTGTGTTACAAAAATTTATTCTTATTCTACATTTATTCTTGTGCTAAATCTTATAATGTGCATAGTACTATTTCTGCTTAAGGATGAGATTTAAGTTATATGTAGAAATACAGGCACTAGCCAACACAACTTTTCTGTTCTTAGTAATATTTAGCTTTTAGTCATTCTGTTCATTCTGTAGGAGATATAGGTCGAAATTTTACACACAAAAAAACTAATAAACTAACTCATTCATTAATTCATTCAATACACAGACACAAACACATCTATTTTTCTATCCATGTCTATATATAATATCTATCTATCTTCTATCTATCTGTCTGTCTGTCTGTCTGTCTGTCTGTCTGTCTGTCTATCTACCTACCTATCTATCATCCATCCATCCATCCATCCATCCATCCATCCATCACCTATCTATGCAGCTGCTGTATTGTGCTGTATTGCATCTTAGGCAGATGTGTTAACCAGTAAGCCACAGAGTTTGACTCCTTATCAGCTGAGCCGGAGTGATAGGTATCTATTTAGAGTTACAACCCCCGGTATGCCCAAATATGGGAGGAAGTTCACTACTTCCATTCTCTGTCCATCGGCTCATCACAAGACACCACCCAGACAGAAACCCAATATTTTTACTGTTACCTTTGTTACATATGTGTTGTATTAGTGCTGATAATTAAATAAAGGGAGACTAGTATAGATCTATTTCAAGCTATTTAGCTCTCATCAGCTAGCCATACCCTTACTGGGATTTGAACCTGTGCTGTATTGCATCTTAGGCAGATGTGTTAACCACTAAACCATATATATAGGCTCGTCACAAGAGACCATCCAGACAGAAACCCAATATTTTTTTTACTGTTGCCTTTTTGTTACATTTGTTATATTTATGCTGATAAATAAATAATGTGCGCACACACAAGCGCGCGCGCGCACACACAAACACACACACACAAACACACACATTCCTGGAAGAAAGCAAAAGTGTGAGCTAAGATGAAGAGTTCAGTCCTTTCTATGTACAAGATAGATGGGGTAGGAAAAGTGTATCCATTAAGATGCTTCAGGCTGCTCAGGTTAGCCTAGTGATAAATCCTTCTTTTTTGCACTTAATCTGTCAATTGTGAAAAGTTAAGCAACCTCATCAAATTAGAAGACGTCATTGCAGGCACATTTTTGACAAGCTCAGTAAACAATAGAATTAAATTTGGCAACATTCAAACATCCTGAAATTAGAAAAGTGAGAGTAATAAGTTAGAAAATCCTTATGTTGTTATTTTAGCATTCTGACTTATAGTGCTCAGACATCCTCTGAAGTTTAAAGAAATGATTTACCAACTCTAAAATTATCCAAGGGTACTGTGATATCTGAAATGGCCGGAACATACATAAATGCAATTATTTTAGGACTTTAAATCATTCTTATTCTACAATCAAGAGTTTTAAATAATGACTTGTTAGGCAAGCCAACATGTAAATCCCAAAGCATCCTTCAAAATTACAAGGAAAAAATGGTAAAACACATTTTGGTTTAATTTTTTTTATCTTGTTCAACAGAATAAAAATACTGAAATGGCACAATAAAATTAAAGATTCTAACTTCTCAATCTCTCTGTATTTCTCTGCAGCTCCATATTTGCAAATTAGCTGCAATATAAATGATGTGAAATATTATAAAATATTATAAAATTTGATTCCAGGTAAACCCATTCTTCTATAAAATAAGGTATTGAATATCGAGGTCTAGTAGTACAAAATTGTCTTTAGATGTGTGAGTCATATGACACTTCTCTGATTAAAAAATGATTACTTTGATTATTATTATATACCTTATTCATTAAATATGAAACTCAGCCAACTGAACATTCAAAAATGCATCACAAATACCAGTGACTGGTGCTAATGGTTGATACGGTTTGTTGCCAGTGTCCTAGGTATCAGCCAAGTACCTTCTTAAAATATAAGATGTTCCGAGTAGCACAGTTTTTTGCAGTTGTGCTGCTTTTATTGCAGGAAGCTGCAATTTGTTGATGTATCTTGGACATGGTGCCAAGTGCCCCGATGACAATGGGTATCACTGTTACATACTTCATCCATAGTCATGTAGTTTTGATACCCAGGTCGCAATATTTCATGATTTTTTTCTAGTTCTTTTACTTCGACTCTGGCATCTCCAGGAACAGCGATATCGGGCCTCTACAACCATGATATCTGGCATGTTGTGCTCCAAATGATGATCCATTTGTATTTGAAAGTCCCACAAGATCTTCACCTTCTCATTTCTGGATACAGGCAAATCATATTTTTTACATAATGACAGTGGATTAATTTAGCAACTCGGTCATGTCTAGCTTTGTAATAAGTTTGTGTGATTTTGCTGCATTCACACATTAAATGTGAAACAGTTTCAACTTTGCTATTGCAAAGTCGGTGATGATGATGATGATGATGATGATGATTGTTATTATTATTATTATTTGCAACAACAAAATTGTATCACAGCGGCCAGTTGTTTCGCCGGATTTGGCAGTGATTACTAGTCGGGCCCCATCCAGGGGCCTAGGACATCGTAACGTATTTTTGTAATATGCGTGCAGATCCAAGCAGTGCGGCTTTTTGCATTTGACTGATGTTGATTTTGTCAATTTTTAACTGTTTTAAATGTAATTCCAGTGCTTTTGGAATAGCACCCAGTGTGCAGATTACCACTGGAATTACCACTGCTGGTTTGTGCCATAGTCATTGAATTTCGATTTTTAAGTGCTGGTATTTTGCGATTTTTTCACATTCCTTCTCGTCGACCCTGCTATCACCTGGTATTGTGATGTCTATGATTGTGACCTTATTTTTCTCAACCAGTGTGATGTCTGGTGTATTATGCGCCAGTATTTTGTCTGTTTGTATGCGAAAATCCCACAAGATCTTGACCATCTGATTTTCGTGACTTTTTCAGGCTGATGTTCCCACCAGTTTGTTGCTGTTTTAATATTATAATTTTTGTACAAATTCCAATGGATCATTTGTGCTACTGAATTGTGCCGCAATTTATAATCAGTCTGCGTGATTTTTTTACAGCAGCTGAGTATGTGATCAACAGTTTCATCAGCTTCTTTGCAAAGTCTGCATTTGGCATCATCAGAGGATTTTTCGATTTTGGCCTTAATAGCATTTGTGCGGATAGCTTGTTCTTGCGCAGCCAGGTTGTTGTTGTTGTTGTTGTTGTTGTTGTTGCTGCTGTTATTGAGTACCTAAAATTCCAATGTGATTTTATTTCAAATCATCACTATTGCTGTTTTTTTCTCAGATTTGTGGGAGGAACAGCCAATAGGCAATTAAACACTAGATATTTTTAAGAAGAAATTGGACAACCATTTACCTGAAATTGTTTCCTGCCTGAGCAGGGGGTTGGACTAGAACACCTCCAAGGTCCCTTCTGCTGCGTCCTCATGGTTACGACTGTGAGGAGTCAGCCGGCACCAGGCAGTCTCCTATTGTCCAAGATGCACCGGAGTTCAAGCGGGAGAATGGTTGACCGCTGATTGGATGTCCGTTTGACAGCTAGCATATAAATAGTGTCAAACGGATGCCGTTCTGTTCTGTTGTTAAAAAATTATAGTTAAAGAAAAGTTTTTGTTGCAGAGAATGCTTCAGTATTCTTTTGTCACTGCATACATAACAAAGTGGCAACAAGGATGGGATTTTAGAATCTCCAAACCACTTGCCTCAGAATTGCCTATTCTCAGTCATGAATAGAATAATGGCAGTGATTTCTAATTTTACTTCATTCAACGCAGAGAAAGAATTGTGGGATGCTTTCCTCGAAAGGTTCCAGTGTTTACTGATCACAAACAATTTCGCTGAGGTGTGTAGCGATAGGAAGAGGGGTTTCTTCCTTAATTCATGTGGCCCTGAAATTTAGTATGGCTAGGACACTTGCAGCACCTACGGCACTTTATGCTATGCAGTGGGAGACGCTCCTAGCCAAAATAAAAAGCCATTATGTGCCTTCCCCCTCACCAATTACGAGAAGACATGCCTTCAGGCAGTGTACACAGGAGAGAGAAACAATAAGCCAATACACGCCTTCCCTCCAATCCATGGCAATTTTGTGTGAGCTCGATGACGCCCGTTTGGAACAAATGGTCTGTGGGGTGCGCAACCTGCAACTTCAATGCTGTTTTTTAGCCCACCAGGAACTGACACTCCAGACGACAGTAGATTAGGCAAGAGTGGCTGAACTGTCAGAAAAGTTGATTGTTGAAATTCAGACACACTTGCCAAATATACCAACTGGGACTAAAGCAGTGATGGTTAATGAACAATATGAGGGCAATGTTGAAGAACCCACAGATGAGGAAAACATCCTCAAGACAAATCCTGATAAGAGGGGACAGTGGTCCACCAAAATGCCTCAGAATGGCTGCATGGCTATGGGGGCAATCCCCTCAGGTCCAGGGGTAAGTTTAAGGCAGCTGTCTGTGTGTGGTGTCGTAAAAGACGGATTTGGTGAATGTGTGTCATACTGTGCTGCCAGTTGACTTCTCAAGGGACAGTTACGTGAGCAAGAAGAACAACAGCCCGGCTGGGTAGAATTGGCATGATTGTTTTGTCATGAATAAAGACCGGAGCCCCGAGATGTGGAAAGTCAGCAGCGCGTTGCTACCAACAAAGAAACCAAAGAAATGTTTCCTGACTGTGATGATTGAAGGATCCCCCTGTAAGATGGAGATCGACACCAGCTCTGCAAAATCTATCGTGTCCTGGTCTATCCTTAAACAACTGGTGCCTGCCTTCTCCAAGAACCAGGTAAGCAGATGTGGCAGCCTCTTCATGACTATCAGGGCAACCAGATTCTGGTCCTGGGCAAGGCATCAGTCCTCATTGAGCACTCTACATTTAAAGGATGCCTGCCTCTCACCATAGTGGCCAAGCCATTAGCCAGTTTATTGTGGGTTGATTTGGGGCTCTCGAGCTCTCCATTGAAAGCATCCATGCCTCTACCTTATCTGACATCCAGAATGATCTAGCTAAGGCATTCGAAGATGTATTCGATAGTTCATTGGATAGTTCATAAGGGCACCCCCCCCCCAATTGCCCTCAGTTTAGATCCTCAAATAGTTCCCATTCATCTGAAAGCCAGGTGAGTCCCCTTCACCCTTCGGGCCAAGGTGGAGGCTGAACTAGGCAAGTTAGTAGCCCAGGGAATCCTACAGCCCGTTGATCATTCACAGTGGGAAACTCCCATAGTTACCCCTGTGAAAGCATATGGGCCTATTAGGATTTGTGCTGACTATAAATCAACAATAAATAGAGCATTACAAGCTAATCCTTATCCTGTCCCTGTAGTGCAGTATGTCCTGCACTCTTTGGGGCAAGGGCAGATTTTTGCAAAATTAGATATGGCTCAGGCTTATCAACAATTGCCAGTTGATGAGGCCACCACCAATGTACAGACAATCGTAACTCATAGGGGAACATTCCGGTGCTGCAGACTGCAGTTCGGCATGTGTGTATCTCCCAGAATATTTCAATGCCTGATGGAGCACCTGCTCCATGTCTTAGAAAGTCTCCTATTTTGATGACATGCTGATTGCTGCAATGGATCAATCCGTTGTCAAACTATGGGCCATCTTAGACTGTTTCCTCAATGCTGGCCTACGTTTGAAATGGAGTAAGTGTCAAATTGAATTGCCCTCAGTTGAATTTTTGGGGTTTCACATTGATGGCCAGGGGATTCACCCAACCCTAGGGAAGCTAGAGGCCATCCATAAGGCCCCAACATCCACTAACAGGAATTAACTTTAAGTTTTCCTGGGGTTCGTTAATTTTTATTCAATGTTTTTACCACATAAGGCATTCATATCAGAGCCTTTTCACAGGCTCCTTGACAGTTCAGCAACTTGGCACTGGGGAGCCTATGAAGCACAGGCGTTCTCTGCTGTCAAGAGCCTGTTGACGTCATCAGCAGTCCTTGTTCAGTACTCTGAGAGATTGCCTTTGACTCTGATGTGTAACACTTTGCCCTACAGGATCGGAGTGGTACTAGCACATATCCTACCATCTGGCCAGGAAGCACCTATTGCTTATTTTTTGCACCCCTTATTGACAACTGAAAAAAATTACAGTCAGGTTGATAAGGAGGCATTAGTGACTGTAGCAGGAATCAAGCAATTCCATGAGTATCTCTACAGCCACCAGTTCCTTCTTGTTACTGACCACAAACCCCTCTTAGGCTTCCTGGCAGGGGACTGAAACCCCCCCCCCCCATCTTGTCACTTCGCATGCTAAGGTGGTCTGAGTTCCTCTCAGCATACTCTTACTACTTGATTCACAGAGAAGGCAAGCATGTTGGGCATGTGGGCTCGCTTAGCCGCTGCCCACTTCCACTTCCCATCCAAGACCCAGCACAAGTTTCCATGATTCTGCTAGTAGAGGATCATGATTTGCCTCTGTCTGTGGAGGATATTGTCCACTGTATGCTCCAAGATAGGGTCCTCTCACAAGTTTTTCACTGGGTCATTAGGGGTTGGCCACAAGGGCCTGTATCTGACGAGTTCCTGCCATACCGGAGATAGCAGTTTGAACTATCAGAGCTACAAGGCTGCTTACTTTGGGGAAGTTGAGTCATAATACCCTTAGACCTCTAGTCCAAGGTACTGGATAGGCTGCATGAGATTCACCTAGGCATAATACATATGGAGGCCCTGGGACGCAGTTGTGTTTGGTGACCGAATCTGGACGAAGCCATCATTGAATGGGTTGGCAAATGCAAGATGTGCCAGGCCTCCTGCCCGGCTCCACCTGTGGCACCGGTTAGAGAATGTGAGAGGCCACAGGGTTTTTGGTCTATATTACATCTCGATTTTTCAGGACCCATGCAAGGAACATCTATACTGGTGGTTGTGGACACTTATTCAAAATGGGTCAAAATAGTACCCATGTCCTCCACCACCGCGGAAGCCATCATTCGAGCCTTGCAGCATTTATTCTCTTATCATGGAATACTGGGCTTGCTGATCTCAGATAATGGCCCGCAATGGATGGCTGCAACGTTCCAAGCTTTCCTCGCCACCCTAGCGGTTAGGCAGGCCCTGACCACCCCTTACTATCCGGCCAGCAATGGGTGAGCGGAACAGGCAGTTCGCTCAGCCAGAGAGGCCCTAGAAAGAATAGGGACTGGGAACCTGCAGTATAAAATTACCTGCTATCTGTTTTCTCAGCATACAACACCCTGCACAACAACTAATAGAAGTCCAGCCAAACTCTTCATGGGCTGGAGACCAGAATGACACTAGACAGATTACACCCCCATTGTGCCTCCTGCAAACCCTTGCAGTGGGAAGACACTGGCAAAGAATTTGCCATGGGGGATTGGGTATTTGCACAAAACTTCTCTGGTGACCCTAAATGAGTTCTGGCAACAATCACACAAATAACAGGGCCTGTTCTTACAGGGTCCTTCTGAATGATGGGTGGCAATGGCAGTGCCACATTAACCAACTGTGCTGCTGCATTGCAACAATAGGCCTGACCACCAAGAAACTGAGAGCTGACAACCAGATACCAAACACCATCTGCTGGCCAGATCCTCCAGTTGCCTCCCCGCTTGCACTGTTATCACCCTGTGAGATCTCGTCAGATGACTCACCTGGGGACCTGGGACTTCTCCATATGGCAGCATATTCAGGGCCAGTCAATGAACGTCCTCCTTCAGTCACAGCAGATAAGGCACTCCCTCCTCCTCCACCAGGGCCTACCCAGGAACTGAGGCATACAGGAAGGAGCCAGTGTCTTCCCACCTATCTCACCGTGTATGCCTGTGCGATCCGGGAGGAAAAGAGTGAGGCATCCTCGAGGTCATAACCAGTGCCAGCAGTCTCCTATTGGCCAAGATGCACCAGAGTTCAGGGGGGAGAATGATTGACCACTGATTGGCTGCCTGTTTGACAGCTAGCATATAAAGAGCTGTCAAATGGATACCATTCTGTTCTGTTGTTAAAAAGTTATAGTTAATGAAGACAAGTGTTTGTTGCAGATAACGCCTCAGTATTCTTTAGTCACCGCATACATAACACCTTCCTACTCTATTATTCTGTTATTCTGTTAAATATAAAGTTGCTATTCACTTTTTATGGCTGAAATATATTTTATATATATATTCCGTTTAACCAGGAAGTGCCATTTTAACAAACCACCTAAAAAAGAAAAGGAAAGTCCAGCTATGACTAATATTGAAATGCTAACTAGAATCAGATTAGTAAATGCTTGAATGGGAGACCAACTGGAAACTATGGACTGATGCATCTCTTTAAAAAAAATTCCTGGAACACGTCAATGGCACAGAATTTTAATATTGTTGCCAAAAAGACAACAGAAGAAGTTGGGTATTCCCAAGAAGTTGCAGGAGTTAAATTTGAATCAAAGGACTTTTTATTTTGACTATTTAAAAAAAAAACATTTGTTTATGTCAAATATGATTAAATAGATTGATGATGATGATGATGATGATAGATAGGTAGATAGATGATAGATAGATAGATAGATAGATAGATAGATAGATAGATAGATAGATAGATAGATAGATAGATAATATATAATTAGCAATGTGATTCAGTGTTGTAGTAATTTATGTGGGCATCCTGAAAAAAAAAGCTAATTGTAATTTTTACTTTGGAAGGCAAATTTCCTAAGACATGTTTGAATATATATTTAGCACTTCTTTGCAATTGATGGTGCACCAAGTGCTTATCCGATTCAATTATGCTTCTGCTATAAGTGACCCACACACATTTGTCAAATCACAATGCTAAAGCAGCTAAATTCTTTCTGCTATAGACCCTTATTTATTTAAATCATTTTTGGACTGCATAATATGCAATTAATTAAAGGAGCAGCACAAACCATTTTGGAGTCACTGAAACAGGAAAGCTATAAAATAAATGTGGACATCCATTCATTTCTAAACAGAATCTTTAAAGCCTATTTAAAACCAGCCTGGAGTGAGTCTTGTGCACATTACAGAACAATGATAGCACCATATAAAAGAGCTCTATTCTTGAATCCACCATCTAATATATTATCTAGAGATATGTAAATAGAGCCTTTGGCCATTTTTAAAATGCAGGTGAATTAATCTAGTACTTTGAATGAAAGAACTTTAAATGTGGTCTTACAAATTATTATCTTAACACTTTTAATTGGACCTAAAAGCACAGTAGTCATTAATGCAGTCGATACAATATCAGTGTTATATTCTTTGATCTATACTGTGAAAATTAATAAATTATTGTATTCTATATATGAAGAAGAAGCTTCTCTCTCCATCCCCAAAAATATCTTTTAAAGGCATCATACATTACAGAGCCTTTCCCCACTGCCAACTTCAAATGATATGCACCCATCATGGACATGTCAGAAAACTGCACCAGCATTGTCTCCATTGCCAATCTCTCTCCAAAATTTATTATTTATGGTCTTGCTGCTAAACAGGGGTGTCTTGATTTTGAATGCAAGGCAGTTTAAGCAAAGCAATTGGTGAATTTGATTTTGCTTTCTTTGCATAAAGTTATCAGCCACTGGGAAATACCTACCAAATCTATCATGAGGCATATACAGTGCATTTTATCCAATTTGTAGAGTCCTCCATCTCAAACCAGTGACTCTGGTTGTGTATTGTTTATTTAGAACTAGCTGATAACTTGATATTGTCCAGGTATTTATTTATAGGAGGAAAATGTCCAGACCAAACATAATTTCTAATATTGGATTTTCACCCTTACCAGAGGGCGCCCCCTTGTGGAGTACTGTGAAGCCATTACCATGGCAACTCCACTGTTGTGTACAGTAGAAGCCAGTATGGCAGTGTGTGCACACGCACACACACACTTTTACTCTTTTATTTTAAAAGGAAGCTCCACTGATAAGAAAGAAATGAAATTGCCATTGTTTTCATGGAAAAGTAGGGTGAGGAAGAACAGCATTAGGGGAGTTGTCCAATATGAAGATGTGATCATCTGTTGTCTGGAATGAATACACCGCAATCTGTTGGCAAAGAGGTCAAATAGAATTTCTAAAAAATAATAATTTGGCATGAACTGTTATGAAAAAAACGACAGGAGAAGCTGTCAAGTATCTTCCCATATTTGTTCAAGAATTTGGGTTATTATTTGGCAAAACCTTATATAGAATTTCTATATAATTTCTCCCATTTCTTATAAATATGTTTTTTTTTAAAATCAGATAAATCAAAACAGAACCAACTGCCATGAGGCAGAAACGAAACACCCTAGCCTCACTTTCTGACTACGTTCTTCTAGAAAGAATTTGAGCCACTTTATAATAATGGGCATGGCAATCTTATTTAAAGGGTATCAGTTTCAGTGGCTCGGGCCATAAAATGAGATTCTATTTCTCCATCTGTTTTTTGGTAGAAAGATAATGGAAAATAATAGCCTTCCAAAAAGTCTGAAAATTAACTTAGAATGTATTCAAAATAGACAAAACAGAAGCCACAACTTTTTATACTTTGTCCTCAAGAACTGTATACAAGATAACCATTATTTAGAAGGAAGGATATTTTCAAAAGTTTGGGTGAAGTACCTAGTGACATCTTAAAGGCAAGCTGAACAATACCCTCTGATAATTATTAATTTTCTTCATGGTCCAGATGGTCACTTCAGATGCGGCAGGGTTCAGATGGCCATGGATAATCCAAGAATAAGTGTTAGGTTTCAAGCTACCAGGAAAGGTCATCCTTTCTAAAACAGCATGAGAGATGAAATTCTGGCAAAATCTATCTCTTATTCACTCTAGTCATCTCCTTGCTAGACTGTTTTGTATGTTGTACATGTACTTTCTCTGATATCCTCAAAGTCACAGTAAATTGATTTAAATGTCATCCTCAAAAAAATCTTGAAATATGAAAAAAAAGATTTAAAAACTATCTTACTTTATTTCTATTTATTTTAATCAGTTTAAGAGATTTGTCTGGGCATAGGTTCTGAATATTTTCCAGAGTCTTAAGTGAATAGAAGCTCATGTGAAAGGAGAAATTGCTCGAAAGAAACAGCTATATAGATTATTTTAGAGATACATGTACTTTTGTTCACAATCTTCTCAAGTTATGATTTAAGGGCCATTTGAAACACACTGGAAAAGCATAGTTACATCCAAATATATATTCTTTTACTCCTATTTTTGTACAACCTCCTCTTGTATATAATGGATAAAAAGAAATACCTTTAGGCATTGAAGAACTGTTGGTTACAGATATTTGAAATGTACAGTCTTGGATAATAGAGAAAATAGAGAATAGAGAAAATAGGAAAAAAATATTTTCTTGTGGTGGGGGGATACATTATAAAATGATCATCAGTAGCAACAACAATATTATTGAGACTGCTCACAAAAATGGCTGAGCTTTCTTTATCTTTTGGGAGCTGCTATTTCCCTTCTGCTACTCCAGAGAACCATCTTGTTCCTGAAGCTGAAAGCAAAAAAAGGGGAAGTTTTGGAAATCAGCATGTAGGATGAGGAGAGTAGTACTGGAGTGGGCCTAGAGTGGGAGTATCTGAGGTAAGGCCTTCTATTCCTTGCTAAACTCCTATTTTCATCAATCTTGACAAATATGACCAACAGCAAGAAATGATGGGCATTCCAATTCATCAAACTTCTGGAAAGTCATATCTTGCCCTCTCTTGTCCTAGACACTTATTGGAACAAGTTTCATCATACCTACTATCTGATAAAAGTTGTAGATGAATATTTTCCTCCTTCGGTTCATAGCTGGCTGGTGTGACTCTTTCAGTAGGACATAGTTAGGTAAAAATAGAATCAATTTAATTCTACATATTCATAAAAAAACATGCAGCTCTATGGAAATTTTTGAGAGGTTTGGAGAGATTTACTAAAGTTTTGTGAGGCTACATTCAGCACCAATTGTTATTATTATTATTATTATTATTATTATTATTATTATTATTATTATTATTATTTAAATAAAGCTTGTAGGCAATGGGAAATATTTTAGTCTGCAATTTTGAAAATTAGAACTGACAATATTAGATTAACTGAACAATTGGATTGACTTGCCTTAAACAGCTTTTTCTATCTCTGCTTTTAGCAATAGCAATAGCACTTAGACTTATATATTGCTTCATAGTGCTTTTAGAGCCCTCTCTAAGCGGTTTAGGGAGTTAGCATATTGCCCCCAACAATCTGGGTGCTCCTTTTACCCATCTTGGAAGGATCCTTGAACCGGTGAGATTTGAACTGCTGAAATGCAGCTAGCAGTCAGCTGAAGTAGCCTGCAGTACTGCACTCTAACCACTGTGCCACCTTGGCTCTTTCATTTAATTATTAAAACTTGATGAAATGTCTTTTTTTAAAAAGTATTTACTAAAATTTCTGTGCTACTCTATTCCCAATCGTTCAAAGCAGAATGAACTTAAAAAGCAGAAAATTTAAAACAATTTAACATTACTTAACAGCATGCTGTCAGGCCTGCAATTATATTCCTTTTAGAAATTTGGCCTGCCACACTTTCTCTTATTTCATTATACTGTTTCATTAGTATAGTCGATGGGAGGGGGGAATAGAAGGAGTAGGATTGTGGAATGTATTGTTTTCATTCTTTACTAGAAGCCAAGGTCATCCTTTGTCTCCATACTTAGACACCCGACCGGAAGCAGCTGGGTGTGGATGCCAGTGTGGAAGAAGAAGATTGGACCATGTGATGGATTGTGGGTGTGGGGACAAGATCATGAACTTTTAACTGGGTAGAATTCTGATGTCATTTCCAGTATTGGAATTCCATAGCATAATGCCAAGATGTCTGATTTATTAAATTGGAACTTTAAGGATAGTTTTGCCTTGGTCTCTGATTTAATTCTACATGATACTTGGAATGCTGACATTATCCCAATGCTCTCTTCAAAATAAACCACCAGCATCCCCTCTTTCATGGGGGGGGGGCTGGTGAGGGTTGCTGTTTTCCCAAAGCTGAGCCACCTGGAAAGCGTAAAATATCAGCGAACAATTAGGAGCCAGCCTTTTGAGATAAGAAGCTGAGATGAGACGCTTCTCTTCAGATCTTCAAAGACAAAGCAGTTTTCTCTTTTAAAATTTATTGCCGCTGGCAAGAAGCCCAGCCTGTGGGGGATGGAAAGAAGAGAAATGAAGAAACTTATTCTCAACGCAATTAAAGGATGGCCAGATGATCTGATGAATGGAGATCCCAGCCACCCTCACACAGTCAGCTCCGATGGCATTCCCGGACCATTCCGGACAAGTAAACATGAGTGCATACTACCCCTCCTTCTCCGCAGCCAAGGCTTGGAAAAAACCCTGGAGTGGAGATTTTGACTCCTTCCAAACGGGGATAATTGAAATGAACCAATGCCCTGCAACTGAGTTGAAGACAGAATCCGTATCAAGATGGGATTTTCAACCCAGCCAGCAAGAAGGGATTTGGCCAGCATCTTTCACTTGCCAGCCACCAGAAATTGGGCTGCAGCTAGTGGATGAAGCACCACTAAATTGGGTTTTCTTCCCAGAGTATGGATGGTTAAGATGCCAGTGGGCACCTCCTGGGCCATCAACATGGGGAAATCCTCCAAGTCAGCAGAGGGGCCCTTGGCACATAAACCCCCCTAACCAGCCATCATTGGGTGAACTGCAACCTGTGAATCAGGCACCCTCGGGATGGGTCTTAATCCCAGGTCATGGATGGAAGGGATTCCAATTGGTACCTGCCCTTCTTCAGCAGATGGCACCATGGCAGACAACTGGGCAATGGCCATCTAAGGGATTGACATCCCCACCGGTTCCAGTCTCCCCTGCAATGCCCCAAAAGGTTCTTACCCAACCTTCCTACAGAAAAAGGTTCTCAACAATGGAAGAAGGGATTACCAAGGGGCAATAGCAATAGCAATAGCAGTAGACTTATATACCGCTTCATAGGCCTTTCAGGCCTCTCTAAGCGGTTTACAGAGAGTCAGCATATTGCCCCCAACAATCTGGGTCCTCATTTTACCCACCTCGGAAGGATGGAAGGCTGAGTCAACCCTGAGTCAAGTTACAGAATGGATGGTGGGAAAATGTGATGAGGTGGTTCCTAAGTTTAGAGATGTAACTAGGTCCCTTTTCTTGTGGGGGCCAATAAAATGCCACCTTTGCTGTCAACTTGGCCACAAAGCATCAGAGTGCTTGGCTCCAGCCCCGTTGCCACAAACGTGCACACCAACCACCACGGTGGAAAAGAGAAGGCCCCAGATGCCATCACAAAAGAGTCATTTGGGCCAACAACCTCTGGAAGAGGATCCCCAACCTAAGGTGATGAAGAGTCCTACCAAGGGGGAGGCCTTGGAGGAGGAAAATGCTGAAGATGACCCAATGGTGAATGCACCCATCTGCCCCTTCTCCTTCCAAGTCAACCTCCAAGTGCCTAAGATGGGGTTGGAGGGGGAAGTTGAAGCAGTTGTAAGCACCAGTTGTGCTCGATGCTTAATCAGCATGTCGATTGTCAAGCAACTAGGCATAACCACAAGACCTCTAGCCTGTCCCATTCGGGTTGATCAGGTAAATGGAATGCTAATTGGAGGGGCCCAACCCATGCTAGTAACTGAACTGGTAAAGTTAGAAGTGGGCCACCACTGCAAGCTTCTCAGATTCATTGTGGCTCCAGAGATGCTGGAAAAAGTAATCTTGGAGTGTGCATGGCTTGACAAGTGGAAGCCCACGATAAAGTGGGAAGACTGTGGTAGGAAATTGATGATTGTGGTTGAGCTGCTACCACCGGGGGAGGAAAAGGGCCAGCCAGGGATGATTGAACCCAAGAGCCCAGAACCTGCAGCAGAGACAAAAAAACCAACTGTCCAACAAGTACCCAAAAACTTGTTGGGGGATGTTTTGTCGAGAAAACCGCAGCATGATAGTAATGGAAGCCAGGATAAGCTGATGACAGCTATGAAATTGGTGCTCCCAACAGACCAGTCTGGACTGCTACAATGAGTGGCCAGCCCTAACAGACCATGGGAAGAGGTCGCAATGGACTTCATCGTGCAACTCCCAGACTTATAGACATATAGACATATAGACATATAGACATATAGACATATAGACATATAGACATATAGACATATAGACATATAGACATATAGACATATAGATATATAGATATATAGATATATAGATATATAGATATATAGATATATAGATATATAGATAGAATTCAAAATTTATCTTGTAATAAAGATTGTCTTCGTTGCCCCCATTCTGACTACACATTCTAAGCTTGATGAAGGGCACTATGATCTTCGAACACATATCTCAGCAGAATGAATATTGAATTGGGGTAGACAAAGCTAAATTAAGGCTGAGGAATTAATTTGTTCCTCTGAGTGTGTTTGGGAAAAATTAATAGATACGTTTCATTTTGTATTAATAGAATCTGTGCACTTATTCCTTTGGAATACTAAAATGAGAATATATTCCCCAGAACACCGGCAGGAAGTTTGTATGACAGCAGCTCTAAGATATAAAGGGAGACTCACAGGAAAATATTGAGTCTATTATAACAAGGCAAGGAATCCGTGCACAACATAGATTCTGAAATGGTTTCTAAACTTTATAATAGCATGAACATACATTTGGGAAGCATGAGGTGAACTTTGTATGCTCTGCTTTGGGTCACATGACCAGAAGGGAAGAAAGTCAAGCTATTCTCCAAAGCACATGAAGAAAGGACAAGAAGCAATGGGTGGAAACAAATCAAGGAGAGAAGCAACCTAGAACTAAGGAGAAATTTCCTGACAGAACAATTACACAGTGGAACAACTTGCTTCCAGAATATATATATAGCAATATAGCAGTAGACTTATATACCGCTTCATAGGGCTTTCAGCCCTCTCTAAGCGGTTTACAGAGAGTCAGCATATTGCCCCCAACAATCTGGGTCCTCATTTTACCCACCTCGGAAGGATGGAAGGCTGAGTCAACCCTGAGCCTGTGGGATTTGAACCGCTGAACTGCTGATCTAGCAGTAGCCTGCAGTGCTGCATTTAACCACTGCGCCACCTGTAAATGCTTCAACACTGCAACCTTTAAAGAAAAGATTGGATAACTATTTGTCTGAAGTGGTGTAGGATTTCCTCCCTATGCAGGAGGTTGGACTATAAGACCTCCAAGGTCCCTCCCAATTCTGTTATTCTATTCTAAAGACTGGACAAAGAAAGAAAAAATCAGCAATAGGGTTGCATTGGGAATTGGTAGATGACATATTTCTTTTCTTTCAGGTCCCAGGGTCCACTCCTGAAATCAATCTTTCTTTTTGTCCACTTTTCCCTGCATAATAAATTTGGCTCTGTTAATGTTCTGTTTTGGAGACTGAACATGCTAACAGATAAACAGATCAGATTGTAGACAGAGAAAGCCCAACCTTTGACAATAATTTCATTACAGTTTTGTTCTAGCTGGAAAGAAAATTAAAACTGGTTCTAAACTTATTTTTACCTTCTGAAGTGATCAACATTTTGATGAACCTACTGTTTAAAATACAAAAGTGTAATAATGGTTAGCTTAAGGGTATTCTGAATCCAGGATCTGTTAATTTGCAATGCACTGTTGCCTTTTTAAAATCCAAGAAAATAAATACTGCTGTTCCAATGTTTTTGCTATTCTCAATGATACATGATAATTAAAAATCAAACAACTCCCCTGGAAAACAGGAAGGATTAACCATTAGATATTATATAATTTGAAGTGGAACACAAGGTTTACAAATTCCTCTTATAACTTTCAGCTCACAAGAAAACAAAATTGTCCTGGCAAGATCTTTGTTTTTCTGTTAGGTCTCCACATTGTGTACATCATTGTTCTCAGCTCACAAGTGAGACAAAGTCTTAGCTGTATCAGTATCAAAGAAGAGTTATTTCTGGCCACTCTATTAAGAAAATAAGATGATGATTAGAAGCAAAGTGGTTGAACTCAGTTACAGTGATGACTGTGAACTTGGAAGACCTGAGGAACCACATTGAGAATAGATCATTATAGAGAACATCTATCTTCTAGTTACTAAAAGTCACTAGTAGCTTAATGGGCCATAATTAATCATTATATATTATGTTTATCAAGAGAAACATCCTTTTCTCAATTATTGTTTTGGCTTGTCATTTGCAAACCACTTTTGATACCATGTCTACTTTGTCAGATAAACATGAGAACTTTGTGTCTTTAAAAATTTTCACCAGGGTTGCATGCAAGATTGATAATCCCATAGTCTCCCAGGATTCAAACCAATGGAAAACTTCTATCCTGCAGTCTCTTCTTCTGGACTACATGAGGATGATCTCCAATCATCTCCTTCACAAGAGAGGTTCTAAATATCCAGTCTATTCAAAAATTTCTTGGTCTTTCCTATGGCTGTTAGCTCTCTTCAGTATACCATATCTCCCATAGAAACCCAAAGAGCAAGCTTGTTATCCTTTACTTTGGAAAGACATTAGGTGATGGATAATGATTGGGAACTGATGTAACAAAGGCAATATGGTTCCTTAATATGGACAGCAAATGTCATGGTATAGTTTTCTAACAGCTTGAGGATGTGTAGTTAGCAACACAATTCAATAGTGGGAAAAGGCCCTGACAACATTTCATAGAAGCTCTTTCACAGATTATAATTAGCAGGACAGCAGCAACTATTAGAAATGTGGGAGCACAGTAACAAACAGAGCTGGCAAGTAAAAAGCTAAACATTCATCTTCCTGTATTCAGTACCTTAGGGAACCCCCCTCTTAATTACAAGGCAAACACTGAACCCCCAGAAGCACACCATTGAAATGTTTGTTGAAAGTGCAGAAAAAAAATCTCATTGTGCTTCCTCATTAGCAGGTTATAGCATTTTCTAGTCATCTATCCATTGTTGCACCAACATAATGCAAATGTGGCATCACTTCAGTGAAGATGGGTGACACTGTGGTTATTCTCTAAGTGATTAGTTGGCTAATGGCTTTAGAGAGTGTGTAATTTCCCAGAAGAATGGTGTGCACTCACATCCCTTTTGAGGGAACAAGACTGTATACTTTCCACTAAACAGATATAGACTGGCACCATTTAAAACACAATTTATTTCATTTTTATTCTCTCTACCCATGTTGAAATAATATTAATTACTAAATACTTTATACAGATAGTCCTCAACTTACAACCACAATTGAGCTCAAAATTTCTGTTCCTAAGCAAGACAGTTGTCAAGTGAATTTTGTCCCTTTTATGTCCTCTTATGCCACAGTTGTTAAGTGAATCACTGCAGTTAGTAATATAGTGAATCACTGCAATTAGTAACACATTGTTGTTTGAATCTGGCTTCCAAATTGACTTTGCTTGTCAGAAGGTCACAAAAAATGATCACATGATCCTGGGACATTGCAATTGTCATAAATATGAGTCAGTGGCCAAGCTTTTGAATTTCAATCATATGACCATGGGGATGCTGCAACAGTTGTGTGAAAAATGGCCCTCAGTCACTTTTTTTCAGTCCTGCTGTAACTTTGAATGGTCAATAAATGAACTGTAATTCAGGGGTATCAAACACTTGGCCTGTGTTCAGCCTGTGATAGGCCACAGAGTTGGTCTGCAGGTCTTCCCAGAAACAGCAAGGGACCAGCCTCTGCCATCCCATGCCAGCCATGATCACCCAATTGGCCATGATGACCAGGCCATGTTCCCCCTGCCCCCCACAAGGGCAAACAAAATCCAAATACAGCCTGTGACGGGATCGAGTTTGATGCCCCTGCTGAAATTGAATTATTACAATTACAGTTTGATGTGTAAAAGTTTTGTGGAAAGAGAATATTCCTATCCAGTGCAAATCATTCTCAGGTGTTTTGTGATTGCTCTATGAAAGGGGGGGAAATAGCTAGGATTAAGACATGCTCACATACTGCTATGTATAATGCAGAGAAGTAATTATGAAGGCATTGCTGAGTTAGCATTTTCTTTCTTGGGTTGTACAAACACAAGTTCTTCATTCCAAAATAGACCAGCTAATATTAATGAAATACTTACCAAAAGAAAAAGTTATGTCAAAATTACAGCTTTATTGATCATGTTTCCTGACTGCCCGTTGCTTAACCTAACCAATAATATTCTAGGTTTGTCATTTGTTTCATCCAGTTTATAATTAACTTAAAACACTAAATGAAAAACACTTTAAAATAAAGTAAACAAGCTGTCAACTTCAAAAGCTATCAAAGTAAATGAAAGTACTCCCATTAAATACAAGAGTATTTGTAAGAATGAATATGATGTGTTCCAACAACATTCTTCTAAAGTTGCCTTTGTAATTGAGGTGGGATTCAAATTGATTAAACAAAGAAATACATCATGTTTTTCCTCCTCATTAAGGATGACTCCAATTTCTTTTAACATGTTTTATATTTAGGCTTCATAACTGAAGGGTCACTCATTCAATGCACTGCTGATCAGATAGTTGCCATGCAAATCTTAATTCAAAAGAAAAAGCCACAGTTCAAACAGCTTATTCCCAGGGAAGTTTCATACAATTTTAAACTAAATGTATTTAAATATATTATCGGGAACTTATAGCTTCCCACATAACATCTTTGTATTTCATGAATGTTGATGGGCTCATTACTTGTAAATGCCATTGGCAGGTTACATAAAGAGGGTCCAAGAATGTATTTGAAACATTTACTAATTCTTCAAAAGGCATCTAAGCATTTTAATGAAAGTTATGTTGTGACACATAGACATGCATTAAAAATAAATCCTGGAGAGTAATGAATGTGAAGAAAATCAAACTAATCTTTCTGGGAAGGATCGTCTCTAAAATAAGAATTGAGCTACGCTATCTGATCATCAGTTTGCCACATAGCAATTCTTTTTCCTCTAATGAATTGTAGAGGTTCATTATTGAAACATGAATTGTGTGTACCCCATTAAGCCATTTCTAAAGCCATAACCATCCACTCTTGATATCGCAAGCCAGTTAAAATTGAAGACTGCTAGTTTAGCTATACTAAATTCAGCTGCAATAGCTTTTGGGCTATAGCTTAGGGACGCTTTTTATGTTCAGTTTTGATTGTCAACCATCTTCATAAGATGATCCTTTTCATTTAATGGCTGCAGTAGTTCTTCAAAATACATTCCCACATGCCAAGCAGTAAATCTACTGCACATATTTTAAATGCTTCGTTGCCATGTGAGCGAATTTGTAATAACGAACTATAATGAATAAAGTTGGAGGAAGCCTCATGAAGCGCAGCATGCAGCAGATAATAAATGTGATAAATGTAATTATTTTTATTAATAAATTATTAGCTAAACATATACATTTCATTGTTTTAGAACTGTTGGGAAAAATATTATTAAACTGCTAAACTGATGATATAGGAATGTGGTGGCTCAGTGGCTAAGATGCTGAGCTTGTCAATCAGAAAGGTTGGCAGTTCAATGGTTTGAATCCCTAGCACCATGTAATGGAGTGACCTTCAGTTATTTGTCCCATTTTCTGCCAACCTAGCAGTTCGAAAGCAAGTAAAAATGCAAGTAGAAAAATAGGGACCACCTTTGGTGGGAAGGTAACAGCGTTCCGTGTGCCTTCAGCATTTAGTCATGCCAGCCACATGATCACAGAGACGTCTTCGGACAGCACTGGCTCTTCGGATTTGAAACGGAAATCAGCACCACCCCTAGAATCGGGAGTGATTAGCACATACGTGCAAGGAGAACCTTTAACTTTACTTTCATGCTGATGATACTCATCTGATAGCTAAAAATTCAAATGACCTGCTAATTCTATTAATAAAAGTCAAGGTGCATAGTTAAAAAAAAAGGGGGGGGGGCTAAAATTAAATCTAAAGAAGACCAAACTAATGATTTGATTTGATTTGATTGTATTTATATGCTGCCCTTTTCCCCCGAAGGGGACTCAGGGCGGCTCACAATTCAAATCAGGGAAGGGGGTATAGACAAAAAATAAAAATGAAACATAACAATGCATAATTTAAAAACACACAACAGTCATACCATTCGAGACGGGGGCAACAGCTCTTTAGCCCCAGGCCTGTCGGAACAGCCAGGTTTTAAGGGCTTTGCGGAAGGCCTGGAGGGTGGTGATAACAGGTACAGCCTAATAACTGACAGTGAAAATGTTAAAGTAATGGACAGCTTCTGTCTTTTAGAATAACTTTTCAATGGTAAAAACAAACACCAGTGAAAAAATATTCCAAAGGCTTGGTAGGGTAGCAAGGAAGTCCTTGGAAAAGATATTCCCATGCTGATATAGCTACACCAAAAAGATCAGAAATATTTCCTTGTAACACTCTATAGATGTGAAAAAAGTTTAAAAATATTTGATCTAATTTTATTGGATTTTGGGGCTGGAAAAAAATTGAGAATACAGTGAATAACCAAGAAAACAATTAATAAACCAGTTTAAACTAGCAATAGCAATAGCAGTTAGACCTATATACAGCTTCATAGGGCTTTCAGCCCTCTCTAAGCGGTTTACAGTCAGCATATTGCCCCCAACAACAATCCGGGTCCTCATTTTACCCACCTCGGAAGGATGGAAGGCTGAGTCAACCCTGAGCCAGTGAGATTTGAACCGCCGAGCTGCAGAACTAGCAGTCATCTGAAGTGGCTGCAGTACTGCACCCTAACCACTGCGCCATCTCAGCTCCCAACTTCTCGAACAAGGTTCGAATGATGAAACACAAGGTAACATTTCTTCAACACATTATGGTAATTAGTTTTTGAGAAATCTCAAAGTGCTAGGTAACATTTATGGCAGTGATAAGGAAAGCACTGGTAAACCTGAAAAGCTTGATTGGGAATAGATCATCCTAAAGAAGGCCCATGTAGGTAGATGCTAACAATATGAGCTTAATGTCACATAATCAGTCAATCAATTCAGAATGGAACAGAACAGAACAGAACAGAACAGAACAGAACAGAATAGAATAGAATAGAATAGAATAGAATAGAATAGAATAACAGAGTTGAAAAATACCCTGGAGATCTTTTAGTCCAACACCTTCAGGTAGGAAACTTATATTATTTCAGACAAATGGTTGTCAAATCTCTTAAAAACTTCCAGTGCTGGAGCATTTACAACTTCTGGAGGAAAGTTGCTCCACTGATTAATTGTTCCATCAGGAATTTCTCCTTCGTAATTCTCCTTTCTTCTCTCCTTGATTAGTTTCCATCCATTGCTTCTTATCCTGCCTTCAGGTGCTTTAGAGAATAGCTTGACTCCCTCTTCTTTGGGGCAACCCCTGAGATATTGGAATACCGATATCATGTCTCCCTTAATCATCTTTATTGCTCTTTTCTGCACTCTTTCTAGAGTCTCAACATCTTTTTCTACATCATGGCTACCAATATTGGATGCAGTGTTCCAAGTGTGGTCTTACCAAAGCATTATAAAGTGTTATTAACACTTCACTTGAACTTGATTCTATTCCTCTGTTAATGCAGGCTAGAACTGTGTTGGCTTTTTGACAGCTGCAGCACACTGCTGGCTCATATTTAAATGATTATCCACTAGGACTTCAAGATCCCTCTCACAGTTACTACTATTGAGCAAAGTACCACATATACTGTACCTGGCATTTTATGTTTCTTGCCTAAATGTAGAATCTTACTTTTTTCACCATTGAATTTCATTTTGTTAGATATCACCCAATGTTCAAGTTTGTCAAGATCCTTCCATATCTTAAGCCTCTCTTCTGGGGTGTTGGCTATTCCTGCTAGCTTGGTGTCATCTGCAAGTTTGATGAGTTCCCCACCCTATTTCATCATCCATAATTGATGAAGATGTTGCAGAGTACTGGGCCTAAAACAGAGCCTTGAGATATACCGTTACATACTGCACCATTTTAATGGTTATTAAATGTAACTGATTAATAATTATTAAAGATAACTTAATATTAAATGCCACAATATAATATGATTTGAAACCTGTTGCTTCAACTTTGAGGGCTGAAGAAGACTTTTATATTTATGAAAAGGAAATCCATGCTTTCCTAATAATTTGATTCCAAGATACATTTTTCATATTAAGACAGCATCAAGTTTCAAGAAACATGTGTTGGTAGGAGTTAAATACTAAAAAACCCCACATAATTATAATTCTACCAATTATCTTTTAGAGCAAAATTTGGCACTGTGCTATGCCTGAAAGAATGTGAAAGATAAGAGAATAGAAAAGAGGGAATGCTTTTTGTAATGCAGTTACAAAATGGAAACAGATAATTATGTAATTTTACTAATTACAGCAAGCTATTCCTTGAGTTGGATGTTGACAAAAATCAATACCTGTATTTATTTAATTACACTTCAGTAGGGAGTGAGTAGAGTTATTTCTGCAATTATATAAAATTAAATCAGTTTCAGTAACCTGTTTTTCTCAGTGTCTTGATCTGGCCTGAACACAGCTCTGGAATTAATAATTCTGTTATTGTCTCTGTCTGGAGCCCTATAAATAACTTTATAGAAGTGAAGCATCAGAGAGGTTTTTATTATTATGTGGTTAATCTATGGTGAGATCACAGCCTTTGGGGCTGGTTGGTAGCTCAACAGCTTGAGTCCTAATCAAGGACTTAGCAACTGTTAAGCTGACGTCGGAGGATATAAGCGGTTCCAAGTAGGGTGGTTTTTAGTAGAATCAGAATGTTCAAGTCTGATAAATTTAGAATCTCCAAATAGCGAGGTAGCCCTTTAGGTATTGCTCCAAGGGCTCCAATTACAATTGGGACAACACACAATTTCTTTTTCCACAGTCGCTCAACTTCAATTTGCAAGTCCCGGTACTTTGTGATTTTTTCTTGCTGTTTATCTTCAAATCATGCATCTCCAGGTATTGCAATGTTAATGAACCATACTTTTTTCTTTTCAACTATTGTTATGTCAGGTGTGTTGTGGGCCAAGTGCCTGTCAGTCTGGATTCTGAAGTCCCACAAGATCTTGACTTTCTCATTCTCTAAAACCTTCTCAACCTGATTGTCCCAGTGGTTTTTTTGTACTCAAATCCAAACATTTGGCACAATTTCCAGTGAATGATCTTAGCAATGCGGTCATGGTATTGTAGGTAGTCAGTTTGTGAAATTTTGCTGCGCCCACTGATCAAGTGGTCGACTGTCTCATCTTTCTCATTACAGAGGTGACATTTGCTGTTGGTGGTAACATGTTGAATTTTTGCCTTCATGCAATTTGTGGCTAAGGCTTGTTCTTGAGCTGCCAAAATAAAGCCTTCTGTTTCTTTTTTCAGTGCTCCTGATCTTAAGCAGTTCCAAGTTAGCTTTTGGTCAGCTTTGCCTTCAATACTTTTCAAGTATTGGCTATGCCTAGCTTTGTTTTTCCAATTTTCAGGTCGCTTCTCAATTACTTCTTTCTTATATTCAGCTTTTGACTTAGCTGTCTTTAAAAGGCCTCCTTTATTTATTTCCTTAATCATTGGTTCTTCACTTTTCTGGATGTAATCATTCAAGCTGTGTTTTTCTTCTTCCACAGTCTGTTTTACTTGTAGGAGTCCTCAACCACCCTCTACTCTTGGTAGATATAATCGGTCAACATCACTTTTAGGGTGCAAAACATGATTCATTGTCATAAGCGTCCTTGTTTTTCTGTCCAAATTGTCCAACTCCATCTGGGTCCAGTCAATTATTCCTGCAGAGTATGGAATCACAGGTATAGCCCAGGTATTTATGGCTTTTATGATGTTTCCTCCATTCAATTTGGACTTTAATATCTTGCAAATTCGTCAAATATACTTGGCTGAAGTTAATTCCTTGACTTTATTATGCATTACATCAGAGGCTTCTAAAATTCCCAAGTACTTGTATCCTTCTTTGGTTTTACTACCTTTATAATTTCTTCATTCTCAAGTTCTATTCCATCATCTTCTATGACCTTGCCTGCTTTGGTTGCCATTGTTGCACATTTGTCAATTCCAAATGGCATACCAATGTCTTGACTAAATATTTTTGTGCTTTCAATTAATAAATTCAGTTCAGATTTTCTTTTACCAAACAGCTTCAAATCATCCATGTACGCCAAGTGTGAAATTTTCAGTCCTTTCTTTGCAAGTTCATATCCACAGTTCACCTTCTTCAAAATGGTTGTCAGTTGTAGCATTGAGAGTATAAAAAGTAGGAGTGAAAGGGAATTATATTATTATTATTGTACAATTGTATTATTATTATTATTATTATTATTATTATTATTATTATTATACAATTGTATCACAGCGGCCAGTTGTTTCACCGGATTTGGCATTGGTTACTAGTCGGGCCCCACCCAGGGGCCTAGGACGTCGTAACGTATTTTCTTAATATTCGTGCAGATCCAAGCAGTGCGGCTTTTTGCATTTGACTGATGGTGATTTTGTCAATTTTTAACTGTTTTAAATGTAATTCCAGTGCTTTTGGAATAGCACCCAGTGTGCCAATTACCACTGGAATTACCACTGCTGGTTTGTGCCATAGTCGTTGAATTTCGATTTTTAAGTCCTGGTATCTTGTGATCTTTTCATGTTCCTTCTCGGCGACCCTGCTATCACCTGGTATTGCGATGTCTATGATTGTGACCTTATTTTTCTCAACCAGTGTGATGTCTGGTGTATTATGCGCCAGTATTTTGTCGGTTTGTATACGGAAATCCCACAAGATCTTGACCATCTGATTTTCGGTGACTTTTTCAGGCTGATGTTCCCACCAGTTTGTTGCTGTTTTAATATTATAATTTTTGCACAAATTCCAATGGATCATTTGTGCTACTGAATTGTGCCGCAATTTATAATCAGTCTGCGCGATTTTTTTACAGCAGCTGAGTATGTGATCAACACTTTCATCAGCTTCTTTGCAAAGTCTGCATTTGGCATCATCAGAGGATTTTTCGATTTTGGCCTTAATGGCATTTGTGCGGATAGCTTGTTCTTGCGCAGCCAGGATTAGTGACTCTGTTTCTTTTTTTAATGAACCTGTTGTTAACCATAACCAAGTTTGTTCACTGTCCACTTTATCTTTTATTTTTTCCAGAAATTGGCCATGCAGTGCTTTGTTCTGCCAACTCTCCATTCTTGATTTTATCACATCTTTTCTGTATTCTTGTTTCGTCTGTTGGGCCTTCAGTAGATTTTTGTTCTTTACTTCGATTAATAGATGTTCTTGACTTTCTTTTAAATAATCAGCCAGTGCATGTTTTTCTTCTTCAACTGTTTGCTTCACTTGTAATAATCCTCTGCCACCTGATTTTCGGGGCAGGTACAATCTATCAGTATCACCACGTGGATGTAAACTGTAGTGCATTGTCATTAGTTTCCTGGTTTTTTCGGTCCAAAAGGTCCAAATCAGCTTGTGTCCAGTTAACTATACCAGCTGTGTATCTTATAACTGGTATTGCCCAGGTATTTATGGCCTTGATTGTATTTCCACCATTCAATTTAGATTTCAAAATTTTCCTAACTCTGTTGGTGTACTCTCGCCTGACAATAGTTTTTACTTCTCCATGCTTGATGTTATCCAACTGCAGAATGCCTAAGTATTTGTAGGCTTCATTTTCTTTGCATTTAATTAATTGGCCGTTGGGCATTTCAATTCCCTCACATGCAGTGATTTTGCCCCTTTTTATGGATACAGTGGCGCATTTTTCCATGCCAAACTGCATTGAAATATCGGTGCTGAATACTCGGACTGTGTTTGTCAATGATTGGATTTCTATTTCTGACTTTCCATAGAGTTTCAAATCATCCATATATAGTAAATGTGAAATTTTTTCAGCTTCTTTGGCTGTTTGGTAGCCTAATTTCATTTTTTTTAAGATTACTGATAGTGGGATCATTGCGATGATGAAGAGAAGAGGTGAAAGTGAATCACCCTGGAAAATTCCTCGCTTGATATTAACTATTCCGTAGATCTCATTCCCTACTGCCAACTCAGTTCTCCATTGTTTCATCGCCTTTTCAGTAAAGGATGTAATATTTTTGCTAATGCCAGTTGTTTCTAAGCATTTTATGATCCAACTATGTGGCAGTGAGTCAAATGCCTTTTTGTAATCAATCCAGACCATATTCAAGTTCGTTTTCTGTTCTTACAATTTTCTAATATCATTTTATCAATTAGAAGCTGATCTTTGGTGCCCCTGCTCCTTCTTTGTTGCCTTTTTGCTCTACTGGCAAGATGTTGTTTGTTTCCAAATAATCCATCATGTTATCTGCAATAATGCCTGTGAGTAATTTGAAGGTTGTTGGCAAGCATGTTATTGGTCTGTAGTTTTCAGGTGTTGTTCCTTTAGCTGCATCTTTCTGAATCAAGTATGTTTTTCCAGTTGTCAACCATTCATCAATTTGGCCCTTTTGTAAAATTTCATTCAGTTGCCTGGCCAATATTGCATGTAAACTGGTCAGATATTTGAGCCAGAAACCATGTAATTGGTCCTTTCCAGGTGATGTCCAATTCTTTACCTTTTTAACTCGATTTTTGACCATCTCAGTTGTTATTTCTAATACTTGCATTTGCTTGTTGCCAATGCTTTTCTCAAAGTCATGTATCCAGTTTGCTTCCTTGTTGTAGTCCTTTGCATTTTCCCACAATTCTTTCCAGAATTCAACTGTGGCCTGTTTTTCTGGTTTTTCACTTTTGGTGTCACCATTTACATTAAGACTTTGATAAAAACGCCGTTGGTCTGATCGAAATTGCTGATTTTGTTTATATTGGATGATTCGTGCCTCATATCTTTCAATTTTTCTAGCTGTTGCTGTTATCTGCTGTTTTACAATCTCTACAGCTTCATTGATGTTTCTTGTATCCAATCTATATCGTCTGATTAGCCGATCTATGATTTTGTTGTTTTTAAGCCGTTGCTCATGCATGTTCTTTAAGTTACTAGCATCTGCCCTTAATTTTTTGATTTTTTGTTCTAAACGGATTTTCCACTTTGGCTTTGATGCTTTTTCTGTTGTGTGACTAGGTACTTTAATTTTAATGCCTAGTTCATTAGTGACTATTACAGCTGCGCTGTACATTAACTTGTTCGTTTCCAAGATGGATTCCGGTTCAATTGTTGAAAACACTGCATTAACCATTTTCATGATAGGGGCCAAATTTTTCTTAGGCACAGTTTTTAGTGATGGTAAACGTTGCCTTCCTCATTAAGCAGAAAATGCTCCATGATCTTATCCTTCAATTCTTTTTGTTTTTGAGTTAGTTCATCAGTTGGTTCAGTGATAACTGGTTCTAGTGGTGGTGATGTTATTTCCTCCCCGAGAGCTTCTTCTGGGAGTTCTACTATAATGTCTTTAGTTGTGTCTTGAATATCAGTTATTTCCGCTTGTGATATTGTTTTTTGGGTTTTGCAATTTGCCTGAATTTCCTCATGTTCAACTTCACTAAACACTTTATTCCGTATAATAAATCGCCTTTGATCTGCTAGTCGTTGTTCACTAACATTTGAATCTGGATATTGTTGTTTCCATAATTCATACATTCGCTTTAAATAGCCTCTTTTTTCTGGCTCTGAGTTGTAGTAACAGGCCATTATGGCACGGTTTTCATCTGCACTATATTTTTGTCGTTTTGTTGGCTGGTCCACTTGTAGCCCACTTGTCGACGGATGTCCAGGGACCCCAACATCCGCCGCGGCCCTTGTTAACCCGCGCGACGACCGATGCGGTATGGAATTCTTATTTGTTTTTTTCACCATATTGTATGGGTTGGCGGGGTTTTTTTTACGGGACCAGATGCCAACCTGACCCCAACCCGCCTCCTTTCTCATCCGGGCTTGGGACCGGCAACGGCGGAGTTGTATTATTATTATTATTATTATTATTATTATTATTATTATTATTATTATTGTACAATTGTATCACAGCGGCCAGTTGTTTCGCCGGATTTGGCATTGGTTGCGATTTATTATTATTATTATTATTATTATTATTATTATTATTATTATTATTATTATTATTATTATTATTATTATTATTATTATTATTATTATACAATTGTACCACAGCGGCCAGTTGTTTCGCCGGATTTGGCATTGGTTACTAGTCGGGCCCCACCCAGGGGCCTAGGACGTCATAACGTATTTTCGTAATATTCGTGCAGATCCAAGCAGTGCGGCTTTTTGCATTTGACTGATGGTGATTTTGTCAATTTTTAACTGTTTTAAATGTAATTCCAGTGCTTTTGGAATAGCACCCAGTGTGCCAATTACCACTGGAATTATCACTGCTGGTTTGTGCCATAGTCGTTGAATTTCGATTTTTTAGTCCTGGTATCTTGCGATTTTTTCATGTTCCTTCTCGGCGACCCTGCTATCACCTGGTATTGCGATGTCTATGATTGTGACCTTATTTTTCTCAACCAGTGTGATGTCTGGTGTATTATGCGCCAGTATTTTGTCGGTTTGTATACGGAAATCCCACAAGATCTTGACCATCTGATTTTCGGTGACTTTTTCAGGCTGATGTTCCCACCAGTTTGTTGCTGTTTTAATATTATAATTTTTGCACAAATTCCAATGGATCATTTGTGCTACTGAATTGTGCCGCAATTTATAATCAGTCTGCGCGATTTTTTTACAGCAGCTGAGTATGTGATCAACACTTTCATCAGCTTCTTTGCAAAGTCTGCATTTGGCATCATCAGAGGATTTTTCGATTTTGGCCTTAATGGCATTTGTGCGGATAGCTTGTTCTTGCGCAGCCAGGATTAGTGACTCTGTTTCTTTCTTTAATGTACGTGTTGTTAACCATAACCAACTTTGTTCACTGTCCACTTTATCTTTTATTTTTTCCAGAAATTGGCCATGCAGTGCTTTGTTCTGCCAACTCTCCATTCTTGATTTTATCACATCTTTTCTGTATTCTTGTTTCGTCTGTTGGGCCTTTGGTAGATTTTTGTTCTTTACTTCGATTAATAGATGTTCTTGACTTTCTTTTAAATAATCAGCCAGTGCATGTTTTTCTTCTTCAACTGTTTGCTTCACTTGTAATAATCCTCTGCCACCTGATTTTCGGGGCAGATATAGTCTATCAGTATCATCACGTGGATGTAAACTGTAGTGCATTGTCATTAGTTTCCTGGTTTTTCGGTCCAAAAGGTCCAAATCAGCTTGTGTCCAGTTAACTATACCAGCTGTGTATCTTATAACTGGTATTGTCCAGGTATTTATGGCCTTGATTGTATTTCCACCATTCAATTTAGATTTTAAAATTTTCCTAACTCTGTTGGTGTACTCTCGCCTGACAATAGTTTTTACTTCTCCAGGCTTGATGTTATCCAACTGCAGAATGCCTAAGTACTTGTAGGCTTCATTTTCTTTGCATTTAATTAATTGGCCATTGGGCATTTCAATTCCCTCACATGCAGTGATTTTGCCCCTTTTTATGGATACAGTGGCGCATTTTTCCATGCCAAACTGCATTGAAATATCGGTGCTGAATACTCGGACTGTGTTTGTCAATGATTGGATTTCTATTTTTGTCTTTCCATAGAGTTTCAAATCATCCATATATAGTAAATGCGAAATTTTTTCAGCTTCTTTAGCTGTTTGGTAACCTAATTTCATTTTTTTTAAGATTACTGATAGTGGGATCATTGCGATGATGAAGAGAAGAGGTGAAAGTGAATCACCCTGGAAAATTCCTCGCTTGATATTAACCATTCCGTAGATCTCATTCCCTACCGCCAACTCAGTTCTCCATTGTTTCATCGCCTTTTCGGTAAAGGATGCAATATTTTTGCTAATGCCAGTTGTTTCTAAGCATTTTATGATCCAACTATGTGGCAGTGAGTCAAATGCCTTTTTGTAATCAATCCAGACCATATTCAAGACAATTTTCTAATATCATTTTATCAATTAGAAGCTGATCTTTTGTGCCCCTGCTCCTTCTTTTGTTGTCTTTTTGCTCTACTGGCAAGATGTTGTTTGTTTCCAAATAATCCATCATGTTATCTGCAATAATGTCTGTGAATAATTTGAAGGTTGTTGGCAAGCATGTTATTGGTCTGTAGTTTTCAGGTGTTGTTCCTTTACTTGCATCTTTCTGAATCAAGTATGTTTTTCCAGTTGTCAACCATTCATCAATTTGGCCCTTTTGTAAAATTTCATTCAGTTGCCTGGCCAATATTGCATGTAAACTGGTCAGATATTTGAGCCAGAAACCATGTAATTGGTCCTTTCCAGGTGATGTCCAATTCTTTACCTTTTTAACTCGATTTTTGACCATCTCAGTTGTTATTTCTAATACTTGCATTTGTTTGTTGCCAATGCTTTTCTCAAAGTCATGTATCCACTTTGCTTCCTTGTTGTAGTCCTTTGCATTTTCCCACAATTCTTTCCAGAATTCAACTGTGGCCTGTTTTTCTGGTTTTTCACTTTTGGTGTCACCATTTACATTAAGACTTTGATAAAAACGCCGTTGGTCTGATCGAAATTGCTGATTTTGTTTATATTGGATGATTCGTGCCTCATATCTTTCAATTTTTCTAGCTGTTGCTGTTATCTGCTGTTTTACAATCTCTACAGCTTCATTGATGTTTCTTGTATCCAATCTATATCGTCTGATTAGCCGATCTATGATTTTGTTGTTTTTAAGCCGTTGCTCATGCATGTTCTTTAAGTTACTAGCATCTGCCCTTAATTTTTGATTTTTTGTTCTAAACGGATTTTCCACTTTGGCTTTGATGCTTTTTCTGTTGTGTGACTAGGTACTTTAATTTTAATGCCTAGTTCATTAGTGACTATTACAGCTGCGCTGTACATTAACTTGTTCGTTTCCAAGATGGATTCCGGTTCAATTGTTGAAAACACTGCATTAACCATTTTCATGATAGGGGCCAAATTTTTCTTAGGCACAGTTTTTAGTGATGGTAAACGTTGCCTTTCCTCATTAAGCAGAAAATGCTCCATGATCTTATCCTTCAATTCTTTTTGTTTTTGAGTTAGTTCATCAGTTGGTTCAGTGATAACTGGTTCTAGTGGTGGTGATGTTATTTCCTCCCCGAGAGCTTCTTCTGGGAGTTCTACTATAATGTCTTTAGTTGTGTCTTGAATATCAGTTATTTCCGCTTGTGATATTGTTTTTTGGGTTTTGCAATTTGCCTGAATTTCCTCATGTTCAACTTCACTAAACACTTTATTCCGTATAATAAATCGCCTTTGATCTGCTAGTCGTTGTTCACTAACATTTGAATCTGGATATTGTTGTTTCCATAATTCATACATTCGCTTTAAATAGCCTCTTTTTTCTGGCTCTGAGTTGTAGTAACAGGCCATTATGGCACGGTTTTCATCTGCACTATATTTTTGTCGTTTTGTTGGCTGGTCCACTTGTAGCCCACTTGTCGACGGATGTCCAGGGACCCCAACATCCGCCGCGGCCCTTGTTAACCCGCGCGACGACCGATGCGGTATGGAATTCTTATTTGTTTTTTTCACCATATTGTATGGGTTGGCGGGGTTTTTTTTACGGGACCTGATGCCAACCTGACCCCAACCCTCCTCCTTTCTCATCCGGGCTTGGGATTATTACTATTATTATTATTATTATTATTAGTAGTAGTAGTAGTAGTATTAGTAGTATTAGCAGTATTAGCAGTATTAGCAGTATTAGCAGTATTAGCAGTATTAGCAGTATTGTTGTTATTATTGTTATTTGTAGTAGTATTATTAGTATTATTATTTCATGAGACTACTCAGTGTCTTGTTCTGATTTTCTCTTACTGGAGATAGCAGAAGCTGATCATGGAGTTTATGTGTGTTTCTGGTCTAATAGTAAATCAATTGGGATAGTGGTAAGATGCTGGAATTAATTCCAGGGTGGACATCAAAATTATTATTTATAACATGTCCAATATCTTCCTGTTATACTTATAATCATAATACTTTGATATTACAGCCATCAATCTCATTGGATTTTGACATATTAACATATTACATATATACATGCACATAGACCTGATCTGAACAAACAGTTGAGATTGTGAAAAATACAGTCTCAAACTCACTAGAGATCTAGAGTGCTTAACTGAATTGCAATCATTTGGCTAATTACAATTTTATCTTTAAATGCAAGCAATAGCAAGTTGATTTTGCCAGGAGAAGACAGCAAAGTTTATAATGATACAAATTAAATATATCTATTCTCTGTCAGAAGTACACACTAAAAATAATTTCAAAAAACAATGAATTTGACTCTCTTCAGCATTTTAAATATTTGATTTGCAATGCTTAACTCATTTTAGAACTGAACTAGCATGAAAACTGAAGGCAGCCTATTAAGTTAATTCAAGAGTATACACCTTGCAAATAAGAGATTTGTTCTAAAATTCGTTAATGGGAAAGATTGGGCAACCATTTATCTAAAATGGTATAGGGTCTCCTGCCTGAGCAGAGGGTTGGACTAGAAGATCTTCAGAGCCTCTTCCAACTCTATTATTCTATAATTCTGTTAATCCAAACATTAGAGAAATATTCTGGATTAATTGGATTAATTAATGTAACATTATTATTTTTATCCCATTACATTGTATGATTGATAGGAAAGAAATGCTACTGCAATAAATATTAGTCCAATTCTAATCCATATATGTCCATACAAATAAGTATTGAGATAAAGAGAACCATTCATGGTTTGAGTGTTGTTGTTATTTAATAGTATGAATAATAATAGGTAAAGGTAAAGGTTACCCTTGTACATATGTCCTAGTTGTTCCCGACTCTAGGGGGTGGTGCTCATCTCCATTTCAAAGCCGAAGAGCCAGCATTGTCCGAAGAAGTCTCCGTGGTCATGTGGCCGGCATGACTAAATGCCAAAGGCGCATGGAATTCTGTTACCTTCCCACCAAAGTGGTCCCTATTTCTCTATTTGCATTGTTACATGCTTTCTAACTGCTAGGTTGGCAGAATCTGGGACAAGTAATTAGAGCTAATTCCATTACGCGGCACTAGGGATTCGAACCACCAAACTGCCTACCTTTCTGATCGACAAGCTCAGTGTATTAGCCACTGAGCCACTGTGCCACTGTGTCAGAGGTGGGTTCTGGCAGGCACTACTGCCACCTTGCTTGTGCACACATTTTCTTCATGTGCGTGCTTTGTGCGCACATGCTTGATGCATGCTGCGCATCATGCACAATGCAATTAAAATTGTACTGTGCGTGCACAGAACTGAAAAACAAGATGGGTTGGGGGCATGGCTGGCCTGGATCGCTGCCGGTTCCAGTGGCCACCAAATCACTACTGGTATGGCCGAACTAGACTGAACTGGTAGGAACCCACCACTGCACCGTGTCCCGTATGAATAATAATGCATAATGGCAATTGTGGAATACTTCCATGAACTATTATGAATGAAAAAAAATGTTTGAAAAAGCTCAAAAAGTGGGGGGGGGAGTCTAGATGCCACTGCTCAACCTGTGCCAGAGTTATGTTAGCATTTGGTGTGCACAGATTTTGGAGTGTGCACTACTGTTTGCTTTTAACTCTAAATTGTGTCAATTTTTACAAATGTATTTTATCTCCAAGTACATTGGTATGATTTTATTCCTCCATCCCTCCCTTTCTTTGTTCCTTCCTTTCTTTTTTCTATTGACTGAAGATACTGTATCTTGAAAATCCATATCTAAAAGGTTTTTTGAAATGTTTGTAACACACAAAATAATCCAATTAAACACTTGGCCTGCCTATGTGAGAACTAAAAGCAGAGAAGGCACATGATTACAGGTGCGTGCCTTAGTTCCAATGATCAATCTCTTCAGCCGCTAACTTCTACATTGTACTGAAATATTTGAAGATGTGTTTTGCTCAGATTTAACAAGGAGAAAAAGATCAATAGATGTTTCATTTTAATAATGGTATAGGAGGAAAAGAAGAAGGGGAGGGGAGGAGAGGGGAAAAGGGTGAGGGAGTTAGGAAGGAAGGAAGGGAGGAAGGGAGGAAGGATGATAGATAGATAGATAGATAGATAGATAGATAGATAGATAGATAGATAGATAGATAGATAGATAGAGATAGATAGATAGAGTAAGGTAAGGTAAGGTAAGGTAAGGTAAGGTAAGGTTAGGTTAGGTTAGGTTAGGTTAGGTTAGGTTAGGTTAGGTTAGGGTTCTGACCCCCCCCCCCTTCTCCGTCCAGGAATGAAAGCCGAAACCAACGTAAATGAGAAGGTTTCTGTTAATCAGTCCAGACTCTGGTTGGCTGCAAGCCACATAAACAAAGAGATAAGCACTCTGGCAGCAAGTCCTACAAAACTTGGCAGCAATCCAGCCTGCCAAGTTTGTTTCTTGTAGTCCTTAACGTGAATGTTGACTTCTGCAAAAGGGTGTGGCACAAGCAGCCTCTTTTATAATCAGGAGAGGATCTTAATAAGCATCAGTTGAGCCTAATCATCTCCTATAATTACGCAGTTCTTGCCGCCAAGTAGCCCTTCAACGGCGTGCATCCTGAAACAACTCACAGGTGTTTTCCAGATCACTCCCTCTTGTCTCCTCCCCACTGATCCAAGGCTCCGGCGCCACCTGGTGGCCAACCAATCTCTCCTTGCCCTGCTCGGAGTTGGCACCCTGTCCAGGGTCCTCCACCTCCTCCAGGGCCAACTCATAAGACCCCTCGCTGTTGGAGTCTGGCAGCAGCTCCAACGACTCCTGCCGGGCCACAACAGGTTAGTTTAGTTTAGGTTAGGTTAGGTTGCTTGGATGGATAGATAGATAGATTGATTTGGGAATATCATAGTTATGCTCAAAAAAGGAGAAGAGTGGGTAATCTTCTGGTGACTCACTTTGCCTTTGGACCCTAGTGATGGTCACCTTGATTGGGAAAAAGAATGGTTGAGGCTATATAATACCCAAAGAGGAGATAGATTTTCTATGTTCTTTCTTTACCCGGTAAGTTTGGGGTGAATTTTAACTGTATTGCATTTATTTTAAGGCTTGTGGGATAGTTTTCATTTCTTTTACTCTTCAAAAAAATGAGAGCAGTCTTACTAGTTTTCAGTTTGATGGTTGAAAGGGATACCAAAAAGAGGATTCAGTAGCTACAAAATCCCCCTCAAAATCCAAAATACTTCCCTCTCAAAATTATCTAGGGTTCCATGAATCTACAGACTTCTTACCAGTTCCATGTGCTCTTGTTTTCATCATATCAGCAGACTTGAAGACATTTTAGAAATTTCTAATTAAGCCCTCTTTGAAATACTGTGAGCAAAATATGAATGATGCCAAGATGTTGAGAGGCACAATTTTAATCATTTCACTCCAAACTTTCATCTCTTAATCCAGTCAGCAGTGTAAAAATACTAGACAATTATAGTTATGATACGGTATAAGATTCATGCTAATGTGAATTTCCTCTGGATAGCACTGGAAGATCTTTGCAGTTTCAATCATGACAGAAAGCAAAAGAAAAAAATATAAGAAGTGAAGGAATGAAGTTTTGGTATGCCATAGAGGGCAAAACATATAAGAAGTTTCAATAAATTGAGTTTTAAACCCTGCCAAATCATGTCGTTAAGAGATTTACCCTGTTTGATGACTTCTAAAATGGAATGTGTATTGTTGAGTTAAAAGAAATGTAACAATCAATATTTGTCCCATGAAAAGGTTAAAGGTAATAAAGCCAATTTGTGCCACTTTTCAGTGTAAGGAACATGTACAATATAAATGAAATATTCAGAATCTGCACTCCTTTGCAATTACCACAGCAACATAATACTTCAGAGCAAAATCATGTTTACTTATTGCGTGGATGGTACTGTTACACACAATTACCGTATTTTTCAGAGTATAAGACACACTGGAGTATAAGACACACCAATGTTTTGAAAAGGCAAATAAAAAACGTTTTTGCATTCTGCAAACCTCCCAAAAACGGCCCATTTCCCCCCCCCCCAAAAAAAAGGCATGAATAGCCTTTAGGGGGCTTGCAGAGTGCTCCTCAGGGGGGTAAAAATGAGAAAAAAGGCCCATTTTTCATTAAAAAGGGCATGGATAGCCTGTCAGGCCTGCAATTATATTCCTGTTAGGATATTTGGCCTGCCACACTTTCTCTTATTTCATTATGCTGTTTCATTAGTATAGTTGAGGGGAGGGGGAATAGAAAGGAGTAGGATTGTGGAATGTGTTGTTGTCATTCTTTTCTAGAAGACCAAGGTCATCTTTTGTCTCCGCACTTTTATACTTGACCGGAAGCAGCTGGGTGGAGATGCCAGCATGGAAGCAGAAGATTGGACCATGTGATGGATTTGTGGGTGTGGGGACAAGTTCATGAACTTTCAACTGGGTGGGAATCTGATGTAACATCCAGAATTGGGATTCCACAGATGTGCTAAGATGTCTGCTTTATTGAATTGGAACTTTAAGGATCATTTTGCCTTGGACTCTGATTTAATTCTACATGATACTTGGAATGCTGACATAGCCTTTAGGAAGCTTATAGAGTGCTCCTGGGGTCTGGGGGAGGTTAGAATTGAGCAAAAAATGGGCCTTTTTTGCTCATTCCTGGCCTTCCCAACCCCCCCAGGAGATCTCTAAAAGCTTCCTACAAGCTATGCATGGCCATTTTAGTGAAGGGGCAGGTTTTCGGCAGGGCAAAAATGCTGTATTCAATTTATAAGACGCACCCAGATTTTCAGCCTCTTTTTTGAGGGGAAAACGTGCATCTTATATTTTGAAAAATATGGTATGTGTTTTCAAAGCAAAATATTGCTCTATGTTATTGGCCGGTATTTGTGCATCATTTGAAATTACTAACAAAATTAAGAGCACAGTTACAAGAAATATTGCTATAGGTTTTTTTTAAAAAAAAATTAAATTAAAGAAAACACATGATCAGTTAAATTCTCTTCTGTAGCATGTAGATATTTGTTTGTTTGTTTGTTTTGCCTTTATTTGTATGCCGCGCTTTTCCCTGAGGGGACTCAGGGCGGCTCACAATTCAAAAAGGGAGGGGGAAAGACAAACAATAGACAATACAGCATGTTAAAAAAACAGAAAACACAACAATCGCACAATTCGAGTGGGGCTAGAATCTCAACCCCAGACCAGCCGGGACAGCCAGGTCTTTACAGCGGCGCGGAAGGACTGGAGGGTGGTGAGGGTCCGAATTTCTACGGGGAGTTCGTTCCAAAGGTACGGAGCAGCCACCAAGAAGGCTCTCCTCCGGGTAGTTGCCAGTTTGCACTGGCTAGAAGATGGAATTCGGAGGAGGCCTAATCGATGCGATCGAATCGGTCTAGTGGAGGTAATTGGCAGTAGGCGGTCTCTCAAGTCTCTCATGTTGTGGCTCGCCAGATACTAGCAGAGCTGGCAGCAGATTTGGATGATGAGGAGGTTGGGGAAGAACTTGGTCCAGTGATGGAGTCTGGAGAAGGCTCTGATGGATGTTCTTTGTGAGACACAAAGATAGAGCCAGGGTCATCTGACATTTGCCAGCCACTGGAGAGGCAGCTGACTTTGGAGGCTGATATGAGTGAGGAGGAAGAAAAGCTGTGGCCTGTTCAGATGCATGTGCACACAGAGCAACAAAGGACAAAGAGTTGACTTGGGAAGCAAGAAAGGGGAGTGGTTGTTGTAGGAGACAACAGTTCATATTTCTGAAGATTTTTCTCATTGTCTTCCATGCCACAATGTTTGCTTGCCAGAACATAATTTGCAGCCTTTCGTCTGGGAGCTCATGGTCTTGTAATTATCACATGGAACTGATAAGATCTGTACCAAAGTTAACTCCTTGAAGGACTATTCCCTGGACTTTTTGGTGGGTAAATGCAATTAATTCATAAAAGGGAAATAAAGAGATGTGCTTGTGACAAGGAGTCTGTTTCTTGTTTCTGCTAAGAGTGGGTCAGAACAGTATATTGGACTCTCAGACTGACCATTTTCAAGCTTCAAATGGCGTTTCTTGCTGTTGCAACTATTTTTGCTTTTCAGCTTGCCAACAAACTATGGAGATAGGAAAGTGGGGGATAGAATGAATCTCCAGATATCAAGATGCCAGCCATGGGACCCAAAGACATTTCAGCAGATGTTTACCAGAGCCGAAAAAGACTTTTTCACAGCAATACCAGAAGTTTCCATTAGACAATGTGACCTGGCCTAATAGGGGGTAGAGAAAGCTTGAACTTTAACTATATGGGATTGCGCGGGAGATAGTCAGATCTGGTTTTGTTCTCATCTTTACTAATATGATGTACTCATTAAAGTTTTTGTATTAAGAGATTGGATTGCCTCAACCGTGGGTTGGAAGGGTTCATCAGTCAGAATGTTGACAAAAAATATTTTCATTTTATATATAAAGTTGGTTTTGGGAAAGAAGATGGCGTAATATGCTCTAGGATAGGGGTCCCCAAACTTGGCAACTTTAAGACTTGTGGACTTCAGCTATGCTGGCTGGAGAATTCTTGGAGTTGAAGTCCACAAGTCTTAAAGTTGCCAAGTTTGAAGGCCTCTGCTCTAGGACCATTAAATTACAATATGTAGAAAGGAACAAGTTACAGAGAAAGTACTTTGCACCTTTATACTATTAAGTCTCTCAATGAAGCTGGATTTCAAGAATACAGGAAGAACACTATTGAGTCAGTTAGGAAACCAGTGTAAATTAAATTTATTTAACTGCTTAGTTTTCAGGGCAGATTTTCACTTCAGCGTTTTATCCTGTATTTTTTTCCTTTAAGTGTACATAAATTTGCTTGTCCATGTAGGGGCAGGAAAGATTATTAACAGTTTAAAATGTATTAAATGGTTGGGGCTCCTGGTCTTTCCTTTATTTTCCACCAAAATGGCTCATGTACACTCAGGGTTGCAAAGTGCCAAGTAGTCCAGACAGGAAACAAGCAGAATGAGCCTTCTGCATTTCTTTCTCCACTCATTATGCCACTGAGGACTATGCCATCTCTTATCTGATTGTTCCCAAAGTAGAATCTTTCCTCATATTTCCCAAAGTCTTTTCCAAATACCATTACATAAAGTTTGTTTTTCTTTTGGAGCAATTCTAGCCCCAGTCAAGTGCTACATACAGGAGGAGAACTCTACAGGGAAGTCATGATAAGCCATTCCTGTGAGTTTACATCAATTGGCTATGGATATCATATGACTGTGCAGTAAGGCTACTCAGGTATGGAATTTAAGATGGGAAGACTTCCATATCAGTTCAAACCTAAATAGTGCAGGATTTAGAATTGCTTGGAAATTTTTATACCATACATTACTTTAGACATCCCTATTCAATGTCTGTACAGATGGTCCTCAGCGTAGGACCACAATTGAGTCAACATTTGTGTTGCTATGTGAGTTTTGTCAAATGGTATGATTTTTTCTCACCACATTTCTGAAGGAAATCAATGCAGTTCTTAAATTAGTAAGATGGTTGTTATGTGACTTGGGTTCCACATTAACTTTGCTTGCCAGAAGGTCGTAAAAGGGTATCACAGGGCATTGCAAGTGTCATAAATGTGAGTCGGTCATCATGCATCTGAATCAGGGGTGGTTTTCACTTAGCTTCCCTACCAGTTCGCAAATGTGTCCGTGCGATCATCCACGCATGTGCTAGGCCTTCTGCACATGCGCTTTGCTCAACAAAACATCCCTAAATAGGACAAAATAGAGCTGGGGCAGGAGGGGGAATGGGTGGCCCACCTGTGATTTCTGCTACCAGTTCGGGTGAAATGGTCCCAATTGGCAGAATACCACCTCTGATCCAAATGCAAATAATGTGACTATGGGGATGCTACAAGTGAGAAAAATAGTCATGTCACTTTTTTCAGTGCCATCGTCACACATTGTCACTAAATGAACTGTTGTAAGTCGAGGGATGCCTCTATTCATTCATTTTATTAACAACGGCTACTACAGCATAAACTTTACAGAGCAGAGGAACTGTTCATCATTGCAGACAAAACGTTTTATATAGTCATGCTTTCCAGGGGTGGGTTTCAAAAATTGTTCGAACCACCTCTGTGGGCGTGGCCTCCTTTGTGGGAGTGGCTTGCCGCCCATGTGACCGGATGGGAGTGGCTTGCCACCCATGTGACCAGATGGGAGTGGCTTGCCGCCCATGTGACCGGATGGGAGTGGCTTGCCACCCATGTGACCGGATGGGAGTGGCTTGCCGCCCATGTGACTGGATGGGAGTGGCTTGCCGCCCATGTGACCGGATGGGAGTGGCTTGCCGCCCATGTGACCGGATGGGAGTGGCTTGCCGCCCATGGGACCGGATGGGAGTGGCTTGCCGCCCATGTGACTGGATGGGAGTGTCCAAGACGATGTCACTGAATTCTTTCCCCCAACTACAATATGATTAAAATAAGTACAAAAACAATAAAAGAGCTACTTACAGATGGAAGATGCCTGTTCTTGCCAGTCTTCAGAATCACGGACTCCAATGAATGGGCTGCACAAAGAAGAGACACAGAAAGCAAGACTTTAATTGCATGGACTGCATTGGGATGAAACCAGCACACAAAATAATAGAAAAGGAAAATTACTCTCCTTTTTTGCGTCTTCTGCACCACCACCTCACCATCTTGCTCCAAATACCTGCACAAAGGACAGACACGGAAAGAAACGCCTTAATTGCTGGCACTTCACTATCTCAAGGAGGAAGACAACACAGAGCACACCACACCCAGCAATAAAGACAGGTACTTACAGGGGAAGCATCTCTGGCTTGCCGGTCTTCTGCACACCACCGTATTACATCTAGGCTGATTGGCTTTGCTTGGCTCCAAATACCTGCACAAAGGAGAGACACGGAAAGAAACGCCTTAATTGCTGGCACTTCACTATCTCAAGGAGGAAGACAACACAGAGCACACCACACCCAGCAATAAAGACAGGTACTTACAGGGGAAGCATCTCTGGCTTGCCGGTCTTCTGCACACCACCGTATTACATCTAGGCTGATTGGCTTTGCTTGGCTCCAAATACCTGCACAAAGGATAGACACGGAAAGAAACGCCTTAATTGCTGGCACTTCACTATCTCAAAGAGGAAGACAACACAGAGCACACCACACCCAGCAATAAAGACAGGTACTTACAGGGGAAGCATCTCTGGCTTGCCGGTCTTCTGCACACCACCGTATTACATCTAGGCTGATTGGCTTTGCTTGGCTCCAAATACCTGCACAAAGGACAGACACGGAAAGAAACGCCTTAATTGCTGGCACTTCACTATCTCAAGGAGGAAGACAACACAGAGCACACCACACCCAGCAATAAAGACAGGTACTTACAGGGGAAGCATCTCTGGCTTGCCGGTCTTCTGCACACCACCATATTACATCTAGGCTGATTGGCTTTGCTTGGCTCCAAATACCTGCACAAAGGACAGACACGGAAAGAAACGCCTTAATTGCTGGCACTTACACCTTACATAAGAATAACACAATGAAAGAGATACACTCAAGTACTTACTTGTCTTACTGCTTTTCTGGTTGTTGATATCTCCATATTGTTCTTAGGCTTCCCGATTCCTCTGTTGCAGCTTTCTTCTTCTTTACGCGTGGATCATCAGCCGTGTGGTGGTGCGCTCTGAGCCAAACTTTCACAGTAGGAATTGGATCCCATCTCTCAACAGGTATGCCAACAACACTTATCACCATCTGGTTACTGATGTTTGGAATTCTTAGGCTTGTTCTTTGGTGTGAACATATGAGGTTCATCTTTGAGAACCCCCTTTCCGCCTCTGCTGAACTCACAGCAATTGTCCTGACAATGTCTCTAGCTCTTCTGACAGTGTCAGGAATTTTGTAGTTCTTTGGATTTTTCAGCACATTTTCCAAAAAATCCCTGTAGTCGTTCAAATCAGTTTCATAATTAAAAACGCGGCCAAATTCAACCAATGCTTCCTCTCCATCAGCCCATGGAACGACTACATCTTTCATGTCCCAGCTATCTGGCTCCAAATAGGTGATAAAGTGTAACTTTTGTGCTGCTGGCAATAGGCTACCTGTTCTTAGATGGTCGCAATCCATCAGCCTTTTCTTTAAGTTGGTGATGATGCTTTCCAAAAGTTTTTCACGGGGAAGGGCAACAAACCGTTGATTTGGAGCTAAATTCATGTTTTGGTAGGCTTGTGTTTTTAGCAATTCCACAAGTTCTTTCTCATATGTGCCCTTTCTCTGTAGTAGGAATTCAACACCATTGATTGCTCGCAACACTAGCTTTTCGGCCACGATGATATTTGTCGCTCTCTCCTGTAGGGAATCTGACAGGGCAGCAATCTGACGTAGGATGTCAATCATCAGGGCCAAATCCTGCAAAAAATTTAAATTTTGAAAGCGGGAAGCCATGCCTGGGAACCTTTCGTTGCCTTGAAAAAACTGATATAGCGCTGGATAAGCACGCCACACAGCCATGGTTGCCCTTAAACTACAGGCAGCCCATCTTGGTCCCAAAACTCTGCCAATCTTCACTATTTCGATGCCCAATTGCTCAGAAATGTCGAATAGGTCCTTCTGGCTCTTGCAGGATTTGTGGAAGATGGTGTGCACTTTATCCAGGAAGATCTTGAAGTGGTTGACCTGCTTCACTTCTCTTATTGCATCATCCAGCACAAGTTGCAGGCGGTGGTTCAAGCAGTGCCAGATGATGATGCTTGGGAATTCTTGAGTTATTCTGGCGCTGACTCCAGATTTTCTTCCAAGCATAACGTTGGCGCCATCGGAGCAGAAAGCGATTAAGTTCTTCCGTAGATATTCGGTGGTGAATCCAACTTTGTGCAAGCTTTCCATTGCTGCGGAATATATGGTCTCCGCATCTTGTCTCTCTAATTCCAGAAGCTCAACGAAGATGGTTGCTGGGCATTCTGGATCCTCAACTCTAACAAAAACTATCAGCACTGCTCTCATTGAAAGTGTTGAGGCTTCATCAATTATTAGGCACACCTTTCGATTATTTGCAATAATCGTTGAAAACACGGTGGTCTTGATCTGTTTCGCAATGAAGTCAATAATTTTTACTGCAGTTCTTTGTGAATGCAAGCCAACTCCAACATCCACTCCAAGCGTATTCAGCAAATTTACTTGCGCTTCGATGTCTGAGAATGGCTGACATCTCTGCGCCAGATCGTAAACGGTGGAAAATATTGTGCAGGCACTGGATAAATGTTTCTCAGTTGACTTATCCAGGGATTTGGTGAAAGCTTCCTGCTCCTGTTGCTTACTGGTCTCCACGCAAATAAGGTGTGCCTTTGACTGAAAATGTTCCCTTAATTTTTTTCTCAGTGATGCTTGTTGTACATCCTTGCTTTTCCCTGATGTTGACACCTGGAAATGTTTCCACTCTTTGGAAACATGAATACCTTTCTCCAACGCGAACATGGGTTTTGCACAGTATGCGCAACCCAGCTTCTTGTTGGATACTTCCAGTCCATCAAACCTCTCCTTGAAGTGTGTGTATTGCTGCAAATTCCAGCAGTCAGGAAGTTGTAAAACTGCAGTGGAGTCGATGGACTGGCTGCTTTCTCCGACCTCAACTGGTGGTAGTGGTTGTGCTGGCGGTGCTGGTGCGGCTGGTGGTGCTGGTGCAGCTGGTGGTGCTGGTGCAGCTGGTGGTGCTGGTGCGGCTGGCAGTGCTGGTGCAGCTGGTGGTGCTGGTGCGGCTGGCGGTGCTGGTGCAGCTAGCGGTGCTGGTGCAGCTGGTGGTGCTGGTGCAGCTGGTGGTGCTAGTGCAGCTGGTGGTGCTGGCGGTGCTGGTGCAGCTGGTGCGGCTGGTGGTGCTGGTGACTGCTTTGGATCAGCTGATTCATCAACTCTTGGCTTTTTGCAGAAGAAAGCGGTCAAACTCTGTTGCCTCTTCTTCATTGTGCTAAGTAGATCTAACTGCTGCCAAAGAAATAAAACAATATTGGACTCAATTGTGGTTGTAAGTTGAGGACTCTGTAGGTAACAAGAAGGGACCTCTGCTTTCAACCAACAATGTACAGTCTTTTCAGGAAGGATGAGAAACAGGAAAGATATAAACAAACAGGAAAGATATAGTCTTTCATCCAAGAAGATAGTTCAAGAATGAATGTCATATTCCCAGAGCAATACAGATTTCCTTTTTCTGAAATTTAGTTCTCAGTTCCAAAAGACAGGAATATATGAATGCATATGAAATTATGAATTAGTACTTAGGTCGGTCCAAGAAGCTATTCAGAAGTTAGTGGTTAGAAGAGCAATCGTAAAGGTAGATTACGTAGGATGTGTTTGCACAACAGTGGAAAAACAGAGATATGTAAATGAATAAATATTACAATGTGCAGGAATAAATAAATTGACAATTAAAATCAAGAAGGCCTTGAATACTTTTTCACGTGGGATTGGTTTTAGCTATTGCCAACTAACGGAAACAGGAATTAGAAAGCCAAAAGTATGAAAGAAAAGACCAATTATGTAAAGAAAGGTCCCTAAAATGTATAAGGAAATATTACTAGATCATTATTAATGCGTAGATAACTGCGGGACATTACACACACACACACACACACAAACTATGATGGAAAACACAAAAAAATAAGAACAACCCCCCACCCCAAAGACTGCGAATGAAACCAGGTTTTTTTTCCCTAAGCCTAAGGACAGGAAAGACAAAGCCACTGGAATAAAAACCATCAAGGCATTGCGGGCAATTTTAAAGGACAGGCATTCACAGAACCATCAACCACCTCAGAATTACCTAAACAATGAGGGTGAAACACACTAAATCTGATTTTCTAGGATACATACACTTAGCGACCATGTTTCACACTTAGCGACCATTTTCACACTTAGCGACCGTTGCAGCATTCTCATGGCCACGCGATCAAAATTTTGATGCTTGGCAACAGATTCGTATTTATGCTGGTTTCAGTGTCCTGGGGTCCTGTAATTGCCTTTTGTGACCTTTTGACAAAGTCAAACCAGATTCACTTACTTATGTTAGTAACTTGTTAGCTGCAGTTATTCACTTAAGAACTGTGGCCAGAAAGGTGGTATAGTGACCAAAGTTACAATGGCATTGAAAACAGTGACTGATGACCATGTTTCACACTTAGCGACCATTTTCACACTTAGCGACCGTTGCAGCATTCTCATGGCCACGCGATCAAAATTTTGATGTTAGATCCCAAGGTTTCAGTAAAACTATTCAATCATAATTAGTTTCATGCATTAGGATTATTTCAAAGCACAAGCAATAATTCATATTTCATTTCAAACTATGCCAACACACAATAACATAAATGAAACCATTACTAATATTCCACACACAATAAGTTACAATAAAACTATTATAAAAAATTCAATGCACAATACATTTCAAAGTATTGAGTGAAGAATACTTTAAAAAGGTTTATTTTAATTTATTTTGGATAGAATCTTTTTTTAAATCGTCTAAGACGATTTAAAAAAATATTATATCCAAAATAAATTAAAGTAAACCATTTTAAAGTATTCTACACTCAATACTTATATGTAAAACTATTATAAAAAATTCTATGCATTAAATAAAATATTTTAAAATACATTAAAATAATAATTAAATAAAACCGGGCCACTTACCAGCAGCAGGCAGAATCAGCAGAACTCCGATGCGATGGATGGATCCTCGTCGCGATGGCAGGCAGCAGGAACAGGTAAGAAACCTGACTGGAGGGACAAGGCTAGGTAAAGTCACTTAGGTTGCCTGGCATGCTTAGCAAGCCAGGCGAGGGTAGAGGGGGGGTGGGGGGCTTGCTTCCCTAGCGAAAATTAGATGGCCGCAGCCACGGCCACGCGTAGTACGCGAGGCCGCGGCTTTTGCAAGGGAAGGCCTGGAGGACTTCCCTTTCGCAAGCGAGGCCGCCGCGGCGCCGGCGCCGCCCGCACCACACGGAGGCGGCCACGCGTAGTACGCGAGGCCGCGGCTTTTGCAAGGGAAGGCCTGGAGGACTTCCCTTTCGCAAGCGAGGCCGCCGCGGTGCCGGCGGCGCCCGCACCACACGAAGACGGCCACATGTAGTACGCGACGCCGCGGCTTTCACGAGGGAAGGCCTGGAGGACTTCCCTCGCGAAAGCTAGGCGGCTACCGGCGCCCCCCCACCCGAAAGCGGCCACGTGGCCTACTCGAGGCCGCGGCTTTCGCAAGCGAGGCCGCCGCCGCCGCCACCTGGAGGCGGCCACGCGGCCTACGCGACGCCGCGGCTTTCACGAGGGAAGGCCTGGAGGACTTCCCTCGCGAAAGCTAGGCGGCAACCGGCGGCCCCCCCACCCGAAAGCGGCCACGTGGCCTACTCGAGGCCGCGGCTTTCACAAGCAAGGCCACCGCCCCCACCACCCGGAGGCAGCCACGTGGCCTATGCGATGCCGCGGCTTTCACGAGGGAAGGCCTGGAGGCCTTCCCTGGCGAAACCTAGGCCGCTACCGCTGCCACCCCTATCCCCCCCCAGCTTCCTACCGCCGCTACCACCGCTGCCGTCGCCACCGCCCACCCAAAGTCCCACCGCTAGCGTCCCGAGTCTTGCCGCCAGGGCTTGGTTGCTTACCTGTGGGGAAAGCAGCAAGCTCCTGGAAGGCGAAGGGAAGGCGTGAAGCGCGAAACGAGGCGTCTCGGCAACACACAAACCCTTTGGAAAAGACTCTTTGAGAGAAAGATTCTTTTCAAAAGAGGAATGTTAGCCGTTGGCGCCACACTTTTAAACGAAGCCAGCCCGATCACTGATTGGCTGGACTCCAGCCAAACAGTGAACGGCAGGCTGCGCTTAGTCCAGATGGGCGGGGCAGCGCGCGACAGGGCCCAGGACCGGTACCGGCGTTCCCGGAAGTTCCTTACTTCCGGGTTCACCGACGAACCGGATCGTGCGATCCGGTGCGAACCGGTAGGAACCCACCTCTGATGCTTTCAAACATAAGATTTTCCTTCAATCTGGCAAGGCCAGTTTTTCCTCCACTGGTTTTACTCGGTAAGTGATATATGTATGCATGTAACACAGTTTTTTTTTAATGGAGTTGCTGCAGCTCAAAAGCTATTGTATATAAAATACAAGAATTGCAGTGTAGTTCCATTTTGTTCCAGAAAAAGAATGGAAAATGGAATGTTATTATGTTGAAATAAACAGCAGAAAGAGAATGCAAGAAATAACAGAGCTGAACAAATCCAATTTGCGTAATATAAACCCATACTTTGGCTAGTAGACTAAGTGAAATATGGTTAATAGATGCTTGTGAATAAAGCAGTGCTATTTTGCACAGTTTTTAATGTGGAGACATATGAAATGAAATTCTACATTATAGAATTATTGTTACAATCTCAAACAATAAATGATACATGACCCTCAAGCAAGAGAAAAAGAACAACAACAGTATGGCAAAGGTGTGATACTTATAACTACTCTATGTCTATGGAGATTCTCAGTCATCCAGGTCATGGTTGTCCCAAAGGTGCTTTTTCAAGAGGCAATTGGACTTTCTGGTTTTTCTTTGAAGATGTTTTGCTTCTTATCCAGGAAGCTTCTTCAGCACTGAGTGGATGGTGGGGAATGGAAGGATTTATACTCCTTGAAGACATCTGCATTTTTTTTAGCTAGTCATTAAGGTCACCTTAACGTAGATGGCCTCTCTGACCCCTTTTTCAAACCAGAGGTCCTCTGAGCAATGTAGTATATGCAATTCAAAGCAGTGAGCCGTGTGTAGATCTGTACATTGGGGAAACAAAACATTCACTTCATGGACGCATGGCACAACATAGGACAACAAACCCATCAGAAGTATATTCAGCAGTCCATCTGCATTTGAAAAAAACAAAGGCTACTCTTTTGAAGACAGCAAAGTCCACATTTTGGACAGAGAGGACTGCTGGTTTGAAAAAGGGGTCAAAGAGGCTATCTATGTTCAAATTGAACAGCCGTTTCTCAATAGAGAGGGAGGGATACCACATCATCTTTCTCCAGTCTATAACACAGTTCTATCAACAGTTCCAATAAGGCTCTACACCCATTTGCACCATTCAGGTGACCCTGATGACACAGACAAACCTTCAGGTGACCTTAACACCCCGCTAAAATAATGCAAATAACCAGCTGTCTCCAAGAAGTATAAATCTTTCCACTCCCCACCATCTAGTCAGAGCTGAAGATTTTTTTTTTATTAGAAGCAAAACATCTTCAAAGAAAAAACAGAAAGTCCAAGTTGCCTCTAAGGGAAAAAAGCACCTTTGGGTCAAAACTGCTCTGCATTCAGTTATTACCATGCACCACATGGTATACAGACATCTACAAATTCATTGAACTCCCCTAAGCCTAAGAATTATATTTGGTTCAGAGCAGTGATACAGCTTTCCACAAGAACTCTGTGAGACATTAAATATTTGGAGCCAGTGATGGATGGAGCAATTTAGAATAAAGATGTTATGTCATCAAACGTAGATAAATTCTTTTCTGAGAAAAAATAAAATTATTGTTGCATAATTGCCAGTGAGGTGTCAGACAAAGTTTGGACTGTGAAATGTCTGTGATTCACATCAAGAAGCATAGATAAGAAAGCACATTAAATAGTGTGCAATAGTTTCTTTAAGGAAATATGATGTATTTATAAATTAGAATCAAATGGTTTCATTAAAAAAAATCCATGAGAAGAATATTAGAAAACTGAAGTAAAGCCTAATTGAAGGAAGGATGAACCGTTTAAATACTTTGATTTTAGTCTTCTGTAACATACTTCTACTAAACTGAGAAGGGAAGAGAAAGAAACAATATTGTTCCAATTTCTCAATGTACAGGCAGTCCTCAACTTACAATCATTCTTTAGGGACATTTGAGGTTAAAACAGCACTGAAAAAAGTGACTTATGACCATTTTTTACACTTACAGTATCCCCATAGTCACATGATCAAAACTCAGACACTTGGCAACTGGCATGTATTTATGACAGTTGCAGTGCCCTGGGGTCATGTGATCCCCTTTTGTGATCTTCTGGCAAGAAAAATCAATGGGGAAGCCAGATTCATTTAATAACCAAGTTACTAACTTAACAACTGTAGTGATTCAGTTAACAGCTATGGGAGGGAAAGTCATAAAGTGGGCCAAAAATCACTTACCAGCTGTCATGTTTAACAACAGAAATTTGGGGCTCAGCTATGGTCATAAACTGGGGACTACCTGTAATTGAGATACAAGCATTTAGCATAGTATAATCTTTATTGTCATTATACAAAATAAATACAATGAAATTGGTTTCACTGGTGCAAAATTATAGCAGAAACGAAAAAAGGAAGGGGAAAAAAAACTACATTTCAGCCTGTGCATGGAGTGATTGTGGTTGTATTTAAAAGTCTGACAGCCCAAGAATAGAGACTATCTTTAAACCTATTTGTTCGGCTGGCTACACTTTGATGTCTTCTGCCTGATGGTAGAAGTGCAAAGAGCAACTGGCCAGGGTGTGAATCATCTCTGAGTATCTTCCTTACTCTGCTAAAGCAGCGAGATCTGGCGATGTCATCCAGTGATAATAATGCAATACAATACAATACAATAGCAGAGTTGGAAGGGACCTTGGAGGTCTTCTAGTCCAACCCCCTGCCTAGGCAGGAAACCCTAAACCGTTCCAGACAAATGGCTATCCAATATCTATCCAAGACTTCCAGTGTCGGGGCATTCACAACTTATGGAGGCAAGCTGTTCCACTGATTAATTGTTCTAAATGTCAGGAAATTTCTCCTCAGTTCTAAGTTGCTTCTCTTCTTGATTAGTTTCCACCTATTGCTTCTTGTTCTACTCTCAGGTGCCTTGGAGAATAGTTTCATTCCCTCTTCTTTGTCACAACCCCTAAGATATTGGAACACTGCTATAATGTCTCCCCTAGTCCTTCTTTTCATTAAACTAGATATACCCAGTTCCTGCAACCATTCTTCTTATGTTTTAGTCTCCAGTCCCCTAATCATCTTTGTTGCTCTTCTTTGCACTCTTTCTAGAGTCTCCATATCTTTTCTACATTGTGGCGACCAAAACTGAATGCAGTCTTCCAAGTGTGGCAAGGCATTATAAAGTGGTATTAAAACTTCACATGATCTTGATTCTTCCCTCTGTTTATGTAGCCTAGAACTGTGTTGGCTTTTTTGGCAGCTGCTGCACACTGCTGGCTCATATTTAAATGGTTGTCCACTAGGACTCCAAGATCCCTCTCACAGTTACTACTATTGAGCAAGGTACCACCTATACTATACCTGTGCATTTTGTTTTTCTTGCCTAAATGTAGAACCTTACTCTTTTCACCATTGAATTTCATTTTATTAGATAGTGCCCAATGTTCACGTTTGTCAAGATCCTTCTGTATCTTAAGCCTATCTTCTGGAGTGTTGGCTATTCCTGCCAGTTTGGTGTCATCTGCAAATTTGATGAGTTCCCCATTTATTCCCTCATCCAAATCATTGATGAAGATGTTGAAGAGTACTGAGACTAAAACAGAGCCTTGGGGTACTCCACTGCATACTTCCCTCCATGTAGATGCAGTTCCATTGAGGACTACACACTGAGTGCGGTTGGTCAGCCAGTTACGAATCCATCTGGTGGTCATACTGTCCAACCCACATTCTTTTACTTTATCTAGTAGTAGGTTATGGTCTACCATCAAATGCCTTACTGAAGTCCAAGTAAACTATATTGACGGCATTACTCTGATCCACTAATTTTGTCACTTTGTCAAAGAATGCAATACGATTAGTCTGGCATGATCTGTTTTTGACAAACCCATGTTGGCTTTTGGCTATTACTTTGTTTACTTCTAGATGTTCGCTAATTCATTGCTTGATTATCTTTTCCAGAATCTTTCCTGGTATTGAGGTCAGGCTGACAGGTCTATAGTTTCCTGGATCATTTTTTCCCCTTCTTGAAGATGGGAACCACATCAGCTCTTTTCCTGTCCTCTGGCAGTTGTCCGGTGGTCCAGGATCTCTGAAAGATATAGTTCAGTGGTTCTGAGATCTCATCTGCCAGGTCCTTCAGAATCCTGGGGTGTAATCCATCTGGTCCTGGTGATTTGAACTCGTCTAGGGTAGACATGTGCTCACTTACCATTTTCTTTCCTATTTCAATTTGTGTTTCTAATATGATTTTTGTGGTGCTGTTTTTGATAGGTTGGACTGTTTTATCCCTTTGTGTAGAGACAGATGCAAAGAATGAGTTAAATAGTTCTGCTTTATCCCTGTTGCTTGTCACCTTCTTGCCACTCTCTTCCAGCAATGGACCAATTGTTTCCTTAACCTTTTTCTTGTTTTTAACACGTTGAAGGAAGCTTTTTTGTTATTTTATGGTGTCAGAGGGCAACCAATGGTTTCTTGTGCCGAATTGATCACTCTCTTTAGTGCCTTCCTGTCCACAGCTGTTAAACCAGCATACCATACTATAATGCAATATGTGAGGAGACTTCACTATGGTGAAAGAGGTTATCAGCCGTTGTTCCGCCAGATTTTTTTCACAGGACTCTAAGGAAATGAAGTCTCTGTTGGGCCTTTCCAATCACCAGAGACGGGTTGTTTTTTTAGATGAGATCTTGACTAATAAGCACTCCCAAGAATTTAAAAGAGGAAACCTTCTCCACACAGCCCCCCTCAATATACAGAGAGGCAGGTTCCTCTCTGTGCTTCTGGAAATCTAGCACCATCTCCTTTGTCTTACTAGTATTTAGATGTAAATTGTTTCTTGAGCACCATGTGGATACCTTCTGGACTTCTTCCCTGTATGCTGATTCGTCCTCTCTAGTTATGAGACCCAGCACCGTTGTGTCATCTATAAACTTTATTATGATGTTGGATGGATCAGATAATATGCAGTCATATGTATACAGTGAGTACAGGTTGGGGCTGAGCACACAGCCCTGAGGGGAACCTGTGCTGAGTTTCAGCATGGACGATGTAAAGGACCCAACCCTTACTGTTTGTGGACGATCCATCAGGAAGTCTTGGATCCATTCACAAGTGAGGGGAGGGAAATTCAGGTCAGTCAACTTTTAAATGAGAATGCCTGGTAAGATGGTGTTAAAGGCCGAGCTATAGTCTATAAAAAGCATTCCCAGATTTCTCAAGGTGTTTCAGTGCAATATGTAGAGTGGTGGTGATGGCGTCCCCTGTCGACCTGTTGCTTCTATGAGCAAACTGGTGTTGATCAAAATTTGGTGGAAGACAGGATCTGAGGTGTTGTAGGACCAGTCTCTCAAAGCACTTCATCGTTATAGACATCAGTGCAAGGGTCTATAGTCATTCAAGCTACTTATGGCTGCTTTCTTCAGAACTGGGATAATTGTGGCTGCTTTAAAGCATGATGAGATTCTAGCCTGATGCAGAGAGATGTTGAAAATCCTTGTCAGGACCCTTGTTAATTGGTCAGCACAGATTTTTACCACTTTCCTCAACACCCCGTCTGGACCTGCAGCTTTGTTGGGATTTACAGCCTTCAGCTTACCTCTCACTTGATGTTCATCCAGGGTGAGTGGCTGGAGGTTAGAGAGCCTTTGGGCTAGAGCCATAGAGACTGATCTTTTGACCTCAAAGTGGGCAAATTTATCACTTATAATAAGCAACTGACCTTATTAAAATATGTTTAAGTTCAAGATAGTGTCATTAGGAAGATCAAAATTGATTTTGAATCAGAATAGAGCTGGAAGGGACCTTGGAGATCTTCTAATCTAGCTCCCTGCTCAAGCAGGAAACCCTATATCATTTCAGACAAGTGACTGTCCAGTCTCTTCTTAAAAACTTTCATTGATGAAACACCAACAACTTCTGACACAAACTGGTTAGTTTTCCTCACTGTTAGGAAGTTTCTCCTTAATTCCAGGTTGCTTCTCTCCTTGCTTAGTTTCCATCCATTGTTTCTTGTTCTGCCCTCTAGCGCTTTGGAAAATAAATTGATTCCCTCTTCTTTGAGACAGTCTTTTAATGATTTTAAATGATTGTAATCAGAAAATATCATTAAAATAACCATTATATATAATTATTTAAAGTCCCTATCCCAGCTCCTACCTATGGTTTCCAATAAACCATTTTACTACCTATTTTAAAGCAATTTTTTTGCCAAGGGTTATATGAATCATGCATTATTATAAAAGCCCAGTCTATGTCACAGTATGATACAGAGATTACTCATGCACTCCTGGAAATAAAAAACTTTTCCACTTTTAAGTTGTTCCAAGAACTTGCTATGACTGTTTTAGAAATACATAATCACTTTCCAACAAAACTCAATATCTTATTAGATTTTCATTCCATGTACATATGGTTGCCAGAATACAAGCCCAATGATAATTTTGCAAATCCAATAAATTGAAGCTTCAACCCTTGAAAGGTAATTCTCAGTTTAAATCCTTGCTAGGTTATTATGTCAAACATTATTTTCTAAATAATCTATCAAGCTGAATAAAATATTTGAAGTAATCATTGGGATGCCTCTTAAAGCATAAATCAGATGAAGGGCAATATTTATTTTAATAGTGTTAATTTTTACCCACAGACTCTTTTCTTCTTATTTCTTGGTTAGTTTAGTTTTAATTTTGTTATTGTTATGTAATTTCATACCCTTCTTATATTTTTGTAATCTTTCAAATTAAATAGTAGAAATTTTTTGAGTCCTATTATAAAATTTATAGGAAAATGGCAATGTATAATCAATGATAGTGATCATTTGAATAACTTAAGAGTCCTCTGTTAAAGAAGACATTCTGGTTTTTAACAGAGTAATGATTTATTGAAGGAATGCTGAAAGATATTGAGACTCTTGAAATAGCAATAGCAATAGCAGTTAGACTTATATACCGCTTCATAGGGCTTTCAGCCCTCCCTAAGCGGTTTACAGAGTCAGCATATCGCCCCCACAGTCTGGGTCCTCATTTCACCCACCTCGGAAGGATGGAAGGCTGAGTCAACCTTGAGCCGGTGAGATTTGAACCGCTGAACTGCAGATAGCAGTCAGCTGAAGTGGCCTGCAGTACTGCACCCTAACCACTGCGCCACCTCGGCTCTCTAGAGTGAAGAGAAAGAGTGAAGAGAAGAGCAACAAGAATAATTAATTAGGAGGCTGGAAGCTAAGACATACGAAGAACAATTACAGAAATTGGGTAGTCTAATGAAAAGAAGGAGTAGGGGAGACATGACAGCAGTGTTCCAATAATTGAAAAGCTCCTACAAACACAAGGAATTCCAAAGGATTCAATCTGGGTTGGTCACTGGGACCAGAGGTTTACTCTTCCAAGCTTTCAGACTTATGCTGGAGCCCACCTTCAGGGAACTTCTGACTAGCAAACTCACACACTCCCTGAGGATGAGTTCCAGCACAAGTCCAAAAACTTAGAAAACTAAATTTCTGGTCCTGGTGACCAACCCAGATTGGAATATTATTCTGTGATATGTATATTTGCCTTCATTCATATTTTCCAAAGCATCAAAAGGCAAGGTAAGGCAAGAGACAATGGATAGAAACTAACCAAGGAGAACAGCAACCTAGAACTAAAAAGAAATTTCCTCACAATGAGAACAATTAACCAATGGAACAGCCTGCTTTCAGACGTTGTGGGCTTTCCATCACTGAAGATTTTGAAGAAGAGACTGGACAGAGGAGGAGCCAATGTCATGATGATATGGACGCGCAGTCTCGATCTCTGAGACCGCAGCCAATACTTTTGCCGCTGGGTGGTCCAATCGGATTTAAACCGTCCCGAAGAGATGGTAAACATGAAGAATACATCTTGCTGACCTCAGGAATACCACAAAATCCCTGAAAGAAGCAAGAGAAGTTCTTCAAGCTGGTGACAAAAATCCAGCTAAGGCTGACGAAGTTGGGGCAGCTCCAAAACAGAAGGATACGAAAAGAGAAAGTGTTTCCAGCTGGTGAGGAACTTTTACAGTTTCAAAAAGAGACTGCCTATAAAAAGTTAAAATTAATCTAAATTGGAGAATAGAAGAATCAAGCAGCAGAATTAAATTTAGAATGGTTTTGGACAATGGTTATCTTACTTTTTAAATGCTATCTTTATGGATGGAATTTATGCAAGCCTTTTGAAATGGATGGATTAAGATTTCTTCTATTTTTTCTTTTATTGTTCTCTGTAACCTATGCACTAAAGTTTTCCTCTTTCATTGCTGTGGGTATTTTTCTAATTGATTTAAAGATTGGACTCTTTTTTCTAACTTGAAATACAAAAAAGATACAAAAGGAAATTAGATTTTCAACAGTATTACTGGATGTAAACTTTAAACAGTGATTTGGAAAGGAGGATTATAAAACTTTGCTGTTAAATGTTATGGATGTTTAGCTAGAATAGGACATAAGGATTTAGTGTTAGTGGAGGATTTTATAAATAGTAATTGAAAGGCCAATATGTGGTTATGAATTAAATTTTGGTATATTTTATGATGAAGGACGTTTAAACAATTACAGTCAAATGAAAATGGAGATATGATGATGGTAACATGTATAAATATTTGAGTTAAAATACTTAAGTTAATATGAATTATGTTTGTTGACTGTGGAAGAGATGCATGTAAGTCTTTTTGTAACCAACTGATACACTTTCTACAGCATGTAAAGAAGGACATTGTATTTGTTTTAAATTAAAAATTAAAAAAAATATTTAAAAAAAGAAAAAAAGAGAGACTGGACAACAATTTCTCTGAAATGGGTCTCCTGCTCGAGCAGGGGGTTGTACTAGAAGACCTTCAAGATTCTTTCCAACTTTATTATTCTATGTCCTAGGAACTATTCTTATATATCTCATCCATTTTATATATATTCTAATATAGAAGACCTAAGGGATCTGCTGTTTTCATTGTAATTTCTTTTCAAACATATTAATCCTTGGTTTCAGCCACATTTTATTAGTAATAATTTCATTCTGTTTCTTATGACTTTCACCTCCTAGCTATCAGTGATAAATATTAAAATCCATTTTAACTGTGCTACATTTCAGGATGTACCATCTGAGACCATCGTTACCAGAGTGTTTTGGGCTCTGCAGTTCTGGTTCCATCAGCTGATGTAAGGGAGGGAAGCCAGAGACTGAAACCTTTGTCTCTTTCCAAGACAAAGCAAAATGATCGTGCCACTTAGAGGTAGTCTTTAATGTCCTCTAAAACTTTGGTTGAACGCTATCACATAGGGAAAGTGCTGAACATAATAAATGTGGGACACAAGTGTGCAATACTCTTACATGGACATCAATGTGCTGGTCCTGTAAATATCTCCCAAAATTCTATTAATACTTTTTTTGGTAACATCCCAAGGGTAGCCTCAAGTGAACCTGCTCCTGCATATGTCCCTGTGGGTTTTTTAATCATAGATTATTAAACTGCCTCATTCTGATGGTGTGTTGTCGTGATAAATCATTAGAGTATGCTGCTGCTGGGATGAAATGTGGCATCAGTATGCCATTGAAATTGTCAGTCAGATAATGTATTATTAAGGCATACTGATGATACCTTCTGCAAAAGATGGTTCAGCCCAAGGAACAAAAGGCTTCAAAGCCGATTCAATGTAATTACAAGATAAGAGTCAGCCAGCACATGGCAGGCTACAAATGGCTTTCCCGGCTTCACTAAATCACCTTAGAATCTTGATTTCTTATCCCCCCTCCCCACACCACCACCTGCTCCCACTTGTCTGAGGGGGGGGAGAAAAGACAGGACTTTTTTCAGAAGCACTACGGTGCCAAGGTGTAAATATTTTTTCCACATGAAAAGCAACTGTCAGCTTTTAATCATATTTCCACAGAACTATCAATTATTAAAATTAATTTTAAATACCATTTACATTAAACAATGGCAAAATTATCCTCTTTTCTTTCTTACCATTCAAATTACATTTTAGATTAATTTAGCTCTTACAGGAACACTAAGGAATTCAGCTTTGCTGCAAATAGAGTTTAAGGCTGCAAGTGAAAACTTTGTAGTTCAATATTTCCCCTGATATAGAAGTGAAAAATATGAAAAAAAAATGAAATAAAGTTTCAGCATTAGCTTCCCCCCCTCTTCTTTTTAAGGTTTTGTAATTCTGTTTATTTAAGAACATTTGACCTTAACATGAATATGAAACAACTTCTATATGATGACGCAGACGTTGCTTAATTTAATTTTCAAGCTAAGACTATGATATTCGCCTAACCTTTTATGGTGAAATGATTTTTGATTAACTAATTTAGATTGTGTGTTATTGTTTTCCAAATATAAAGCCAGTTAAAAAATATTTGAATAAATATGCAAACTTTCAATTAAAATCTGAAATAAACCTTTGGGTTTTTTTAAAAGTTGATTCTACCAGCAGTTTTACTTTCTATATCATTTTTATTTTCTTGTACATTGAAATGATAGACAATGAAGTGTAGTGGAAAGATAGTTATGACTTTTGTGACTAATCGAAATTCTTACAGACACATAGTAGTGGCCCATGATTCTTGCTTTTACCACCTTTACCACTTTTTTCTATGGGCAACATATAATAATATTTTTGTGGTTGGTTTTGCCAATCAGTAATACAGTCCCACAGTCTATTTTCTTTTCTTTTCACTAAGTGCCACTGGCAAACAAAAATCTCTAGATTTGAATTCAATTGTTTCAAGAGAATATCTTCCATATATATTTCATTTCAACCCATCTAATCAGAATGACTCTCTCTGCTAAATGAGGAAAGGAGAAATTTTTGATAGGATATTTATAACAATTTTGGGAAAGATGGGATAAAAGCAGAATTCTTTTCCATCTCAATGTTTTATCTGAGCTAGAGAACGCTTTCTTTTTCTAGCAGATGTTCCATCAACCTCAAATTCTTGACCTGTGAGCACCTGTCTATCCTAGAAGAGTTCAAATCACCAGGACCGGACGGATTACACCCCAGGGTTCTGAAGGACCTGGCAGATGAGATCTCAGAACCACTAAACTATATCTTTCAGAGATCCTGAGCACCGGGGAACTGCCAGAGGACTGGAAAAGAGCTGATGTGGTTCCCATCTTCAAAAAAGGGAAAAAAAAACAGATCCAGAAAACTACAGACCTATCAGCCTGACCTCAATACCAGGAAAGATTCTGGAAAAGATAATCAAGCAACAAATTAGTGAACACCTAGAAGCAAATAAAGTAATAGCCAAAAGCCAACATGGGTTTGTCAAAAACAGATCATGCCAGACTAATCTTATTGCATTCTTTGACAAAGTGACAAAATTAGTGGACCAGAGGCATGCCATCAGTATAGTTTACTTGGACTTCAGTAAGGCATTTGATAAGGTAGACCATAACCTACTACTAGATAAAGTAGAAGAATGTGGGTTAGACAGCATGACCACCAGATGGATTCGTAACTGGCTGACCAAGCGCACTCAACATGTAGTCCTCAATGGAACTGCATCTAAATGGAGGGAAGTATGCAGTGGAGTACCCCAAGGCTGTTTTAGTCTCAGTACTCTTCAACATCTTCATCAATGATTTGGATGAGGGAATAAATGGGGAACTCATCAAATTTGCAGATGACACCAAACTGGCAGGAATAGCCAACACTCCAGAAGATAGGCTTAAGATACAGAAGGATCTTGACAAACGTGAACATTGGGCACTGTCTAATAAAATGAAATTCAATGGTGAAAAGAGTAAGGTTCTACATTTAGGCAAGGAAAACAAAATGCACAGGTATAGTATAGGTGGTACCTTGCTCAATAGTAGTAATTGTAAGAGGGATCTTGGAGTCCTAGTGGACAACCATTTAAATATGAACCAGCAGTGTGCAGCAGCTGCCAAAAAAGCCAACACAGTTCTAGGCTACATAAACAGAGGGATAGAATCAAGATCATGTGAAGTGTTAATACCACTTTATAATGCCTTGCCACACTTGGAAGACCGCATTCAATTTTGGTCACTGTGATGTAGAAAAGATATGGAGACTCTAGAAAGACTGCAGAGAAGAGCAACAAAGATGATTAGGGGACTGGAGACTAAAACATATGAAGAATGGTTGCAGGGACTGGGTATGTCTAGTTTAATGAAAAGAAGGACTAAGGGAGACATGATAGCAGTATTCCAATATCTCAGGGATTGCCACAAAGAAGAGTGAGTCAAACTATTCTCCAGGGCACCTGAGTGTAGAACAAGATGCAATTAGTGGAAGCTAATCAAGGAGAGAAGCAACTTAGAATTGAGGAGAAATTTCTTGGCAGTTAGAAGAATTAATCAGTGGAACAGCTTGCCTCCAGAAGTTGTGAATGCCCCAACACTGGAAGTCTTTAAGAAGATGTTGGATAGCCATTTTTCTGAAATGGTATAAGGTTTCCTAGGCAGAGGGTTGGACTAGAAGATCTCTAAGGTCTCTTCCAACTCTGCTATTGTATTGTATTGAAGTAAGGCAGTCTGGTTTTCTTTCACTGCCCTTGCCTCTACCTCTGATGGACACAGGTATCCCATAACACGGTCTCATTTGTGGAAATAATTTCTTCCATTTATATATACAACATTTGATCAGAGTTTTTGGAACTCTGAGAATCATGCCAACTCTTTCATAGTTGCCAAATATCAGGGTTCCTACCTTTTGTGGAGTCAGATAACTTTTTTAAAAAAAAATGCACACCTGCAGTAACTCCTCTGTAACTGCATTAAAGTCATATTTGATCAAATTTGGTATTGTGGGAAACAGAGCCTATTGTTTTTACAGAATTGTAAGAAAATATCTAACCTGTGAAGAAAATATATTCTATGTTTCTAATGTCACGAGCTAGGCTGAAGCTTGAGAATTGTATGTAGGAAGGCCTCTGCTATGCTAGAAACCAGCCCTAGCCAGAATTTACTGATATGATAGCTACTCTAGAAACAACCCCTAGGAAGTAGGATCATAAAAGAACATTCATGAATAAGTGCAGGGAGCAATAGAATTAGAATAATGAGAGTGTCAGCGTTCCGAGTGTCATGTAGAATTAAATCAGAGTCCAAGGCAAAATGACCCTTAAAGTTCCAATTTAATAAAGCAGACATCTTAGCACATCTGTGTTAATCCCAATTCTGGAAATGACATCAGAATTCCATCCAGTTAAAAGTTCATGATCTTGTCACCACACCCGCAATCCATCACATGGTCCAATCTTCTTCTTCCACGCTGGTGTCTCCACCTAGCTGTTTCTGATCAGGTGTAAAGGTGCGGAGACAAAAGATGACCTTGTTCTTCTAGCAAAGAATGAAAACAATACATTCCACAATCCTACTCTTTCTATTCCCCCCTCTCATCAACTATACTAATGAAACAGCATATTGAAATAAGAGAAAGTGTGGCAGGCAGAAATTCTAAAAGGAATATAATTGCAGGCCTGACAGGGAGATGTAATCAGGGGCAGATATAATTTTATTTTAGTCGCTTTGGATAGATAGTGAAATCATAATTACTAAGCCAATGAGGAAAAAGGTGGGAGGTAAGTTTATAATGGCACTAGAGAATATAAGGCAAATGTATTGATGATTTAGGGGTGTTCACTGTACCTGCATGTGTATGGTCCACCCTCTTTGCAAAGTGAAGAATAAAATTACCATTGTTCTCTTGGAATTTTTGGCTGGTGATTGCATATTTCCAAACTAGACAATGAATCCTACAATATAAAGACCAACTACTGATTTATAGACAGATCTGAGCAACAACCTTAGGATGACAATGGGCTAGAAGGGAAATAACAATAAATTATAAGACATAGGTGGAAAAAGCAGCTAATAATAGAGTTAGAAAATTAATGATTAATTTCACAAGAAGGTTTTTGATTGGGAATAGTCTACTCTTTTATTTTATTTTTTAAATGTAAATCCCATTCCCAGGATTCTTTTTATAAAATAATCAAGTAAGTTTTATAAAGTAATAAATGAATAGTAATAAATAAACTTGTTTCTCAGAAGATGCAGAGAAGGTTGAGTTAATTGTTGGGGGTTCATGGCCGACTATTTTCAGATTGAACAGTTACATTTGCAATAAAAATATCTTAATGGAAAGCCATTATTTTAACCCGGTTGACTCTCAACTTGCTTGCTTTTGTAATTTTCACACAAATATTCATCTGACCTGTAACTTCCTTTTTCCTAGCTTTTACTATTTGCAGCACATGTTGTGCATCTAAAGCATATTGCTGTATAAATGTTCAATATGAAAACATTTTCATGGAAGACAGGAAAACAGAAGGATGATATTCTTAAAAACACCCTGGATTTGTAATACTCTTATTACATTATTATAATTACTATACAACTTTCATTCCTTAGGATGAAACATTTCCTGATATGTTTTTTGCCAAATATTTCAGCATCCTATATCATAGAACAGGGGTATCAAACTTGATTTCATTGAGGGCTGCATCAGGGTTGTGTTTGACCTCGGGGGGCATGGTGGGTGTGGCCACGATGGCCATGGCCAGCTCGACATCACTCCTGTCAGAGGCACCTGTGGTGGTCCGAGCACTCTGCCCAAGCTCTGTTTTTGGCTGCCAGAGCTCCTGCAACCCTCTGCCAGTAAAAATAGACCTTGGGAGGGCTGCCTGAGCCCCTTTTTCTCTGGCAGAAGCACCACAGGCCAGTAAAGAAAATGGTGAAAAGTAAAAAAAATATCCCAATCAGAGTAATAATAGAAAGTATAAGACCATTTAGTTTGTAGCACTGTCCTAGATTGTCACCTTTTAGGTTCTGGCTCTGAAGAAGTTCTGAAACATTTTAAGGTATTCCAATTCTTGATTCTAATTAGACTGTTATTTATATTCTTATACCTATTATACTTATCCAGGATCAAAAATGTTGAAATATGTCAATCGATTTGAAATCTGTCTAGCCTGTATCTGGTCTGAATTGGTTCTGGGAAACAGAAAATAATTTTTTAGCCAGTTAATGAGTAAATGGACACTATATAATTATTTTTAAGAATTCTAAGGCTTAATGACATAAAGACAAATTGAGACATATCGCTGAATGTCCTGTCCTGACAAATAACTTCCCAATAGCAGTACATCATCCAAGATACATTAAGCATTTCAGGGTAGAATTATAGTTCTGTGTGATAGATTGGTTTTTTTAAAAAAAATTGTAGCTTACCACTAACTAGATCTATAATAATAAACCATGGACAAACATGCCTACATTATATGAATTTTTAAAAAAATATATAATTTAAATGCAAAGTTTCCATCAGTCAGTTGCTATTAGTTTTCATCTTCTACCTATTAAATGAGAACTTTGTTTACATACCAATTAAAAGAATATAAATTAGGTAAGATTTATATTAGCATTAATTCTTTATTGTTACTTAGAGCTAAGTTTCTCATTTGTATCTGTAAAGAAAAATAGCTTGGATTCTACATACACTTGGATATAAATAGATATCAATATAGATACAGATAAATACAAAAGTAGAGGTCAATTTCTGCAGTGAAAAAATAATAAACAAAAACTAGATTATAATTGAGTGGCAGGAGGTATATATGAAACTTACTTATATTTTTTTTGTAATTCAGGAATGGTAATTCTAAGGTTATTTCCCCACTAGTGCAGCTTCATAGCCATAATGTCAACTATGAAGTGCAGTGGTTCAAAAATGACAAAATGTATATCATGATATCAGGATACAAACCTAGCACCTTTGCATTCTGAGTCATTGTAAGTCATGCAATTCAGTTCATGATGACACAGCACATGTTTCATCACAAGTCCTCCTTCCCCTGTCATGGAAGCTTAACTTCGTAGCCTCGTGTCACAACTGTTAAGGTAATAGTCTATCCTTGTAGCTACTATCTTGGTACAAGAATGGTTAGACGGCTCTCAAAAATGCTATGAGAAATGACCAAAAGCAGTATAGGTGAATCTTTTCTTCTATTGCAAAAGAACAACATGCTAGGCGATGATGCTCTTGATATAAAGATGGGCAACACATAAATTTAATTGATAAACAGAAGCACTTCAGCTATATTCTATGTTTAAGTCCATGCATTATTACGTAAGCTATCAAAAATATTTTTGCTGCCTGGGCTAAATAAAATACTGTTTTAACCCTCAAAGTCTATGAAAAGAACTAATGAGTTTCAGGAAGAAACATTTTATTTCTGCCATTGACCCTCTGAAGATTGCAGGGACTATTAGAGAGTACAGAACAAACCCCCATGGCACACATAACTATATCTTTCAATGGCCTTAATGACTCACTAAAAGGATGCAAATGACTAGCTGTCTGCAAGGAGTATAAACCCTTCCATTCCACACCATCTAGTCAGGGATGAAGAAGCTTCTTGGGTGAGAAGTGAAATGTTTTCCAAGAAAAATAGAAATTCCAGTTGAAAAAGCATCTTTGAGTTGACCATGACCTGGATGACTGAGAATCTCCATAGACATATATCCTTCAACATTTCATGGATTTTCCCCAGTATTACTTTCCCACTTGGTAGTATTTTTCACAATTGTGTCAATGGACATGTTTGTGTGACACACTTAATTGATCATATGTGTGGTTAGTACATGTCAGTCAGTCAGGTTTAATTGTAAGATCCAGTATCTTTGGAGGTTAAATTTATCTTCTTTCAAACATGGTCCAAACTGATTAAAATAATGCATATGTAATCAATAGATCTCAAATTGATTGTGCACTCTTACAAAAGAACTAGTACCTCTGTGTTTTGGCAAGTGACATATTTTAACTGTGATTTATTGAAGGATTGGAAGAAAAATGATTGTCCTTGCATTTGTAATTTACATTAAAAAAAATCCAAATTAATGAATATTATGGTTATGTCAGATTATAAGAACTTGGAATACAAATGAACATCAAATTATGTTCCCTACAAACAACTTTCAAATAATAAGCCACAGTAGAACAAGTTCCAAATATACACTCTCTCTAAAACAATTACTCACAACATACCCAAATATTAATATTTATTAAACTTTAGTGTAGGTCTTTTTTAAATCTTACTCTGTGAAGTTTTAATATTGTAATATTTTCTATATGTTTTATAACTTATAAGCTTCCCAGAATCACCTTACGGGGGAGAGAGACAGAATAAAAATTTGCTAACTAACTAACTGAGTTTGTCCAGTACCATAAAAAGGAACCTCTTGTTGTATATTAAGAACAGAGATTACTAATTTAATAATTTTCAGATATAGATTAAAATGATTGTGAATTTTAGAATCTACTTTTTATCAATAACATTAATTATTTAAGAGTTTCAGATGCTACTAATCTTTCAAATGGACATTCTAAAGTAAAAAATATGATTTACTTCAATATATTACTGTTGACTGATTTTCAGCAATCCAAATTTATTTTAAAAAACAAAGAAAAATTTAATGGACTGATAACAATGAATGATGCAAAGTATAATACAATTTCTTGTCCATTAGCTCCAGAATAAAAATGTATTGGTGTCTTTCCAGTTGGGGATATTATACAATGTCAATTTCGAATGAGAATTAAGACCTAATTTAAGTTTTCTGTTTAATATGCTTACCAACTTTAGTGGAGGAATAACTGATTTACACTATAACTAAAACAAGGGAATAAATCCCTGCTCAACTATAAAATATGGAGAATAATAACCTAATCGTGCCCATCAGGGTTTCTGAGATAAATCACTTAAATTTCCTGGAGAAAAAAGGTCAGCTTGAAATTGAGAAAGAAAAATTCAATTGCTGCCAATATTCATAAACAAATCATAAAGTCTAAAGTCATAATCTAGATTATAAAAAAAACATATAGATCTGATGTCCCATATGTACTGTAAATGATTATGTGAGTTTGTGTGTTGGAGTGGCATTCATTTTATTTATTTTTTCCCAAAACTCATGTAATTTTAAACTGTCAAAATACTAAACATCGATAGACAATAAATGTCAATTATATCAGTGAAGAAATACTTATAGGAATTTTTTTTCTGGAATATAAATTCAAATGCTCTATAAAGCCCATTTTTATAGACATTCATTGAAATGAGTTGTTCTTATATTGTGATTTCTGTGTATTGGTTTTTAGAGTTTTTTATTGTGGTAATCCTCTAGGAGTTCCTTTAGATTAGAGCTATCAAACTCATGGCCCATGGGTGAGATGGGCCATGTGTTGGCCACACCTTGCCTGATTTAGTGAAGGAGGGGGGAGTCGCGATATGTCATGTAATGCTGCGAGTTTGACATCCCTGCTTTAGATTGTCATGGTATTGAAACAAATAAATTAATACACTGGTTTTTTTTGGGGGGGTTGATGTTATTAGAAATGCAGCAAATATGAGAAGGAGCTGACGTTGCAATGATACGACGTGCGATCTTGGAGCTCCCAGATCGCAGTTGATACTTTTGCTGCTGGACAGTCCTTTTGGACCTAAACCATCCCAAAGAGATGGTGACAGGGAAGAGTACGTCCTGTTGATCTCAGGGACACTGCAAAGTCCCTGATTGATCCAGGAGAATCTCTTTTTGCCGGCGACAGAAGTGCAGCCGTTGAAGCTGCTGAAGTTGGGACAGCTCCGGAATGGAAGGAAAACGGAAAGAGAAAGTGTGTCCATCTGGTGAGGAAATCTTATTATTATAAAAGAGACTACCCCCACAAAAAAATTAAATCTAAATTAAATTTGAAAACAGAAGAGAACAAGCGGCAAAATTTATCTACATTAGACAGTGTGGTTTTTTTTTCTTTTACAGATGGAACTTTTAAAAATGTTTCCTATTCTTTAAATTGAATGGATTAGTTTTTCTTTTACTACTTTTTATATTCCTTTTTTAATACCTATGGATTAAAATATTTTTCCTTATTTTTATAATGCTGGATTGGATTGGGTTTTTTTTGCTCCATTTAAGAATTTTGTTTTCTTTAAGCCTGGAATATAAAGAAGATATAAAAAGAATACAAAGAGGGCTGTAAGAACAGAAGGAAAGGAAGTAACACTGCCATTTGGAGGTTGGAGGCTTGGAAGGCTTGGAAATATTGTCTTTTTTTCTCTTTGTTCATTTGACTTTGCATTTCAAGGTTCCTCAGCTTGTTTACAGAAAGTGATAGTGAGAAGAGCATGGGTTGTTTATACAGGTGCTCTTCAGGAGCTTTATTGGCAGATGGAGTGGAGTGAAAACAAAGCCTTTTCTTGAAAGATTATAAATGAACTTGCTTTAAATTTAATTTAAAAAATGAATGCCAGAGTGGCAGTGTTTACAAGTTGGAAGAATGGTGCAACATGAAAAAGAAACTTTAACAGTGGAAAAGATTATGTTTGAAATTCAAAAATTATTAGAAGTAACAGAAAAAATTGAGAAGAGATTGAAGAACATAGATCGTAGAACAGTAAAATTTAATGGAAAAATTGAGAATGTTCATCAAATGAAGAAAGTGAATGTCAGAATTCTAAAAACTGAAGGAAAAAATAAACAAAGACACAAGAAAATTGTTGATACTGACAGTGAACTGAGCGTGGTTGGAAATGGAAAGAGAGGAATATGAAAAGGGGAGATAAATGGACTGGAGCTCTACCCCATATTTCAAAGTATAGAAGAAGAAAAGAGTTGATGGAACTAAGGAGAAAAATTTTGTGAGAAGCACTAGTGATAACCAAATATAAGCTGACCGAAGAAGCAGGTGGAAGGTTTCACGCTTATACAAGATATGCAATAAGCAATAAGTTGTGAAGTGAAGTCCATACAAAACTTACTAAAGAAATAACCAGAATCTAATGCCACAAAATAGCAAGAGACACAAGACTGCACTATTACTGGAAAGACACAAGTTGATATATGAAAGCTTATTATAAAAAAATTAAGTCAAATTTAGTTAAATTTAGAGCATTATGTATAAAATGAAGTGATAATGGATACAGTTAAATAATTGATTGATAATGATAATAATGCATATATATGTATTGGTTTGATAAGAGGAAATTTGATATAAATTGCAAATGGTGACTACGAAAGGAGGTTTAGAAACTCTATTATTAAATATAACCAATTTTTATTTAGAACATATTATAAAGATGTAATGTTACGGGATGATTTTGGAAGAGCTAATGGAATGCCATTATGTGGTTTTCCTTTAAATCTGGAATATTTTATATAAAAGGACGTAAAAACAATTATAGTCAAACAAAGGTTGAGGTATGATGATAGTAAAATATATACATACATACATACATACATACATACATACATACATACATACACATATACATATATATATATATACACATACACATACACATACAAACACACACACACACACACACACACACACACACACACACACACACACACATATATATATATATATATATATATATATATATATATATATATATATATATATATGAAGTCACAACCTCTGGTATGCCCCAATTATGGGAGGAAGTTAACTACTGCTTCCATTCTCTGTCCATCGGCTTGTCACAAGAGACCATCCAGACAGAAAGCCCAATATATATATATATATATATATTGGGCTATATATATATATTCTGCCTAATATGCAATACAGCCCAGGTTCGAATCCCAGTAAGGGTATGGCTAGCTGATGAGAGCTAAATAGCTTGAAATAGATCTATACTAGTCTCCCTTTATTTATTTATCAGCACATATATATGTTTGTGTGTGTGTGTGTGTGTGTGTGTGTGTGTGTGTGTGTGTGTGTGTGATCTAAAATATCTGATTTGATATGAATTGTAGGTGATGACTGTGGAAGGGATGCACTGAAGTTTTTGTAAGCAATCGACACATTTTCTACAATTTGTAATGGAAGATGGTTTTGTGGTGTTTTTTTGGTGTGTTTTGTCTGTTTGTGTTTATTCAAAAATAAAAAAAATATTTTAAAAAAATGCAGCAAATACAACATTGTTTTAAAGGATTACATGTTTTCTCTTCCTTCATGGAAACAATTTTCTCCCAATTGGTAAATAGAAATACCTTGCTTGAAATTCCTATTCTTGGGAAGTCAAGTGATAAGCAGGTTATTAATATGATGTAAGGATAACAGAAATGCTATCAGATGAGCCTTGAAACAAAAATGTTGAATTATTAAGGAAATGACCAGGGTGAAATCAGATGGTGCAATGAAGGCTAAGAACCTTAAATGCCCAATAGTGCTACATTTTAATGAAGGGCAAAGTTACGCTGCAATGGACCATTTCTTTTACCAGTCTCCATTAACCTTTTGGATGCTATGCTCTCAAGTCTTTAACTTGTTAAGACAAAGTGCCTCTTAATGACAAAGGCAGCTGTTCTGTTTAAGTGTATCTTCCAAACTAGAATAAAATTACAGAGCAAAAATCAATGGGAACTAAATATGATAAGCTCTGGCCATGATGAGGAAGCCATTAAATTAAGAACAGGGCAGCTGAACATTGACATCTCTGGATCATTGGTGGCATAGAATCCATTCTAACCTGACAGTCAAGGCAAAAAGAATTATGAAGGAGCAATTCCTCTAATCGTTAAATGCACCCATCTTCTGCTTTTCTCAAATTTTAAATGCTTAGCATTTGGCCACATATCATAATGTTTCATTCCTATTTTATTTGTTTTGTTTTGTTTTGTTTCATTTATAGGAGACTATCCAAAATGCCAGATATTTCTTACTGCATTGTATATGTGAGAGGTGTGGTGTCCTACTGAAGAAGATGCTTGCCTCCCACTCAGAAGGTTGACAGTTGAATCCCAAGTAGGGACAGATATTTCTCTCTTAGGGCGCAAAGAAAAAAAAATGCTGTAAACTTCGCATGACATCAGGAAGGGCAGCCAACAGGTAAACACTCAGCTCCATCAAATTAAAGATTACAGGGTCATAAAAAGGGAGTTATTGCACTCAGTGGTGGGTTGCAGGTGGTACGCCCTGGTGCGGGTGTACCGGAGTCTGCCCGGAATATCTTGGGAAAGAAGTTACATATAAAAAAGGAAGAATATATATTTATCAAACACCTATGACAGATGTTGAAATCTGGGCTATAGTTTAAAATATTACAATTGATGTGTACATATTTGTTTAGTGATTACTCAAATTAGGTAAAGGTAAAGATTCCCCTGTCATATATGTATGTGCTAGTCATTCCTGACTCTAGGGGGCAGTGTTCATCTCCATTTCAAAGCTGAAGAGCCAGCGCTGTCTGAAGATGTCCTCATGGTCATGTGACTGACAAGCCTAAATGCCAAAGGCACATGGAATGCTGTTACCTTCCCACCAAAGAAGGTTCCTATTTTTCTACTTGCATTTTTAACATTCTTTTGAACTGCTAGGTTGGCAGAAGCTGGGATGAGTAACAGGAGCTCATCCCATTATGTGGCTCTAGGGATTCGAACCGCTGAACTGTTTACCTTTCTGACCAACAAGCTCCGCATCTTATCCACTGAGCCACTGTGTCCCATTACTCAAAGTTACACTAGTACTAAAAAGGGAATGTATTATTTTTATGTAACCTACTTCATGTTCTTTCCCAACTGAGGGATCAGAGAAAGCACTTTTCCTTTTTCAACTTATGAATGAGAAAAGAGGAATGCTGTTGGAGCAGGACAATTTGTGGGGACCTAGATGCAGAAGGGGAACAAATTAAGAACACATTAGCATTTTAAATGGTCAATTATATGGAAGTATTCATTCAAGGAGAAGTAAATATGTAAAAAAATAATGCTGAACATTCTTCCAGCATACAGAGCCTCCCCAAACATTCCTACCTATTTTATTTTTTACTTCAAACGATTTTTAAAAATGGGAAAAAATAGCCTCACGTAGAATACATTGAGAAAGAAGTGGATTAAGAATGAGGAAAGATAGTTTCAATTGGAATCAATCACCACTTCCCACAATTAAGCAAACAGCAAGGTCAGGTGTCCATCAAGTATTGATCATAACAAGTGTGATGCTACTTTGATTCAGATGAAAAAAAAAATAGATCAGTGACATTTATGAGAGTAGGAGTAATATTCTATCTATACGTTAGGAACTTTGGATGAAAGCCATTGATTAGAATGATTAATGGAAGCATTACTCTAAAATTAAACCTACATAATTAACAAGTTGAGTAATTACACAGTACATATGTTGATTCTACCCCCGGAACTGTATATCCTGCCAGCCCACATCTCCATGCTTGTCTACAAATGACAAACCAGCCCAAAGCAGATAGATGATTTCCATTAGTTGGGATTCAGTAAACTTTGAATTAGAGATATCAAACTGACATATGGACAACAAGGATGTGAAGAAAACATGACCAAGACTCAAGTCATATGTTAGATTAATTAAAAAAAACTAATATAATAAAGTAAATTTTACATTCAAGTTGCTAAAACTGAAATAACAATAACCGGCTTATGTAAAGATAATTCTGTACAAGTGATTTTAAAAGTTGAAGCCATTTTTACCTATGTATAGTTTGACATTAACTATAGATACATGAAAATGGGTTCACATTTAAGTGTAATTTAAAATCCCAAAATTAATATATGAACTGAAGGCTAGTTATGCAAAAACGTGATGTTCACAATTTTGTAAATTCCTAAAACCAAATTTTTGGTGCTAGATTTCTGGTTAGGGAGATGTGCTTCATGCCAACACCGTTTTGCTTCCAGGGTCAAAAGTTGCAGATTTTCTATTCTCCCATCTTTTTTTTAAAAAAAAAAAAACCCACATCTGATGGTGGTGGTGAGAATTTGCCTGATCAGTTTAATTTGCAAACACAGAGGTGTATGTGTTCATCTGTATTTGTAAATTAAATTTTACAAAAGATAAAGCTGCCTGCAGTTTTCACTTCACTTAAGCTTTATTTGAATCCATAAAGGAATAAGGTTGGAGAGTAAGGGTTAAGTTCATCGTTTGGGGCGGCTGTGGTTCAAAAACTTTGTTTTTTCTGGATTCAAGGAAATTATTTTAAAACTGCATAGAAATAAAAAAAACCTTTTAGAAAGGTGATACATGCAGGCTATGGCTGCATTTTAGGGATTCCTTTTCCTAACTCCAAGGTGCCAATTTTAAAACTTCATTAAAATTAAAAGCATCATTAGGGTAGCATATATTTCCCAATGCACAAAATAGGGTTTGCTTCCCAAATATGATGCAACCAAGGGTTCTGCTAATTATTCATTTTAATTTGTATGCAGATGGACACTTATGGGGTTTGTATTCAGATGGACACTTATGAGATTTGAGGTTAAGCTAATCATACAGTCTAGCGTTGAAAGTCTCCCATTTATTGATGGGATTAAGTTTACAATGTCATGTCCAAAGTGTTATGTCTAGCATCATGTGGAGACAAAGAATGCATTTCATATTCAATCAGGGTTTGCATCACACGAAATTTGTTTACTTTGATGATGTCACCAATTAAACAATCAATAATACTGTTAAAGTTAGTATATACTATTACTACTCGCAGGCATTGAGAAGTGGCTCCTCTGGCTTTCTTTAAGACTCCAAAGAAATAACTAAATAATTTTTATTGTACTGTAAAAAAAACAAAAAAACCTCACAAAATGGTACCACAATATGTTTTGCTGTAGGATAAGCTAAGTAATCTTAAAAATAAATCAATTAATCAAATGGACAAATTGTTTAGATTTGTAAGTATGTATTTTTTTTCTTAATGAAATACTGTGGCTGCGAGAAGAGAGGCTGCCTTTATTTATTTATTTTGATGAAAGGAAATAAACCACTAAATGCTAATTAGATGAGGAAAGAAGAAATGAAAACGTATGGCGGCTATTTTCATTGTTCTACTTTAAAGCAGTTTCACAGACAACAAATGGCACAGTGAGATGATAGGATGATATAGTTTGATTCAAAGCGGTTGTGCTCCATTTTGAGATCTCATCTTAATTGGAATCATTGCAGATTACCGTTTGATTCAAGATGGCACTTTGTTTTAGTAAACTCAGTTGTTCCAATTCTACACTTCAATATAGACGTCTCAAAGGAGATGTTTTTTCCAATTGCTTCAATCCACGAGAGAGAACCTACATGCTACCTCTTTTAGCATTCAGTGTCTTGAGACAGTCAATCTGATGCTTCAAAAGAAAGTACCACTTGATTCAGCACTTTGCTTCAAGGATTCATTTCAACTGAAGCATTTATCCTACTGAAGTACCTCTTGAAGCGCACATCCACTCTGATAAGCTCCTTTCCTTCCATATCTCTAATCTAAACGATCCATAAGATGTAACCGTAGACAATCCCTGGACAATCTTAATTTGGTTTTAAACCTCATTAAGAATAGCAATATTTATTGGGCTAAGTGAAATCAGCTAGTCCCTAATTATACTGTTTTTGATTAATATTTGACTATGAACATAAAAAGATATCATATCATTAGTAGATGTTGTCAAGAATTTTCAAATACTAGCGGACTTCCTGGGAGGAGCCTGCTGGTGGTGGCAGCAAAAAAATCAGCTGCCTCCGAATTCCTGGCTACGTACCTGTTTAGAGGATCTTCCATCTGACGTCTTATCAGGTTTTCTTATCCTTCAGGCAAGAAGGAAAGAAGAAACTGTTTTGCTGGCAAATGCTCTTCGATTTTTGCAGCTTTTGTGTTTGCAGGGAAAGGGGGGCTAGCCCAAGGCAGAACGGCTGTCCGTGCTGGGAACTTCAAACTGCCTTGTGCAGGACAAAGTAGGTCTCCCCCACTCAGTTCAAAGTTTTGTTTGATTTAATCTTATCACGAGCTGAATCCATTTCCGTGCACAATAATTGTTTATCAACATTTTAGCTTCTTTTCTTTTTCTCCTCCAAAAAATTATTTACTTAGAGGCTTTTAAAATGGCGCCGAGCAGGCTGGTTTCTCCGGTAATAATGAACACTTTTTGTTAATCCTCACAAGAATTCACAAGAATTCAAAACAAAAGAGATTGCTTATCATATGTTTTGGTTTCACAATAGGCCAGCAGAAGCTTTTTAATTAGCTTTATTTCTACAAGAATGTTACTCCTTCATTAACTTTGCTTATCTGGAAGTTAAATGGTGATGAATCTTCTGAACGGTCTTGTTACAATGTTTACTCACTGAAAGTTTTGCCAAGCCTTAACTTCAAAATAAAAGGGGAACTCAGCCTCTTTACTTAAAGCTGCATATTCAGGCAATAGAGTTTTATTAACTGCAGGCAGATAAATTTTGAAATGGCTTCAAAACCAAATATTAACTTGAAGTTGTAAATTTTTTTCTTATTACTATTCAAAATACCAGCTTCAATTTTGTAAAAGGCTTTCTTATCCAGCTGCGTTACAAGATGGCGATTTTATAGCTTCTGCGTTTGATATATGACACACTCAATCAGTTCTATTCTCCTGAAGACTTCTCCTTATTAACTGTTAAAAGTCTATAAATAGTATCCCATTTAAAACCGAGGGGAGCAGAGACTTTGTTTGTTTGTGCGTTTTTTATAATGGCTCCCAAATCGAAGCAGTCTAAGCGTTTCCTTAATAATACATCTCAAGAAATTGTTACAAAATCGCTGCCCTTGCCTCCCACGCCCTCTACTGGAGATCTCTTAACGCAAGAATTTCTTTTTGAAACCCTTAAAGAGTTCAGACAGGAAATTAAACAACTTTTATCGGACTTATATGATAAACTGGATGCCAAGATTGCTCAAACAAGGGAAGATACGATCAGAGTTATGACTGTTATGACAGGCTATGTTTCTGAAATGGAGGACAAATTGGAACTTTTGGAAAAAACTAATTCTAATTTGACATCTAAAATTCAAACGTTACAACAGGAAGTTGAAAATGCTCAAAAACAACTCGTTATGATAAATTACAATAAGACTGTGTTTGCAATAAGAGTCAGAGGATTGCGTGAAAAGGAACAGGAGAATTTGAAACAGACCTTTTTTGAAGTTTTCAGACGTTCGGTGGGAAGTCCGGGATTTAACTTTGATTGGCAGATTCAAAAAATTTATCGCCAGAACTCGTGTGTAGCAAAACAACGACAGCTTCCGAGGGACATAATTATATATTTCACCACAAGAGAATCCAGAAATGCGATAATACAGAAGTTCTACAATAACAGGCTGCGAATCGATGGACAGGACTTGATTGTTTTTAAAGAAATACCATCTCAAATATTAAGAGCAAGGAGAGACTACACTTTCTTAACTGAAAAACTCAGAGATTCTCAGATACAATATAAATGGGAAGTGCCATCTGGTATCACAGTCACATTTGAGAACCAAAAATATCGTCTCAATTCTGTTTGCGAAGCCCGAGATTTTTACTACAAAACTCTGAAGGCGGGACTTCCTGATTCACCCGGACTTGGAGAAAGACAAGGAGAAGGAGAAGATAAGCAGCGGGACACGTGGCTACAAGGCGGAGGGTGGTGCTTTCCCTTTCCGGAAGGGCAGAAGAGTAAAGAATAAAGATCCAGCTATGCCTTTAAAATACTTCTTAAATTTTTAATTTGAATAAAATTTCAGGACTCCTGTCTGGTATAAAATGACAAAGCTGTATACCGATGAAGAGATATTGAGACTGAAAGAAGCGGTGCTGAATTTGGACATATATTGTATGGGACTTATATAAGACTTGTTTGAATCTTAATTTAAACTGCGCATGATCTATTCTTTGGGGCGAGGAGAGCGGAGATCATAGTTTTCTTGGATTGTGGTTTGGGATGAATGGAGTCGGGTGCGTGGGGTAGATGGAAGGGTAGTGAAAGTTCAATTAGATTATCTTGATCCAGAATGTAAGCTGATTTTTGTATAAATTGTTATTTGAATACAAGGTTAAGAAAGATTATCTGAAGAGTCTACACGAGGGTGGAGTAAATATGAGAGGAGCAATGGATGAGGATAAAATATATATGCGGACACGGGTAAAGGCAGGATGGGAGGTATAGAATTTATATGCGGAAGCAGGTAAAGACATTGTTTAAGATTTTAAAAATAATGAGAAGCTGAGTTTAATGTTAGAGAGTATATTGACTTCTCTTTCTTGGGGGGGGGTTCCCCCCCTTTTTTTCTTTTTATTATTCTTTTCTTTTTTGTTCTTTATTTTTTATTATTTTTTATTATTTTGTAACTTCTAATCTATTTGGTTTCAATATACTCCAGACTTTGCTTGATAAAGAACGATGCCGGGAATGGGACCTGGGAAGTCGGAAGGGGGTCAGGGAGGGGGGTTCAGGGGGTGGGTGGGGGGGAGGGTGGAAGTATAGACTCAATTTTCAGAACAATGAATGCACTTGGATACTGTTGCTTTTTTTTCTTTTTTTCTTTTCTTCTTTCTTTTCCTTTTCTTTTCCTTTTGTTTTAGTACAAAACAAATAGACCAATGAATACTAGAAATACACCGAAGCGAGGTGTAGAGGGAAAGAAGAGGGGGGAATTAAGAGGGAGTGAGAAGGGAATGTAAGGAGGGTGAGATGGTGGGAAGGGGAGAAAGGAATGGCTGAGGGGGAGGGGAAGTAGAAGAGGGGATTGTTGGAAGGGAGAAATGAAAGTTGGAGGGGTAGAAGGAAGGGTGTATGTAGGATAGAAGTGTTATGAGTTGTTTACTGCTTCATTTTTTTTAACTGCACAGTATTTAAGTGATTGTATAAAGGAAAATGAAAATGTAATAAAAGAATCTTTGATTGAAAAAGAATTTTCAAATACTAGCGATAGCATTTGTCCTCTGAAGAGAAACTGAAGAATGATAGATTGCCAACTAACAAAGCTCTGAAAATCAAAGAGTTACTTTTTGATCACAGGATTCATCTGAATATATTAGGCTTAAAAATGATACAATTAATTTACAGTATTGCTGCTGTTAATCCTTAAACGAGTCATATCAACATATTAAAAGTTGTGCAGAATGGATTTCCCACAGTTTAGGAAGCTTTGGCCTCTACAGAATTGAATAATCTGATCATTTCTGTGTGGATTCATAAACATCATGTCACTTTAGATATATTTACCATTAGATCAAATGCTAACATGCCCTCCCCTCTCTCCCTCTCCCTCCCCCCCTCTCTCTTGTGTTGTTCTAATCATTCATTTCATAGACACAGAACAGAATAAAAAGATATCTTCTTCTTTAGCTCTCCAGCCAAAGTAGTGAGGTTTTTTTAAATAAAATATTTGGGTACTTCAGCATGATGAATCCACTAAATGTCTTTTCAAGGATAAGAAGAACAAACGTTTTATGTTAGGATACCAGAATTTTTTTCACATTGCTAAGTTGCTTGGGAGACATTATAACCTCAGTTCATCTGTAAAATCTTTTCTAATAAAAGAAATTGTTGTCAGCTATTTGAATCAAAGGATCAGATCAGGCAACAGATAATGTAAGAAGTACTGGAAATCTATTATTATTATAATAACAAAATCTTAAAATGGCAGAATATCCATCTGTCTCCTTTTATATCAAACAGAATTAAGACAAGGTTATTTTGTTTCATTCTCAACTCTTGTTCTTTCACAGAACTAAGTAGTTTACTTGATAGTTCCTGCACCCCTTTTTAACGTTATATTTCTATACTATTTACAAAAGTTCACAATTTTTTAAAAAAAATCAAACCCATCCTTCTTGCAAAGACAAGCAAACTCAATCTATTCTACTTGTTCCTGAATTTCAAATATTTTCTTTGCAGAGATGATTACAAAGGAAAAGACTGTGTAAGGTGATTTGATTTCATTTTACAGACTTATGTATATTATGTTAGGCTTCAAGAGATAATTTGTTATTGATAGAAGGGATAATTTGTTTTCATCAGCTTTCCTTTATTTTAAATAAATGAAAAAATAATGTGCAATTCCAGTTTTTGTTTGTTTAATGAGTACTTCTCCTGGGTACTACTTTTAGTCAGCACATTTGTAATATAATATTTGAATTGTTTCAAATCAATTATATCAAATATAACATTTGGGTTGTTTAAAAATATTAGCAAAGTCTTCAATTTAAGCAATAGACTTCTCTTAAAGGGGTTGCCACTTGAAGAAGCAGAACGAGACCAATTTTGCCAATTCTCTTTTTCATTACACTACTATATCTTGATCTTCATGTTGCTCTGAAAAGTCTCCCAGCATGGAGGCAAATTTCCAAATTGCCCTTTCTTCGTATGGCATCAGTGCATCCCTGCCAATTATAAACCTAGATCCCAATTTGTGTATGTATTTTACACAATTGTGTAAATTACACAATGTACTATTTCTCTGTCAACTCAGATTGCCCCAAGGATCTGATGCAGTTCTACAGATGAATTATTGAATCTATCATTTGTACCTCAGTAAAACTGTCTGGTTTGTCAACCAAATGAAACAGGAGCAGACTTCAACGGATAGTTAGAAAAAACAATTGCAAGCAGTCTGCGTTCCATTAAGGGTCGAACCATAAAGATGGCTGAGAAAATAGACCCCTGTATCCTGGACATAATATATTTCAACTTCTCCCCTCAGGGCAGTGCTATAGAGCACTGCATGCCAAACAAAGATAGTTTTCTTTCCCCTGTGCCATCACTCTGCTGAACACTTAATTCCCACAGCACTTTCTCATTTCTCACCTTTTCTCATCTCCTCATCTTTCTTATTATCTTTTCCTATGGGTTTCTTATGGTTTATCAATTGCTGTTTGTAACTTATGATTACTAATTGTAACTATGATTTAAGATCTATGTCCTTTTACTTGCCGTTTATATGTACACTATGTGCTTATGCACTGGAGACAAATTCTTTGTGTCCAATCATACTTGGCCAATAAAGAATCCAATCCAATCCAATCCTATCCTATCCTATCCTATCCTATCCTATCCTATCCTATCCTATCTACAGGACACTTTGAGCTACAAGTTCTGTGTTGTAGGATACAAAATTCTATTTTTATTTGGGGGCTTTAAATTAATCCTGACTCCTAGTACCTATATGACAAGTTCCTTGCAGTATTCTCAGCAACATATTTGGAAGTGATTGGTGGCCTTTTTCCTAGGGCTAAAACATGACTAGCCCAAAGTTACCCAGCTGGTTTCTTGCCTAAGGCAGGACTAGAATTCAAACTCTTTTGGTTTCTAGCCAATCACTACACCAAAATAGCTCCAAAGTTAGAGATACATAATCTTTTATTCAGGTTAAAGGCTATAACTTGGGCTTTAAGTGGTATATAAAAGGCCATAGTAAAAGCAATGGACAGAATGTGGACAAAGGATCAGCACAATTATATTATATTCACTTTAAAATAAATTTAAATTAATTAGACTCAATTAATATAATCAAATGTATCATATTAAAAATTACAACTTGGCAGAAGCTATAGGCCCTTTGGCCTTAGGGTGTATATCCCTGTGGTGGGATTTTACCTCATTGTCTTCTTTATTATACAATATTAATCCCAGGTTTTAATGAGAAATGTCTAGGAATGTGAATCTCTAACTTATGAACACCATTATTTCAAAGTGATGGCCTTGTTACATATCAGACCTATCACTTGTGAAATGAGGAGGCTCTATTTTAAAGCTCTAAAAAGACTTTAAAGTTTTAGATATTTTTGTTCTTGGAAACAGATTTTTAAGCTAGCAAATTAAGGGCAAGCCATGAATGGAGGGTTAAAAACTAAAAACTAACCAGGAATAAGGAGAAACATAATATAAGTATAATATATACTATATAATTTGAATCACATTCCAGACTGTACAAATTACAGTGAGGTTGGCCCAACCCTCCTATTCTTTCATAAGGGCCTAAAGATCTGGCTCTGCCAGTTGGCTTGGGACACAAAGGGGGAACAGTACAATAGAGGTGGTTAATCGAGTAACAACAGATCTCACCTACCGCATTATGCCCTTGCCCTCCCCATGTATCCTGAGATTTCTAATGTTTGCTTTTAATTTATTTGTGTGTGTGTGTGTGTGTGTGTGTGTAAATTAAAGTATGAACTGTTCATGTCTGACATAGAAAATAAGCTTAAAAAATATCCCAACTGAGAAAATGATTTGGTTGTCAGGCAGCTTCCTTAAAGAAAGTTAAATAATCCAGTGATAAGTCAATGGGATAGAAGAGGCTGTGGAATGGAATCAAGTGGAGTTGGAGAGACATCACAGCAACATTCACAGAGCTCCATCCAAAATCATCCTGTACTCCTCTTTTTTCCAATAACCTATTGTTAAATCCCCGGAAAGAACCAGGCGGGAAGCGTCTGAGGTAACCGTAAGTATAACAAGTTTATTACAGAGAAGAACAAACAACAGGAGTAGACTGGCACCCTTCCTCTGTCTGACAGCTTTTTATATAGAGCTGTCAGACAGGAGGACCAATAGCCGCGCGTATGACAGCCCGGCAACTTGCAGGTTGCGCCTGATTGGCTAAGGCGCGCCTGGCTGTTGCCGAGCTGTCATTCATAAGTCCGAGTACTTACTCGGAATTCAACACCTATCAGGAAAGAAGGGAGGGAGGGAAGGAAATATTCTTCCTAGAAACAATGGAAAACTGGTAATATTCTCATTAGGATCATAATCAGTCTTATTATTTCTTCCAGTTTATTAACTGACCAGAAGCACTTTTTTATACTGACCAGCCTAGTGATTTTTAAGACATATTTAAAAGCAGTTGTACTAGTTTTCTACAGATCCATGTACCTAAGGAGTCTACATAAAGTTTAATTTGCATTATGGACCAGATATCGCTACGTAAAGTAAATGAACTGTGGTGGGTGTTTAGAATGCAGTATTGTAGTCTAATTCTGCCCACTGCCAGGAGTTTGATCCTTACCGCTCAAGATTGACTCAGCTTTCCATCTTTCTGAGGTTGGTAAAATGAGGCTCTAGATTGTTGGGGCAAGATGTTGTCAGTGTATATAATTCATGAACTGGGATAGGTATGGCAATAGGGCAGCCATTGAGGACTGGCTGTTACCATAGGTCATGGGAACAAGGTCAGCCAATGTATAGGCATAGCAACTAAGTCAGTCAATGAGGGCTGTTTGGGAACTGAAACAGTTTGGAGCCTGGGCATGGCTTAGGTTAACTGATATGTATAAATACAAGTTGTGTGCTCCTATTATTGTCCTTCTGTGAATATGTCCTTCTGTTAATGGTGAACTGCTTGGGTATTGAATATATTATTGCATATAAATAAGTTTCTTATTTAAATCAATCCTGCTGAATTAGTCATCTGTGTGTGCTTTCTGGATTTGATTTCTGCAACAAAGTTTAACAGATGTTGACTCTATAAACCACTTAGAGAAGGCTGTAAAGCACTATGAAGTGCTATATAAGTCTAAGTGCTATTGCGATTACTATTACCATTATTATTGCAATATTTGGTTTCTCTTAAAATACATAATGGTGATATAAAGCAATACCCAGAAATGAAATGGAAAGGAATCTTAAGCACATTAGGTTTACGTAGCCAAGAGCATCTGGGCATAAAATCAGTAACTTTTGTCACTAAGATGTTGTAGATGGTGGAATAATGGAGCAATTAAAAAATTAAAACTCAAACCAACTTGACTGCCTACAGATTGAACTGGAAATAAAATAGAAACAATGTCATTTAAAGCTGTTAGCAAGGCATTTTCATGATATGGTTAGCAGGATGTAAGGATGAGTCCTATGATACATCTAAATGTGAAAGAAGTAGGTTTTCTAGGATATAAATTACCCTATGGTATTTAAAGATTGAAAAAGTTCATGTGGCAGCTATCTTCCTGCATCACGCACAAGTGCTGATTTTCACTGTCACAATTCTCTTCTTCTAGGGGTGAATGTCACATATTGGTTTTTCAAAAGTTCAATCCATAGAAATATTTTTAGCTAGAACTTTTAAAACTCATTACACAGTCCCCAGCTCAGGATTAAATACATACATCTTGAATGCTAAAAATCTAGTACAACATGAGACTTACTGAAAAATGCTTCCAGAGACACTCTAAATAATTTCTCTAGTAAGAAGAGCAGAGCTTTAGGGACAGTGACAGAAAAACTATTGAGTATGAGGTATCAAAAATGCCATGTTTCTTGGCATATTGAATTCAACAGCTTTCTTTCTATCTCTGTAGGGTTCATTGATATGGAAACCAGACTTATCAAATCTGAGGAAAGAGGTGTCAAACTTTGCTTCATTCTTACTTAATATCTAAGTAGCCTGAATGAAAAGACTTCCATCAGATGTTCTACAAAAGTCAATAATCTAATGATCTAAAAAGGGTTGATTTCTAATCTGGTAGTGAGGCATTGGCGGCATGGGTAAATAAATAGAGCAAAGTCAGCATTACTGGAACAGGACCACTGTTGTGGCCCACCAGACTCTGCCGATAAGGAGGTTGGGGAGGAACTTGGGCTACTACTGGAGTCTGGGTAAGGTTCTGATGGATGTTCTACTTTGGAAGCAGAGATAGAGCCAGGGCCATCCAATATTTCCCAGTTGCCTTTGGAGTCAGAGATAAGTGGGGAAGAAGAACAGCTGGGGCCTGTTTCAGATGCGCTTATGCACAGAGCTGAAAGGAGAGGAGAACAACTGAGGAACAGGAGCTGACTCGGGAAGAAAGGCATACTTGGAAGCTGAATGGCCTCTCCCTGGCTGGGGAATTATCCAAGGACTAATAAGATCTGCTATTGCAGTTAACCCTTGGAAGGATTATTGCCTGGACTTTTCTGTGTGTGAATGCCAAGAATTCACAGTCAAATAAAAAGGGTTTTTTTTGGGACAAGGACTCTTTTTCTTGGTTTTGCTAAGGCTGAGTCAGAACAGTGACAGCAAAATGGGGTGAGGAGGCTAGGTGGACAAGAATCCACTTATGGATGGAAGTCTAGTAGAGTACTACTGGAATTGACTGACAGCAATCTGAATGGCTAAAGAAAAGGGACAAAGGAAAACAACTCACCATGGCCAATTTGCTACAGTTAACTCACCATGGGCAACTCACTGCAGGACAACTTGCCAAGGGACAAGAGTTACATTAATATCAAATAAATAATGGAATAGAATCATTGAATGCCAATGGAAGAATGCCAAAGGAGTGACAAAATGAAATGTGAAAAACAAAAATTAAATTCATTTTAAACTATTTTAATTATATTGAATTGTTGAAATGTCCTGCAGTGAGATGTGCTATAACAAATTGACCATGGAGAGATGACTGTGGCAAGTTGGCTGCAGTGAGTTGTCCCATTCCACGCCAAGATCGGTAGCTCAGCACCAAAGCCAAGATGAAGAAACAAAGTAAAGCTGTGGAAGACCGGAAGGAATTTCATTGTAGCAAGTTATTTCTGCCAAGGGAATGACAACTAAATCCTCCAATTGTCCAATCGTCCACTGATATGAAAAAAAAGTCTGAGCTATCAAAAGAAACCTGAACAATATTCCAACTAACTGGCTAAAGCTTAAACAAATAGCACATGAGAGCGAGAAAAGTGCAGCTAGAATCCCCCAACCCTTCTCATTTGGGACAGTGATTGTCCATTGATTGTTGGTTACCAGGACAGAGTTTGTGAGACTGGCTCAATGTGTGGGAAGATCTATAGGCACTATGCACATACCCTCAGTGAGCAGAGTCCACCCAACATAGGTGGTCTTCAAGATACCCAGGTCACAGAACATTAAGGTTTAATTATTAATTATTAAACCTTGAACCAAACTCAGAATTTTATTAGAAAGCATGTTTCCATCAGCAGCAGTCTTAGAAAGGAAATACAAATGAATCTCACTGCTTTTCATATGGTGAAGGAATCATTGAAACCACAAGATATGTTTTATTATACTGATCACTTTATGATGAAATGTTCCTTGAGCTCTAACCCTACACCTAATGAAATGTCCTTAACTTTGATTGTTTTACTTATTATTATTTTTACTTTGAGATTCAAATGTTTCCATGTTAAGCGTGGCCAAATGTTCTCATGTTCTATATAAAATGCACATCTGATCTTTTTACCTAGTTAGTTAATCAATATCAATTTCATGTATGCATTTTATGGAACTGTAATCAACTGCAATAAAGACCCTTCTCTTTCTCTTTCTTCCATCCATGTTTCCTTCTGGTTATGGTCTTGTTTTTCTTTTGGGAATTGTGAGTCCAACAGGAGTACCAGATTATAAATCTGCTCTTTTATATGAAGCACTCCCTCACCCACAAGCAAAGTTAGATTAATACACACTAATATATTTTTACCTGTGCTTTCTAGTAAGATCTGTGAAACTCAAAATAGTGTTGCTTTAAATGAAATAATGGCAAAATTGTTTTGGCCATCTTCCCTGCTATAGGCTTGAAACTGTGTTCTCTACTCCTTGTTCATCATCTTCTGCCACCATCACTTTAGTCATCTCTTCATCTCTTCTCTTCATTTTAGTCATCTCTTCATCTTCATTTTGGAGCAATCCTATCCAAGTGCTTGTCAGAGATGTAATTCCAAAAATCAATACCCAGATCTGTTATGGAATTGGGTGGCTTTACAAATTAAAAGTAAAGTAAAGTAAAAAGTAGAGTAGAGTATAAGAAACCCCAAAGATAAAATCCAGCTAGAAAACCAAGGAGTCTACGAAATACGATGAAAAATCTGCCCTGCAACATACATAAGACAAACAAACAGGAGAATAAATGCACGTATCATAGAACACAAGAACACAGTAAGAAAAAAAGAAAAAAACTTCCTCCCTTTTCCAGCACCTTAAAGATACAGGGCATGAAATTAATTTTGATGGAACCAAATTAATCTCCAAAACTGAACACTTCAACAATAGAATAATTATGGAAGCTATCGAAATAGAGAAACACCCCCACAACATGTCTGTGTGTCTGTGTCTGTGTGTGTGTTTCTGTGTCTCAATGTTTTGGTGAGGCCTCAGTCGCCATCCTCAGGCTGGTGTTTTTGGCTTTTTCGCACGCGCGCGCGCACACACACACACACACACACACACACACACACACAGACACTATCCAAAGGCAAATATGTTAGGACCAGGACTGAGACCCATGTATTATTATATAGTTTATTAATTAAACATGAAACTCAGCCAACTGAACATTCAAAAATGCATTACAAATACCAGTGACTGCTGCCAGCATCCTAGGTATCAACCAAGCACCTTCTTAAAATATAAGATGTTCTGAGTAGTGCAGTTTTTTGCAGTTCCCTGGTGTTATTGCAGGAAACTGCAATTTGTTCATGTATCTTGTAAAATTCTTGGACCTGATGCCAAGTGTCCCGATGACAATGGGTATCACTGTTACATGCTTCATTCATAGCCGTGTAGTTTTGATGGCCAGGTCGCAATATTTCATGATTTTTTCTAGTTCTTTTTCTTTGACTCTGGCATCTCCAGGAACAGCGATATCAATAAACTGTATACTTTGGCCCTCTACAACTGTGATATCTGGAGTGTTGTGCTCCAAATGACGATCCATTTGTATTCAAAAGTCCCACAACATCTTTACCTTCTTATTTCCGATAACTTTTTCCATTTTATGTTCCCATGACTTATTATGTAGTCACAGGGAAACTTCACACTCTATTGTATCTCTACTTCTGATGAGTTGTCCCATTACAGAGTTGGGAAACCATGGCCTTTCAGAACTTTGCTCCCAAACATCAGTCGCTATTGCCTCTTCGAGCAGCTTATCCAGAGGCTCAGTAGAATATTAGCCACATGCTCAGAGTCACCATGTTTGTTGGCCAGGTCCATATTATTCATATGACTATAACTGAAATATATTAGGAGCTAGTTTTATATAAAAAAAGAAGGCTCATCATTCTTTAAAGGGACAGTTAAAGCTAGACAAGACTAAGATTTGAGTGACTATCTAGAACAATTTAAGGAACTAATAAGGATTATTGTTATATCTCAAGTTGGGATATTGGAGTTGAAATATGAAAAGAGTCTTCTTTGAATTCTGTATGGCATGTAAACATAGAATGAAGGGACTTGAAACTATTCTTCCACTGTGTGAGGTCAGAAGCAGACAAAATATTACCTCTGTATTCAGTGACAGGGATACTTACCTTTGCCAGCTGGCATCACAATGTCTGCATAATAGCACTGTTGCTGCTCTTGCTATAAATCAATAAATTCCAGGCTTAGCTCATCCAACATTTGTTTTTCAAGTCTTGAGTTCTGGAAGGGCTCTGTTTTCAAAATGCAACTGTTTTGATTAATATATTCAGATTAAATGAGTAAGTATGCTATAAAATTGGACCCTTCTCATTTATTTGAAGCCAAACTTCTGAACTACACGTTCCTTCTGGATAAAGCATTTAGAACAATTGTTAAGTTGGCAACATCAGAATTAGAATTAGAAGCTCAATATATTGTCCTCTAAAGAAGCAATATAGTATCCACCGCAGTATATTCAACCCAAAGTGAGAAGACAATGTAGCAAATTATTTCTATTTAAACAGTGCAATCAAAATTGCAATGCAATGCAATGCAATCTGAATATATAAAGGATTCTGTTATGATTGGTAACTCAGCCAGATGTTTGGCATTTTTGTCTACCTTTCAAGTCTTTCCCAAGAACCTGGGATAGGCAGATGTTGTTGTTTGATGGTGTTAAAGTTATTGTTTCAGGTTGTAAGCTGTTCCAAGTAAAGTCACCATTTGCAATTGACTGATAGTGATTTTGTCAATCTTGAGAATTGGTGCTTTAGTGGTTTTGGGAGACCAAGACATCCATTGGTACTATCTTTGCTTTCTTTTGTCACAGACATTTTACTTCTATAATAAGGTCTTTATATTTTGTGATTTTCTCCAATTCTTTCTCTTTTATTCTGTGTTCTCCAGATATGGCAATGACCACTATACAGAGATTTTTTTTGTCATTGGGTTCAATAATGGTTAAATCTGGAATGTTGTATAGCAGTTGCTTATCTGTTTGAATTCTAAAGTCCTAAAGCACTTTAGCATATTCATTTTCTATTACTTTCTCTATTTTATGATCCCAACAATTCTTGCTTACAGGCAAATGGTGTTTCTTGTAGATTTTCCAACATGCCATTTTTTATAGTCAGTTTGTGAGATTTTCTTGCAAAAGCTAACCAGGTGGCTCACTGTTTCTTCAGGTGTTGTTGTTTTTTGCAGGGGTGGCAATTGCTGTTTTTTGCTGTCTTCTGAATTCTGGCTTTGTATGCATTTGCTCTTAGCTTGGTCCTTTGCATTCAGAATTAGCCTCTCTGTCTCGTTCTTGTTACTTGCCTGTTCTCTTACATTCCTATTCTTAACCATTGTCAGTTTTGTTATTATCAGCTTTACCTGTTAATTTTTTTTAAGAATACTGGCTACACAATAGTTTGTCTTGCCATGTCTATTTTCTGTTCTTCATCTGGTTTTTCCTGTAGGCCAGTTTGGTTTCTCTACCCTGTTTCCCTGAAAATAAGACCTCCCTGGATAATAAGTCCAATCAGGCTTTTGAGCACATGTGCTAAAAGAAGCCCTCCCCGAAAATAAGCCCTCCCCGAAAATATTGCAACACAGCAGCAGCCATGAGGTGACCACACTCACCACCTCCTGCTCCTCAAAAATTAGACCTTCCTGAAAATAAGGCCAAGTGCTTATGGGGGGATGTCAAAAGAAAATAAGACCCTGTCATGGTAGTATTTAGTAAGTCTTCCTAGCACATTAGCTTCAGTGCATCTCTTCACTGTCCTTCAGATGTTCTTTCAATGGCCCTAATTTTTTTAGCTGTCACCCCACATCCAAAGTAGAGTCTGTCAACTTCATTGTGTGAATGAAGGTCATGATTCATTGTCAACATTTTTCTGCTTTTCCTATCCAGGGCTTTTAATTCTGGTTGAGCCCAGTTCACTGTTTTAGCTGTGTATCTATTGCCTGGAATTCCTTAGGTGTTAATTACCTTGATGGTATTTTCTCCACTGAGTTTGGATCTACTTTACTGAGTAGAATCTACAATTCCTCTTTGATTTCAATGTGCTTGATCTTGTCATCTTGAAGGATGCTCAATAATTTGTAGTGATCATTTTCATCCAGACTCTTGATGTTATTTTGATGGAGCACCTTAATTCCTTCGGTTTTCACTTTTTTTCCTGTTGATGAGAGTAGCACATTTGTCCATATCAAACTCCACCACAAATATCTTGTCTGTATATATGGAAAGTGCTGAGCAGTGATTTTATTTCAGATGGTGTTTTTTCATATAGCTTTAGATCATCCATTTAAAGAACTGGAATAGTCCGGCAGATGTTTTTGCAGTTTTATAACCATGGCCTGATTTGTTCAGTATTGTTGACAGAGGTATTAATGCAATGACAAACAATTGTGATGATAGTGAGACTCCTTGAAAAATTTCTTTCTTGATATTAATCTCTCCTAATCTCTCCTAGTCTATCATCACGGACCAGCAATTATGTTTGCCATTGTGCCATTAATCTTTGCACAAAGCTTATGATGGTTCTACTGTTATTTTTAGGAACTTGTTTATCAAATGGTGTGTCGGGAAGTCAAATGCTTTCTTGAAATCAATCCAAGCTACATTCAAATTGGTCTTCCTCCTCTTGAGGTTTTCCAGAATCATTTTGTCAATTAGGAGGTAATCTTTTGTTCCTCAGCTCTTTGGGTGGTTTCCTTTCTGCCCAGCTGGAAAGACCTTGTTTTCAGCTAGATGTTGTTGGATTCATTTCAACTACTACACCAATTAGCAATTTTAAAGTTATTAGTAATTAAATAATTGGCCTCTAGTTTCCTGGTTCTGCCCATTTTGTTAGATTTTTCATTGTCAGGTAGGTTTTGCCAGATGTTAACTACTCTTCAATTTCACCTTCTTGCAGTATGTTATTGAACTGGTTGGCAATGAGTGGATGTCACCAGTCAGATGTTTCAACTTAGAGTTTATGCCATTCACCTGCATTTGGTGCTGACCAGTTCTTGATTTTACTTGTCTTTTTCTGCATTTCTGCTATTATTATACACCCTTTCATTTTATCTTCCTTTTAATTCTTATCTACCTCCTTTATTCAAAGTGCATTATTGTTGTATTTCCTTAAGGCAGTATTGGTGAATCTTTTCAGCATTGAGCCCGTGCACGCACACAGAAGTGCTGGAAACCAGAAGAGCAGCTCCCCAGCCTGCATGTGCATGCCAGGAAGCTAAGCTTCCAGTTTATAGCACTCCCAGCACATGCAAAGATCAACTGGCCAGTGCATATGTGCACACTAGAACCTGGAAGAGCAACAGGCGATTGCTGGCATGCCCGGAGAGATGGCTCTGAGTGCCACTTCCAGCACAAGTGCCATAGGTTCACCATCACAGCCTTAGGGTGTCCCATAGCTGTGCCAAGAGTTGTATTTTTTTTGTCAAGTATTTACTGGTTCACAAATTCTTCAATGATGGATTAGTAGAAATATTTCTGATTGGACTAATATTAAAATTATGTTCATTGTGTGCACCCAAGGCATCTATGTTTGCTTTTTTATTTTTGCTGCAGTCATTCTATTTCTATTTGTAGGTCTTTATATTTTGTGATTTTGTCCAATTCTTTCCCTTCTATTTTGCAGGTATGGTGATGTCCACTATACAGACATTTTTTATCATTGTGATTAACAGTTTTGTATGCTAGTCTTTCTTGGCTATAGCTTTTGTTTGCTGCTTTATTATTTCTAGCGATTCCTTGTTTTTAGGTGATATTTCTTGATCAGATATTCTCACAATCATATCAAGGGAGGAGTTCCCTAGGTCATGTGATTTATTCTAACTACAGTATAATATCTTATCTTTCCTATGGCCTCCCTAAACTACTTGCTTTGTTTGTTTGTTTGTTTGTTTGTTTATTAGTTTTGTATGCCGCCCACTCCCGAAGGACTCCGGACAGTTCACAATAAACGGGGAAAGGGAAATAAATAAGACAATACAAAGAATTTAAAAATGCACAACATTCACAATTGTGGCGGGGCTGGATATTTCAACAGCCCCCAGCCTGTCGGAACAGCCAGGACTTGGTAGCTTTACGGAAGGCCGGGAGGGTAGTAAGCCAATAATCTTTGTTAAAGATTATTGGCTTTAAATGCATTAATTTGAGATATAATTAGGCTTTACCAAGTTATTATTATTTTTTGTTATTTTCATTTCTATTCAAATAAAACATCTCAACAGAGCTTGAAAGCTTTTGTCCTACTTCATCATTGCATAATGAGTCTGCAATAATAAATGGAAAGTTCACACTGTTTTCCACTAACAAACCCATCCCCAATTAACAAAATCCTTATGTCTTAGAAAAAAAGTATACTATTTCTCAGACTAAAATCTGCAATTCAGTTAACAGATAGGACCCGAACAAAGAAAGATGAACAGTTTAATTAAATGAATATTGGTAATATAATTGTTCTTCATATGTTTATAATTACATCTTTAGCACAATACAAATTACAATTCAGCAACAAATTAGTTTTGAATATAGGATTTATTGAAGACTTTTCAGGGCCACAAGTTATGAACTTTTCTCTCAAAACCGTGGTTCTCATTGACCAGGCTACTTGAATAGTTCCTGATTTAAATTTTCCAGATGCTAAATACTAAGTGGAGTCACTTTTGATAAAGAGGGAGAAACATCTCTCCTGTTGCAAAAAAAAAAAAAAAAAAAAAAAAAAAAGGGTTTAGCACACAGGATATTCCAGAAATACATTGGACTAGAAGACTTCCAAGGTCCTTCCCAACTTTGTTGCTCTGTTAAGATAGCAATCTCAACATATATGAGAATAACTGCATAGACAGACATAATTGTAAAAATATTTGTTCTCATCTCAATCATTTGTAATTGTAATTTATCTCCAAAGGGAAAGAGAAATAAAGGATATATAACCTACTATAAACAAGCCTTTTTTATGTCAGGTTTCTTTCTGCCTATTTAATGGCCTTTGTCCACTGCTGCAATGCAAAAATTAAATATATACTGAAGGGGAACTTGAAAGTGGGAGTTTCTTAATGAGTTTTAATTAATTTTAATTGCTGACATTTTGCACAGTAGTGCAACATCTTGAATTCTCCTTCACCCTTTCCCAGTCGACTAATGACATTGGGACATCTGCCAATTTGGTTATTGCTTTGAGCTCCCTAAATGCAGTTTGAAAATGAAGAGTTTGAGCAGGTGAAGAGTTTAACGTTGGCTTAAGTAAAGTGATTATATGGAAATAGAATATTGTATGTGAAGTTCTCCCACTGCCAACATTGTTTATGTTACTGATGCAATTTGTATCAATACAAAGGACAAAAATTAATGTACAAACCATATCAGCTCTATGACATGCATATACATTCAAAGGGTGAACACTCCTGAATTAATAAATTTAAATATGATACTTATAACAGTGACAGAATAAAGATTGTTCATAGTTCTTGCATGATAACACCAATTATATTGTAAAAAAATAAAACAGTAAAGTGGATTGGCTATAAGATAAAAACAAATATAAGGAAAAAGTAAATACAAACATCTACAGAAGTAGCAGATGATAGCCACCCTGGTTGATCTCACGAAGCTAGACAAAGTTGGACCTGGTCAATCCTTGGAGAAAACTACTAGGATGTCCCAAGCTAAACTGAGAAACTGAAGAAAAAAAAATTCCTAGAATAAAGCAGTGGCAAACCAGTTCTTCATTAAGAAAACTGTGTGTGTGTGTGTGTGTGTGTGTGTGTGTGTGTGTGTGTGTGTTTCCATGTCATCATCATGAGTCAATTTTGATTCCAGAAAGTATTTCGTTTCAAATTAAGATGAAGTGGAAGTAATCAGGAGAAGGGGGAAAAAACTATTTAAATAGTGCAACTAGTAACTGGTATTGTCTGGGCTGCTTCACTTAATAACCAAGAAAGAAACCACTCAACTCCATTTTGCAGAATTAAGAGTACTTTTACTGGTTATAAGTAGATAGTAGCTAAGCAAAGCTGGATCTGAGACAAAAGCGTGCTCAAACATAGATATCAATGTATGACCCATTCCTCTCCCCTTGGTAACCCCAGCCCATAGTCCATTCCAATTACTCCACAGGTGTCATGTGGGAGACATCTTCAAAAATCATCATCAGGTAGGTATGCCGGACAGTTGGCCTTGGTGGGAAACTCCTCTCCCTGCCACATGCACAGTAGATGGTGAGAACAACTTCCTTCTTACAGTCTCTGCTGTACGGAATACTTCCCACACTCAAATACCATGCCCCCCCCTCCCCATTTCAATGGCAGCCGAAAAGCAAGCAGCAAAACAGAGGCTGACAGGTATCTTATTGTTTACTTCTAGCAATTGAATTTTAATTAGTCATGCATTGTTGCTTTATACATTCATGTTCTAGAAGAAAGCTGGTTTCTTTGTATTTGTATGAAATACAATTATTATATTCAATCTCCTTTCCTCAGCTTTATTTATTCCCAACCTATCATAAAATTAGTGTTTCCAAGTTAATAGTTTACCAGTGGAAATCTTAGATTTAAATAAGCCATCCTGGATATTTGCTGCACTTCATATTCTTACCTCATGTCAGCTTCACATTATTTGTGTTTTGATATATAATACCTCAGTTCTTGTGCCTTCTAAATTTTTTGGCAATACTTAATTGGCATTGGAACAGTAAATGTCAAAGATCAGATTACTCATTTCAGTCACACACACACACACACACACACACACACACACACACACACACCTTAGCAATAGAATAGAATATATGTACCTCAGGGTTGAAGTATGGAGTCCTTGGTGCTCTCTGGGCTTGGTTATTTGCTTGCAGACTTTCTTGATAATGAAATGTCTGCATGCATGCATCCAGGCCCAGAGAGCACTAAGGTCTCCACCAAATGGAATTTGTAAAATGTTCAATAGGAGACCATCCAGGTGCCCTCTAGAACATAAGTGACTTCAAAAAGAATGAATCCAAGGATTCTGAAATTCCCACAATGTAGAAATGGCTGGTGAGGATGACAGAATTTTTGTTGGAAAACAGAGAAAGACGATCTTGTAATTTATGAAGATTAGAAAGAGTGGTTTATGGAAAGAAGGCAATTACTATGTAACTTTAGAGAGAGAGGGCAAAATATAAATATATTTATAACTACTATCAAGGAGTTTGAAAGCTGCTGCATTATAATGGTTTTTTCTTGTTTCATTTTTTGTGATTTTTTTAATTTGCTATTTATTTCTCTTTTACTTTGTTAAAATATCCTCAAACACTGTGTGTGTGTGTATGTGTGTGTGTGTACACTATTCACATATACCTCAAATGGGTAGATTTCTAAGAAGGAAAACCAGTCAATTATACATGTAGCCACCTCATTTACAATAAGACCATAGATAAGGGAGCTTTGTTACAAAGCAAGTTGAAATTTATCAACAACAGCCAAAAGCCACAGCTTTTGACAATCTGGTAACCTGGCATAAGGACTGAATTCTGGGCAGGAAGAAGGAATCATTTTAAGATATCAAGTTTATTTTTTTCTATGGGTTTTGTGTATAAGAACAATGCGAAGATCTGTAGAATGATAAATCACAGCTAGAAGAAGAAGATGTGGCTTCATTCCTAACTATGCATTCATTCGCCAACAAATACACATTATTGCAAAGTAAGTTACTATTAATACTACTTTGCCCCCCTCCCCTCAAAAATGCATGGTGTGGGTTAATATATTTCACCATACTTTATTGTCCCAACAACCTTATGCTGAAGATAGCATTACCATTTCCTTAAAAAATGACTTGTTCAAGGATAATAACTGGATTCTCTTGTGTTTAAACTTTATGCTTCAATGATTTGATGTAGTGACTCTTAAAAATCTTCATCACATTTAAGCATTATGTTCCTTTTACTTGGTAATATGTGACACAATAACAAAGACGTTTCTAAGGGATTTTAACTCTTTAAGGGAATGTTGTCACATCAATAATGCAACTGGAATAACATATTCATTAATGATTGCTTACATATCCACAAGAACTCATGTTCATTTCATCAAATGGTTATCTCATTTGTACAATTCCTATAATTTCATAACTATTACAAGCAACTATATTAGAAAAGACACTTCATTTCATTTCATTTCATTTTATTTAAATGTATAGGCCGCCCTTTTCCCTGAAGAGACTCAGGGCGGCTTACAATTAATGGGAAGGGGGTGTAGGACAAAACACAAGAAGAAGAAAAATGTGAATAATAATAATAAAAAAAATAAACCGATAAAACACAACATTCATTCAGCATTCGGGTGGGGCAAAATACAGGTCTTATCCCCAGGCCTGACGGGATAGCCAGATCTTGAGGGCTGTGCGGAAGCCTGGACGGTGGTGAGGGCACTTGCAAATGATTCAGATTTTCCTGATTGAAAAACAATTTTGGATAAGTAACAACCTCAACATTTTTAGGAGTCCAGATGACAATCTTAACCTTAAAGATTTTAAATCATTTAATTGACTCTATATCAATTTAAGTTAGAGGTTAAGAACAATATACAATCTCCTCAGAAGATCTCCTCCTGTTTGGGTGTCTCCAAAGTGATTTATTAAATTTTGTTTTGCTTCTCCACTTGGGCATTGAAGCATACAATAAGTGTAATGCCCTTTTTCATCCTAAATAGCTATTTGTCTATTACATTCTCCTCCAAACCAATTGTGATTATTGATGTGATCATACAATTGAAACCTTTACATTTTAAATTCATAGATCCCTTACATGAGACACACATAAAAATGTACAATTCAGTTGTTCCATCATAGCTGCCATCTTAAATTATTGACACCATTCATCCCACAGACACCTCTGTCTCCAATATACCATCCTGATTTCCAATATACTCGAAAAGTTCTCCAACTTTAAAGTATTAATAATCCATGTAACAAAACTTAGATCCCATTGCATTTAGCGTATATGGATGAACCTTTTGCTATAAAATACATAGTTGCTTGCAATTAGTTATTTATATATATTACATTTACATCCTAAATGGTGTGTACCAAGGACCTGTGGGTAGCCAGAAGAACTGAGGCGGAGACAGGAATAAAGGCTAACAAGTTTATTCCCCTAAAGTACAAGCTAACAGCTCAGAACCGGCTTAGATAGGAACACGCGCTGTTCGTTTGGACAGCTCCCTATTTATACAGGAGCTGTCAAACGATCAGCCAATCAGCTGTCGAGCGCTTCCCGCTTAAACTCTTAGTCAGCGCAAGCTCAGAATACAACACTCCTCCCCCCTAAGTTTGCGCAGGCGTAGTCCTATAAATACGCTGGACGCCGCCTGATTCGGCCGGATGCCCTAGGCCCTTCTGCATCGCTTGGAGGCTCTGGTTGTTCGCCCGAGGACTCTGCATTGGAGGACGGAGATCGCCCGGGCCGCCGAAGAGCGAAGGATGGTGCTGGCCCACCAAGTAAGTCGCCGCTTCGGTTTGGGGCTCCGGCTGCTTGTCCTCTGTTGGCCGCCTCGTTTCTTTGCCCTGCATCGTCCGTCGGAGGTGTCAGGGTTGGCAGGTCGGTTGACGGCTGCTGGCTTGTTGGTGTTTGGCGCCTGCTCCGCAACTGGTCGCAGTGGCGCTTCCAGTCTCTGCCGTCGAGGAGCCTGACCCTGTAGGAGCAGGGCCCGGTCTGGTCAGTTATTATGCCCAGTAGCCACAAGGGATGTCCTACATAATTCCGGGCATACACTGCCTCCCCCAGGACGAAGGAGCGGGACCCTCCCTGGGAATCCAAGGGTGTCTGAGCGGAATAAGTAGGGTGCAAACGGTCGAGGGTTGTACGCAACCGCCGTCCCATGAGACGTTCGGCTGGGCTCGTATTCGACTCTGGCGAGGGAGTGGAGTGTTGGGCTAGCAGGAAGGCGTCAATGCATTCCTGCCAGGGAAGGTGGGCCAATTTGGAGAGAGCTTCCTTTACGGAGCGAACAGCGCGCTCCGCCAAGCCATTGCTAGCGGGGTGAAAAGGGGAGGTGAGGGCATGTCAGATGCCCAGGGAAGCAAGGAACGCCTCAAACTTGGTAGCTGTTAGTTGAGGCCCGTTATCGGACACCAACACATCGGGTAGGCCATGGGTTGCAAAAAGGCGGCGCAGGGTCGCGATTAGTGCGTCTGCTGTGGTGGAAGACATGTGGACGACCTCGACCCATTTTGAGAAGGCGTCCACAGCAATGAAGAGCATACGGCCGTGAATGGGGCCTGCAAAGTCAACGTGGATCCGGGACCATGGAGTGGATGGCGGCTCCCACGTTCGCGGCTCGGCTTTAGGCAGCAGTGCCTGGGCACCCTGGCATTGCGGGCAGCCGGCGACATGGTCGGCTATGTCTTGGTCAAGCTTGGGCCACCAAACGTAGCTCCTACCTAGGGCCTTCATCCTAACAATTCCGGGGTGAGCGTGATGCAGTTGCCGCAGGACGGTAGTCCTCAGTGAGGCCGGTACAACTACCCTATGGCCCCACAGTAAGCAGCCGTGCTGAACGGATAGCTCCGCCAGGCGTGATTTGAAGGGAAGGAAAACGGGGTCTACGGGGTCTTTCGGCCACCCTCGCTTAACCCAGTCTAGTACCGGGGATATTACCTGATCCCTTGTGGACACCCGGGCGATGTCGGCGGCAGAGAGTGGAAGGTTGAGGTCGTCTATAAGGAACACAGGTGCGGCAGCAGCAGGGTCTTCCAGGGCCTCTGGCAGGGGGCAACGGCTGAGGGCGTCGGCATGGGCGATCTGCTTTCCCGGCCGGTGGTGCAACTGGTAGTCATAGGACGCGAGGAAAACAAACCAGCGGGTCATGCGTGGGGAGAGAACCTGAGGGGCAGGGCGATCTCCAGCCAGCAACCCGAGTAGGGGCTTGTGATCGGTGACAATTTGAAATGGGCGGCCGTACAAGTAATGGTGGAACCGGCACACCCCAGCCACAATGGCAAGAGCCTCTTTATCAATTTGGGCATAGTTACGTTCAGAGGCAGAGAGCGTGCATGAAAAATAGGCAACTGGCACCTCTGCTCCGCTGGGTAACTGGTGGCAAAGGACGGCGCCCACCCCATAGGGGGAAGCGTCACAAGCGAGCACAAGAGGCAAGTGCTCGCTGTATTGTACTAGGACATCGTTGGAGATGAGAAGCTGTTTGACAGCTAGGAAAGCGGATGCCTCTCGGCGGCCCCAAACCCAGGGGGCGCCTGAGTCCAGGAGGCGATGGAGCGGTTCTGCGACTGATGCTTTGTGGGGCAGAAATACAGCGTAAAAATTAAGTAGGCCTAAAAAGGCCTGTAACTCAGCTCTGTTAGTGGGGGCAGGAGCCTCCACGATGGCTTTGGTCTTGGCAGCCGTGGGGTGGATGCCACTGCCATCAATGAGGAAACCAAGGAATTCTATCTGTGCTACCGCAACCTGGCACTTATCTCTCTTGACCTTCAGTCCCACTTGTTGGAAACGTTGGAGAACTAAGCGCAAACGGGCCATGAGTTCGTCCATGGAGGTGGCTGACACGAGGACGTCATCAAAATAGGGGACGACGCCTCGGAGTCCTTGGAGCAGCCGCTCCATCAAACTCTGGAACAGTCCTGGGGCAATGCTGACCCCAAACTGCAATCTGTGGCAACGGAAAGCGCCCCGGTGTGTGATGATTGTCTGGGCTTCCGCTGCTTCATCGTCCACCACCAGCTGTTGATAAGCTTGGGCGAGGTCGAGCTTCGCGAAAACAGTCCCCTCGCCCAAGGTGTGCAGCAAATGCTGGACCACTGGCACTGGGTACGCTTTGGAAGGCAGGGCACGGTTGATCGAGCAGCGGTAGTCAGCGCAAATCCTTACGCTGCCATCTGGCTTGATGGGTAACACAATGGGTGTTTCCCACCGGGCATGGTCCACTGGCTCTAGGACACCTTGAGCCACCAGCCTGTCCAACTCGGCGTCCACTTTTGGTTTGAGTGCGATGGGTACTCGGCGAGGCTTCATTCGCACCGGCTGTACTGACGGGTCGAGGTTAAAAGACACGGGTGTGCCGGTGTATTTGCCTAGTGAGCCATCAAACACCGCAGGGAATTCGGCTACTAGGCAATCAAGGGCTGACTTGCTTAGATGGTGGATTCCGCTGATCTGCAGGCCTAGGGACTGGAACCAGTCGAGGCCGAGAAGGCTAGGCAACCGCCCTTCTACTATGATGAGGGGTAACCGGCCGTCAAACCCCTTGAACTGCACTCTGACCTTGCGGGTGCCAATTACTGGAATCAGGTTGCCCTGATAGTCTCTTAACGTAAGATTACAGTCTTGTATTTGGCGTTTTGACAGCTGTGGCAGCAGTCGCTTAATCGTGCTCCAGGACACGATGGAAGTTGCGGATCCGGTGTCTAACTCCATCTCGCAGGGCTTCCCTTCCACGGTAACCGTTATCTGTATCTTTTTCTGGAGCTGGTGGCAGGAGAGATCCTGGGTAGCATTTCGGAGGATGGCGTGGCAGTCCATCCTGGCCTTCTTGGGGCCATTAGTTCGGTTCCTCGGTTGTCGAGACCGATCGGTTTGGAAGTCAGAGGAGGACATGGGCTGCGCGGCTCGGCACACCCGAGCGATGTGGCCCTTCCTGCCACATCGCTGGCAGAGGGCTTGCCTAAATCTGCACTCAGCTCTCTCGTGGTTGCCTCCGCAACCAACACATGCAGAACTAGGGTCGCCCTTCCTCTGCGGAACGCTCTTTTTGTTCGCCTCGTGAAGGCGGTTAATGTCCTCCTCAGAGTTCTCAAAATCCGAATCCTCACTTTCAGAGTCTAGTAGGCCGGTAGCTGTGTTGAATGTATTGGCCGGAGGCGCTGCTGTGGCAGACCGGCTCTTTGCGATGGTGGCTAAGGATGCTGCAGCCATTTCGGATGCCCGAAGCTCATCGAAGGCGGTCTGGAAGGAGAGATCTGTTTTGGTTAGTAGTCGCTTCTGCAGCTTGAGGTCTCTCAGGCCACACACAAGGCGGTCGAGGAGGGCCTCGTCCAAATCCCGGAACTCGCAGTGGAGAGTGGCCGATCGTAACGCTGCAACGTAGGCGCTGACGGACTCCCCCTCAGCTTGGCTCCTCTGGTGAAACGCATGCCGGCGGGCTATCTTGGACAGAGACGGAGCGTAATGGCTTGTCAGCTTTGCCATCAGCACGGGCCAGGGAACGGCCTTAATGGGCTCAGGAGCTGTGAGAGCCCTGGCAGTATGGAAAACATCTGTGCCACAGACGGACAGGAAAAACGCGCATTTTCGCTCGTCTGTCAGCTCGGTGAGGTCGTGCGCGACCAAAAAACATTCAAACCGAGCTGTGTAAGACTCCCATGTCTCAGAGCCATAGTTGCATGGCGCGAAATTTAACGTGGCCATTCCTGTCAGAGCCAGCGACGTCTCGTCGCGGTAGAATTAAGCGCGGTTCTAGTGACTCAGCGAGTGACTTCAGCAGTAAGTGACTTCAGCTTCTCGCACCTCAGTTTGGCAATCCCACCCTCGTCGCCAGTGGTGTGTACCAAGGACCTGTGGGTAGCCAGAAGAACTGAGGCGGAGACAGGAATAAAGGCTAACAAGTTTATTCCCTTAAAGTACAAGCTAACAGCTCAGAACCGGCTTAGATAGGAACGCGCGCTGCTCGTTTGGACAGCTCCCTATTTATACAGGAGCTGTCAAACGATCAGCCAATCAGCTGTCGAGCGCTTCCCGCTTAAACTCTTAGTCAGCGCAAGCTCAGAATACAACACTAAATGTTTATGGAATATTTATATTTAACATTATATATAAACCCAGTCACTATAGCTTAGCCAATAAATTACAGTTCACAAAAACATCACAGCTTAGCATGTTGGATGAACCAGCCACTATGATGGTGGAAGGTCCATTTGCAGAATTTTTGCACTTATAGTAAAAGCAGAATGGTCAATTGCATTAGGAGCATGTTCTTCCTTTCCTTTATTAATAGAATGTTAAAAAGAGAAAAGTATCAAATGGCTTCTTCCCTGAAGTTTCATTTCAGTATTGCATTCATGATGATCAAGTTGTGGTCACCGCAGGCTGATGTTTACACATTTTTAAATGAAAGCTTAAACACTGAGCAGAATTGCATTCTGAGCTGAATATTTCATAATTAAAAAAGTAACCAGCAATATAATGGTTAGAGCACTTTCAAATTCTCCTTGAACTGAAAATATGCTCCTGGCATATATAAGGTAACAGATACCTTCTTTAGAAAGCTTTGTAGCAGAAATAAACTAGCTACACATTTCCAAGAACGTGCATTCAATGGATTGAAAGATGTGGTTGAAATCTGTCTTTTCAACATACGATTTGCCCTTGGGCTAGTTGAGGCTAGAACCTGATTATTGCAAGAGAAGAGAGAAGATAAATAATGGCATGTTCTGGCCATGAGCAACTTCAGTGTTCATTGTTGCAATACTTTCATCTCATTGGTCTATTGTGCAGCCAATTTGTCTTTCATCCAAAATAAAAAAGTGCCTCTTCAAAAGCTTTCTCATCTCATGTTTGATGGAATTATAAGATAACTATTTCAAATCCTATTAGATTTGCTAATAAGACTAGCCCGCTGTTCTATTCTTGATTTACATGGAAAAATAACTGGTGTGTAATTAGAAATGTTCCTGAAAAGCTAAATTTAGATTTCAATGACAGCAATTCAGATATTTGGATGGTGATCAATGTATTAGATCTAATGTTAGGTTCATGTGGAAGATGAAAATCGTTTCCTTAATTGCAAAAATACAACATCTGCATATGTTCTCATATTTACTCCAATAATGATTTGAGAATGGAGGCACTCATTTAAGTTTTGGGGAAGAAATTACAATGGTGGGAACTACTCAGTTCTGCAAAAAGGACTCGTGAATATATATTGAATGATACAATTAGCAGCCAAAGAGCTCAAAGGGAAAAAAATATGGCTAAAGTTAAACAGGCCTTTTATGTAACTGAACTTTGAGTCAACCCAGTTAAGAAACACAATTTATCAGATATTCAGCTATAATTGAAAATTGGACCATTAAGATTCTGAGCTTCCATAGTTTATCAGATAAACAGTGTACTGCAATACTATTTGCACAGCTATAGTCCACAATAGTTTTCATTAAGTGGGTATACTACCTGGATTAAAATAGTATCTTAAACATCCTGTTTTTTTTTACTGACTAGAAAGTTCCCCTCAAGATAGATTTGTTTGTTTGTTTGTTTGTTGTGTAAAATGCTGTAACAATTGTGATTTCCCACCATACCCCCTTTGTATTGTATACTGCCATGGCAGCCACTAGTTTTATAAACAGCATCTGCCTTCCTGCCTAAAACTGCTTTACAATGCAGCTCAGAGAGAACAATTCTCTTAGGCCCAGTTTTGACCTTGAAAATATCTGTTCTGCTTTCACTGAAGTCAATTGATGCTAGCTCTCTGCACATAAAGACGCTTGCTCCTTATAACAACTCCTCCTTCTGCTATTTCAAGTTATGTGTGTGTGAGAGAGAAAGAAGGAGGAGGAGGAGGAAGAGGAGGACATATTATGCAGCCACTTTTATTATAATGCCACATTAAACTGTGGTCAAGTATGCAAGGTAAGCAATTGCTACTGATCTCTATTGTAGATGCTCCTTAGATGTGTTAGGCTTACTTTATGCACCTTTCAGAGCACGGCCATAATGGCCAAGCAAACACGGAACTGATTGTTCACTTTATGCAATAAATGAATTGAGCAGAAACATTATATTTGCATTATTATTATTACATTAGAATTGTCTACCGACACATTGATTTTTGAGACATCTTTCTGGGTATATACTGAAATCCCAACAGTTGTCACTTTCTTTATGTGCCATCAGTGGAATTGGCACAGTGTGGAGGATGCTAAGCAAATACCTACTGGGAGCAGTTCCACACACACTGTGTTGAATGTCACAATTTCTCTCTTTTCTCCAATCTACCCTCACTGGCTTTCTCTTTTCTTCCATGTGTTTGGCTTGTTTCCTCTGTTTTTTTTAAATTCAGCCTTACTGCGAACATCTCAGACATGTTCCCCTTTCCATTCACTTCCTATATAATTGGCTATACTGCAGAGTTTCTCCACCTAAGCAACATTGAGAAGAATGGATTTCATCTCCCAGAATTCCCCAGTCTGCATTGGCTGGGGAAATCTGGGAGATAAAAGTCCACACTTCTTAAAGTTGCTCAGGTGAGAAACATTGTAGTAGTATGAAGTTGCAGTTATACTCATCACCTTTATTTCCCTAGACGGCTTTGAGGGAAGGGAGGAAGAACAAGGACAAGACCTCTCATTAAACTAAAATAAGGATATTTCTTTGAATTTGTGGACTCTCCAGGCTGTGAATGACTTGGCTGGTCCTTGTAGTTTAATATAAATAGTAATGCTGATCACTACATTTTTATGTGAAGAGGAAAGGCATTTTAGGATATTCCTAATATTTTTCCGAGGTGACAAGTTCCAGAAAGCTTCAATTAAGAGAGGTTAGCAAGCTGTTTTTCAGGCAGCCAACTCTGAGTTACTATATTCTTTCCAAGGGACAACCACACTTTACTTGTTTCTATTTTCAGCAATCTTCCACAAGAACTATAAAATACATTTGCTACTAATAATACTGTCTTTTTCCACCCACATTGCAATACCTATTTTTGCAAGCAACCTAAGGAACCCAAGGACATCAACTCTATGAGATTAAGTGCACTATACTGACAGCTATTAAATTTTGCCATTAAAGCATCCTTGCCAGAGAGTCACATAGAAAAAGAGCTTTATACTTATTAAGTTGCAATGAAATAAAAGCTCGTCTATATAAGGAGAGATGAAAAAGTAATTAAGAGACTGGTGGAGCATTCAGATGTTATTTTCCTATCTTTATTTTTTTTAAGGATCTAAATGGCTCTTTCATATCCTTCCCTTTGGCTACATTGCATTATTTTGCAACCATTTAACTAATAGTCCATACCATCCTGCTAATGTGTGGTATTTTTCAGGGCTGTGTAGCTAGCTAGCTGTATGGATAGATGATAGATTGATGATAGATAGATAGATAGATAGATAGATAGATAGATAGATAGATAGATAGAAGATGAGAGAGGGGGAGGGAGGAAGAGAGAAAGAGAGATTTAAAAATTCTGGTTCAACTTGAATGGTCTAATGGTATCTCCAGTTTTTGGTTTGATATCATATCTACTCAGAGTTGATAAATAGTTAGTCTCAACAAGATATTGCACTATACAGGTAGCCTTTGACTTACAACAACTACAACACTGAAAAAAGTGACTTTATGAGCATTTTTCACACTTACAATCATTGTAGTGTTCCCATGATCATGTGATCTAAATTCAGATGCTTGGAAACTGACTCATAGTTGCAATATCTTGGGATCATGCGATCAACTTTTGCGACCTTCTGACGAGCAGACCAAAGGGGAAGCCAGATTGACTTAACAATTGTGCCATTAACTTAACAACTGCAATGATTCACTTAACAACTGTGGCAAGAAAGGTCGTAAAATGGGGCAAAATTCCCTTAACAACTCTCTTGCGTGGAAACAGAAATGTTGGGCTCAATTGGGGTTGTAAGTCAAGAGTTACCTGTAATTGTGCCAGAAAGCGCTAAAGCAGTCATAATAAATTTTGTGTCTGAATGTGTGTTTTAGAGAGACAGAAAAATGGATTTTGAGCTGATTTGTTCCTTTTATATTTGTTTTACCTTTGTTAAGTGTCCAATAAAGTGTGTGTTACAAAGGTGATGTAGATATCATGTGTATAAAAGATATCTGGGTTTGTTTTGCTTGTTAACAATAGGTTATATTAAAAGGGGCTTAGAACCATATCAGAGCCCTTTATTCAGTTTATGAGGTCTATCAGTCCTGTTAAAACAATGTTATTTCATTTATAGTAACAAACATGGAAAGTGGTGAAATAATGCTGGGAGAAGCACCAGAAGCAGAAAAAAATCATATCCAGTGACCTGAATGTCTTGCAAGGGTGAAGCTAGCAAGAAGGGCGGGGTGGGGGTTGCAGTTTAATCCAGGAGTGTGATTCAGACGCTTTGTACTGGTTCAGGCGAACCGGATGTTAATTTTAATCTGGTTCACTGAATTGATAGTTACAAGGACGGGCTGACCTTGCCCACCCCACCCTGCTCTGCCCAACATCCCAGGAGTTTCCACGTAACCTGTTCATTATGCCATCAAGGGAGAGTGAACAACAGGCCTACTAGAAGTACTGGAAGTCCGGAAACAGGTCCATTTCCTGCCTCCAGAGCCCAGGGGAGGCTATTTTTGCCCTCCAGGAGGCTCGGGGAAAGTCTACAGAACCTGGGTAGGGTGAAAAAAGGACCTACAGGAAGTACTGGAAGTTGGAAAATGGGCCTGTTTCTGGCCTCCAGAGGGTTTCCAGAGCCTGGGGGAAGCCATTTTCGCTCTCCCAGAGGCTCATAGAATGCCTCTGGAGCATGGGGAGGGCGAAAATGCCCCCTCCTCCATGGTGGAGGAAGCCTACAAGGCCATGTCCTCACGGCCATGCCCAACCAGCAACCAGGCAGAGAACTAATTTTTTTTAGCAGCGCTAAAATTGTTCAATCCCACCCCGGGTTTGATCCATATGTGGATTCTGGATGCTTGAGGAAGACCAAGAGATAAGAGGTTCACTCATTGTGACTTGATGGCATCAATATCTTTCTTCTGTCTCAATTAGGAACAATAAGGAAGAGAAAGGAACCCATTGAGGGTTTTTTGGACCACCAGCCCTTTCTCACTTCTTTCCTTCCATCTGTAGTGAAAATGCTGTTTGTTAACAGAGCAACAGCAGCACAACCCTGGTTACTTATACGTTTTAGCAAGATCAGGACAGAACATCGTGGCTGTGTTGGAAGATTACCACATATTGTCCTAAACCATATTGTAGTTTCTTTGAATACAGCTTAACGTGTTGTGTGAGCTCAGGCTTTGTAATTAGTAATGTAACTATAATTTGTAAACCATTGGTTATGGACAAGCATTCCATGCAAACTCCAGATGATTTTTTTTCAACAGCCATTTTTAAACATATCATGGCTTAGCACGTTTTTTAAAGGAAGGTGAAACATCAGTGCTACTGATTCCAACAATGTGATGGAATTATACATTTTCCCCGCCAATGGAATATAAGCAAAGGAAAATAACATTTTTTAAAAATATGATATGGTTAGCAAAAAAGTACACGTTACAGAGTAGAAAATAATTTTTGCGTTCTTTTATATATTACAGGTATCAGCATTAGAAATTGTGACTTTGGCCCAGATTTTAAACAGAACTAATCGAATAGAGTTAACTCTGAGATTCTGAACTTGCTCAAACTTGGCAATGCAATCTCAGCAAAAATGACTTGCATAAAAATGTGCACATTCTTTAAAAAAAAGTTGGGTATAAAAGTGCAAATGTAAACTTAATGTGATGTACAACTGTTCAAACATGTACTGTGTATTAGGAAAAAGTTGCATGTGAAATAAATGCAAAGCTTGGATGCTTTTTTTTTTTAAATTATAGAATAATTTTGGTGGAATAGAAAATCCTGGAAAATGAGACAGAGAAAATATAAATATAATGATCGTATACAAAACCATAGCTAATTTTAGTCTAATTAATATCAGCAGAAGTCACAAATGTTACTTATATTTCATTTTAACAGTTCATCTATTGATACACTATGGTAATATGTTAATATCTAATGCATAATTTTGTACTAGGTCAGAAATTGATTTTGCTACAAGAATTGTGGATGTCCATTATGGCATAACAAAATAACAAGATGTACAACAAACTAAGAAAAATAATGCATATTGCACACTTCATTGATAATTACTCATCAGATCTATAAAAACAATTTAAAAACTGGTTTCACATGATGTAGCTAAGCACCACAATTCAACAATTGCTATAGGTGCATAATCTGATCACACATGGATCCTCACTTATGAGCAATTTCCTTCTCATTCCAATGGATGAATCTGGAATACTTGAGATGGAATCTATTTGTAACAAACTGGAATTATTTGTTACAGGATCCATTCAAGGTATATGCCCCAGAATAATTTAAAAACTAACTAAAATATTTGTAATGAAGGTGGGTGTATGAGAGGTATAACCAATGGTAACATTGAATGGTTTTTAATGCTTCAGGTAGTATAGATTGGGTAACAAAAACAATAATGCTCTCAATATTTTATAGAAATAATATCATACAGCTTTATATAAAAAAGAATAAGAGAGGAAAATTTGTACATTATAGTGATTTACTCTGAACTGATATATGTTAAAATCTAAATGCAAATATATTGACCAAGAGTAACACAGATTTGAAAGTATAATTCTATGCACGTCTCCTTAGAAATAAGTCCAGTTCATCAATAAAGTTAACTTTAACTTTATTAAAGTTAACTTTAACTTTATTAAAGTTAACTTTAACTTTATTAAAGTTAAAGTATTTATTTATTTATACATTTATACATTTATTTAAATACATTAATACTTTAATGTATGACCAAGTAAGAATACACAGGACATAACTAAAGATTCTTGTTGACTATGCTCAATGGGATTTTCCTTCTTCTTTTTTTTAATGATGTCAGCTAAGAAATCAATTTTGAAGGTCCCCTGAGTTTAAGTAGGAGTTTGCCACATGACATGACAGACTATTATTTGAGAAGCACATGCCAAACCTCACCTTGGATATATTGATATGTAATTTAATTGCATAGTTCTTTGGATCCTGGTCTTGAACTAGAATATTTTTTTTCTAATAACAAGGTGATTTTTTTACAAGATCTTCTCATACAACAGCTACATAACTCCTGCAGTTCAATTAGATATTGATAGTTATTGAGTTTTATACAGTTTTTTTTTTACTTTTTATTGAAATCTTACATTTGTGATGAAGAGTTAAGATATTTTTTGAGTTCATTACAAAATATTCATATATGAATATTTTGTAATACGGTATATATATATTGTTTACTAAATTATGAAACAATGATTGTCTACAAAAAAGTTACCCAAGGTAAATAATTGTGTTTCTGCATGGTCAAACTTTATTCCTTAATGAAGCTGAAGGCCACTTTTAGTTCATTGACACTGCTGAGCTGCAAGAATTACAAAACCTTAAGGAGATTTCCCTTCAGTTCTTGATGCCGTCTAGATTCATCCATCATAAGCATTGTATAAAAGAAACCATTTCATATTGAAAAATATGGTCTCTAACCTAGGTTTTCAAAAAGGCAGACGAGCCTTTCTATAGTGGTACATAACTTTCTAGGTGAAGGCACAAATTTTTCTTAGACAGTGCCCTGATTTTTGTATATGTTCTTTCCAGTTCAGTAAGTAGAGAATAAAACTGTGTAATAGTCCAGCTATATTAATGGCTTTTATATATAAGAAACTTCTTAAATTTTAAAGGGCCAATATTGTTTTGGACCAGATTTCAAAATAGTCTTTGTGGAGGTACAGAATAACAATTCTGGAAGGGACCTTGGAGATCTTCTAGTTCAAACACCTGCTCAAGCAGGAGAACTATATCATTCCAGAAAAATGGATGTACAATTTCTTCTTTAAAATATCCAGTAATAAACCACTCACAACTTCTGGAGGAAGCCATTCCACTGATTGCTCTCATTGACAGGAAATTTCTCCTTAATTCTAGGTTGGATCTCTCTTTGCTAAGCTTCCATCTGTTATCTCTTGTCTTGTTCTCAGGTGTTTTGGATAATACATTGATTCCCCTCCTCTGAGACAGCCTCTCAAATATGACTGCTATCATGTCACCCACAGTCCTTGTCTTCATTAGATAGACATTCCCAGTTCCCTCCTTCATCATATGGTTTAGTATCTAGTCCCCTAAGCATCTTTGCTACTCTTCTCTGCACTCTTTCTGGAGTTTCAATAAGTTTTTTGTATCATGGTGACCAAAACCAGACATAATATTCTAAGTGTAGTCTTAACAATGTAGTGTAAAGCAGTATTAACGCTTCATGTGATCTTGATACTATCCCTTTGTATAAATATGGTATCTGTCTGTAAGTCATATATATCAAACTACCACACAATCTTGGGGAAAAGATGTGGCTGCTTTAAAAAGTCATGGACATTCATGTTTTTGTGTGCTCTGAATGTTTTGGAATCACATCTGAAGGGATACACATCCCTACCATTCTTCTTTAAAGTGCTTCAGAGCATATTAGGAATTTCAGCAATTACTCCCTGATTTGATTTTCTATTTGTTTATCTGCCTATAAGAATTGGCTTGACTAGCTCATGTGTCTATATAAATTAAATTTAGGTAAGAGTCAAGCCATTTACTTCTTCATTCAGAAATGCTCATATAAGAACATGCTCCAAATCTCTCCATTCTAGGGAGTTCATAATATCTTCTAGAGTTTTTGCTACAAGAGCTGTAGCTATAATTAATGTTTTCAAAACTGGTCCTTGTTAAAGAAAAGAGAGGGAGGGGGGAAGAGAGAGAGAGAGAGAAAGAGAGAGAGAGAGAGAGAGAGAGAGAGAGAGAGAAGAAAACAAAGTATTAAAATAAAGCACTATTCTACTTCAATCCATGTCTTATTTTCTAATAACAGCTAAATTATAAATATTGCCTGAACCATAAAAGTTGTCATATTCTAAGAAATCCTGCACCAACCTCCCACCCCCTACTATTATTTTAATGAACTGCAGTAGTCATCCTTCAAGTTTGGCACACCTGAACCAGTATAGAAATGATGCGTTATGAAGTGACCTCCCTGGAGAAAAATGCTTCTGTGACTTGTGAGTATCTGAAGACAGAATTGGTGCTAATCATATCATGCTGCTTAACATATGAAAGAAATGTAAAAAGAGTACTTTTCTGTGATTCCACAGTAGCAAAGAGGTAGGGAATTTGATAGAAGGAGCAGGTTTGTTTAAATTGCCGAAGCACATAGAACAGATGACCTTGAAAAACTAAAACTTCCATTAGAGACAATCCTGGCTGCATCTGTAGTCTCCTTTGAAAATTCAAAGTACAAACACTTTATTCAAAAATCTCAGACATTGTAATGGCTCAGAAGAACAATGACAGCCATGTGTCCTTGTAGCAGTGTTCCTCTTGGAGAGATGAATAGCGAGCTCAATTGCTTTACTATAATTTCTCTATTTCCATGCTTCATTTCCTTCATGTAGCTGAGACTGGAGGGAAAAAAACAGCATGTTCCCAAGTATCTAACACCACAATGCATATAACAAACCTGAATATAAATGGAGGTCAGAACTCCAAAACGAACATACCTCTACATGTCAACATTTTATTTTTTAAAAAATGAAAAAAACTTCTGTATGAATCAGAAGACATCATATTAATATTAATAATAATCAAGATATAGACAGCAACTTTCCCCCCATACCTACATAGGCATCACAAAACTGTGAGAATCACGTTCCATCTTTTCAAACTCACGTTTCCTGCAAACAGTTGTAATAAGGCAATGGCATATTTTGCAGATTTTCAGAATAGGAACTGCAGTCTATTTTCAGAATTACCCAGATATTTACAGATATAGATTTTTTTGGACTTAGTAGCCTTTGAAACAAATAGAAGTCACTGTGTTGGATTGTTTTGAGCCAGCAACTTGCATGCAACACTGCAAATGAAAGATGAAACCTTGCATTAATAGTATACAATATATTGTAATACTATTTTAAATGGTAAATGAACTTGTTCCCCATTCCTTCACTAAGCAGAGACTCTGAAGTCTCAACCCAGCAAAACTCAGAAGGCATCTACAGGGTATCATTGGCTCATTGAGGTCACAGTGCAGTTACTTACTCTTAGAGGTTAATTGCCTCTGCAGGTATATGAGATATGAGGGTTGCTATCTATTTGTATATGGCCAAGCATCTTAATTTTACCAAAATGCCATTTGATGCTCACTATTTGTTGTTCAGTGCAGTTCCTTGGACAATTTTCAAATTAAGATAAGCTTCACTGAGTCAAAGAAAAAAAAGTTTAAAAAAAGATGGAGAAATATTTACAGATTTTTCTTAGTCCAGATACTGAGTTTCTCTTTCCTTTTTCCTTTAGTGCATTGTCATAAAAAAGTTCAAAGGCTATGAATACAAATTTTCTGGTCCAGTTCCATACATATCTGCAAGCCGTTTGAAACGAGGCCCCCAGTCACTGAGGTAATCATAATTCTGATCAGAGTTTGAACTGACCGAATCTAAAGAGCTGAGTGACTCAGCCACTGAACCGTTTCCTTCAAATGCATATGTCTGCAGGGAATCATATGGTGGAGCGCAGGGATCCACATCAGCTTCTTTTAACCTTTCCCAAATAAATTCCCGAAAAATAACATTATCAGGGATGCTTTTAAAAGATGGTCTGCTCAAGAACTGGATCTCTGGAGTCACATCCCTCCTGATCTTGGTATCACGAATGACATTGAGGTTCCTCAGGGCAGCCATATCAAATGCTTCGGTATCCTCCTCTCCACCTCCTTCATCATCATATCGGACTATATTTTCCCTGATATCTCTCTCTTCGTCTAAAATAAGAGGCTCTTTTTTCCGTCGCCTCATTGAAACAATCAGCAAGACAAGCACTGCAATGGAAAAAGTAAAGTTTTAAGCAAAGTTGAATCAAGCTAATCCCCAATTCATTACATTCCACATTCAGAGTAAAACTATTTATAAATTATGCAAGATAAAGAGTTTTCTGATGGTTACACAATAAGGTTTGTTTGGGATTCCTTATAGTTCCTTAAAGTGGCTTTAAATGCTTTTAGACATTAAAGAATATATTATTATGTTCATTCTGATTTAATGTCATCATATGTATTGTTTATTTGGTACAGATTGCTAAAACATACGTTTTAAAGCAAATTCAAGTTGAAAATTACAGCCTCTCAGCCATTAACTGTAGAGACCTTTTTCTGAACTCTTAATTGCCCAAACGATAAAAGCATGTTTATAAACTCTCTATGTGCACTCTAACTGTCAGGGTTTGGGAAGTTAACTCTATTATTGAAGTCTATGAGTACAGATTATTGATAAAGTATCTGATCCTTGATTGGAAAATTCAGTGTTGTTAAATAATAGCTGTTATTTAACAACTTTTGTGGTTCATGCATTAAAAGCATTATAACACAGAGCACTTTGCTTTAACATGCAGAATACCTATCATGGATCTGGGGATTTTTTTGCAATAAGAAACATAAAGATTTTGATATTTATTGGTCCAAATCACTTTACTGGATAACAACATTTTTTGACATTTCTAATATTGAAGATAATTTCTTGGTGGCTTTAGAGATAAGATATTCACAGAATTACTGAAAAGACTTAAATACTTAGTCTGTATATACCCATTTAATTATTTGCTGGTGATATTAAGAATCAATAAAAACATAATCCAATCACACCACTCAAATTTAAAATTACACAACACATTTATTTTTAAGGATGGCTTTGCTAAAGATCTAGTTATACCATTATGCAAAATAAAAAAACAAAACATTATATTATACATTTGTATTAATTAAATATTCCAAAACTCAATCGACATATTAAGGAAATCCATGATAATCCAAATTGCAATGGATTCTTTTTAATAATGACCTCTTGTGTTTTCGCAATTATCATTTTCACAATGTAAAATAGTGGCTCTTAATGTACTGTAGGTGCAAAGAATTGAAAAATTGATCTTAACATCTATAATTACTACACTAAATACATTTTTTCCATAAAAGAACATGTCAATGGTTGTTCAGAATGAAAAGAAACCTGGAATAAAATAAAGATGACAGCTGGCACATATTTTCCATATCAATTGGAAAACAAAAAGTTACCGTAGGGGTTAATGGAGGAACTATATAAGACTGATAGGATTCATATCAGCCTTCAAGTTTTATAAAATGAAAAAATAATATATTTATAACATATTTCAAATCCACCCCCCCCCCCTGGATCTGCTAGGCTTTTCTTTCTTTTAAAATTACTTTTGGCTATTCTAAGTTACTAACTATGCCATGTAGCAAGCAGTTAATCTGTTCATTACACCAGTGAAAATGTATTTTCACACTGTGACATGTTCAACAGACTTTATCTGGGGAGTTAAATACCTGCTAATAAGTGCAAAGTATATGAAACTTGGTAGATTTATCTGCTGAGTGGTACAATAAAAAGCAAGATAAAAAGAATGTTTTATGCAGCTTTGCCTTACACAGCTCATGATTGCTTGAAGCCAAACAAAAAAAAGTCCTTTGAAATGTTAAACAATTTAGCATATAAATGGCTTTAGGAGAATATTAATTTCTAATAACTTCAACTGCTCTTGCACAATAATTTTTAACCTCTATCTGAATAAAAGCTGTATGAACAGCCATGCAAAATCCGTGGAAATGTTTGAAAAACTAGCCAATTTTGCTTCCAATGTACTAATTGCTGGATTTGAATGGGAACTATTATAGGACAGAGTTATAAAATTAACAATGATGACATGTTTGAAAAAAAAAGACCAATATCAGCCAACACCAGTTTTAAAATAAAATATAGCTATTTTAGGGTGTGTGTTTTTTTTTTTTTTTAGCAGAAAGGCGACAAAGAATTTGAGGTACTTTAAAGGCTAACAGTTACATTAATCGTCCTTTCTCACCACTATATTCTTGCTAGAGGATTGTGATCATACGTTTAGCTTGTATAAAAATAAACTTGTATGCTTTTATAATACTATGGGATTCTTATTAGTGTTAGGCTAAACAAATAATGAAATTCACAAAGAGGATTGTTCATTACTTTCACCGTACAAAATTCTTCTAGGCTTCAGAACAAAATACTCCAAATTTGTTTTCAGCTAACTTAAAATTATTTGCGACCTGTCTTCACCAAAACAAATATAACCAAGGAAAAGGAAGAAGGAACCCAAGGGATAAATATGTTATAATCTAATGTGTCTCCAGCTTTTATTTACTTGGACTTAAGGGCACAAGAGCTTTCTTGAAAGGATACCCATAGTCCAAGAGGACAGGAAGGAAACCTTATCCCCAAACTTACACCTTTGTTTAAATAAAGGCAAGAGCAGGATAACAGTTATGCAATAAAAGTTGCTTTTTCCAAGTCAGGAACATATCCCATAAGGAGGCCAATTGAATAGGGCTGGGTACTTATTGCTGAGTACTAAGTGTGAAAAATAGTCATAAGTCATTGTTTTTAGTGCTGTTGTAACTTCAAACAGTCACTAAATGAACTGTTGTACATTAAGGATCACCTGTTCTTAATACATTCACAAATATTAAATGCTTAAGAAAGTCATTGAAGCTTCAATTCTAAATGGTAGTCAGTCTAAACTCACTGAAGCATGTTCTGAATGGAAGATTGTTGATGCTATTGAAGTCTAACTGCATAATAGTGTTCCGTATATGATTAGCATATATGCTACCTCCACTGGTTTAATATGAATATGCCAATTTTGTAGATTATTTTAAGTCCTGAAAGAGTAGAAGACTTATCTCTGCTATTGTAACATTGTTTCCTACAAAATACAGCTTTGACTTGCTAGCTAGCTACCCAAAATCATATCTTCATTTTTATTTCTTACATTTTAGTTTAACTTATATAGTGTTTTTTTAATCATTGCAACAAAGCTTTTACTGATTGCTCAATAAAATGCAAGTTCTAGATGTGAATGATTGGTTTATTTTAGATTTATATATGCATGCATTTATTTATTATCGACATATTGTTTTATGCCAATAGAAGAGAATATCTATAGTTCAGTGCTGAACTGTTGAGTTTCTCATGCTCTTTGAACTTGGTTGTTTCCTTATAGATGTTTCATTACCCAACTATTATTTGATTCTCCTAAACTGCTTTGAAAGGAAATATTGTATAAAAAGGTAAACCCTAAATAAAAATTAGATCTAAATTAAATACACGCAACCTAAAAGGTTCATGCAGAACTGCAAAAAGTCACCACACTGTCTTTATTAAAACAAAACAAAATCTAATAAGTTGTTCTTTCAAACTTTGAGGCTGAAAAGGTAAAAACTATGGCACAAAACTAGAGGTAATTTTTTTTAAAATCCTACTCCATAGAAATACAGTCCCTTGTATTGTAATACAATGACCTTTGTTCTCAGAAACCATTAAGTTCAATCCATAGTTACAAAAATGTACTTATTCCTGATCTGAAAAAGAACTTTACATGACCTTCTACAAATCAGGTATCCTATGTGAAATACTTAAGCAGCTCTGGAAAGTAGGTGAACTACACTGCATCATGTTCAAATATAATAAAACTTGGTGGGAAGAAAATATGGAAAAAGAGTTATTGATATGCACAAAAATTATAACTAGAATATTAAGCAGTTATTATAAAAACAAGATTATGACTACAATATTAAGCAGTTATTCTTATGCTTCTTTGATATTAACTGAAAAAAGTATACTGCAAATGCCATATTATTTTCATAAACATTCTTTTTAAAAATTATGTACAGTGTAAATGAAATGACACACATCATAACAATTTTCATATGATTTTGCAAATTACTAAATAAGTTTTAGGTGTTTACTTATGTTTTATTTGACCCCAGGCAAATAATGTAAAATCAGATTTCCATCTTGACTTACAGGTAAAGTTTTCAACTACTCTGTAACATAAGTTTACAGCAAATTTTGAAACCTGGAGTCATTCCACTATGCTGGATTTGCACGGCAGTAACATAAGCAAGAATACTTTGAATGATATCGGAATTGTTTAGAAGTATGGATTTAATCTTTATTCTATATCTAATAAGTTATACTGTATTCAATATAACTTGGAGTTCTCAGCAAAGTTGAATCTGCCTTCAAATCTGCTTTAGTGCCAGTTGCATTTCTAGATTTAATATATCAATTATGAAAAGTGTTTGTGAGCTTTAATAAGGTAAAGGGCCATATGAAGATCTGAGTCTTTTCTTTTATCATTAGTCAGCACAATAATTACAGTGCTCGGTAAAGTACTGTCATCTTAACTTTTACACCTAATATTTTTGGTGAAAACTGTTTTTAAACAGAAAGGAAAACAGGAAGTTAAAAAAACTGAAAGTTAGAAACACTTAGAAAGCTAGCAGAAAAAGCTAGGAAAAGGAGTTTCAATTCTGAAAAGGTTAGCCAAACAAAAGCAAGAGTTATAATGAGATCTGAATTTGGCACACCTGTTGAGAGTTAATTCTACACAGTGAGCAACCAGATCAAAATAAACCTTATCACTGTAAAAAGAAGGGACAAAAAGGAACAAATAAATCTCCCAACAAAGAAAAGGAGCATGTTCTCTATCATTTAGGGTGGAGATAAAAATTAAATGTAAAAAGAATTTATTCCTGTATTTATAAATAAGGCTAGTTCCATAATTAACAGTAAATTCTGGGATATTGTCTTTCGACTTCCTTCAATAAATATTACTTATCCTTGGATTTTCCTATGGGCTTATCTAATTGGTTCCAGCCCACCTACCAGATAAAGCCTGAAAGAGCCTAGCTGTAAATACATGTCATTTACTTAGCATAGTTTTATATTTTATTACATGGGCAATTTTTGACAACCAGGAAGAAATAGCGATCTCCATGAAGAAATGGGCATATCAAAATAATAGTGATGTTACCGTTTTCTCATCAAGTCCTTTCCAGCCTATTTGAATTGCTATGCTTGAGAAAAGAATGTATTTTTAAATATTCTTGTAAATCTATAAGTGGATTTCTTCCATTCCATATATAATTGTTTTGTTTAAGAACTAATTCTAAGCAAGCAGAATTCTATAATGCCCTTTGACATGAGGAGATTTATGGAAATAGATCATACAGATGGTGATTGGAAGTTTCTAGTGTGTGATAGGGCTGTGAAAAGTTTCAGTTCAAAGTTTATTATATAAATGGGAATGATTTCATAAATAGAAAATGCAAAATGTTCTCCAGTAAAATAGGTATTTTAGATTAACTTTGTACAAACTCTATTTGTCCAGAAATATCAAGACCTAAGCAAAGCCATAATTACAAAATAAATAAAACACTGGATAATAACTGAATAAACATACATGACTACAGTTCAGAGCTTACTGTCTACACTTAAGAGATTGTAACCCATTTTAGTGCTTCCTTAATATATTGCTTTACTACCATTTTGCTAATGTAATTTAGTTCTACGTGATCAGTTTTTAAAAAAAGAATAGAGCACACATTTTGAGTCTAAAATTTGTACATTCACATAACTTCCAAATAAACTAATCTGTGATCAGTTTTGTAACAATCATAGATTTTGATGGCTTTGTATGAGATAAAAATAAGACTGCATAAGCACATGTTATATGCAGTGTAAAATGACCTGATAAGAATTCTGGCTTCTTTCAAATTCAGTTCACATTGTTGTGTCTGTCTTTTAAATGTTCAACTGGCTGCAGGATATATGAAAAAATGTTTCCTCCCATTATAGAATTTCCACCCAAGGTCATCAGATATCATTACCATGAAAACTTGTGAAACACTGTTCCATCGATTTAAACACAATAACACCACAGCCTGATTTTTGATAAGCCTAAGATTTCTTGCTATTTATTTTTGTAATTACACATCTTCATTTCTTGTGTTAACTGTTAGTCACTCTAAAAACACACCAAATAAGTTACTTTTTTAAAAAAATCAGACATTACAGGAATTAAATGTTATAAACATCTGAAGAGATATCAGATGCAACCACATCTACTGAGATGAAGAAAATCTGGACCTTTATATAGATGATCTTAAAAACTATTTTAGCCCCTATATTTCTTGCAATAAAAAGGCATTAATTAAGAAGTGAAAATAACAGTATTTTGAAGGAAGATTGTTCCCTTCAGTGAAGAAACCACACAGACATACCTAGCAGTGTCAACACGCAAGCCAGGATTGCTATGAGTGCTCCAGTACTAAGTCCAGCTGGCAAGATGTAGGCCTCTGCATTACACGTTTGGGCAATGCCATCTGCATCGCAGTCACAGACTCGAATTGTGAGTGTATTGGTGCTACTCAAGGAAGGTGAGCCACTGTCTACAATGAATATTGGCAAATAATAAACGGATTGTTCTTGCCTTCGAAAGCCATTTCGTCTCGTAAGTATAGATGCTGTATTGTCTAGATCAAGGAAAAGATAAAAGGGAGACAACATTTTCTTAAAGAAAAACAAATCTTTAGATTTTTTAGATTAATTTTAATAGTATCTTAGTTTGACTATATATGTCTCATAATTTGAAAATACAAAGCTCCCTGGAAGTAAGCATAAAGACTGCAGTGGCCCTTTGTAAATAGTTAATAAAAAGGTTTATTCCTAATCCCTCATTCTCATTTGCTAATTGAACTATGACAAACCTTCCATCGTTTCCTGATGGCAGACATGAAATTCTAAGTATTAATGCAACGGCCTAAGAAAAACAATTGAAAAAGTTAAAAGTTCTTGCTTCAACTATGCTAAGGATAGTGGAAAAGTGTCATTAGATACGTTGTTAAATTCCCAGTAACCCTAGCCAGTTAGTGGTTGGATGCTGAAAGCTGTAATTCAGTAATACCAAGAGAGCCATAATTTCCATCCGTGACTTATGACCATTATAATTGGTCTGAAATACAGTTCCACTCTAACACGTCCAAATAAAACTCCTTGGATTTTGTACTTGGCTCCTAACATCAGATGGAAGTATGTAAGTCATGACATATATTTTGCCACTTGTTGTCTCCTGGCCCCGTTGGAGATCTATGATTCATGTTCCTCTTTTTGGAAATGCGGAGACTGCACATATAAACTGTATAATGCATATAGGAAAAATAGCGAAGAGATGTATCAGTCAAGAAAATTGCATATTCTCCAAAGAGCATCCCAGTGTCCAGTTAAGAGTTCATTATGACACTCTTTAGGATTTTGACAGATGTATTACACAGAATATTTGGAGCAATTGCTATTATGTTCATTCGAGTCATTTTGCATGGCCTCTTCAGGAGTGTTCTCTAGGTGGTTTGATCCAATTCATAAATGCCAGTAATGACAGTATATTGCAATTATACTGTCAAATATAGGTAAACAGAGGCAGAATAAGTAACCATTTTCTTCATTTGCTTCAACTTGTCTTTGTGATAATGGAATTGATCTTCTTCAGGCAGATCCCTACATTTTGCATGAATTATTCTTGGCTGTCCACTTACAGTAGGTGCCAGATCCAAGACACTGAAGTTAGAGCTCTTACACAGAACTACTGTATTTTTTGGAGTATAAGATGCACCTTTTTCCCTCAAAAAAGAGGGTGAAAATCTGGGTGCATCTTATACACTGAATACAGCATGTTTTTGTCTCCTGAAACTCCGCCCCTTCACCAAAATGGCTCTGCATAGCTTGTAGGAGGCTTTCAAGAGCTCCTGGGGGCTGGGGAGGGCAAAAATGGGCCTTTTTTTACTCAATTTGCTCAACTCAGTCCCCAGGAACACTCTGTAAGCTTCCTAATGCCTTTTTTGATTTAAAAAACAGACCTGTTTTTGTGAAAAACAGGCATTTTTTGCTCATTTTTGCCCACCCCCAGGAACACTCTACAATCCTCCTAAGGGGTATTCATGCCCTTTTTTTTGAAAAACAGGCCCTTTTGGGGAGGTTGCAGAGTGCAAAAACTTTTTTTAAAAAGAATTGCCTCTTCAAATCCTTGATGTGTTTTATACTCCGAAAAATTCGGTAATTTTAAAAAGTAACTTTCAGGCAGGAGGCCCAGAAGCACCCAGTCCCGACAAATGTAGGCAAAGTAAAAAGAGCTTTAACAAAGCTGCCAGCCCTTGGCACCATTAACATTAAAAAGAATCAGACAGCTTTTGTTTACTGTGGAAACCAGATTCTTTCACCTATGAAGCCTGATTTTGAAGGGAAAGTTGCCCATTGATAAGAAAAGCATTGCCTATTGTTGGCAAGTTGCCCGTGGTTAACAAAGCAGTATGTAATAGCTTCCTTTTTTCTTTACTTCAGCAGTGTTATGTTGTCCCCACTATTCTGGGTTTTGGTGGCAGAGATCTCCCTTAACAGTTTTGGCAGAAATGTTATATTTGTTTAATATGGGAGAATATACCCAGTAGTGTAAGAAGCAAGAGTAAGCAAAAGGACTAAGTAGTAATCACAACTGCAATGCTAAATTGGCAATGAAATAATAATAATAGTAGCCTCAACCACCTCCCTATTGTTCTCTAGTGATTATCCAATTGATCCCTTTTCTCTAAAAATACATGAGGGATTGGCTTTCATTATGATCCCCTTCTCAAATGATCTCCAAAATGGGTTGCTACTAATTTAAATAATACTTCTGAGTCTTTGCTTAAGGAGAAGGCTTGCAGGCAGAAATATTATGCAAAGACAACTGAGGCTGAAAAAAATGGTTTTATATGTGTGTGTATGTATGTATGTATGTATGTATGTATGTGTATATATATATATATATATATATATATATATATATATATATATATATATATATATATATATATATATATATATATATATATATATATATATATATATATATATATATATATATAAAATTAGTTGATCCCAAGGTTTTTTTTCCCCTGACTGCTCTTAGACCTTACAATTGTAATCAAGTCATAACATAAGATCAAAGAAATTTTGGCTTTCTTATTAGCATCCCCCACCCATGGAAAAAAAATTAACTGAAAGCAAGACACATTTACTGTAATCATATCCTTATGTGGCTTGGACTAAAAATAAACTCTTATTCCCTCTTTAGAATAATCAAGTGAAAATCACTTGATCTTGCCTGCTGGCATAAGGCAGCATGCACAGAACACAATCAACCAACCAACCAAAACCTTAACTATGTTGTAAAACAAATTTATTTATAAGTCCATCTTCTTTTCTCCATATTGTGGGCAAGTTAAAAGCTGCCAATGAAGAAAATGCAGATTGGATTTTGGACAGTAGTGCCAACACCTTTTTTTAAGGTAAGGTCCAGTAGTGTTGAGAAGTTTGTCTCTTCAAGAAATCTGGCTTAGATCCACAGTGATGGACTATTGTCCTATATCCAAAGTTCCTTCTTGGTTAGGTTAGGGTAAAGTGGTAGACAAGCAAATGCAAAGATTCTGGAAGAAAGGGATTATGTGATAGGCAGTAGGAATGTAAGCCAGGAATGAGTCAGAAACTCCCTAAATTGCCCTCCCTGTTGTCCTGTAATTGGCTGTGTATGATGGAAAAGCAATCATTATTACCCTGCTAGAAATTTTTCAACTTTCAGTTCTGTGAATAACAGCATATTTCTGACTGTCAGTGAGATTTAGAATTGGGAAGGACTATTGGCCATGATTCCACCCATTTCCTGAGGAGGAAAGGTCAATATGAGTTTCCCAGGGCTTATTTCTCTTCCTCATCTATATGGATGAGATAATCTGTTGTGATGGAGTGAGGTATCATCAATATATTGCAATATATGCTGATGAGTCAGATTTATACAGCATCAGATTCAATCGAAGCAAGAAAGAATGGTTGTTGGTTCAGAATCTACTTTGGCTGTTCTTGGAAGTTTCACTCCCCTGAAAGTGCTGGCTTACAGTCCAAAAGATCCTCCTGGACTCCAGATTTATGCTGGCAAAGCTGTGGATACTATGTCCAGGAGAGCTTCTGCCAAGTAGTTGTGGTGTTATCTAGAAAAATACAGACTGATGATGATCACTTATGCTCTTGCTACTTGTATTTGTACTACTGCAATTTACTCAACAAGGAGCAGCCCTAGAAAACCACAAAGAAACTTTAGCTAGTGCCAAATACAGCCATCCTCGGGCTTAATAATATTGTGAAAACCTTGGTGTTATGTTTTGTTTCAAAGATTCAGTTCAAGGTACTGGACATTGTCAATAAAATACTATATAAAACCATACTTGCTATTCATGGTTCATGTTTGAAATGTGAAATGGCTTTTTAAATAAAATATGCATATCAGCACATAATCAATATTTAATAAGCTCGAGAAAACATTGTTGTCACAAATCTGAGTATATTCAAATTAAAATGTAAAAAATCAATCTATGTAGTCAGAAGAACATCTATCAGAAGATGATTCATTAATGTGAAAATATATCTCAAAAATTAAAATGAGTGCAAATGAATTAGAAATGCAAATTTTGAGTATTCATTTGTCCTTCACACAAAAATTACATTGCTATCTATTTAAAGAACTGCATTTGGAATCTAATAATAAAATAGCACCTGATTTATATTTGAAAACTACTCTTTAAAATGATACATAAATCAAATAAATATTATACTGAACTGATTTTCAATCTTCAGGATCAGGGCTAAGCAGATACAAGAACAATTAATTTTGATAATGGAACATATCTAAGCTCTTCAAATGAGGTCATAGCAAAGATTTCAGTTTAGATACAAAAATGGGTAATGAATTTAATACAGGCAGATAATGTTTTTTTTTTTTTGTAAAAAAATCTGCCAGTTTTAATGTTTTAAAACTAAAATATATCTTATTTCTGGAAGACTTTGTATTATATATTAAATTATAGTAGGCATTTATTTTTTAACTATAATCCTCAGGTGATGGATTGTAAAACTACACGTTAGGATATTTTCTAAAAATAAACACAGTCTTCTACCAACAAATAAATAGCACATATGGAATATATACATCCTTGCTCTTATACAGTGCAATGTGTTGAGTAGAAGATTTTAGTGTTGGGCTGAACATAATCCTAAAACCAGATCCAAAGCAATGTCTAAAATGCCACATTGGTGATATGTTTTCCTTCTATTTTAAGGGAAGGATGGGGACATATCCAAAGGCCATAGCTGACCCTTAAACAAGTTCTTCTTTTCAGAAAATGTTGAGTGTGGCTTCTCATCCCCCAAAACATGTCCATCTTTAAGACAGAAAATGAACAGGTTTTCTAGTTTGAAGCACAACTCCAGTTATCTGAAGCATCAAAACAGTGATATGGAGTGCCTAATAACAATAGAAGAATTGACAGGGAAAGTTCAATAAGAGAGATTAAAAGGACAGCGTGACAGCATAGTACAATAGAACAAAAAAGATATACAGTATAAGCAAAAGGGGAAAAGAACACCTGCATTCTTGATAGGGTGATAAACCTTAGTCTACTAAACTTGGAACATCAATAATCCTGGAATCAACTGTAAACTACAAGGATTTTTCTCCTTCCAAACATCATTTACAGGCCAAGAACCAATATGTTTCTAGAGAATGAGTTAATCACATTCTTTTACCGATAGCTGCCTCATGGCTGAGACAAAATGTTTCCTCCAGGATTTTTCTTCAGTATCCAATATTAAAAATGAATAAAACAATAAAACAATATTAAAACTTTGCAAAACAATACTAATCTGTACCCATCAGGAATATAGGATTATTTTCAGGAGACTGAAATGACATTAATAGCCATAAATGTGGGGTTTTTAGCTCTTGCCTCCTATATATGATCGATGTGACACATATATTGCAAGAAATACGTGAGAAACTATCTTGTTACAAGTTTTTAAAAGTTTATTTCTTTTTATTTCTGGAGCCTGTAAATGAATTTGGTTAGTGATTAAGGCACCTGGCTAGAAACCAGGAGACTATGAGTTCTAATCCTGCCACAGGCACAGAAACCAGGTAGGTGATTTTGGGTTAGTCAATGTATCTCAACCTGACTTAACTCATCGGGGTGTTGTTGTGGGGGACATAGGAGGAGGAAGGAGTATTAGGCATGTTCATTGCCTTGAATTATTTGCAGGATAAAAAATAAAAAAATCTACATCTAAATCTGAAGCCCAGTAATGTTAATGCTCTGAAGTATAATTTTATTTAGAAAAAAGAAAAGAAAAGAAAAAAGTGAAAATAATTAGTTTAACAAAGGATTTGAAGCCCATCTGTTTGGCTCAAAGAGTGAAATGATTTAACTAACACCTTTTTTTTCCCTTGACAGATGATCTATAGATAAGAAATTTCTATGAGGTCTGATTGCTTTTAATTAATGTTTTTCCTGACAAATAAGTTGTCTAGATGACAGTCAGTCACTGAAGAAATTAGAGTGGTAATGTGTTTGTTCTGAAATGTCCTTAGGCTAGAACTGTGATTGATATCTTACCTTTGTTGTCTTGTAATGTGAAGTTGTGGTTGTTTGTTGCATCTCCTACCAAACTGAAGGAAAACTGATGACCATTAGGCGGCTCATCTCTGTCAATGGCACTGATTCTTTGAATGATCTAAGGAGGGAAAAATATCATCTTCATATCAGATCTCAGTTTGTTTTCATTACAATGTAATTATTTTGTATTAAGAATACACAATTACTCATAGGGAAAATTTAAATATTAATATGACCTCAAATCTATTTTTTGTTAAAAGAATGTATATTGAAGTATTTTAACACCTCTCCTTGCTAGAAAATAACATGATAGCAATAAGACTTATATACTGCTTCCCAGTGCATTACAGCCCTCTCTAAACTGTTTACAGAGTCAGCATATTGACCCCAACAATCTGGGTCTTCATTTTACCCACCTCAGAAGGATGGAAGGCTGAGTCAACCTTGAGCCTGGTGAGATTTGATCTGCCAAATTGCAACCAGCCAGCAGTCAGCAGAAGTAGCCTGCAGTACTGCACTCTAACCACTGCCCCAGTCAATCTCTTAATCTCTAAAACATAATATATCAGTAAAATAAATTTCACTTCCTCAGGCAGAATTTATTTCTTGAAATTGGCTCCAAGTGGTGGATCTTTTACAAAAAAATTTTTTTGAACAAAAGACAACAAAAACATTTTGAAAGGGTTTTTAGAAAGAGGCAATTTCCTCTTATATATAAATTATTGGACAATGATATTGTAATTTATTAATATAATAATAAATTTATAAATTTAATTTCATATGAATTGAACAGAAATTATAAGGCCATTTCGATTCATACTATATCACACATTTTAATCTTGTTATTCTAATGTGTAATCTGGACCCATTTAATGCTTTTGAGGGAAAGTATTTTCCTGAAAATACTTCAAAATCAAATTCACACTGTTTTGGGCAATGTTATCATTTCAAAGCCTCAGAGAGTAGATTAAATTATTATTTTTAAAAGAAACAAATAGGGGAAATGATAACTTTGATGGGTTCAGTGATTTTAATGAATTTTAAGAGGAAAAAAAATACTGTCGGCCAACAAAATCTTTTCTAAGGAAGCTGCAAATACTCCATCAAATTGAAAGCTTAAGTTTTTGCCTAAAGGACTTTACACAAACTCAAATGTTTGAACTCTGTTATCCTGACACTTACTTATTTTCCCAAGACGTAATAACAGAGCTGATTCAAATGTATGTTGCAGACTTGCTTTTCCGCATGACAGGAGGACACCTTGAGACTCATATATAGTCCTTAAAAGCATTGGTAGAACCCGAGTGCCCCTCCAAAAACTCCATGCAAAGTGTATTTTTAAGTAATAAAAAAACTAAAAGTACATTATAAATAATAATAACTGCAGTAATTAATTTAGTTCACTTAAAGATCAGTTAAGACCTGAAAACATCAATCTTAAATGGAAAGATGTGGAGACTACTGATAAAAAATCGTGGAGTATGCTCGTAGCCCCTTGTAAATGTTGCTATTTGTCCTGACTCTACGTAATTCTTCCTCTTAGTCATCTTTTCTCTAGGACACCACTCCAGCACATCACTCATCCTGGCCAGGGATTTCCAGAGTTAGAGTCCATGCATCTTAAAGTTGCTGAAGCTGAGAAACACTGCTGTAGAGCAGCCATTCTTTATTATCCTGGAGTATCCCTTTAAATACTTTTCAAGTCTCATGGAAGTCTACTAAAAATTGCATACATTCACAATACAATTCATCTCTAGCCTATACAATCCATATTTCATAAGGTTTCCCACAGCAAAGCAGCATGTGCACAGCTATGTTCCCACAAGTCAAAATTCCCAATGTTGCAAGGACTAGCTTGCATGGCACAGGAAACTCAAAAACTTATTTTTCCCCAATTCTGATCTTGTATGTATGCAGAAAAGATGAGGATTCAATGGTGTCTTATGATACAACAGTGATACAGATGATATGACAGTGGTAGGACTAATCTCGGGGGGGGGGGGGATCAGTCTGCCTATCAAGATGAGGTGGACCAGTTGCTTTTGTGGTATGGAGACAATAACTTGGTCCTTAACACCAATAAGACCAAGGAGCTTATAGTGGACTATAGAAGGAATAGATCAGACATCCAGCCCTTGGTTATCAATGGAGATCAAGTGGAGAAAGGGGCTAGTTTTAAGTTTTTGGATGTTATCATAAAAGAAGATCTGACCTGGGACTCTCACATTGTAGCACTGGTCAAAAAGGCCCAACAGAGATTAGATTATCTGAGACTTCTCAACAAACAGCAACTGAATGAAAAACTGCTGGTGACCTTCTACCGCTGCACCATAGAGAGTATTTCAACTTACTGCATCTGTGTATGGTTTGCACAGTGGCAGATAGGACAGCACTATAGAATCATTGGTTGCCCTCTCCCTGCTTTGGAAGAGTTTTATAGCTCCCACTATAAAGAAAGTTCAAAACATTCTTAAAGATCCATCTCATCCTGGGCACCATTTTTTTTGAACTATTACCATCTGGCAGAGGTCCAAGACAATAAAAACAAGGACAAATAGGCTGAAAAACAGCTTCTATACCATAGCAGTAACTATATTGAATTCAACTGCATAGTGCAATATTAATGCAATATCAAGGGTTTTCAATAAAATTGTAAAGAATGTGAAGTTTTTATTTTATTTTTTATGTATAATGTACACTGAAGATGGCATTTAATTTCATTGTAGGAGGTGCAATGACAATAAAGTAAAGTAAAGTAAAGTAAACTTACATGGCTGCTCATCTCATATTACTGAGTGATTTACAGTAATAACAGAATAACAGTGTTGGAAGTGACCTTGGAGGTCTTCTTGTCCAACCCCTGCTCAGGCAGGAAACCCTATACCATTTCAGACAAATAGATGTCCAACCTCTTCTTAAAAACTTCCAGTGTTGGAACATTCACAACTTCTGGAGGCAAGTTGTTCCACTGATTAATTGTTCTAAATTGTTTATAAATTTCTCTTTAGTTCTAGGTTGTTTCTCTCCTTGATTAGTTTCCATCTGTTGCTTTTTGTCATGCCTTCAGGTGCTCTGGAGAACAGGTTGACCTTCTCTCTTTATGGCAATGCCTTGGAACACTGCTATCATGTCATCCCTAGTCTTCATTTTCATTAAACTAGACATATCCAATTCAAGCAATTGATCTTTATATGTTTTAGTCTCCAGTTTCCTAATCATCTTTGTTGCTCTTCTCTTTTTACAGTCTCAACATCTTTTTTATATTGTGGTGATTCTATCCCTCTGTTAATAAGCCTAGGACTGCATTGGCTTTTCATAAACTTTAAATATAATTCAGGCTCCTACTCCTCCCAAAAAATCCTGTGGAATTCCTAGAAGCTTCTCATAAGATCCTAATGTTCTCCAGGGCACTTGGTCTAGCAATTTTGATGTGTTCTTTAACTTCCCAGGAAGTGTTGTATGAACTGGAAACATTGTATAAAATAGAAACCAGAAATGTTGTATTCCTATAAGGATATCTCTAAAAGAATGGAAATGGGTTATTTTCATTGGTTAAGAAGTCTAGATGATGTTCAAAGCTGTGTGTAGTGTAGATTCACCTGTGCATTTCTATAGTGGGATCTTGGATGATAAAGGTTTCAGACCTAATTAATGCTTATTTAGCTTCAAATCAACATGTCAGTTTTACTGCAATGAATTGATTATGTTTTAACTCGCTGTAAATCAAATCACTGTTTTGCAGAAAATACCATCAAGCTGTTTTGAATATAAATCCACACCTGGCCAGGTTCTGAATTTTCACAGACTGTTGTTTCATAATCCATAGCAAACTCAGGTGCATTGTCGTTAATATCCAGGATAGTGATGGCCACATATCCCCTCCCAATTTGTGAAGGGTTTTCTGATAAAAAGAACAGAAAGAAATTATTATTTTTTCAGTCATCACCAGCAGAATCTAATGAAGCTACTCTCTTTAACTAAGATGTAGGTATTGACATAGTAGTTACACACAGTAAATTCCAATTTGCAGTAGCAAAGTCGACTAATGAACCTCTATTATCCATAATATAAGTCAAATATAATTCTAGAGTTCCAAAGGTTTACATGATCAATCAAATCTGCAGTGTCCTTTTAATGCCATTTAATAACCAATCTATTTCTTGTCTCTGAATCCATAAAAATGATTACTGCAGTTTGCGTAAAAAAAACCCATCTGTTTCTAAAACAACGGACACATATTTTATCCTATGATACACAGAAGTACTTTAATATACATAGAATTATCATGGAATAGAATAAATATTAACTCTTTGTATGTCACAGTTTATAACTAGAAGCTTCTATTGACATGGGTTTTAGAAAAAAAGATTCAAACTTGATTAGCTAATACAGTGAAAATCAACACTTTATAAAACTTCCATTTTTAAAAAAATTGGCAACTTACGGCTTTCCATTGCTAAAACTGTAATATTATGAACAGCATTTGTCTCTCTGTCCAATGTCTTTGCTGTGGTAATAACCCCAGTGTTGGCATCAATATTGAAATATCTTTCTAAGTCTGTATTTCGATCTATTGAATACCTGGATGAAAGATGAAAGCAAATTTTTGATGTATATATAATTGCACATTGTTAAAAATGTTTCATTGATTTCACATTATGGTGAAAGAGTTTTTATTATTTTCCCTCTTCATCTAAATTATTTTTTGAATATGATGTTTTATTGTCTTCCTAAACTAAGGTAATACATTATACTGTGTTATCTGCTTCTGTAAAATGCACTGTGTTAGTTTAATCCCTATATTTCATAATAGTTTTGTTAAGGGAGGTCACAGGTATATTCTTGCCTTTTCTGTTATTTAATTCCTGGATACAGCAAGGGTTTTTGGGGATGGGTAAGAAGGGATACTCTACATGTGAATATAACTATGACATAAAATAGATCTGGAAATCAGCCATTTGTATTTAACCTATTCCATTTCCATCAGAGCTTGCACAGTGAGATGTAATGGGTTTTAAAAAAAACATTTTGGAGGCAGAAAAAGTACGGATAAGGAAATCAGAGAGCAGATCAGGCATTATATATCATCACATTTGCTCCTGGAGTTTGTCATCATACAAACTCAGGCTCTTATCACTGAACACCTTTGGCTTAAACACACTCTCTTTCTTCCTCCAAATTCTTTTGGAAGAAAATTTCAAAGCAAAAATAAACAGCAAAGAATACAGAGAGATTATCCAATGCTCACAGGTTTGGTTACCCTCATTGTAAACAGCCACGTCCTTTGAGATTCATTACAAATGATTCCAAACTTGGGTATGTTGACAGGATAATAGGATAACTCTAAATCATATTCCTGCCATCACAATAAAAGTATAAAATCAGAGTTCTCACACACTGGTAGTATGAATCATTCTACATAAAGCTTTTTGGTGTGCAGGGCAGCACTTCAAGAATGACAAAGAGCTTGTGGCATGATTTAAACAGTAGTGGAGAAAATGGCTTAACTAGAATTTTACATAGAATCCATAATTTGATTTAAGTTCATCGGGAAAGTGAGCGAGTGAAAGAAAGGAGTAATTTAGGATGGCAACAACATTGTAATTGATTAAAACAAATGAGTAGAGAGAGAGATGTGCCTCTTTCATATAAGTTCCAGAACTTTACTAATTTTAATGAAGTCATCATTTCAGAATTTTCACCTCTTTTGGCTATGCAACAATGGGAGATATAAATGGCAGAGAAATGTAAACCTTTCATCAGCTAGTTCAACAGTCCTGACAGAAATATGGAATATTGTAAAACCATGGTTTAAAAAAGAATATGCTTCTATTTACATACAAACTTTTCACATTCTGCCAAAATTATTCCCAATCAAATAAAATGATATAGGTCAAAAGAAATAATTCAATTCAGTGTTGACCAAAAGGATGGACATTTCAGAGTTAGGAGATGAAATTGGTTGCAGGTAGCAGCCATCCAGTTGATGTTTTATATGGAAATCTATGTACATCGATGGCTCAGTCATAAATATAATTTGAAGATTCAAGAAAGTGATCTTTTTTATGTGAAACAATAAATATTGATCTTGCTGGACTTAAAAAAGAGAGATTGGAATGTAGAGCGAGATACTTTACAAACTGGCTAGCATAGCTAACACTAAACCCTTGTCATATTTTTTTTCTTAAATTATTGCAGTTTTAAAAAAGAACATTTCAGAAAAGTAACAGGGACAGCTGGATTCTTACAATGTATTAAAAATTTGCAAAAAGTTATACAATCTTCCTATTTTGCAACCTCTCTTGCTGTTTATTGTCATATTTGGTTTGTCTAGTGTTCATTTTAAACAACTATCTTTTCTCTAGTTATGTAGGTTGGATCTAGAATCATTTAGTCATGTATGTGCATGCTACTTTTCCCCTCTAAGGCCACATAATTACAAACCAAAAGAGACTAATGAGCAACTATTAGCAATTAGAATTAAATTTGAAAAAAATGAGGACATTAGATGATAACTTATAAAACTTGAAAAATATATAACCATAACTAATGTTAAAACTAATATGGTGGCAAAGTGGTTAGAATGCAGTACTGCGGGCTAAATCACTGCTCACTCCAGGAGTTCAATTCTGAATGGCTCAAGGTTGACTCAGCCTTCCATCCTTCCAAGGTCGGTAAAATGACGACCCAGACTGCTGGGGGCAATATGCTGAGAGAGGGCTGTAAAAAACTGTGAAGCAGTATGTAAGTCTAAGTGCTATTGCTACTGCTAAAATTCATTTTACAAAACAGAAAGATGGAGTTCAAAAAATATAAAGAGTTTATTAAATAACATTAATATTCCAATCTAGGGTATATTCTGTCTGGGCTTCTGAATCTTGCAGAACAATTTTATTTTTGATCATTTTTAACAGATTCATTATCATAGAAGCTTTACATCATTCTGTCTCAAATGTATAACTATTAGCAGAAATGCTGCGATTAAAATGTATCATCTATGTCAAACTGGTGGCCCACAGGCCAGATACATCATGTGCAGGCCATGCCCATCACAGCTCTGTGAATGGGAAAAACATCACAAAATGTCATGATGGCAATGTTACACAGTGAGTTTGACACCTGTGACCTAGAGAGACTAAATTATTTGAGATATTCTGGTTTATTTATTTATTTATTTAATTTGTATGCCGCCCACTCTCAAAGAGACTCAGGGTGGCTTTTGGTAACAGCATTCTGATTTGATTTTTGCTACTCTTTCTTTAAGCAGTATCATATAAGCAACAAACACAGTGCTCTTGGGGTTTTCATATAGTAATTCATAACCTCATTTATTTTGAGCTTGTGAATTATTATGTTTCTTAATGAAAATGTTCAATTTTTGTCAAAAATGTACATTGAGATAGGTAACATGCAGTAAAGGGCTACCATAATTGCTAATCCATATGTGCTGGATTTGAATTCCCATAAATACATACAAGACTGCAACAACAAGATATGTTCTATATACCTTCAAAGCTTTAATATCCTTTGCCAACATCCTTTGAATCATGGGTGCTTTGCTGAATTATTTTGTTTTATAGGAAGTTGTTGTGTATACTTTTAATTGGTACGGTTTGGCTTGCTTTAAATTCTCCCACTAAGGATAATTTTAAAGAAAAAGCTTCATTTACTGATTAACCAATTTAGTTTAAATCAGTTTGCAGAAAGCTGAGATGTTACTTCCAGCCTAAATTAATTATTTTTATTTTTCTGCTAGAATTCCAAGAGTATTTCTGCAATAATAGTACATTAATCTGTTTCATTTTAGTGCCTGTTTGTTATATCTTGTGAATGTATTCTAATATTTGGCCAGGAATGCCAAACTTGTAAAAAAGCTTAATGGTCAGCACCAGAGATATTTCTGGTCATCTTATAATATAATCATTCTTGAGCGGTCCAAGTAGATGGAATTTAATTTCTGGTCAGCTTTTAACCCTTTAAGTTAATAACTCTACTATTGTGCAGTATTGCTAATAAACTGTCACAATTGTGCATTTTCTTGAGAAACATTCAACTGATTGTAAGTAATCTAATAACATTGTTTCAAGCATTTTGTGCTCATCGTTTTCAAAACAAATATCAGTTTTGGCTCAAATGAAGCGTTAAGAACCTGCCATTTCTAAGTTACAATTGCATAGCTATCAGAACCTTTCTGCTCTTACATTCAACAGTACTTTGAGTTAAATTATTTTGAAGAAGTTCCTTTTCAGCCAATCTAATATCGCAAACTAAAATTCACACACAAAATAAGGACTTCACACACACTATACACATACATATTCATATGCATATAGAATTTTTTTGAAGAATAAATACAGAAGCAATATCCAGGACTGATTTTGTTTCTAGAAATAGTCTGTCTGTGAATAGCGGCTCGTATAATTTAGAGAGAACAAAAGCTATGGTTTGTGGATAATGAGAAATTCTTGTCATCTGTGGAATATTTTCTTCAGATTTCATTTATGATGCATGTTGTTCCTCTCCCTGTATTATACAAATGCCACAAAACCATTGCATTTAGCCTAGAATACTGATGAAGTTGTATTTACCTATTCAAATGTTTATAAATTGCTGTGCCCCAAAGAATTAAACCTATTTGCAATTACAACAGAAAAGCAAATTAATATTATGCAGATTTAGCTGCTTCCGCCTCTTAACAGTTTAGTGAACTGCACATTTATAAAGATCTTTGGTATTCCCTGCACAGTCCTTGTTAATATACTTGTGCACAATTTTAAAGTGAAATGGAACTTTGTTTCGGTTGATCAAATCACCGTCATGTTCTCCCTCCCTCCCTCCCTCCCTCTCTACACACACACACACACACACACACACACACACACACACAGAGGGAGAGGGAGGGAGGGAGAGAGAGAGGGAGAGAGAGAGAGAGAAAGAGAGAGAGAGAGATGTTCATCCCTCCCTCCCACCTCCCTCTCTTTCTCTGCATATGTGTGATTGTGGGTGCATGTGTGTGGCTGTTTGGAAGATATATTTTAGAGCACCGTCCCAATTCCTGAAGAATTCTCCAACTTTGGGATTATAAAGGAAGAAAATAAAGGGACAGAATAGAAATATCTCTCCAACTGAACTGACCAAGGTTTTCTACTTGCAAATACTCCTGTAAGAAAAGCAACAAATAACAGGAATAAATAAATGAAAAGAATATGCAGTTGAATACCCTGAAAAAACAAACAAACAAACAAACAAAAATGGAAATGAGCTATTAAATTACCTGACAGGACTGTTAGATGCATCTGGATCATGGGCTGCTACAGTACCAATAATAGTGCCTACTTTGGCTGCTTCAGATACCACCATGCTATACGAAAGTGAACTAAACATGGGTGGCTCGTCTACATCCTCCACAATAATCTTGACTGTTGTCACATCATTGAATGGTCCAAGGCTTAAGAAGCGGGCATCTACCTGCTTATTGGCTGCTTCAATTCTCAGCGTGTAGCTGGTCTTTGTTTCGAAATCCAGCTCCTAAAAATGGCAAAGTTCAATTAGCAAAGTCTTTGATTTATCACTACTCAAGAATATCTCCCATCTTTGGATGCAAAAATGTCAGTCTTTCCAACTGACCTAAGAAAATTTATGTAAAATAAGTTTTTACAATTCCAAATGAATTTTTTACAATCAATTCAAGATGCTTGAATATGGTATTGAGAAGTTTATGCCGGAGAGAACTGGAGTGAACTGGAAGTATTTCCAAGATGAATAATTCTGCTGCTTTCAGTCCCATATCCATCAAACTAATGAATGTCCTATCAATGTAAAGGATTATGGTGCCATATAGAAATTCTCAACCTCTAGAAATTCTTACAGGGAAACTTTCCATTAAAATGGCTGCATGATGATATAATCATATTACATAGAGTGGGTAATAGTTTGTGCTGATAAGTAAATTGCATTTGTTTTCATCATTCATTTTCTGAGTTACTATATGTTGGTTTGAAATAATTACTACTTGGTGATTTCCTCTATTTTTACATACCTGCGAGTTTGTTTTGTGTGGGATGGGCAAATTAGTAATTAGATTCCATACACTATTAATGAATAATTACATGCATAATAATATTTTCTAAATATGCAGAACTGGATATGAACGATATGAATCAGCTGCATGGAAACTGATTGAAATACCGCTAATCTCAGAATCAAACATGAAAATTAGATTGATTAAGAATGCTGATCGCTCTTACTGAAATTCAGAATGTTATAATGGAAGAACAGACAAGGACAAGTTGCATGACAGACAAGGTCAAATCCAAGAACACAGATTCACAATTGTTTGACAGCTTGTTTTTTCAGTTCACGGTCATTGAGCACATTCAGAAAAGACAGGCACCAACCTCTATGGTTTCTTGTGGATGTGCCTGCACATGCTGACTTACCCCCATGCCCGACATGCCTTGCCAATAACTGTGGATACCTTGTTTAGAGTTTTAAGATTCTAATATCATCTCCTAGCACTGCCACTAATATGGAAGCAAATCTAAACTATGTGAATTATTCTTTTTTGTTAGCCTGATTGTGCAAATCTGCTCTTCTATGCTTCTACTACCATGTGTTGGAAGTAGATCTGAAGCACACAAGCCTGTAATATAAACAAAGACAATGAAATGAAATGTGCCATACCTATAATTTCCTATTTTGAGTAATGTTTTTTTCCCTCTTTTGAATCAGAAAAGGGTGTGTCATGCTGATAATCTTATCTCTTATTATTACTGGGATTGATGTGCACTATCTGGAAAGGTCTTGAAAATTATCCAATTACTATTGTTATTAAAAAGAATATATCTGAAATGCAAATTATGAAACCCACTTAATGACTCAATCCATTAGAAAGCACTCAGAGCACAGTATCATAGCAAAATATGAAGTTTCATCACTTCAGTAAAGAATACTATTCTCTTAGATATTTTTCTTCCTCTTTCAAGAGCTCAATATAGAAGACAGAACACAACACATGAAATCAAGGTGGTGAACTTTAATATACTGAACAATAAAGGGGTCAGGGAGGCAGAGGCTATTTCAACCTCAGTAGACCTTCAGTCTTGATACAGAAAATTTTCTTTTCAAGTGTTCTGAGACCAAAATAAAACACATTTGCAATGAGACTTTAGTTTTAAAATAGAATAAAATATGGAACCATTTCAAGTTTTTGTTCTTAAAGGATACACTAAACTTAGAATGCTCTTAAGAAACATGTAAGGAAGTGGGGGGGGGTTGTTTTGTTCGTAACTTAAAGTAAAATGTTTTTCATTTTGTGCATAATCTTAATTTGATGTTTCATCGCAGTCTTATTCATTAATACTATAGTAAGTTATGATCATGATGTCACACCTTTATTGTAGCTTTTAATTTGTTTAAATCAGACATAAATACAGTTATCTTTTATAACTACTATTATGCATAAGACTTCTAACATATTTAATGTAATATATCGATTCATCACAGGGACTGTTCCAACTTTTAAGATTAAAAGATTCCACTACAAGTTTCTTACTTAAGTTCATAGATGTCAAATAATGAAATGCATAAATATCCATTCTATTTTAGCTACTGTATAGTCATTTGACAACTGCTCATCTAGGGCACTTCCATATTCAACAAATTATTTGGTGGCTGCCATTGAAAACATTCCAAATGCTTTCCACACTCCATTTGTTTTTGCTTGGTCCACCATATCCAGCAGAAATGGAGTGCAGCAGTGAAATCCTCTGAAGTCTGCTACTGGTTCAGTGAGTTTGCTACTGAGTGTGCACTTTGAGTGCATGTGCGCCTGAGGCGCGTCCACGCAGCGCCAAAAAAGGAACATTTTGAAGCTTTCCGAGTCTGCAAAGGTAAGTAGAACAGTTATGGGGAGGAATCTGCTGTGCCACACGATTTAGATTAGCTAGAAAGCAGGAAATCTGATGATTCTAGCTAATATAAATCACACGTTACAGCTGATCATCGGAAATACTGGTTTGCCCAAGCTGGTAGCATTGTTTTACTATTGGTTCGGGTGAACCAGTTCAAACAGGTAGCATTTCACTCTTGAACAGAGTGCTCAGTCCTTTTTATCAAACTGTGTTATCTTTTTGCACCTTGGAGATAGGTCTTCATGAGACAGTGCCTGCCCTAAGAACAGTACCACTCTGAAAATCCAGATGGCCTCTTCCCTGTTAGCTTTCCATAAGGTCCTGGCTGTTTCCACAGGCATTTGGGCCAGGAGGCAAAGCATGTGATGCTGCTGCTGATGTGATTTGAGAGAGATGGAGCCATAGTGGTATTTTTGTTGTGCTTTTTGTTTTAATCATTCTACTCTATCTAGAGTTATTCTTATGAGATGGGCTGATATGATTCAATGTCATATCATAATAATCAGTGTCAGTTTATTGTACTGGTTAAGGTATCAGATTAGAAACTGGGAGACCAGTTTCTGGTCCCATCTTGGCACAAAATGGGCTGGGTAACCTTGGAAAAATCACTCTCAACCCTAGAAAGGAAGCAATGGCAAAGCATTTTCATACAGTTGCTGATCAGTAGAAACTGCTAGGCGCTATAGGTACCATTTTCTCACTGCACCAAGTACTGCTGAGCGGAGAAAAGGAGAGATTAGCTTGATTTGGTTGATGGGCCTTTCAGACTCAATTGCTGATTTAACAAATTTGATCTAAAATAAGCATTGTATTGATTTCCTTGTACATAGCATTACTGTAACATCCTAGAATAGATATCAAAGTAAAATTCAAATTAAAGCAATACTCTGGGTTACAATGTAAGGATACTATTCCATAAACATTTTTCTATTTAAACTTTGAATTAAAAATAATTCATGTACTTTGATACTAATTATCATCAAGTTAGTCTTTGGATTACTGCAACTAAAATATGGGTTTGAGATACGTACAGCATAATAGCAAATAGCAACTATCCTGAAGGTTAAAGGGAAAATTGCATTTTCTAATTCTTTAGTATGGTGAATAATGCTTGAAGGCTTCATTCATATCTATCTTCTAGTTATATCTCATTAAATCTTCACCTCATCTACTTTTCCAGACATCAATTTTAAGACTCATACAGATAAAATGATAAATTTTAAATAATGTAATTTATATCACATTTTCATTTCCAAAGTGATGTGGGTTTTCTCTGAATACTGCTCAATCTTGTTAACATGTTTGAATTAGATTTTTGCTTCATTTTATTAATATTTAAAATTCAAATAATACTAAATTCTCTAATAAAGAACTGAGTCCCATACTGTAGAAATGCATTTTTAACATTTTTAGACAACTTGTTCTTGGATTGTATAAAACATGCTTTGTCTATTTGTCTGTAAATTTAGAATTGGAATTGACAGCAATACGATCAGCAACCTAGCATACCTTTATCTCTGCACTTTTCATTAATTTGTAAAATTGTAAAAAAAGTGGAAATAGTCAGTGTGTACCAGTGGTGGGTTTCAATTTTTTTAGAACCTATTCGGTAGGTGTGGTCTGTTTTGAGGGAGTGGTTCAGCAATCATGTGACCAGGTGGGCATGACCAACTTGGAAAATGTGGTGAAACTCATGTAACAATGCTCTTGCTTAGCAACCAAAATTTTGGGCTGAATTGTGGTCATAAGTTCTTTCTCTCGCTTTCTCTCTCTCTCTTTTTCCTTCTCTCTCTCGCTCCCTTTTTTTTCTTTCATATCTCTTTCCCACTTTCTTTTCTCTCCCTTTCTTCCTTTCTTTCTTTCTTTCTTTCTCTTTCTATCTTTCTCTTTCTATCTTTCTTTCTCTTTTTTCTCTCCCTGTCTCTTCCTTCCTTGCGTGTATTTCTCCCACTTCCTTCCTTCCTTCCTTCCTCTCTTTTTCTCTCTCTCTCTTCCCCCTCTCTCACATGCACATCCCTTCAATTATATTCATAGATATATTTTATGAACTAAACTGGTGCCCAATAAATCCTACGATCACGGCATTCTGTGTCAATTCACAGAGCTTCCAATTCAGCCTCTTACCGCTCTGGGGGTTAACCGAATATGGTTAGTCGTCCTGTTATCTCTTATCCTTGGTTCCCACCTTTTTAGCAGAGCGGCAGAGAGGGCTAATTTCAAATTTGCCGAAACCCTATTTCTCTGCTGCTCGATGGGTGACCTGGTGGGTGTCTGAAGGTGTTGGGCACGCCACAGAAGGCATACATGTCACGCACACACACCACTTTCTGCAATGCAAGGTGCATGTGAAAGGGAGACTGGATCAGCTGAGAGGCTGGCAAAAAAGAAGCCTCTCTTACTCGGCTGCCGTGGCTTGCAAAGAAGGCGTGGATGATGGCCGAAGCTCCCCCCTCACCGTTTTCCTGGCCAGCCAGGCAGGACTGCAGCCAGCTGGATGCAGTAAATGAAGAGAGCATCGGTCAGCATCCCCACCTCCTTCCGTTGTTTGTTGTCTCTGTTTCCTTGGTTGCCTCTGTTTCTCAGCTCGCGGCTCACAAAGGAAGGAAGCGGCGATGCTGGTTGGCACTCTCTTCATTTACTGTGGCCCGCGGTGTGCAGTGTGTGTGTGTGTGTGTGAGAGAGACAGCTGCCTCGTTTCCAATGAAGGGGGTGGGGAATCCATGCAATTTCCTCCCTCTGCATGGATTCCCGATCCCCTTCATTGGAAACGAGGCGGTTGTCAAAGAGAAGAGAGTGTGCACCACATGGGCTTCTTCCAATTCTTCATTCCGGCAAAGGAAGTGGGTGGGAGGGGAAGGCCTGGTCCGGACAAGCAGGGTGAGCGAGCGAGCAGCAACTGGGCAGGCAGGCAGAGGAAGTGAGCGAGCGGCAACTGGGTGGATGGGTGGAGCAAGTGGGGGGGGGGTAGGCCAGGGAAGGGAGCATTCCGGTATGGGCCTCCAGAAGAACGAGTATGAGAAGGCACACTAAATTTCACCGACCAGTATGCCTGTACCAATCCGTACTGACCCGTATTGGCTAAAACCCATCCCTGGTGTGCACACTAAAATACATTTTAGTGACATTATAGTCTAGTTAAATACTTTATCTATTACCAAATTCCAAAGCACCCCAAAAAATAAACCAATCTTACCTTTTGTATCATAATAATTCCTTCTTGCGTCTCCTTGTCCACTAAAATTTTGAAAACACCCAAGCCATCACCATCCACAATCTTATATTCCATTTCAGCATTAACCCCTATATCAGCATCTGCAGCCTTTAATCTAGCCACCATTGAAGCCAAAGGAAGTGATTCTGGAACATTATATTGGTACGATCCTATAAAATTAAAAGTGATTAGTGAATCTTTATGGTTCATACATCTAATAATCTATTACCTTCTTTAGTTAACCATAACTAAAATGAGTGCAGTTTTGAAGCAGTGTATTTTGTTTCCATAAGTCCATCTAGGGTTCTCTGCATCTTTTACGCCAACGTTACTCCTTCTATACTACAAAGGCACCATGTATAATACACTATGGAAAAAATACCTAACCCATCAGATGGTCTGGAACTGGAACATCCAGAATTGCTGTCTAAAAGAGGGAATTTCCAGGAATAAACACAAGCAGTTTATACTTCTTAATATCTCTAAAGGGAAAAAAATTCTTTAGGGGAAATTTGAGGATGGGGGAGATAGCCAAGTATGTAATAGCAGTATTGTCTGCTCTGGGATCTCAGTAGGATTTAATTATATGAGAAAGATAGTGATCTGTCCCCATTTATGTAAAACTACATAATGAACACAAGGGATTATTTTTGTTGATTTATTGACAGTTCACTGGAGTGCCACAATCAACTCTTATGATTACTTTTTGGAATAAAAGGTGGAAGGTATGGATTTTTGTGATGGCATATTAATATTTTCTGTTCTTTTAATTCAGTTTACATTTCTTTGAGAATATTGATGCACACATTCATAGCTGAAAATAATGCCTAACCTAAAGTTTCTGTCAAAGGCAAAGCTACTTCCAATGGCATTTTAGCTCCTATAGGCCTCAAATCACTGAAGAAAAATAATTTATAATAAATGAATTTGTAGAATCACAGATAAATCTACAGTGTCTTAAGGAGACAATTTTTCCATGTCAAATAATTGAGATAAATTCTAGTCTTGTTCTGTATTGGATTTTCTTGTGCCTCAAACTGAAATTGATCAGATTACAGATTAAGAAAACAAAAACTGACACCACAAACCATTCCACTTCCAGAAATTGAATCCATTGTATTTTATTATTTGTCTAAGTAATTTAAGATGGGTAAAAATAATAATAATTCCATTTTCTTTTCCACTTGTAAAGATACTAGTTTTAATAATTTGTATATATTCTGCACATTAAGGTAACCTTCTTTTGCAATGGGACTATTAAGAAAAGTAGGGAAATATAATACTTTTGAAAAATAGGATAACTGAAATGTGGAAGCAGACTTCTTTTTCTTATTTGATTTAGCTATAAAACAGTTCTGGTTTTCTCCATATTGATTTTTCCCCTTCCTTCCTTCCTTCCTTCCTTCCATCCATCCATCCATCTATCCATCCATTCATCCATCCATCCATCCATCCATCCATAAGAGACCATAAGAACAAGACTCAAATGAAAAACCAGTTTTGAGACTTTTGGGTTTCCAAAAGATAAGTTGTTACGAATATTAGGGAGTTTTGAAACAAAAGAAAAGGGCAAATATCAGAGTTACATTGTTGGATAATAACCAATTCAAAGTAGAGGGTTGAGTGACAATTGATATTTGCTTTATATTCCAAAATAAATTTTACTATCATCATTGGCATTTCATATTTCTCTAAATCCATGCCATTCTGTCTTCAGTGGCAATTAGGAGATATGAATCCTCAAAGAAAATATATTTGGATGATTCAAGGAAACATTAAGAACTCTGCATTATCAGGATTTATAAAAAAAAAATCTCATACTATATCACTAATAACATCTTTGTATTTCTGTATATAAAAAACAATGAACAGCTGTTGTCTGTAATCAGCATTTTCTATAAGAAACAGCTAAAGAAGCTGAAAGAAATTTAATTCATAATTTGGCTGAAAATTAATTTCAGCCATTAAATAGCTGAATTTTAGCCATTCTAGTAGCATACCAAATTTATTACTGTGCAAATTACTTTTAATTATCACTATAGAAACTTACTGCGTGGAAATCGTGGAGGATTATCATTGACATCAGTCAGGGTAACAGTGACAGATGTGGTCCCAGAAAGACCCCCATTCTGACCAACCATATCCTTGGCTTGAATGACAAGCAAATATTGGTCTTTTGCTTCTCTGTCCATATTGGGAAGTGCAGTCTTGATAATACCTAAAGTATACCAAAATAGTACATAAAGTAGTGGTAACCATCTTGTCAGTTACTAAGCATGAACATACAGCAGCAACATTTGCATTGTATCCCCTCTCTCCCTCCCCAAAAGCATAATACAAAATTCTGGGCTACCATGACTTTAAATTATCATGTATTTCAGTGAGCATCATTCAGAAAGTATGTACTTATATTAAACAATCATTAATTTTAAATATCCAGCAAAGGATATAGAGTCTTTCTCTTGCCCAGTATACTGTATATGACCAAATGATCATCAACCTTTTATCTCCAGAACTTCTTTTAAGCCCAATCAGGTTTATTAGTCCTACTTTACTGTTGCTGATTTTCTTGCTAGCCTTATTTGTTTTGTTTCACTCTTCCGTAACATTATTTACCTTTCCCATACTTAATGTTCTTTCTTTTCTCTATGTTTTAAATGACATATGCACCACTTTTTTTAAAAAAAAAATGTGGGTCACCTGAAACATCCCACAGACTAGGGCTGGGACAAAGAAGTAGATGATTTAATTTAATATTAAAACCAAAATTTCAAAATACAGTCAATATTATCACTTCCTAGGCATTAACTATTTTTTCCTTTGTCATATTAACATGTTGTGTACCACTGCTTTAATAACGTTAAAGAAAAAGAAAATAATGATTCATAAAATGACCCATTTTTTGCTTGGTTGTCAACCAAATATAGGCTATACCAGTTAAAAGACTAACACTGTACATAATACACGTTTTAATTCATGCACCTTAAAATTAAGCTCCCATAACTAAATAGAATATTCTTAATATAACTAGAACTGCTATGAATACTTGCCATACTTTAGTTTTCATTCCATCTGCCCCAAATTCCTATATTTGTGAATGCAGCTGAAGAATATAAGAGCCCTGTTGTTGGTCAGGTCAGGCCAACAACTCACTTAGCTCAGTGTTGTGTTACACAAGGTCCACCCATAAGCATTCAGGAAGCTTATAAGTACATTGAGATTCCCATTCTTTAAAAATTGAAAACTTGCAGTGCTTGAAACTATACAGTTACAGTATCTGCCATGCTGTTAAACTGCAAATTTGAATAGTCCAAATTTAAGATCTGAACACTCAAAGGATTTGGGAATACATTATTGCATGAACATTCAAAATAAACAGTTCCAATATTCTGCAAAGTTAATAGTAATGGGGGGGGGGGAGCTGAAGTTTTGGGGAAAAAATTGAAGGGCCCTTGCAGTCCTTACACTTTGAAGTGTCAAAACTCCAAAAGACTGTTTTATTTCTATAATGTTAAAAGCTTCTGTCAATAACGTACAGTGACAGTTGAGAGACACACCATACAACGGTGTGGATACTTTGGGTTCAATGAGTTACTGCCCTCAAATGGATTATGCCTGGTACAGAAGTTATTTCATTTTTTTAAGGTAGTCATTGGATACAGCAAATAAATTCTTTGCCTCAATCTCTGAGATTTTCACTACTCAAAGTCGCTTACTTTAAGGCTTTTCTAGTGAATTGTAAAAAGAAAAAAGGAAAGAAAAAAGAAATAAGATCACATAACAATAATGTTGCAAACTGGCATGTGTCTTGAGTTTTTTCAATGCTACAGTGTAAACAAGATGGGACTAATAAAAATTAGGTAACCCTGTAAACATCTATGGCAAGAAACTGTAAGAGTTGCAATTCCTCTCAACAAAACAAGGAAAGACATTACATTCCTACTTCCATTACAGTCTATGCACACACAGAGACTGATTTGTTAAACAGAAGTAGTCAAAGCCTTTTTCTCTGCCATCAAAGTGACAACATGGAAGAACAATAGCATTTATCATTCTGTTGCCAAACTCCCATGCTGCCAAAATGAGTTTCTTAAGAATCCCAAACCATAAATGACCCAGTACAATCTTTGGTGCTATTAATAATCTGGTGCCATGCTGTGCATTTAAATGAAGCTATTCTAAATTAGCTAATATCTTAAAAATAAAACAAAGCAAAATCACTCACTATAATTAGAGAACTTTGATGTAGTAGCTGAAGCACTGTATTGTCTGAAGCAGTTTTTGAGCTATCCATTTGGCCATCTCTTTGTCACTGGTAATTACTCTTTGAAATTTAAAAGAAGAGGGAAGAAAGGAACAGAACAACTGTTCTGTTACCATTCAACTATGTAGATAAACATTGGGCAATTAAATATCTCTCCTTTAACTAGGAAGGTTTTCATATTGTTATACAGTACAGCAGGCAGAGATATAAGATTTTATCTCACCATTGTTCCATGTCACCAGTTGAGAAAAGACAAAATGTATGATCAGCTAAGATGCATTGGCCTTCTGTAACATCCTTGATATTTATAAACTCTAGATCCAAATGTACTTCTTTCTGCTTTTTTGAATTCTTTATCATTTCAAATTCATTGAAAATCATTACACAATTTTATTATTAATGTATTTATCAAACACATTTTTATCCGACCATTAAATGACTCTTGGCAGCTTACACAGAATATTAATAAACATCTACCATAGCATCTAAGCCTTGATGCATGATAACAAATAACAATTCACCAATAATAGCAAATACAGACAAGAATCAATCAAAATTAAAAATCAAAGACAGCATCCTAAAAAGCTTAAGGAAAAGTCCCCTGAAACAATTTGTGAAATGTTAGCAGGGAGGAGGTCATCACTGAAAGCAGAAACTTCTTGCTTGGTCCCCAAAACCTCCTGAAAATGTGAGATTTATAACAGAGGTTGTTTTAACTGATTACTGAGAAGAAGCAAAATCAATATAAGACATTGCCTTTTATCCTCATCCCCTGCCAGTTATTCCAAAGAAATAAATTGATTGATGGTATCACAAGCTATGAAGAGGCCCAATAGGATCATGATAAGTGAGAACTCTCCTCTCCAGGCCTCAACATCATCCAAGGAAGTGAGCATTGCTGTTTCTGTCCCATATTTAATCCTGAAAAAAAAGGTAAAAGAGTCCCTGTGGATTTTACTTGGCTAGTCATTGCTGACTATAAGGGGCAGTGCTGGTTTCCATTTCAGGGCATTTAGCCAGTGCTGTCCAAAGACATTTCTGCGGTCATGTGGCAGCATGACATTATGGAGCATTGTTACCTTCCTACCAATTTGTACCTGTTTATCTATTTGTATTTGTATCCTTTGAACTGCTAAATTGGCAGGAGCTGAGATAAAGGCTCACCCCATCATGTGAAACTCGGATCTCAAACCCGGGCTGCCCACTTTCCAGCTGACAAACCTAGCATCTTAAGCACTGAATCACTGTGTCACCCATTTAGGCCTAAATCCAGACAGAAAATGGTTCAAATAGTTTGTTTCCTTTAGGGCAGGAATGTCGTATTCGTGGAGCATGGGCTGGATGTGTCACATGCTGCCCCTCCACCCCCAATTTAGTTAAAGGAGGGAAATAATGACAAATCATGTGACAATGTGACAACATGAGTTTGACACTCCTGCTTTAGGGTGTTCAAAGTTGATTCACCAGTATCAATTCTATTATTCAACACAGTTGATCCAAGAATGGCCTCTTTAGACCTTTGGCAAAAAAAAAGTCAGATCTTCTTGGTAACAGTTATTCTTAGGATAAGTTAAAAGAAAGAGAATAGCTTAAAGTTATGGACAGAGGTATAAACTGAATAAATCTATGAGCCCCTCATAAAACATTGCTCCTGCTTCAGCATACTAAACTTTTATCTGCTTATTTCTAGAAAAGTGAAAATGGATATTTGTGCTGCTTTATGGCTTAGAGAATTGATACTACTAAGATCAGCAAGTGCAAATTAATATTGATCCCCTTCCTCGCTCAGGAAAACAAAGTGAAATGTGGAAGAAACAAAGTGAATGTTTTTATGCTCTCTATCCAAATACTTTTCTTGATCAATGCAAGAATATTCCATCTTTCCATAAACAGAAAAGCACATCATGTTGAGCAATCACATTGGGTATAAATTTAATATTTCAATAGTACTTGCAAAATTCAAGGAGTGGCATGTGTGAAAGAATCAAAGCACATGCAGTGGCAAAATATATTCACAACCTATTGCCATTCTTTTTATATTAAGGGGTGCTCACAAACTGGTGTTAAACAATATGGGTTTTTCAGCTGCCGTATTTGGATACAATAAACAATAACAAAAGAAGGCTAATGTTGCATATAACAAGGATCTTCTGTTCTAGAGATTTTGACAGGCCTTACCCTTTGCTTGAAGTCCTAGACATACAGGAACATGTTTCTGTTAGCAGCAATTATCCTAATGTACAAATAACTTTTTAAAAAAAAATCTGACCCCAACATGAATTCATGTGAATTTACATTCCTGTTTGGTGATTCTGCTTTGATCTGGATTTAAATCTTGGGCTTTGACCTTTAAATCATTTTGAAAAGCCCTTTCTTATGATTCCTATTTATTCCTACCAAGAGACATAGGGCATTCTTTGATATCATCCAAGGGCAGCTCTAACAATGGAGTTCTGTGACCTTTTTATTTCTTACACTCATAATACATAACAATATCATAGTATGAAGTAATGTAATATAATGTACATGATGACATCATTCTAAGTACTGTCATGTTTTTAGCAAATATGGGAAGTTCTTTCCAGATGACCATAGATTCTTGATTTTCTCCTCAGAAATTTTAGGGCATAAATTGCCGTAATAATTTTAAAAAAGTATTCTTACAAATACCATGGATATAATTTGGTAATAAAATACAATTTTTACAAAAAAGTGAAATGTTTGAGTGATACAGTGCAGTCAGGTGTAGAAACATATCTTCACAAAGACAGCATTTGTGGAAAGCTTTTCAAATATAAAGCAATACAGAGCTTTGAGAGTTTCAGAGCATACTGATGAATGAGAAAGGGAAAATGCATAAAGAAATGAGTGAGACTGCAAGAATAAAAAATAAAAATGAACTGAAATAATATTAAGTATTTACCTATTTCAGATATATACTTGGAACACATTTTAGGCTTGTGATAATAATTTCTTTTTACTTGCAGTAACACATCAATAATCACATTCTGAATGCCTAGTCCCGTGATAACGAACCTATGGCATGCATGCTGGAGGTGGCACACAGAGCCCTCTCTGTGGGCATGCGTGTTGTCACCAGCTGCTATTCTGGTTTCTGGTGCTCAGATGCGCACCAGCCAGCTGGACTTCGTGGATGCCAGAGCGCCAGGAAATGGCCTGAAAATGGCCAAGAAACAGGCCTTTTGGGAGACATTATTGAGCTGTTTTCAGGCCATTTTGGGGGGCATTTTCAGACTGTTTTCCAGGCCTCTTTAAGGCCATTTTTGGGGGGCATTCTTGGCCCAAATATTGTCTGAAAAGGGCCTGGAAAAATGACCCCCAAAAGGCCTGAAAACAGCCTAAAAACGGCCATAAACTGACACAAAAGTAGGCATGCATGCGCCAGCCAGCTGGTCTTTGGGTTCCCAGTGCTCCAGCGCATGCAAAGACCAGCTGGCTGGCACATGTACATGCCGGAAACCCAAAAACTAGTTGGTCAGCATGCACATGACAAAAAGCAGGCATGCACACTGGCCATCTGGTCTTTGGGTTTCCGGAGCTCTGGCATACGCACATACACGCACATTCCTGTTTGGGCACTCGGTGCCGAAAAGGTTCATCGTCATTGGCCTACTCCAATCCATAATCAAGAGTTTGAAGTTTGAAGTTTGAAGTTTTATTTTATTTATATGCCGCCCTATTCCCTAAAAAGGACTCAGGGCGGCGAACAACTCCAATGGGAAGGGGAACATGCAAATACAAAATAGACGTTTAAAATGACCAACAACCACACCTGTCGAGAGGGGAAGGGAGCTCATCAACCCCAGGCCTGCCGACACAGCCAGGTCTTAACGGCTTTTCGGAAAGCCAGGAGAGAGGTGAGGGTCCAAATCTCCGTGGGGAGTTCATTCCAAAGGGCCGGAGCTGCAACAGAGAAGGCCCTCCCCCGGGTCGTAGCCAGATGGCATTGGCTGGTGGATGGAACCCGGAGGAGGCCGACCCTGTGCATGGTGGAACTACATTTCTCCTCTTTCTTTCCTCTTTCTTCATTAAGTCTTATATTCAAGGGGACAAGCCACTTTTTCTTTTAAAAAAGGACCTTGTTGTTAAAGATCTATTGGCACTGTAAGGTAAAATTGGCTTTCCTATTAGGAAGAAAAAATCTATTTCTTTAAATGACTGATGCTGGGATGAAATAATTGTCCTAATCATTCCTCCTAAGTTTCCCTCCCTTCCAAAACAATCTTTAAATTTCCCTAAATGTGCTACCCATGTTGCCTTGAAAGCCCTACAAGAAGTTTTCTATCTTCAGAAGCAATTGACATTTTAATCTAGTTACCCAAAGCCAATTTCAATTTCTAGTACAGTACACTAATATATGGAAGCAAGGGGAGCAATGTGGAGGGCAGGTGGTCCTTTTTCTTTGTCTCCAGCACCAGAATGTCATGGGCTAACTCTGCTGAATGGAAACAATCAAGAGAAAGTAATGTGTGATTGGTTCCTCTCCTTTCAAGGAGGAAATAACTGTGGAATGTGTTTTGAAATAACAATTTAATTGTGTAACTCCAAAAGTCTTCAGTGACTTTGAGATCCTTATGTATGGTACATGTTACAACTTTAATTATATGTGTTTGACTCTCTGATATTGACATAAATAACTGGCCAATGTGGTTTCTCACTTCCTTAATCTCTGCCTATCAGAACACAGTTGGGATGGCAAAACTGACATTACTTGGGACATTCATTCACTTTCTCAGCACTTCATTTCTTTAATACATTAAGCTATAAATCCTAACTTCATTCTTCCTTGCAGTAACTTCTGTGCTCTCCTGTTCACACAACTGGGAATTCAACTCAGCACTAAGCATTCTAAATATAGACTCATGACTGACCTTATTTTTATAGTTTGCACTACTGAAGCAGATTTAAGTCTCTTGACAATGAAGGATTGGGTGCCAGGTTAATATTTAATTTAATATTTAACATCCTAAAAATAGAGATCAGCTGGAAAGACTACCATTTTTTGTATTGCTATCACGGTTATTGTTATTTTTTGTATGCTGGTATGAATCCACCAGGAATATGAAGGTATAGAAGTGAATAAAGCAAATAAATAAATAAATAAATAAATAAATAAATAAATAAATAAATAAATAATCAATTATAGCACTTTCTATGTTCAATCTCCTCCTCTTTAATTTATTATACAACCTCTGCAATTATATAACCATATGTTGTACTTTTTGACTTCTGCTGCCTACTCTAACTAAGGCAGATCATTGATGGTAAGCCATAATCATCGCAACCAAGACTTGCAAGTAACCAGGAGGTCCTTTTGAGAAAGGGCCAGGTTTGTCCCCAATTATCCTAACCCACCAAGCACCAAATAAAGGACAGTCATCAGAAGTGGCACAGTTATATCATAAACTTTAACCAAAAATCCTAATCAGACTAACACCCAACCAAAACCAATTATGAGAGGTTCCTTCCAAGGAAAGGCCAAGTTTTGTAACAATTATGTCAGCCATCCTGACATCAGAGGTGGTATTCTGCCGATTTGGACCAGTTCACCCATTTTACCCACCTAGAAAGGATGGAAACCTGAGTCAACCTTAAACCTGTGAGATTTGAACTGCCAAACTGCAGGCAGCTGGCAGTCAGCAGAAGTAACCTGCAGTACTGCACTATAACCAGAGGTGGTATTCTACCTGTTCGGACCGGTTCTCCCAAACTGGTAGCAGAAATCGTGGGTGGTCCCGCCCACTTGCCCTTGCTCTATAGCATCCCATTTAGGTACCTTTTTTAGCCAAAAGTGTATGCACGGAAGGCTGAGTGCATGCGCGGACAGGTAGGGAAAGTAAGTGAATACCACCCCTGACTCTAACCACTGTGCCTCCGGGGCTCCTTATGGCAGGAACATGGTAGTTATTTTGGACTTCTTTCTTTAAATATGGAAGTATATCTGAAAGACTAACGCAATGGATCACAGATTGCTAGTTATAGATAAAGGCACAGGAAAATATTTACCTGTCTTTGGTTCCACAGAAAAATAAGGCTGACCTTGGAGGATGCTGTAAACCACTCTGGCACTGTTGCCATATGTAGGGTCATCTGCATCGGTTGCTGTTACTTGTACCACAGAGGTTCCTGGAAATGTTCAGAAATAATAATGAATTTGTTAAAGTTTGTCATGAAACAGAGAAACAGAATATTGTGTTTCTGAGGTGAGCATTTTTAATGATAATAATAATACAGCTCCAAACCATGTTGATATGTATGTCATTTAGATTACACCGAACTTCTTTGATGCTTTTAACATCAAACGAGTTGATAACAATTGTCAGTTATTCATCTAATGTAATTCTTGAACTGCAAAATCGGATAGTGCCTGAAATAAAAGACATCTTCCATTTGCTCCCAGAGAAAATGCACATGATACAAATGAGTCAAGTCAATGTCAAGGCAATTCAGCAATGTATCCATCCATAAGACTTTAATATTGATCATTTAAAAAAGATTTTGTGCTATAAAACTTGTAGTATCAGTCTTTTCCTGCTATTAGAAGCAATTATTCCAGAGCAGAAAATGGAGTTTTGCAAGCATGTGTCAGAAAGGTATGAATAAGTGTCATCTATGTTCCTGAAGTGCATATGAAGGTAGGAATGCACAGATTGATGATAGCTGCCTTGACGCTCCAGGGAATTGTTAAAATGGAAGAACCAGAGACAAAGAGAAACAGAGAAACTGCACATATTGTCTGTTGTGAGGAGTAAATGTTGAAAAAAGCCAAAATGACTGTATAGGCCTTTGCCTACTTTGTTGTATGAAAAAAATTGGATATGTTAGGAAAAACATTCAATTATTTTAAATGGAGTATCCAAGAACTAAATAAGGTAAAAGAAAAGATATAGGATAAGAATGGATTGGCCCTTGAGGAATGTGAATTAATACAAAAGTGTATAATCAATATGAAAGAGTTACATTGAGGTGGTTTGATAATCTAGGAAAAAATGAATCAGGCTCAAATAGAGAAAAAAAATTAAAGGGGTTAAAAGGAGAAAAGAGAATAGAAAATCATGATTTGATGATGTCAGTGTTGTAAAAATCTTAAAAAGGGAAAAGTTTAACTAAATATGAATTGGTCTATGGGCAGGAGATAAACAAGGATAGTTTACAAGAATGCAAAAGTTATAATAACATACGGTTGGTGTATATGTTTGCCTTTCATATCTCAAGTCTTTAATTCTATAGCATAGTATTTCTTATTCATTCATTCGTTTGTTTGTTCATTCATTTTTGCACTTTGAATAATAAAATGATTTATGCCGAAATGCCAATAGTGTGGTATATATGAATATATGGCATCTCAATATGTGCCAGAAAAGTTTTGTTTTCTTTCTTAAGTCTGTAAGTACTATGCAGCAAAATATTATGATTAACAATTCTAAATAAGCATTGTTTCAAGATTCTAAATAAGTACAAAAATAATATATTATATGTCCCTTATTATTATCTATCCTCTTACTTATGAAAATGGTTGTATACTTTTGTTTCTTTAATAAAGAATTTCTCAAATATTTCCAACAAATAAAATTGCAAATGGCAACACATATATAATGTTTGCAAGCATGTTGATATGTTTATCTAGTCTGTTTGGAAGGATATGGCAATGCAATTATGACATTAAAGATAAAAGTTCCCCTCACACATATGTGCTAGTCATTCCTGACTCGAGGGGACGTTGCTCATCTCTGTTACAAAACTGAAGAGCCAATGCTGTCTGAAGATGTCTCTGTGGTTGTGTGGCCAGCATGACTAAACGCCAAAGGTGCACGAAATGCTGTTATCTTCCCATCAAAGGTGGTTCTGATTTTTCTACTTGAATTTTTACATGCTTTCGAACTGCTAGGTTGGCAGAAGTTGGGACAAATAACAGGAATTCATTCTGTTACATGGCGCTAGGGATTCGAACTGCTGAACTGCCAAACTTTCTGATCGACAAGCTCAGTGTCTTAGCCACTGAACCACTGTGTCCCCTAGTTATGCTATTAGGGCAAACTATAAGGCAGAGTTCCAGATTTTATTCCCCACTGTGATCTAGAAAGTCCATAGCAGGGATCACATCCCACTTACTGATATACGTAAGTAACCACAATATGCATTTGGTACTACCTAAAAACACATTTGGATTCTGCAGAGCCTTCCTATTTTAAGGGCCTTTGTACATCCTTTGTCTCTGTCACTGCTGCCTATCTCTGACCCAGGAAATGCACTAACCTTGATATGACACTTACTTAAAACAAGCTTATTTTATCACATTTAAGGAATAAGTCATTTGAGAACAAAAGTGCCTGTAGAAAATTATTCCCTTGGGCAGCATGACCAAAGAAAAGGATTGCTGAAGCTGTAATTAAATCTGTGGAGGATTCCAAGTTGCCTGGTTGTGTACTAGAGAAACCTTTTTCTTTCCATCTAGACTCTATTCTGTTAGAAGATAAAATCAAATCAAATCTTTATTGCGGTCATAGAACAGCATAACTGCTAGAAGATTGTTTTCCCCAAATACATAATCAAGTTAGCCTTTAGGTACGTTGTCCTAAATAGAGAGTGTTCTAAAAAGATTGCTGATGTGGGAGTAATAGAAACAAAGTCAGAGTTTTTCACCAGAAGACAAATTGTAAAGCAAAGAAACAAAGGCTTGTGGCAGACAGGAGAGGGGAGAAAAGATATATAGACAAGGAAAACAGCTATGTAATGATATTGATACCTCAGTGTACAAGGAGGAACAAGAGTGAGAAGTGAGGGAACTTGGAAAGCTATAAAGAAAGGAGGGAGACATTAGAGGAAGGGTGAATTATTACAGACTTTCTTTATAATCTGTCTAAAACCGTCTGCAGGAGCAGTGTAAATTTTCAGAGATATCCAGAAACAAAACAAAACAGAAGAGGTGCCCATGGACTCAGCAGGACTTTACAAGACAAAACTGTAAATTACAAACTCCCAAAGTAGGTTCACATGAATAGCTGCGTGAATAAACTACCTCTCCAATGATTCTCCTAATCTATTCAAGTCTACCTACAGAAGAAATGCAGGGGCAGGTCAAGCTAAACTGTACCAGCAGAGAGATTCCAACCTTAAAAATGAGAGGAAATGAGAGGGATAGTCCAGCAGCAACTAAGCTGATATTTTGCCAAGGCGAAACCTTGAAAAAGCAAATAAAATAAAATGCTGCCAATTTAAAAGAGAATGTCCAGGATAATGAAAAAAAAAGAAGGGGGGTAAATGCTAATATAGGCATTTAAAAATTTAAAATATGTATGTAGGTATAGATGTATGCAGAGGGACACGGTGGCTCAGTGGCTAAGATGCTGACTTTGTCGATCAGAAGGTTGGCAGTTCAGCGGTTTGAATCCCCAGTGCCGCATAATGTTACTTGTCTTAGCTTCTGCCAACCTAGAAGTTTGAGAGCATGTAAACATGCAAGTAGAAAAATAGGAACTATCTATGGTGGGAAGGTAACAGCGTTCTGTACGCCTTTGGCATTTAGTCATGCTGGCCACATGACCACAGAGACGCTGCTCTTTGGCTTAGAAATGGAGATGATCACTGCCCCCTAGAGACAGAAATGAGTAGCACACATGTGCATCTTTACCTTTACAGATGTATGCATGTATGTATGACATGTATATCCAGCCTGATTGTCTCTAAACATAAGCAGAATGCTTCCAATGAAATGGCCTAAGAATAAGGTTCTTGGAAAATGGAACAAAGACTAATTTTGTTCAGAATCAATTGTTGGACAAATTTTTTTAACTTTTTTCATCCCAATATGTATAGGCACAGATATATACACACATACAAATCCAGAAAAAGATCACCTTCTGGTGAGCACTAGCTACTTTTACTGCTATCAATAATGGCCCACAGTTCTGTGCAATTTCTCTGTGGGGAAAAAATCATGGAAAAGTTCTCCAATTACTCTGTCCACAAACTGGATAGAGAAATTACTATCAGGAAGATTAAATATACTAAGTATGCACAAGAAGCCTTTATTTTATGATCTTTCCTTTAAGGTCAAAACTTTCAGTTTAGAGAATTTAACGCTAATACTTTCCATGCTCTGTGTCGTCAAAGAACAGCTTTTTACAAGTTTAATTCCAGGAAGGAGGAGTTGTCAACATTAATAATAATGATAATGATATGGTTGTTGAGGGCTGAAGCATACAGTTTATTGATATTGCTGTACCAGGAGATGCCAGAGTCAAAGAAAAAGAACTGGAAAAAATCACCAAGTATTGTATACCTGGCAATGGAAACTATATGGCTATGCATGAAACATGTAACAGTGATATCCATTGTCATTGGGGCACTTGGCACTATGTCCAAGAATCAATACATTAAAGCTTCCTGCAACAACACTAGCAGAACTGCAAAAAACTGCACTACTCGGAACATCATACATTTTAAGAAGATACTTGGTCGATAACCTAGGATTCTGTAGCAACCCATATCAACCATTAGCACCAGTCAATGGTATTTGTGACACAATTTTAAATGTTCAGTTAACTTGAGTGTCATATTTAATGAATTAAGTATATAATAATAGTAGTAGTAGTGGCCTTTATTGTCATTTTCATCATGTATACAACGAAATTGGTTTAGCCTCTACTGGTGCAATCCATAACAAAAAATACAAGGCAACATGAATAGTATAGAGAATAATCCTTATACAAGTAATTAGGCGGGAGACACTAGTCATATGTTTCCATATGTATGTGGAGTGATTGTGATTATGTTTAGAAGTCTGACAGCCACCGGGTAGAAGCTGTTTTTAAACCTGTTTGTCCAGCTGGATACTTTGATGTCTTCTGTCTAATGGTAAAAGTGAAAACAGACCCTGGCCAAGGTGTGAATTATTCCTAAGAATCTTCCTTACTCTTGCTTACAATTCACATGCTGAAATTTACCTTCTGTATTTGTTTAAAAATTATTAAAAAGCAACATACACTGACAGCATTCTATATATTATACTCCCAAGTTTTGTATTTTATATCTGGGCAACTGGATAAAAGAATGGTAATCTAAAATTTCAAACTGGATTTATATAAGTGTTGTGCTATCTGCAGTAAATGTGATATGAGGTCATACTGCAAAGTTCCTAACATCTCCTTATTCTTTCTCTTTTAAAAAATATTATGACCATTATTTAGTGCTCTTTCCTTTGTTCTCCTGAGTACAATGTTGCCATTCTAGAATTTATAATCTCTCTTGGAACCACAGCCATTGCTCTTGAGACTCGCATTTACTGACAACAGTCTTTTACAAATACCTCCAGCAATCAGTTCTATTTTTACAGTTAGTAATTCTTGAGGAAGTCACAGAAGCATATATAAACTTCAGTGACAGCCTCTACAATTCCACTAGGGAAACTGTATAAATCCAGAAGTTCACCTACAGACAATATCATAGATTTTGCCAACCCCGTTGCTGAACTTCAGGAGTCAAATTAAAAGAAAAAGAAAAATTAGACTCCTGACTCAATCCATATACATTTTTACGTGTGAAACTTCTCCCAATTGTATAAATATATAGAAGACAAGAACAAGGTTTTTCTAGCCAGAAAAATACTGAATGTTTTGCTGAATTTTTTAGGTATTAAAAAAGGATTTAAGCATATATATGTCTCACTTTTATGTAACAGTTTTTAATAAAAAAATGATTTAGGCAGACTTAACATTTCTTCCAGCTTGTACTCACCAATATTTTTATTGCTGAAGTGTATAAGGATTTCAAATCACCGTATTATAGTAAAAGTTACCTGGGAACCAATAAAACAAAGATTCTCCTTTCCACTCTTTAGGTTTAACACATCATGTCTTCAGTTCCTAAAAGCATACTCATCTTTTCTAAAACTAACACATTTTCATTTTATTACTTTGTTATTCTTTTTTTTTAAGTCCTGGATTCCAGACTCTAGAGATATCAGTGTGGATTGAGTGAGCGATGGAGAATTTAATTTGAACATACAATAGGTATCATTCTGCCATTATCTTTATTTTTTTTAATTACAGTTTCATTTTTCTCCATAAAAATCCAAGGACATGTAGAAAGTGTTGGCCTATGGTTAATTCATGTGCAAAATTATTTATGTACAATAAGAAACCAAACTGGAAGCAAAATATGAACTTTAAGAAATGAACATATTCCATTAGATAAATGTAAAATATGAAAAAATAGGATAATGATATTTTTAAATACTGGTGCCTTTCTATAATCAGTGCTATAATCTAAATAACCAGAATGTTATTTAAGAATTAAAGATGTCTTAAGCCTTTAAACATTCAAAGAGATTGGTAGTTTTTAAGCCTTAATATCTCATTTTGGCTAAAATTACTTTTACTGTCCTCAATACCCAATTAATAAAGTCCCTGTCATGTATCTAATTTTAAAATATGTGAGGTAGTTACTTCATTTCTCCTTAGTATTTCATGATTGCAGGAGATGTTTAATTAGAAATGGTGTCATATAAATAAACCATGACTTACTGTGACTATATAAGATAAATGTCACACAAGCAGTTCATGAAGCTAAATTCAGTATTAATGCAGTATTAAATATTACTTTAACAGTAACCACAAAGGCATTTAAATATATCATTCTATGAAACTTGAATTAGATTTAATGTTCTGTAATATACAAAACTCCTGAACTATATATAATCCCATTTAGATATTATTTTCTAGTAATTTCTCTGCCTTTTGTTAGACTTCCTTTGTAGAAGAATTGCAGTTTTGCTGTTTTTGCCATCTAAAGAATACTTATATACAAAAATAACTTCTATTTGCAAAAGAACAAGTAAAATGGTTTGTATGCATGGTAGAGCTATATGGATTTCTATCTCAATATAATTTTTAATAGAGTATAATTTCCACTTCAATTACATAACATGTAAAACCTTACAATTAATAAATGCTACATGAAAAATATACTGATTGAGTGGTTCAGTGAAATGCGGTGGATATAGTATACTTGGATTTCAGTAAGGTATTTGACTGTTCACAACCTACTCTGTGGTAAGCTAAAACAATGTGGGATAAACAGCATCACCATCAGATGGATGTTTTAACTGGCTGACAAATAGCACTCAATGTGTAGTCCTCAATAGAACTACATCTACACAGAAAAATGTAAGAAGTGTGGTACTCCAAGGTTCTGATTTAGGCCCAGTACTTTTTAATATCTTCATAAATGATTTAGATGAGGGAATAGAAGGGGAACTCAACAAATATGCAGACAGCACTAAACTGGCAGGAATAACCAACACTTCAGAAGGCAGAAGACAGGCCCAACAAATTCAACTAACTTGTATCTATCTAATGCAAAAAAAATAATGTACATTTTTACATTTAGACAAAAAAAAAATCAAATGTGCAGGTATAGATTAGTGAAACCTGGCTCAAAAGCTATAACTGTGAGAGGGATCTTGGAGACTCAGATGACACTAAATATAAGACAGCAATTGTGCACAGCAGTCAAAAAAAGCCAACACAATCCTAGGTTACATTAACAGAGGGATAGAATTAACATTACGGGAAGTATTAGTATTGCTTTATAAAGCCTTAGTAAGACCACACTTAGAATATTGCATCCAGTTTTGGTCACTGTATTATAAAAAAGATGTAAAGACTCTGGAAAGTGGACAGAAAAGAGCAAAAATATGATTAGGGAGTTGGAGGCTAAAACACATGAAGAAAGGTTGGAGGAATTTGGTTTGTCTAGTCTAGTAAAAAGGGGTGATATGATAGCAGTGTTCCAATATTTGAGGGGCTGCACCAGAAACGAAGACAAGAAACAATGGATGGAAAATAATACAGGAGAGAAGTAACCTAGAACTAAGGAGAAATTTCCTAACATTGAGAACAATTAACCAATGGAATAGCTTGCCTTCAGAAGTCATGAGTGCTCCATCACTGGAGGATTTTAAGAGACTGGACAGCCATTTATCTGGAATGGTATATGGCCTCCAGCTTGTGCAGGGGGTTGGACTAGAAGACTTCCAAATTCTTTCCAACTCTGTTATTCTGATTCTTCACCATAGCTTCAGAGAGATACGCAAAGTAAGCTCAATATTTTTCTATTTGTGTTTAAAATGTTCTATGTATACATGGAAGAGTACATCACATTTTGACATATGATTTGCCACTTGTTTCTTTCTCACCAGGTGAAGAAACACATATTTGATACACATATTTGAAAGTGAAGAAGAAAAGATGGGGCAAAGCTCCAAACTACAATATATTAATATAGATATGAGTAGGATTCAAGCTGGTGTGTCCTGAGCATTATCTAAGTAAAATTTGTTTAGGTATTAGGACCTAAATTCCAGAATGGTGCTTATGTTTATCAAGGGAGCATCCATAAGCATGTTTAGATATTGCTAGACCACCATAGAGACTATTTTATAATAGACTAGTAATCAGTTACTCTTCCTAATTAGGAACCTGCAAATTAGAGGTAACAGTAATAACCAGCTTTCTGTAGCATTGGCATTCAGAAAGTTGTTAACAAGACTGCACCCTGCCCCCTTTTTTAAAATAGGTATGGCAGTTCAATGGTCATTACCTTAACTAAACAGGAATTCCAGCCCACTACACTTAAGACAGTTGACTCTGTTCCTGTATCAAGATGATGAAAATATTATTTTCGTCACTGAAGTTGCTTTCAGAAGACATCTACTGGCTCTTACTGTAGAGAAGAATTGCTTACAATTAACTACACCAAAACTAAAATTATGGTCTTTTCAAGGGAATTGAAATGCCGTAAGCATCAATGGCAAATGAACAACAATATTACAGACCAAGTTTCATCTTTTAAATATCTCAGCACACTATTCCAGCAATCCAGCAAGAACTAATTAAAACTATTTCTAATACAGCTAATATTAGTGCTAAAGCTACACTCAGCTTTTTTTGATGCTACAGGAGGTAAGAATGCACTTGCTACCATAACACTTTTCAAAGCTAAATCTGTCTCCAAAATGTTATATGGTTTGCAGGTATGTGCATCCAGTAACCTAAAATCCCTTGATACAATGCAGCACAAATTCTTGAGAATGCTTCACTCAGAAACTGGGTCGAGTTCCTTGGATTTCAGGGCCCATGTAAGTGGCTCTATTTTGGGCTTGAGCTTCAGTTTTCCAGTAATTCCCCAACTTTCATGATTCTTTTTAATAATTTTCCCCTGTTTGGAAGCTAGGTTACAAAGTGTCTTACCGTATATCATTATGTTTCCTAGCTTTGGGAATTCCAAAAGCTATAGCTGTAATGTAGCAGCAGGGGATCACATATCTCTTCACATAGAACAGGAGATATCAGGCCACCGTCACTGGCATTATATAAACGGGAGATCTTTCCAGCCAGCAAGCTAACGTCACCTGCGATCGCATCATAGAAATTCCTCTTTAATCTCATTTAATGTCTTGCCCTCTGCATTATCGGAAATAACTTATAATAATATTCCTTTGTAGATCAAACCTGTTTCTGTGCTTTGGAGGAACCTGAGATCCTAGCATACATGTTCCTTTGATACTTTATAGTAAGCTACATTCGATCTTTATACTTTCATTTGACAATAGACATCTCTTCTGTCTGGAGGACAACCCTAGTTGTTCCTTGCTACCAACAGTTTCAAGAGAGCTGCAAAATTTCTCAACTGAAGTTGCTCTATGTAGAAAAGTATTTTGTTAATTTTATGATTTCATACAGTATACATAAACTTATGTTCCTGTGTTATTACCTAATACTAAGATATTAAATAGATATTGACCCAGCAATTCAAAAGCGGGCAACCACAAGTAGATAAATGAGTTTAGCTCATTAAGAAGAGACTGGACATCCATTTGTCTGGAATGGAAAAGGTCCCCTGTTTGTGCAGGTGTTGGACAACTTAATGGGGACAGGAAATGAGATTTTAACTGGTTTTTTCCCAGGCAGTGGTGATGTCACCATTCCATCATTTCAACCCAAAAGCGCTTTGGTACTCAAAATATGACAGCAGTAGTAGTAGTAATAGTAGTAGTAGCAGCAACAGTGATAGGTAGAGTTCTAGCATTTTATTTTAATTTTTTTAAATTATTAATGTAATTATTTGTTTTTTAGCATTCAGGTGCCACTTTTAATATCCTACTATCTGTAATTATTGTACTATAACAACATATACTCCTGATAATATCCTAGCAAGTTTTCCAGCTTCTAAGCATTTTATTCATCTTTGTGAATACTGTCTGTATTTTCTGTCATGGTTTTCTGCTTGTTGCCTCTGACTCTTTTAAGATGTCAACATTTAATTTGGTGGTCAGAGACTATAATGAAAACAAACAAAATCTTGTAATCTCCCAAAGCGCTCAGACTGCCCATGGCATGCTCCAAAAAATGCAAAATGTAACTGCTGGCCAAAGAATCTGGGGAACAAGACTCAGAGAAAATATTTGATCTTTAAAAACAAGACCCCTGACAAAATGTGCTGCCACCTTTTCAATAAAGAAATGTTTTTAAATGCTGCCTTGGACTTAGACCCTGCCTCATTTTTTTTTCTCTTTGATGTCAACAAGTTACTGCAAGGTTAAAAGACCACACTTTCATTTAGAGAAAAGTTATCAAGCAGATTTATCTGCAGTTTGCAGATGTTGGTGGAAGTCACTATTCACGCATATAGTTGACATAACTAACCCAAGGTTGTCATCAAGGAAAAATGTCCATAATGTCCTGAAGCAGGATTGTAGGTTTTTTTCCCTCAGAAGAATCTCTAAATGGACTGGGTAAACAAGCAATAGATGAAAAATATCCAAGTACAGGTGTTGGTGCACAAAATGCAACCCTCCTGGAATATAACTGGCATCATAATAAAGGAGACTATCAAACCAGGCATAGAAGCAATTATTCTGACAAGAAGAGGCAAAAATCCTAGTACAGTGATGGCGAACGTATGGCACGTGGGCCACCAATGGCACACATAGCCATTTGTAAGGGCACGCGAGGCGCTGCCCTGTCAGCTGGCCAGTGCGCATGCACCCGCTGGCCAGCTGAGTTCACTCTTTTTTAAAGCCATTTTTCACTCTCCCCAGGCTCCAGAGGCTTTATAGGAGCCTGGGAAGGGCGAAAAGAGCCTCCCCCACCCTCTGGAGAGCCTCTGGAGGCTTCATGAGCTTCCCTGAAGCTTCCGGAGTGCAAAAAACGGCCCTACAGGCAAATTGGAAGTTTAGGAACGGACTTCCTGTTTGCTCGGAGGGTCATTTTGACTGCTCCCGAGGCTTCAGGGAAACCTTCTGAAGGTCCCTGAAGCCTTCGGAGCACTCAAAACAACCCTCCAAGCAAACTGGAAGTGACTTCCGGTTTGCTCAGAGCGTCGTTTTGACTGCTTTGGAGGCTTCAGGGAAGCCTCCTGAAGCCTCCGGAGGGCTTCCGGGAGGGCGGGGAGGCTGTTTTCACCCTCCCCAGGCTCCTATAAAGCCTCTGGAGCCTGAGGAGGCTGAAAAAAGCATGCAAAAATGGGGGGTCGTGCCTGTAGTGCGTGCATGCACACTGGGGGGGTCACACATTGCATTATGGGTGTGGCACACCCGCACACAACCACCTGCACTCCCCCCACTTATGACACTCAAGTCAAAAAAGGTTCGCCATCGCTGCCCTAGTATGTATCATTTGATCAACAACATAGCGGAGAGAATGTTATGAGAATACTAGATGCAGTGGTGTGTGTCTTGCTCGATGTGTACACAGATAGAGCGATATGAATTATCTCTGAATCAGAGATGTGGAAACTGTGGGGGGGGAGGGGTGAAGACACATACCCAGAAGCAATAGGGAAAGATCAGGGTGGGGATTTTTGTTTGTTCTCTTTTCTAAAAAATTGAAAATAAATAAATTACAAAATATTTCCAATTTTTTTTCTTTTAAATGCCACATAGCATGGCTAAAGCGTCAAATAAAGTGGACCATGTTTGGAAATACAACAAATTATAATCATAATAATTAACATGTAAAAAGATAGAAAAGCTTGTCACAACAGAAGATTTCAGATACCCATGACACTGGAAAAACAAAAATAAAGTCTCAGGAAAATGAAAAGACACAGCATTCCTAAAACCTGATAGCTTAATGTTCTTAAAATTAAGAACATTTTAAAATAAATTCATGCCAGCTTACAATCAGTGTCAGAACCAAATATATTTTCAATGTTATATAAGAAACAAATCATTATAATCCAACGCATTTAAAAGTCACCAGATTGGGAAGAGTGATTTAAAATTGTGAAATCCTCATAATACTTGCTTCAGGGAAGATTGCAAATCAACATAGGGAATGAGAAAAAAATAATACTAATTAAAATTTTAAGAATAGACATAAATAATGTTCAGAATCAAAATAAAATTTTCAAAGTTGTTTGTTCTGAACTTCAAGAACAGTTCAGTAAAAATTCAGTAAAAATCTTTATTTATCTATCTGCCTATCTATCCATTCCATAGACCAATGATGGGATTCAAAAATTTTCACTACTGGTTCTGTGGGCATGGTTTGGTGGGCGTGGCAGGGAAAGGATACTGTAAAATCTCCATTCCTACCCCATTCCAGGGGAAGGTTACTGCAAAATCCCCATTTCCTCATAATCAGCTGGGACTCAGGAGGCAGAGAATAGATGGGGGCTGGACCAGTCAGAGGTGGTATTTTCCGGTTCTCCGAACTACTCAAAATATCAGGTACCGGTTCTCCAGAATTGATAAGAACCTGCTGAATACCACCTCTGCCACAGACAGCTTAAAATATGTAAAATACAATTTCTTTCTATTTTTAAGAGAAGCCACTTTCTTTAAATAGACATTTGGAAAATGTGGTGTGATTTGTGCTTAAAAATCCTTTAAAATTATGTACCCTCTCCTTTTAGAGGAACTGTGTCTAACCCCAGCCCAAGGGATGCATGTAGCCCTGGACAGCTAGTAATGCAGCTCCACAAAATTTACACATTAAAATAGTATACTGTATATTTGATATCCAGCTCAAGTTAATTCCTCTTCACTATATGGTCCAGGCAAGCCAAAAGGTTGGACTGCCATGATCCAGAGCATATCTACAAGCATCTTCAAGAATATCCCACAGTTTCATCTCCATTTCTTCTCCAGAAGTTATTTCTTTTTGTCTAACTTGGCTTTGATATTGTATTAAAAGAACGATAGGGAAAAGGCTAGCCATTGAGCTAGCAATAAGAGTTTTACATTCATGTTAATACAATCATATTGCAGTTAAAGTTATTTACTATTCTTCCCTCTGCCCTCACTAATATTTCAACTGTTCCTCTCCTTTTATGTGGCTACAGGGATAAACTATTTCAAATACAATGGGTAGCAGCTTGAGTCTTTTCTGGTTTAGGTTTTATATTTTCTCCATACAATCTGGATGAGTATCTTCTTAACATACTTATGTACGAATTCAAATGAAGAAAACAGATTTTCCTCACCACAATATAACACCATCTATTTATAAATTGCCATTTCTGAGGGGAAAAATATCTAGATATAGATTGGGTGCTTATTGGTCCCATGAAAGAAACAACAAGAGAAAAATCAGTTTAAGATACAATTGATATTATATGCTATTTATTTAAAGTCAGCTTTTAATTGGCAAACTTGTCTGTCACATTATAGTCTTCTATACATATATGTAGAAAATCTATTAATTTTAATGGAATCTACTCCCAAATAAGCACAGCATAAGCAAACACCCTTTCTAAGACTGTAGAGCATATTTTTCCCTATTTATTTTGGATGGCTCGATGATAATAAGAGCCAATGTGGGAAAATGGTTAAGATATATTAGCTAGAAACTTGGGAAATCTAGTCGCATTTTAGGCACAAAGGCAGCTGGGTGATATTGGGCCATTCACTTTTTCTCAGTCCTAGGACAGAGGGAATGGCAAATCAATTCTGAAATCTTGTCTAGAAAAGTGCAGCAACTTGTCAAGGCAGGAGTGCCAGGACTCACTATTGATTCGAAGGTGCATGAATGAACACGGATGATGATACTGAAGATTATGATAAGGTGACCAGACATCCCGCTTTCGGCGGGACAGTCACGATTTTTAATAATTTGTCCCGTGTCCCGCAGCATGTTCAAAAAGTCCTGATTTTCCAAAAGAAAGAAAACAATTTTAAAAAGGACGCCGTTAAAAAAAAGTTTTTATTTGTCTGAAGTGTCGTTCCCGATGTGGCCTTTAGAGGGCAGTGGTTTCCCTCTCTCCACTCAGCTCCTTCCCCTCCTGGACATGCGCACGCTGACACACACCGTTTTTCTGCAGGCAGCACAGCGAGGAAGAGGCTCGGTCACGGGCCAAGAGGCTCAGCCGTCTGAAGGTTTTTCTTTTTTTCTTTTGCCCGCTTCTCTCGGGCGCCACTCTCCCTACAGCCATTTCTCCCTCTTTCTCCTTTTTGTCCTTTCTCCCCCTTCCCCCCAAAAAGAGAATGAGAGAGAGAAAGAGGAGATGTGGGAGATAGTGGGATCGCTGGTTTCTGAGCTTGGTGAGTAAGGATCCCCCACCCCACCGCCTCTTAAGGAAAGAGGAGGTATGAGGCAGATCGTGGGATCGCTGCTTTCTGGGCTTGGTGGGCAAGGATCCCCCATCCCACCTCCTCTTAAGGAAAGAGGAGGTGTGGGGCAGATCGTGGGATCACTGCTTTCTGAGCTTGGTGAACAAGGATCCCCCACCCCACCTCCTCTTAAGGAAAGAGGAGGTATGAGGCAGATCGTGGGATCGCTGCTTTCTGGGCTTGGTGAGCAAGGATCCCCCATCCCACCTCCTCTTAAGGAAAGAGGAGGTGTGGGGCAGATCGTGGGATCACTGCTTTCTGAACTTGGTGAGCAAGGATCCCCCACCCCACCTCCTCTTAAGGAAAGAGGAGGTGTGGGGCAGATCGTGGGATCGCTGGTTTCTGAGCTTGGTGAGCAAGGATCCCCCACCCCACCTCCTCTTAAGGAAAGAGGAGGTATGGGGCAGATCATGGGATCGCTGGTTTCTGAGCTTGGTGCAGCAAGGATCCCACTATCTTACTATTTTATTTTTCTTTATGCACACTGAGAGCATATTCATCAAAGACAAATTCCGTGTGTGTCCAATCACACTTGGCTAATAAACTATTCTATTCTACTTAATAGAATAGAATAGAATAGAATAAACTATTCTATTCTACTAAAAGAGCCAAGGTGGCGCAGTGGTTAAATGCAGCACTGCAGGCTACTGCTAGATCAGCAGGTCAGCGGTTCAAATCTCACTGGCTCAGGGTTGACTCAGCCTTCCATCCTTCCGAGGTGGGTAAAATGAGGACCCAGATTGTTGGGGGCAATATGCTGACTCTCTGTAAACCGCTTAGAGAGGCCTGAAAGGCCTATGAAGCGGTATATAAGTCTACTGCTATATTGCTATTACTTTACTCATTTCTATTTCAATTCTAACAAGGAGTTTAGCTTCTCTCTCTTGAAAATGTAAGCCAGCATAAGGCATTATAATGCAAGCTAGCCTTAACTTTCAGTTCATTTAGTGACCAAACTTACAATGGCATTGAAAAAAGTGTCTGATGATGATTTTCACATTTAGCGACCATTTTCACACTTAGTGACCATTGCAGCATTCTCATGGTCACGTGATCAAAATTTTGATGTTTGGCAACAGATTCGTATTTATGATGGTTTCAGTGTCCTGGGGTCATGTTTGACAAAATATAAAATTTTTAATCAAGCCCTCCCCCCCCCCCGGTCAATGGTGTCCCTCTTTACCAATCTGAAAATCTGGTCACCTTAGATTATGATTATTAAACAGTTAATAATTTAAACCTATTGCAAAGCTTATCAACCATTTTCATTTGTTCTTTACTTTAAAGCAAAAGAAAACCATGCTATCAACCTTTGCAAAACTAGCACATTTTCATGACAGGGTTAGAGGTAAGATAGGGGGCTACAACAACAACAACAACAACAACAACAACAACAAAACAGTTGGTTGTCTGTTCCCCAAATGTCACCTTACATGTATCAAGTGACAGGTGTTGTCAGATATTAAAGTGAGGTGATAATAAACCACTAGCTATATTAGGGAAACCCAGATGATTTTACAGATTATTATAGCAAGAATAAAATAAAGATTATAATCTAAGTCACCTAAGCACTTTTCCTTCACTGGTAAGGCTATAGAGGCTTAAATATACAGTCTTCCTGAAGAAGAAATCATCAGGGATATGAATCAGAATTCTGTGGAAAGAGGCTTGTAGGCCTAAAAGAGACTTCACTTTGCATTAAGTGGTTACAGCAGATACTGGTATTTTAATTATACACTTTTATGAACATCTAATTTAAACCTCGTCATACATATTGATGAAAATATACATTTATAATTGGTGACATTCATTTACATAATTTATGTTCTGGATTATCATACCATAACTTTCTATAACAACAGATAACTTGAGTCCTTAGCATATTCATTATAAATCTTTCCTGATATATTTATTTCCTTCTTGTGACCACTAATGTCCAACCTTCAAAGTTGTCTTATAAGTTTTTTTCCAAACATAAATAAATGTTTCTCACAGGAAGATTTCTTTTTTAACTTAAAGTTCTTAAATCAAGTTCATTTGAGTCCTTAATCTTTTTTAAACTTTATTTTTTTAAAAAAATCACTAATCATCCTTTTGCTGTATGTTGAAAAACTTTTTTATAGATATCAGATTTAGAAAGTTTTTTTTTTTAAAAGTATCGAAGAAAATAGTGATTTCATTAACTATTGATTCTCAAACTACTCAATCTTTCAGATGCAGTGGGGGGAAAGTGCAAAGTGATTAAAAGGTCAGCCTCAGTCTAAACTAGAGCCCATATAAACTACATTAACAGCTATAAGCACAATGGGATCCTGCAACTTTCAGTTGGCAACAAGTTGACTGCAAAAATCAGTTCCTGCCATACGTTCATTATAAAATAGATATTCAGAGTACATGTAGATAAGCTTAAGATCTCTTTCTTAAGAAAAATTCTGGAAATCCAAATCCAGCATTTACATACCATTTTCAGCCACAATATTATCTCTCTATTTCTATTTCCTTTATTTCACAGGAAGCCCTTCTTTTCTCACTTTGGATTTAATTTTTTTCACTGCTTTTTATAAATTGAGAAACTTCATAATAAAAATGTTTTATTGTATTCAATGGGTGAGTGTTCTTCAATTCTTTAAGAATGAGGTTTTAATTATAAATTTAAGGTTTAGGGGAAAACATTCAGCAAAGGGTGATTGGGGTGCTGATTTTAGAAAGTTTTAGGATTCAGATGGACTCAAATTAATGACCTTGAAATTAATTGAACCCTTCCTATGTGAAACTTTTCATGTTTACATTTAGGAACAAAAATAACAGTTAAGATGACTTTAAGGTTGATCACTAAAAGGAAACAAATATATTAGTGGATCTAATGAAAGGGAATGAATACTGAATTAAGAAATAATTTCAAAGATAGCCACTATTATAGATAAACTGAATGGAATCATGGGAAAGGAATAAGTTTCATTACATAAAACTGAAATTGATTTCAATGTGCATTTTAAAAAAAAGATGAAATGCTGGATATAGAAATGAAACCAGCTGATGTTTTAATAATTAAAGACATGCAAATACTAAAGTAGAAGAGTGATGCAGAGAAAGGGCCTTGTTAAAATTATCAATTATTTTATAAGAGGAGACAGTGAGAATATAAAGTGTGACTTGGATATTCTGTTTATAGTGGACTTGTTAAAGTTTTCAACAACTTTGAGACAAGAAACAGAGTGTGAAAAGAAAAGAGATGTTAGGATGTTATCTGGAGAAAATAAGATTGTTGGAAGAAAGGAAACAATACAAAGTTGGTTTATTTGATCAAGGTTAAAATGAATGGGTTGCTATTCCTAGTAACATTTAATAGATTCTTGCTTACTAGGACAGGATGAAGATATTGTACACGTTTTATATATCTAGAAGAAACGAGAGAATCCATGTGCTGCATTTTAAAAGCCTTCAATTAATAAAAGTAAGGGAAGGACTTCAAGTACATTTATTAGCTATAGTTTGTAACAGTTATGTTGTTATTTCTGATAACTCTTAATGAACTTCTGCTGATTAAGAGAGCACTGCTTTAAAGATTTGTTTGTGGATAATGGGTAATATTTGGGATGAAGCACTGTCTACTCTGTTTTAAGATATATTAATTAATTGTTAATGTTCATTTTATTGCTGGGGATGAAGGAGGATTCTTTTTCCTCCACTTTTTTATTTTTCTATTTTCTTGTCTATTTATGATTTTATCTTTTGTAATCTTAGATTTGATAAAATGTAGAGAGTTGTATTTGGAAATATACTGGCAACCAATGTACCATCTGCAACAAAGAAATAATAGCGATAAAATGGCTCTCAGCTTTTAGGATGCAGCCTACTGCATTTTGCATCAGTCAAAATTTTGAGGTAATGTTCAAGGGCAGTTCCAAATAGAGTTTACTGCAATAATCCAATTAAGAGGTAATGAAGGCATAAGTGACTGTTGCCAGGTCCTTCCACTCCAAATGAGATACAACTGACATATGGTGCTGAAGCCGAATTACTCTCCTGGCCATGGACTCTACCCTCTTTTTCAAGTAGAATGCAATAGAATACAAGTGACAGGTCTACTCTTTCAGGAACTGTATAATCTAATTTAGAACCAGCATAGATACTATCAAACCTAGCAGTTTCTGGACAAAGATGAACTTTGTGTTGCTAGGGTTCAACATCACTTTATTTGGTCCCATCTATTTTTTTTACTCATCTAAACATCTGGTGAGAACATCGACAGCAGCAGTGGAATGTATAGCTAGGATACATCCATATACTGATGATATCTCATCCCATACAACCAAAGATCTCACCAAAAAAAATGAGAAAAAGTGAAGGCTTTTCTGATCAATGCTTTCTAGTGATTAAAACTACATTTGTCTATCTTAATCATTGCTGGTACAGGCTTTTTCATTTTATTTAATTTCATTCATACTTCAGTATTCTTGTCCACACATGTATATTCCTTATCTGTTCAATGGGCATATGCCATTTGTACAGTATATAGAGAGGAGATCATAAGGAGGAATGCAATATTATAATATTAGAAGTCATATGAATGTATATGATACAGTCATAGGACTGTGCACACTTGGAAAGGGATTTGGATTTGCTTCAGGTATCTTGCAAAGACAGCACAACTCTATTATTCATTGAGACTGAGTGTGACTTTTATCATACATCTACAAGGCATTGAAAAATGTATGACACTGTTTCAAGAGTTGCACTAAACCTAATGAATACTTTCCTGTAAGCCTGAAAAAAGTTGGTCTGCTTTAATGTACAGCAGAGAAATACATAAGGTCCCATCTATTTTTTTTACTCATCTAAACATCTGGTGAAGAACATCTACAGCAGCTCCTGTCTGGCAGTGGAATGTATAGCTAGAATACATCCATATACTGATGATGTCTCATCCCATACAACCAATGATCTCACCAAAAAGAATGAGGAATTTTCTGTAATCCTCTGAAGTCTGTTCCTGCTTAGTGACTCTGCTACCGAGTGCATGCTTTGTGTTCATGCACACCTGAGGTGCGCCCACACAGCACTAAAAAAGGAACATTTTGAAGCCTTCCAAGTCTGCAAAGGTAAGTAGAACAGTGAGGGGAGAATCTGCTGTGCCATGCGATTTAGATTAGCTAGAAAGCAGGAAATCCGACGATTCTAATGAATATAAATCACGCGTCACAGCTGACCCTCGCCCAGCTGATTGTCAGAAATACCGGTTCACCCGAACTGGTAGTATTTTTTACAACTAGTTCATGCAAACCAGTACAAACTGGTAGCATTTCACCTCTGCATGAGATCTAAAACATTTCTTCAAAATAATTTTCAATATATATACAGCATACTTGATAAGAAGGGCTTCCGGGGGAGGGGCCTGTCGCCGTCGGCAGCTTAACCGAGCTGCCCCCAGAGTTCTGGTTCGTTATCTATTCAATATCAAGAAGATAACTCTTTTTTCAGACAAGAAAAAAGCAGTGAGGAATCTCAGCTGGTAAGAATCTTCTTTGAAGTTCACAGTTTGTTTCTTTTTGGGCTGTGAATGGAGGGGGAGGATCAACCCAAAGCTGAGTCATTCAACTCCGACCCGAACTTCTCGGCTGTTATCTACAGCACAAGACAGGACCCCCCCTCTTAGGACAATCTTTAGAAAACAGACTATTGAAAATCAATACGACAAAGACCAAACTTGTGAACTTTAAAATTTTTCTCTATCTGAAATACCAGCTTCAATGTTATAAAAACCTCTTTCGTTTAATTGTCTTCAAAATGGCGCTTACAGCTTTTGCATTTGTTATCTCCGGCTTCCTGGTACAGAATCAAAGGAATAACTTTTTATAATCTAATTAGACCTACTCCCTCAAAGCCTTCAAAGACTCTTTGTTGTTGATATAGAGACATTCCAAACATTCCAAACGGACTTTCTCTTTTGAAACCCTCCGTAAAACCCTTTGTAAAAAAAAAAAAAGGGGGGGGGGAGGAATTTCTTTTTCTCCAAACAGCACAGTGGATTAGCAATTTAGAATAAATAATTAAAACCAAAATATAATGGCATCCAAATCAACCTCTGTGAAATTACCTCCGAAAACGCCTCCCATACCTGGCACAAAGTTGCAGCCCCCACCCTCTATGCCCCCTAGTGGAGACGTACTAACAAAAGAATTTTTCTTGGAAATGTTCAAAGAATCCAGAGAACAGAACTTAGAAATGTTTAGAGAATCCAGAGAACAGAATCTAGAAATGCTTAGAGAGTTCAAAGATGAAATAAGGAATGAGATGGAAGTTCTATATGACAAATTCAATACTAGGGTCACTAAAATGAATGATGATATGATGGGAATAGTAAATGTGATAACAGAATATATTTCTGGAATGGAAGATAATTTAGAAATTCTCAATGAAGCTAAAACTAACCTGATATCCAAAACTGAAGTGGTGGAACAAAAAATTGATAATGCTGAAAAACAAATTATTATGATACAGTATAAGCAGATGGAGCTTGCATTAAGAGTGAGGGGCTGCGTGAAGAAAAGCAGGAGAACTTAAAGCAAATGTTTTCTGAAGCTTTTGACCGTCTGGTGGGAAAACCGGGATCCAATTTTGATTGGCAGATTGACAAGACTTTTCGTGTTAACTCGTGGGCGGCAAAACAAAGGCAACTCCCCCGAGATGTGGTAATATACTTTGTTACAAGAGAATCTAGAAATATGATACTACAAGAGTCCTATAATACTAAGCTTCAAATTGGTGGACAGGATCTGATTGTTTTGAAAGAAATACCACCTCAAATGCTAAGAGCCAGAAGAGATTATGCTTTTCTGGTGGAAGAGCTCAGAAAGCGTCAGATACAGTACAGATGGGATGCCCCATTCGGTATTATAGTTACAATGGACAAACAAAGATATCGTCTCAGTTCTGTATGGAAAGCTTGTGATTTCTATCATAAGATTCTGAAGATGGGATACCCTGAATCTTCGGGATATGGTGAAAAACCACGAGACGAACAAGATAAACAGCAAACCACACAACCATCAGATAAAATGTATCATCTCCCTCTCCCGGAAGGGCAAGGAGTCAAGGAAAAAAGATCCAACCGTATGACCACCAGACAAACGGATAAACAAGCTACTATGCAACAATCTCAACAATCGTTGGCCATTGATCAAGGAGCTACAGCGACAAGCTCAGAAGCTGTGGGAGGAGCCAAACCAAAGGTGAGACAGGCCTTGCGGGAGGCTCTAAAAAAGCTTCAGGCAACCAAAAATGACAACTAAGATTTTGACATGGAATGTTAACGGACTGAATTCTCCACAGAAAAGAAAGAAAATATTTCATTATCTCAAACAGTTCAAGAATGACATAATTTGTTTGCAAGAAACTCATATCAAATCAACCGATCAAAAATATTTGTTTAACCCCAAATTGGGCCAACATTTTGCGACCTCAGCCATGGAAAAGAAAAATGGCATAGTAGTATACTTAAGAAAAGACATTAAAGCTGAGCTAATTGAAGCAGATCCCTTTGGAAGATATATTGCATTAGATTTAATCTTAGAAGGGAAAAAGACGTTACTTTTGGGAATTTATGCTCCCAATCAACAACAAGACGGATTTTATAGAAATCTCCATGCTAAATTAGTACAGTGGGACTTTGAGTCTTGTATAATATTGGGTGACTGGAATGGCGTGATCGACACCAAAAGAGATAAGAAGACATCTCGCCCGAACACCAAATTCCGAGCTAAGTTACCCAAACCCTTTTTTGACATGCTGGATGACTTTGAATTGCGAGACGCTTGGCGCGAGAGGCATGCAGAAGAATATGACTTTACCTTTTTTTCCAACAGACATCAATCTCTTTCAAGGATCGATTTTATACTAATTACAAATGATTTACTTTGCAGGGTGAAGAAGACAAAGATTATGGCGAGAGTTCTCTCAGATCATAATCCAGTCTGGATGGAATTGGGAAGGGTAGCCCAGGCAAGAAGGTCCTGGAGGTTGAATGAAAACTTATTTAGATATGAAAAGTATGTTAATGACTGTAAAAAATTGCTATCGGAATATTTTGTTCTTAATATGAATAAGGGTACATCTATGGAATATGTATGGGATGCAAGCAAAGCGTATATGAGAGGAGTATTAATGAATATAAACAAAATACATAGACACAAACAAGGGCAAAAACGAAAAGAATTGGAAGAGGAAATTAAAGGGAAAGAGTCAGAATTAACATTGAATCCAGGAGATACAAAGATTAAGGAAACAATTTCTATACTAAAATCTCAGTTTGATATGCTGATCTCTGACCAGGTAGCCACCAGTTTATTATATGCTAAACATAATACTTTCTGCAACGCAAATAAACCCGGTAGGTGGTTGGCTTACCAGATTAGAAAAAAAAGGAAAGCTCGAAATGTATCCAAATTGTGTTACAGAGGGAAGGAAGTGTTTCAACAGGAAGAGATCCAAAAGGTATTTCGGGAATTTTTTACAGAGTTGTATAAAGGGGATAAAATTAAGGACATAGACATAGACAAATACCTAGATAAAGAGAAAATCCCCCTAGTTAGAGAAGAACATAGGCATAAGCTGAATCAACCAATAACCTCTGGGGAAATTCTGCAGGCAATTAAACAATTAAAGTTAGGGAAAGCACCAGGCACAGATGGTTTAACAGCTGTTTATTATAAAAATTTACAGTTAGAAATGGTAGAACCCCTCAGAGAACTATTCAATAAAATTCAATCGGGAGGGAAAGTGCCCCCTTCGTGGAAGACTGCGTTCATATCGTTGATACCCAAAGAAGACCAAGACCTTACCCAGCCAAAAAATTATAGACCTATTTCATTACTCAATGTAGATTATAAAATTTTTACTAAAATATTAGCAAATAGGCTAATGGTGGTAATTCAACAATTGATACATACCGATCAAACTGGTTTTATACAGGGCAGACAGATGAAGAACAACGTTAGATTAATTATTAACGCTTTAGAATACCTGGGAAAGAACAATCAAATCCCGGCCGCATTCATATTTTTGGATGCGGAGAAAGCCTTTGATCGAGTTAATTGGCAATTCCTGCTGAAGACATTGCAAAAAATGCAGATAGGAGATGGCTTTTTATGGTCAATTGGTGCAATATATCAGCAGCAAACAGCCCAGATCATTGTCAATGGAAGTCTGACAGACTCCTTTCAAATTGAAAAAGGTACAAGACAGGGCTGTCCTCTGTCCCCATTATTGTTTATTATAACTTTGGAAATACTGTTGAATAAGATACGGGGCTTGGGCGGTCTAAAAGGGATTAAGATTAGACAGCAAGAATACAGAGTCCGTGCATTTGCGGATGATCTGGTCATAATATTGGAACAACCACAGGAATCTAGTAGGGTCTTATTGAACACGATCAATCAATATGGTCAAGTCTCGGGATTTAAAATAAATCTAGGAAAAACCAAAATATTAGCTATAAATATGACTATCAAACAGAAGGAAGAACTGGGGGCGATGCTAAGATGTGAGGTAGTTAAAAAAGTTAAATATCTTGGAGTTAATATTTTAATCTCAAATGGGAAATTATATAAGCATAATTATGAACCACTTTGGCATAGTATACAGTTGGAGTTGAAAAGGTGGGAGAAACTGCATTTGTCCTTGCTGGGTAGAATAGCGGCAGTAAAAATGAACATTTTACCAAAATTCTTATTTCTTTTTCAAATGTTACCAATACTTAAAAGAGATGCGAATCTTTCAGAATGGCAGAAGGGTATCAACAAATTTGTGTGGGCAGGAAAGAAGCCGAGGGTAAAGATGAAAATAATGCAAGATGCACGTGAAAGAGGAGGATTGAAATTACCTAACTTAAAATTATACTACGATGCAGTGGCATTATCTGCAATTAGTGACTGGACTCATCTAACTAATGACAGAATTTTGAATATCGAGGGATATGACTTGTTATATGGTTGGCATGCTTACCTGTTAACAAAAAAATGGATAAGAAATTTAAAAATCATATCTTAAGAAATGCTTTATTGCGGGTTTGGAAAAAATATCAACATAAATTAAATGATAAATTGCCCATGTGGGCAATTCCTAGACATGCAATTGAAAATATGAATGTAGAACAAAAACACGATAGAACCACCTATAGATAACTTCTTATCTCAGAAAGAGGTTCACCCGAACTAAAATCTTTAGAGGTACTTAAAGAAGAGAAGGTAGTTCAAACGTGGTTTCAGTATGGTCAACTACAGGCTAGGTGGAAAACAGATCAAAAAATTGGCTTTGTAAAAGTTGAGGATAATTTGTTTAAACAAATAAGAGATCAAAGCTCAATGCATATAAAGAGGATATATAATGTACTAATACAGATGGATTCTGAAACGGAACTGATTAAGGATTGTATGATAAAATGGGCTCAGAATATTGAGGAACCAATAATGCTTGAAACATGGGAAAGAATCTGGGTAAGAAATGTGAAATTTACACAAGCACAAAACTTGAGAGAAAATTTTTATAAGATGTTTTATAGATGGCACTTAGATCCTAAAAAGTTTGCCTCTATGTATCCAAATGTTCAACCTAAATGTTGGAGATGTGGTTCTTTTGATGCTACATATATTTCATATATGGTGGACATGTCGTAATGTCAAGGCATTTTGGATAAAAATATGGTGGATCCTGCAAAACATCTTCAAAAGAAGGATAAAATTCACCCCCAAGTTGTTTTTACTGGGTATATGTATTGACTTTACAACAGTAGAGACTAATTTGGTTCTGTACTTAATAACGGCAGCAAGACTCTTGGTGGCGCAGTATTGGAAGAAGAAAGATTTACCTACAATTCAAGAATGGACTTTGAAAGTTATGAACCTAGCCGAAATGGCCAAAATTTCAGCATATCTCAAAGAACATTCAAACGAGAGATATAAACGAGACTGGAAAAAATGGATTGATTACATAAAAAGTAAATATGGGACTAAGAAACTCCAGATGGCTTATGCTTAGTATCAGTAACAATTTAAATTGTTTAAAATTTGGGTAACAGTAAGAAGCTGAGTTCAATGTAGAGATATTTTAGACTGTGATTGTCCAAAAGTTATACCACGTATGGTCTTTGGGAAGTCGGGGGGAGGGAAGGGAGGTGGGGATTTAGGGGGAGGGGGGAGGGGGGAAATACAATATGTGTTAAATTCCATGATTGCATTTGTATACTGTGGCTTTTTAATGTTAGTGCGAAAACAGAACAAACCGAATATACTGGAAGGTAATAGAAATATACCGAAGGAAAGAGTCGAGTGAAAGAAGAAGGAGGGTGGAGAGGGTGAGAGAGAGGAAGAGGAGAAGGGAGGGAGGGAATGGATTAGAGGGAGTGATAGGGTTAGGGTTAGAAAGAAGGGGAGGGGAAGTAGGCGTAGAGGGGTGTGTGAGAAGGAAGAATGAAAGTTGGAGGGGGTTGAAAGAGGGTGTATGGTGGGCCAAGGTGGTATATTGGGTTTGTATTGTAGAGGGCATTTTCTATATAAGTGAGGGCCGTGTTTATTATTCAATGTTATATGCCCTGATTAAGCACAGTAAATATGTGATTGTATAGAATGAAAACATAATAAAATATATATATTAAAAAAAAAAAGAATATATAAAATTTTTGTACCTAAATAGCAACAAGTAGGCATCTTGATATTTCAAGCCTTCTAATCTGGGCAAAGATAAGTCTTTTTACTCTTATTAGATTCTGCACTTTTTTCAGACTTATTCATTAGGTTTAATGTCTTTGCTTTATGATAGTGAGTACAATACTGCAAAAGACATGTGGGGTAAGGCAACTGATTGATTTCCATGTAAGCAGAGATAAATGGAACTGTAAACTGCAATAAAGGTAGCTTAATGTTAAATGCGTTCATGTTTGGCCTCAGTAAGAAAATTCAAAAAGTATTTGTGGTTGTACACTGAGATTTTTGGTTAAAAAACACAGCAGAAAATATTCCTTCATATATTTCCACTAATTTAATTTACCATCAAACAGCCTGAATTTTTTTGAGAGTTGTCTTTAGAAATATAACCACTGACATTAGATACAAATATCTTGTATGAGAACCCATACTAAATGTAAGAATAGGTGCAAGAAAGCCCTGTTATTTTCTACAGTAGAAATAATTTTGAGAAGGCCATGTATCTAAAGATATTCTGCTTTGGCATTTCTATTTAACAGCATATCGCTTGACATGAAGTAAAAAGAATTTATTAGTATGAAAGGGAAATCAATTATTCTTTCTAAGAGATGGTAGACTATCATCAATAGTTCTTTTATTGCTGCTCACAACTGGAACTATTGATCATGCTGTGAAGTCCTAGAGGGAACAAAGGTGACCTGCTGTCCTCCATTATTTTGGACTTCAATTTTTATCAATCACAGGTCAATGCAGGAGAATCTGGGAGACTAAATCATCTGGAAGGACCCAGTGATTCAATTATCTTTTAAGTACTTCTCTTTTTGCCCCTCCTTTTCATCGCCCAAATTTCTACTTTTTCAGAAGCAGAGACAAAACAGGAGGTTTCACACAAAAGGTGTTTTTTTATTTCTAAGCTGAGCAGGATGGTTCCAGCAAAAACAGAGTGTCATTTTCAATTCAGATTTAGAAAGGCACTGGTATGTCAGCTGCGCTGGCCTTAATTACCCTCTTCATTTGGGAAAAATAGAATGTTTTGCTGATGAAGGAGACAGCTGAGTTAGAAGTGCACATCAGCAGTCTATGTAATCTTAAATTAAGAGTTTGGCAAAACTTGGGAAGTTTTTTAGGTTGCTACATTAAATCAAACTTTCTAGGATGCAGTTTCTAAAAAAAAAGTTAGTATATACTGTTCCAGTTTCAGAAAACAGTTGATTTGTCTGGATCGTTGCTTTATTTTTGAAATAGCTAATCCAAAATTTAGTTCAATTTAGTTCAGTTGTAAATTTAGAATAACAGAGCTTTTGTTGTTCAATCTTTGGATCATAGATCCTTTTGGGTATCAACATAATAAATAATAATTTGGAACAAAACTAACATTATAAGCCATACGTACTTACCCACAGGAGACATTTCAGGCACTCCGGCAGTGTAAGGACCATCCAGAAATTTAGGCTCATTGTCATTGATGTCCTGAATCTTAATGACGAATTCCGACTCGGGCTCCACGGGTTTATTTGTCAGTCTATCTAGTGCTTGTGCACGGAGGGTGTAGTAGGCCTGTTCTTCCCGATCAAGCCTCTTTGTAGCATGAATATCCCCTGTGTTCTCATCAATAATGAAAATGGAACTTGCCCCCTCTCCTGACAAGATGTATTTGATGGAGCCGTCGCCTTTATCAACATCAGAGTGAAGCTGGTAAAAAAAATTGATGAGAGATGAGATTACAGGACAGTTGGCGATATGAATATATGTTTAAAAATAATCTGCATGTCATGCCTTAGTATATGAAATTGTTCTTGGGAAATTAAGGCAAAATGTTGAATGTGCACAGCATGTGGCAAATGATAGGAAGCTTTCAACTAACTCCCCTTTGTCAGACAGTGCCATGTCATATCCAATCTTATTTTCAAAAGCTGTCGGGTCAGATGAAGCTTTTTCTGAGAACACAGTTGATTTTACAAGCCTTGGTAATCTAACACAATTTACTCAAGAGTAATCCTGATAAAGCCAGCTGAAATCCTTTGAAGAAACACAGCCTGGGTTTTGCATTCCTTCGGGAAGCAATGTACCTGCTTGCTACATAAAACTTTTAATATTTAGGTTTCTCCAAGTCATGAAAAAATAAAACAATGAATAAGCATACAATCTCCATCCCCCTACATATTTATTACAGTGGTTTATTAATAGGAAGTATGTCTATTTCCACTTTGAAAGATCACAGAGCTGAACAGGAAGCATAAATAGTTCATCCTGACATCATTTTTATTTTTAAAAAGGCAGCATTTATAAACCATAAGCATGAAATAAATTTTATTAATGTATTTAAGTAGAGATACTAGCTAATCTACTTCATCAAGTTTCATTGTGATATCGTCTCCAAATCCGTCAGAACTTTAATCCTAATATGCTACTCCCTTCAAAAGACCAAGCTTTTGAGGGAATACTCTGTAAGTACAAAAAACTATCCATATGTTAGACTGTTTGTAACCTTCAATTAGATAAAATAGTTCATCACAAGACAACAATTTTTGAATCTAGGTACATCAAATATGCTGTCAAATAATTATGTAAAAAATCTGGGATCCATTATTCCTGTTGAAGTGAGATTTCAAAGATCCTCAGATAAATTTTATTTGCAAACTTGTGGTTACAGCACAAGTGTGTTACAGTGTGTGTATATATATGTTTATTTATTTATCAGCACAAATAAAACACACACACACACACACACATATATATATATGTGTGTGTGTGTCTGTGTGTATACATGCACATACACACACATACACACACACACACACACACAATGAATACTCAGGTATTCATGTATAGACCCAAAGAGAGGGGGAGAGAAGGGAGAGGGAGAGGTATGTGCAATATACTAGACAACCCACAGCAATAAGCAGGAATTGGTTGAAGAACTGTACATTGAAGAAAGTCATCATTGTCTCCATGAAATTGTAAAATGCAGATCAGAAAGAATAAAGAACATTGTAGCCTGCATACTAGCCTTTATCAAAACAGTTTTTGTTCAACACTGAAGGAACGTAGGCCAGATATAGTGACTTGTAATACTGAAGGAGAAAAATGATCAGATAGGATGGGAAGTTCTAACTTTCAGAGGAAGCAGTGGCAGACTGAAGATAGCTATATGAAAAATGGGGCCAATAATTATAGCAAAGAGTAAAGAGCCAATGAGTAAACTGGCTCTTTGGAACCTTCTCCAGAGAAGGAGAGGAGAGAAGATTGCCCACATGCACCCCGAACAGTTGCTCCTTGCACTGAGACCCCAAGGCAGCAATTTTGACTGCTGAGAGGCAACATAAAACTTGCTTATAAGTCAGTCAGTGACTTTGAAAGGACACTAACTTTGCAAACTATATTTTCTAAGCAAGTTTGGAAATTGCTTGTTAATACTTTTAATGTAATAAAGATCTTTGAATTGACAAGTATGAAAATACCAGCTACGTTTTCCTTCAGTTCTTACGGAAAGGAAATTTTAATCAAAAGGTTTTTTTAAAAAAATTAAATGAAATAAACAGCAAAAAGCTAAATAAAACAATAACATTAGAAATGGACTACAGGTATAGATACATTTGTAATAAGATTTTTGAATTAATTATAAAGAATTCTTCTCATGAGAAGTAGATTTGTTTGGATTTTTGCAAGATAAAATAAGCAATTTTAAAAAGTGGATAGTAGAGGGAACTATAGGTTTTAATTAAAGAAGAAAAATAATTAAAAAACTGATTAACACTTAATTAACTGAGATATAAAGCAATACAAAATATTGAAAATATTGAAGGGCACTTTTGAATAATTCAATCAGAATTTAGTATCAACAGGGTTAATAATAACATTTGCTTCAATGGATACAGCATGTTCAAAAGACATTACAGAAGAAATAGCAGATGGTGAATAAGATTTATTTCAAAGATAGAAATGGATCTGCAAATGATGGGCTGTGGGAATGAAATGGAAAGGGATGGTTCATTGGGCAAATCAAAGAAACTGACTGATGTTTGAAAACTCAAAAGAAAATAAAAATAATAAAATGAGAGTGATCTGGATAATTTTTTATAATGGGAATACAAAAGAGGTTTGTTAAAGCTTTCAAGAAACTTTTGAAAACAGACAAAGAAGAAATGAAATTATCAAATTCTAAAACATAACTTGAATGGATTAAAGATTAAGACCAGTAGAAGAAAAAGGAAGGAATATAAAGTTAGTTTATTTGATCAAGGTTAAAATAAGATATATTATCATTTTTTGTAACCCTTAATGGAATTTCTGCTCACGTTAGGGCCAAACAGTTGATGCTTTATGGATTTGTGTATAGATCAGAGATTGGATGTGAGATGAAGAGATAATTGGCCACAAAGAGTGGGTGAAGTATTACAAAACTTGTTAATATTTGTAGTGATAAGACCTGAAATTCATTTATTTATATATTTCATTTTTCTCTTTACTAGATTCTTTTCTATTGCATTTTCTTTCTCTTTTGCATCTTCTATTCTTTTTCTTCGTCCTTTCTTTTAGCTTATATTGTATTTTATTATTGTAATTAGGATTTGTCTGTCTGTCAATCTGCCTGTCTGTCTAGGAAGGGAAGTTTTATGAAATGAGGTCCCAAGAATTGAAATATTCCCACAAAAAGGAAAAACAAGAAAAAAATAAATTAGACAGCTTGGATATATTCAGAAGGCTCTAAAATGCTGAAGAGAAAGAAAGAAATGATGGGAAATAGAAAGAATACAAGATACAATTAACTTATGATGGGAATTGGGATTTGAATTTCCATCACCAAGTGATGTGGCCATAAAGCCGAATCACATTGATTAGTGACAGCAATCCCTGCAGTTCCAGTTACTAAATCCCATGTTTGTTACACAAGGCAACTTCTTGCTGGCTTCCTACAACCACATCAGCAGAGAATGAAGCAGAAAGCTGAAAGTAGCAGGTGGCTTGCATTGAGGCAGGCAGGCAGATAAGTGGCTGCTGCAAGGTGGGAGGAGGGTGCAAGGAAGAAAGGGACAGGGAGGATGTGCAGGCATGTGCGACGAAGGCAAGAGTCAGGAAGGATCTGTAAGGGTACAAGAGAAATGCAACGGTCATGGATAAGTGCAAGTGGCCAGCACAGATAGGATGATGGAGGCAGCACAGGTGAGGGAGACTTACCTTAATGACTCTCAGAAATTGTCTACTCCTGCTCTCCCTCACCTGGCAGCATATACTTGGCTGCCTGAATGCAAACCACCTGAATTCTAGAAAACCTCTATATTCCCTCCCAACTCTATGATATTTGATTCTTAATATTGATTTTATTAACATTGAATGTTTTATGTTTGACCTCTTTCATACATTCTTTAAAATGCCATCTGCAACTTTTTTCTTTAATAACCATGGACAAAAAAAGCAAAGAATAATAACACCCGAATAATATTCTGCTACTTCATCTTTAATATACTGATATCCCTGGTCTCATTTTAAATTATTTTTCTCCTTCTGTCTTATATGATATAATGTAATTAGAAGGATGGCTACAAACAGGGGAGAAAAAAGTCTCTGACAGAGAAGATAGATTGCCATCTGGATTGTCAGGCCAAAGCCTATAGATGGCATAATGAAATCTAATTGAACCCAATCCCTTATACCGAATGGACAGAACATTGCCAAACTAAAACTATAACCTTCTAACCTGTTAAATCAGGGATATCAAACTCATAATGACACTTGTCTTCACATGACATATCACAACTTTTTTCCCCTTTCTCTAAACTGAGGGTGGGGCAGAGGTGATATTCAGCTGGTTCTCTCCAGTTTGGGCAAACCAGTAGTGGCGGCTGCAGGAGGCTCTGCCCACCCACCCCAAAGTAATGTGCGAGGGCTGCACATGTGCAGAATGAATGAATGAAGTTCATTCATTCAGAAGTAAATGAATCCCACCACTGGGGTGAGGGTGGCCAGTGCATGACACATCTGGGCCGCGGGCTGTGGGTTTGACACCCCTGTATTGGATATATCCTAAGAGATTCTAGAGTGTGGTTTCTCTAAATTTCTTCCTCTCCCATCCAGCTCGAGATTGAAGTATCTTAATGTTCTCTGTGTAATGCATTTGTCTGCTCCTTCAGAAAGCTCTGTGCTGCCAAGACTCCCCTCCACTGCTTCTCCAGGTGCACATTCCATTACAGGATCAAGAAATTGCACAGTGCAAATCAATTAGATGATAAGCCAGATCCAGACTCACAGTGCAGAGAACCATTATAATTTCCATATGATTAAAAAAAAAATCCCTAACCCTCTGAGGTACATCAGATGATTCTTGTTTCAACTAATTTGAAAAAAGAAAAAAAAACCTATAATATTCAGCCATCAAAATCAATGCACATGGAAGAAGCTGACTAACAGTTCATGCCAGAGAATTATCCTTTTAAAGTTTTCAGGTAGCATTTGGCATAGGAAAGGTGACAAAGTTTCAGCTGAGCCGCAGAACTTCTGAAGTTGTTCCTAAAATTATCCATGGTTTGCAACTTTACCTAGAAGCTTCAACATGCCAGTCTAAGCCATCTTCAAGGCTGTATCATTTCCCGTGGAGAAATTAATATTTAAATTAATATGAAATTAATATTTTCATATAGATAATTAGATCTGCCTATTTGCAAAATAGGTATTTGGGGATTTCTTGTGAGACACCGTTGTATGATCTCATACAAAACCACAGTAATTTCAGGTGAGATCTCACCTGAGATTTTAATCTTTTCATGTAAGAGTTTAAGCCAAATGGTATATCAGGGAGCTTATTGTGGACCAACCAAAGACACAAGAAGCTTAGTCAAAAGTACTAGGTCTATCTTTACTGAAAGTTTACATGAACAGAACCTTGCAGGCAGTGGTGGGATGCAACCAGTTTAATAATTGGTTTGGTGAGTGAGCACATGCGCACTTTGTGCGCATAAGTAGCATTTAGAAACTGCCCATTTTAAGCCTAAAAACCTATCTTCTATGTCAGCACTGGTGAGTAAAACAGCTGATGCGCAGCAATCCCTTGTGTCGTGCAAATCAACTGATCTAAAATATCAGGGAAATATAGGACAAGGAAGGGCGGATGGGACCAACTGTTCACCAGAGCTACCTGTTCGCCTGAAAACTAGGGAGGATCCCTTCTGAGATCCTTTTCTTTCAGACTCAAATTTTGTTTATTAAACCATTGTCTGGACAGAAAATCTTTCTCCTGTTCATTCCCTAGGGATGATCCCATTACATCTGTAAATAATAATGTCATGGCACATTCTTTTTCTATAGCAATAGTTAGACTTATATACCGCTTCATAGGGCTTTCAGCCCTCTCTAAGTGGTTTACAGAGTCAGCATATTGCCCCCAACAACAATCCGGGTCCTCATTTTACCCACCTCGGAAGGATGGAAGGCTGAGTCAACCTTGAGCCTAGTGGGATTTGAACAGCCGAACTGCTGAACTGCAGTCAGCTGAAGTAGCCTGCAGTGCTACATTTAACCACTGTGCCACCTCGGCTCTAATAAAAAAATCCATTAGATTCATGGTGACTTTAGTTAGGGATATCTTTAGACTTAGTTAATTTAGTGCCAGCTTGGATGATTCATGTTCTGGAAGAGAGTTTAATGGATCCTTGTTTTTCCTAACTTTTTTTTTATTACTTGACTTCTCTAATGACATCTTTGGGAAACTGAGTCAACCAATAAAAAGTGCATCCCAGTAGCAGAAGAGAATTTCTGTCACTAAAAATTACTTATACCTCATCTTAAATTTTCTACAGCCAGCACATCTTTGAATTGGGATCATTTGAAGAGCTTAGATTATTTGAGGAATAAAACATAGATTTTAAAATTTTAAAAAACCCATGTTAACTAAGGGAGGGGTTCTTGTTTCACATCTGCATTACTGATTTATAGTCAGTGTATGAGTTAAATTACTGTATTTGCTTTCTGCACACTTATGATAGCAATTAGTGTGTAGCACTTTAATGAATAATTGCTACTCAGAGAACTAAAAATATTGTAATTTACTTTGATCTCCAAAGGCTAGCACTTCTAACATAATCTTAGGACTATATTTTCTGGGTTTTCAGTAAAAGTTCTCTTAAAAAGCACAGTTTTGTGCTTAAAAACATTGATCCATTTTTTGGTTGTTGTTTTGTTTTACAATTACCATGGGTTGGCTCATTACAAAATTAACAATGTTCCCACTGCTGTAAAAAATACTCTGAAGAGTTTGGTGAATACTATTTTGAGTGTTTTAGTATCAAGAAGAGGAAAATAAAAGGACATGATGAAAGAAAAATGTATTATCAAAATACGGTGAAATGAGTCAGCTTCATATTTACTCAGCAATTTTCATAATTGTCATAGTTTAGATGCACCCCCCCACACACATACACACATACTCTCTCTCTCTCTCTGTATTACTCTAAAATGATATAGATTAGAACAGGTGTTTCCAGCTTTCATGTGTCTTAAAATTGAAATTCTACATTATCCAATTAGCATAATCCATATCCACTTACAGAATTCTGTAAGAAACTTTTCTGACTTCCAGTGTTAGCAAAACATGTTCCCTTCTGGTCTTTGTAAATATTGATTACTTTCATTCCAAGTTTTTTTTGGCATAAAGCAAAAGTGATGCATGACTTACAGGAGATAAATCTATTTAGAATATTAGAAGGAACATTTTTTAAAGAAAGCAACTATTAAAATTGAAGGAGGAAAATAAATGGTTTGAGCACTGAAGAACATATAGTATTCTGAAGATATCTATTGTGAACTAGCTGATATCCCAATCTTGTATTAGACAGGAATGGTGATGTTGAGTGGCAACGTAAGTGTGGAAGTGCTGTCCTCCTTCTTTCTATCAATGTCAACACAATTCCTGAAGAGACTATGGGAAGAGCAGCTTCTCCCTGATTTTGGCAACAATTAAATTAGTTAAAAATGTTTTCCCTGTGCCCCCAGAAGCATTTCTAATGTTGGATTTCCCTCCTTTAGCAGAGGGAGCCCCCTTGTGGTGTACTGTGAAGCCGTTACCATGGCAACTCCACTGAGCTGCACAGTAAAATCCATTTTAAGGTACAACAGGCTGTATCTTAACAGAACACCCCCAGAAGGATGTTAGGGAATCTTACCCCCACAGTATTGTTTTCCAGAGAGTATCATATGTGTACCAAGTTTGGTTGAAATTGCTCGAGGCATTTCAGAGTTATGCTGTAACATACACACACACAACCATTTTTATCTAGATTGGGAAACGAATATCATAAAACAGAATACAACCTCTTTTCCAAGCTGACAAAATTGTTGAGCAACTCTTCCCTAAGTGGAATTGAAGAAACAAAAGGTTGGGTATACTTAATCTAATAATTAAAATTATCCTGGAAGGTGGAATTAGCCATGAGGTTAAAATTTATATACCACATGTGGAAGTGTCGCGAACAGTAAAAGATGAGATTTGCTTCTCTTTTTCCAAAAATGGTGCTACTTGCTTCTACTAATCAAAGTCTTTATATGAGATTATATGTCCACTACAACAGGATTCAGATCAGCTTCCTCCTAGTCAAGTTCTCTATGCTTTTGCTAAATACACTTTTAACAATCCTTGTAAGATATAATTAATTCTGAACCTGCAGTCTCTTATTAAAACAACTTTCCAGAACCAGTCTGTAGAGATTCTCAGTCATCCAGATCATGGTTGTCCCAAAGGTGCTTTTTTCAGGAGGCAACTTGTTTTTTCTTTTGAAGATGTTTTATTTCTTATCCAAGAAGCTTCTTCAGCTCTGACAGGATAGTGGGGAATGAAAGGATTTATATTCCTTGCATACAACTGGTCATTTACATCATTTTAGAGGGTCATTGAAGCACTTGGAGGTTTATCTGTGTCCTCAGGGTCACGAGTAGTGCTCCTGGTTCCTGTGGTATGCAATTTTTCTCTGGAAATCCATTCCTACTCCCACACTATTCAACCACCAGCAAATTATATGGACATGATTCAGGATGTAAATAATTGCAAGGATACTTTGGTTTGGATTTTATGAATTGATTGTGATGATATAAGTCATCACTGTACATCACATTTGATGAAGTGAAGGAAAAGACAAGAGAATATAAACAGTGAGGTCAGAGCATGTCCATTTTTCAGAGGAATATTGCTGATTATTGATAAAGAGGAAAACAAAATCAGACATAAGACAGAATGAAGGGGGTTATTCAAAAGACACTAGCATTATTCATTATTTACTTTAATCATTTAGGTTCTTATGGACACTTGTATTATTCAGCATAAAAGTATTCCAAAAATATTAACTTTATTTTCCCTAAACAGTAATATTATTATTTAGATTTATCTTTCAGTAATATTGGACTGAGTATCTATCACTGCTCTACAATTAACACCCCCATAAACACACATACAATGTCTATCAAGGAGACAAGCAATTTAGAACTAAAGAGAAATTTCCTGACAGTTAGAACAATTAATTGTTAGAACAACTTTCCTCCAGAAGTTGTGAATGTTTCAAAACTGGAAATTTTTAAGATGTTGGATAACCATTTGTCTGAAGTGGTGTACGGTTTCCTGCCTAAGCAGGGGGTTGGACTAGAAGACCTCCAAGGTCCCTTCCAACTCTGTTATTCTATTCTATTCTATTATTAATGTAAATAATTTCCCAAAATATCCGAGATACAATCTGACAATTGATTTAGGATATGAATCAGAATGTGAGTGATTGGACACAACTGCATCAGTCTGCCTTCATGACTGAAAAATATCAAATGAGATTTGAAGTTTTATTAAAAGGATTACACTAAAACTTAGAAATAAAATATTGAGAAGAACAGAAATTTTCCATACTAGTCTCAAAAAAACAAAGCAATCAGTGTGTAACATAAAAAGGTGGAAAAGAATAGTGACTCAGAAGGTCTGTGTGACCTGTTCAAATTAGATCAGCAGCTATTTTTTTCATTTAATTTTACATCTGTATCACCTTCAAGGCCATTGCCATCATATGTTTTCAATGTGAAGATTTGATGTATCCTCAAAAAGCCGGGCACGTTGCTGAAGTGGAGAATATGACCAGATAGTGAACATAGCTTCTCTGGATAAGGAGAAGCAAAAGAGAGGGCCCATATGTATTTTGGAAGACAGTTTCCTGTGAGGAAGCCTCAGAAACCCTGCAGGTAACTCACAAGTAAGAGCACCAGAATCTAAGAAAGAGAAGGATCAGGTTCCAGCCTCACCAGAATACACCAGAACTGATCTAATTACACTTTCTAAAATGCATTTGTATCATAACTATATAAAAACTACAGAGATCTTTGGAGCAGCTGAAAAATTACCCCTCCTGACGAGTGTTCCTATGATCCAGAATGTGAATAAAATGAAAGATATACGTACAATGATTAAAAAATAATCTACAGCAAAAAGCTTGCAATTGGAGTAATTGGACTATGAAAATTTAAAATGATTAGTGATTTTGTCTAAATTTGGCTATTGCTTATTTTAAATATTAAGTATACTGTTCACGTCTTCCAAGTGAAATGATTGGGGGATTTTTATAAAAAATGATTGAGGGATTTGTATAAAAAAAAATCAAGGAACTGTTGTTAAAGAGCAAAGACTGCAGAACATGTCAAATAGGATTAATAAATTAAGAAGATGGAGAAATGGAAAAGAAAAAAAGAGAGAAGAGCTCTCTTTTGGCAGTTACTTTCCCTTGTGGAACAAATTCAATAAAAGGGAGAGGGGAGAGAAGAAAAAAGAGAGGGAGAGAGAGATGGCTATTATCAGAGAAGCAGTGAGAAAAGTGAGAAAAGGATCATTAAACTGCATTACACCAGGGATGTAACAAATAATGTTGAGAAATGGAGAAAGAATATAAAATCACTGACAACTTTACTGGCTGAAAGATTTGCAAATATAGAAGACAAAATGAATAAAAGATTAGAAGAATCTGCAATACAAATAATTGAAGAAGTTAAACAAACTGAGAGAAAAAAAAAATGAAGATTCTAGAAAATAAGCTGGAAATAACAATCAGGGAAATGAATGAAGACCTGGAGATTAGCATCAATGGAAACCTGAAGAAGTAGGCAGGGCCCCCTGAGCTGCTAATCCAGTCACTTGTGTATTAGATCTATGCTCCTCCTGACTTATTAAGGCTGTGCATGAGAGGACAGGTGGTAATTAACTCCTCCTTAAAAGAGGGAATAGTTCCATCAGCTCTTAAAGAGGTGGTGGTGCGCTCTCTCCTTAAAGGACAATTGCTCAAGCCAACCAGGTTAGGCAGTTTTCATCCATTTGACAATCTTCCCTTTTTTAGTAAAGGTGGTGGACAGTATGGCTGCATGGCAACCACAGGGGACTCTGGATGAAGTAGACCACTTTCAATCAGGGTTCAGGCCAGGATTTGGGACTGAGACAGCATTGATCACACTCATGGTTGACTCAGGTGGGATTGAGATGGAGAAAGTACATCCATCCTGTCTCTTCTTGACCTCTTAGTGACATTCAACAGCATTGAACATGGTATCCTTCTGGGAGGGCTTTGAGATATGTGGGTAAGCAGCATTTTGGTGTGCTGGTTATCTTTCCTCTACTATCAGTTCTAGTTGGTGCTGATGAGGGAGGAGAGGTGACCTCTCCTATTTAACATCTACATGAGGTCACTGGGCAAGGTGATCCATTGGTTTGGGGTGAAATATTATTACTCATGATATCCAGCTCTATATATCTACTCCTGAGTGATGCTGTGGATGTCCTAAACCAATCTGGAGGCTGTTCAGGTCTGGATAAGGTGAAATGGGCTATGACCCAATCCTAGCAGAATTGAGTTGTTGTGGGTATTTGGACCCTCTGGAGACAAGACATTTCCATCTCTCATTATGAGTGGTCTGGCATTGTCCAGACAGAACTGCTGCACAATCCAAGCGTTCTCCTAGACTTACATCTCCTGCTTGAGGAACAGGCAGCAACTGTGGCTAGGAGGACCTTTGTACATGTTAATGGTACATCAGTTGCACCCCTTTCTGGACCAGGCGGCCTTGCTCACTATTACTTACTTACTTACTTACTTACTTACTTACTTACTTACTTTATTGTCATTGTATGCATATACACATTATACACATATAACAAAATTTACATAACACCCAGAGACCAGGCCCAACACACATAACAATCCCCAAACACATTCCCACCCACCCAAAAAATTCCCCGCCTCTAAACCACCCAAGCAACCACACAACAGACCAAGTAGTGCTGTCCAATAGCACACTGATGATGGTGCTTTAGTTCATTGTTGAATGCAATTATAGCTCTGGGATAAAAGCTATTTATTTATTTATTTATTTATTTATTTATTTATTTATTTATTTATTTATTTATTTATTTATTTATTTATTTATTTATTTATTTATTTATTATCAAAATTTATATGTCGCCCAATCCCGAAGGACTGTATTCAGAAGACAACAGTCTAAAAAAGATTGTAAGCAGGATGGGAAGGTTCTTTGAGAATGTTATGCAACTTTCTCAAACAGCCAGATGTGAAGATGTCATCCAGGGCTGGTAGTTGGCGCCCATACCTTTGTAACCTCTCACTTACTGTAATATGCACAACTTGTGGCTGCACTTGAACAGCATTAAAAAACTTCAAGTGGTACAAAATGCAGCTGCACAGGTGGTAAATGGTGCCAGCTATATGGCACATGTAACGCTATTATTATTGTGTGAGCTGCATTAGTGTTGCACAGGTGTTGCTGGGCATTATTCAAGGTGCTGATTGTCACCATTAAAGTCCTACATGATTTGGGATCTGGTTACCTGGAGGATTTTCATTTTTCCTATAGTCTTTGTATCCAATTGAATTCAACATATTGCAGATTCCATCAGTCAAAGAGCATCAAAGAGCTGGTGGGAAGTAGATTTTCTACTTCAGCCACTGGTTTATGGAATATTCTCCCATCACAGATTAGAATGATGCCAACTCTGATGACTTTTCATAAGACTTCAAAAACATGGCTATGTACCCAGGCCTGGGGCTCAAACTGTGTTAAGCATCCTGTTTCTTGTCTTTATTGTTAGTTAATTATCTCAGCTGCTCTTTGTATTTATTTTCTAGATGTTTTTACTGTTTTATTGTTTGTAATTGATTTATTGTTTTAGAATTTTGGAATTGTAAGCTGCTCAGAGTCAGTTGGTTGAATCGAGCATCTATAGAAATTGAATGAATAACTAAATTTAATTCTGCCCGAAGAAATATTTATTAGAACATTGCATATGATGAAAAAAATCAAAATAAATTTCTTTTATCTTAATTTTCTCTTTTATATTTTATCATTGCTTTTAATCAAGTAAAAGCTTTTTAATAAAATTATAAAAATATCATCATTATAGCTAGCTCACAAATAATTGAAAAATAATAATATGAATATCAGAATAACAGAGTTGGAAGGGACCTTGGAGGTCTTTTAGTCCAACCACAAGAGACACTAAACAAATTTAAGACAAATAGTTGTTCAATCTCTTTTTAAAAGGAGCACCCACAACTTCTGAAAGCAAGCCATTCTACTGATTTAAGTGTTTTGTCAGGAAATTTTTCCTTGTTTCTTGGTTGGTTCCTTTCTTGATTAGTTTTTTTTTTTTTTTGCTTCTTGTTCTGCCTTCATCTCAATTCCTGAAACTGTTCTTCATATGTTTAACTTCCAGTCCCCTAATCATCTTTATTGCTCTTCTCTAAAGTCTCAACATCTTTTTTATATTACAGCATCCAAAACAGGATGCAATATTTCAAGTGTAGTTTTACGAAGGCATTTTAAAATGATACTAACTCTTCATGCGATCTTATTTTGTCTCTCTGCTAACGCAGCTTGGGACTGTTCATATAATGAACAATTTTTAAAAAAATGCTGAATAAAAATCTTCACCAGGACCAGAGAAACAATCAAGATAGCACACAATGAGCTTTTCTGGAGAACCCAGTTATTTCCATTCAAAAGAGATTATGTAGAATTGAATCAGTCTCAGTGAGTTTGACAATAGTCGCCCAAACTAACATTTAAGAATTTAAAATCCAGTCAGCTAAATGTCTGGAAGATGTTTCAGATATACTATGAAAAGAACCAGTAACATTATAATGAATAAAAGTGGCAGAAGGTATATAAACATGAGATAATACAGAAAGGTATATTTTAACAGACTACTAACCCCTTGTATTTGATGCTTTATAAATAGCTGACTTTAGAGCTTTGCTATAACTCAAATGTAAAAAACAACACCCACAATTTTATATAAATACCATCAGTTAGAGAGTACTATTTAAATCAGCCTAGATTTGAAATGAAGTGAGAATCAGTACAAATGACTCAACAATATGTTCAAAAGACTGTGTGATGGTTAAATAGGTAAATATGATTAAGTATTAGAGGAATAAGCAATTTTGCAGAAAGTACCCTTATCATGAAAATCACCAAGGTCTGGACAATTGGTAGGATTGCAGTCAATCATGAAAAGCTCTTATTCGTAGAGAGGGACAGAAAACTAATTGGACAGAATCTCTCCAAACTTCTCCAGTTTGAGTTTGAAAATATTTACAGGTAATAATAATTGATAAAATTGTGAAAATGTGCATTATATTGTGCATTATACAGTGAGCCACCCCTTCATTTGAGTCAGATGCCCATGAACTTATTCCTTTAATTTTTTGAGAAAATGTGCACAATTTTCATAGCGTCAAGCCTGAGCAGTATTGTCAATGGGATAAAATTGTGAAACCACCATTGCAATTGCCCTCACAGCTGGCTCATTAGTTGTGAGGCCTAGCATTGCCATGCTGCAGCAAAATTTATTATTATCTGACCAAACTCTGCTTAGTTGTTTTTTCAAAGTTTTTTAGAAACTGCAGTGTAGCACTCCAACATGATAGTGATGTGAAATTCAAATAAATCCATGTGAATACACATGTGGTCCCCCCCAAAAAAAATAAACAATAACATGATTTTATCTGCTTAAAGCTGGGTTTTCTGATTTTCCCCTATGGGCCAAGCTTTGTGGAGATATGTCATGAACAAATGCTTCAAAACATCAACCTCTAGTAGAATGTTTAAGGTAATGGTAAAGGTTCCCCTCACACCAGTGACATGCAGTCAGGGGAGGCAGGGGAGGCAGAGCCTCACCACTGTCATCATGAAAAGAAAAAAAATATAAAAGGAAAAAGGCTGAGCTGGTTGCTGCCAGAGTCACAGTGGATGACTCTGCTTAGTGCTTAACTGTTTAAAAAAGCCTCTAAAAAAGTGCCCTCTACAGGAGGAGACAGGAGAACCACGTGCCTCATCTAGTCTGACTTTATGATCACTCGAACAGAGTTAAGCAAGGGTTAAAAGCCGAAAAATTCCTTATGTAGATGAGGCACTTGGTTCTCTCGCACTCCTCCTGGTAGAGGGTGGTTTTTTTAGAGGCTTTTTTTAAACAGTTAAGTAGAGTCATCCATGGGGACTCTTGCAGCAATTAGCCCAGCCTGACTTCAGCAGCTCTTGCCTTTTTCCTTTTACATTTTTACATTTTCATGATGGCAGGCAAGAGTAGAGTTGAAATCCTCTGTGAAACAGCTGGAAAAGCTTTGTGGGTCGAAGGGAGGGGGAGGAATTCAAAATTAATTCTCCTGGTGCAACTTTGTGTGTTTGTGTGTGTGTGTGTGTGTGTGTGTTTGTTTGTTTCTTCACTCAAACAAACTCTCTCTCAATTTGAGAGTTTGTTTGAGTGAAGAGAGGGAAGGGGGTAGGAGAGGCAGGAAGGGCAGCCCACCAGCTTTCTTTCTCTGTGTCCGAGGTTGTCTGTCTCTGCTGGAGGGCTGCCGCTTTCTTTTGCCTGCCTCTGTGTCTGTGCCTGCCACGGAAATAGAGGCGGGCAGCTCAGGCAGGCTGGCAGGCTGCCGCTTTCTTTTGCCCGCCTCTGTGTCTGCGGCTGCAGTGGACACATAGGCGGGCAGCTCAGGTGGGCTGGCAGGCTGCCACTTTCTTTTGCCCGCCTCTGTGTCTGTGGCTGCCATGGACACAGAGGCGGGCAATTCAGGCGAGCTGGCGGGCTACCACTTTCTTTTGCCCGCCTCTGAGTCTGTGGCTGCCGCGGACACAGAGGTGGGCAGCTAAGGCTGGCTGACGGACTGCCGCTTTCTTTTGCACATCTCTGATGCAGGCAGCATAGCATAGAGGCAGCCGGCAGGCTGCCTCTTTCTTTTGCCTGCCCCTGTGTCTGTGGCTGCCACAGACACAGAGGCGGGCAGCTAAGGCGGGCTGACGGACTGCCGCTTTCTTTTGCTCACCTCTGTGTCCGTAGCTGCCACGGACACATAGGCGGGCAGCTCAGGTGAGCTGGCAGGCTGCCGCTTTCTTTTGCACATCTCTGATGCAGGCAGCACAGGCAGCCGGCAGGCTGCCTCTTTCTTTTGCCCGCCTCTGTGTCCGCGGCTGCCACGGACAAAGAGGCGGGCAGTTCAGGCGGGCTGGCGGGCTGCCGCTTTCTTTCGCCCATCTCTGTGTCCGCGGCTGCCACGGACACAGAGGCGGGCAGCTCAGGCAGGCTGGCAGGCTGGCGCTTTCTTTCACCCCCTGTCAGAGGTCAGGCAGGTGAAAGAATGAAAACACTTTAGACAGTGGGGTGTCGGGAGAGAGGAGAGAATGCTCAGGCATTCTCTCCTCCCTCCCGACATCCCACTGTCTAAAGCGCTTTCTTTCTTTCACCCACCTGTCAGAGCTCAGGAAGGCAAAAGAAAGAAAGTGCTTTAAACAGTGGGATGTCGGGGGAGAGGACTGCCTCACCAGCCATAAACCTCACCGCACGTCACTGCCTCACACATATGTGCTAGTCATTCCTGGCTCTAGAGGGTGGTGCTCATCTCCGTTTCAAAGAGCCAGCGCTGCCCGAAGATGTCTCTGTGGTCATATGGCCAGCATGACTAAATACCAAAGGCGCACGGAATGCTGTTACCTTCCCGCCAAAGTGGTTCCTATTTTTCTACTTACATTTTAACATGCTTTCGAACTGTAGGGTGGCAGAAGCTGGGACAAGTAACGGAAGCTCACTCCATTACGCAGCACTAGAGGTTCAAACTGCCAAACTGCCAACCTTTCTGATCGACAACCTCAGTGTTTTAGACACTGAGCTGCTGCGTTCCCAGTAGAATGCTTACTAATGTAAAAAAAAAAACCACATATGTGCAAACATATTTTTTGTGTTCTGTTCAGCAATAGGCTTTTCTACTAAAACTTACATATGTTTTTTTTTTTTTTTTTTACAGTAGACTATTTATGGAACAGCCAAACCAATTTCTTTCTAGAATCGGAACCTAGCTTTGGCAATCTGAGCTAACTAGACTTACATGAAATGTTGTTTTTACTAGACTTTGTATTATTATTATTTTAATATTACATAATCCCTGTAATATACTGAATAATATCAGCGCTGAACCACTTCTGATTCCTTTAGGATTCACAAGGATGACAAAAACAAATAAAATAATAATAAAGCAGGAGAAAAAGACTAACTGTAATTGCTAAAAAAATTAATTGCAAATAATGCTGCTGTCTCTTGGGTAAAGTCTGAGGTAGATATAGAAGTCACTCACTCTTAAAGATGTTCGGGCACAGTTTATAGAAATACCTGGGAAATCAAACTGGACTAAACTCAGAGGGCAGATTAAAAATAGTTAAATATAGTGCAATAGTTTAAAATAGTTCAATTCCAATACCCTTGGAACCCCCTGCTGTATCTGGTTTTCTACTATCATATGCATATACACGTGTGTGTGTGTGTGTGTGTGTGTGTGTGTGTGTGTGTGTGTTCCAGCATAATTCTGAAACGCCTCAAGCAATTTCAAAAAATTTGGTACACAGATGAGTTACTTTCTGGAAAAAATACTGTGCAGGTAAGATACTCCTAGCATCCCTTTGTTTTTTCCACTTCCAAAATGTCAAACATATGAAAAAGTAGTAAGATTATCCTACAAATTTCAAAAAAGTGATAGAAATCAATCTTGCAACTTGGCTTCCATATAAATATGTAGTTGGTGCCTGGCTATGTTCTTTATGGCTGTTACTTTGAGGACTTGCTGAAAGTGCCCCAACATCTTTCCAAAATATCAAATATGCTTATCAGCCCCAAAGGATTTGGTGACAACGGCACTAGTGGATTTCTAAACTAATCATCATGGCAGTGGTGGGTTCCAGATTCCGTTCCAATTGGTACGGTTGGAATGGCCCCGGCTCACCCACATGTGTGTGCGCGCACACAGCATGTCCATGCATTGTACTTGCCTGTGATGCTTCCTTAAGCCTCCGCAACGCTCCAGCTGCTCGGCGGAGTGTCGCGCAGGCGCTGTACACGCCATGCGCATGCAAGGAAGTGCCAAAAGCTTAAAGCACAGGTAAGGGGCGAGGGTGGGTGGGTGGAGCAATGTACCAAAACAGTATCTGGTGCTCTGGGCTGGCTCCGGTACACCCGTACCGGGATGTACCGCCTGCAACCCACCACTGCATCATGGCTATGTAGAGAAATAGAAGATGACTTTCCAGAGTAAAAATAATGAAAGTTCAGGTATGTAGAAGAAAATAAATGAATTCCCAGAATGAACATGCTTACAGAATTGCTTGGTTTATAATGTCAAAGTATAGGTCAAAGTCCCAAGCTACTTGCCTTTGGTTGGTGTCCTGTAGGGTTCTAGGAAAAATCAAGGGAGATCCCACAAGCCTCAAATCAGTTCATTCTTCAGTCTGGCCATCTAATCATGCTTTATTGTGTGTAGTAAGGAAGAAATGTCTCCATCAAATCAAACTGCTCTATCCATGCTGCTAGCATAGAAAGACTACTTTCTAAAACTGATTTCTTAAAAATTTTCAAGCAATATTCTAAACCCATATACCTTGTAAACAAAAACACATTTTTTAACAATTGCCAGTCTTTATTCAATTAGTCAATTTATATATGCAAATGAGATTTTCCAGGGAATATGAAGCATTCAAATAAATATTTTAAGAAATGGATTTTAATATTCTCAAATATATGTGTATGGGAATGTGGACATGGGAACATTTGACAACTAAGGATGATGTACAAAGTGAAGATCCCCTGAAAATGCATCAAAACCAATACTTTTAAAATTGTTTATAAAGGACATTGTTTATAAGGATGATCAAATAAAAAAAAAGCCAAGTTTGTGATGACATTAAATTATTCAGGCTTGAAAAGTTCAAAGAACTGGGTGAATGAGTTTCAATTAGTTTTATGTTAACAAATGTGGTCTCAGAATCATATGGAAAGCTCAGTGAAAATATCATACTAGTTTTCGATCTATGAATTTTATGTTAGGGATCATTAGATAAAGGAGTATAAATACTTTTCTGTTAAAATTTATTATAATTTTTGATGCATTGCGTTGCAACATCAGAATATGGTAGAGCAATATAAGGGTTTAAAAATGACATCCAAAAGGTTTAGAGGAAAGGTTTAAAACTTATTTTACTTCAGAAGAAAAGTAGATAACAAAATAAACAAAATAAAGTGTTCTCTATTTCTCTAGTTATCTAGTATGAAATGAAAAATGTGGAGAAAGTAAAGTTTTTGTTGTTACTGTTTCTTCTTGCCTACAATGTTTGAAGATGAATAGATCCCACTAAATTAAATGAAGATGCAAGGCCAATCAATGGAAGCATCTGTTTAGAAATTCACAAGTAAGGTATAGAATTTGCTGCCAACAGTTGGTGAGGATCAACTTCAAAAAGAGACTAGACATAATTGGACTATGAATAACTGGTTATCTTAATCACTGTATTTTTCAGAGTATAAAATGCAACGGAGTATAAGACACACCAAAGTTTTGAAGAGGCATTTTTTTTAAAAAAATAGGTAGGTAGATAAAGGGATAGAGAGGGAGAAAAAGAGAGAGAAATACAGTAGGTAGGTAGGGAGCGAGAGAGAGTAGGTAGGTAGGTAAAGGGATAGAGAGAGAGAGAGAAATGCAGTAGATAGGTAAGGAGAGAGAGTAGGTAGGTAGGTAGGTAGATAGATGTTTCCAGGGGTATTTATCCATGTGCTGGAGAAGGAAATCGCTGACAATCTGTAGCACCTAAGATTTTGTTTCTGCTGGCAAACACTTGATCAATGTAATTCTCATCAATCAGTTAAAGAGCTTTTCAAAAGGAAAAAAAAGGTTTTGCATTCTGCAAAACTCCCCTAAATGGCCCATTTTTCACAAAAACAGGCCCAGTTTTTTTAAAGGCATGGATAGCCTTGGGGGGGCTTGCAGAATGCTCTGGGGGGGGCAAAAACGAGCAAACAATGGCCTGTTTTTCAGGAAAACGGACTCATTTTTTGTCAAAAATTTTGCATGCATAGCCTTATGGAGGCTTATAGAGTGCTGCTGGGGGCTGGGGGGCAAAAAATAGCTCATTTTCTGCTCATTTCTGCCCTCCCCAGCCCCCAGGAGCTCTCTGAAAGCCTCCACAAGGGTATGCATGGCCATTTTGGTGAAGAGGCAGGGCTTCGGAAGGCAAAAAAATGCTGTATTCGATGTATAAGACGCACCCAGATTTTTAGCCTCTTTTTTGAGTAAAAAAGGTGCATCTTATACTCTGAAAAATATGGTACTAGATATAGATAGCACTATCAAAATAGTGAAATTGTGATAGTGATATCACTAGATAAAGATATCACTGGAGGTTTTTCAGAAGAGATAGACAGCTTCTTGTCCAAAATGAGCAAGACTTCCAAAGTCCCTTCTGCACTAAGTTGATCACTCTATTGCTCTATGCTCGTAAGTAAGTATAAGTACAGTAAGTATAAGACAGAGAACATCCATGTGTTAACATCCATGTACCTATTTATAGGAACAGAGTCATATTTGGTTTGCCTCTTTAAAGGGTTCCTCAGAACAGCCTTGATCACATTATTTTGTATGGAGAACAACATAATTAAGTCAAGTTGTGCATCTCTGGGTCCATAATGCTGTAACCATTAACAGACACATCTCTCTTGCTTGAGCTTTCTTTACATCCATCTGAGCAAGTACTGTACTAAGCTTTTTTTCTTTTCTTTGTAGTTTAATAATAGAACTGAAAGCCCTTTGGCTATAAAGAAATGTGAAGCCAGTCCATTAAGATGAGTTCAACCACAGCAAAAGCACAGGGCAGCAGCTGCTGCAAGTAGGGTAGAACAGGAAAATGTTGGTACACTGTGGAAATACAATAAGTGTTAATGGACCATCGACTTTCATGTCCCTCAACCCAACAGGTGTATGTCAGTAAGACATTTAAAATGCCATTCAGCAAGTCTGGGTGATAAAATCAATGGTATACTACACATCATGTCATTATTTGATACTTAACAGGTAAAGTTGCAATCCTATAGTGTTGAATGATCTGCTTCTTTATCAGGAATCTTTATCTAAACAGCACTCACATGTCACTTTTAAGCCGCATAAAAAATGTAAATCAGTTCATATTACCATCTTAACAATGAATATCCAGGGAATTCAAAGGCACTAAAGGGAAACTAAGCTGTGTTATAATGAATTAAGTATTTAGGCTAAATTTTAATATGACGAAGAAACTATTCTACACTGCAGAACTGTAGCTATAAAAAAATAAAAATTATCTAGAAATAAATAGCAACACTTGCAAAAAAAAATTAGAAGAACTGCAATACAGCCACATTTCAAACAGATACTTTCTGGATGATAATTGTGGGGTCAAGTTATGTTGACTGAAGGAAAATTAAATGTCACTTAATGCAACCAATTAAATGTAGCTTTTTTAAAAAAAAAAAAAGCAGCCCAAGGTTTTTTCAAGGAAAAGTGGGCAAATAATTCTGAAATAATAATGAATTAGCTGATTCATTCTTTTTATTCCAATTAGCTTCCATGCATGCATTTCCCAATTTGCTTGTTAATCAAAATTACTCTAGAGGAAAGTTTAACAGATTCTATGCTCCTTCAAAGACAGTAATGTAATGATTTCTCATTATTTAAGTGCATTTTAATAAAAACATTTGAAATTCATGCTGTATATTCTGTCCTTATTAAAGTTTTTACATAATGTGTAGCAAAGAAGACATTTGTGACAGCAACCAAGCTTATTCAGTCAGTCTCTGAATATGTTCAAGTTCTATAATCCCTTTTCAGCACATCAAACTTATGATCATTGGTACCAATGCTGAAAAGGTAGAAGATCTGACTCATATTATTCGATTGTTGTTTATATAAGGGGACAAGAGATAAGTACCTTCATCCACATAGTAAATGTATGGCCCAGTGGGAGGCCCATATTAAAAAACATACCGGGCCACAATCTGAAAATCACATTTAATACAGCACAATTTCTGACTAAATGATCTGCATATATGGGCCTGATTGGGGTAGATTGTAGGGGTAATAAAGGGGTTATGGTATTTTATCCTATAACTATTGTATGTGTGTGTGTACAAACACACACACAGAGAGAGAGAGAGAGAGAGAGAGAGAGAGAGGGAGGGAGGGAGGGAGGGAGGGAGGGAGGGAGGGAGACCAAGACCTATATACATACAGAATCCATTTTTCTTTTGCTTAGTTACTTCTGCTCTTAACTTTATTTTCTGATATGTGCACAGGATGAATCCTATTAATTCAGCACAATTGTTGGTTTGAATGCACATGTAATTAGTTATCTTCAATCTATATCAGAATATGCTTCTTAATTTCCCCCCCTTAACTAATTCATAAATTCTGCTATTAAATATTGTTGATATGATCCATTATCGCTAATATTTATTTTCTACCTAAATGCATAACAAGTCATAGAAATATAAAGTAATAATCAGCCTAGTAAGATAAAAAAAAAACAGTTCTCATAGTAGAAGCTTATTACTGAATTTATATTGTTTCCTTCGTGGTAACATATTCTTTGCAGGAATGATCATTCATTCTATGTATTTTGTCATTTGAATACATTTACTCTGCCTGAAATAGTAATAGTATTAACATTTACTACATTGGTATATAAATTCCCCTCTATCAAACTATTCAAGATGCACAATATTGGGATAATATTGGGATAATGCTCAAAGATGTGATGTTATTATGGAAACACTTAGACTTGTCGTATTTTATTCCAATTCAGCCCATATTCAAATGTGTTTGCCTTCATTTTAATAATAGGGCCAAACAATCATACAATCAATGCACGTACAATCTCTTTGAGTCCATTAGAAAGCATGCAAAAGCCTGCTCTACTGAAGACTACGGATCAGGGAATATTAGACTAAGAAATCAAAACTATCTTAGCAGAGGCAACGGCCAAGCATTTCCTTAGTGTAGGCTAGAAAATTACATGAATGTGCCCACAAAAGTCACCAAAAGCTGACTTCGACTTCAAGTTGAAGATACAATTGATACATATGCATCGTATCACTTGGAGAGGTGAGAGCTGAATGTATTCACCAATGTCTAATGAATATGCCCATACTGATACAAACTTGGATAAGCAAGCAGGATCAAATGAAGAAAGAAAAAGAAAAGTCTAGATGCAAAGGGAAACCTGATTTACAGGAATCCAACAAAATAATAAAGAACAAAAAACTGAGCAAACCAAGAGGTCATAGACTGAATACTGAAATGCGCATCTTCATGTTTTAATGGAGATTAAATAATACACTTCTTGAACCTTTCATGTACTGTATATAAGTGGAAACATTTCAGTCCATTTCAAGGCAATCAAAATGGCCCGGATTGTAGCAAGAAAAAAGACTAATGCTTGCTTTACAGCTGAATCTCTCAGTGAGTGTTCTGACATAGACAAGTGACTGGTTGAAAGCATGCCGATATGATTTTTTAAGTGTGATTATTTTTATATGGATTTCATTAGGTTGATCAATATACTCTTTTTGCATTATTTCCCTTTTTTTATTTTGTTCTGTTAGTTTCCAATCTTATGTTCCCCACCCAGAGCCATAACTGACTGTTTAAATTGATTAAATAAAAGAATAAATAGGTAGGAAGCAAAGGGTTTTCCCCCCTAAAATTCGTTGTTGTTTTTTGAAGCAGGGTAAAGAGAATTCCTCTCCAATCTTACAATGAAAGAAATACATTTGACTGTATACATATGAACTGTAAAGGAGGTTTTATTACAATTTCACAAAAATAAAATATGTTCCCTGAGATACTGACATTACTGACTTTTATCTGTATTGTTTAATTGATTCCACAATAGAAAGATAGAACATTATGTTCTGTATGTGTTCTGTTCAATCATATCTGATTCTCAGGAACTGCTTGGACAAGTTCCTGAAACTGTCTTGGCAAGATTTCAGAAATGTTTTGTTATTGTCTTCTTCATAGAGCTGCAAGTGAGTGACCAGCTCAAAAGTCACCAATTTGTTTTGTGCCCAAAGCTAGAATAGAACCCACCGACTCCCAGTTTCTAGCTTAATGCCTTAACCACTGTATCATACTTACTTATATAACAAGATACTACTTTGGTACTACTGTAAAACAATTTGAAAGTTAAGATTTGGTTGCTATACTTTGAAAATTGCTAAGTGAGGTGGGCTGACCTTTAACTGAAAGTCGTCAAGCTAGATATTTTAAGGATTGTTTAAACAGGTAGGATAATTGAAATTCCATAAACATTATTTCTACCAAGTGTATTATATGGTGATGTAAACAGTTGCTTCAATCAGAAATCCAATTGTTCAGATAGGAGAGAAAGGTAAACTCCTATAAAATTAATTGTATGAGACAGCCTTACATTCATTATTTATCCTACATATTTTTCTTGCATGACTCATGTTACGCTGTATGATGTAATTCCTAGACTTCAAGACTACACATACTGTACATTTTAATGATGAAAAATATATGATAAAGCTACAATAAAGATGGATCCCATCTGAACCTTTATTTCTGTAAAAACAATGCATCTTCAAATCAAAGTTTATATATATATATATATATATATATATATATATATATATATATATATATATACATACATACATACATACATACATACATACATACATACATACATATATATATATATATATATATATATACTGTATATAAAGGTTGTGTGTGTTTATGTTCCAGCATAACTCTGGAATGCCTCAAGCAAACTTGGTACACAGATGACTTACATTCTGGAAGCAAATACTGTGGGGGTAAGACCAATGGTGGGATTCATTTTTTTTTTACTATTGGTTCTCTGGACGTGGTTTGGTGGTTGTGGTAGGGGAAGGATACTGTAAAATCTCCATTCCCTCCCCACTCTAGGGAAAGGTTACTGAAAAATCCCCATTTCCTCCCAATCAGCTGGGACTCGGAAGGAACAGAATAGTTGGGGGCAGGGCCAATCAGAGGTGGTATTTTCCGGTTGTCCGAACTACTCAAAATTTCTGCTAACGGTTTTCCAGAACTGGTCAGAACCTGCTGAATACCATCTCTGGGTAAGACACTCCAAACACCCCTTGGGAGGGGGTGTTGTTAAGATACAGCCTTTTGTGCCTAAAAATGGATTCTACTGTACAGCATTGTGGAATTGCCATGGTAATGGCTTCACAGTATTCCACAAGGGGGCTTCCTCTGGTAAGGGGAGAAATCCAACATTAGAAATGGAAGGAGGGTTCATGGAAGGAGGGTTAGCATAACTAAATACTCAGGCAGTGCCGGGTTATCAGATAGTTGTTGAATAAAACATGAGAAAACTATTAATTATTTTACAAATCCTCTATTTCTTAACCCTTTCAGGCAATTTAATTCATAAAAATGCATACCAGTAGAAAATGATGGCATATTATTAATGCCACATCTTCCACTTTCACTGAAGAAGCCTTAACTGGTAAATACTGTGCTTTCTCTTGTAATTTTGATGAAATATTAATGAAAATGGGACCCGAGGTATATAATAAAAACTCAATTTGCATGTCTTCTGCAGAGATAAAAAATCTTATTTTTTTGTCCATCACAGAATTTCTTACTAAGCAAAACAGAGTGATGAATAATTTGGAAACACACATGCACATATAAGCAAACAATGATAATATAAAAGAGGGAGACAAAAGGAAACCAAAGGTACTGAGTAAGATACAATGGGTTTTCACTTGAAGTATGCCAAATAGAGAAAAATGTCAGAGGAAGAAAATTTCCAAACTATAAGCATATGCTATCTGGATCCGTAACATCTAAAGACAAAGATAAATCTAAAGACAAAGATAAGAAACATTTAAATGTGGAATATACTGCAACCCTATGCAAATTTATTCAATAGTAAATCCTACCAGTATTATTTTCACTACTAGCATGATGTATGATGTTAATGAGATAATCCTAAATGAGATCATAGTGATGTAAAAAATGTAAACCCACCATCTTTCCCCACATTTTAGATGCTTACAATAACCTTGTTTAAAGGTCCTGTTTCCCCTCAACTTTTATTTTAATATCCCCTTTCACATTTGTAAATACTGGAATTAGCTACAACTTCTCTACATTAGTATATCTGAATGCCTCAATTAGCTCCTTCTTTATAAATGATAGCTCGGCCCTTTGAGTGCCTTTATGTTATCAAAAGAAATCAGATAACTAAAATAGATGAGAGTCTCTGCACCAGGGGTGTCCAACTTGGAACATTAACACTTCTGGACTTCAACTCCCAGAATTCAAAGTAGCGTGATCAGACACCCATGCTCTATAGATTGGTGATGGTCCTCTCTACCCTCTATCATTGGAATGGGGTCTCTCCAATGTCAAAAAAATTAGAATAGAAAATTTGTGTGGGATGGAAGAAAGATTAAATATTTATGGGATCCTAATATATTTCAGGATTTTAATGTTCAGTTACACAACGAAGCAGCATAATTTATTAACAAGGATGAGTTCATTAATAAATTATCTGTTTCTTGATATAGTGGAGAATTAACTACCTATCTTCTTACCTGATAAAAATGTATAATTCTGTTCTGACATATATATTCAGGTCAGCTATTTTGTGTCTTATAATTATAATAAAAAAGAGAGGCTTTTTTTTTTACATTCGTGTTAGTTTTTCTAAGAATAAAAAGTGAAACAGACATTTCTTTTAATATTAAAAGAATTGATAGCAATAGCAATAGCAGTTAGACTTATATACCGCTTCATAGGGCTTTCAGCCCTCTCTAAGCGGTTTACAGAGTCAGCATATTGCCCCCAACAACAATCCGGGTCCTCATTTTACCCACCTCGGAAGGATGGAAGGCTGAGTCAACCCTGAGCCGGTGAGATTTGAACAGCCGAACTGCAGAACTGCAGTCAGCTGAAGTAGCCTGCAGTGCTGCATTTAACCACTGCACCACCTCGGCTCTTATAGTTGCCGAGGTGATAGTGATAATTCTGTCCTCAAACATTTACATTTTACAAAGATTCTCAAATTGTAAAATAATGAAAAATTTGTTTAAAATTAATTGAGATTATTAATAGATTTCTATTAATAATTTCCAAAACAGAGTTACAAACATATATGTATTAACATTATTCTGTAAAGCAGGCTATTTATTCTAATTGGTTATCATCATAATAATAACACATATATACCACTTCATAGTGCTTTTACAGCCGTCTCTAAGCAGTTTACAGAGTTAGCATATTGCCCTCAACAATTTGAGTTAGCATATTGCCCTCATTTTATACACCTCAGAAGGATGGAAGGCTGAGTTAACCTTGAGCCAGTGACCCGGTGAGATATGAACTGCCGAACTGCAGATAGCAATACTGCACTCTAACCACTGTGCCACCTCAGCTCTTAAGTTGGATAAAGAGAGTTTAGACATAAAAGAGGAAAACAGGAAAATTAAAACTATAGAGATATAAATTGTGGGGCAACACAATCACATAAAATCTATCGATTATTAAGATCACTACTGCTAAGAACAACTCAAAGAATTTAAAACTAAGTGGAACTCACTTTCTAGTAAACATGAACAAGCTATAAAAGCTATTAACATAAAAAGATGTCAATTAATTTATTTAAATAAATAATAAATCAACTTATAAGTTAAATTTTGTGGCATGGAACTTAATGTTGATGGCCGTTTAAATAAATGACAAGAGGGCATCTCAGCTCACTAAATCCAATAAAGATGACTTACAAAGAGAGGAAAGTAACACACTTACCTGGGTACTGAGGGGAGACACATTAGAGTTGTATTCAGGAGGTGGGCCAAAGCAAAAGAGAGTACAAAAAATATCAGAATCCCTCCTAAGACATCACTGTTGTTGGCAGTTTTATTGTTTCATAATAGTTCAGAGCAATAACATAAAAAAAATCACTGGGAATTCTGGAGAAAATAAATGGAAGCTCTTCTTCCAAATCTTGCCCACTAAGATGTTGATGTTGAAAGTATCTTTCCTTCTAATACCTAATACCTCCTAATATTCAAATGAATGCTAGATTGTGACAAAGCATTCTTACAAAGTCACTAAGAGGCGGATTGAATATGGTTACCACTTCTGGAATACCATTGCCAGGTTTGAACTATGCACACACACAAAATGCAAGAGAGAGGGAAAAAGTTTTATTTCATTCTGTTGTCTGGGCCTTCACTGAATTTGGAACCAAGTTGTAAGGAATTATGTTTAGTTCTGATAGCATATACTGTATGTTACATGAACAGAGGTCGTATAATTTTTATATACCACATAGGGCATTGACACATTCTATATATGCTGACAGTAAGCTGCATAGGAACATTTCCGATACATTTGGTTTCCGTATCACATTGTCCCTTTTCATGATGAGAACATAATGCTGTATTTGCTGATATGCAGTCTATTTCAAATATGCTGTAGTTTCTAGATGAATACACTATGTCCTAATCTTCTCTCTATTTCCTTGACCTCAGCATTAACTTCTAAACTTGCTTAGTGTGGGAGGGAGGTTGTTCAAGGTTACATCACATTAGATAAAACAGAAGCCCTTTCAGCAAAACATTTTTCCTTTTAAAAAAAGTGCTTAAGTGTACAGTTTACCAACAATTTAGCAAGCAAATGGGCCCTCAAGAAGATGCACAGAATGGATAGGGAGGTTATCACACCCAAAAGGCCTGTTTTGTTTTGGTGTTTGTTCATCAGATTTATTTCGTATCTTTCATCTAGATATTCAAGACAGTACGTGTAACATTCTGTTCTCCAGGTTTTCATTACAACAAGAACCCTATGAGGTGATCTGAGCTAAAGTCACCTAGTCAGTTTCCATAGCTGAATCTGGATTTGAACCTACCATGTTTTCCCAAAAATAAGACAGGGTCTTATTTTCTTTTGACTCCCTGAAATAAGCACTTGGCCTTATTTTCAGAGAGGTCTTATTATTTTTGAAGTGTAGGAGGCGACGAGCATGGCCATCTCATGGCTGCTGCTGTATTGCAATATTTTTGTGAAAGGACTTATTTTAGCACATGCGCTCAAAAGCCTGATTGGGCTTATTATCTGGGGAGGTTTTATTTTCGAGGAAATAGCAATAGCAGTTAGACTTATATACCGCTTCATAGGGCTTTCAGCCCTCTCTAAGCGGTTTACAGAGTCAGCATATTGCCCCCAACAACAATCTGGGTCCTCATTTTACCCACCTCGGAAGGATGGAAGGCTGAGTCAACCCTGAGCCGGTGAGATTTGAACAGCCAAAGTAGCCTGCAGTGCTGCATTTAACCACTGCGCCACCTTGGCTCTAGGGTAGGTCACCCTTGTCCAAGTCCAACAATTTGTCACTACACTAAATTGGCTTGAATGCCTTAGCAATAAAAGCATGAACGTAAACTGGGTATACACAAACAAAATAAGGAATTAAAAAAAGAAATAAATAAGCAAGCAGGCACACAAAGGGATCAACAGCAACAAAGTAGATGAAATCATGTTATTATAGGTCCTCAGTAAGTAGTACTGCTGCCTTTGTGATTATGTGTCAGTTAGGCTAAAATGTTGGTAACAAAAGAAAAGAGTTGATTAAGAGACCTACATCGATGTACCGTATTTTTGGAGTATAAGATGCACCTTAGTTTTTGGGAAGGAAAATAGGAAACACGAGCTTTCATTTTTTATTCCCATAACACCAGAAAAGCAAGCAAACACAATAGTATAATAAAACAACACTTTTTGCCACTTTTTTGTTTTTCCCAGGAGGGCCAGGGAAATTCTTAATAAGCTTAACTAGATATCTGGGCATTCAGCAAAAAGCACTTCACACCTGTAAAAATGTAACAAAGCTGACTCAACAAACCAGCCTAGTGCTTGCCTGAAGGAAACCATTGAGAAAACTCAGATAGCCAATAGGAAAAATCCCTGCCTTGCCCTTAAAGGGATTATCCCCAAAAGAATAGAAATCATGTAGTCACAGGAACTCTCTGCCTTGCCCTTGAGAGGATTATCTCCCAAAAATAGAAACTGGACAAAAGAAGTACCTCTTAAGTCAGTCTTCAAATCTTTCATAGTAACAAACCGGGAATTTTTTCCAACAGTATGCTGTAGTAAAAATATTAGAAGCTTTTTTTCAGCCCTAATGAGGTGCTAACGAGTGAAGCAATTTTGTGATCTGATCTTGCGATCTTCCATGCCTTTCATGCTTTGCCTGAAACGGAAGATTGCTTCATTCGTTAGCACCTCATTAGGGCTGAAAAAAGCTTCCAAAAAGCTACATTCAGAGTATAAGACAGACCAAATTTTCAGCCTCTTTTAGGGGGTGGGGGAGAAAGTGGGTCTTATAGTCTGAAAAATATGGTAGGTTGGAGAAGAAGCATTTTTCCAAAGTTTTAAAGGGATGTATTCCATGCATTAAGGGAGACAATAAAAGCCTTGCACAAATGAAATAAAATCCAGTATTCTTTTAAAATATATGCATATTTTCTCACAGCCATGTTTTTAAGAATGTATTCCTACTAAATATAATGCATAGATGTCACAGATCCATGACAGATTCATGATTTCTTATTTCATCACTCAGAACGCCTTTGCTCTTTAAAAAAAAACCCAAGGAGAATAAGAGAATAAATTTGTTCTCTTTTTCCTTCTTTTGACAAATTATGTAGAAACATCTGTTCTTTAACTATGTGGCAAGAGTGAATATTTCCTAGCTGATGTTTTGGTTTCTCTGAACCTTGAAGGGAACAACAGTGGTGCACTTCATAATCATTTTCTAATGTTGAATAATGACTTTCTAGTTTCTTTCTGTTCAAAAAATAATTGCAATAAAGACAGAAATAGCTTTGCCCACTAACTTTGTGTATTTATTTGGGCTGCAAAATCATCAATACAATGACCATCAACTAAGAACTGTTTCCTAAACCCCACTGAAATATGTCAAGTGATATAAAAAGAAATGGTTACCCAACTGTTTCTCATTAGCAAAAGAAAGTCCTTTGAAGAAATACCTTCTGGAACAACAGAAGTTGGCAAGTGGTGGCATCATATTCATAGAATGGAGGTCATCAAGAAGATAATCATGAAATTCTACTTTAAATCGGTTACTTTTCAGGATCCTTTCATATATCTGAGATGATGATAACTATGATAATAATAGCTCTACTCCTTCCAATAATTGAGCTTCTCTGAGTCGATAACATTATTAAAGCCATTAAAAACAGTAACAGAACAAGGAGGGATAGGAAGTGCAGAGTATAAAAACACTAGCCCAGGAGAATGTTATCTGAATACATTAAACATTTGAGAGTGAATTGTGATTCTCCCAACCACTATCTTAGTCAAATCTCTATTCCATTAATTACAATTCTGAAGTGGTAACCTGATATGAAGAAAATGGGTGATAAATTGGGATTAATAAAGGGTACAAAAAGGTTTGCAAAAGCAGAATTGAAAAAAGATAACTGCACACAGGAGGTAAAGGGCAAACATCAGGAATGAATTTAGTGTATATGTAATATGTAATTATTACCAACAGGTAGGAATAATAAAACATCAGAGATATTCTCTATCATAGAACAGTTCAGTGAACAGAAACAATGGAATCTTGCTCTATTCAGTCATATATACTCTCAGAAGCATTTGTGCATTGCTCTCTTGAATCTCCTCACTGCTGTCAACTCTGCAATGCCAAATGCTCCCTCTGAGCCAATTAGACCTCTCTTCAGCATAACAGTTCAGAGGTGCAAAAATTCAGCTGGCATCACATCCTTGCATTGCAAGAAAACAAAGTCTTCCTCTCCTCCCGCTCCCCACTCAGTTCAAGGAGTTGGATGAAATAATATTAAGAGAGGAAGAGAAAGAAAGAAGCTGACCAAAGAACCCAAAAATAAGAAAAGGAAGACATTTACAGTAATAGGAAATCATTAGCTGGATCCAATCTGAGTTAGTCAATGGGACCAGAAGTTTGTTCTTCCAAACTTTTGGACTTGTGCTGGAGCCCATGCTTGGGGAACTTCTCTGACACATTCTGTAGAGAGAGAAGTTCTTTGAGGATGAGCTCCAGCGTAAGTCCAAAAGCTTGGAAGAACAAACCTTTCATCCTAGTGACCAGCTCAGACTGGGTCCTGCAACATTACCCTGGGACTCATATATTTGCTTTCATTCGTGGGAAATCATTAGCTCTACAACTCCAAAGTTAATGGTGCAAAACTCTTTTTACAGCACAGATGTTGGAAATGAACCAGAAAGTAATCTGTTTGGTTGGAGGCGCTACAGAAGACCCAAGATTCTGTGGGAGCAAAGGGCCCTAGCACTGCCCTGAATTGGTACAAGCTAAGCATATGTAAGGACTTAAGATTCATTTTAATATGTTCTCATTTAGAACATTTTCACATCCTTGCCTTTTCAATAATTCAAGGTACTGAAGCAAATGGACTATGCCAGGTGTAATATGCACTAATATGGCAGCTGTTGCAGCATTCCACTTTCCTTTTATCTGTTCCCTAATAGCTCAAAAGCACAAGCTTTAAACCAATTTAAACAAATGTTTTATGTTTCAATTTGGTTTAGTGCTGGTCATTAAGATAAACTCTTCCAAATACAAAGTATGATATAATTTAAGAATTATTTATTATCTCTGTCACAAGGAGAGTCTGGAACTACAGAAATAAGATGCATGCTTCAGTTATATTTTGATATGAAATTAACCAATTTGCATTCTCAAAAACTTGCATATTTCCAAATTTTAGAATGTAGTCTGTTAACTTAAAAAAAACGAATAGAGAATTATAAATAATGGAACCATAATGCACACTGGAAATCAAACAAAAGCAAACCAAATATCATAGTTATAAGTAAAGTACATAAACTTCACATTTTTGGAAAAGAAGCTGGGAATAGAACAGGCGGTTCTGATGAGTCACCTGGAAAAGTGGGAGGAAGATATCTTGTAAAACCTGAAGTGGAAAAATCAAAAGTCTCAAAATATAACAATGTTGTATGTGCCCTGTCAATATTCAGTGTTATCAGGCAGAGTCAGGCTTTTTGAACCCGTCCTAGAGGGAAGATTTGTCATCCCATTATGCTGCTAATACTCCTAGTATGAAATAAATGAAAATCTCCTCCATATAAGTAAATGAGACCTGTTCACTTAACAAAGCACCTTGCAGCATTTACAGTGCAAATGAAGACATTAATAGATTACATTTGAGACAGTGGTGCATTAGCTGTTCTCCTCTCACCTGAAACAATAAAAATGGCATGACTTTGTATTTTGCTATGCCCTTCTCCCAGCGTTTCTTGTAAGTTAGTCATGATTGTTAATTGCTGGTGTTATAGTGGATTTATGTTCCATTAACGATACAACAGTGGGAAATTATAGAAATGACTTGTGCTGTTATATTTTGGTCTTGTGGGTTTGCTGAATCTTCATTAACATTCAAATTGTGCTGTCTGAGCAATTCTTGAAAGAGCTCAGAGTCTGCGAGAAACATTTCCAGCTTCATATTATAAACTATCTTGCTGCCAAGAAGCTGGGATTTTCCTGCAGACTCCCTTGATTAGATCCCATAACTCAGACACAACTTATCCTACAAAGTATTTGATGAAGGATATATCATTTCAGCACACGCAAAGGTTTCCCAAACATCACTGATTGAATTTAAAGAGTTTTCTAATCTAATCCTCCATATTTTTTATTCTGCTATCTACTCTAAATGAAATAGCAATAGCAGTTAGACTTATATAATGAACTCTAGTTAAACACAGTGAGCTCCACCTACACTCAATAGTTAACTTTTTATTTAAAGTGGAAGAATGTATTCAAAATAACAGATAAGAAACTACTTATTTTCATTAGTTATTCCACCAACAGAAAACTAAACCAGGTTTTTCCTTTCTCTCCTGCCTACTTCAAATCTATCTTCATTCTAGTTTTGTTAATGTGCCTACTAGCCTCTCACCAGACATCTCCTAAAAGAAGCCATTATAACTTCCAAATCCTGCTCCCCTCTCCCGTAAAATATAATTTTGTAATATCAATTTCTCTCTAAACTTGTGTTTGTTTATTATATGTCTAAAGTCGATAGCGCTTGCTCCAACCGTGGTGAATGATCATTCTGAGGTTTCTTTTCACAAAGTTTGTAAATGTTTTCACTAGATTGTCTAAGCCATCTCTAATCCTAATTGATTCAATTTGTCAATCTCATCCTGGCACAAATGCTTTTCTGTTTTATCCATGTGAGCTATCTGAGCAGAGTCTTATTACTATAACTACGAAACATATGGTAAATAGTTTCAGGATTCCATTGCCCTCTTTCACATGCTCATGTTAAAGCCTTCTGTCTCCAAGATATCTCAGAAAGCTTTTATGTAAAGTACTACAGTTGCATTGAACGGCCTTCTGTCAATACATATAGCTTGCTTTATAAACACATCATGCTTATACAATAAAGTGTGTAATTTAAGTCTTTTTACTGTTTTTAGAATGCTTGTTTTATTTTACACCCTTTTTCCAATTATTTTTAAAGAGCAATGCAGCTATTTATATGCCTTTTTTGATTCAAGAAAAGATCAATGGGAATTTTGCCAACGACTTCAAGTGTAGCAGCTCAGTATGTACCCATTATGGCTGAGATATTCAGATCTAAATGAGCACGCAATCCAGTCCTCTAGATATGAGTACATTTTGGAAGTAAATCAACTGAAAACAATGGGGTTCACTCTCAAATAAGAGTGCACTGTGGGTCACCTGATGTACATCCTGAATAGGTTACAAATGACAAAACTTTACTGAAGAAATTCAATATGCATAACTGTAACCAAGCTAATTTTGTCACAGAAGTTCATATTTGATGTACAAGCCTTCATATCTTGCAACCCTTAGCCTTCAGAGTAATGCTATATCTACCACCATTTTCATCTAATATTCTAGAGGCAGAAGATAATTGCCACCAAGTATATAGACAGTTCATTGGTAAGATGAACTGGTTGCCAATAGCTTTCCTTGATATTCAGCTTCAGTTTATTGTCCTTCCTTTAGTCCATTAAGGAAACTCAAAGTTTTAGTATTCTGTGATGCAAATGAAGAATGCTGTACTCAGAATTGTAGAACTCTATTGCTGGTAGCATATTTTTTTCCTGTGATTATAATATTACATTGCTGATATGTATTACATAACATATATTACGCCTGTTTAAACCATGTTCTGTTCTTTTGCAGCAATTATGTATTGGCACAAAAATTATGGTATTTTCATTTATCAGCATAGCATTCTCAGTTATGTATTGCCCATATGTAAGAATCTATGGAGTTGTCTACTTTAACTTTCGGAATTAGATGTAAACAGCTGTGCTAGTAATGCAAATAAAGTTCTTAAAATAAGTAGGAGGGGGATTTGCAAATTTACTGTGTTAGCTTGCCCTTCCTTCAGGAAGGCCCAATAAAATTTTCTAATCTGTATTCAGACTAAATACTGTTTTATTATCTGATTTTAAATGCCAGGCTCCCCAGATCCAGCCAGTTTTATAAAAACTTCAATTTTCAATTATCGTACATTACCACCAGTAATGAAAACTCTGCAAACAAGGTTATATATAGCTGCTGATGGAATGATGGGAGATGAGAGAAAGAAGGAACAATGCAATAAATTATCCTTTATTCAACTTTCACTTTTTTTAGCACTTTTGGACAACAGCATACTGAGACCAATTGTAAAAGGCAAGGATGTTCCTAATGAGAGTGCAAATAGTCTTACGATAGAAGATAAGCTTCTTATTTTTTCTTATTTTCTTTCCCTCAAGAACCCAGCCCCTTCAGGTTCCTTAGGATTATATTTTAAATCCTAAATAAAACAAATTTAACTTTTTAATCTTTATTTTTGGATAGTGACCCCAGTCCTCACTTTTAGCCAACCAGTTTCAGAGAGTTTGATTTCTCTATGCTAAACACCACCACAATTGTAATCTATGTTTGTGATAGTTAAGATTTCAGGAAATAAAACTGTAATCTAAAGTAAAGATTCCACATAATAATTCTAATTAAATGCAGAATAAATAAATATATTTACCTATACTTAAAGTTTTACGCCCCCTGCTCAATCATATCCAATTCTCAGAGATGCCATGATAAAGTCCTGCATTTTCTTGTCAAGGTTTTTCAGAAGTATTTTGTCATTGCTTCCTTCCTAGGGCTGGGAGAAATTGTGACTAGCCCAAGGTCACCCACTGCCTTTGTGATTAACATGAGACTAAAGCCCATTGTATCCTGGTTTCTTTCCCAATGCCTTAAACCACTACACCAAATTGGCTCTTACAAAGTATAACATACTTATCTTTATTTTTAAAGACTAATAATCAATCCTTTCCAATGTTCAGATCAATATTGATGAACAATATAGTAATAAAATAACTAATCAACTTAACATAGTAATAAACAATGAAACCAAGCAATTAGCTTTTAGAGGAAACAGCTTACAACTGTTTTCTGGTATTGAAAAATGTTTAAAAAAATAGGTGTGCAAGATAGAAGGCTGGTTACCCTTTTCCCCCTACTATGAAATCATACATTGAAAGAAATATATGGTATATTTTACCTGCACCCAAGGCACTAACATGTCCTGAACAAAATTATAACAGAATGAAAACTCAGAACATACTGAAAGTCTAACCATGAACTTTGAAAACTTCTAGTTCTATAGATTTCAGTTGCCATGATTCCAAGCTAGCATGCTAGGACTTACAATTCTGGAAGTTGAAAGTTCCACAGTGGGAATTTGCCAACTCTGAGCAGCACTGCAATACAATAGTTGTGTTGCACAGAGATGATCCAATGCTTTTGTTGGCTTGTTTGTTTACAAAGGGTAAAGTGACAGGGTTCTGGTTTGGATCAGAACTACCATGAATAGATTGAAAAGAATAAATTCTTTCCCATATTAGGTACTAGGTACTTCAATTTGGATTCATTGCCTTACATTGCACAGGAGTTAAGGGAAATCTTTTTGTTAATGTTAATAGAAATTCCTTCCCTCTACCCTATCCTACTTCTCATGAAATAGAAAAGTTTAGCTATAGCATTCTACAACTTTAGGATGCTACACTCTGAACCACATGTACATCACAAGCTCTAACAAGATTTGTACTGTATCTAACCTTTTCTAAATTCTTTACTTACCTGTGTCTGTGGAATATAGATGTATTGACTTTCAGTATCTCTGAAATTACCCCAAAATCACATTTTGAACCACATTATATCACATGTTGCACTGATTTTAAACATAATTTGGTAAAATCCAGCTATACTTCCATGGGTCTTCCAATGCATACTCAGAGTATGTTAATTAAAAAAATGTTTAAGAGCATGAGGGAAAAAAGGTGAGCACGGCAAAAGAGAAAATTACTAGTCTACTTTTCTCAACAGAAAGAAAAAAAATGCTATGATTAATAACCATTCAGTCAGTAGCATTTACCTTTAGAGAATACAGCACCATGGACAGTGGTCTCCACTAGAATAAGCAAGTTAGTGCAGAGATTCAATTTTTGTGAGGCAATGTTAATAAGGAGGGGGTATCCTGATAACCCTGATTAAGAAGAAAAGGTCTAGTGAAAGGAAATTAACTGCATTCACATTCTTTCATGCTTTTCCTACATTCTTGTGAAAATTTAGACTTCCATCATTTCAAAATCTCTGTATTAGACAATGGGGATTGTCTTCCAACTCCCCCCCCCCCAAAAAAAAAAGATGCTCTGCATTTCAAGTTCTCCATTCCAGCCTGGCCTAGATGAGAAACAGACACACTCCTTTTATGTGCCAAAGACAACCAGTGGCTTCCAATAGTCCAGTAATTGCACTACAATTATTATCAGCAAGGTCAACGTTTAAGTGTTGTGAGAGTTCTAACCATTATCTCAGCAGTTTTTCAGTAAGATGATATACTTCACAGATTCAAAATCCTCCTTGACCCTTGATCCTATCTGTTTGTTTTTTATTTTACTGGAAAAGTAAAATCATTAAAATTAAATGGTATTTAGACCAACAGTTGGTGGATTCTCATGAGATAGGCTTAAAATATAGAAGCACATTGTTTCAAAAGGTTAAATTACCAGAAGTAAAGCTGATAGTTTGGTCAATCCCTTCTTGTCTAAGCATTAGATTGTGTTAGCTTTTGTTGGTTAGAGTTGATTTAGGATTATTGAGAAGAAGAGTATGTGGAAAAGGGATCATAAATGTTTATAATGAAAAGAAAGTGAGTACATTTAATGCATATTAAGGGCAAGTTTTTAACTTGCATTTTCATTTTATTTTTTATTGTGGTACGTCTATTCTGGGCTCATTGTTGTGATATTCATATTTGTATGAAACATGGTGATGCAATTGATAGGTTGTACCATATGAAAGGATTCAGTGGTCATTTATTGACCAGAGTTAGCTGGCCAAAATATAGTAGAGCTATCTTAAAGGACTTCATAGGTGTACTACTAACAACTGAACTGAATTTATATTTTTTATTACAACTCCATCAGTAAAACCTTCACAAAAATAACTCAAATCAATAACTTTAGTCATTTATCAAGTTGTTTCCCCTTCACTAGAGATGGTAGAAAATGAAAATGCATGATGAGTCTTTAATATTATAATTGGAATGGAAGACAGGTGGCAGCTTTGTAGTGGCTTTATACTTGAGGAAAGAAAGACAAAAATCCATAAATATTAGGTCCAATATCTCAGCACTTTCTTTTATGTTTTATCAGTAGAAAATAAAAAGAATTCATGTTCCTAAACCTAAGGGTGAAAAGTTTTACCCTGAATGAAAAACTTCCATATATTTACTTTACACACACACAGAGAGAGAGAGAGAGAGAGAGAGAGAGAGAGAGAGAGAGACAGAGACAGAGACAGAGACAGAGACGCAGAGGCAGAGAGAGAGGGGGGGAGGGAGAGGGTATTGCACACACATGGTCTTATATTCATGAACAGGCAAAGTAATTCTAGTTCCAGATTCACTGGCTATGAGATTTAAAGTGGGGATAAAGATGCTCTCTATTCATTTGTTTAATTGGGTTATCTTTGTCTAGATTTAGGACTGATGTGGAGAACAGATCACGTTTTAGATCCTATTGAAACAGTAACATTGAAAATTTTCAAGGGTTCACAAGCCTTTAAGAACCATTGTAACCAATGTCACAAATTTATTTAAAGTATCATTTCTTCAAGTCTTACTCCTTCTACAACAGGATCCTAAGCATATCATTTTACTATTTTACTTCCTTATTTCACTTTGGTTTGCTCAAATCCCACAAACAATATCATAAAATGTTTCAATGTTGCCTTGAACCATGACATGGGTGACAAATAGATTTGCTAAATAAATAAAATAAAAATATATTTTATATTTAATATGAATCTAGAAATATGCAACTAAGTTTATTGCATCTACCTCCTAGTTGATAAATATTCTCTAGATTAAAGATCCTGGCTTGCATAGAAAAAAAATGAATATTCTTGAAATAAAATAGGGCTTTAGTTGCAAATGTGTTTCACTGATATTGACCTAAATATGACCTTTACCACACAAGTGACTAAGAAGTATAACCTGGTCTATCTTTTATCTATAGCATATGAAAGACTTTATGGATCAAGGCCAAGAAGGCCAGAGAGATTTGTATCTATGAATTAAATGATATTCCCTTTCATATTTCTTTTTCTGTCTCTTATTTTAAGTCTTTCAATTCTTTTCCTTCCTATTTCTTACTCCTTTCCTGCATATTGCATAAAGTTGCTTAACCTGAAAAGAAATACAATAGCATGATTAGCTAGTGAGTTCCCTGCTGAGCATGGCCTTTTTCTGAAAAAGGATAATCTTTCTAAGCACCATTATAATCCTTTTAATAATTAGGAGAAGTTGCTAGACTGGGATGCAGTGAGGAATTTTTGTTACCCCTTCTTACAGGATAAGATACAAAGATAGGTAAGAAAACAAAATACTATCCAAACTATTTTCAAATCATTCACAACATTTTCCAATGCCCTTTTATCAATCTGTCATTAAAGAGCTATAGAACAGAGCTACAACAGGTAGCCTGGACTGGTTATGTATAATCACAATCAAAGTCTTTGGAAAGAATAGACCATAAGCTTTACAAGGAAAGAAATGGCCTAGGATAGAGCATTGTCACAGGCCTGAAAGCATTTTACAGCTGTGAAAGCTGGTGGGGGTGGTGGTGGTTAGGGGCAGAGAAGTTGAAAAAGTATCTGAGCTGTAGACCTGATGAGGGTATCAATGAGCATTTGGTATCTTGGGAAGAAGAGATGCTTAAAAGCAAAGTGAGATGAAAAGTTACTTACTACATCAGGGCTGTCAAACTCACAGCCCATGGGCCAGATGTGTCCCATGCCCATGCTCAGTTTAGGGAAGGGGGGGGGGAAATCCCGATATGTCATATAATGCCACCTTGATGCCATGAGTTTGACACCTATAATGATTTCCATTATGATTAACTTTAGGACAGACTAGTAAAAGTTTGAGACAAGGGGAAAAAATTACGTAACCTCCAGCTGTTAAGACTTGCACCATTTGCAGGAATAAGATATTGTGAAGCCAAGCATTAAAACTATAGGTAGATATAACTAGGGCATAGGGTGTTATTTCCTTCACAATTGTTTTGAGTTTGCTTTCAAATTGTAAACAGCTGCCTTGCTATTTGATCCAAGGCTACTCTGAGGGCATATGTGGAACCTGAAAACATCTAGTTTTCTATTCATTCTTCCCTTTCCCAAATTGTCATTCCACTGAAGATGATCAGCTGCTAACCATGCCAATTACTTGTGAATGGTTGGGGTTTGCAGTGTATTTATTTGCAGTTATGAATCCCAAACACAGATTTTGGATTCTGCCTCCTCCCTTGTGGTGTCCTTCCTCCATTTAGAATTGGAGCTGGTTCTAATCTTAGGTGTATATATTGAACTGTTTTAGTTTCCTTATTATAAATTTCTGCTGATGTTTTAAATTGGTTAATGGGTTGCAGCAATAATGTCATATGATTAGAAACCCATTTATCATTCAGCTTGTTTAGGTTCCAGATTTTCTTTTATGATGCTGTACTTTGCTTGCTCATTTATTTGGAAATGTACGATAACAGCAAAAACTATTGAAATGCAAAACTCATACCTTTGGGATTCTTATCAGTACCAAAGACAAAAGAAAATAGATTAAGGAACATTAAGGTTGCATGCTTGAGCAACCAAACAAAATACGGACATTATCATACTATGGTCCATGTACCCTGCTTGACATGCCTGCATTTCCACATATGTGTTGCACAGCTTCAAACACATGTGAACTGAATCTTAGATTATTGTGCCCTTATTTGCATGCCAGACAACACTTTGCTTAAGTACAAAAACCATCAAGAAATCATTTTCACCTCAGAAGTGGGTAGCATCTACTCACTCTGAATAATCTACAAAATTAAGAAGGGTTGGCGTAGTAATTGGATGGCTACCATCATGAAATCCGAGTGTCATAGAATAGGTTAAGGAGGTTGCAAAAGCATTTTCAAAGAAGCAAATGGCAACTATTTCCAATCATGGCAAGAAAATTATATAGATATGTCATGTAGGTCACCAGGTGACTTAACTTAATTTACTTAAGCCAGTGTTTTCTTCAGTAATAACAAACATATTTAACTAATCTGGTCCCAGTGCACCAGTCATTGCCAGCTATTGCTAGCATAATCAACTGAATGAACATAGATATTAAATGTCCCCTTATTATTTGACTCAATGTGGTTCTTGAGTTGTTGAAACTGAAGAGACAATCCATGGCCTCCAGATATTATAGTTGTACTCCCCGAGCATGTAGTGCTATACCAGAAGTGTGTTTTCATAAGGCAACTGGACTTTGTTTTTCTTTGAAGACATTTTGCTTCTCATCCAAGGAGAATCTGAAAAAGCTTCTTAGATGAGAAGTGAAATGTCCTCAAACAAAAATAAGGAAGTCCAGTTGCCTCTTCAAAAAGCACCTTTGAGACAACAATGACCTGGATGCTGAGAATCTCCATAGGCATGTAATGCTGTAGTTCTCCAATGCAGTGCAACTCTGAGACTATATAGGAACATAAGCACCCTAGTAATGGGTAAACATTTGGGGACATAAAAGTCATATTGCCGGTTACTTTTTGAAGTAAACATTCTCAGAGACGTCTGCAAGTAAAATAATTGCTTAAAATTGGAGTCCTTGCATTATCAGTCTCATATAGCTTTATCTATCTTCTGTTCTGAGTAGGCATTTGGGAGTTATAGCCTACACAGAGCAACATGACAGCTGGTTGAAGATGGCACTTTATCAACACAATTCAGAATCACATTGTAATGGTTTTCATTAGGCAAAAAGCTGTGTCATATAAAATTAGATAAGTTCTCCTACCTTTCCTACATAAAGAGGATCGCTTCCCATGTATTCCTCCAGGACAAAGAACTGATTCCAAACCCAACTGCGTTTGGTTCGTGATCTCCCAGGTTGGAAGTAGGGCTTTGATCCTGATCTTGGCAGTTCTGCTTGGCTCATCCCAGAAAGACAGAGGAAAAGAGCTAGTATCTGCAAAAAATGGCAGAGCTCTACTTTGCCTAATTTCATTTTTCTTCTTCTCCCTGTGCAAGGAAAAAATAAAGCAACAACAGCAAAACAAACAAACAAAAGAAAACTTGAGAAAAGAATGGGCAAAGTTCCACTTGGCTTAGCAAGACATCCACTGGGATTCCAGAGGTAACGACTTGTATTCGGTTAAAAAAAAATCACTCTCCACTATTGAACATTCTTCACAAGAGACACAGCATAAGAAGTACCTATAAAAGAAAAGGGAAAAATAAAGAGGAGAACTGTTGTCAGATATACGTACATGAAAATTACATTTCTTTTAACTTTCATATGTCAGATCAGTCAGATATGAGCTAGGGGTAATATTTGAACCTGCTGAATGCTGTTCCTTCAATTACATTAATACTTTTCAGTGATGAGTTTACATCTAAGTACTATGGGTATGAGAAGGAAGACATGTCTGATGCCACAACCAACCAACCGGAACTGGTAAGAGTCCATTTGAATTTCCAAATCTCCCTCGTTTGATTTCTTCCTTTCATCATAACAGTCAAATTAATCAAAACGTATTGAGGAAGTCAAAGAGATATACGTACATGAAAATTACATTTACAATTTCATCCTAACCCTGGTCTCATAACCTGAGAAATAAAAACAGATATTCATCCATTGCTTCAGACTTTTCCAAACAAAACTGAACAGGAATAACTCAAGAATGTTATGCTTATGGTTCATGACAGGTTTTTAATTTTACCAACAAATATATCAATATGGTTTTTTTTAATATTTCAAAGCCACCTATACACTGACCTAAAGCTGTCTCAGTGGTGCATATTGGATACCAGTTTCTGGTAGATAATTTTATCATTTTCAAAAGCCACATTAGAGGTTAGTAAGTGGAAGAATGAAAGCTATTTAGAAATTTTAGTTCAAGATTCCAGAAATAGGTACTGATTCCTGGACTATGATATGCTGCAGCAAATCAAGGTTGAAATACAATATGGAACTATAAGCATTATTTCCAGGTCTCCTTTTAACACTTGATACTTCAATTTCAAAATAAAGCATTACTTGAACAACAGTTTGAAAATATGCAGACATTAAGTGTGATAAAGTAGAACCATTCTATTATCTATAAGTCCCAAGACTGCAGCATACTTACCAAATCAAAGGCACTGGAGAAAAAAGTATTTATTTAACTTAGCTTAATTTACTAATTTATATTCCACCTTTCGCCATAAAATGAATTTAAAAAGTTATACAGCAATAAAATAAGACAAATACTATAATAGAAACCAATAGTACATAATAAATACATTATCAAATATGAATGTATTCCAATTAAAAACAAATATTTCATTAAAAGAATAATTAATTAGACAGAAAGATACAATACAAACCAAATATAATCATGCAAATGTTTACTATCAGGTTGCTAATCCTCTTGATATAAGTTTAAAAAAAAACATTACAACAATCTTATCTGTTTGGAGCCAAGAGTTAACCCAATTAAAATCAGGTGACCCATTAATTTCCAAATTGGTTTATATTAAATGCTACTCATAAAGAGTAGAAAACTATATTCAATCATAAGACCTTAAGATTTCATAGGAAGACACAACGTACGCGAGGCAAGACTTAACCAGTCACTTGTTCACAGCTGAACCTAATTCACAGGATTTTTGACAGAATGCAAGTAAAGGAGGAAGCAAATAATACAATATTAAGAATCACTGGATGAAAATACAATGCAAAATATAATGAACTGCATGCTGCTTCTTGGAACAATGCCATTAGTTTTAATGACAAGAAGTTAATAATGCATGCCTCTTCTGTATAATATTTATGATATACTTTGCAATATGTCACAGCTTGGCAACATGGTATGTCTTGACACAACACCGTGAAGATACTTCTCTTGAGAAATGTATTTTTTGTTTCTTTGTGTGTGTGTGTGTGTGTGTTTGTGTGTGTGTGTGTGTATTAGGAATCAAAGAAAAATAAAAATGAATGTTAGTCGTTAGTAAAGCATCTACTTTTGTTAGTTATTTATAATAAATAAATAATATCTATCTTTGAAGCATTGTTACCATGATTGTAAGACAACGTTTTCCTTAAAAACAAAAATAACAAAGAAAAATAAGGCCTAGAGAAGATGGAAAAGTTAGCTAGGCTTGTAGAAAGCATGGTGGCGGGGGGGGGGGGGAGGATACACTGTACATTGTAGAGCAATCTTCTAGTAAACAAGGGTTTCAAGACTCATTCCCACTTTGGCAACCATTTTTGAGAAGAAACCTTTTAAAGTTATGCTGTAAATGCATGCTCTTAAAATTAAATATTTGTTCAGCCTGATAATAGAAATCATAACCAAGATGTGAAAACTTCTGAATAACTGCTGAAAAACAGTTCGTTTTATGAAATAACTATTCTATTTATGGATTTCATCCTTAACTTGAAGCAGATGCTACCTTCCTTTCCTTCAAATTTCATGGACCATATAACAACATTCAATTTGAACTATTCAAACTGGGGATCCAATCAATTAAAAATGACAGTGAGCACATATTTATATTCTTTACTGAATGGCTCAACCATTTATAATCAAATGTCCTGGACTTTCAGACAAATATTGAACTCATGATTCATGGGGATTATGTCAATGATGATGGCGTTTAAGTGGTGTGCCAGTTGTTTTGGGATTGCTTGCAAGGCATCTATTACTATTGGTACCATTTTTGCTTTCTTTTGCATTCTATTTCTATTTGCGGGTCTTTGTATTTTGTGATTTTTCTCCAATTCTTTCTCTTTTAGTATCCTGATTCCAAGTAAAGCTATGTCCGCTAGTCTTTCTTATCAACAATTGTTAAGCCTTTAAGATATGTGGCAGGTGTTTGTCTATTTGAATTCTAAAGCCCCAGACTTCCGTTTTCTATTACTTTGTCTATTTTGTGGTCTCATCAGGTCTTGCTTGCAGGCAAATGGCATTTCTTGCAGATATGCTAATGCATCATTATGGCTACTTTGTCATCCTGTAGTTTGTAGTCAGTCTATGATTATTTATTTTTTTAGCAAAGAATTTTTTCACTGTTTCTTCAGCTTCTTTGCAGAGGAAGCATTGCTGACTTCTCAATTCTGGCTTTGTATGCATTTGCTCTTAAGGCTTGGTCTTTTGCATTATTGTTATTATAGTGCAATTGCTCAGACAATCAGCCAGATATTTAATTGGATTTGGTATTTTTAAATCTACCAATCAAGTCTTTCCAAAGGACCTAGTATAAGCAGATATTGTTGTTTAATGGTGTTAAAGGTGCTGTCACTGGACATAAGCTGCGTCAAGTACAGCTGTTTTTTGCAATTGACTAATGTTGACTTTGTCAATGCTGATGGTGTTCAAACAGTACTCAGACATTTTAGGATTGCATCCAAGACTACTACTATTATTATTATGGTTCATTAAACAGTCAGCCAGATGTTTAGACTGGATTTGGCATTTGTTCCCACCAATCAAGTCTTCCAAGGACCTGGTATAGGCAGATGTTTTTATTTAATGACATTAAAGGTATTGTTGCAGGATGTAAGCTGATGGTGATTCAAGTGGTGCTCCAGGGGTTTTGGGATTTTTTCCAATTGCCTGTATTATTTATTTATTGATTGGATTGGATTTTTATCCCATCTTTCTACATTGCTGGTCCAGTGAGAATTGATAGGTTTTTTTTGTTATTTTTTTAGTTATCAGTCTAAGGTTTAAAGAGGACACTGGCCCAAAGTCATCCTGCAGGCTGCTATGGGTCTCCCTGCTCCTAGTTCAACATTTTAAACAATTTTACCACACTAATTCTGATACAATATACATGTGCCTCAATCCGATGCAGACACACACATACACACACAGAGACACACACACTTTTATATATACAAAGTAAAAGGATCATCATCCATGTAATATACACACAGACATAATAAAAAGCTTTTTAAAAAAACTTTTCTTATTATTGTGTTTCTTTTAAAGGGCTTTCTGATCCTTCTCCTGTTCCCTTAACATAACTCCTGTAAAATCAGAGTGTTTGCAATTCTTGTCTATAAGTCAAAGATTTCCAGTTCAAAACCCAGCAGAAATATGCTTGTTATTACATATTTTCAGGCTTCCTTGTACACTGCATTTTTAATAAGTTCAGTTTTGCCATTTTCCCAACATTTGAGACAGAACGTTCTATCTCCAACTCCCAAATAATCTTTGATTTACAATGCAAATGATATAATAATTATGCTACTGCATGACCACAATAAAGGAGAAATCTAAAAATGACCTAATGACTTAATGGTAAGTACCAAATTAATTAAAGGGGGTGCTCATTTCTCTACAGATAATGAAGTTGTGACATCTATTATCTGTGGTAGAAATAAAACCCTGGGGACCTCTAACATCTCTGTTTGGAGAGTTAGTGGTTGTTTGTATTTTTTGCAGCACAGATACAGTAGCCTTAAACCTGTTTTTCATCATTTCATCACAGATGAAATCTGTGTTTCATCAAGAGAAAACAAGCATGGAAAATAGAGGGGCTTGAGTGTTAAAATCTGGCTCGTACTACAAGCATATTTTATTCATAGGGTTTTAGGGTTAAGACAAGTTTTTTTTTCTCTACTTTTTTCAAAGCAAAATATCAAGCCGTGAAGACAATTTTGAAAAAAATTCTCAACTAATTAACATGGAAACAAGAAAGCAATTAAAATACATATCAGGTCACATGCTATATGAGGAAAGGGAAGGAAAACCACAAAAAGAAATAACAATTCACCTCTGCCAACTTCCGTATCAGTGAACCGCTAAGCTAGGAAACATCTTAGATGGTAAATAAATTTACCTCATGTATTTAATAACTGTCATCTGCCTTAAAAGCACACTTATGCTAACAACCTCTGGCTCTCCGCACAGTTCTTTCAGCTTTGCAGCTTCTGTGTAATACTTTCAGAAAGGTATCCAGAGGGCAAAACCATAATGCAAATAAAAGCATTTCTGATTAGAGAATCCATTTAATGTCTTTTCCAGTAATCCCTTCTGAGGTACTTCTTTGCCCCAAAATGTCTATAGTTAGGGGGCTTGTGGAATAAACTAGAAAAAATCCAATGTTAACTAGGTGGCAGCAATTTAAAAGCACTCTCTTTAAAACACTGGTCTTCTCTCCAAAGTGGAAAAAGAATATCATCCTCAAAATGTCTAAAATAGGACAATGGCTAAGAGGGAATCATAGATCAAGATTTTGTTGTAATACAGTAACTACAGCCAATTATTAACCCACACTGTACCTATTAGCAGTAGCAACAGCACTTAGGCTGCTTCATAGTGCATTACAATATTCACTAAATGGCTTACAGAGTTAGCATATTGTCCCCAATACTGTGGGTCCTCATTTTACCAACCTCAGAAAGATGGAAGGCTGAGTCAACCTTAAGCCAGTCAGTCTGCAATACTGCATTCTAACCACTGTACCACCATGGCTCCTCAGTCATCAAAACGTGTGAATTCATATATTTCCATCATTTCTTTTGATAGTATTTGTTGACTCTTGAGATCAAATGAAGCCTCCTGAAATCAGACCTGACCATCAGCATATTATTTGATCTGAAGCATGACTGGCCTCTTGTAACTAACTCAGATGTCTCTAAAATCACAATACAACTGAAAAGAGATAAAATGATTACAGTGGTGGGGATTTCGTTTTAGAAGAACACATATGGATTGCTCCCTTGTTCTCCTTATTTATCCATATTAACCATCCTTTACACGTGTGGGACTAATCAATATTAGTTCCAATTTTTAAAGGTGGCAAGCCTCAACTCAGTTATTTACCATATAATCAGTCAACCCAAACTACTGAACTGTGTCCTGGGCATAGTGTTAGGAAACATATTGATTATGAAGGAGCTGTTGATAAACAAGTTGGTTTTGGAACTGAATAGTCAACACTTGATCAATGCATCACATTGCATTATTTGGTACAAATATTCCAGCTGCTTAAGAAGAACTTTTTTGCTACCCTTTCTGAGTGAAAGGTAGCTTTAACTTGGTAAATAAAGTGAGGCTTTAGAGAAAACTAAGAAAACTAAGTCTCCTGTATACATCCATGTTTACCAAATTTGATTATGATGCTGTACAAGAACATATATTTATAATTAAGAGGTACTGATACTGCAGGCATATTTATTTTAATTCCTATATGAAGATGATAATAAAGACACAGTATATTCTTGCACTATTTCTACAAGTCTTTTAAAAAAATCTGTCCCAAAATGAGTTTCACGCCAATATGTTAGACCACAATCCTATTTCTATTTTACTATAGGCAGAGGATGATGTAATATGTTCATTAATCCATACTGATCTTTGCTAAATTCCGCAAGTGCTTGCAACATTCTCTTGTGGTGAAAAATTTAACATCAATTATTCCAAAAGAAAAGTGTTTAGTGGCTTATTAACCCTGGTACAAAACTGCATCATAGGTGGAAACCCAATGAAGTGACATGCAGACCAAACAGAGCAAGATTTTTAAATACCAAAGAATCTGCTTTCAATTTTCTACTTGTGCGGAGATATCAAACTGATAGCCTTTCAGTTTTCGCCCAGAAGGTTTTAAATACTATAGTGGGTTTTGCCAATCATAACAGAAACAATTTTGCTGCAACTGCTGCCAAGCTCTTTAGAGCAAAGGGACCAATTCTCTGGTTATATAGAGTATGATCCATCTCTGTAAAGGCTGCAGCAGAAACAATGCAATCAAACCTTTTATGAACTTTGTTTTGTGACCCTTTGTATGTGGCTAACACACTTGTTCACTGGATGTTTGGTTTGGTGCGAATGGAGCTAAAACATGAATCTGACAATAAAAATTGGTTGAAAAATCTTTAGGATGAATTCTTGGTTCAAACCATTTTTATGACTGACGTATTTTGGATGGGAATAAAACTATATAGTCAGGATTTAGTCTACTGCTGCCTTCCATGTGAATCTCTCATCATGCTAAATTCTCTTTCTATTACAATTCCCATCCAGAAACATTGAGTTTGAATTTGTCCTTTCATATTATTCATTGTTTGTTTTTGTTTCTGAATGAATGAATGAATAAATAAAGATAGATAGATAGATAGATAGATAGATAGATAGACAGACAGACAGACAGACAGACAGACAGACAGACAGACAGACAGACAGACAGATCTTTAGTTTTGACCTTTGACTACTAGATAAATAAATGGAAATTGCGGGCTATGAAAATTGCTTAAGCCAGCTTTAAAAACATAAATGTTGTCATTCATACAAACCTAATTGGCCTTTGAGGTTTTTCTTTTACTTGTTTACATAGAATTACATCAGGTACATAACTGAAGAAATATAGATCAATACAAAGAAAAAAAGAATACATTATTTTATTGCTGTGATAACTATAATTATCTTTGATAACCCCACTGGTCATGAAATAAGCTATGTTGTAATCATTAAATGATAAATCACAAGTACTTGTCAAATGACCGTTGCTGTGTCCCAAGACCACGTGATCCCCTTTTGTGACCTTCTGACAAGCAAAGTTAATGGAGAAGCCAGATTCATTTAGCAACCTGGTTATTAACTGATAACTGTAGTGATTCTCTTAACAACTGTGGCAAGAAAGGTCATAAAATGGGGCAAAACTCATTTAACAAATCTCTCAACAACAGAAATCCTGTGATCTCAATTGTGGTCATAGGTCAAGGACCATCTGCAATGAAAAGCTACTATAGTATAGCTGAACTATTTAAAAAAATCTAACACTGACACAATGACAATAAGACACAGAAAATGCTTGTTGTTGGCATCTAGTCACTATTTCTACTTTCACTGCTTAAATATAGACGTCTAATATACTTTCATCTTTAAATAGAATTAAACAATCCACAAAGTTGATGTGTAATTTAATCTGATTTCAATTCAGTTCAACACAGAGGTACAACACAAAATGAGCATGGAAACAGAGAGAAAGATGCTAATACACAGAGATGCAACAAGAAACTAGAAATACTTTTTACAGCCAATTCTGGTAAAGGATATGGAAAGAATTCAAGAAACCAAAGTCCCTATCATACTTAATGTGCAAGAATGTTGAGGTAACATGCAAAATCTTAATTTAAAACAAATCATGATTGCAAACATTCGCTCTCCTGCTTCTACTTTACAGCTGGCTACCAAGAAAGAAGTAGGGCTGTTTTGTCATTCATAAATCTTATCAACCAGATTTAGTATAAACCATGCAATTCAATTTTCTTCTAATCATGGTTTCTAATTTTCTCCCTGATTGCAAATCCTAGTACATTCAGCTGAACCACAATTAAGCTTAACCTTTGTTGTTCTCTCAGCTGTCACTAAAGTCACACAATTCCAACTTGGTTATTGTAACCATCTGATATTGATAAACTGTCATCTTATTTCAGAGAGGCAGCAGATTGTTATTTAACGGGGATAAAAATACCAACTCAATTTTCATAAGAAATGTCAGTAAAACATTTGCAATGTGTTAGGGTCTTTTTTTACCCCAAACCACTCTGAAATGTCTTGCTCTGAAGAAACATTTATATTCCAGGGCTGCCATAATAACCTTGATTATTGTGACACAAAATTGCTGCTACTTTTCCTTCTAAACTTGAAGAAGGAACATGAAAATTGCCAGGTTGGAATGGAGCATTAATGTACAACTTCAGCCATAAATTGAGAAGAATCAAAGGCATTTTTGCAATGCCATTGTAAAATTGTACAGTATCAGGAATTGGGGGCTCCTAAAGAAACTAGCAGAGAAGTAGTGTGGTGTAATGATTAAGACATCAAGTTACAAAATGGGAGACTGTGAATTCTAGTTTTGCCCTGGGCACAAAACATACTGGGTGACCTTGGGCCAGTCATTTTCTCTCAACTCTAGAAAAGAAGCAATGGCAAACCATTTTTGAAAAGTCTTGCCAAGAAAACTGGAGGGGTTTGTCCAGGTAGTCTCTGACAATAATACCGGCAGTGGGGGGTAGAGGGATGCCGTATATTACATTTTTTCTCTCCACGAAATATAGTTTCCAGAAATATTTTGCCTTAATTTCTTAACTAAACATTATTCCAAATCTGTTTACATCATAAAAACAATGTACCTTTTTTTTCCATTTTTCAGATATCGTATTCTTGTAATTTATACCATTTGAGCATTCTGGTTAAACTGACTTTGTCGTCACCAGAAATCAGCTTCCTGCTGCCTATGCACATTCATCAGTGCAAAAAAGTTGTCGAGACTTTGGAAGGAATTCAGAGAAGAGAAACCAAAATGATTAGGTGCCTAGAAGCTCAAACATATGAAGAACTATTTCAGGAATCTAGTGAAAAGAAGGACCAGAGGTGACATGATAGCAAATTCCCAATGCTTGAAAGGCTGCCACAAGGAAAGTGGGGGGGAGTTATTTACCAAAATAAGGCAGGACAAGAAACAACAAGGAGAGAAGCAACTTAGAACTAAGGAGAAAATTCCCAACAATGAGAACAATTAACCAGTGGAACAATTGGAAGTTGTGGGTGTCCCATACTGAGGCTTTTAAGAAGAGACTGGATAGTCATTTGTCAGAAATAGCATAGATGTCCTGCCAGATCAGGGGGTTGGACAAGAAGACCTCCAAGATACCCTCCAACTCTATTACTGTTACTAACTGTCCTCCCCACCAGCCCCAGCAAATTTATAGATGTTGGCTTCCATATATTTTGAAAGTATAAGGGCAGAGATAATCCACTCACAAAGGGGAAATAATATCTGCAGAAATGTGTAGACCATGGTCAGGTACAATAATGCCTCAGGCAGACTTCCTGTATTTATAGCAATAAATATACCTGTCTTGATATGACAAAAAGCTTTCTTAATAACAGAGAAAATGAAAATCTTTCTCAAGACAATGTGTTGTCTAAAACAAGGGAATGGCGTCCCAAAATAATTATAGAAAAAGAAAGAAGAGAAAAACCTGGGTATACCAATGTCAGACATTCAGAGGTCTTTTTATCTATCTAGGATACAAAATAAAATGTAAATGAGTGAGTAAGTTTGGCCTATAGAATCCTTGCATCTTTTGCAGGAATTCATTATTTACCCATTGCAGAAGAGTTTAAAAGCACAGAGTTTTGTCATTCTAATTATTTTTGTTCAGTTAAGTGGCAACACATTTTTTCCAACTGGATAGTTTACTTGCTTCAGCCTTAATGGCTGTTATTTTATCTGCAGAAATTCTTTACTTTTATGTTGTTGCCTTTCCAGTTTGTTTAACATGGCAATGCATTCAGTTTATTAAAATATGAGAAAACGGTCTCTGTAATACCCCTGCATTCTTCAGGAACAGCCAGTTGTTTATTAAATATGCTTGATTGTGTTTCATATAGATGTATTACTAGGCTATGTGAGCGTATGTTGGAATAGCCATCCTTTCAGGATCATTTACTGTACAAAGTCATTAAATATCATCAAGGCTTTCAAGTTACAGAAGGCCTTTTAACTGCCAAGGCGTATATTTAGCCTTATGTTTGTCAGCTTGAGCAACAGATACTAATGTCATCGAAAGCAATAAAGTGATTGTACCTTCCTCCTACGATTTAGGTGTCATTTGTGTCATCTCTGCTTCAAGGAATAAAGTACTAAGTGAAGGAGAAAGCAACTTCAAGTTTGTTTGTTTTTAAATGCACTTGTCTCGACCTTGAATGTCTTTAGAATGTACAATAAATGCTTGGGCAAAACACTAGAGGAAAACGTTTTTCAGTCCCAAATACATATGCTAAACCAGTGTTTTTCAACCACTGTGCCACGGCACACTAGTGTGCCATGACATAGTGTAAGGTGTGCCGTGGGAAAATTACTTTATATATAGTCAATATAGGCACAGAGTTAATTTTTTTTAACATTTTCTAATGGTGGTGTGCCTCGTGATTTTTTTAATGAAAAAAGTGTGCCTTTGCACAAAAAAGGTTGAAAAACACTGTGCTAAACATCTAATGGTAGTCAAAGATCAAACAGTGCACAGGTTTTGTTTTTTAAAAAACCCTCCATCTAGTTCCATATATGTCATGTTCTGCTGAAAAAGAGACTTACTTTTAGACTGATTGTTTTAATGTAAGAATGAATAACTAATATGGTTAATTGCTTATAATGTGTGTGTGTGCGTGCATGCATGCATGCACACACACACACACACACACACACATACACACACATATATATATATAAAAATATTGGGTTTCTGTCTGGATGGTCTCTTGTGACGAGCCGAAGGACAGAGAATGGAAGTGTGATCTTCCTCCCATATTTGGGCATACCAGGGGTTGTGACTTTAAATATATACCTTTCACCCTGGCCTGGCTGATAAGGAGTTGAGCTCTGTAGCTCAATGGTTAACACATCTGCCTAAGAGGCAATAGAGCACAGGTTCGATTCCCAGCAAGGGTATGGCTAGCTGATGAGAGCTAAATAGCTTGAAATAGATCTATACTAGTCTCCCTTTATTTATTTATTTATCAGCACAAATATAACATATTTGTTATGTATGTGTATGTATACACACACACACACACACACATACACAATCATATTGAAGGTGTAACTATTTTGCAGCTAAGAGTTGAAACCAACTCTTATTGAGTTGGCATTTAATCAGTAAATTATATGCTGTCACATATAGCTAAGGTTTTATTCATCTTTTAAAAATGTCAATTACTGCATTTGATGATAATGAGCATCAATAATAACCCAGACAGACAACAGTAGTTAGCCAAAGTTAACTGATCTCAAAAAGCTAAGTTAAAGTTAACTCATACCTGGTTAGCTGAATGGATATCAGGAAATCCTAGGACTTAGGCCACATTAGGAACTTGAAATAAAACACCCCGATCCATATTCCTGACACAGAAATGTGTTCATGTAGTCCCAAGAGATGAGGTGAATTCAAAGAAGGGTCTGTCGTTTTATTCTCAGTAGCGTCTTAATTAGAATGTAATGTAGGTGACTCTGAGGCCTTGAATCATTGAAAGAAACTCCTTCCATGACATAAATAGCATGTTTAATTACAGTAAAATTTCCTCCTACTCTTACTGTTTTTAGAAGTGCTGTTTTTAACACCAGTATACTCTTTTTCAATTCATCTACAGATTTTTGTATTACAGCTATCTGCCTTTCATATTGCATATTAATATTGTTCTTACACAAAAGAACAATAGGCACACAGCCAGTACCTCAGCCACACATGTTACGAAACAGCCGACTAATCTGCAAACATCAACTTCATCAACTAATCAATATGTTACAATACAACCAACCAATCCACTTACAAAAACAAAGCCAGCACTCCACACACCCTCACCAATATTTATAGAAAGACGACAGCTTCGATCACACTTTGCTCCCACAAGCAGGAAGTCGAAGGCATCAGCCTGAAGATGGCAAGTGGGACCTCATTGAAACATCGCCAAGATACTCTCAATCTTACATGGGAAAAATACGCCAAGACCTGTGTGTGTGTGTGTGTTGTGTGTTGTGTGTGTGTGTGCGTGTGTCTTAGGACAACTGTCTTTTCATGGTAAGATAAAAAGTTTTCCTCAACGTAGATTCTACAGCAGAGCTATCATCCTTATTTGCAAATAGACGTGTAGCTTTTTAAAATCCTCTATGAATTGCCTCAGGTTTTTTCTTCTTTTAATGTCCCAAATAATTCAGTGTTATAGAACTGACCAAATGTTGACCCTGATTCTTACTAACCCTTGAAATAACCTTTATAGGAAAGCACCGATAATGTTTTCTTGAAAATTGTATCTATGAAGGTCACCAAGAGTAAGTCCTTCAGCTCTGAATTCTTTATTTGAAGCAACTCCCACTGTGTTGTAATAATCCTAATGTTGATTAATACCCATGGCATCTGAACGATCACTCCTTCAATACTGCTGAAGCAGCAAGTTTGTCCCATGATAAAAGACCAGATGTAGTTACAAGCTTTACAATTCATCATTTTGTTTCAGAATTCCCCTAAGAAAATTGTCACAACTTTCGCTCCCTCCTGTGGGTTTTTAAAAAGTACTTACTCTTGTCTTGGGATTTTTCTTTTCCTTTTTTAAAAAAATTCACAATCAATGCTGTATTTTTTTCTGTGAACAGTTGCTTTTTAAGAGAAGGAAATGACAGTATGCATTATATAATTAACTGACAATTAATTTAGATTACAGGTGCAGTTTATTGGAAAAAGTCTGGAAAGACTCCTTCAGGTAGATAGGTCTTTGAAACTCAAGCTGCATAATTCAGGTCATACAACTTTTTCTAGGTAAGTATACTAAATTCTAAACACTTGCTCCTGTTATTAAAAGCGAATGTCATACAGTAGCACATATATTTTGTGAAATCTGAATGAGTGCCCCCTGTCCTACCCTATTGTCTTGCTATACTGTTCTAACTTCAGGTTCTCTCAAAGGCTCCAAGTTTACCCACAAGCTAAAGGCACACTTTTGTGAACAGCACAGCTTTCTACAAAAAGAAAATCAGAAAAGCAACTACAATCCATTACAGGAGGCTCCAGAAATAGTGCTGAGTTGTAACAATTTGAATTGCTTTGATAAAAGGGTGCTTTGATTTGAGAAACAGAGCTGGAAAATCCACATCATTTGTTAACCGAAGTCAGAAGGAGCCTTTCATATTGAGGAAAGACAAATCACCTTCTAAACTTTTCCAATTTATTTCAAATATGCATTGGTCAGTTCAAATATGTAGAGAAGGATTCCATTACACCTCTTTGAATGCTTTGTTCCTTGTTATGGCAGCTTCCCTGATGATCAGATACACCAACCCTTAGTCCTTCTATAGCACATGTTCCATCATTTGAACCGAAGACACAAGGATGACCCTGATGTCCATATGCAAACAGGGGAAAAGAAACACTCTACTGATTATCCTACAGGCATTCAGATTCTAGCAGTCATTTTGCCTTTATCCATAATTTCCAAGGATGACTTTGTGACAGTTCCCTGCAGAGCCATTATATTCCCAGAGGAGGCACTCATGCACTGCTGCTTATAGCTGCATGTACAGCTGTGGCAAAGGCTGAGGTAAGCATCATCTGTCTTTACTATGCTCCCTCTCCAAGCAAGGTTTAGCTGATGCCTTACTCTCCTAAAAAAGCAGAACAATGGAGCTGGAAATATATTCAGAACAAGTGATGCCTAATCAACTAAAGTAAGGGAGGATAGTATCTTCTGAAAAGTGCCCCTGAAATAGTTGGTGGTGAAATAGCTAATGAGATGCATATTCAAGTCTCAGTTTGTTCCAGGCTATGCTATATAAATAACTGTCTATTCAGATCCGATTTCAGTTCCCTTAAAAGTTGATAAGAAGCAACTAATGATTAGCCAAATGCATTTAGAGGGCTTTGACTACTAAAACAATCACAATTACCTCTCTTTGGGGGGAAAGGACACTGATTTAGAATGAATCAAATAGGTTTCCATATGAGTGGCAAACAAAAGCTTTGAGATCATTTTTCTAAATATTAAGCACACAACTAAACATCTAGGATGCTGCTTTGAGGCACAACATCCAAAGGATAAAGGCTGTATCTTTCACAAAAACAATTGGCATAAGGCTGAACTACAATTCCACAAAAGTTCTACAATACCCTTTTACATATTAGAGAAGCATCATAATCATAAACAACTAGAAGGAAAGTTGTGAAAGTAATGTTAATACCATCCTTCCAACCTACCAAGATATTTATTAATTTATTATTCTACTTTGCGCAGATAACCTTGTCTTTTGGTAAGACTTTAGTGACTTCACATGTACGCACGTACACACACACACACAGAGAGAGAAACACAATTTATGAATGGGGGAAGTTTTCTCTTTCCGATTAATCAACTCAATCCTTCCAGATGTAGTTCTAAAAAAAGCTATAAACTTTTGACATTTACATTTGAAGAGCCTTATTGATTTGGGTAGTAGATTATATATTGCTATGTTCTGCTTACTGGTCTGATATGCCAGCAGTGATGCTTTAGTAATAGATCTAAATCAGCAAAACCTTTATTTATTGATTTCCCCCCCTCCCATCCAACACTCTTAGTCTTATTTGTTGATTAGCTGATTCTTTGTCATTATTTTTAAACAAAAGAAGATAACAATTTACAGCTGAATCCAGTCTTTAGGATGCCTCAGAAGCTATATTTTCCAGAAGCCTGAACCTATTTTTAACCACAGATTTCAAAGCTAAACATAATAGGAGCAAGTACTTTGCATGAGACCCACAGTCACAGTGTTGCTAAACTCTAATGACCTTGATGTTGCTTAACATACTGACAATATAATGATGCTTCTTTCTTGCTAATTTTTCATTATAATGTGTTGAGCATAAGATCACACTCAGCATTCCACTTTTTCAAAACCAGTCAAGCTTACCCCATAACTAACTAACTAACTAACTAACTAACTTACTTACTTACTTACTTACTTACTTACTTACTTACTTACTTACTTACATACATACATACATACATACATACATACATACGCCTTCTTGCTAAAAGACATTTGGGGAAAGACATATTTAAGGTTAACTTCAAAACAACTTTCACTAAAATTGGTCACCAAGGGGAAAAAAAACTCACCCATCGGTTCCCTCTCCCTCCCATCATTGCCTAATACAGGAGATGCCAGTGATTGACAATATTGGCAAAGTACTCCTGGATTTTGCCTAGCAAAGGATTAAAATCATCTCCTTTACTTTGTAGGCACGGGGACAAAAGAGATACACCAATAAGACTTTTGAGAAAGAAACCATAATGACAAACAAGCCACTTCAAGTCTGTTCTGATTCTAGATGTTACCAAACACGGCTTCTCGATAATGACCAAAAAAAAAATAATGGAAGTATCAATTTGCACAATCAAAAAATATCCCCTAGCCTCAACCTTTTTTTCATAATTGTACCTTTTTCCTTAAAGTAATTTAAGGTCATTAGAATCCAACTGAATCAGAAAAACGAGACGTGAATATTGAGTCTTTTTTTTTTTTTTTTTTACTTTATTGATCTAACTTGACATCTGAGCATTAAGTCCAACAAGGCAAAAAGCTAGCTCATTCTATCTAGGGCAATCTACACACATATGCACACGAAGCAGGTCAGCAGGAAACCTTCAACCCCGCAAAGTCATGCTTACAAAGTGAATGCTAATTTGAAAACATGCCCGCGTCTCGCTTGCAAAACCGGGAAGCACCGTCATAAACAGAGAAGAGTCAGCGGCGGCGAATTTTGCCCGCATCACTAGGCTGTTTCAGCCGATGGCATTAACGCCAAACATGAGGACTAGCCTTAAAAACTGGCGGCACCTGAGTTTGCCCGCAAAAACTGAAAGAGGGCGAAAAGGTGTTGCTATTCGCTCCTTTCGTGTTTTTTTTTTTTTGCTAGCGGGTCGCTTCCTTTCTCACAAGGACGGCTGACTTGGTCCCAGCTGCCTACGTGATTTATACCGCGCCCGCCGGAGAAATTTTCCGGAGGCTTTTTTTTTTTTTTAAAATTATTATTTTTTAGAGCTCGTTTTTAAAAGCAGGACTTTCCAGGTTGACTCAGCCTTTCATCCTTCAGACGTGGATAATAAAATGAGGACCCAAATGGGTTGGGGGCGATAGGCTGACTAGAGGTAACCCGCTTCTAGAGGGGTGTCAAGCACTGTAAAGCGGCATAGAAGTCTAAGGACTTATTGCTATTGCCGCGATTGTGCCCAGCTTTCTCTTTGCTGCATGACAGATCCGGGCGGATTGAGGTTGGGGGGGGGGGATGGAGGAAGAGGACCGATCTGCTCCCCAGGAAAGCTTTTCTCAGGACGCTAGATCTCCACTTTCTCTCCGGAAAAAAAAACCAAAAGCAATTGGCATCGTAGGGATCTGTGGAAGAAGAACCGCGCGATGGAAAGAAACTTCGGGAGTCTCTCTGCTGCCTGGTACCTGCCTTTGCCCCGAGACTAAGGTTGCGAAGAGGGCTGTAAACAAGCCCGGTTGTTCAAGGAGGCAGCCTTACCGGGTCGTTTTCTTTGGGCTTCTCTTTCGCCGTTCAGGCGCCGCCGCCGCCGCCAGGAACCGTTAATCCAAATGGAAGGGATGCAGCGGCGAAAGTCCTTCGCTGGCGGTGCTCGACCATGTGCCCCCCGGCTCCGCTATAGAACTTGCTGTCTTAGGCAAGCCCCTTTGCTTGAGCAAGACACCCCGGCACAGGGGGGTTCCCTTCCGTCCAATCAGACCGCGCCCGAGAGGCAGTGAGAGCCAGTCAGAGGCGAGGGGGCGCTGCTCCTGCCGTGCGATCCCCACCCCACCACTCGCCCAATGGGCCGTTCCCGGTCGAGCGCGGCGGCGGCGGCGGCGGCCGTTCAGCAGCCCGCGCGCGTCTTTCCCTCCTCGATGAAGAGAAGAAGGGAGCCGACTGCCGCTCCTTTCCCTCAGAGGGAAGGGGGGGGGGGAAACGAGCGCGGAGATGAGATATTTAGTCCTGCCCTGCCGCGGGAGGGGTAGAAAAAAGCTGATTTAAGATTCAGAAAAGCCTTACTTACCCTTTAGGAAGATCGAGTCCGTCCGGAGTTTCGGAAAGCGCCACAGCAGTGTGGCAGCCTCCTCCGCCCCCCCCCCTCCCGCCTCAAACACACACGGGCTTTGCAAACACAGTACAATCTCCACACACACGCGCGCGCGCGCGAGTGGAAATCGTCCTGCGTCAGCAATTTAGGGAGCCTGCCTTTAACAAACCTGCCTTTTCTCGAGGATGAGCCTTCCGGGTCCAGGTGGTCGAGGACATTCGCCATGTGGCAGGCGGGGATTCTCTAGGTCAGGCGTAGCTCAGGATGCCGGCGGGAACTGTGTGTGAATCATCCCTCAAGATATCTCCCCCCCCCCAAAAAAAAAGAAGTTGAATATTTTAGGTGGAAGGAGGCTGGGTCTCTCTTCTTCTCTCCCCCTTTCCCCACGCGTTATTTTTTTTTTCTTTTCTGTTTAGGCATATAAAAAATCGTTCTTTGCAACCAGGGATGATTTTTTACCCCCTCTCCTCTATTCTCCATCCCCCCTCCCTTCCAGTGCTAGCCCTCACCATAACAGCCCATAACCTTTGAGAGGGAGGAATTTAGGAGGAATTTAGATGGACATCAAAGGGGAAAGCTAGGCAAGGCTCCCCCCCCCCCACCTAGTGGTAGAGTTGGCAGCTAATCTAGCTTCTAGAAATGGATTTGCGTTTAAAAGTGCATGAAAACTGAAGCTGGTGTGTGTGTGAGAGAGAGAACTGTTGTATTTATACCCAGCATATCATAGAAAGCAATGATCAGTTGGGCTCCCTGGGCAGGAAGAGAAATCATGCCCTAATCAGAAGTTATTTTCTTTATAGGTTTGCTCCTTGCGGTTCCTCAGTCTGCCTACTTCTATTTTCAAAGAGAACTGTAAGTGAACTTTCTCACCCACCGTTCATTCATTCCATGCTTATCCTCCCAGTTGCAAATATGGAAGAAGGGTTAGGAGACAATCCAAACCTGAGGTGATGACCCCAGACCTGCTACTCTGGTTATGGATCTGAGGCTTAAAAGAACAATAGGACAATAAGATAAAAGAATATCGGACTATTTTTCAAAGAAAACCCCCAACAACCTAGATTCAAACTCTAGGAAGGTAAAGGATTGCTATAGTAGATGGATGCTTTCCAGAGAGTACAGTCCACGAACAAAACCCCGTCTTTTTTTTTCCTCAGGAACCATCTGCCTCTTCACTGAAGGGGGCAGGAGATCCAGTGAGGCCCCTTGAAAATGAGCAAAATACAACCAGCTGACCTTAGACTACTGTAAAGCTAACACTTAAGCCATAATCATTAGTTACGCAGAGGTAAATGCCATCTTCTGAAGGGAAAAAAATCAATTGAGGACACAGGTCTATCCACACTTACTAGGAACAGAGCTTAATTGGCCATAGGGGGACATATTCTTTCAGCAGCATTCCTATGACTGAATATTCTTTTGGTAATATTTTTTATGAATCAATATAAATGTAATAAAAGTATCTGAATATATGCAAGTGCAGCTGTCCATTCTGTATGCTGCAATATGACCATCTCACTAGATTTAGGAGAATAATGCATGCAGCATTATTCCTAAAATCTTGAATCCCCAGTAGGTTTTCTTATAGAGAGTAAATATAACTTGCACCGTCCTAACAAACATAAGACAATAGTTACATTTTCAAAGTCAGTATAAGAAAAGCTAGGAATATGTTTTCTCTCTCTCTAGTTTAACCTGAGATTTTTCTCTCCCTTCAGTTAGCAGCTCCCTTTGCAACCCAGGATTTTTCTAGTTCTATCTGTTGCTTACCTTATTAAGCATTTCTTATTTCTAGAATGGAAAGGAAAGTCTGAGAGAAGCATGTTGCAAGTGGGATTAAGGGAGGGAGACTGATTTCAGAAGTAAAGAGAGAGAAAAGCACACAGTGTTCAACTTAATAAGAAAAGCTTCATGTCCTAAAAAAAACCTAGAATGAAGTGGAAGGGTCATGTTGGCAGGATGCTTTTGGAATATCGTGTGTGGGAAGGCTGAGTTGCAAGAGCAGTGCAGAAGTTTGCAAAAAGACTGTGATAGGAAGCAACTTTGCATGTTCAAATGGACAGAATTTAAAGTGAAACTAAATGAGTAGACACTGCAGCCAGTTCTACTTCATTCTGTCAGTCAGATCCTCAATGTTCCCAGAAAGGGAAGCTAAGAAACACTTGATGGTGTCATTCTGAACTGGAAAATAATTTTCATTCCTAATTGTGACAGCCTGATTTAACTGTTATAATGCCATCTCCTTCCCTGAACATTTCAGTTTGCCAAGATTTTCCCTATCTTGGATTGACTGCAAGTGGGTATATATGCAAGGTTTGCTCTAGACCATGGGTGTCAAACTCGTGGCGTCACATTGCTGTTGTGACATTTTGCGGCATTTTTTCCCCCTTCAGGGAGCTGAGGTGGGCATGGCCTCTGCGTGACGCATCTGGTCCGTGGGCCACCAGTTTGACACCCCCGCTCTAGGCCTTCTTCATTTAGCAGAGAGGGACCTACTGCTATAAAGTGAGGCCAATTTAAATCTGAAATTCTTACTGTATATGGGAAGTATGTCCATATGACTTCAATCAGTATATGATGCTTTCAGTTATGAGTACCGTATATACTCGAGTATAGGCCGACCCGAATATAAGCCGAGGCACCTAATTTTACCACCAAAAACTGGAAAAGTTATTGACTCGAGTATAAGCCTAGGGTGGGAAATGCAGCAGCTACCGGTAAATTTCAAAAATAAAAATAGATACCAATAATGTTTTTGAATATTTATTTCAAAGAAAAACAGTAAACTAGCGGTGTATTCAATGAAATACTTCACTCACCTCATGATGCTGATGTCCCGCTGTGATGATGATGTCCCGTGCAGCCGCGGGAGCGATGTCCCGCCTCCTATGACACACGGCACAGTGATTCCTATCATTGGATCACTGTACCAGAGGAGGTGGGACATCGCTATGTGGCTGCTTGCCATAACAAGGAGGAGGTGGGACATTGTTGCAGAGCGGCAGGAGGGGGAGGAAGGGGAATCGTAAGACAGCCCTGCATTACATTAGAACGTGAGGAGGGGGGATGGTGCGGTGCGCGCTGCGCGGCAAACATACAGAGGGAGGGGAAACTCACAGGGGCACTGGGCCATTCACGAGTGTCACCCAGCGGCATGGCCCCGCCCCTTTTTCTCCTCCATTTCGGGCAAATTTTTCACTGACTCGAGTATAAGCCGAGGCAGCTTTTTTCAGCCCAAAAAGTGGGCTGAAAAACTAGGCTTATACTCGAGTATATACAGTACATATTAAAATAACTATTGGAAACAGTACAAATGAAATCTGTCCTCTCACAGCTTCTCACTCAACCATAATTTCTGTCATATTTATTATACTAATAATTATATGATACAAAGAGACTCCATTGGATCCATACTTCAGGTCTCAGAAAAATAGTCTAGTAATGCAAGGCGGTAGACCTGGTGAAGCAGGAAACGTTGAATTAGAATCGCCTAGGTCCCTATTCACATCATTTCTGTTTGTGAAAGAAGAAAACCGCAGGTATAAAAGATTAACCTATATACTAGAAAGATGCAAGATACCTTTGAAAGTTATTGGGAACTTCTATGCTAAAGCACTTTGATACTTACCATACTTGGAATAAATTTGGGGTATTGCAGTGGAATTAGCTAAATATCTTTGCCATCTCTTATTTTATGTTAACCATTTAATGACATCCATTATCCTGGTACTTTGGAGTGAGCAGTGTGCAGTATGAACAAAGAAATACAAAATATAGCAGTTTCAAGTATTATCCCAAAGATGCTTTTTTTTCTTTTCAAGAAGCAAATGGACTTTCTGTTTTTTCTTTGAAGACATTTCGCTTCTGATCCAAGAAGCTTCTTCAGCTCTGAATGGATGATGGAAGCTTCTTGGATGAGAAGCAAAATGTCTTCAGAGAAAAAAGAGAAAATCTTCTTGAAAAAGAGAAAAAAATGGTTTGGGACAACCATCTCCATAGACATTTCAAGAATTATTCTTTTGTGTCTGGAAAATGCAGTATTTTACAGCATCTGAAAAATGTATCAATTACTTTTGACATTAATTGAAAGTAATTTTTTCATTAAACATTCTGATTTTTTTTTCTTGTGCTCCTGTAAAGGTGGTGGGAAGAACAACATAAGCTAGATCAGTGTTTTTCAACCTTTTTTGTGCAAAGGCACACTTTTTTCATGAAAAAAATCACGAGGCACACCACCATTAGAAAATGTTTAAAAAAATTAACTCTGTGCCTATATTGACTATATATAAAGTAATTTTCCCACGGCACACCTTACACTATGTCACGGCACACTAGTGTGCCACGGCACAGTGGTTGAAAAACACTGAGCTAGATAGATAACACTATCATAGTCATTTTAATATTTTGCATTTTTATTGGTATGTATTTAGTGTATTACAAGACCTGTTTTTCCTACAATATAAATGCTAGACAATAGCACTAGCATAGTTGGTATAGAAATCACATTTTTAAGATATTTTTTAACTTGTCCTGCTCCTACAACCATGGATCACAACCATGGAAATCTAATTGAAGTAAACTTTGTCTTTTGATTTGTCTTTTAGACAAACTAGATTTTTCTTCAAAGCTCTTGTACATTTTCAAAGAAAAAAGCTGTTATGTGGATTTCTAATTAAATGTAGTTCTTTAATTCAAAGCACATTTTGAACTCTGGCAACACTGATAAGAGAATATCTCAAGAATAAAGCAGTTTTCCTTATTTAAAAATGAAAATGGTGATAGTGTATATGTTTTGTTAATCACCGAGACAAATCAAATATGTCAGTTTCAAATTGTGCAGCTTTTGAAATGCAGCCACAAAAAGAGATACTTCTCTAAGCATAAAATCAAAGAGCAATGTGATCCATATCAAGTCCTCTTAACCTGATTTTTAGGTCTGTATTTTTGTTGTCATGGTTTTACTCAAGAGTCCAACAACAATAGATTATTCTTGCACTATGCATTCAGGGGGAAATGTTTGAAGCCACAAGAAATCTATCTCAAACCTATGCACCCAAGGTTATTGATGCATTATAATAGGATCCATTCAATCACAAAACATCTGCAGTATCCTTCTATGTAGCTCCATGAAGACTTGGTACAGTTAACCATAGAAACTGTTCTTCAGATTCATTTCTTTTTATGTAAAAGCAGAGATAAGAAGAGTCATAGACAAAATATATTTAGAACAAATACCTCAATTATTAGTTGGGTTGAGATTTATTTATTTATATGCCTCTTTTCATTTCAAAGCAGTTTCCAAATACAACTTGAAATAAATTAATGCTTAAAATCATCCCAAAGGTTCTTTTGAAAAGGCAACTGGCAATTTTCCTGATATTTGCCTTGAAAATCTTTCACTTCTCGACCAAGAAGCTTCTTCAATTCTTGAGTTCCAGCTTCTTGGATAAGAAGCAAAACTTTTTCAAGAAAAAATACCAAGAAAGTACAATTCCCTTTTAAAAAGCACCTTTTGAATAAACAGGACCTGTATTACTGAGAAACTCCATAGATATTAATACTTAAATCCATATTAAATAATAACATCTCAAAGCTAAAAAAAAACAAGCTATAGCATAAGCAACCAGAAAATCTTTTACAGACTAATAGTTTAAGAGCTACACCTACTGCTTTTAGAAGAAAGAAGGGCCTATCAGTTGGCTGGACTTCGTTAGAGAGCCTGAAGCAGAAATTCTGAGGTGATTTATAAGGATCATTGGTTTCACTCAATCCTTCAGATAACCTCAGCTTGTGTCCCCAGAGAGGTGATTATCAGTGGCTGCTTACTAGTGATGTGCAGTGGGGATGGAGCCAAGAGTGAGTGGGGAAAAAACCATTTTTTGTCCTATCATCATCATTTTTGCTTCTTACTCCTGAAAGTTGAGTTGCATTTTCAATGAATAGTCCCTATTATGTCACCTTCCTCGGGATCTCCAGTTTGAAAATTAAGGATATTTCACTGGATGATTTTGAATGCTTCTTAGATCTCTTCAGTGATGCTGGTTACAGAAAGGACAAGATTGTGCCAAGCTAGGAGAATGTAATTGGTGGCAGTACAAATACCTGATTGGATCTTAGATATAAGTCCATTAGTCTGGTATTGATATTACAATGCCTCCTTTATAATAACAGCACTGATAAATGTCATCTATTTTTAACAACTTCTGTTTCCCTGATTTGACAGCCAAGCAAGGAAGAAATAATCAATTTTGCCAGAGAGTTGCAGTAAAATTAGTGCAGGCCAGGAAAGGTTAAATTTGTGGGAGGCAGGAAATCAGCTGGATTGTGGGATGCAGAAAGTAAGAACTAAGAGCTGAATTGCCCTTTCTGTCAGACTCTCTGGCTTTAGGTTATACTTTATTCAATCCCTAAAGGTCATGTCATGAGAGGGGGATGGAATGACAGGGCAAAAAGCAAGATACAGAGAGCAAGCAGCTATCTCCAAGACACATAGAAGCCCATTTTGGGTTCAGCAAATGAGAAGAAGAAGAAGAAGAAGAAGAAGAAGAAGAAGAAGAAGAAGAAGAAGAAGAAGAAGAAGAAGAAGAAGAAGAAGAAGAAGAAGAAGAAGAAAAGAAGGGAGGGAGAAAAAAAGGAAGGAAGGGTGTTTGGAACTGGAAGGGTGGAGGAGTTCTCCTTAACTTGCTTGAAAATTACTTACAAGAAGAGACAAAGGAGAGAAGACAAAGTTTTGCACAAACAGTTCTAGAGTAAGAGCTGGCCGCTTGGTCAATGTAGTATGCTAGGAGTTGGAAGTTTGACCTGTGAGGTAATCATTCAGTAGATTTGGCTGGAGGAGACTCATAATTTGGAGGAACATCAACAGAAATGGAGAGAAACAGATTGGAGTCCAAAAGGGAGGGAGAGCAAGCCGAGCCGCTACATAAGGCTCTATGCCAAAAGCATTACAGGAGTTATACAGTATATGCCAGGGGACAAGGGAAAGTTGGATTGTTTCAGTATGTACTGTACTTTTAGACTATTGCATGCCATTAAAGAGGTTGTTCAAGCTCAGTGTGAGGACAAAATTCTTACTTTGGAGCAAAGCCAATATGTAGGGTACTAGAGAATTCATCCCCATTGAGATCACTAATTTAGGATTGCTTAGGATTACCTCAGTGTTACAATGTTCAGATGTCTGCACACTGTTTCCTAATGATATAAAAGTGATGAGACATCCTCAGATATAGGTGGATTTTTTTTCTTTATTGAATGTCCCGGAAAGGAGGGTAATCCCACAGAACAGTGTGTGTGTGTGTGTGTGTGTGTGTGTTTGTTTGTTTGTTTTAAGGCTGCAGGAGGGCTTTGGGATATAGTACTAGTGTCCCAGGCTGTCCTTCCACTAGTTCAAAATTAGCACTTTAAAAGCAAGCCAAAAAATGAGTAAGCAACAATTATGCCTAGCACAATCTTGGTGCAACATGCTCTGGATTCTTGGCCCTCACAAAGAGTTTGACAATTTTCCCTGTCTCTCATCAAAGATTTTTGAGTTGTCTCTAAAATGTCTTTATATACAGCATTGCAGCAATTCTGTTATTCTAAATATATGTAATTTTGTTTTCTGAAATCAATCATTGCCCCCAAAATAAATTTCTCTGCCAAGTTTAGTTGCTTTCCCAATACCTGTATTTAGAATGTCCTCACTTTGCTTTGGAAAATTATCAACAGCAACAACAGGCAAAAATGAAGAAACATATTCTGTTATTATGTCATCTGCCTAACACTCTTTTAGTTAATCAAAGTTCATGATACATTTATTTTATTTGTTCCAAAGTTGCACATACACACACACACTCACACTCACACACACACACACACAGAGACAGAGAGTATACACAGACATATATACATAGATATACTTCTGAAACCGTATAAAAATGCAATAAAAAGATTCAAAGCAAACACAAATATTAACTTTTAAAAACATTACAAAAACAGTACATACCATTTCTACTCAATATACCATGTTGAATGATTATAGAGGTTAAAGGTAAACATGAAGCAACAATATTAACTATATTTCTTATGTAAACAAATGGAAAAATAAATTATGGAGTCAAAGATAAATCATACAAACATCATCAAACCAATCAATAGCTGGGCAGTCTCTCTTATACAATGCACAGCAGAAAGAATTGAAACCAAATAGAACTTGATAACTTGGGTCAGAAAACAAGAAAAACTAATGACAATATACCATGCTGAACAACCAAAAGGCAATATTGATTGGCTGTTATTTGTCAAGAGCTGAAAGTCCCTCTACCCAGGACTCCTTCAGGTGAAACAAGCTATAAAGGAATAAAAACATGGTTTGAATAACTATATTAAGAAAAGTGAAAAACCCTTGTTGACGAAAGTCCATCAAGAAAACTTGAAAACAACAAAGGTGAAGGCTGAGCATAGAAAAGAAACAATTGAAAATTGATTTGCTAATTGAAAGAACAAGCCAATGCAACATCAATGCTTGAAGAATATAGAAGGAAAACCCAATAAAACATGGAACTAGTTAAAATCAAGAGCAAAAGAAGCTGAAGGCTTTATTGTATTTTAGTGACTCAAGAATATGCTTTGCAGACTAACTGTGCATAAAAGCAAAAAAATATAAGTAAATGTTGCCTTTGTAGAAAAAAAGATGAAACAACCATTTGATCAGGGACTTCAGTAAAATTTCACAAACTAACTAAAAACCACACACACACACACACACACACAGACACACACACACACACACAACCACCAGAAGACCTTCTAAAATATTGATGAGGAAAACTCTGAGGTTGAGTGGCACTAAAGGAGATCTATCTGGTCTCTGCTGTGAGGTGGAGTATGCACTGAAGGTCTTCTAGGCTTGGTGGCAACTGGACAACCTTGAAGCCATTCAGCTTGCAAGCATTTCATGGAGGAGCAGACAGAGAATACCCTTCTTGGAAGCATTGCCCACCAAAATATTAAACATTAGACAAATTGCTGAACATGAGACAAATGTGAAAAGGGATGTAGTTCTCACCTTCGCAATAGGGAATAAATGAGACAGACATTAAAAGGAAATGTTGAGAAACAATTACTCAGTCCAAAGAAAGAGGAAAGGTTGAAAAAGAAACTTCAAATAACTCCATCTTGATTTTGTAAGATGAACTTGGGAAAGATATTTAAGATTCTAGGTTGGAGGAGGGAGGGATGTTCAAGACCATACTACTCTTCTACAATAAAGACTATTCTTGGAAATCTTGCTTTTCCTGTTTCTTGATCCTGCTTACCTTGAAAATATGACAGCAAATCAGGTGGCTTCCTTGCTTTTGCAAAGCAATTTTTTTCAAGATTCAGAGATGAATCATTTCATTGAAGCAAATCTGAAGCAACTTTACTCCTTTTTACTCTTTTTTAAGTGAATAAGACTTCGTGTATTGCTCCTATATCAAAGCATTCAAAAATAGATACTATATATTGGTCTTTCATAAAATATTAAACCACTTGGATCTTTATTCAAGTATCCTTATCTTTATCCATTGAAAATGGAAACATTTCAGGCCTCAGGTGTACGTTACTACAAGTTTTCCTTATTATTCTGAATAATATTTTGAAAATAATGCTGTTGTTCTTTCAGTTTAATCCTCCAGCATATTTAGAGTCTCGGCTTCTTCTGCAGTCTTCTAATCTACATGTGAAAAAATAAAATAATTATTCATCTTTCATAATTGTACATATGAAACACCATTCTAAGTTGTCAAAAGCATTCTGTACATTGAGAAAAATCATAGTAACCTTGTTTCCATTTTGCTGATAACTTTTAAAATATATTGTTTCTAATGTGTCTCTTCAGAAAAATCGAGTGGTCAGAATTCAATTAAAATATATTCCGTTTCCAAGTATTAGACACATTTCTAGTAGTAAAAGTATACTGTATTTTTCGGAGTATAAGATGCAGCAAGGTTTTGAAGAGGAAAACTTTAAAAAAAAAAGTTTTTGCACTCTGCAAGCCTCCCAAAAAATGGCCCAGTTTTTGTGGATACGGGCTCTTTTTTTTTGTCAAAAAACGGGCATGGATAGCCTTTAGGAAGCTTACAGAGTGCTGCTGGGGGCTGGGAGGGGCAAAAACCAGGCCATTTTTCACTCATTTCTGCTCTCCCCAACCCCCAGGAGCTCTCTGAAAGCCTTCTAAAAGCTATGCATGGCCATTTTGGTGAAGGGGTGGAGTTTTGGGAGGCAAAAAATGCTGCATTCAGTGTATAAGACGCAGTGTATAAGATTTTCAGCCTCTTTTTTGAGGGAAAAATGTGTGTCTTATACTCCGAAAAATACAGTAATATATCATTATTAACCATTTCCTTTTATGATTCCTACTGTTCTGTCCACTGTCCCAAATAGTTGCATTCTAATTAAAGTTGAATACTTATTTTCAGGTATATATAACAACATATAACCGTTTAATGAAATATTCAAAAAATACATTTTTTATGTTTCAAACCTGCTTGTTTATCTGGTCTATTTTATAGTCTTTTTTTATTCTTTGTTTCACATTTATCTTACTTTAATCTTGATTGCTAACAATTATTCTTCCCAAATTTATTTATTTCATTTTCCTTCCACCTAAAACCTCAGTAAATTCTTGCAGAAGGTAATGACACCTTTTCTGTTTATTTAAAGCAATGCCCCTATTTGTTATCTATATATATAAGCATACTGTCCCAATACCGGCTCTCATTTGAGGACATTTCATTAATTTATTTCTACAATGGTGGAACGGATGCAAAAATAGCTGATTATAATGTAGAATTTACTCTTGGGGCCTAGGGCCAATAATTGAATAAGTGAGCAACAGATGCCTAAAGGAGGATAATATACTGCTAGTTACTCAGCTGCTTCATCTGTCTTTTTTTATGAAGACATGTCAAGGGTGGCCTGAGTCAATATGATGATGAAAAACAATGTGTATTTGGCAGAGTAGGAGGGAGAAACAGGGAATCATTTCTCTCTTAACCATCGAGTAAAATTAACACTTATTTAATTTTATTTTTTGTAAAGGGTGCAATGGAAAGGATTTAGGCAAGTCACAGAGGAATTGGAGACAAACCTGTCTAAATAATTATCTAAGGGGAGGGGAACAATAACGTAAAACTCTCAGTACAAGTGTTAAAATACTACCGTTGCCACTGAGCTATGATTAGCCAACTTAAATTAATGAGAAAATTAAAAAGTAACAGTTGTGAACCAATGTTAAGCATAAATTTCTTCACACTTCTTATTAAGTGTGTTTAAGATTAGGGCTGTCAAGCATTTTATTTATTTATTTGAAAGACGAAAAGCAAGGAAAGAGAAATTTAACAGTTCTGCGCTCCTATAGGCCCATGGATTTTGTAAGTGGGGGAAGAGTAGCTTTGGGGAGAATTTTATTCAAAAGAGGACAGAGAAGTGGGGGAAGGGAATAACGTGTTTTTCTTCCCTCAAAAGAATTGTCACAGACAGGCCTTGAAAAGGACCAACTGTGTCCGTTGGGAATCACGTCTCAACCTTCCTCTCCTCAACCCACCCCCCCGCCGCCTCACTTTTCTCATGCATGTCAGTGCCTTTTGAAAATATATTGTCCTAAGCCAAAGCTCAAGTGGAAGACAACAGATGTTGCTAAGATTGTCCCCAGCCTGTCTTCTGTCCTGTTTTCACCTCTAAAAGGGGAAGAAGAAAAAAAAAGACTGAGAAAAAGAGAGAGTCCAAAACTTGCTTTAAATCACTGGAGCATTTTGTCTTTCAGCAAAAGCTGTTTGCACATGCTCCAGTGGTCCAGCAGAAAAGGCTGGGTCTCTTGTGTTCAGCCGGAGGTCAGTTTTAATGCTCTGTGTAGTGGTCCATGCTCCTCTCACACAGAGCAGATGCCTCTTGATAGCTAGAACAAATTGAGGTGATTCAGGCCACCAGCAGCAAGGCTGGGTTGCTTCTCTCCTCCAAAAAGGAAGGAAAGCCATAGAAGAGGACCCACTGGGGCTGACCACAATAAACCGTAGGATTAGATTTGATACACTCAAAATTAAGACATTCTCCTTCTTGAGAAGTAGGCCATAATGACATAAACTACAAGACAGCTACATGGGAGAGAATGGCGCTTAAACATTTATTAAGTTACACCAAATTATTTCATGTGTGAATATGTTTAATTAAAAGGAAGGGAAAAAGTAGACAGAGGCATAATGAGTCTCCTTTCCACAGAAACAAGGCCCGTGTCTTTAAGAGAAGTGGTCTTTCGCTTCCTTCCTTTTTATATCATTGATATAATCAATGCTTGTAGTTCTCTAAAGGAGTTGCATATATCTATATATATGAAGATAAAAGTGACAAACTACCATTCACACTGTTTTATCAGCTTGCTGAGTGTTTGGAAGCAACACTCTAACTGATGATTAAATAAAGGAAGCCTAGCAGGAGTCAAGCAAGCAGACTTTGGTAAGTATATTGTTACTTCTTTTCAAATGTGTTCCGGTTTATCACTTAAGAAATAGAGTTGCACTCTATGCTTTCGCAGCCTTCCTTGCCCATCACACTTCAAAAATCTATGCCTCAGCAATTGGACTGGTATGCAATCAAGTTCTTGCAGTTGATAGTAAGCCGATCAAATTTCTCTAACCCTTACCATTCCTTCCAGTGCTCATTCTTGCAAATCTGTGAAATGAGACCAGACATAACAAATGAATTAACACAACAATGGCTCACTGCTCTTCTGCAATGGCAGTAGGGCATAGCATTTAGCAACAATGCAGATCAAGTAGTGGCACTAAATTCTACTTGTATCTCCTCCCCCGCCCCCCTTCATGAAAATAGGGCAAGCAACAAGGCCTCTAACTACACAAATAGGAGCTGACCTGTCAGGCATATGATTTGAGGTGCTCCATGCTATGGCATTTTAGTGCCACTACTTGATCTGCATTGTTGCTAAATGCTATGCCCTACTGTCAAATGCTATGCCCTATGGCCCTCTCAATTCCTGGCAAATGGATGGGGGAAGAAATGGAGATAGAGTTTATTTCCTGGACTCCAAGATCACTGCACATGGGGACTGCAGCCAAGAAATTATGCTTGCTCTTGGGAAGGAAGCTATGGCAAATATTGACAGCGTACTAAAAAGCAGAGATATCACCCTTCCAGCAAAAGTGCATATAGTCAAGGCTATGATTTTCCCAGTTGCAATGTATGGCTGTGAAAGTTGGACCATAAGAAAGGCTGAGCACCAAAAATTGAGGTTTTTGAACTATGGTGCTGGAGAAGACTCACGTGAGTCCTTGGACTGCAAGATGATCAAACTTGACAGTCCAAGAGGAGATCAACTGTTCTAAAGTTCTAAAGAACTGGCTGTTCTTTAGAAGGCCAGATCCTGAAGATGAAGGAAGGACTTCCTGGAGAAGGAAGGACTTCCTGGTGAAGAGCCTAATGCTGGGAATGATTTAGGACAAAAGAAGAAGAGGATGACAGAGAATGAGGTGGATGGAGTCACTGAAGCAGTAGGCAGGAGCTTAAATGGACTCTAGAGGATGGTAGAGGACAGGAAGGCTTGGAGAAGTGTTGTCCATGGGGTCACGATGGGTCGGACATGACTTCACAACTAACAACAACAATAATGTTATGGCATAATTGATGATTATTTCATTTTTCCTAACCCGGGGGGGAGGGGTTAAAGATGCTTATAGGATTTTTTTTTTTTTGCACAAGTGCCAAAGTGATTTGAAGGAGCATGGCAATTAGGTACTTTGGCTTTGATGGGGAAAAGGTATTACTATTTTGGCAAGCTTATTAAGCTATCAGGAGGTAAAGAACAGAGTAGCAATATTAATATACATGTATTTATGTTGGCCTTTGAACAGCATGATGATTTTATGATTCTCAGCACTTGCCAAATAAAGTTATCTTGGTGGGCTCAGAAGACCTAAGATTTTTAAATTTGATTATTGTAAGACAATAATATAAAGATGTAGGTAATATTGGGTAGTGACTAATGAATTAGAAGTTACATTCACAGGATAAGTCTGTTTAAATATTACTTTCTTGTTTCATTAACTCTTTCTTGCTGAATTGATACTGAACTGAGAATATAACCCAGGCTCCACATTGTTCTACTAAACTCACTTTTTGCTATAAAATTCTCTTTAAAATGGAGTTCCAAATGAGGCTCTGAGAGGCAGGTGCTGTTTTAGTTGCTTTTTAAAGTGCCCATATGAAAAGAAAATTACACAAAATGCCACTAAACAGGCTTATTTGTGTTTTTTTAAAAAAACCTTTTATTGTTTTTGATGTTATGATTGAATGTGAAGTTTACAGATCAAAAATTGTTTCAAGCAAATGATAGAACATTTACTAGATAGAAAATGGATGGATTGATTTAAGACTTTAAAATGCTGGCAGAAAGGTAGTCAGTATGTGGCTTGCTGTGATTGTGATGGACTTGTAGGTGTGGGGGCAAGATCTTGAACTTTCAACTGGGTGTGGGAAACCGGGAAGCTTTCAGATTTGGGTTTTCCCAGATGTGCCAACATGGCTCTCTTAATAAATTGGAACTTTGAGCAATAGTTTGCCTTGTACTCTGATTTACTTTTGGATGCTATTTGGAACCCTGGCATGGTCATGCATATGAACTTCTTATGTCTATCTTGTTATAAGAAAGTGGTAGCTTGGTATGTCAGGAAAAATATAAAAATATGTTGAATGTAATATAAATGATGTCTGTAAGAAGAATATGTGGTAAAATAACAGACGGAAGATTTTAAAAAATGGATGCTTGGTGAATGTAATGGAAAGAAAAGTGAATGAGGATTATGGAAGTTATATATTGAGGTGGTTGGTTATCAAGAATAACTTACAAAGTAAATATATAAGCAACAAGTGAAATGGAATGTAAAGGTCTGGGAAAAATAAAGTTGGATGGAGTTGAGATTCTGGAAAAGAGAACAAGAGGATTAAAGGAAATATATAAATTAGTATATTGGGTGAAATAACTGCTAGAATATGGAAAGTATACTGGATTTATTTGTATAAATTAAATTAGGGAATATTTTCTTTTTGCTTACTTTATGTCTTTAATTTCTTTTGCATACTTTTTTCAACTGTACATATTTTGTATAATTTATTATCGCAAAAGGGAATAACTTGATGGGTATATGATTAGCCTTTCATCGAATATGTTTTCAATATTTCAGGTAGAAAAAAATGAAATGTGACGCCTCGGATCTAGTAATCAATTGTTTACTACTTTTCTGAAACTGAATCACAGTCTTGTAAAGCAATGCAATTAGATTTTTCAAATTGGCACAGCACAGATAGCAAAATACACTTTAGTTAGATAGTGTAGATGTATCAAAAGATTATAAGATGAGAGGCTCTGTGGAATACAGTAGAAATTAGTCTATTGTTTTTTGTTTGTTTTATTGAACTGAAGGTTAATTTTATAAGGTTCTTTGACTTTAACTTTCAATGCTATTATCTCAGACTTTTCTTTGCAGCACAGAAAGTTGATATTTTCACTGTGGTTTCAATGTTTGCCAATCATTTTTTATGTGGGCAACAGCTGTGCTCAATGCAGGGAGATAAATATCTTTACATTTTCCCAAACCAAAGTTTCAGATGATAGAAAGAGCTGGTTTTCACATTCTTCATCCAAGAATATATTTTTCATCTGGGTTGTCAAGCCATATATATATATATATATATATATATATATATATATATATATATATATATATATATATATATATATATATATATATATATATAATCTTCAAAACTCTCAGCAAATCCAAATATTGTACACATTTGATTCCATGTAGGTATTGTATACAAAGATTTTAATCTTTAAAGAAACTTCTTGTGTAACTCCCAATATTTTCTATAGAAGCTAAAATAAAGCGTGTATTACTTGTTTGATTATTTCTTTGTTCATTTGTTTGCTATGTGAAAATAAGCTTTAATAGCTACCATTTGTCCTAAATTTTAAATGTATATCAAGGAACATTATCTATATCTTAAAGAAAGTGTGTGTGTGTGTGTGTGTGTGTGTGTGTGTGTGTGTGTGTATACGTACGTACGGATGGACGGACGGACGGATGGACAGACAGACAGACAGACATACAAACAGATAGATGATGGATGGAGGAGGTAGATGATACGGATGATAGATGAGAGAGAGATGGATGAGAGAGATGGGTGATAGATGAGATAAATGATAGGTAGATTGATAGATAGATTGATAGACAGCCAATGCCTGATCTCATTATTTGTTTATTCGTTAAACCCACTTTTCCTCCAAGTTACTCAAGGCATTCAACAGTGGGAATCTCTCATTTTAACATACACACATACATATTGAAGTTTGCAATGTGAAATAGGTGTCATTGAAAAGAAGTGTTTGACTTAAGTCACCCTCTGATCTCCTTGGTTAAGTAGGCTTTTGAAGCTTGGTTTCCCTGATGCAATGCAATCCCTCTTGTTCTCTTATGATTTTAATTATGATTTTATCACTATACTAATACAATTTAAAATGTACACATGCATAAAGGTTTCCATTAAAATGAGGTTAAGTTAAAAAAATGTGGCAGCCACAAATTTGATACTTTTAATAGATAGTATGCCAGGTTACTTATTTTTATTTTATTACTTTATTTTATTATTTCCTCAGTTTTTATCTGAGCTGTCAATGATATGATCTGACATTACTTTCATGCCTTATATGTTGCTGCCCATTAAAATATGGGCCCAGGATACAAAAACTGTACAGCACTGTGATACTTTGACAGCTGTCATGAGGAAATAAAATGTGCAGTGCAATGCAGTGCATGAAGGAATAAAATGTGCAACAGACTTTAGAAAATTATTGACATATAAGGAAGACACAGAATTTTCAGGAGTAAGAGGCAGACAACCTTGTAATTCCTGCCAGAAGAGAGAATGAGAGAATAACACCTTATATGAATGGTGTAAAAATGTTAAACTAGTGTAATAACTGACAAAGGTTCCAGGTCAATCTTTTTGTAGTTCTTATCTAGTCCTCTATATATGGTTGAGAAACTAAACAGAACATTGTATTGCTATTTTCTGACTGGCTGAGTGCTAATGACAAAGCAAATAAGTATATTCTAAATGCAAAAATGTTCAGCACGTTCATACTTTCACAAGGCTATCCCTTCTGTTAGGCAGGGTGAAGTGGTTTCTTCTAACTGTATATGAAATGGACAATCTGTCATGACTGCTCTCTTTAGTTCTTCATACCTGACACTCTCCCCACCAAGATTGGTTTGATTATTTGGCTAGAGAATGCTTAATCTTATTTTCCCACCTGACTCACCCTGAAAGGAACTTAGTAAAATTTACACTAGAAAAAAAAGGAGGTTAATTAATGTCACTGTACCAGGTGCCACATTAACAGAAGCATATCAAATGCAGGCAGCTTGGATTGGGCATCATGACAGGACAACTATGAAGATTAGAGAAGCTCGATACCTTCTGTCTCAGGTTTCAAGTGTCCCTGGGCTTCTTCAACTTTTGTGCCAAATGAAATTCTGAAAATGTGAGGCAAGCCAATCCATCTAAGAGAAGGAAGGGCAAAACCAGATCCAGAAGTCAGTATGCAATTGCTGAGAAAACTGTAAAGACATATTTAGACAATTTGGCTTAGGTGATGAGTATCTCAAAATGTATTTTTCTAGCTACACGCTCTAGAACAGTGGTCACCAACTGGTACTCCACAAGAAAATTTTGTTGGTTTGCAGAAAAATATTTGCATTTTTTTATATTACAATAAATCAGGGGTCCTCAAACTAGGGCCCCTAGGCCAGAAACGTGCAATGAATGTTTGTGTTGCTTCAGAGAGTCTGCCCTTCAGGGTCTTTTTGTGGGGGTCGGAGGACGGGGATGATCTTGAGAGAGGTAGGCCAGATCAATTATCAAAATGACCAGGCAAAAAATGGCTTGTCCAAAAAAGTGGAAAGTATGCATACATGAGTCAAAAGATACCTTCCTAAATCACTTGAGCATAGGAAGGGGAAGAAGTACAATAATACTTGCAAGATTCCTTTGTTATAACCACTAAAACCACTCTCAATAAAAATGAAATAGCCTTTCTGCAGAGTTGATTTTGGTCTGGTATAGCTAGCAGGCCTGACATTGTATGAAGCCGTGGCTGGAGAAACACAGGAATAAATTTTTTATCAGTGATGGTGCCATTAGTGAAGAATAGTTCCTTGTTTTATAAAGACAAATACAATTGGAACATGGCATATAAAAAACATGAACTGGGGACAGTGTGAAATTTTCAAAGTGGAAATGTAGCAAACCAGATTAGATATTTGGGGAATAAGTGAACTTACTCAAATAGGCCACTAAATCATACAATTATATGATACAATATTTAGAGAATATGACCATAGGACAAAGTAGAATGTTAATGAGATTCAGCAAAGATGTATTGAGGATATGGTCATCTATATCTCAATAAGCTATACAACTGCATCTATTATAATTAGTGGATGTCTGGTAAGGATCAATATTATATAAGCATATGCCCCTAGCACAGATGCAGCTCTGAAAGACATCGATTAAATGATACGACGAACTGTGAGAGGGGATGACTGCAACATTTAGAAAAGGCATTGTGCCAGAATGCCAAAGGTGGATAAGGAGGACAGAAAAGTGGATAAAAACTTGATAATGGAAGAGTTAAATTAATAGAGCTTTGCAAATACAGTTTTGTTCATGATTCAAGCATATGTTCCAAGCAATATAAATGAAGATTCTACAGCTGTATTTCACAACCCAGAATCCATTTGACTATAAAATAGAACATAGAATATGTAGAAGAGCAATCCAGAGAGCAAGACCTTTTGTGGTACAGATTGTGGATGAGAACAGAAGCCTCCAACCTTGGCAACTTTAAGCCTGGATGACTTCAACTGTCAGAATTCCTTTGCTTTGCTGGCTGGAGAATTCTGGGAGTTGAAGTCCTCCAAGATTAAAATTGCCAAGGTTGGAGACCCCTGGATTAGACCATCAATTACTGATATCAACCATACTGGTTAAATTTAGTAAATGAAAGTGGATAATGTAGCAGTAAGATTTTACTTGAAAGGCCCTATATTGTCAAAATATAGCATCAATGTTACAAACTGATTCAGTGTAGTTAATTTTTGGGAAGGTGAAATGGAATTGCTATCGAAAGAAACAAGAGCTATGATGCAAACTAAAGTATAAACATGAATTCCCAAAATTTCAAGCAAACGTTTTAATTGGCTGAAAAACAAAGTATCATCATAGCTTGGGAAAAGAGGTGGCTGAGACCCTCAAGACAGATAAATAATGACTGAATGCAGGCTTTCAACATCAGGTAAAAAACAACAAGGAAATATATAAAAATCAATGTCATCAAATAGAGAGGAACAGTACAGAATGTCAACAAATGGAGTAAAACAACAGAAAAATGATATTTTAAAGAAAAGTAAAGAAATCACTGAAAAATACTTATTTTACTTATTTATTATTACATTGATGTGCCCACCATCTCGTGCAGATACAGTAAAGGTAGGATGGGTTGATTGACAGTCAAGCTAAAGGAGAGCTAAACAGAAGGAAGCTAAATGAAGATATACAGTAAGCACAACATTGAAAGGTTTTAGAAGTGGAATATAAAATAATGAACAGTTGAAGAAAAAACATGTATTAAAGACTGATTCCACTTAAGGTGCAAACAGTACTAAACTATCTGACACTGAACCGAATTATTTAATAAAGGTAAAGGTAACACAGTGGCTCAGTGGCTAAGACGCTGAGCTTATCAATCAGAAAGGTCAGCAGTTTGGTGGTTCAAATCCCTAGTGTCGCATAACGGAGTGACCTCCCGTTACTTATCCTAGCTTCTGCCAACTTAGCAGTTTGAAAGCATGCAAAAAATGCAAGTAGAAAAATAGGGACCACTTTGATAACAGCTCTCCATGCACCTTTGACATTTAGTCATGCAGGCCACATGACCACGGAAATGTCTTTGGATAGCGTTGGCTCTTTGGCTTTGAAATGGAGATGAGCACCACCCTTAGAGTCAGGAACCATTAGCACATATGTGCGAGGGAAACCTTTACCTTTAACCTTAACCATTTAATAAACATAGAAAAAACAATCGGAGAATAAAAAATATAAATATCTAAAGAGGAGAGGCAAGAGAATGTAAAGTTTATCAGCTGAAGAAACTGAACTGTCGTGCTAATTTGTGACCCAAGCAAAATTTCGCTTCTGATCTTACAAAGAAGAATAGAGCCATACAGGGAAACAAAAATACCAATTAATAAACAAGCAAGACGAAAAATGGAGAAAGCAAGAAAGTTTAAGAAAGAATTTTATTGTTCCCTTATTGGCCACAGCCATAGAAACACTTTTATCTGCAGGTATTCCTTTTTTAGTGACCACAATTAGGACCAAGAACTTGATTGTTAAGTGAAGCAGTTTTCATAAAGATAAGACATTGAGAGATGGAGAAAAGTGTTCTGACCTAGGCTTCCGGATAAAGCATAAATCACAATCTTAATCCCCAAAACCCTCTTTTATTTATATGGCTGCAAATTATGGTCATTAACAGTTCACAAGTCTTCACAAACAGTTTGTGAAGGTTCCGACAGATGTCTGCTCGAGCTGCCATAGTCTTTCAGGGGAATGTTGATAAACACCCACCTTCTCTCCCTGGGAATTCTGCCACAGACCTAATTGCCACATGCAGAGCAAGGTCAAACTTAGCACAGAATCAAACAGAACTTTTCAAAGCTTGAACCGACCAGATGAACTAATTGCTTCCTGCAAAAGCTCACATCCAGTTTGCTCCTCTTTTACATCTTATGGGAGGGACCAATCATCTCCAAGCCTTACTCCTAAGTCGACCCTGTTTTCTTAATTGTTCTTGCCTTCTTGCAGCTCTGCGCATATGCACAATGGAAATAGGCTCCTGTTGTTCTTCTGCCTTGCTGATGTCAGACTCCAGAGGCTCTGGAGGCAGCAAATAACTACCAAATGGCCGTGATCCCTTCTCTGCCTCTGATGTAGAGCCCTCATCTGAGCCTTTCTCAAACTCCAGGACTGGCCCATGTTCCTCTCCAACCTCCTCAATGTCTGAATCTGCTGCCAGCTCACAACAGCTGGAAAGAAATGCTGACCAGGGAATGATCAGATAAAAGAGCCCACAGCTGCATAATGAACAGAGAATGAGGTGCAGAAGAGACCCCTCACCCCAATCTCTGGGTGGTAAAGGAGACAGCAGGGGATTTGGACATATAGACTTAAAAAATGATGTTAGCTTTTCCAGGTAGATTTCACAAGGAACACATCTGGATGAGCTAATTCGACTTTATCACAAGGATTAACAGAATCTTGCAAGTCAAGAGCATATTTAGCTTCTATAAACCTTAACTTCTATCCTTCAGGCCCAGCACTATTAATTCTTCAAGGCAATTTTCAACTCACATAGATAAAGGCTGTTGAATCTAATCTTTTAAATCTAGGCTACTCTCTCTCCTCAGTTCATGACATGGAATATGATCAGGCAAAAGGAACCCTGGAGCAAATGATAAGGAATATGGAGTGACAAATCGATCTAGGGAAGCCTTCCTGTTACCAGTACACAACAGATATATTGTCATTGCTGCCAGCTATCTTGCACAGCTAGAAACATACCAAATCGGAACACTTTCGCTTTTGCCCAGTGCCGTCTTCTTCCCTCTGCAGTATTGGATGGATAAAAATGTACCTTTTCCCCATTTTATGGAGACATCCAAACCAGATTTGTCCTACATAGATATCCTGGTTGCCCAGATTCAGCCTATACTCAGATGCTGTTTATATAGATAAACTATCTTTTGTTATAGTATATGCAGCTAGATTTTGTGTAGCAGCAAAGGAAAATCCATCAGATCACGATGGACCAATTTTCCATAATACATTCCATTTAAATGTAGTTCATTTAAAGTTTAGATACTATCACTGTGTTGTGATTTTACATGTTATCATATTTAATATAATTATAGTGTTTATATTATAATTTCAGATGAGTGATGCAATGATGGCCTAAAGATGAAGATGCTCGCCTCACATTAAGGAGGGTAAGAGTTCAATTCTAGGCAGCAACAGATGTTTTTCTATCAGGGCGCAAAGAGAAAATATCTGCTGTGAACTCTGTGTAGGTGTCAGGAAAGGCATCCTGCCAGTAAACGCTCAGCTCCATTCATTCACCCTTCCCATTAAAAGGATTACAGAATAGTAAAAAGAGATAATAGATGATAGATAGATAGATAGATAGATAGATAGATAGATAGATAGATAGATAGATAGACAGACAGACAGACAGACAGACAGACAGACAGACAGACACACACACACACACACACACACATAGAGAGACAGAGACAGAGAGACAGAGATATAATTTCATATAGGCAGCATTCTGGACCTCACCTATAGATGTTAGTTAAGTTGTTTTATAAATGCATTTAACTTTGTCTTAAATTTTACTTTACTTATAATTTAATAGAATAGATTACATTCACACAATAATGTATTTTTACTGTTCTACAACTGTAATAAACTTAAACTACCAGAGTGTGGAATGTATTAAATATAATGGATGTGTCAGAACAAATGCTTTCTCCTCTGAGAATTTTTTTTACGGTGAACAAAAAGATACCGTACAAAGTGAATTTGGTTCCAGATAGGAAAGGGAGTAGGACAGAGATAGATATTATTCCCATAGCTGTTTAAGTTGTAGAGTGAATATATAATAAGAATGGGAAGATTGGAAAATATGACAGCTGCAATCAAAATTGGAAATTGAAATACAAATAATTTGAGATATGCAGCGACACCATTGTGTTAGCTGAAGGTGAAGAAGCCATAGAAGAACTTATTATGAAAGTAAAAATGGAAAGTGAATACTGTTCTACATTAAAGGCAATGATAATGTGAAGCAGCATATTTAGTGACTTCATAGTTGATAGCAGAAAAATGAAGATGAAGGACAGTTTTTGTTTTTTGGGGCTTGAGAACAGATCAATGTGGATAATGCATTGGACAAGTAAGGAAAATATAAAGAAAGTAATGAAGTATATTTCAATGATAATAAAGATTAAAATAGTAAGTGTGGTGCTTTTTCCAATTCACGTGAAAACTTAAAGATAAGGAAAAAGATAAGACACCTTTAAATTAAAAATGTGGAGAGGGTTAATAAAAATATCAGAATAACCAATTATTCAGTTCTGGGTAAAATCAAAACTGGATGCTCTCTTCATGTGACGATTACAAAAACAGAAATCTCACATATTTTGTCTCTGTGATTGAAGCAGATGCTAAACTGGGAACAATGGTTATATTATAAATATAATTGTATGAAATTAATTCATCTCATTTAATTAAACCTAGACTATGTACCATAGTCAATCAGAAAGGTCAGCAGTTCGGCAGTTTGAATCCCTAGTGCTGCATAACAGAATGAGCTCCCGTTACTTTTCCCAGCTTCTGCCAACCTAGCATTTTGAAAGCACATAAAAAATGCTAATAGAAAAAATAGGAACCATCTTTGGTGCGGAGGTAACAGTGTTCCTTACACCTTCAACATTTAGTCATGCCGGCCATATGACCACGGAGACGTCTTCAGACAGTGCTGGCTCTTTGGCTTTGAAATGAGATGAGCACTGCCCCCTAGAGTTGGTAACAACTAGCATATGTGTGTGAGGGGAACCTTTTCCTTTATGTACCACGTCTTCTCATTTTGGGGACACTTCCCCCCCCCCAAAAAAAAATTGGTAACAAGCTCATACTTTGGATAAATCACTTAAAACCAGGAGAGTAATTTTCACACTAGAGAAAAACTTTTTAAAGTATTTGAATAATCATGTTAAATAGGGCTATTCACATCGGCAACTCCCTACATGTCTTCTAGAATTCTGATTTATTTTATCGTTTTCCTTCCTTCCTTCCTCTCCTGCTTCTCTTCCTTGTGTCAAAATAATCACAGCTCTTTTTTCATTCCATTTTCCTTCACTTGGGTCATTTTTCTTCCTTGAAAGTGTTCTAAGCCAAGATCATTGCCAATGTAGCAAAGTGAATTTTTAAAATGTATTTTATAACAAAGAATTTTGGAAGGAAATAAAATGTTAAAATGCATTCAACTGCACATTAAACTGATACTTTAAACAACATTGTATATTAAGAGTATTTTTAAAAAAATTTCCATTGCATAATTTACTAGATCCTATTAACTTTCTCTTCAATTTGTTGGTAGCATCCAAAATAGTCCAGTTTTCTATTCAGTCATGCACTTTTGCTCCCCCCAGTGGCCACCTTGTAAATTATCGACTTCCCAATCTTCCAAGTTGTCCTGCTTAACCTGATCTACCAGCAACACATTTTATTTTAATTTGAACGAATGGAAAAACAGGCTTTGCTTGCTAAAATTAGTGAATCCAGTCACACAAACATACAAAGTAGCCTTGAAGTACAAGTAAGACTTATCTGGCATTCTCTTCAATAAAAGCTAGGGATGAATATTCCTATTCTACCTTATTACAGAAAACTAAATTGTTGAATATTCTACTAAGAGTTAAGATCGATTATAGCCTGGAAATAATACCTTTCAGATAATTTTCCAGAAAAACCTTCAATATAATTTTGAATAAAACTATGTAGCAAATGCATACTTAAGTAGAAAGAGAAAAAAACATGAGCAAAATGAAATAGAATAGGAAAGCCCCTTAATGACCCAATTTACATAAAATCATTTCAAATAGATTTTTATCAATATTTTTTTTTTCAAGGAAACAATTGATAGAGCAAGTGACAATTGGAATTGTTAGCTCAGTTTTTTGTGATCTACATTTTGGGATGAATAAGATGTCAAGTCAATGGGGTAGTGGGGGGGGGAATAAAAAGGGATTGAAAATAATTTCAGAACAATATTTCAAATTTGTGCTAACAGAAAATAATGTGGCAAATGTCCATTACCAAAAATATAAAATAAAATAGTGATTGATTCCTAGTAGCTGTTGAGATCTTCTAGCTGTGTTACTGAATTAATTATTGCAAGGTAATGCAGTTATAGAAAAGAATTTCATGCAAGAGATAATTAGGAAATGATTTTTAAAAATGAAGGTGTAATATCATAATACAGCTATATAAATCTATTCTTCAACCATTTTTGGAATAATGTCTAAAAAGTGAGATATAAGAAAAGGGAGGAATGGCCCCATAGCTTTGAGAACAAAGATTACAATATTTGGAACTTTTGAATGAAAATATATTACCGTCGTAAATGGTTAAAACACAGAGTCCGTCCCGCATCGTTCATCGGGGAAGAAGGTAGATTGAAAGAAATCTTATCACAGCTGGTCAATCTGAACTTCCCCAAAACACTGAGATCTTCATCATGGGAAAAAGAATGTCTTTTTTTTTATTAACTTCACATCAATTAACTATGATTAATGCAGAATTGGGATTTTACATCTACAACCTTTTCAGTCTGCATGTGAAAATCCATGATATGCACGTGGATGCTCTCAATAATATGACTGTGGTGCAAAAGAGTGGCCCCTGCATTTTTATTTTATCCATTCTTATATAACTGAATGAATTTGCTTTTGAAATGTTGAAGATATTTTTGGTGCTAGTATATAGTATAATATTTAACTGCAAAGCAGCTGATGAATGTGAGCAGATGTTCTTCCATTAGGTGTGTGTTGATGTATGGTCATCTTTCCAACAGTCCATTGTTTCCTTGATTTCATCATTGTCTTTTAATGATCCCATAATTCCTTGCAGGGTGGAGTCTGGTTAACTGAATGGACTTGAGTGTTTACTGGCCAGCTGGTCTTCCTCTTGCCAATGTGGAGTTATATTCAGCAGATATATTCTCATCATACTCAGAATGAGAAATATCTGCCTCTATCTAGGATCGAACTCACAGCCTCCCTATTGTGAGGCAACAGCTCTACCTCTAGGCCCCCGCACCATCCCACTGTTTTCTTGATTTTCCACACTGTATTTACTTCTAGACTAGAGAGTAAACTTTTCCCATTGGTTGGGTGTTTTTTTCAAATTGGAAAATGTTGGCAAATTGAAAAGCTTCAGAAAAATAGAAAGAAGATATCAACCCAAGCAGAATCACCTTCCACCACTTCTTTGTGGCATCCTTATAAAATTCCAGCTCAGCATAATGTGAAATTTTGAAGGACGGTGGGAAGATAATAGAATGTTGTTTGAAAATTCCAAGGTAGATTTCAGCAGAGCATTAAATTGTATATGGGATATTCGAAGAAGTAGGATACAAAGCAGATTCAAACTGAATTCCACTTCAGATCTCTTGTCTTAGTGAGTGACGGATTTTCTTGACCGAAACAGAATACCGAAGGCAAAACACTGAAACTTTGGATCCTAGATCTTAGGTGCCCTCTGTCATGCATCCATCAAAGCTAGATACAGCTAAACATGTATTTTTAGTGGTGTTATATTATGATGTAGCAACATTACAGAGAATTGAGGAGTAGGTGCAAAAATGTAACACCCTTACTATAAATAGTATTTTTTTCTGTACAGGATTGCACAGTCTTTGAAATAATATGTCAAGGATTATATTCTGGCAGTGGGCGTCTCTGAAACAAGCATTGGACTACCAATTAACATTCTGCACAATTTTATTTTATTTCTAAATGCTTGCGCTCTCTCTCTCTCTCTCTTCCTTCCTCACTCTCTGACTCCCCCCACTCTCTTTTTAAACATGCCATCTTCACTCTCCTTTCTAATGTCAGTAGAAGACAGATTGTTCTTACCAAAAATGTGAATTTATCACTTACAGAGTTTTCAAAATGAGGTCAAGGGTTGCATTCAACCTTAGATATAAAAATAAAAATGTTTAATTGCACAATTTTGCAGTCCAAGAAAGTGATACGGAACTAGTGCTATTGTTAATAAATTACAAACGTAGGCTTAAGGATTCTTAAGGATCAATTTTTCAAATTATGATAACCAGATACTGTTAACTCTTACTCCTCTTTTAAAACCCTGCATTTGTTGGGTAGCAGATATAGCAGAAGGAATGAAGAGAAACAAATGTTGACATTAGAAATACAACTTTTGTAAGAATTCTTGAGGTTGTTGCTCTGTGAAAGAAAATAAAGATATGTTTTATTTATGATACAGCAGGGTGATAGGAAAATTTAAGTTACTGAAGTCTATCTGCAAAGAAAGACCCTGTAGCATGTCCTCCTCCATTAGGGATGAAGAACAAATCAGCTAACAGCCTGAACTAAGGGAGGAAAGAAGTGATGAAAATCCTGAGACTAAAAAAAATCAGGCAGCAGATTGTATAAATAAATTAAAAAAATATATATGTTTTTAGACAAGGAGAGGAGATAAATGTGCAGAGTCCCTTGCTTGCTCCTAGCAAACGAAACAGTCAATCCATCAGCAATGGTCTACATTGATAAAGGTTACCAGAGCATACAGTATGTTCCTGTTCATTAGTATGAAAGTAGATTGTGCATAGACTGTTGTAGCGTATTAAAGATAACATATTATCCACTGGTTCAATAAATGGGATGATAGCCTATGTTACAAAAAGAGTCTATTTGGTGTAGTGGTTAAAGCAGCACTACTTAGGAGATTGAGAACTCTAGTCCTGCCTTAGTCACAAAGCCAGCTGAGTGACCATTGGGCCTGTCACTCTCTCTGGCTTAGGACCAAGCAAATGGCAAACCACTTTTGAAAACATTGTCAAGAAAACTACAGGGACTAGTCCAGGCAGTTGTTAAAAGTCAACACTGATTTAAAGGCACAAACAAAAATAAAAACCAGTATTTATTACAATGCAGGATATTTGTATATTCATGTCTATAGAAATTAATATCTATATTTAAATACCTATGATTTCATATAAAATCATCATCATGACAAACAGCCTCTTGAATATGGTAAGCAATCATGTAAGTTTAGGGCTATTATTTGCATTCTGATGGACCATCCTTTTTCCTTTTAATCGTTTAACTCTGATCTGGATTTTATACCTAACTTGGGAAATTCCCATCTGCTCTTAAAACATGTATAAAATTCTAACAATATGTTACCACATAACTGAATTGATTTGAGTTGCTTAAAGCCAGCACACATTTGTCTAAGGCAAGTTTCAAGGGTTTGTCAATTTTAATTAGAAATGGCACAATAGCTGTGCCCAACGTAGCAGATTATCAGGGCAACTTGTTAAATTATTAAAGGCTGGATGAACTTTGGACTGGAGTGTCCAAATTAGTATATTTGATAGTGCATCCTCCTAGTAAAAGAAATTGCTTTTTCTTCTATTCCCCCCCTTTTTTGCCAAATTGTGCTTTTATAGCCACCAAAATGGACCTTTTCTAAAAAATTCTGACTGTAGAGAATTGAATCTGACTATTTAACATTACAAGGAAGTGAAGTGTCATGCCCTCTAATCTCTCTCTTCAATTACTTTTGAGGTGCCCTCCTTCTCATATTAGAATATTAAAATTTCCTTTGTTACCAGATTTTCATATACATTTTTACAAAAACTCTATAAAAGGATGGTAAATTTAACAGATTAAAAGCATGGAACACAGAAGAAATAGCATAAATTCTAGTCATTACTAAGATTTAGTTAGGTATTATAAAAATTATATCGATGAAAAGATAGGGATATTTGCTCTGATCTACCTTATGGCCCACCAATAGTTTTATATTGGGAATCCAATAGATGTAAATATACTTTTCTATATATATTGTGACACAAAAATATGTGGGGTGGTTTAACCAGTAATTATTGACACATATGGAACAAAACAAAAAAAACACACAACAGACCAATAACTCTGTCGGATGTCTATTGGATTGTAATCACTGCCCAGGATCACTTTCTGTGAGAAGGGCAGGCAAATAACTATGATGAAATTAATAATATTAAATAATACCAAAACATGCCTGCACAGAACTTGCAATTATGAGGAGCTGAGGATGGTTGGCCTTCTACACAAGGCAGTGACTCCACCATTAGCTCATATATTTACAATACTCCCCCTCCATCCTTACTTCCCTATTTTGATGGGGAAAGAATTGTTTCTTCCTCATTAAAGTTGGCTGAAAATAATTATAGCATACAGCACCATCTGAAATGTGTGCAGTTAGGTTCAGACTTCATGACTGTTATTCAAAATTATAACTACGTTTAGCTAAATATAGTTACAGTTTGGGTAGTAGTACCTTCAGTATCATGAGAAATGTTGAAAACATTCCCATGCCTCCTTAATTCTCAGAATGTTTGAACCAAGGCTAGAGTGGATATAAAACTAACATGCAATTGGGAATACATTCTTCATTCTTGAGAAAGAAAATCTTGTATTATTCTCATTCCTACCATGTTCTGTTGAGTTCTGAAATATAATATTAATAAAAGATGATCACAGTATCCAGCAACCAGTGAATTCCTAGTTCCCCAAACCAGCAAGCAAACTGATCCACCAACAAATATAAAACTCAGTGAGTTTACTGTTAACTCATGAAACAGATATGTCTAAACTTTTATTGTTTGGTTGATTTGGAAGATGACTCTAATTCTGGTGGCATTCTTTCTTCACTGTCCATCAAGACTCTGCAATCTGTTGAAATCTGTTAAAAGGGATGTAATTTATCTATTTTGAAAATGTATATTAAAGGGCAATGTGTGCTTACCTTTTTTATTCAAACTGCTCTTGGTCTTGAAGTGGTAATACCACCCCTCAGAAAAGGGTTCCAATATTCTATCCAATTTTTTTCAAAAATAGAATAGAATAGAATAGAATTCTTTATTGGCCAAGTGTGATTGGACACACAAGGAATTTGTGTTTGGTATAGATGCTCTCAGTGTATATAAGGAGAATAAAATACATTCATCAGGAATAAAAGATACAACACTTAGCAATAGTCAATGTTACTAATAAGCTATCAAATCATACTAGGAAACAAATAGAAGCAATATAAATGAAAGGATATAAGCAATATGGTTATAGTCGTAAATGAGAAGAGATAGATACGAGGAAGGAAGAGAAGAATAATAGTAATATAGTCTTAGTAAATTATTTGACAGTGTTGTGGGAATAATTAAGCAGAGTGATGGCATTCAGGAAAAAACTGCCCTTGTGTCTAGTTGTTCTGGTGTGCAGAACTATAGCGTCGTTTTGAGGGTAGAAGTTGAAACAATTTATGTCCAGGTTGTGAGAGGTCTGTAGATATTTTCACAGCCCTCTTTTTTTTTTTTTAAATAAAGTTTTTTTAATTTTGATTTAAAACAAATACAACATCCTTCTTTACATGCTATAGAAAGTGTATCAGTTGGTTACAAATAGACTTTTACGCATCTCTTCCACAGTCAAGAAACATAGTTCATGTTAGCTCGAGCATTTTAACTCAAATATTCATACATGTCACCATCATCATATATCCATTTCCATTTGACTATAATTATTATTAAAAAAAAGAGATAATGGTAATAATAATTTTTGTTTCTTAAACAATACATGCCCACACCAGTGGGGAAAGAAAAAATTGAAGAAAAACAAAAACAAAAACAAGAAACGAAAAAGACAAAAAAACAAAAAACAAAAAACAAAAGAAAAGCCAAAACAAAAGAAAAAAAAGGTAACAGGTATATATATATATATATATATATATATATATATATATATATATATATATATATATATATATATATATATATATATATATATATATATATATATATATATATATATAAAACAAATATATATATAGTATATCAGCTGGTTACAACATGTTTTGGTGCATATCTTCCATTAATTCATATTATAATTAATTCATATCATAATTCATATTAATTCAAATATCTTAACCCATATGTTTACCATATTGACATCATTATACCTCCACTTTTAGTTGACTACAGTTATTTAAACATCCTTCATCTTTAACTATGCCAAAGATTTAGTCCATAACCACATGCTAGCATTTCATTTACTTGTTTGTAAAATCCTCTATTAACATCAAATCCTCATATCCTGTTTTAGCTGAACATCCATAATATTTAATATCAAAAATTCCATCTTTCATGCAATGTAGTTTATTATCATTCTCCCTTTTTATGTAATTATATCGTATATCGTAACATTTCCCCCATATTAATTGACATTTAACTGTATATATTTTATTTTATTTTTTAATAGTAACAATTATTGTGATTAATAACCTTTGTATATGGTCTAAAAATATTTCCAACCTTCCCTTCTCATATCCAATTATTATTTATCATACCAACTCCACATTATATACATTACTATCAATATCAATTATTATTCAGCTATATCTATTACAAATAAGAGTAATTAGATTTAGCTAGTTTCAAATTGTATTCTTCCATCTATCAGCCTATGTCTCTCCAATAACAAAACCTTCTCAGTCCTAATGGCATTCGTAGAACAGATTTACCAAATGTTTTTATAAGCAAGTCCAAACAGGGATATCTTCGCACCTTTTTACTCAGGATGCCTCTGATGAAATAATAACGTTGTCCCAGGCTTGTTAAACTTTTCAATTTGTTTTTAATTCTCAAGGGTGGAATTAAAAATTCTGCCAATGATGTTTCATAAGGTGTAGATTCTTTAATGCTTGTCATTCCTTCTGCGCTCTGTCTTTTAAAATAAATCTTCAGTAAGACTGCATCTCTTTGTCCCTCAGAAATAACCCAGACGCCCTGCATGTCAGCAAGTTGAGAGGCTTCATTTCTCACCTTCTTCGTTTGTATTTCAGGAGCATTCAAACATTCAACATTCTCACTTTTTCCTTCAAATTTTAATATCAAATGGTCCAATTTTCCCCAAATCTTTCATATGAATCAAACAGTTTTTGAAATGCAGAAAAAAACATCTGAAATGAACTTTTCGGAGTATGTATCAACGCCATGTTGTGATGCAGTCTAAAATATTTGCAAGTAAAAACACGCTGGGAGCTGTGCGATCTTATCTGATCTTAGACCAACACAGTCAAGCAATAAAAGTGTCAGATCGTAAAAGGCCAATTTATAGTAAATTAATTTACAGCCCACTTAAAGAGAGTCAGAGAAAGTATTAAAGCAGATCTTTGAAACATCTAAGAAATAGGTTAACCACCGGCCATAAATCCATTAGAAAAAAACCAATTCGCCGCTAGATTCTTCTGTTCTTTGGTTTCAATTAGCTTAGATTTTAGTGCGGACCGTCTCTCTTTGAGTAATAAAATCAGCTTACCAGATGAAATCACTTCTACCATTCTTAGGGGCTGCTTGCAGTTTCGGTTAGCATACAGCTAATCCAAAAAGGGTTGGCAAAAGGGGTTGAATTCCGAGCCCCCCCCCCGAGACCTGTGAACGTCTCTGAGGTCACTGGATCTCCCCAAAACTTCACTGTCTCTACAGGACAGCTAGGATCGAAAACAACCCGTCCATTCCCTCCGGAATAGGGGAATTTCAGGAATGGCCTAAAACTCCGTCTTCTCACTGCTAAGCCCCGCCTTCTTCCCTTCACAGCCCTCTTTTTAACCAGTGCAGTATACAGGTCCTCAATAGAAGGCAGGTTGGTAGCAATTGTATTTCTGCAGCTCTAATTATCTGTTGAAGTCTGTGTCTGTCTTGTTTGGTTGCAGGGCCAAATCAGATGGTTATGGAGGTGCAGATGACAGACTCAAAAATTCCTCTGTAGAAACACATCATTAAACTGTTTTTAAAAACATGAGCCACATGCTGTATGACATTACAAATAATATAAATGTGTTTAAATGTCTTCTCTTCTGTGTCCCATTTTAGTCCTACTGATAGGTATCCATGTGGAAATACATTAGGATGTTATCTAAGAGTTTTAGGAGATGGAGACTTGAGGTGACAGTCATCCTGTCATGGCAAATCATTATTGGGAAATTGGGAACACAATGAAATGGTCTCATCAAGCACTTGCCATATTGAAAAATCAGGTAATGCAGAAAGCCCAGCACTGATTTTTAATTAAATGCAAAGAAAGCTAATGTAGCAAAACACCCGCTTCAAACATAAGTTATATTTCCAACAATGGTTTTGTGGCTTTATGGTAGAGGGTCCTATATGAAGAAATAATTTAGCTAATATTAGACACAACACTGTTAGACATAACATCTGGCGTTCACGCCTTGCCCCCCTCCATCTACAACCACCTTGCACAATACCGACTTTTGGACCTTTGGCCTTGGGTGTCTTTCTGGGACTTAGAGGAAGGGAGAGGAGCGGAGCAGCTCTCCCTCCTCCTTCATACCATTGTTTACTTTAAATCGCACTAGCGCAGTGCTCCGCAAATTTTATGAATGTGGTGTGGATGGTGTGCCTGTTTGATATTTGTACCCACTTTTTTAATCTCATTATTGTTGTAGTTTTTGTGTTTTTAATCAACTTATGTGGGGACTGTATGGGTGAGTGGTTGTGTACGTATGTTAGGATTGGGATTATAACCGGGTACCTCCTCCACTGAGTGCGATTGCAGAAGTGGAAGGGGGCCCCAGGCCTATCTCCCATCCTAGAATGACTGATCTAAATTGCCTACTGGAAGAAGCGGAAGCCATGAGATGGGAAATGGGGTCTACGATTGCGGGGGGGCGGAGCATTACGGTCACTATGGGAGTGGCAGGTACGATGGGAACTTCAGGGCTAGCCATTACCAGGGAAGGAAGGTCTGCTACGTCACAGCGATCCCCCCTTCCGGCCCTGTTAATTCCACTCCAGGGCCAGATGGCGAGAATTGTCAGGGCCCTGGTCTCAGGCTGTTGTTGCTAAATGCCAGGTCTGTGGTTCATAAAGCTTCCCTCGTCTGGGACCTAATAGTAGGTCCCAGACAAGGGGGCAGACCTGGCATGTATTACTGAAACCTGACTGGGCCCGGAGGGAGGAGTCCCCCTCACTGAAATGTGCCCAGAAGGATTTCAGGTGCTCCATCAGCCGCGACCCCAGACAAGGGGTGGGGGAGTGGCTGTCATCGTCTGAAGGTCATTAGTTCCTTGTAAGATCCCTGCTCCAGAGCTTGTTGGGTGTGAGTCCTTGTTGTTGAAGTTGGACCTTGGGGGTCAAGTGGGCTTGCTGTTAACGTACCTACCTCCCAACAGCATTGCAACAGCCCTCCTCCCCTCGCTCCTCGAGTCAGTAGCCGAGCTGGCGGTAGAGTTCCCCAGGCTTATGGTGCTGGGGGACTTCAACCTGCTTACGCTCGGTGAATGCTCTGATGGGGCATAGGAGTTCATGGCTTCCATGACAGCCATGGACTTGACCCAAGTAATCCAGGGTTCGACTCACTCAGCAGGACACACACTTGACCTCGTATTCCTCTCGGAGCAGTGGAGGCATGATCTAGAATTGAGGGGTATTAAGACCTTGCCCTTGTCATGGTCTGATCACTTCCTACTGAGGCTTGACTTTCGGAAACCAATTCCCCACTGTAGGGAGGAGGAACCGATTAGGTGATTCTGCCCCAGACGCCTGATGGACCCTATGGGATTTCAGACTGTGCTTGGAGTAATACCTGACACTCTCGTCCACAGTCCGGTCGAGTCCTTAGTCGCTGCCTGGAATGCAGCGGCGACAGGGGCTCTAAACCGGATTGCACCTTTGCGGCCTCTCCGAGGTAGCGGATCCAGGAGAGCTCCTTGGTTCACCGAGGAACTTCGGGAGATGAAGCGCCAAAAGAGACGCCTAGAGCACCGCTGGAGGGCCAGTAAATCTGAGTCAGACGGAGCACTGATGAGAGCCTATATCAGAGCCTATCTCGTGGCAATACGGGCGGCAAAATGTTCGCATTTTGCCGCTCTTATTGCATCCGCTGAATCGCGCCCAGCCGCCTTGTTTAGGATAACCCGCTCCCTCCTGAAAAGGAGGGATGCGGATGAACCTTTACAAGGTAGAGCTGAGGAATTTGTCCAGTATTTAACGGATAAAGTCGGTCGGATTCGGACAGACCTGGACTCCAATTGCACGGTACCAGCTGAGGTACCGGGGGAAGGTCTTGAGCAGAGTTTATGGAATGAGTTTCAACTTGTCGCGCCTGAGGAAGTGGACAAGGCCATGGGAGCGGTGAGTGCCTCCACTTGTATTTTGGACCCGTGCCCTTCCTGGCTGGTGTTGACCAGCAGGGAGATGACACATGGCTGGATCCAGACAATAATTAACACCTCTCTCCGGGAGGGATCCTTCCCGCTCCTTCTAAAGGATGCGGTGGTGAGACCCCTCCTGAAGAAACTGTCTCTGGACCCAGCCATTTTGAGCAACTATCGTCCGGTTTCCAATCTCCCCTTTGTAGGGAAGGTTGTTGAGAAAGTGGTGGCCTCTCAACTCTGACGGTCCTTGGATGAAACCGATTATCTGGATCCCTTTCAGTCTGGTTTCAGGCCTGGCTACAGCACGGAAACTGCTTTGGTCGCGCTGATCGATGATCTCTGGTGAGCCAGGGATAGGGGTCAGTCCTCTATCCTAGTGCTCCTTGACCTCTCAGCGGCCTTCGATACCATTGACCATGGTATCCTTCTGAGACGGTTGAGAGAGGTGGGAGTGGGAGACACCGTTCTTCGGTGGTTCTCCTCCTACCTCTCGGACAGGTCGCAGTCGGTGTTGGTCGGAGGACAGAGGTCGACCCCTAGGCCCCTCAATTATGGGGTGCCGCAGGGCTTGGTCCTGTCCCCCCTCCTATTTAACATCTACATGAAGCTGCTGGGTGAGATCATATGGCGGCCCGGGATTAAATACCATCAATATGCGGACGATACACAATTGTATCTGTCCGCCCTGTGCCAACTCAGTGAAGTGGTAGAAGTGATGTGCCAGTGCCTGGAGGCTGTTAGGGTATGGATGGGAATGAACAAGCTTGCACTCAATCCCAACAAGACTGAATGGCTATTGAAGTTCCCTCCCAAAGATTGGCTAATTATTCCATCTCTCAGTCTGGGGGGTGAAATTATACACCCCTCTGAGAGGGTTCACAATTTGGGAGCCCTCCTGGACCCACAGCTGACTTTAGATCACCATTTGTCGGCTGTGACCAGGGGGGGGGCTTTGTCCAGGTCCTCCTGGTGCACCAATTGCAACTCTATCTGGACCGGGAGGCACTTTAGATAGTCACTCACACCCTCATCACCTCAAGACTGGATTACTGTAACCCGCTCTGGATGGGGCTGCCCTTGAAGAATGTTCGAAGACTTCAGTTAGTCCAGAATGCAGCCGCGCGAGCGATTGTGGGTGCACCTAGGTACACCTACGTTACACCTATCCTCTGTGAGCTGCGCTGGCTGCCCATCGGTCTCCGGACTCGCTTCAAGGTGCTAGTTGTTACTTATAAAGCCCTGCATGGCATCGGACCTGGGTACCTGAGAGACTGCCTCCTGCCAATTAGCTCCCAAAGACCGATTCGATCGCACAGGCTTGGCCTTCTCCGGGTTCCATCTGCCAGCCAATGTCGGCTGGTGACCCCCCCGGGGGAGAGCCTTCTCGGTGGCTGCTCCGGCCCTCTGGAATGATCTCTCCGTGGAGATCCAGACCCTTACTACCATCCCGGCCTTCCATAAAGCTACTAAGTCCTGGCTGTTCCGGCAGGCTGGGGGCTGTTTAAGTTTCCAGCCCCGCTTCAATTGTGACTGTTTTGTATTTTAATATTGTTTGTATCATCTTATTTATCCCCTTTCCCTGTTTTATTGTGAGCCGTCTGGAGTCCTTCGGGAGTGGGCGGCATACAAAACTAATAAACAACAATAACAACAAATTCTGGTCTGGAACAAATTCAATAAAGTTTAACAAAAAATGTATAGTTCAGTTGTTATACACATTGTCAGGAAAGGATCATAGTGATTCTAAAACAGCAATATCACAAGCTGATTTCATTAGAGTGTCTGTGTGAATATTTATCAAACTTTATTGCAATTAAGATAGCCTTTGCTCAAACTGGTACTTTAAATTGCACCATGTTTCCAGATATAAATTCATACATTTTATAAAAGATATAAACCCATACATCTTATATAAAGTGAGCAAAATAACAATTTTCATAGACATAATGCCACAAAATGCACAAACACATTCTCATAAATTTACATATAACAACAATGGGAACAAAAATACATAATAATGAAAAGGGAAACAATTTTAGTTAGTAAGGCAAAATTGCTTAGGATGAATACACCTAATGATGTCTGTCTTCCAGAATTATAAAATTGTAGTTCTATTGTTTCTTAAACCATTGCCATGTTCCTTGGCTTTTCTCTTCATTGTCACATATGGGTATTATGGAGTTTGGGACATCTGAGCAGATATATTTCTATGTATCTTTCCTCTGGAAGAATAAAATACAAAGCTTATAAATTAGCAGCTGTGAATGGCCCATAAAACAGGATGAAGCTGCAGTTATTATACAAAGATTTTATTTTCCCATTTCTCTAAGTAGGATGATATCTCTTTTTGCCTCAGAGGCAAAACTAAAATGCTTTCTTCTCTTGATAGATCCAGGAAAAGGCAAAAAGAGGAAAAAAAATTGTATGTTGAAATTAGATATAGCTGGCTTTATGTGAAAACTAAGGGAAAGACTTTGAATGAACAGATGCATCCCCAAACAACTGTCTTTTTTGCCTTATGTGAACAAGGAGGGAAGGCGAAAGGAAGGAGGAGAAGGGGACAAGAGACTGTAACCTAAAATATAAATACATGGCTTGTAATAATATATTTGCAATTGATTTATATTAATTGATACATAGTTGGAAGAAAATTTAAAAATGAAATGAAGGTTGACTGGTGTCTACAACAATTTCTTGCTTGTCCACATGCAAATTGTGGGATCTAAGATATGATATCAAAATAAACCATTGAAGAAGATCAACATAAATTCCATTGCCAAATATTTAATCAAAGGCTGTGGTGTTACTTGTATTCCTCTTCATTTATAATACCACAGATAATCTTTTGAATTCATGTATTTTGCTATACCGTACAATGTTAGTCAAATGTACATCGTGTGGAGAATACATTCAGAATGCTCTCGTGACATTGCAATGTTGGAAAAGACCTGGATATCAAATATTATAGATGTGTGTATGTAGTGATGTGTGAATATGTGTGGGGATATGTGTGGGCACACATGCATGTTGTCTATGTGAAAATGTGAAAATGCTTCCAAATAGGCCTGTGTCTCCTTTAGCACAACTGATAGCAGATGGACAAAATCAGCAGTGACATCAAATGCTCTCAAAATCTTCCTTGCATTCTTCAGGCCTCTGGCACAGATGGAAAGATCAAAATGCCCTGTGATACTAGGTTCTGCTAGTAGCAGTATAGCTGAATGAACACTTATAGGCATTTGGTGTGACTTACAAGTGTTCTTTTGTGCATAGGCGGAAATCTAACAGAGACAGAGTATACTAGATCTTTTTTTCCTCTTTCCTTTGGAAGATTTATCTCCCCCACCTTATGGGGTAAAAATAAGAGAATTTATAGTGCTATCATGATAAAAAATATCAAGTCTTTTACCAGCCCTTTTCTAAGATTTATTATTTTAGAATTTCACTAATAGGCCTTTACAGGTGCCAATAATAATTTGGGAGGCTTTCAAGTTTTGCTAATGTACAAGTTGATTGTTCCAAAATACATTAAGGGAAGCAACCAAGGTTTGTCTTGAGACTTGACTGATTCACTGAATGGTTCAGCAAAGAAATTCATGAAGTTCTAACAAAAAACCACTACTAACATTGCACTGATTCAATCAAATTTTAGGATCCAATGAGTAAAACTATACAATATCAGTAAAAGTTTCTACATTTGAAACGATATTATTCATACATTAGACCTACATATTAATTCGTTGGTACTTTCACTTTTTTTAAAGGCAATTTTTAAAGCTTTCTTCTTATGTCCATTACATTTTCTCCTTAAGTAATCACTGAGCATAATTTAAATGGGGGGAAAGCAATATCTTTTTGAATCTAGAGTGTAAAAATGAAGAAATTACTGGCAATCTTTCATTTTCTGCCAGACTTAAATGTACATACTTTTGAAGCAGCTCTAATCACCACAAAGTGAGAAACAAAAAGAATAAAGTGATCCAAATGGAGGGGACAAATAAGCATCCCTTCATCAATCAGTGTCAGACTGAAGCAATTATTTTACCAAGTCTTTCCTGGCCCGCAGTGAAACTTCTTTATTATTTGCTGCAGAAGATTGTGGGGCATAGGAATAAAGAAGGTTGATGGCCACATAGCTTTAGCTGATCCTGGCATTAAATCACAACATGATGCCATCACACAGATTTTGAAAGGATAAATTCTGCTCATTTATCAATAGCAGCCCACTCTGTGCATCCCAGTTTGATACAATTGTGGAAATCAAGGTGTTTAGTGTTTTCCCCAACTTTAAAATGATTTATTTTATATACGTTCTCAGAGCAAAATACTAGTCACTTGTCACATGTTCTCCACTCTTCCCTGTCCTCCTCCATGAAACTCCTACAAGCCTGTGTCCCGCCAACCTCCATGCACACCTGTCAGAGAAGAAAGTACCCACACTACAGCAGGGAAGAAGATAAATTTCCTCACTACTGACCTGCTTGATAGAAGCAATCCTAACAAAATGAGAAATAAATTCAGGCATCTTGTGGTCTTCAGAAGTTACTGTATTTTTCAGAGTATAAGACACACCGGACTTTAAGACGCACCAAGGTTTTGAAGAGGCAAATTAAAAAAACAATTTTTTTGCACTCTGCAGATCTCCCCCCAAAAAGACCATTTTTCGTGAAAATGGGCCCATTTTTTTTAAAGGGCATGAATAGCCTTTAGGAGGCTTGCAAAGTGCTCCTGGGGGGTGGGGCGCAATAACAAGCAAAAAACAGACCTTTTGTCAAAAAAAAGGGCATGCATAGCTTTTAGGAGGCTTATAGAGTGCTCCTGGGCACTGGGGGGGGGGCAAAATTGTGCAAAAAACAGCCCATTCTTCGTTCATTTCTGCCCTCCCCAGCCCCCAGGAGCACTCTGCAAGTCTCCTAAAGGCTCTGCATGGCCATTTTGGTGAAGGGGAGGGGTTTTGGGAGGCAAAAAATGCTATATTCAGTGTATAAGATGCACCCAGATTTTCAGCCTCTTTTTTGAGGGAAAAGGGTGAGTCTTATACTCCAAAAAATACAGTATCTAATATAGTTCTAGATCAAGCCCATCCTCAATATTTTTAGGACAGTGAGCAAATTTGGAATCTGGAAAGCATGTCTTCTGCAAACTAATAGGTTGTATGATACACATAGCAAGTAACCAAATGACAGAATTGGAAGGGACTTGGAGGTCTGGAAGCTTTTTCTACTGGCTAATTGTTCTCACTGTTAGGAAATTTTTCCTTAGTTCTAGGATACTTATTTCCTTGATTAGTTTCCATCTTTTTTTTTTGCCTTGCCTTCTGGTGCTTTAGGAAATAGGCTGACCTCCTCTTCTTTGTAGTAGCATCTGGTTTTGTGGGAGATTAATTTGCATTCTCATAGTTATTTTATGAGGGGGGAGGTTCCATTTCTGCAGTAATACATCTAACTTGCTTAACTTTCTTTGTTTTTCCTTTGTTCCATTTTAGAATTTATCCTAAATTTTGATTTTTTTTTCCCTTCAAGAGCCACCTTTTCAAAGTCTTCTGGAATTCCTCAGAATATCAGAGTTTACAATGCTTGTCAAAATTACAGAGTATCTATGGTTTCTTCCTTTTCCTGACTTTCCAAACCTTGTTTCAAACATTCTTGTCTGTTTTTTTTTTAAGTTTTTGCGTGTGTTGTGTATTTATTTGAGCACTCATTACAATCATTAGATTTCAATGTTTACTTTCACATTTATTCCCTCCATTTTGTTTAATATTCTCTCTTGTGATTGTTGGAATTTTTCACTTAAGGCTTTTATTTCCAATGTTAATTTCTTGAATAGTTGGCTCAGCATCTCTGAGTCAATTGCCTCTTATTTCTTCCCTCCTCTTCACATTTATCTCCTCATTTCTTTGTAAGTCATAAAAATCTTTTCCATTCATAGTTTTTGTTGTTGTTACATTGCTGTAACCAAACCATTTTATTGCATTCTATTGTTCCATTTTATGATAAATTGTGGCTCAGTCAATAAGGTGGCCAATTTTTTCCAGATGCAACCATTTTCTCCCTACTTTCTTAAGCCCCTTAGGGTCTCTTTCCTTTAGCCTCTTAAAATCCTTTTTAACCCATAACAAATGAACCATTCAAAAAGCCTCCTATTTCCTTTCCTTTCATACATCTCACCCACCCCATTCTATATATTTTTTTAATAAATTGAGTTTCCTGTTATACCATTCAGTACTATCTAGTGGGCTGCATCATTTTCTGTCTTTATTATTTGTTAAAGAAGACCTCTTGCTTTGATAAATCCATGGTGGTAGAAAGGAAGATTGTAAACAAACAAAAGAAAAAAATATTAAGTCTTGTTTTGTAAATCCCAACTTTACAAGGATCACTTCTACTCAATCACTTGCCATACTGTTGTAGTTTCATGCATTCACAAAAGTAGTTAACAATGTGATTAAAGTCCACAGCTCACTCCTTTAACCAAATCATGTATCTGTTCCAAGCCTAAGTCTGAGTCCAAATTGAATTTAGGATCAGCTCAGTGGAATCTGCTTTTCAATTCTCCACTTAAGTTTCAGCTTTAGAGCTCATTTCAACAATTTTTAAAAAATCTTTATAAACTAATGGCAGTGTTCAGCTCTAATAAAAGTACATCTCAAGACAAAGACATTAGCAGCTGCAGTTAAATTAGTTCTTCTCTTATTGTGGTATCAAAACAGTTAGAAAATTGTTTAAATAGTTATACTTATAAAATGCAATACGGGAAAGGGATAATCCTATGGTTAGAAGCTCCTTCAAAGCTGTCTGTCAGAATGGTGTGTTTGTGTAGTAAAGAAGTCAGCTTCCAGCAGTCATCTTTTGTGAGTGGGTGTTTCAAATCAAGGCCTGAAGCCCCAGTGCCATCTTTCTTACTTTATCTCCTAATTAAAATTACTAGGAGTTAAATAAGAAATATCCAGAATTACAAAGCAAGATGGGAAAAGTTCTCATTGGCAAACTCTCACAGCTCTATGTCACTTCCTGTGAATTCTAACTATGTTTTTTGAAAGCAGGTCCGGGGGTTTCTAAATATCATTTGGGCTGGTGTGTGTGTGTGTGTGTGTGTGTGTGTGTGTGTTTGTGTTTGTGTGTGTATCAGTGGTGGGATTCAGCCAGTTCATATTGGTTTAGGCAAACCGGTTGTTAAATTATCCATCCCCACACAAACACCACTATCAAAGTGGATCCTGGGTGCTGCGCTGCAATGGAGGAACAGGCAACAGAGCAGCTGGCACGAGGAAAGGAGAAGGCTGAATTCTCCGTTGCAGTGCAGTGCCCAGGATCCACTTTGATGGTGGGGCATAATTTAACAACCAGTTTGCCCAGGGTCAGGTTGGCCATCATGGAAATATCCTCCTGCATGTGTGGCAGAGCTGAAGGATGGGGATGAGTCACATCTCCCATGACAGCCAATCTGAGTGAACAAGTTGTTAAATTATTTGAATCGTACCATGCCTATTAGTGTGAAAGAAATTCTGTTAGATATCTCCTTATCATCTATCACATCAAAGCACTTTAAAAAGAAGTGCAGGCACAATTTTCTTATTAAGATATGTTATAATAAACATAAATTATAACATTTTCAGATTTGTTGCCAAAAAATAATTATGCCAGTATTAAAATCTTTAGCAACATACAGTATAAATCCTGATTGAATTGAACCCTTAACTAGTTGTAGGGAGTAAATAAACTTGCATAAACTCCTAAAATGATCAATTGACTATGTTAATTAATTCAAAAGGAGTTAGATTTAATCCAGTGGTAAGATGCTGAGCTTGTTGATCAGAAAGATCAGGAGTTCGGCAGTTCGGCGTTTCAAATCTCTAGTGCCGTGTAATGGAACTCCCATTACTTGTCCCAGCTTCTGGCAACCTAGTAGTTTGAAAGCATGTAAAAACCCAAGCAGAAAAATAGGGACCACATTTGATGGGAAAGTATCAGCGTTCCATGTGCCTTTGGCATTAGTCATGCCAGCCACATGACCACAGACAATGCTATCTCTTCGGCTTTGAAATGGAGATGAGCACCGCCCCCTAGAGTCGGGGATGACTAGCACATATGTACAAGGGGAACCTTTACCTTTAATGTGGGGAAATTCACTGGGGAAAAAATTATGTTTGGCAGAGTTGGCAGCAAAAGTAAACCAGGCCAAAAAAAAACATCAAATCTGATACCAGCCAGAGCATGAACAACTCAAAGAAGAGATGCAGTATTGGAAAGTGTGAAAACACCTGACCCATAGAATCACTAAGAGTCAGACATGACTGAATGGATAACATCATCATTGTTATTATTAAAGTCATCATTAAAAGGAGGACCAATTGTATCATAGCTTTAAATGTTGTTTTGGGGTTAGGAAGAACCAGATTCATGCTACTATTTAAACAGAGATCTCTAGGTTGTATGGAGTTCTGGAAATTCAAATTATTCACCTATGTTTTATGCTATAAATTACACAGCAAAATTCTCCTTTTTATTGTGTTTCATATAAAACCAAATAATGGAGGCAAATCAGAATCCGTGGTTATTGCCCTTTAGATAGTGAGATAATTTTACCAGAGAAAATGATGTCTTGTTTTCATTATGAGCCACTGTGATGCAATGGTTAGAGTGCAGTACTGCAGGCTACTTCTGCTGACTGCCGGCTGTCCACAATTTGGCAGTTCAAATCTCACCAGGCTCAAGGTTGACTCAGCCTTCCATCCTTCTGCGGTGGGTAAAATGAGGACCCAGAGTGTTGGAGCAATATTCTAACTCTGTAAACCACTCAGAGAGGGCTGTAAAGCATTGTAAAGTGGTATATAAGTCTAAGTGCTATTCCTGTTATATGTACTGGCAAAGGATCTTTATTTTAAAAATTGGTAGCATTCCACAAATATATAAAATACCTTTTTTCTATAGTATTAATTATTGAAATGCAGTTGCTGTGTGTTTCATGTAATTCAAGCTTTCCGTTCCTATGGAAAAAAAATTATGATAAAGTCAACATTAGTTTTGAGAAGTTTTGCTTGTTGCTTGACTATCACCTATTAGGTTAGCTTCTTTCAAGTAGCCACTCAGAATGTGCTTATGTAGGATAATGTGCTTTAGAGGGATTGGTAACCTTTCTAGATAAACGGAAGGCAATACCAGAAATTAGCACTTGTTCTGCTATGATGTTCAGAAAGGGATAGAACTAAAATTGAAAATTGCAACATTTGCTGACATGAACTGAATATTTTATAGAAAAGTTAGGAGGTCTGCCTTTATGTTACAGTTTCTGTTACCATTTATGCTAAATGCAATGAGCAATAGAGTTTTCTATTTTTTTTAAAAAAACAACTGTTTATAGCAAAAACCATTTAAGCTCTGTGTTTACCAGCTTGTTTAAATCAAAGCTAAGTTTATCTTTTATTTTTCCAATAAAAAGGTTGTGCACCTCAGATGAATTAAGAAGGAACATAACATCCTTGTGAATCTTGACCTAAGAAATTAAATTGCTTGTAAATACTAATTCATAGCCGATGATTATACAGAGATGGTTTGCCCTGTGCAATATTACACTGCCCCTTGTTGCCAAGATCTGCATGCTTATTATACCAAGGAGCTGTAATTCAAATATAATGATCCAATTGAAGCTGTGATGCTGTCTGAATTTAAAAATTATTTTGCCATTCTTCCATCTTTGGAGGAAGAGGGTATACAGAAACAACCTCTTCTCTTACTTTGGAATAAGAGCCACTTCTTGTCTCTAAATGGAGAATGCCAATGCATCACAACTGTACTGTCGATAAATTTGTTTGGTCAAAAGACAGTCTGTCAGATCTGTCTGCTTTCATCCACTTGCAAAACACAACATCGGGCTGTGATTTCTTTGTCTCTCTTTCCCAGCTTAAAGCTAGAGGATTTGGAAAGCAGATTTATATTGCTAAGCTTCAGGCTGCATTCAAGTAGCAAACACCATCAGAAATGTAGTGATTTCTCTTGCAATAAGAGCCTCATTCATGACTCTCAATGATGTTATTGGAATGCTGAGTTAAACAGTTACAGCACTCAATCAAACCTATCTATGTCCTTAGGCTTTATCTAGTCATAGGAACATTTTTTATTAGTGAGCATAGAAATCATTTGGTTAATATTGGGCTTAAACAAGCTACAAATTTATTAAATGAATAGTTAAAAGCAATGTGCAAGGTTCATAAGAATCCCATCAAGCACAATGAGAAAGCAACTGTGCATTTTATACTTTATATATTTAGACAACTTAAAGGACTGCCTATCTCACACAGTGATACTAGGCAGCTCACAACAACCAGAAAAACAACAATATAAACCACATAGTAGAGAGAATCACCCATACCATTGACTCCTGACTTACCCCACCCTAACCAAGGGTTGAAAGAAGAGCTAGGTCTGCATGGCCTTCAAGTAGGCTAAAGGGGAAGAGGCCTCTAAAATCACAGGTAGAAGGTTTTTCCAAAAGGTTGAGGCAGTTATAGAAAGGATATGCTTCCAAGATCCCACTAGGTAACAACATTTGAGGAAAGGGACCTGCATCTACTCTATCAAAGCCAGTGGGGCAGATAATTCAATCTCAGGGAGAGATAATTCTGCAGATAAATTGGCCCTGTAAGGCAACATAGAGATGTAATACTGATAACAATAATTTCTATTGTACCAGAAGGCAATGGGAAGCCAATGCAGTTTGAACAATAAGACTGTAACACAGGGAAGCTCCCAGAAATGTGCTCCTGGATGGTCTGATACCAGCCAGAGCATGAACAACTCAAAGAAGAGATGCAATATTGGAAGATGTGAAGAGACCTGGCCCATAGAATCACTAAGAGTCAGACATGACTGAATGGATAACATCATCATTGTTATTATTAAAGTCATCATTAAAAGGAGGACCAATTGTATCATAGCTTTAAATGTTGTTTTGGGGTTAGGAAGAACCAGATTCATGCTACTATTTAAACAGAGATCTCTAGGTTATATGGAGTTCTGGAAGTTCAAATCATTCACCTATGTTTTATGCTATAAATTACACAGCAAAGCTCTCCTTTTTATTGTGTTTCATATAAAACCAAATAATGGAGGCAAATCAGAATCCATGGTTATTGCCCTTTAGATAGTGAGATAATTTTATCATCAGAAGGCAATGGGAAGCCAATGCAGTTTGAACAATAAGACTGTAACACAGGGAAGCTCCCAGAAATGTGCTCCTGGATGGTCTTCAAGGGCAGCCCATTAGAGGGCACATTGCAGTAATCCAACCCAATGCAATGCAATGCAACCCAACCCAATCCAATAAGATTTGATCAACTACAAGCAAGGTCTTCTAATCCAGAAATAGGCACACTTGGTGCACAAGATGAATTTTCACAAAGGCCCACTTGCCCTTGGCTGCTACCCAGTGGTGGGATTCAGCTAGAGCCAAGGTGGCGCAGTGGTTAAATGCAGCACTGCAGGCTACTGCTAGATCAGCAGTTCAGTGGTTCAAATCTCACCGGCTCAGGGTTGACTCAGCCTTCCATCCTTCCGAGGTGGGTAAAATGAGGACCCAGATTGTTGGGGGCAATATGCTGACTCTCTGTAAACCGCTTAGAGAGGCCTGAAAGGCCTATGAAGCGGTATATAAGTCCACTGCTATTGCTATTGCTATTGGTTCACACCTCTTCAGGAGAACCGTTTGTTAACTTTCTGAGCAGTTTGGTGAACTAGTTGTTGGAAGAAATCATTAGGACAGAGAACCAGTTGTTAAATTATTTGAATCCCACCACTGCTGCTACCTACTCTTCCAGCAACAAGTCTGTCCTGAATCCTGAAAATGGTCAAAATAATCTGCTTCATGCTTCATCATGAAGCTCACTGATCCCTCCTTGGCCTTGGTTACCTGAAATAGGCCACTGGTTTTTCACCAGTGTGAAAATGTTTGTATATATACAATGTTACTCCAAATGTACAGATATAGTTTAACTTGTATAGTTCAATTATGTCTGTTACATATTGTCCCTACATTTCTCTCATACATTCTTTTAGTGACACAATAATTGTTGAGAAATATGCATTGGACTGATCAACATTCCATATTTACAATGAGAGCTGTGTAGAGCTGCTTTGATCTTACATATTTGCAAAAGTCAATGATGAAGCTTAATGCAGCTAGCCATTATTTTTGTCCCTTACATTTTTATCTGGCATATTATCTATTCCCTAGCCCCATGAGCAGAAATTAATAAAACTGGTACCATCAACACTGTATCTTCATGCAAATCCACTTTATATGTGTAATATACAATACAGCAACCATAAAACACTGAACATTTAATAGTAATTAAATTATTTGGTATTTTTGATATTATCATTGCTTCTTTTCTTCTGTGAAACTAATGGAATAATAATAATTGGGGAAGGGGGAATCTACCATCTTGCATTTTATGCTTGTATCCTGAGACCCTCTGTGAACACTTGTGTCTTCTGAGTAAATTTGCCTACCATTACTATTAATATATTAGTTCTATTGAATAATTGAATTCAACTGAACTGAATCAAAATTATCTGGGAATATAGTCATAAAACTTAATATCTAATCCATTTCAAAGCCCATCCATGCCTTTAATTGCATTGTGTCATATTTTGTGCACAGCCCTTCCAGAATCTTTTAAAAATAAATTTTGTCTCAGGACCTGTGCTACCCATTCATTTAAAATACCTCACATTACCATGTCTTTCAATAGTTAACACCAACCAGTTTTGAGATGATTGCTGAGACCATTTTCTGGAAAATTGTGTTGACATCTTCCTTCACAATATTCAAGGTAACCTGACTTATATTAGCATATTTGAAACCACTGGCATTCATTATAAACATGCCCTGACCTCCATTTTGACAGATAGCTGCACAGTCCAAAGATCACGTGAATTTCATTGCCTGTCGCCTAGGCAACAAATGATAACTCCCCTTCATCTTTAGCCTGACTTTTTCCTGATCAGCTTTTAAAGAAATTCTACCTTCTTAATTTAATTGATGGCTTTAACACATTGAGAGTTTGGTTTTAATTAACCTTCATTAGCCAGCGAAGGGGAATTTCATATGCCTGAAAAGGTCCTGTTTGGAGCACAAGATTCAGGACTGCCTCTCTCCTTGGAAGAATAATTAAGAAAATAGCCCCAGCTGTTCTTTCTAGCATTAGCTTGCTGAGTGGGGGAAGATGAGAAGTAATTTGTTTTTTCCGCAAATTCTACTAGGCTTTTTAAGGCAATTAAAAACACAAGTAAGGAAGAAGCTAGGAAACCATGCCAAGAAATGTCGCTAAACATCACTTACACTGGCCAGAGCAAAGATAGGCAATCTAATGACTTCTAGATATTTTGCACTGCTACATCCCAACAATTTGTTGCTTCCAGAACACCTGGACCAGGATGATTACCTTTGCCTTTAATCCTGGACATGGGTTTTCATGTGTTCTTGCTGTTTTTCTCAGGCTACATGTCCCCCTTTGGGGGACATGCATGTAGCATTTCAACAAATGCAGAAAAGAAATGGAGGTATTTCAAGGCTACGACATTGGTGCATCAATGTGACTCCTTTTGCTCCCCCTCCCTCTCATTCCAAGAAAGCTTAGAATTGTTCATTAGCACTTAAGGTATTTTAAAGATAGTGTGGCCATGTGATCAAGTCTTATCATAGCATTTTGCTTGGCCAGTAAATCTAAATTACAACAGGATAATCCAATTGGACCAAAACACTATGGTTTTACAGATTTGATATGTTTGGTTAAAGCCTGAGAAGACAGTACATAGTTTAAGGCAAATCTGTAAGTTCTTAATTGAAGCCGAATAGTAACTGAAAATTCCTACATTACCTCACCCTGTACAGTGTGCTTCAAAATAGTCATAAGGTTGTTTCAAGCCAATTAGCAAGTAATAACATTTAACCTGAGCAACAATATTTCACTCTGGGTGGGTTATGTCCATCTGTTAAAGTTGGCATCTTTATTTTTCTCATTGTTTATCCCATCATGTTTCACAAAATAAACCTTTATCTAAACACTTCTGAACAAACTGTCACAAAGGGAATAGAGTTTAACAAAACAGTTTTACTACAAGGAAATTGGCCAAAGATAATTGACATGATCCTAATATGTCTTATAATAGGTTTCCTGACAAAAATTTCTGAACATAAAATAAATTTTAAAAACCATTATAAAACATTAGGAATGCCTTTGAAGATGATTGAAGATGCTAAGACTACCATTAAGGGAAAGGGAAGCTGAAAAGCAGATTAATGTCAAATTGGTGAAGGATAGATAATAGACATTAATTCACCTATACAGTACTTTACATCTCAAGAGCAGCTTTATTGATTTCAAGGGGAGCAGTGCAGTGATATGAGTTCATCCAATAAAAATGAAGCTATCTTAAAAGTAGCTATATAAAAAAAGGTATTCCTACTAATTAAGAAATGGATGGCATTGTAAGAGGTCAAAGACATTTCCTTTTATACCTGTGAAAAATCAAAACTATCAAATCTTGTCTTAAATGTATTATTCTTTGTTAAATTGTTGATAAAATTCACTATCCACTTTTTGTTATGATTACAATCAAACCATGTAGTCTCATACAAAATTCTTATTAAAGTGTAAACTTTTGGGTATTAATCTACAAGAGTCTATGAGATATCTAAACCTAGAGTCAGGAACTTTCAACCAATGGCCTGGTTTTGGGCCATCATCCAAATAATGTGAACAGTAGTCCCCAAAAGAAATATATATCACCATCCCATGAAAGAGAGGGATAGAACATTTGTTGGCTCCTCAGACAGTCATTTCACCAGCTGCTTCAGCATGGGTAGATCAATAAATAGGCATGATAGCAGTGACAAGATCTCTGGCCCCTATGCAGAGGGAGGTTACTGACCTCTGACCTGACCTGAAATACTTTCTCCTATGTGTATATGACTAATCCTAGCAACCACAAGGAAGGTCTTCTTGACTGCCTCATTATGTGGATGATCACTTGGCATCACTTTGAAGGAGGGCTATGAACATCAACCCCCTAGACATAAAGCACTTTTGCGCTTTTATTTATTGATAAACTTTACTGGAGTTCATTACTCACAGATGAAGACATCTTTATTCACCCAGCTTATGACATCGCAAGATGTTACAGTTCTGCAGCTCATTGCCACTGGCTTGTATGTTAAAAATATTACAAAATGTGTTAAGATGTTGATGGCTATGCTTAATGTCTTTATAGTGCATGAATTTATTTTAATGTTGTGTATTGCCTGGAGATGCATACTGTGTGACAGGTGATGTACAAATATTTTAAATGAAGTATGTTAAAACCATAATGCTATAAATATACAGCATCTTAAAAATCAGAGATGAGAGAGGCAGCAGCATAGATTCAGTTAAACGCCTAAGTGAATAAATATATCTCAGCGATCCTTGAAAGTGTAGGAATTTGGCACAAACCATAAATGAAAGGAATTAATTGTCAATTAAGAGAATATGCTCAGATTTTTATATAACAATGTTCAGGCAAAAATGGCACCATCAATATCTAGGCTTACATGTATGTAGGTATGTGTATATGCATCCAATGTATATTGACAACCAGGCTAGTACATAATTACCTTTTCAAAAGAAAAGCAAAATAGATTGCAATTTGTTCTATGGCTCAACCACATTTGAACATCTCCCAAAACTGAATACAGTTTACACCTACATGACTGAATTGTGATGGACTTGCACTGATAAGCCTCATGGGCATGTTTCATCCCTATGTTTGTAACGGTAAGTGATGTTCCAGTCAGTTAACTGAGAACAACACTGAACTAAGGAAATGCCAGTGATTATTGCAATACATGACAAACCCTTTCTAAAGAAAAGAGAAGCTGACTGACCTTCAGGTGTTTACAGCCGATGATTATACTTCTACCATAATTCTAGAGCTGCAGTTTTACCCTTGGTTGGTAAGAAGAGAGAAGATGGTTTTTAATATCAATCTTAGAAGTTCACCCTTTCAAAAGCTGAATTAGCTGTGCTGTAATGTAACAGATCTTGTCTTATAGGAGACTACAAACTAAGCCTAACTTAACACATCTCAAAAACTTCAAAACTATGGTACTTGTCAGGAAGCAGATGGTGTTTCTGATCTCCTGGGTAGGGCAAACAAATCCTTGTGGATTGCTCTGTACTATCCTCTAGCTGTTGGTCTCTGAACAAGTGAGATGCAAATTCTTGGAGATTAAATAGGTTATATATTTGGTAACCAGCAGCTGACCTGGGGCTAAGGAAAGAAAAAAAAAGTATTTCTGAGTTTGCTCAGTGAAAAACAGGATGATGATACATACTAGACAGGACAGATAAGTCTGCCATTTTTATTTCTGCTTAAATCTCATTTTATCAACCCTAAATATGGTTCATTTCCTCTTCTAAATTGCGTTACATATTGTGTATATTTCTTTTGGATGAAAGACAGAATATAGATATAACTACTAAGGAAACAGACTGCTTCTGCAAATCTGCCCCAGAAAAATGGAGAATTACTTCCAGAATAGCATGGAATTTGGTAGTATTCACTCCACTCCCCCTTACCCAACAAAAGAACAGGAGGATGACCTTTCCAATCCTTGACTCTTTATATCTCATCCTTGTTGATAAGGAAAAGTTCAAAACAAAAAATGACTTTGTTTTACAGAATTGACAGATTGCAGAAGACTCACAAATATGTAACAGGTTGCATTATCAACATTATCAAGACCCCAAAACTAACTTCTTAAATTGTACTCATAACATATTCCTAGTTATACCCAGTTTAAGAGCTTGGTTGGTACATTTGTACAAATTGACATTTTCAGATGCTCCTAAAGAGTAGTTCTAACTAAAGTACTTATGTAACTCTTCAATGATGAGACTGTACCAGGCCTGGTCAAGCCAAGAATTAAATTAGCTGACAATTAGATGCACATTTTGTGATTGCCGCCATTTTGATAATCAGATTCCTCTAAGATTGTGAATGTGTTCTTTCAGAAAAAGTATAAACCTAGAGGATAAACCCAGAATAGACTGCAGCTGATCTCAGATGCCAGTTTCCTGCTGACTAGCAACAGCTTCATTTTATCTCTGTTTAATTTCAGCTTGTTCACCTGCATCCAGCTCATTACCAAACTTTGTATTGTTTACAGGAATTAATTGCATCCTCAAAGATGTCAAGGGGCAGTAGAGCTGACTATAATCAACTTAATAATGGTACCTAATTCCAAAGCTCTGGATGATTTCTCCCAATGCTTTAATTAAATATAATATAGCAGACAACATGATGCCTTGTGTCAGCCTTTCAAGTAGGCCAGGTCAGGAAACATTACAGAAGTGCTTTTTTATTTTAATGAAGTCAGATGTAATAAAAGGGTCTTGAAAGCATTTTATCCTTTTATACCAGGATTACTTCTGCATTCCTCTACATCATGCCACAGATCTGTGATATAAGCTTCATGTAGTTGCTGATGGTGCTGAAAGATCCATGGGCACAATGTAATTAGGGCTACCTTCACATCATCCAGTTTCTGGCATAGACCATATACCAAGAGAAACAAAGCATATCTTGTTGAAAATTCTTCTGAAATGTATCTGGATAGTGTCTGTAAACATAGTCAGACTGATCTGTTTATGGAGATTCTCCATGTCATGGTTGTCCCAAAGTGCTTTTTTCAAAAGGCAACAGATTTTGAGAGAGGAAAGGAAAAACAAAATCCAGTTGCCTTTTGAAAAAGCACTTTTGGGGATTATCAGACTAACTATTTTCCAAATCATATTAGCCAGAAGTAGTATATTAGAGGCAATCCAATGTTTTCTAGTTCCTTCAGGTTAAGACAGTTCATATTGATTAATGGTCCTAATCACTGACACATTTTTCCTATAAAGAATCATGAATTATTTTCTTTAGGCATTAGAGGATACCTCCTTTGATCTTTTAAATCAACTTGCAAGAGAAAGGATCAAGGAAGCAGATTGCACCCATCAGTTTTCTACATACATTGTCAACATCCTCAAGAATTACAAGCTGAAAAAATACAGAACAAGTGATTGGCCTGAGTACAGTATCATACTTTGCCCCAATATCAGTGAGTCTCTTTGTTTATATCTGTATGTATTTGTGTGTGTGGAAGGAGAGAGGGAGGGAGGGAAGGAGAGAGGCAGAGAGGGAGAGGGAGGGAGGGAGAGAGAGGGAGAGAGAGGGAGAGAGAGAGAGAGAGAAAGAGAGAGAGAGAGAGAGAGAGAGAGAGACTATCCAGGTAATGCCACAGGTTACAATCCTTATAAATTAGATACAAAAATAAATCCATACATGATAAATAACAGATTCATTAAAATCTCACAAATTAAAAAATATATAACAACAAGCTCATTCTTTTCTACAAGTAGTGCTGAGAGCTGCTCTTGTTCTCCCTAGCCAGATTTTGCTAATGCTTTTAGCAGGCAGAAAGAAATCTATGTAGACCTTTATAGTAATGGTCTGTTGGGGATAATGAGGAAACTGTAAAATCCAAAATCTGACTACCTATAAGTAGTAATCCCTCTGTTACTGCTAATGATGGATTAAAAAAAAAGTTGAAAAGTCATGTTTTAAATCTAAAATTATTATGGAGTTGTCTTGAAATATCTTTCTGCAAGTTAAACTTAAGAAACCCCCTTTCTGGCTAATAATATTGCTGTAGTAGGATTGTTGATGTCCTTCAGAGACCCTTAGATTCATTTCCCTGGCTGATTTTGTTAAAAGCTATTTGAAGGGTAAGAAAAATAGCAGGATGTTATGAATGTCAGTGTGATTATGATGGAAAGGTTTTATCAGAAGAGGAGGTCTTGAAGTATGACCTGAAAGTTGGCCAGACTCTGAATTATTCTAATCTATTCTCTAATCTGTTCTTAAAGTTCATTCCACAAGCATAGCCCATGACCAAATCATCTTATCTCTAGCTTTCAAATTCTTCATTCTGTTCCTCTTGATCTATATCCTTGAATAGCAGTGGAAATAAGTTAACAATTCACCACAGAAATGATCCTTGCTTATGGCAGACACCTCGTTCCCCAAAATTCTTTAAAAATTAGAATAAAGTTCTTGATCGAAAGAAGTTGTTAATTAAAACAAAGATTAATTTTAGCCAAGAGTTACTTGGAATCTGCTCTGGAACACCTTCCAAAGCAAATTTTTAAAAGGTTATATTGTCACCAAGGGATTGCTATGTTTTTCATTGCTTTGCCTCTAGAAATTTAATATTTTAAATTTAATACTATAAAAATACATTTTCTACTAATCAAGCAAAAGACACTAGATCCACCATTATTTTTCAGCATTTCAACTGGCTAAGTTTTAGTAACTAGTTGTCATGGTCATCTATTTCTGAAAAGTATGTATAGGATAAAAATGAAGCATATGCTTAGCTGTACTTCTTATTGCTTTCTTCCCCTTTGTACACACTGTCAGATATATGCAGAAGTTATTTGCCTTGGACATTTATTACAGAGTGGTGGTCATGAAATAATTCAGAGTATTACAATTATATTCAATTTTTATGTAACATGACTTGTTCTATATTTTTACTGATTCGCTTCACCAAACAAAGATGAGAGCACGGTATTGTGAACGTTTTGCTTCAACTTTAACATAGTTACAGAGACAATTCATATACGTTCTTATAATGTAAAAAGTACAGCTTGTGAAAAACTTAATGAAGAAAATTTCATTCAGTCCATCTGTATGCACAGCAGATATAAGGAATCTCTGATTTGACTAAGATACCATTGGATGCTGATTCCTATCAGCAAGTGCAGGAGTTAGGAATTATGGGAATTATCATTCAGAAATATCTGAAAAGCTATCAGGTATGTTTCTAGTACATTTTATTTTTATAAATAAATTTTATAATTTTTATTTTTATAAATGCCAAGGCATTTAAACTTTATGAGAAAAAACAAAAGCATAGAGTTTAGGGCATAATGGAGTAGATTAAGAAAATATAAATAGAAGTTTAGCCTAGAAAAAAAAATAAATACAAAAGCACACACACATGCTCGCGCGTACACACACACACTCATGTGCAATGAAGAAGGTAAGTAAAAGGGAATAAAAATAAGTGAAAGCTGCAACAAAGGCTGCTTTGCTAAAATAAACTTTCAGAAATTAATTATAGCTTTCTGACAACTAATATGTTCAGCTCAAATAGTTTTCATGTCATTGATTCTTAACTCATAACAAGACTCTATTATCAACTCTCTAGTTTCCTTTAAAAGAATGTTATTACAGAGAGTTAGTATCACAAGTTGAAAACCCAGAGAAGTGGTATTATGCCATAACACAGTGAGGCCTTTGCTTGATGCCAGGTATTTATCAAAAGCAATGATTTCAGGAGAATTTGAAGCTTTACTATTTCCAGAGAGTAAAAGACTGTTAACATAAATGAATGAGTAAATGAATGAATGAGTGAATGAATGAATCTAAAGTTTTTTTTGACCCTGGGAAATTTAAGATGTATGAACTTTAACTTATTTATGAGCCAAGGTGGCGCAGTGGTTAAATGCAGCACTGCAGGCTGACTGCTAGATCAGCAGTTCAGCGGTTCAAATCTCACCGGCTCAGGGTTGACTCAGCCTTCCATCCTTCCGAGGTGGGTAAAATGAGGACCCGGATTGTTGTTGGGGGCAATATGCTGACTCTGTAAACCGCTTAGAGAGGGCTGAAAGCCCTATGAAGCGGTATATAAGTCTACTGTTATTGCTATTGCTATTGCTATTATTTATGGATTTAGCATATGGCATCTATACAGATCAAATGCCATATGCTTAATAAATAAAGGCTCACCTACTGGCTCTGGAATTCTGGGATTTGAAGTTGACACAACTTAATGTTCCCAAGGTTGAAAATCGCTGAACTCCTCTGGCTCATATAACAGTGATGGCTAACTTTTTTGTTCTCATGTGCTGAAAGCACATGTGCACACAGGACAGCATGTGCATAAATGCCCACATCCATAATACAATGTGCAGCCCCCTGAACCCACCCCATACATGTGACCCCCCCGCACCACATTTTGGGTCTAGCCAGCCTCCCTGAAGCCTCCTATAACCAAAAATGGGGTGCAGGAGGCTGCACCCCCCATGATCCTCCCTGCTACACTGTTACAGGAGTTATGTCGGCCTTGTATGCAGCATTATTCCTCTTTAGCATTCATCTCCATTGTTCAGTGATACATTTCCTGCCTCTCTAGGATTTACCTCCATCTGCTCCTGTGAAGCACTTCCTGTTCCTATTTGCATATATATCGATGACTTATATAGTGTTTTGTAGAGACCCGAAAATCAGCTGGCTGGCATGCTTGGTGGAGCTCATCTGGGGCTTGGGTTCAGGCAGAGAGGCCTCCGCTTGCCACCTGGGTCCTATAAGCTATTTTTAGCTATGAGTAATTTTTCAGAAAGTTAAAAGCTGACAACATGCTTTTGGCTGGAAGTCTTCTTATGGTTGAGAGGTATCTTGTGTTTTGTCATACAAAAACCTCTCCTGGACTTTGAAACTTTTCACACTCAAAACAACAAACTGCCTCATGGTGATTTTTCACTTCAAGAAGTATTAACAACAAAGGCCATGAAAGTGATGGAAAAATATGTAACAAACCCAACATCCTTGCCTAGTGTGCAACAGTTGATAAACTGTTGCCTATATATTGCCAATAAATTTAAAAATATTCCCATGATAGACTATAAAAACACATACTTTGGATAAAGAAATGAAGGAAAAGAAAAACCTTGGGAAACTGAAGGACAGATTTCATCATGGAGAATTTTTTCTATAAAAAAATTCTCTTCTTCAATTCTGTGAATCAAAACCCAGTGAGAAGAATCAATTCAGTATTAATAGCCATGATAACGTTTTGTCCAAGTAAAACCATCCTTTGTGTAATCAATTTCAAATTGTGATCTAAGATTCCAAAGTGTGAGGTACTTTTCCCTTTGTTTCTAAAACACAATATAATGCAGATTGTAAAGCATTACAGATGTATTCGTCATTTTCTTTTTCTTAAAAATAAGTGGATATTTGTTTGCAGATAGCGATAAGGAAGTGGGAATTTACTAAGCAACAGTGGTACCTAATCACCAAAATTACTGAATTAAGTTATTTAAAAACATATATAAGGAAAAAATGTTTTGCACATAATAAATGTCATCATGTTCAAGGTAATTATTTAATTGAATTTCCTGGGTTATTTTCCAAGGTTGAAATGTGTAAAGGAAAAATTGCAAATGAGGTATCTGAGCTAAAATAAAATGATGTGTGTAATACATCTGAAGGTTTGGCAAGAAATACTAACGAGTTTAAACCATATCAAGTTGGGCACTTTGATTCTGCAAAATTACCGAAGCACAGCAGGCAAATTTGCTTTGTTTTCTCCCCTATACTTCCTCTCTCCCCTTTTACAGCTTGGATGGATTAATTACTGGTTCAGCACAAGGTTAATAATCACAATCAACTGTCAGATTCACTTAAGTGTTTACTGAAGCGATATTAACAATATACTGACATTGCAAAGCTTTAGACTTTGGGTAACCAGCTCTGCTAGGGAAGAGATTTGGGAACAGTCCACAAAACGCATTAACTGTACAAACATTGATCCATCAACAGTAATTAAACTAATATAAATAATAATAGAATAGTGACATTATCTAAAGCATTTCTCTTCCTTAGCAATGTTTCTATTTTTTTTGAGAGAGAGAAACATCATCCAGAGATCCAAACTATATGTGATATATGAATTCTCCTTACATATGAGTCACCACGGAAATAATTAAGCTAACAGAAAGACTGATTGCACCAAGCAGCTCAGATTAATTTAAAGCAAGGAAGAAAAGGCCAAAGGAAAGAAGTGTACCCACTTCCTAGATTATAAATGCATCACCAATTCATCCTTTCTATAAACAACCATCTCCTGTAAGTTAATAGAGCTCTCCGAGCAATCTGTGACCTTAGAAGTTTGCAAGCAACCTTAGAAGAGATCTAATCCAATCCCTGTATGATGCACAAATTCTCATATCATCCCAAAGAAATCATTGACCAATCTTTTCATGAAAACTTTCAGTGGTGGAAAAACCCATGACTTCAGGAGTCAGTCTATTCCACTACTTAGTAATTTTCTGTTCAGGAATTTCCTCCTTAATTCAAATTTGGATCTCTCTCTATAAAGCTAAGGGACGCAGTGGCTCAGTGGCTAAGACATTGAGCTTGTTGATCAGAAAAATCAGCAGTTTGGCAATTCGAATCCCTACCACCCCATTACTTGTCCCAGCTTCTGCCAACCTAGCAGTTCAAAAGCATTTTTAAAAATGCAAGTAGAAAAATAGGGACCACTTTGATGGGAAGATAACAGCATTTCATGTGCCTTTGCCATTTAGTCATGTTGCCAAATGACCATGAAGTCATCTTCGGACAGCGCTGGATCTTCAATTTTGAAATGGAGATGAGCACTGCCCCCTAGAGTCGGGGACAACTAGCACCTATGTGCGAGGGGAATCTTTATCTTACCTACATATAAATCTTGTCTTTATGTATTATCTTTTCTTCAGGAACTATGGAGAGTAAATCCACATCCTTTGTCCTGTGATATCTCACCATGTATTGGAAGACTACCATGAAAGAATACCCTTGTTTTCTGCAAGCTGAACATACCAAGTTTCTTTACTAGCTCTTGGAGGATTTAGCCTCCAAGCTTCTTACCAATTTTTGTCACACTTCTCTGCATTCTTTCTAGTTCCTCAGTATCCTTTTGCTAGTGCGACAATCAGAAGTAGACACAGTATTACAAGTGTGGTCTGATCAGTGCAATATACAGCAGTACTATCACTTCAATTAATTGTGACACTATACCTATGTTGGTACATTCTAAAACTGGCTCTTTTGGCAGTTGTGTCACATTGTTGGCTCATGTTTAATGTATGGTTTACTAAGATACCCAAATCCTTCATACAAGTATGGCTCTTGAGTCAGGTATTTTCCACCAGTAACCTGTTTCTATTTTTTCCCATCTATTTTGGGAGAAAATTACATTCTCATCATTGAGGAACATTTTGTTGTATAGGGTGGGATGTTCAATTGAGATTTTCTTGACACTTTTTTGGAAATTGTAGCAAGGTTTGTATCATCCACAAATTTTATAAGCATCCCTTTTATTCCTTCATTTAAGTCATTTGTGAAAATTTAAGAAGTACTGTAGTGGGTCCAGAAGAAAATCATGAAGTACCCACTGCATACCTTCCTCCAGGGGGTCAAAGACTCATTAGGGATCATGAGCTGGCTACAGTTGTTGAGCCAATTGCAAAGCCATCTGGTAGTGGGACCATTGTTGCACACTTTTGTGGTTTATCAATTAGGGAGGTTATGGCCTTGATTTATCAGAAGCTCAAATTATGCAGAAAGCTGAAGTCATGTCCAGATCAAAAGTCATGTCCAACCTTTTCACAAAATACATGGACATAGGAGCAATACATTCGATCAGTGTCCATATTCCTTTCTCCTCTCTTTTTATTACTGGAGAACAGACCTCTAGTCATGTCTTTCCTGATTGAATCTCAGTTTCCTAATATGATTGTTTAAACTCATTAGTATTCCCTGTCTAACTGAAGATTTATTATTACATCATCTTACCATAGTTCATATGAAAGTGCATCCTCCAGTGCACTTTACCATCCCCTCCACCTGTCTACTTTCCATCTGTATATTTTCATTGTGAAAGGAAACAGCTGCATTTTCCCCAAGAGCCGTATAGGGTGTCTTTGTTCACCTTGGAAAAGGGAGATTGTTAATTGAATTCAACATTTTCTGAACTGCAGTGGCAACATTTCAACAACAACAACAAGAAGAACAAAAAGCACTGCACTCAACCGGTGAAAATACTTGCTGATATCATATAAACATGAAGTTGGTGCAGCAGTACTGTTCATTTTACAGTACTGAGTTTGAAAAATAAACATGGAACACAATTCTGTACAAGACTATTGACTGTTTCTGGTGCGAAGCAGCTAGTAGTGATTTTCCATAAAGCAAACAGGTATATTAAATGTTAAATTAGTGTTGACTGATCTGGACTAAATCCTGATAAGCACCTGTTGATAGTTAAGTGATTTAGAAATCTATAAGACTTAGCCCTCTGCTGATTGTCTGGATTTTTGCAGCCTAAATTTTATAGTCCTAATTACATGCTTCCAGTTGAATTAAAGGGACAAGTGTGGCTCAGTGGCTAAGACACTGAGCTTGTCGATCAGAAAGGTCAGCATTTGGTGGTTTGAATCCCTAGCGCCATGTAATGGAGTGAGCTCCCAGTACTTGTCCCAGCTTCTGACAACCTAGCAGTTCGAAAGCATGTAAAAGTACAAGTAGAAATATAGGAACCCCCTTGGTGGGAAGGTAACAGCATACCTTGTGCCTTCAGCATTTAATCATGCTGGCCACATGACCACCGAGACATCTCTGGCTCTTCAGCTTTGAAACTGAGATGAGCACCACCCCTTAGAGTCAGGAATGACTAGCACATATGTGCAAGGGGAACTTTACCTTTAGTTGAATTAAACAACCTAATATGGGATCATATAGCTCAGCACATAGGACTTCACAGAGAGTTTTATTTTAAACACATACCTGATTTTAAACATTACCACGCATGTAATTTTATATTCTATTCACACCCCAAACAATTTATTCTGTTTCTGATCTTGATTTGATTGTATAAGGGCTTGAAATTAAATGGAAAACAAGACCATACTAGCACATCTATCCAGGGGAAGTGGAAGAAAAGAAAGACATGTCGTAATCCAAATCCAGCCCTTCCATGCTTGCATGGAACATCATGATGTGTGAATATAAAAGGTGGAGCTTTCATCTAGGTATTAAAAAGCACATTTTGCAATTTTCAGTGTTGCAATGGTTAGGAATGACCTATTCAATATCCACAGCTCCACCTGTATTCACTCTGGTCTCCATGCATTAGCTACAACATTTTAAAATAAAGTGTAAAACATGAGTGTAGCTCTTTGTATTATCTGAGATTCTAACAAAGCAAGGTTGTTCCAAATCATACTGAACTCTAAAGTCTAAAGTGGTATGTGTATGTCTCGCCTACTCAATTCCTAGCTAATGGGCAAAAACTCTGAGGCTTGGATAGAACACATGTTTCTAATCTAATGAATTCAGGGAAATACTTGAAGAGATCATATCTCCCTCCCCTGCTGCTTCTCCCTCAGCAGACATCAGGTATATGTTTAAAGTTACAATAATGCTATAGATATACTAGTGTATATACTTACAATAAATTTCTGTTAATAGTGGATTTAGTAAGTGTCTCAAAGAATCCACTATCTCTATGTCTGCATTTTCAACTTTGCACAAGTCAAATGCTATATAAATTAGTATGAATATAAATATTCAATGCATATAATGTTTACAATGTTTGTTGCTCTCTTGGCAACAATAAACTATTTGCATAAACATCAGGTTCTGCATAGTTCCAGCTACATTTATAATTATTGTTGTAAATGTCTTTTTAAATTGTAATAGGCAGAAAACAATAACTAAAATGATAAGGGATAGTTTATGGGGAAAATCCTGTTTTGTTTTTTGCTTTTGGTAAGGCATATATTAGCATAATTAATATTTCAAGGGGCTGGGGATTGTTCAACCAGTTTGGTCGAACAATCCAGCTTTCTTTTAATAAAAATTGCATCATCCCCTAAACTTAACTCTGCTAAACTTTTACATAGCATCTGTCAATAACAACATCTTCTCCAATCAGTATCTGCTGTTTTATCAAATGACTGCTGATACCGGTCAGTTAAGGTGTAAGACATAACTGGACTTCAGATTTAAATTCCTTTGTTCCATTGTTAATGTCAGCTTGACTCTAAACCACTTGGGATTAGAGTCAGGATTAAGACAAATTGGCAAGGTATTCAGTCTGAACAGCAGGCATACCTCTCTTCCATTGGATAATTCCCTGCTTCTATGCTCTCCCACCTATCTCTTCCAGAAAAGCAATGGCCAATTATTATTTTTTCCTGAAGAAGGAGCTTCCTGGAATTATACCTTTATAAACAAAAATGTAAAGCATAAAAATGCACAGAGTATGCTTGCAGGTACAACAAAAAGAATTTTTGTTTTTGTTTTTAAACCTTACTTCTACTATAATTGTTTTTAATGGCTTTTTGACCACATCTTTCCTATATAGCCATCCAGGTGTTGCTGAGTAAAACCTCATTTCTTTCTTTTTTTGAATGGTTACCCCCCATCCCCCCAGTTTCTATCTTTCACTTTTGCTTTATGTTTTTTAAATTGGTGCTGTTCTATCTTTTCACATAAAGTAGGAATCTCCCCAGCCTATAGTTTGTTTGAACTATTGGGAAGCTGAACATCAAAGCCGTCAATCTCAGGTGATTAGAAAAACAGTGAAATGATGTAACTGTTCAAGAAAGAAGACTAATCATTTTTTTTAAAAACAAAACCCCATCCATCTGGATTTTAAAATGGCAGAATCTGAATTATAAATTAAGAATATCAAGGTATAAGCAACAACTAAATTGAAATTCAGTGAGATTCAGCCGTTAGATCACTTGAAATAGTAACTCTCCTATCCCAGTGTAATTTTTCTCTAATACTCTTAAAAAGTCTCTAATAAGTCATTTAGGTGTTTTTCAAGTTTTAGGGCAAATAAAGGTGAAGGTTCTCCTCGCACATATGTGCTAGTCATTCCTGACTCTAGGGGATGGTGCTCATCGTTTCAAAGCTAAAGATCCAGTGCTGTCCGAAGATGTCTCTGTGGTCATGTGGCCGGCATAACTAAATGCCGAAGGCACATGGAACGCTGTTACCTTCCCACCAAAGGTGGTTCCTATTTTTCTATTTTCATTTTTACATGCTTTCGAACTGCTAGGTTTGCAGAAACTGAGACAAGTAATGGGAGTTCACTCCATTAAATGGCACTAGGGATTCGAATCACCGAACTGCCAGTCTTTCTGATCGACAAGCTCAGCATCTTAGCCACTCAGCCATTGTCTTCTCACCTATGGTATTGCACAGGAATGGCATGAAAGGAGCAGAAAACCTGCCTTCTTCTAAAAAGTTTCAGGTTGCTTGCCAAACAGCAAATTTAGGTTTGTTTTCTAGTCTTCTTATTCCATAATTCCAGCTATCTTACAAGCAGCCTCAAAAGTTGACAGAAGCAGACTGGACAAAGAACCCAGCTATCATTTAATCAATCTGGAGCAAAATAAAATTTTCCTATAGTATACAGCTCCATAAACCTGAGAACCAGAGAGAGTCATATTTTAATCTGGGTGATAGTTGGGATGCTAAGGTAAAAGGTAAGGAACTTGCAAACAATGTTATTGAGAAGGAAAAGAAAGAGGTTTAGGTTCAACCTCTTAAAACATGCTTGTGCACCGTCTTACTACGATACATTTCATTTACTGTACTGGAAAAAAAATCAATGTCCACAAATACATGGCATAAATAGTTTCCTGTACTTTAGCCTGAATTTGCATTAGGCTTGGCTGAAATCACATGACAATTAAGAAAAATACATAGTCTGAGATAGAATATCTCATGAATTCCTTTCTCTTCCTCTTCATGGTAGCAGAAAGTCATTTTCTCTGCAAGACAATCAAGACCCAGAAAGAGGAGGTAGTGTGGAGACAAAATGTGCATTTCCTCCCCTAAAAATGGTCCTGGAATGTTTTTAAATTTTCATCCACTTCATGCTTCAGTGTTACTTGACTATCTTGTCTGTCATGGTGGCTAAATAAACTTCTAAGTGGTTGGGCAGAGATTTGTCAAGGAGAAAGGCCAAACTGCTATCACTGAATGTTTCTCTCTACCAGGCCAACAGAGTTTGCCAGTACTTTGCCTTGACAAATCAACGTTGAAAACTATAGGGGATCAGCATGTTGTTATTCTACAAATATGGAGGGCAGGAACACTCTGCAGGAAGCTTTGATTGATTTCATTGCCGTTGGTAAACATGCTCTTTCGACAGCCTGCTCTAACAAATATGCTTGGGAAACAACACCCCTGCCAAGCAGCACATGGTTTCCTTAAATATAGAATAAATCAATGTTTCAAGGACTTCCTTGCCATAAATTGTACTTCTCCTTAACTGCTTCAATCCCAACACATCAAAAAGACGGCAACAAGCAAAACCATAGGAAAGCAATGCTGCTTTTTTAAAACTCACATAGTCTCTTCAGGGATATAATTTCTAATGGGAGTTGTGGATCCTTCAAATCCATTTTATTTTTTACCCTCCAATGCAGAAAGGCAATTTTTAGCTCTTGCTCTTCTTTGTAAAGGTATTTTAAGAAAGATATATACATACAACATTTTTTTTTTTGCTATACCGGACAGAAATAGATAGAGATTGCATTTACTTTTTAAAAAATGTATGAGGTGGCTGAGAGATTTCTTCTTGCTTTTTTTAACCTTTTAAAAGCCCTCTGCATTTACAGGAACACCAGGTTGTTTGCAAAGAGGTTTTCTTCATTCCCTAGTGCTTCTTGGCATTACCACATGACCTTACAATGTGTTTTGTACAGGAAAGGCCCAAGAAGAGAAGAAACAATTATGCAAAGAGCTGAAGAAAGTTTTCTAGACTTGAGAAAGTTTACATAAAGCTAGAAGAAAGCTAGAAGAAAGATGTACAGATTTTAAAAGTGTGTGTGTGTGTGGGGGGAGGAAATCCTAACATGGTTAAAATTGATGCTGCCATAGATTCAGTAATGGGCACACACACACCACTCCAAAAAAAGAACCTGTAAAGGAATTTATGGTTTATACAATCCTATATTGTATAATATGAAATAATACTTTATGATAAGATATAAATTATATAATAATTATATTATTACATTATAACATAATATTAAAACATTGACATGTATCACATCTATTTTTGAACAAGCCTTCCTTCCTTCCTTCCTTCCTTCCTTCCTTCCTTCCTTTCTCTTTCTTTCCCTCTCTCCCTCTTTCCTTCCTTCCTTCCTTCCTCTTGAAGCAAACTCTTGCATTTCTATTATCATGCTTTGTGATCTTCAATTGGGCAAAAAGATGCAATTGTCACAGAGTGACAATTTTTGTATCTCATATAGGTTAATTTACAGTATGAGTTAAAACTCATGAATAAACAATCATGATTAATATGGAATTGAAATTTGGCAAAAAAGAAAGAGAAAACAGTGCAAGCCTGTATTATTGGGGGTGGGGGATGGACCCAATAGGCCACGGGATATCTAGAAACCAATTAATAACTAGCAAAAAGAGCTAAAACATTAGAAGTATAATAGGTTTACACAAAGGTTCAGATTTGCTTCCAAAAATGATGTTCTGAAAGAGAGAAAGATGCAAAGGTGCTACTTATCTGAAAGCCTTTAATGTATTTCCCTGAGCAAATGTAATGGTTCATGTTATCCATATCTCTTTACTGCTATCTAATGGATGTCCAGATGTTTGAAGTCAGTTCTGGTAGACAGTTTTCATTCCAAACATCTGGAGACCACCAATTTAGGAGATTTGATGGAAATCAAGTATGCATATTCTTTATTCATAGGTAGCTTCTGGCAAATCTATTTCTACTCTACTTCACAAAGTTGCTTTTCTTTGAGAAAAAAAATCAGCTTATTTGTTCTATATGACAGCCAGTTTAATTTAGTGACTAAGGCTCATGCTAGAAACCAGGACACTGTGAGTTCTAGTCTCATATTCAGTGTGAAATCAGGGAGTTAGCTAAACAGACAGACAGATTTTAATTATACTTTGTTCCCTTGGCAAACATACGATCAGCTGTATTTGTGGGGTATATGTGTGTCAAATCTGATAAGATGGCAGTTGAAGGGTCATTATGTAATGAAACCCCTGCATTTTTTAAATTGCACACACACACATACACACTCAGAAGGATAGGGGTTGTGATGTTTCATCCACATCTTGCCAATTTTGACTCTTCCCTATACCAATACTTCTGCATATAATGTATCATATAAACATTTCTGAAGAAACATTTGCAATAATGTAATTTCCTTTAATGTCATTTATTTGCAATATATATAAATATTGGATATTTATATTTAGCCCGGGTTCAAATCCCAGTAAGGGTATGGCTAGCTGATGAGAGCTAAATAGCTTGAAATAGATCTATACTAGTCTCCCTTTATTTATTTATCAGCACAAATACAACAAAAATGTAACAAAAAGGCAACAGTAAAAATATTGGGTTTCTGCTTGGATGGTCTCTTGTGACGAGCCGAAGGACAGAGAATGGAAGTAGTGATCTTCCTCCCATATTTGGGCATACCAGGGGTTGTAAAAATCTAATAGATACCTTTCACCCTGGCTTCGCTGATAACGGATAAGAACCTGTGGCCTAATGGCTAAGATGTCTGCCTAGTATGTAATATAGCCCATGTTCGAATCCCAGTAAAGGTATAGCTAGCTGATGAGAGCTAAATAGCTTGAAATAGATCTATACTAGTCTCCCTTTATTTATTTATCAGCACAAATACAACAAATATATATATATATATATATATATATATATATATATATATATATATATATATATATATATATATATATATGCGTGTGTGTGTGTGTGTATATACACACACACACACACACACATGTACATATTATATATTAGATTTTTTTACAACCCCTGGTAAGCCCCAATTATGGGAGGAAGCTAACTGCTTCCATCATCTGTCCTTCGGCTCGTCACAAGAGTCCATCACGACAGAAACCCAATATTTTTACTGTTGCCTTTGTTATATTTGTGTTTTTTTATTTGTGCTGATAAATAAAAGCAGTTAGCTTCCTCCCATAATTGGGGCTTACCAGGGGTTGTAAAAAAATCTAATAGATACCTTTCACCCTGGCTTCGCTGATAAACGGATAAGAGCCTGTGGCCTAAAGGCTAAGATCTCTGCCTAGTATGCCTAGTGTGCAATATAGCCCAGGTTCAAATCCCAGTAAGGGTATGGCTAGCTGATGAGAGCTAAATAGCTTGAAATAGATCTATACTAGTCTCCCTTTATTTATTTATCAGCACAAATAAACACACACACACACACACACACACACATATATATATAGTGTGTGTGTGTGTGTATGTATGTATGTATGTATGTATGTGTGTGTGTGTGTCACAACCCCTGGTATGCCCAAATATGGGAGGAAGTTCACTGCTTCCATTCTCTGTCCATCGGCTCGTCATAAGAGACCATCCAGACAGAAACCCAATATTTTTACTGTTGTCTTTTGTATGTATGTATGTATGTATGTATGTATGTATGTATGTATGTATGTATATACACACACACACACACACACACACACACACACACACACACATTCAGTTTTAAATGAGGTACATTTTTCTGATTCAAATAATATACTCCAGCAATGTTTATTATATGCTGTAATGAAATGGAATAATATTCTACTTAGGTGGGCAATATTAATGTCTACCCTAAGCAGTCAATTATGGCTAGTGTTTATCAACACACCCAGATTAAACTAAAACTGAATAAAAACAGAGAAATACTACCTATGTTCATTGCATGCATATATTCGAACCATTAAAAGCTTCTTCTTAAATAAAAGCTGAGTTCTTCTTTCTTTAACTGAAATTGTACAAGATCATTGATAAATAATTGAATGGACATAAAAATGTTCCTTGCACCAGCATGTTGTCTTTAAAATTGCAGTTATTATTTAAAATCTCTTCCATCTTTGGATTCACTCTTCTTAACATAAGCTCTTGGGAGGAAATACACTGTGTTGGGGCAAATGTCAGAAACACATAAGAGTATTAGAAAATTTCTTTGTTCGGTTGAGATCAAATAGAGTTCAATTTCTTTGCTATATTCTCTTTAGGAATGATAACGAATAATAAAAAAAGAAACAGTGGAGCAGCTTTTTAAGAAACCAAGTTTTCAGTTGGAGTTAGTAGAATCAGAATTAAATCTTAAATACTAGAATAAATAAAATAGTACACCTTATGAGACATAGGAATGAGTTCTATCCCACAAATATATGTATATTTAGAAGTAGTTATTTGAGAATATTAACAGGTTTTTGAATAAATTAATCTACTCTTTGCTTTATATATTTCCTTATTTATTTCAGGGAATCCAGTGCAATAAAACTCTAAGGCACTGGGTATCTGAAAGAATGTCAATTCAAATACCCAATATACCAAATACATCCAGCACTCTGTCCATCCCAGTTATGCAGATGCAGTTAGAGGGAGGTGGTTTGGGAAGTGTTCTTCCTTATTGGTGGAGTTCTCATTCCTAAGGGGCAATTCTATGCATGTTATGGGTTTTTTTGGGGGGGGGCTAGAATTGATGTTCATCTTCATTTGTCTTGGATGGCTTTGCATGTCCCCATTCATGACAGGGCAATTGAGGGTCTTCTTGGATTCAAACAGCAGATGGTGTTTGTGATCAGGAAGGCTTTTACACAAATCCATATAATGCAACAATTGAGTATAAACACTTCATTTTCTCAGTATTGCCCATTCTTTCTCAGTTGCAGATATGAATACAATAAATGGACAGATGGAGAGACTAAATATGTATGAATTATTGTATTTACTTCTTTGATGCTGATACATAGAACTGGCAAGAAGCAGAAGTTATAGTGCAAGTGCAACATTAATGAACAGGAGTTATAAATATATTCTAGGAAACTGACAATCTTTGGGCCATTTTGATTTAGGTGTTATATTTTCCAAATAAAAACTATTACATTTATCAAAATTAAGGTGTGGTGGTGGAATGTCTAATGTAACAATAGCAATAGCACTTAGACTTATATACCACTACACAATGCTTTACAGTCCTCTCTAAGCAATTTACAGAGTAACCATATTGCCCCCAACAATCTGGGTCCTCATTTTACCACCTTGGAAGGATGGAAGGCTGAGTCAATCTTGAGCCTGGTGAGATTTGAACTGCCAAACTGCAGGCAGCCTGCAGTCAGCAGACGTAGCCTGCAGTACTGCATTCTAACCACTGTGCCACCGCAGCTCTTTAATATACTATAATAAATAATAAACTATAATAAATACAGTTGTACCATCTAATCAGTCAAAAGGTTGTGGCAGCACAATTGAAGCCTGCGCCTTAGCATGTACAGTTTACAACTTCAGTGTTATTTGATACCGCCATCCCAAGTATGCCACTAAATAAACGCAGTAGCTTATATATGCCACAAAAAAACAAACTAAGCTCTACATGTAAACAGAAATCAAACTCCATTCAATTCTACCACTCTAGATGTTATCTACTGTAATCTGATAAACAAAAACATCTGTAAGAAAAAAACACCACAAATACACTTTATAGGTTTTTTCATCTATCTTGGCTATCACCAGTTGCTTTCATATTTTTTTTCATACGGTTTTAAGGTTTAAGGTTTTAATGGATTTGTATGCCGCCCAATCCTGAAGGACTCCGGGCAGCTTACATAAAAACAATTTAAAAATATTAAAAAGAATTTAAAATACAAGATAAAATGAATTAAAAGAACACAACATGCACTCAATCTTGGTGGGGCTGAAGTTCAATCAAAGATCAGCAGCCCCAGGCCTGCCAGAACAGCCAGGTCTTAATAGACTTTCGGAAGGCCGAGAGAGTGGGGACGATCCGGATCTCAGGGGGTAGATTGTTCCATAGGGCCGGAGCAGCAACAGAGAAGGCTCTCCCCCGAGGAGCCGCCAGATGACATTGTGTGGTTGACGGCACCCGGAGAAGGCCCACCCTGTGAGATCTTATTGGACGCTGGGAGGTATATGGCAGGAGACGGTCAGGGAGATATCCAGGTCCTAAGCCATGTAGGGCTTTAAAGGTGATAACCAGCACCTTGAAGCGTGTTCGGAGACCAATAGGGAGCCAGTGCAGCTCACAGAGGATAGGTGTAACATGGGTGTATCTAGGTACACCCAGTATCACTCACGCGGCTGCATTCTAGACCAATTGTAGTCTCCGAACACTTTTCAAGGGCAGCCCCATGTAGAGCGTGTTACAGTAGTCGAGTCTTGAGGTGACGAGGGCATGAGTGACCATTTGGAGTGCCTCCCGGTCCAGGTAGGGCCGCAACTGGTGCACCAGGCGAACCTGGGCAAAAGCTCCCCTGGTCACAGCTGACAAATGATGTTCTAGTGTCAGCTGCGGATCCAGGAGAACACCCAAGTTGTGGAGCCCTCTCTGAGGGGTATAAGATTTCACACACACCCCAGGTTTAAAGGTGGGATATCTGGACTATCTTTGGGGGGCAACATCCATAGCCACTCGGTCTTGTCAGGGTTGAGTGTAAGCTTGTTCATTCCCATCCAGACCCTGACAGCTTCCAGGCACTGGCACATTACTTCCACCACTTCACTGAGTTGGCACGGGGCGGACAGATACAACTGGGTATCGTCCACGTACTGGTAGTATTTAATCCCATACCGGTGAATGATCTCACGCAGCGGTTTCATGTAGATGTTAAATAGGAGGGGGGACAGGACTGAGCCCTGTGGCACACCGTATTTAAGGGGCCTAGGGGTAGACCTCTGTCCTCCGACCAACACCAACTGCGACCTGCCAGAGAGGTTAGAGGAGAACCACCGTAAATGGTGCCTCCCACTCCCACCTCTTCCAGCCGTTGCAGAAGGATACCATGGTCGATGGTATCAAAGGCCGCTGAGAGTTCAAGAAGCACCAGGATAGAGGAATGTCCTCTATCCCTGGCTCACCAGAGATCATCATTCAGTGTGACCAAAGCGGTTTCGGTGCAGTAACCAGGCCTGAAACCAGACTGAAAGGGATCTAGATAATCCGCTTCATCCAAGGTCTGCCGGAGTTGGGAGGCTACCACCTTCTCAACAACCTTCCCTAAAAATGGATGGTAGATTTTAAGGGCAGCTTAAGGAGGGGTCTCACCACTGACTCCTTCAAAGGTTGCGTGAAAGACCTCTCCCGAAGAGAGGTGTTTACAATCCTCTGGATCCAGCCTCGTGTCACCTCCCTGCTGGTTGAAACCAACCAGGAGGGACACGGGTCCAGTAGACAGGTGGTGGCACTCCTCGCTCCCATGGCCTTGTCCACTTCCTCAGGAGTGACAAGCTGGAACTCACTCCACAAAATTTGTTCAAGACCCTCCCTTGGCATCTCTGCTGGCACTGTCCAAGTGGAGTCCAGGTCCGTCCAAATCTGAGTGACTTTGTCCAGCAGAAACTGAACAAATTCCTCAGCTCTTCCCTGTAAGGGTTCACTCGCATCCCTCCCTTTCAGGAGGGAGCAGGTTATTCTAAACAGGGCGGCCGGGCGAGATTCTGCGGACGCAATAAGAGCGGAAAAATGAGCACATTTTGCCACCCGTATCGCCACTAAATAAGTCCTAATAAAGGCTCTTTTTTTAAAAAAAATGTGTTTTTATTTTCCATTTCATTTTCGTACAGTCACATATATACTGTGCATAACCGGGCCATATAACATTAAACAATAAACACAGCCATTCCTCTTGTCGGCAATACCCCCCAAAATAGAATAGTGTCAGCAATTAGATATGCTCAGCAATGATCATGTTCTTTATTAGAGACTTACTCTTACTCTTAAAAATCTCATTTACAACTTGTATTGTATTAATATAAGCAATCTGTTACATTAATAAATTGTGCATGATTTTCCAGTTCTCGTGGATTCTTCCATCTGGACTTTTGTTGTTTGACAGTATATTGGAGATTATTTTGGGATTTCTTGCTGTTCTTGCGTGATATTTCACTTGAACTGAAGAAGAGAGTTTTCATTCCAAAGAACCCTTGATTAATCGCTTTGCCCAAATCCTTCTGCTACCTCTTAATTTTCAGTATTAACATTTTAAATGAATTTATTGCCAAAGTCTGCTAAACCATAAATACATAATTCCAGTGCGTAACACCTGAGGTAACTTTTCTCTAATCGTTTAAAATTGCTTAATTCCCAGGGCTCCTGTCAGGCAGCCAGATTTAGGCCTCAGTTCTGAAGAGAAACTACCATCTTCCCTAGCAAAAAAATTAAAAGAGGAAGAGGAAGTTCACGGAGAAGGAAAACAAGGAGAAGAACAGCTGGTCAAAAGACAATTGAACCACAATTTTATTAGACTTAATTCAGTTTTTCATTAACATTACTACAGAAAAAAAACCATTAATAATATCATATTATTACAAAAATACAAAAAAGCATTATTACAAAAACAATTCATGGTCATTTCTTGAATTACAAAATGTTATAAAGCCAGATTAATTTAACAACCACGTTACTAACTTAACAAGTGCAATGAGTCATTTAACAACTATGGCAAAAAAGGCTGTAAAATGGGGCAAAATATTTTTAATAAATGTCTTGCTTAGCAACATAAATTTTGGGCTCAATTGTGTTCCTAAAATGAGGATTGTATATACATTTAATACATGCATACATATAATGTTGTCACCAGTTTTAACAATGTTATTAGGCCTAACAAAGGACCCTAAGGAATTTGTATAAAGAAAAGCCAAATGCTTTATTTGGATTTGTGTTAATATATTCCCCCACCCACCCCCAAAATCCTTAATCCTGTGGATTTGAGGATCGTAGCAGATGACATTTTAATGATTTTTCCTTATAAAGTAAACAAATGTTTTATGACTACCATTGCACACATTTTATGAATGGGCATTTGACCATTCTCAAAATGACAGCCGTAGTTGCTTCTGCATGCAATTTTCTTAGATTTGTGATCCTGTGATGGAGTTCTCTGCTTTTTAAAAAGTGCATTATGCTCTGACTCCTTGTGACTTTTTGGAAAATTCTTCACCATCTTGTGCTCTCTGCTTAGCAACACCTCATACTTTTTCACATAATTTCACGAATCTCTTTGATCCTGTCCCTCCACCTAAAGTACTGTTTTTTCCCCTTTCTGTTCTCTCAATCTTGCCAAACATAATCTTCTATTATTATCTAGCATCCACTCAATTTGCATGTACAAAGAATATGAGTTTCAGCTTCCTTTCCATTAACATTGAGAAGACAGATTCTTCTTTGAGTCCATAGTAAAAATGGCAAGATCCCTTTCAGCATCTGTGTTTTTTTCAGTGTTCAGTTTTTGCAATTGTAAACTGCCACTGGAGACACTATTTGCTTTAAATGATGTATTCTGATTTTTGCATTTTGATATTCTTAATATTATTTAAGGTTGTCATAAACATCTATTCTAATTTTACTGGCTTTACTTCTGTAGCACATTCTGTCTCTCTCTCTCTCCCTCCCTCCCTCCCTCCGTGTGTGTGTGTGTGTGTGTGTGTGTGTGTAAAACTTTTCTCACCCCTAGGGGTGGTCGGTGTCTCAATCTGGGAGTCTGCACAGTGTTTTCTAATAGTGTTCTGTTTTTAACACTGCAGTCTTCTAGACAGAGAGCTCTGATGTTATTAGATTCGTTGGAGCCATTTCCCCAGCTTTGGAATCAATGCTCCTATCATCACTGAGACTACTTTGGCCTTTTACTTTACATATGCTCTTTAGTTTCTTCCTTCAGGCCATACAACTTTTCCAGCTTCTCATACTTTTTCTTCCCAATATTGATGTGACTTGGCACTGATACATTGATCATCACTGCTATCTTCTGGTCATTATTTACTACTACAATGTCTGATTGATTGGCTAGTTCATCTGGTCTGAATCTGGAAATCCCGCAGTACATTAGCCATGATATTTCCCATGACCTTCTGTGGACTTGGCAGGGTCTAGCTCTGACACTGTGCAGATGTTCCTATATATACTGTCAACTATGTGGTTGTACCATTCAGTGTTTGCTGCTCTTCTCTGCTTCTTATCCCAGGAGTCTCCAACTCCTGGGCTGCAGACCACTACTGGTCTGTGGCCTGTTAGGAACCGGGATGCACAAGTGATGGGCAAGTGAATGAAGCTTCATCTGCACATGCATAGGATCTAGATTGTGTGTGAAACCATCCCACCCCAGGCCATGGAAGACATTTTTTTTCTTCTGAAACTGGTCCCTGATTTCAGAAAGGTTGGGGACTTCTCTCTTACACCATTCCACTATGTGTTGGACTCTCTCTGATGTCTATCTTCACAGTCCACACTTTGAGTCCTACCTAATGTGGTAGACCAGCTTCCATTGCTCTGGTGCTTAGTTCCTTTTCTTGTGTTGCTATGATCAGTGCCTCAGTGCTTTCTTTTAGACCAACTCTTTCCAGACACTTTCCCAATATCTGCCATCACAACCATCCATCAATATCTGATGCAGGAGTTTTTTCTGCCATGGCACTTCCTCTGCTTGATCTTCCTGTTTGTTGCTGCCTCTCAGCAGGTTATCTTTGGGTGCCATCTTACTGATATACTCTTGGACACTCTGAGTTTCATCCATGGTAATGACTTTCACTCTTATCAGGTCCTGACTACTTTCTTTCTGTCTGATATATAGTCTCTGGGTGCAACTCAATATATTGTGAAAGGCTTTCAGCTCTTCACATCACCAGTTTCCATGTCCTCCTTTGGCCAGTTCACTATACTGGCAGGATATCTGATGTTGGGCATGATGTATGTGTTGATGGTGGGAATCTTGTTCTTCTATATATATAAAACAGCAAGAAGACAGTGCATCCACTTAAAAGCCCCTTTGCATGAGCTATTTTAAGTTTACTTCCAGTCCCAAATATTTCTTGAATATGGTCCTTAGCGTCCTGTTGACTTTGTAAAATTCCAGGCATTCTTAGATCCATGTGTCTAGCATTGAGTCATAGGTTTTCCTGTATTCAATCTCTCTCTCTCTCCCTCCTTCCCTCCCTCCCTTCCCCCTCAGTGTGAATGTGGGTGTGTTGTTTGTTTGTTTGTTTGTTTGTTTGTAAGTATACATATATACACATATGGTCTGTCTAGACCTTGAGTCTTACAGTAGGTGAACTGCTCTATCTATGAGCATCTGGTGGTTTGAATCTCTGGTGTTGTTTCCAATGTCATTTTGAGCTGTGTTGATATATTGGCTGATATCGTCCTTTAGCTTGGTGGCCATGATGCCTGATAGGACTTTCCATGTTATTGGGAAGCAGGTTATTGGCTGGTAGTTGGGTGGTGCTGTTCCCTTGGGGAGGTCTTTCATTGATCAGAATCCTTGTGTTAGCAGTCTGGGTGGGAGCTTGCTGCTAACAGCTTGTTAATTTGTTCTAATAGGCATGTATGCACTCCTCTTAGTTTTTTTTGCCAGTAGATATATATCATGCCCAGTTCTTCATATTCTTGACCTGCTATTGGATCTCTGCTACTCTTATTGATAGCTGGTACCTTTTTTGGGAGATTGCTGTGATCTGCTCTCAGTGCACCAATTTGCACTGGTGTTATGTCCTTTCTTTCTTCCAAATGCTCTTCCTGTACTGTTCCATTTCTGTTGTTGGTGGCTCTGAAGTTACTATGTTTTTGTACTGCATTTGGAAGCATACCTTGGATGGTTTTTGGAGAACAAAGCTTTTATGTTCCACTTTTCTAATGTAACTCCTTAGCCTAGTAGCCAGTGCCCCCCTCTCTCTATCTGTCTCTGTCTGTCTGTCTCTGTGTGTGTGTGTGTGTGTGTGTGTGTATCCTTCAAATCAGTTTTTTGTCTCTTGGTGACTGTCTGGACATGTCCCTGCAGTTTTCTTGGCAATAAGATGATAGAGACAGAGACAGAAACACAGATCCTTGAGACTAATAAATAAAATGATCCATTACATTTTATACTCAGCTAAGCATGCAGATTAATCTTAACTACTGTATATCTTCTTAACATTTAAGATCAGCCAGGATTCTTGACCTTCCCTTTTTATTCTGATAATGAACATTTCTAAATCATCTTTACTTTCAGGTAACAGAGTAGTTAGTCTTGCAAACTTGATTTCATCTATCATAATTTCCTATCTTGCCATTCTTGTAATAATTTTGTAATATATTTGCAATGTGAGTTAATGGAGAGAATATGCAACTTAGTTTCAGCACTTTATCTATTCTGAACCATCCTGTTTCTCCAAATACAGTTTTTATAATAGCTTCTTTTAATTATGAAGATTTCTTAGGAAAATATAAAATGTTCTGACGCACCATTAGTCTTAATATGTTTCCCATCCTAGCAAGTCAAAGGACCTGCTGCAGTCAATGAAGCAAAAGTAAATTTCCTAATACTGTCTTGCTATCTCATTCAGATTATGTTAATTATCAGATCTGGTGTTCAATAATGAAATAAATCAAAAATGAAGCTCAGTGAATTTCAGCAATGCAAATAACAACAACAACAACAACAACAACAACAACAACAACAATTTGTGTGATGAAGTACTGCAGTCATTCAGTAATTTCCACATAGCCCTTTTTCAGGGTCTGGGATTAACAGTGCTGTTCCATATTTGTTGATCCAAAGCTGTTTACAACTTTAACTGCTGCTGCTTTTATAGCTCTTATCTATGGGTGTTTCAGCTGTGTCTAATGTTATTCTTGACAACACTGGTCAACAGGTAGTGACAACACTTGACAACAGGTGGTAAACAGGCAGTTTAACCTCCTTCCACAGTGAGAACATATTCCAAAAATATTATTTCTCTACAAGTCTACAAATGTTTAGCATACTAAATCTATTCTTTACACTGATATTATTATTATTGATTTGATTTGATTAGCCACCTAGTATCAGGCCTGCAGTCATTTCCTTTTAGGATCTTTGGCCTGCCACACACTCTCTCTCTCTTTCTTTACTATGCTGTTTCTTTAGTGGGGAATTGGGAGGGGTAAGAGTAGAATGTGTTTGTTTTCAAAAATAAAAAAATTCCTTTCTAGAAATCAAGGTCATTCTTTGTCTCTGCACCTCTGCATCTGACTGGAACTAGATGAGTGGAAATGCCAACATGGTAGAGGAAAATTGGATTATTTGATGAACTTGTGGGTGTGGGGACAAGTTCATGAACTTTCAACTGGGTGGAAACCCAGGAAGCCTTCAGATTCGGGTTTCCACAGATGTGCCAACATGTCTGTCTTATTAAATTGGAACTTTGATGAAAGTTATGTCTTGAACTCTGATTTAATTCTGGATGATATTTGGAATGCTGACACCTAGAATGGCATGGTGGCATAATGGTGAAGACTCTTGAGTCCCACTCAGAAGATTGAGAGTAAATCCTAACTAGCAGCAGATGTTTCTCTCCTAGGGTGTAACCGCAGTGGTTAGAGTGCTGTACTGCAGCCACTTCAGCTGACTGTTATCTGCAGTTCGGCGTTCAAACTCATCACCGGCTCAAGGTTGACTCAGCCTTCCATCCTTCCGAGGGTGGGTGAAATGAGGACCCGGATTGTTGTTGGGGGCAATATGCTGACTCTGTAAACCGCTTAGAGAGGGCTGAAAGCCCTATGAAGCGGTATATAAGTCTAACTGCTAAAGAAAAAAAATCTGTTCATTACTCTGCATAGGTGTCAGGAAGGGCATCCAACCGGTAAATACTCAGCTTTATCCAGTCCCCCCAACTCTACCCTGAATAGGGGTTGCACGGTTTAAAAATAGAGAAGTTTTTAAAATGAATTTATATTATGATTACATGTTATTCTAGTCAAGTTTACCTGCCTTCATTAATTTCATTTTCTAAGTTCACCCATGTATTTGACATCAATAATGTCAAGGTTTCTGTTTCACAGTCGGCACCTGAAATGACTTGGCTGACTATGTAAAGTTTATGTTTAAGCTGCTTGAAATAGTTGTTGCCAGGTAAACAAGCTCTTTATACAAAACTCTATTAACCTATCTTCTGTGCTATTGCATTTATTCAGTCCAAATATTTCTGTGGTTCCAGGTTCCTTCATATCTCCCAAATTTTATATGTCATATCACACTTTAGTAGTAATATTGCAGCAACAGCAATAGGATCATTAATATTTGTACTATATACTTCTCATCTAAGTGCAATACAAGACCTACAGTTTCTCACAACAACCTATGAGATAGACTGAGGTTAGATTGGGGGCAATGATTGGAAGTGAAGTTTCCATGGCTGATGGTCTTGATCTCCAGTTCATAGTCAAAAACCTTAAACTGCATTTAACATTTCTTGAAATTTCCCATATATTTCCCCAATATCTCCCTTCGTTGCATCTGCAGTAGATGATAACATTCATTACTATATCTTCATGAATTCAAAATCAATAGTTCCCAGTTAATTCATTTGTTTACCCAGAAGCAGTATTCAGCTTATTTATTTATTTATTTATTTACTTATTTATTTATTTATTTATTTATTTATTTGGGGGGGCAAGACATGCAGTCATGCCTTTTTACTATACAAAAAATAGCATAAATTAAGGTGGCTGATTTTGATTAATCTAAATTCACTTATTCCTTTTCTCTTATTTACACCTTTTCTCTTCCATACTGTGATTTTTTTGTCTCTCTCCCACTCCCTTGCTCTTACCAATAAGCAGAAAATTACAAGTTAGAGACAGGCGGGTTATAAATTTCCCAGGAAACTGATTTACATTGTCCACTTCTGTTTGACCTAACTAGAGATGGTGAAATTGCATCAGGGAGCTTTTATATGTAAATATGTGTTTACTATCAGATGCAATGCCTCTCCTGCTGCCTGTTAATGCCATTGCCTGAAAGGGAAATCCCCATTCTCCCCATTGACTCTGAAATAGGATTATCCAACCATATTATATTAGATTTTCTTCAATTTACAGTACATTCATAAAAGATAATGGATCGATTTTACAAGATATTAAAATATTATTCTGAGTCACAAATAAATATTAAAGCATCATCTGCTCAGACCAGGAGCACATGATAATTCAATTTTCCAGTCATTAAGTATCCACATTTTGTCTTAATGCTAGAAACAATAATAAATTAAAGGAAGAAAAATGTTACAAAGAAAAGCCATATAATGACAATTGTGTAGATTAATGAGAGTAAAAATATAGGATAAGAACACAGAAATATGGATCAAGTCATGGAATTTGATACCATCAGTTAAGTTTTCAAGGAAAAACCATTTGTTAGAAATTACATTTAGGAGAAAATGACAATGAATTTTATCAAACACATTATTACCATCCAAAATCATTATTTTTGCCAGGGATATTCCAAATATTTAAAGTGCAAATACTATCCATGCTGGACTGCAGAGAATGGGGTCTCTATCCAATTTGAAAGTAATAGAGACTGCAGGTTGAAACAATTTGTCAAGATGAAGATATGCCACCCATTCTATTCAGGTTTCAATTTCTCTTTAGAATGTCTACCTGTCACACAAAAGATTGCAGGGAGATAAAGAAGAATCAAACTATCAACCATCTGACATGGGTACTTGATTAACAAAACATAGATTTGTGTAAGGAGATGTCAGAACAATCTTCAGAAGTAAGCACTACTTGAGTACAGACAAATTATTTGTCAGACATGAAAATGCAAAATCACATTATGAAGACATAACTTTGCAAAACTTATATTGATGTTGTCCAAACAGTAATTTGATGCAAGATTTAACAAAACAAAAACCCTTATTCAAACATAGCAAAATTAAGAAGTGAGCTTGAAATCTGAGCTACACCTCTCTCCCCCACCTTTCCTATATGGATGCTTCCTCATTCCCTTTTCCTAGAGTTAGAGCTGAGCTTCAGCTGTCTCTCCATTTTTACAGGACATGACCTCCTCCCTCCACACACACACATACACACACACACACACACACACACACACACACTTCCTAGCTACAAAAAGGAAGAGTTTATCTCTATTTTATGATGGCAGACGTAACCTCTTGCAAAAAGTTTGGGATGGGAAATTGGCTTCCTTTACTTAAGACAAGATTCATTCTGTCTCTGTGCAGCCTTTGATTTCATTTTGTTTACACTAGCGGTGTCAAACTCATGGCCCATGCCTGATTGCACCATGCACTGGCCATGCCTACCTTTGATTTAGTGAAGGGGGGGAAAAGTCATGATAGGTCATGTGACAGCAGCGCAATGCCATGAGTTTGATACCCCTGGTTTACACTGTTAGACAGGTCAGCATCCATGTTCATCAGACCATGCAGCATTATCTGCATAGCAAAATTTAAATGATGTCGACAATTTTATTAATTTTCAGTGATAAAATACAAAATATTGAAGGTATGATCACAAAATCTCACCAGTTTAAAACTGATCTATATCCATTATATCTGTATCTAACTATATTTCTCTATCTATCTATATCTATCTATCTATCTATTATCTATCTATCTATCTATCTATCTATCTATCTATCTATCTATCTATCTATCATCTATCTATCCTATCTATCTATCTATCTATCTATCTATCTATCTATCTATCTATCTATCTATCTATCTATCTATAAACTATCATTTATCTATCTCTATAAAGAAACAGATCTTTCCAGAAAAAATACTGTGGGTTATTAGCATAGACATTCCAAACAGAGTTGTCTTAGTTATTTCAATTTTAATCTTTCATGTACATAATAGATGCAGAATAGAGATGGAATACAAAATAACAGGTGATCTCTCCTCTATACTACATCATGAAAGTTACATTTTTGTCAAAGTGATATGCATTTGGTCAAAATAACATCATATGACACTCAAAATAACATCATATGATGTTTATCCTATCACAATTGATTTGAAGGAAGCTGGTTACTTTATCATTCAATCTGTCAATAACAATTGAGCTCTTTAACTTCATTTTTTCTAAAAGAGGTAATACCTGGCAAATTAATTTTAATCCTCGGAAATTGTGTGACAATTCTACCAAATTGTTCCTTATTTTCATGTTCAAAATTCATTGAAAATACATATCCCCCTGTGAGTTCTATTCTATAAGGGTGATTTGTACATTGAAATCCACTAATCTACTAATCAATGAAATCTTTGATAAAAAGTTTTTTAAAGTTTTTTTATATGAAGCAAAAATAGCATTTGCCTTTTATTCCTCTTTAAAATAAAAAAGCTAGCATAGTAGCTTGGTTGCTACTTATTTAGGAAACTTATGTCATTTTGAAGAAGTGTACATAATTAAGAGATGCTTCCCTAACTGTCTCCAATCAGGTAGCAGTGTGGCTATGAGATCAGGTTCTGCTCCTTGTAATTTCTCTAAGTATCAAACAGCCTATATTAGGAGGGTTGTACAATCCCAATACTCTAGGGGTGGAACACTTTCTCCAGTAAGTTTAATTTGATCATCTGCAGGATCATCTTTTCTGACTAGAAACTTCCAACTAGTGTGATTAATCTGAGAAGGCACGCTTAAGGTCTCCATTCCATAAGACATAGTCTTGATGGTTACCCTATTATTGTGGAACAATTTTGCATTTCATTTAACCTTCACTCTGCTAAGTTGCCAGTAATATCAATCCTATTTCAACAGGCATTCAGGTGTTAAGGAAGACACTTTGGGCAAAGCGATTAATCAAGGGTTGCTTGGAATGAAAAATATCTTCTTCAGCTTCATTACTATTTTGCTTATTATGTTATGGATTTTATCTCCAAATTTGGAGATAGAGAGAGATTTTGTTTTGGCATTGTAAGATACTTATTTTGCACATTTGTTTAAAAAGGCTTAATACACCCTTTTTTTATTATTTTTTTTTTATTTTTTATTTAAAACAAATACAACATCTTTCTTTACATGCTATAGAAGTGTATCAGTCGGTCACAAATAAACTTTCGTACATCTCCTCCACAGTCAACAAACATAACTCATGTTAACTCAAGCATTTTAACTCAAATATTCATACATATCACCATCATCATATATCCATTTTCATTTGACTGTAATTATTATTTAAAAATATTGATAATAATAATAATCTTAAACAATACATGCCCACACCAGTGGGAAAATAAAAAAACAAAAAAAAACAAAAAAAGCCAAAAAAAAACAAAATAAAAGACAAGGCAGGGAAGAAAAAAACAAAAAAAAAGAAAAAAGAAAAAGAACACAGGTATATATATAAAAAAAAAGTATATCAGCTGGTTTCAAACATGTTTGGTGCATCTCTTCCATTAATTCATATTAATTCAAATATCTTAGATGTTTACCATATTGACATCATTATACCTCCACTTTAGTTAACTACAGTTATTTAAAACATCCTTCAACCTTAACTATGCCAAGAATTAATCCATAACCACATGCTGACATTTCATTTACTTGTTTGTACAAATCCTATATTAAGATCAATCCTCATATCCTATTTAGCTGAACATCCATAATATTTAATACCAAAAATTCCATCGTCCATGCAGTATAGTTATTATCATTCTCCCTTCTTTAAGGCTTAATACACCTCTTATTGGGTACCCCTTTAAAGGGAAGGTGGGCAAATAGAAGTTATCACCCTGGATTCTAGTGGGTCTGTTATAATTATAATTAAGAATTGGATATTATTAGATGAATTGATTTTTTTTTCATTCCTAGTACTATCACATATCAATTAAAATATAATTATTTTACATTATGAAATTTAGAATTATTTCATTACTTTGAAATACAGGCTACATAAAAAGAAAGTAGGAATGAGGTGAAATGAAATATTTTGAGGACTATTAAAAGAGGAAAAATATTATATTTCCTCAAAGGAGAAATGTAGAAAAATCTTGGCAAAGGCAGAAAGCAGCCCCCAACAACCTCTAGCAGGGGCCTGAAGACTTTAGAGATGGAGATTTTGTGTCCATTAAGAAATCCAGGCCAATCTAGTCATAAACAAAACAGCTTCACCTCCAGGTGATGGGATTAAGAAGGACAAGACATGACCTTTAGGACATAATAGGTTTAACCCACCACAATCAAATAATAAAATCACCAAAAGCAAACCTCAAAATTACAAAATTTTGTAAACTGTATAAAAATCCTTGCACTCATCAAGCTAATTTGTCAGAACTACATGCTGTTGTTTGTTCTGCTCACAATAAATGAGAGAAAGAAAGAGTTCTTCTTTCCAATCAGCCACGATTATATTTCCAGTGCCTTTCTCCCAGATTGCAACCGGACTGGATTTTTCTTCCTACAGAAGGCAATTGAGTCTTCAGATTCTGAGTCTTTCAGAATATTCAAATACCTTGGCCTTGTTCATACTTAAGTGAATAGTAGTGTATTGCAGCCTATATACTGTATGTATGAAATTAAATATGGCTATGCTTCATACTGGTAGAAACACAAGGTATAGATCAAGTTTTTCATCTCTGCTTGACATAGTTTGCTTATAAAAAGGGCTGTTGGAACTCAACCCTGCTTCATAATCTAACATTAGGGAAAACACATGAATCAGAAAGCAGCATTTTCTATTTATCAATGAAAAGGAAGTCAAAACAGTGCTCTTTTAACTCCTATTGGTAACATGTCATACAGATCGGAGCTTCCAGTAAATCTTGCTCCATGGGTCAATTTTCCCCATTCTGTCTTTTTATGGCTTCTACATTTTCTTTTTCTTAAGTTTCCCTTGATTACTATTCTTAAAGCACATATATAGTACTTTGTTGATATGAAACGTAGGTTGACTCCATTTTGGTCAGTTTCAGGAGCTGTTTCAAGAAAGGAAAATTAAATCAGAAGAAACCAATATACATAAAAGTAATGTCCATGCTTGGAGATATCTGATTAATAAGGAAAAAATATTAACATATAGAAATGTGAATGGCTTTCTTAAAATTTATTTATTTAATAAAATGTCTGGATTATTAGAAGTGGTCTGTTCATTCATTCTTCTGGTTTAAGGCAGGATATTATTCTTCAATTGATTGAGAAATATCCTATATTGGCTTTACTACATTTACTAGATTTACAGTGGCTCAAAGGCTAAGATGCTGAGTTTGTCAATCAGAAAGGTTGATTGTTCGAATCCCTAGTGCTGCGTAACTGAGTGAGCTCCCATTACTTGTCTCAGCTTCTGCCAACCTAGCTGTTCAAAAGCATGTAAAAATAAAAGTAAAAAATAGGAACAGCCTTTGGTGGGAAGGTAAGAGTGTTCTGTGCTCCTTTGACATTTAGTCATGTTGGCCACATGACCACGGAGACGTCTTTGGACAGCGCTGGCTCTTTGGCTTTGAAACGAGCACCACCCCTGAAATCGGTAATGACTAACCTTTACCTTTATCTTTAGACCATACCCAGGCCTTCACATCACTGAGTATGAACCACCCCTCAGGCTTATATAGGTAGAACTGAAATAGCTGTAAGTCCTGGAGATAGTATTTTGCACCAATTTCAATCCTATCTTAAAAGTAGGTCTTATTAGGTTGTGCCAGCAGTGTATACTGCTGGATTCTTTGAATTTATGGCAATTCTACAGATACATCATACTCTCTGTATCACTAGTAGACAGATATCATTTATGGCTCTTGTTCATCTAATTTGTGGAAGACTGTGAAGGAATTTAGAGCACAGCCTAATGCTTGCAGTCTAGAAAATCATACTTACATCCTTAAAGTGTTAATAGAGTTTTGCACAGGATGCCACTGAGGCCTGGAGTTCCTTAGTGCAATTTTGATTCACACAGTGCTTACAATAGCTGCCTATTCCCTCAGTAAAATTAGATCTATCCGTTATCACAAAACCTTGGCTATTTCCACACTGTATTACTGAAATGCAATTTATATGAAGCAGAGCTTGAAACGTATCTGGAAATTTCAACAAATGCAAAATGCTTGCCTCTAGGCACTGGCCAGCATTCATTTCTTCCATTGTTATTTCAGTTGCGGTATATTTCCAAACATAACTTAAGCTGCTGATGATTTCTCAACAAAACAAATTCCTATTTAGTATACATTCATATTAAGATAATTATTTATTTCACTTATGTGGCTTCAGAATCATATTATGTGCCATCATAAAAAACACAAATTTAAAAGTTACAATACAGATTTAACATAAACAATTTAAACAAACTTCAATAACTGTAAGTATTCAATGGTGTCATTAAATTGGTGGTACCAGCTCTCAAAAAGTCTTCTATCTTGACAGCTTTCCAAAGGGCTATCAGAATTGGTCTAGTCTTGTTGCTGGAGGGAATCCATACCATGAGGTTTTTGCAACTTGAAATGGCTTGGGATTTATAATTGTTATTATACTAATATTTGTCCTTTGTTGTCTCATGAAATGTTGGTCAATAATGATGCCAAACCTCACTTTCTCAGAACAAACAATCTCTCATTCTTTGTGTGTGCTAATTATGCTATTCCTGGACCAGGAGATTCACAGTCATTCATGCCTTGGTGACCTTGGACTACTGCCACAAAATTTACATAGAGGTGTCCAATGGGGATTGCAGGTGGTACACCCTGGTATGGTACAGGCATACTGGCCTTTGGTAGCACCAGGTACCATTCCAGTATGGTGGTCTGGTGACCCACCCACCCGCTCTCCTTACCGGTATTTTGAGCTGTTTGGGGCTTCCCCAAATAATTCAAGGTGGTGGTAGTTATCTTTAAAGTCTTTTATAGACTGGAGCCACGCTATATGATGATAACCATATCATTAAATCCAGCACAGAGACATGCTCTGGGCCCATCTAGCAAGACCCAGCAGAAGAACCTTTTATATTGTAACAGCCACACTGTGGAACAATAACATCAGGCTTGACCTAGCAAGATCTTAGCTTCCTGTATTCATTGAACGTGGGATCCTGATGGGGGGTGAAACTATTTCCTGATAGACTTAACTAATAAAGGATAACAGTTGGTCCATGGCCTTCAGGAAAGCTGTAAAAACCTGCTGTTCGGCAGGCCTGGGGGTGTTGACCATCTGGGTGAGGTCCCGCCTGACCTGATATGTGAATGGAATTTGAGGTGTTGCGTGCGGTTATAAGGCCTTTGGTGTTCGTTATGTGTTCAGCAGCACAGCCGCTGCCAGGATTGGGCGGATATAAATGTGGTAATCAAATTATTAAATTAAATAAATTTTTTCTTGGCTTCCAAAATTTTGTTTTTATTCCATTTTAATTTTTGTTATTGCTCTGATACTTTTCCTTGTATTTATGTACAGTACATATATATGTATCTACTAGTATTTACCCATAGTGCATTTATTTTGAATGTGCTCTAAGCCATCTTGGCAGCTGGGATGTAGGTTTTCCAAAATAAATACATAAATGAATATAATTGCAAAAAATCCCTTATTAATCTATTAGATCTGTGGTATCCCTGTAGATATTTCATTATGAGGCTAGGCGCATGGGGGACAAGTGATTGTTGGCTGTTTATGAGAGGTAGCTTCTTCTACCAGCTTTGATTGGTGTATTGTTCCTTTTTTCATTGTTCTTATTTAGCTGGTACTGATTTTACCTGGATATTGATCAATATGTGTGTTATGAGGAAGGACATGTTTAGATCTGCTTGACTTTTTTTCCTGTCCTTACCTGCTTCCTTTTTTGAAAGGTTTCTAGATGGAACTTATCTCAATGTCTCTATGACTGGCTGAGTCATCTGCTGCAAATACCACCCCACTAGGAATTTACTTGCATTTTGGGCCTGTTTGCTGATGGTATATTTGATTTTTTTGGGGTTTTGCAATGTGTTTTGCTCATTCTTTGCCTTGTATGTGGTAGATGGCTCCTTGCTGCGTGGATTGTGCAATTGTTGGTTTCATGCATAGATTTTTGTTGTATGGGTATTCATTGAGTTTTAAATGTTATGTAGATAAACTATTTCTACTACTGATACTTTGATTGGAGTTTTATATTATTGCAGTTTTGGCCACCTTAAAACCAAATTTATTTATTCATTCATTTATTTTCATATTTCTAAACTGTCCATTTTCCTCAGAGAGTTACTCTTGTGTGCTGTTGTGACAGCTGAATATTTGACTAATGTGGATAGTTTCTTCACTATGGCAAATAGTAATGTTTGGTGATCATTTAAAATACATAAAAAGTATCATATTATTCCTTCTACACAATAATCTGGTTTATTCCAAGTCAAAATCTACCTGTAAAGCTACATACTTCCTGCAATTGCTGAGAATAGCTCACTGAGTAAAAACTAAGGCAAAGAAAGAACTTAATTTTCAGCCAATATCTAATCACTTTGTATTTGTATTTGTATTTATTAGTTTATTAAACACGTACAAGATAACCAGCATAATATAAACATGGATATGATATATATGAAAGAAATGAACCCAAATAGATGGGGGCAGTAGGACAGGCATGTTAGGCACACTGGTGCGCTTATGTACACCACCTTTACAGACTCTTAGGAATGGGGTAAGTCCAGTTTAAGGTTGAAGTTGTGAGAGTTAGAGGATGTAACAATGGAGTCAGGTAGAACATTTCTGACCACTCTGTTACTGAAATATTTTTGAGCAATCGAGTTTGGAGCAGTTTACTTTGAGTTTGTATCGATTGTTTGCCCATCTATTATTATTGAGATTGAAGCTGAAGAAGTCGTTGAGAGGTAAGACATTGTAGCAGACAATTTTGTGTATTGTGCTTAGATCATACCACAGGTGGCGTAGTTCCAGATTGTCCAAGCTCAAAATTTCAAGTCTGGTGGCATAGGGAATTCTATTGTGAGTAGAGGAGTGGAGTACTCTTCTTGTGAAGAACCTCTGGTACTTTAATCAACTCTGCCAGAGATTGAACTTGGATCTTTTACATATTTTTCCATTCCCCTTCTAAATATTGTCATATTCTCCTAAAGAGTAATGTCCAAAGTGTCAACTGGAATTAACATTTCAGTTTGCTGCTTGTTTTGCCAAGTTACTTAGCATCGGATTTTTTTTAAGATGCTTCTTTGGTTATGAATGAAATGAAATTTAGAAGATGCAGCTCTGAAACATCTCATGCTCAATACACAAGAAATATTTACCTTTGCAGTTCATTAAAATAATTAAACAGGTATAAAGTGAGCATGATTAGTTATTCATATCATTAAAAGCTCATTAAAATGCCAAAGAGACTGAAATTATTATTATGATTTGTGAGGTCATTAGAAATGTGCCAAAGAAATACAAAAAACAGGAAAATTAGCTAAAGTGTTAATTTGTCAATCCAGGTTTTAATTGGGCAAATACATCTCTGCAGCTCTATAAAGTAAACTTCAGTGAATGCTGCCTAATATCACTTGGATGATGCAGGATTCTAAAGTAACTCAACTCTTTCTTCATAATTTTATTAAAAGTTTTGAAAAGAACATTAAGAAACAATATAAAATAAAAAACCAAAGAGAGTGAAAGAGAGAACAAAAGTAGAAAAAGAAAAGATAAAAAGAAATAGAAAGCTTCTAATTTCATTTGCAGCAAATACAGCTATGATTGCAAATTTATGTATGGTTACAAAATAACTCATTTTTTCCAATTGTCTACTTTTTCTAATCACCACAACCATAAGTTATAAGTATTATTTTTCATGCAGAACATTTATGTGGGGTTTTCAGTTAGCCATTAGTAGATATTGTATTTTTTCTGCTCAAAGAAGCTAGTTTATCCATCTCTGCAAGTTCCATCATCTTCACCAACCATCCATCCCTTGTGGATTATGTCAAATCTTTCCACTTTCGAGGTTATAATGATCTTGCTGCAGTTGTCATACATAAAAACAAAGCTCCAAGATGTTTTTCTAGTGGCCCGTTTACTAGTCCCAAAAGAAAAGTCTCTAATTTTAATTGTACTTTTGGTCTTTAAAATCTTCTGAATTTCATCAATACATTTGTATCCATTTTTAAAAGTTTTTTACATGTCCACCAAAAATGATAAAATGTCCCTTTATATTGTTCGCATTCCCAGCAAAGAATTGTGTACATTCTAGACAATTTCTCTGTTGATATACACCAATAATATATCATTTTTGTAAAAATTCTCTTTAGAACACAACATACATTTTAATGCTTTTAACCACATATTTTTCCATTAGTCCATTTGTATATTGTCCATTATAAAGCATTGTAAGCCAAATAGCCTATTTTATCATACCTTCTGTCTCATACTTACACAACTTTAGTAATAAGGTGTTCATCATTGCCACATATTTCTGTCTCAAACTCAGTCTTACAGTTCAAAATGTAAGTATGTGCAACACAATAAAATCCTTTATCCACCGTAAACCTCTGTAATAATTGACATAAGAAATCCATTGACAAGTCTTTCCTTCTGTTGTCAAATCTTCTTTTGATTTTATTTTACAATCTCTTTGAGAAAATTCTAGTATATCAGGGTAGGTCAATAATTTATGTTTGCTTATCATTTCACTTTTATAAAATGCTTCTTGCATTGGAAGCCACAAAGGAGTTTTCAAGCACAACCCACATTTATATTTATTACGTACTCTAAAGAAGGCCTGCTTAACATAATGATTTTTTAAAAACCTATATTAACTTTAACTTTGTCATACCATAAATACCATGCCACTCAAATCTCAAATCATGACCTTCTAACTCCAATAGCTTTCAATTGCTTAGCTGTACCCATTCTTCCATCCAACTAGACAGCAGGCAGAAAAATGTAATTGCAAATTTGGAGACACAACACTCCTCTTTCCTTTGCACCTTGTAGTACCCTATATTTAATGTAGAAATAGAGGAAATGTTACGTAAAAACATGTGTAGTAAGCTACCATGATACAGTAGCTGCTTATCTTGAATACCTATGAGCTCACCTAATTAGGAGAACCAGATGTGGGAAGAGAGGAAAGGTTACGTACAGACATGCGCATTAGACAGCCATGATCTCAGTGACCGATGACCTCAACTGTTTATTAGAACCAGGTAGTACCAGGGAGATATGTGGAGCTTCTACCTTGGCTGGGATGGTTTTCAAGATTGACAAGAGAAATAAGAGAAAAAGTACCAATAAGATGCTGTTGCTACCCCTGCTTTCCTTTGCTTGCTAAAACTGTATAAAAGCCAAATAAACTCTGCATAAGGCAGACAGACATTTTGGACACCACTGCCATGATGGATTTCTGAAACCCACAATTTAACTCATTTTGCCCCCTGACATTCAAATTTATATTCTTCTGCCATTGTTTAAATGGAGGATAAGTTGTTAAAACAGGTATTGTCTGAAATAAAAATGCCATTCTAAGTAAATTCTTCATGATGATTTATCACCAACTTGGTCTTTCAGTCCATATGGAACTGGCATGTGATATGTCAAATATAAACCAAGAAATTTCTAGTCTACCAAAGAGAAGGAGTGGGGTGATATGATAGCAGTCTTTCAATATTTAAGGGACTATCACAAAGGAGGGGGGCATCAATCTATTCTCCAAAGTACCAGAAGGTAGGACAAGAAATAACAGATGGCAACTTATTAAAGAGAGAATCACCCTAGAACTAACAATTAATTTCCTGACAAAACAATTAATCAGTGGAAAGGATTGCCTCTAGAAGTTGTTGGTGCGCCATCACTGGAGGTTTTTAAGAAGATATTTGACAGCCATTTGTCTGGAATGGTATAGGCTCTCCCTCTTGAGCAGGGGGTTGGACTGGAACACCTCTAAGGTCCCTTCCAACTCAGTTTTTCTATTAGAAATGCTGAGAAAGAGAACTTATTAATTTTCAAAGTATCAGATGCTGCACATCGTTTTTAGGTTAAACAAAGGAAAGAAATTTACCACCCAACCATCTTACAAAGCTTGTAATTATAACATCTGATCTAATAAATTCCTGATCAGATTTTTTTAAGATTGTTAATTTTATAGATTGACTAATAAAACCTGAAATTATAAATAAAAATGGATTGAGTTGGTCTGCTAATTCTTTTCATTCTTCCTTCTTTTACAGATGCATAATAAAATAACACTTTTCCGGAAATGCCTTCCTTTTTGAAGTCACCAAAGTAGGTTATAATTTGCCCAAAATGGAAAAGGGAATGGGCAATTGGATTATATTAAGACATCTAAACCTTCCATAACTCCATTATTTGAACACTATTCTTGATATTTTGTAATTTTGAAAAAAAAAACCACAATAAACTTGTTGGTACATTTTTATATATCATGCCCAGCAAAGCCACTAAATCAGCATTAGACAACTGGTACTTGCAAGGTATTTTAGAAGCTAGACAACTGGTTGTCATGGATGGATAATGCTCATATTGTCTTTGGTTTAGGGAAGCTGCAGTTCAAAGCCTATTGCAACAACCTGGTAGCTTTGCCCTGCCAATAGATTCTACTTGTGATGGTTGTCATAAATGGTAAATGAAGACCTTCATTATGAATCTGGCCACCAAGGAACTAAAGTGATAAAAATTTTTTCACATTGCAGTGCATTTTTTTTTCATTTGAGTTATCTTGCACAAGTAGCTTATAATCCTTAAATTATCATATTTCTTCTTAAGATGGATGCAGCACATGTGCCAGGAAAGTAACATTATGATTTGAATGCTTTTGAATAAATGACTTATGTGCAAATGCATATACATGACCTCTCTTTGTATTGTTATCTGTGATTTTGTCTCTCTGCTATGTTTTTTGTTACTTTTCTTTTAGATACCCAAAAGAAAGTCAGGGATATAATATTACTAAGAAAATAACATACGCATACAGTATGTGAACAAGTTATTAATCATTAGCTTATCCCTAGCAATTTCCTTATCGTAAAAATGGTCCTCCGTATCCAGGAGTGTATTCTTTTACTGCCGGTTTGCTCAGGGACCTGCTTTGGGTGTACGGGTGCTTGATGTGCGCAAGCACAGTAGTAAAAAATTGCTTCTGCACATGCGCAAAAGCAAAAAAACATGATGGCAGCACCTATGGTGCCACCGATAAAGCTGGTTCAGATGTATGGGCAGCCAAGTTACTACCTACTCGGCCAAACCAGTCTGAACCAGTAGAAACCCACCTATGTCCTTATCCACTGACTTGTTACTCATCTGCTTCCATTCATGACCTATGTTTCAGTGCTATACATTTCAAATTAAGGCAAGATTACTTCATATTCCAGTTTGAAAGCCATTTGCTATTTGGGATCATATAAGAATGTTTTTTTAAAAATAAGTTCATGGAACATTCTCTGAAGTAAACAGCAATAGCAATAGCAATAGCAGTTAGACTTGACTTCCGGGGAGGGACCTTGCCGTCGTGGCGGCTTAATTGAGCTGCCCCCAGATTTCTGGCTCGTTATCTACTTAATATCCAGTAGATATCTCTTTCTTCAGGCAAGAAGATAGCAGAGAGAGACCCAGTTGGTAAGAGCTTTCTTTGAAGTTTGCAGTTTTTTTTTTTGGCTGCGAACGGAGGGGGAGAGACAACCAAGACTGAGTCATTTAACTCCGGCCAGAAAATCTCAGCTGTTTTTACAGCACAAGGCAAGGAAGCCCCATCTTAGGACAATTTTTGAAACTATGTTATTGGAAATTAATACAAGCAGAGCCCGAACCTGAGAACTTTATTTGCTTTTTCTAGCAAAAATCCTAGCTTCAATGTTATAAAAGCTTCCTTTGTGTAATTGTTTCCAAGATGGTGATTTGTACTTTCGCATTTGTAATAATGGTATATCTCTAACTTCCTGGCACAGCCGACAGAGAGAGAGATCAAAGGAACTGCCAGATAGCATTTTCCGACTAATTAGTTTTGTTTCCTTGAAGACCTACCAAGAATTTCTTTTTTTTTTATCAATTTTTAAAAGCTGTAAAAGCCTCCTTGTCAATATAGAGACATTCTAAACACAGATGAATATGAACTGTTTCATTACAATGCTAATCTTTGTAACTTGCTTTGTTACAATGCTCTTTTCTGAAATCTTTTGAAAAACTTCTATGAACAAATAAAGGGGGGACTTAATACTTTCTTTCCTCGCAAGCTACATAACTGGCCAGCAGAGTTTGAATAATTCTTGAATAACTGTTTGAAGAAAAGAAATAATGGCACCAAAATCAAAGTCGGGGAGACGTCCTTTTAGCAATACACCTCATGCATTTGGCACAAAGTCGCAGCTTTTACCCTCTACGCCCCTACTGGAGATTTGCTAACGAAAGAATTTCTTTTTGAGACTCTTAGAGAATTTAGAGAGGGGATAAAGCAACTTATTACAGACTTATGTGATAAGCTTGATACTAGGATTGCTAAAACAAAGGATGATATGGTAGTACTCGTAACTGTATTGACAGAGTATGTCGCTGGAATGGAAGATAAGCTAGAGCTTCTGGAGGAAGCCAACACCAACTTGACATCCAAAATCGAAGTGATGCAACAAAAAGTTGAAAATACAGAAAAACAAATTGTTATGATAAACTATAAACAGATGGAGCTTACATTAAGAGTCAGGGGACTGCGTGAAAATGAACAGGAGAACTTGAAACAGACTTTTTCAGAGGCCTTCAGTCGTCTGGTGGGAAGCCGGGAATCAACTTTGACTGGCAGATCGAAAAAATTTATCGCCATAACTCTTGGGCGGCAAAACAGAGACAGCTTCCTCGAGATGTAATTATATATTTTGCTACAAGAGAGTCTAGAAACATGATACTACAAAAGTCTTATAATACCAGGCTACAAATTGGCGGACAGGACTTGATTGTCTTCAAAGAAATACCACCCCAAATGTTAAGAGCCAGGAGAGATTACGCTTTTCTAGTGGAAGAACTCAGAAACCGTCAGATACAGTATAGATGGGATGTGCCATTTGGTATTATAATTACACTCGGTGAGCAAAAATATCGTCTCAACTCTGTATGGGAAGCCCGAGATTTCTATCATAAGACCCTGAAGGTGGGACACTCTGAATTATCTGGATCTGGAGACAGACTACGAGAAGGACAAGATAAACAGCAAATCACACAACTACAAGACAGAAAGTATCATTTTCCCCTTCCGGAAGGGCAAGGGGCCAGAGAACAAGGACCTAGCCGTACGACTACCAGACGATGGGAAAACAAAGCAGACTGCAACAACCTCAATAATCATCGGCCATTGATTAAGGAGTTATGTCTGAACTCTTTTAAAAGAGAAAGAAAATATTTTGCTATTTCAAACAGCTCAAGAACGATATAACTTGTCTGTAAGGAAATCATATTAAATTAACTGACCTAAAATATCTGCTCAATCTCGAACTTGGTCAATATTTTGTGACTTCTGCCACGCAAAAGAAAAATGGTATAGTTGTATACTCAAGAAAAGACATTAAGGCGGAGTGAACTGAAGCAGATCCCTTTGGAAGATATATTGCATTAGACCTAAAAAGACTTGATGGATAACTTTGAATTTTTATACAAATCACTAATGATTTATTTTCTAGGGTGAAGAAGACAAAGATTGCGGTGAGGGTTCTTTTGGATCATAACCCAGTTTGGACGGAATTGGGAAGGGTAGTGCAGGCAAGAAGGTCTTGGAGGTCGAATGGGAGTTTATTTTGACATGAAAAGTATATTAATGATTGTAAAAATTGCTATCTGAATACTTTGTTCGGAACATGAATAAGGGCATATTCAGGGAATTTGTAGGAGATCTAAGTAAAGTATATATGAGAGTATGTATATGTATGTATTATATATATATATATATATATATAAATATATCTATAATATATTATATATAATATATATATTAACACACACAAACACACAAACAAAGGCAAAAACGAAAGAGTTGGAAGAGGAAATCAAAAGAAAAATTTGAAATGTATCTAAATTGTGTTATAGAGGAAGGAGGCACAAAGGGGACAAAATTAAGGGTTTGGAAATAGATAGATATTTAGATAAAGAGATAAGGCCCCTAGCTAGAGAAAAGTACAGGAAAAGCTGAATCAACAAATAACTTCTGGGGAAATCCTGTAGATAATCAATCAATTAAGATTAGGAACAATGTAAACTGCTTAAGTTTGTGTAATGGTAAGAAACTGAGTTCAATGTAGAGATTTTACTGCCTTTTTTTTTCCTTCTCCTTTTTTCTTTTCCTTTATTCTTTCTTTATATTTTTTTTTCTCTAACTTACTTGGTGTTAATACATTTTGAAATCCTGCAGGTAATTAATTAATTAATTAAGATTAGGAACAATGTAAACTGCTTAAGTTTGTGTAATGGTAAGAAGCTGAGTTCAATGTAGAGATTTTACTGACTTTTTTTTTCTCTTTCTTTTTTCTTTTCCCTTTTTTCTTTTTTCTTTATTATTGGAGGTCGAATTGGAGTTTATTTGATATGAAAAGTATATTAATGATTGTAAAAATTGCTATTTGTATACTTGTTCGGAACATGAATAAGGGCACATTCAGGGAATTTGTAGGAGATCTAAGTAAAGTATATATGAGAGGAGTATTGATGAATATAAAAATATGTGTAACTTTTGGGGAAATCCTGCAGGTAATCAATTAATTAAGATTAGGAACAATGTAAACTGCTTAAGTTTGTGTAATGGTAAGAAGCTGAGTTCAATGTAGAGCTTTTAGACTGTGTTTGATAAAAAGCTATACCGTGTACTGGCTCTGGGAAGTCGGAAGGGGGGAAGGGAGGTGGGGTCATAGGGGGGAGGGGGGAGGGGGGGGAAATAAATTTGTGCCAGTTTTTAAAACAACATGATTGCACTTGTATACTGTTGCTTTTTAAAAAAAAATTAGTATAAAATAAGAAGCTGAATAGATCGATGGATAGGAGAAATACACCGAAGTGAGGAGCAGGGAAAGAAGAGGGAGGCCCAGAGAGGGAGGGAGAGAGGAATGGAAGGAGGGTGAGATGGAAGGGAGGGGGAGAAAGGAGTGTTAGAGGGGAGGGGAAGTAGGAGAGGGGAATGTTGGAGGGGAGAAAGGAAAGTTGGGGGGGGAGAAAGAAAGGGTATATGGAGGGTTGAAGTGCTATATTGGTTTTGTATTTTAGGGAATACAAGGAGGGCTGTGTTTATTGCTCAATTATATGGCCTCAATCATGCACAGTATATATGTGACTGTATGAAATGAAAATGAAAATGAAATAAAACATTTGAAAAGCAATAGCAGTTAGACTTATATACCGCTTCATAGGGCTTTCAGCCCTCTCTAAGTGGTTTACAGAGTCAGCATATCACCCTCACAGTCTGGGTCCTCATTTCACCCACCTCAGAAGGATGGAAGGCTGAGTCAACCTTGAGCCGGTGAGATTAGAACCGCTGAACTGCAGATAACAGTCAGCTGAAGTGGCCTGCAGTACTGCACCCTAACCACTGCGCCACCTCGGCTTTATAAATGAAGCGCAGCCTACTCATGCCAAGCTGTGTTTGTATAATCTGTTTCCTTCTCAGATTTGTGGAAAACAAAACCTTCATTGCTGTGGCATTTTCTTAGTTAATTAGTTTGAGCCAAAATGGAGAGAATATCATCTTCTTCCCGTGACTGATCCTCTCTCTGTAACTTTCAGCATTTCTCTTGTCCTTCAAAACAGCTCAATTTTCTCCTATCAGGAACCTCTTCTGTACACCATTAAGCAAGATTCCTTTTCCTGCTGACATATTCTCATTCCTTTTCTTCCAGTAAGCCTTTGCCTTCAATCTCCTGTAATACCTCCCATTGAACATATTTCATTATCTGCTTCTCCATATTTGCTGCTTTGCTGTCTGCATTATTAGCATGCCATGATAGAAACAGGATTGGAAGTAACTGTGGATTGCAAGTTGAAATCTACAGCTGGTGCATTTTCTTTCACGGACTTTACTTTTCATTTGTTGGGTCTGCAATTCATTCCCCTGGTGTTCTTGGCACAACATACACACACATTTCCAAACACTTTACTGGACCTGCTTGATATTTGAACAGTAGAAATGGAAGAACTCAGTAGGAGTGGATGTCGGCATCTGATGTTGTTTTATTTTTCACCTTCCGTTTCCACCGTGAAAGATGGCCCCATGCTGTTAAACCCAGTTGACTTTCTGGAACACAAATATTTGTTCAGATCTGAGCGGCTCAGATCATATGAGCTTTGGATTCTCACAGCCTACATTCCAGAAGGTACAGTGTGTAATATGATTGTTTCCCTGCATCAAATATTTCACAACCTACATCCAACATATGTATGTTCTGTTAAGATAGATATGTTCTTTTCCATTCAAAATTGTGCTCTCATTTCAATAAGTAGAATGGAATAACTGGCATTTTCTACCTGAAATCTCAAAGAAATCAGTGATCTTTGTATAGGTGCAAAACCTGTGGCCCTGCTGATATTGCTGACTCCCAGTAAGCTCAACCAACATGACCAGTAGGAGGGATGCTTTGAATTTTAGTACAATGCCATTTGTTGGGTCTTACATCCATCCATCTCAATTTAAGATGACAACAACATATTGTCAACACATTCCATTATTGTTTCCCAATCTAGTATTTTCAAGACATTATACAAGGGCTGAGTGTAAAGGAATGCCTCCATCTCCATAACTTTAGATTAAATGGGAATATTTTAATAAATGAAACACTGATAAAATCCTTGAAATGAGCTCTTTGATTACCTGCATCAACTTTCCTACATAATCACCATCATTCACTACCCACTTCTGCTAATGAAAGAATAACATCCTGTTTTTTCCATCAGACCTTTACAGCTAGGGTTATGAGATATGTAAACCGGCAAAGAGCACAGTAACTGTTTCACTTTATTCACATCTGCCACCAAATTAAAATGAAAAGCTGCCAAAAATAATACTACCTTCATATATAGAATTACTTTTTCCAATATTGGAAAGACTGGTTTTTCATTCTCATGGAATATGTTAGAGCTGGTTAGGAGGCAAAAGCCTTCAGCATGTAACTGATTAAGGTCTTGTCAATTTCAGGTGGCAGCACAACGCAGTTGGAAGGTACAATAATGAAGTAATTAAAATCACACAGAGGAGCTTGTTAACTTGCAGTTAACACTTATTAGGAAAGCACTGTGCTGCAAAGAGAAGTTGCTCAGAAAAGTTTTTGGATACAGTACTCAAGATACTGGTCATACTGGATGATATCTGATTTTAAGGCTAGGTCTGCCAGTGCTTTGCCTGTGAAGGACATGTCCTCCTTTCACTGAACATCTCATAGCCCCATTATCAGCCCATCTTCATTTATATTAGATTCCTTCAATTTGGAAAAAGGTGAAAATGGACTGACAGAAGAGTTAGTGGCAGAAGAAAACCAGTCCACTAAAGTATACTCTAAAGCAGACTCTAGCCAGAGCACAGAAAAACTCAAAGAGTAGTGCAAGATTGGAAGATATGGAGAGACTTGGCCAATAGAACCACCAAGAGTCAACCATGATTGAATGGATAACCTCATCAATAACTTGATCATGGCAGCTGAGTAAGGAAGTGTCTTGGCTGGCTTGAAAGGTCTGAGACCTAATGATGTCATGTTGCGGTAAGATTTCCTTCTTGGGTTTCTTAACACTTTCAATCATTACTCTGAAGTTTTGAATATTGCAATGTAACACTCTTGAGTTTACAGTAATGCCAGATTCAAGGAAATACTTATCAGTAACCATCTTCAACTGTCCCCCACAAAAATGAGTTTTCCCTGCCATAGCTGATTTCCTCCCTCTCCATTCCTACCTCCATTCCACAGGTGAAGCTTTGTAGTTTGGGTCATAATGATCACCCATGTTTTTTGGACACTGCAATAACATGAAGCTCCTTATCTTCATTTTTTAGCATATTGGCAAAATTAAAATTTTCATTTCTACCATCAACATGTGATGAACTGTTCTAGGTACTGAAGAACATGAATATGAAATGCCATTCTTGACTGCAATTTCTTTTTGAGTGATTTCCTGATCATACTTAATAAGTTCATCATCTTACTTATGTGAAACTCAGTTGCTGTTACAGTGTGTTCACTTTATTCTTGATCACTGAAGAGTGTTCCCTGCCCCTGAAGAGTGTTTGAAGACTCCAGTTAGTCCAGAACGCAGCCGCGCGAGCGATAGTGGGTGTACCTAGGTACTCCCACGTTACACCTATCCTCCGTGAGCTGCACTGGCTTCCCATAGGTCTCCGGACACGCTTCAAGGTGCTAGTCATACTTTTAAAGCCCTACATGGTATCGTACCTGGCTACCTGAGAGACCGCCTCCTGCCAATTACCTCCCAGAGGCCTATAAGATCGCACAGACTAGGCCTCCTCCGGATTCCATCTGCCGGTCAATGTCGGGGTGAGGTTCCACCACAAAACCACGTTCGACTAAAGCGCGCTCGACGAAACCGCGTAGCTGACATCATCAACAGGGCGACAACAGCGCAGAGACAGAAGCACGCTGTAAACGCTAAACCGAAAATTAACACCTAAACCTAAACCTAACCCCCCTAAACCTAATCCTAAACCTAATCCTAAACCTAACCCTTAACCTAACCCTAAACCTAACCCTAAACCTAACCCTTAACCTAATCCTAAACCTAATCCTAACCCTTAACCTAACCCCTAACCTAACCCTAACCCTAACCCTAACCCTAACCCTAACCCTAACCTAACCCTAACCCTAACCCTAACCCTAACCCTAACCCTTACCTAACCCTAAACCTAACCCTAAAGCTAACCCTAAACCTAACCCTTACCTTAAGTTGAATCGGCTTGCTTTCAAAGCGCTATTTAAAGCGCCCCTTCTTTCTCCGCGCTCCGCTGTTGTCACCCTGTTGATGACGTCAGCGACGCGGTTTTAATCGGGCGCGGCTTAGTCGAGCATGGTTTTGTCGTGCCACGGGCTGGCGACACCCCGGGGGAGGGCCTTCTCTGTAGCTGCCTCTGGCCCTATGGAACAATCTCACCGTTGAGATCCGGACCCTTACTACCCTTCCGCCTTTCGCAAAGCGACCAAGACCTGCTGTTCTGGCAGGCCTGGGGCTGTTGACTTTGTCCAGCCCATTCTAAGTTGTGAATGTCGTGGACCTTTTAATGTTGTTTGTTTTTGTATGTCCTTCCCCTTCCCTTTTTTACTTGTAAGCCGCCCTGAGTCTCTTGAGAGTGGCGGCATACAAACAAATAAATAAATAAATAATAAATAAATAAATAAATAATACATACATACTACATACATACATTACATACATAAATAAATAAATCCACAATTAGCTCCCCCGCTTTATTTTTGGCCCAGCAATGCACAATCCTTATATCTATGCAATCATCAGTAACAAATTTTATTTGGCAGTTAATTTCAATTGAAGGAACCCCAGCAGTAAAAAAAATATGCAATCAAAATGTATTGCTTTAAGCATACTACAAGTATTCATTGCAGATGTCTATTTCATGAACAATAGCAACACACCTCTTTTCACAGCAGCTTCATATCAACTGAAAGAAAGAACAGATGCTACAGACACATGTCAATGCTTCTAGCACATCAGTACTGCCATCTGTTAACAATTTACAACATAAGAGCATTATGTTTCATTGAACCTTTGTAAGTTACAATTGTTATTTCCCACCAGCAAGATCATTGTATGTGATAATGTTAGATGATGAGAGTCAAATGAATTTGTAGCACACCAGCTTCACAAAGTCAACATTAGATGAAAGAACAGTTATAATACCTGATCTATATAGAACAAATCAGAAAAACCTAGCTTGTTAACTATTTATAGAGCTGTGATATCTCCAAGTAAGTCTGTTGGAAGCTTTATAAGGCTGATTCACTACAATCATACAATCTTTGACTTATGACCACAGTTGGGACAATAAATTCCATTACTAAGTGATGTGTTCATAAATCTTGATGGTACATTATTATGTTACTTAGTGATAGCAATCCCAGTTGCTACCAAAACTCTAGATTTCTAGGTCACCAAGCAGAAATTGATGGAAGTCCTGAGTAAGGAGCATGGAGGTGCCATAGGGTGGACAGGGAGAGCCCAGGTGCAGTCCAAGTCCAAAATGACAGAGTTCTGCATGGCTCATGGGGGGAACAGGGTGAGGCATGTGTGTTTGTGTATGTGGCATAAACCTTGGGAAGTACAAAGGAGCTTTTTGGCACACTGCAGCTCTGGGGTTGCAAGAAGTCTTTGAGCTGCAGTGCAGCACAAAGCCAAGGGGCAGCCCAGCTCAACTCAGCCCAGCAGTGTGGCACAAAGGGGTATTTTGGTGTGCTACAACTCGAGTTGCAATAGGCTCCTAAGCTGTAGTGTAACAGCAGGACACAAAGGGGCTTCTTGATTCTCCAGGAAGCTGAAGCTTCCCCAGACTGATCCCACCCACATTCACCTATGTTGTATTGTAGTCTGAGACCCCTGAATTTGTTGAGGTGGTTAAATTGACCTCTTTTATCACAAAAAAGTACAATATGCTTATTGTGAACTGGAAAACCCTTATGGCCTTTTGCATAAAAAAGAAAAAAAATGTGAACTTTTAGAATCAGTACTTTGTATCTCTTTTCTTTCTTTTCTACATTTTATCTACTTATTCCCCTTTCTTCCATTGCTAGCTTTCTGTTAATTTTTTTCTTTTTCTTACATTTTATTTGTATTAGTTTTATCTTCTTTTTTTTTAAAAAAAAAATTAAAATTACATATAAATGTAGGCTTACTGAAATCCATAGTAGAATTAATATTCTGAAAAATATAATTCTCATTATTAAATTTGCAAGAGCAATCTGGGACTTGATTACAATGGAGAGATCTCCATTGTAAAATTTAGGATGCATAGGCATTAATTTATCAACTTCTTTAGTTTCTTTAAGAAAACAGTTTGCTCTACCACATATTTTGGCTAAACTGGAATTTTTCCTTAGGTTCTTTTGTGTGTGTGTGTGTGTGTGTGTGGTTTTGGAATTCTTGCTACAATAAACAGACCAAACGTTTTCAGTTAGTCACCTAATACGTTCTTCTGACACTTTTTTGTCGTTAATATGCTTTATTTCAGCTCTCACTGATTGATTTATTGATTTAATAAATTTATAGGTATGCTTAGCTCATAGACATGACTCTGGGCAACTAACAAAATGAAATAAAGAGTAAAACACAACTAATAATTTAAACATAAAGTGTATAAAATGTCATAAGTAGCAGCCAAGAACAATTGCAACATCTCACAATTAATGTAACCAAGAAAATATCTTTGAAATTATTTTGTAATCTTGATAAGATGCACTTCATCTAGAATTGTTTTTATTTTTATTCCTTTCTTTACTGCAAAACCAAAATATTACAGCAATTTTCTTTACAAACATTTCTGTTTCTGCAGTGTTTGTGTCTTAAAAACACAGTGTCTTTGTCCCACTCCACATTTATTTAATAATGTTCTATCTGTTTACAAGCATAAAAGGGAATGCCCAATGGGAAGAATGAAAAAATAATGAAGAATTCTAAAACCAAAATGCTGATATACATTTCAGTAAAAATAATTTGATTCTGGTCTATTTCTGACTGATTCCTATTACTTCTCCCAGACTTGCTTAATAGGGTTAATTTAAAATCAAATTATTATTGATATAATTATATGAATTTCACAACTTGAATAAGTTAGTAATATTATCTATTCAATGTGAGACTGTTGCTAGACATGATTATATCTGAAAAAAACAGTTTTTCAATCAGAATATAGGGGGTGATGTGGCTCAGTGGCTAAGATGCTGAGCTTGTTGATAAGAAAAGTCAGCAGTTTGGTGGTTCAAATCCCAAGTGCTGCATAACAGAGTGAGTTCCAGTTACTTGCCCCAGCTTCTGCCAACCTAGCGGTTCAAAAGCATGTAAAAATGCAAGTAGAAAAATAGGGACAGCCTTGGTAGGAAAGTAATAGGTTCTGTGTGCCTTTGGCAGTTAGTCATGCTGGGCACATGACGACAGAGATGGTTTTTTGGCTTTGAAATGGAAATGAGCACCGCTTCCTAGAGTTGGGAATGACTAGTACATATATGTGAGAGGAACCTTTTTTTACCTTCAATCAGAATAGAGCTGGAAGGGACATTGGAGGTCTTCTACTGCAACACCCGGGTTCAATCAGGAAACCCTATACCATTTCAGACAAGTGGCTGTCCAGTCTTTTTTTTTTTTTTTTTTTTAAAACCCTCCACATTAAAAATCACCCACATTTGTCAGCAAGCTGTTCTACTGGTTAATTGTTGTCACTCTTAGAAAGTTTCTCCGTAATTTCCAGGTTGCTTTTCTCCTTGTTTTTATCCATTGTTTCTTGTCTTGCTTTCTGGTAGTTTGGAAAATAAGTTGACCCCCTGTTCTTTGTGGAAACCCATCAAATACTGGAATATTGCTATCAAGTAACACTTAGTCCTTCTTTTTTCTAGACTGGCCATTCCCAATTCCTGCAACTGTTCTTCATACGTTTTTCTCATCCAGATCCTTAATCATCTTAGCTGCTCTTCTTTGCACTTTTCCCATAGTCTCAACATATTTTTTGTTTTGTGGTGATCAAAACTGAATGCAGTATTCCAGGTATGGTCTTATGAAGGATTTATAAAATGGCACTAATACTTCACATGATTTTGATTCTATGCCTCTGCTTATACAATCAAGGATTGCATTAGTTGTTTTGGCTGCTGCCACACACTGCTGCCTCATGTTTAAGTGATCATCCACCAGGACTACAAGGTCACTCTCACAGTTACTGTTTTTGAGACAGATTTTGCCTAATCTGTACTTGTACCTTTGATTTTTCCTGCCTAGGTATAAAATCTTAGTTTTCTCCACATTAAATTTCATGTTATTGGGGCTTCTGGGGCGGGACTTTGCCGTTGGCGGCGGCTTAACTGAGCTGCCCCCAGATTTCTGGTTGTGTTATCTGCCTAAACACCTAGCAGATATCTCATTCTTCAGGCCAGAAGATTGAGAGAGAGATCCAGCTGGTAAGAGCTTTCTTTGAAGTTTGCAGCTTTTTTTTTTGCTGCAAACAGAAGGGGGGAGACAACCAAAGCTGAGTCATATCTCCGGCCAGAAACCTCGGCTGTTTTTACAGCGCAAGGCAAGGAAACCCCTCTTAGGACAATTTTGAGATATTCATATGAAATTAATACAAGCAGAGCCCGTACCTGAGAACTTTATTTGCTTTTCTAAAAAAAAATCCTAGCTTCAGTTTTACAAGAGCTTCCTTTGTGTAATTGCTCCCAAGATGGCGATTCTGACTCATCGGCAAAGATAGTGATAACAAAGATCAAAGGAATAGCTTCTTACCAATTAGCTCCACTTCTTGAAAAGCAGAGTTTGATTAATTGTTGAATAACTACTTGAAGTAAAGATATAATGGCAACAAATTTAAGCTTGGGAAGATCTCTTTTTAGGAGTACATACCACGTACCCGGCATCAAGTTGCAGCCTCCACCCTCTATGCCCCCTACTGGAGAATTGCTAATGAAAGAACTTCTTTTTGAGACTCTTAGAGAATTTAGAGAGCAGAATTTAGAAATGCTAAGAGAATTCAGAGAGGAGATAAAGAAATTTAATGCAGATTTACACGATAAGCTGGATGCTAAGATTGTTAAAACAAAGGACGATATGGTGGGACTTGTAACTGTATTGACAGATTATGTTTCTGAAATGGAAGACAAGCTAGAGGTTCTTGAGGAAGCCAACACTAACTTGACATCCAAAATTGAAGTGGCGCAACAAAAAGTTGATAATGCTGAAAAACAAATTGTTATGTTACACTATAAACAGATGGAGCTTGCATTAAGAGTCAGAGGGCTGCGTGAAAACAAACAGGAGAACTTGAAGCAGATTTTTTCAGAGGCTTTTAACCGCCTGGTGGAAAGACCGGGGTCCAACTTTGACTGGCAGATCGAAAAAATTTACCGCGCTAATTCTTCGGTGGCAAAACAGAGACAACTCCCCCGGGATGTAGTTATATATTTTACTACAAGAGAGTCTAGAAATATGATACTACAAAAGTCTTATAATACCAGGCTTCAAATTGGCGGACAGGACTTGATTGTTCTGAAAGAAATACCACCCCAAATGTTAAGAGCCAGGAGAGACTATGCTTTTCTAGTGGAAGAACTCAGAAACCGCCAGATACAGTATAGATGGGATGTGCCATTTGGTATAATAATCACACTTGATAAGCAAAAATATCGTCTCAACTCTGTATGGGAAGCCCGAGATTTTTATCACAAGAACTTGAAGGTGGGACACTTGGAGTTATTTGGATTTGGAGAAAAACCACGAGAAAAACAAGATAAACAGCAAATCATACAACTACCAGACAAAAAGCACCATTTCCTTCTTCCGGAAGGGCAAGGGACCAGGGAACAAGGATCTAGCCGTATGACTGCCAGACGAATGGGAAAACAAGGCATATTGCAATAACTTGAATAATCATTGGTTATTGATCAAGGAGTTATGGTCTGAATTCTTTACACAAGAGAAAGAAAATATTTTACTACTTCAGAAAGTTTAAGAACGATATAATTTCTCTGCAAGAAATTTATATCAAATTAACTGATTAAAAATATTTGTTTAACCCCGAACTTGGTCAATATTTGGTGACCTCTGCTATGGAAAAGAAAAATGGTATAGTTGTATACTTAAGAAAAGACATTAAGGCTGAATTAATTGAAGCAGATCCCATTGGAAGATATATCGTATTTGACTTAATTCTAGAAGGGAAAAAGACTTGATAGACAACTTCGAAATGCAGAGGCGCGTGACTTCACCCCTTTCTCTGATGGACATCAATCTCCTTTAAGGAGTGACTTTATATAAATTGCTAATGATTTATTTTCTAGGGTGAAGAAAACAAAGATTGCAGCGAGGGTCTTTTTGGACCATAACTCAGTTTGGATGGAATTGGGAAGGGTAGTGCAGGCAAGAAGGTCTTGGAGGTCGAATGAGAGTTTAGGGTTTATTTAGATATGTAAAGTATATTAATGATTGTTAAAAAAAAATGCTATTTGAATACTTTGCTCTGAATACAAATAAGGGTATATTCATGGAATTTGTAGGGGATGTAAGTAAAGCATATTTGAGAGGAGTACTGATGAACATAAACAAAATACATAGACATAAACAAGGGCAAAAATGGAAAGAATTGGAAGAGGAAATTAATAGAATAATTTGAAGTGTATTTAAACTGTCATAGAGGGAAGGAGGTACAAAGGGGAGAATATTAAGGGTTTAGATATACATAGATACTTAGATAAAAAGATAATACCCCTAGTTAGAGAAGGGTACAGTTAAAAGATAAACTCACAAATAACTTCTGGGGACATCCTGCAAGTAATCAAACAACTAAGATTAGGAATAATGTAAACTGTTTAAAGTTTGTGGAACGGCATGAAGCTGAATTCAACGTAGAGACTGTACTGACCTTTTTTTCCTTTCCTTTTTTTTTCCTTCTTTTTTTTTTCTTCTTTTTTCTTTAATTTTGTTGGTTTTAATATATTCTAGATTGTGTTTGATAAAAAGCTATACCATGTACGGGCTCTGGGAAGTCGGGGGGGGGGGAAGGGAGGTGGGGTCATAGGGGGGGAGGGGGAGGGGGGAAATATAGTATGTGCCAGATTTTAAAGTAACATGATTGCACTTGTATACTGTTGCACTTTTAATGCTAGTGTAAAAATAAGAAGCTGAATATATTGATAGATACTAGAAATACACCGAAGGGAGGAGTAGAGGGAAAGAAGAAAGAGGGGTAGAGAGGGTGGGAGAGAGGATTGGAAGGAGGGTGAGGTGGAAGGGAGGGAGTGTAAAGGAATGATAGAGGGAGAGGGGAAGTAGGAGAGGGGAATGTTGGAGGGGAGAAAGGAAAGTTGGAGGGGGTTGAAAGAAAGGGTGTATGGAGGGTTGAAGTGGTATATTGGGCTTGTATTGGGGAGTATTTTTGACAAGGATGGCTGTGGTTATTGTTCAATGTTATATGGCCCCGGTTATGCACAGCATATAAGTGATTGTATGAATTGAAAATGAAAATAAAACATTTGAACAGGAAATTTCATGTTATTGGATAAGGCTCATAATTCAAGTCTGTTAAGATATTTTTGAATCCTGAGCATGTCTTCTGAGGTGTTGGCTATTCCTGCCAGGTTAGTATCACCTGCAAAAAAAAATTATTACATTTTATTAATTTTCTATTATTTACATTTCTTAATGCTTTAATGAACATCACCTGAAAATTTGATGAGTTGCCTCATCTAAGTTGTTTATAAAGATATTTAAGAGTATTGGGTGCAAGACAGAACCTTGTGGTACTCCTCTGCTTTTTTCTTTCCATCTAGATATAGTTTCATTATCATTAAGGACTACTCATTGTGGTACTCCTCTGCTTTTTTCTTTCCATCTAGATATAGTTTCATTATCATTAAGGATTACTCATTGAGTATGAGTCAACCAGTTACAAAACCCTCTAGTGGTGATGTCGTCTATCCCACATCCCACAGATTATGAACATCCAATTATTATCAAAATGACTGAATACTTTCACAACTTCAGAGGATGTTTTGCATTCTCAGCTGCATCTTGCCAAATTTCATCCTTAGAAGAAGATCTTGCCAAATATTTCCTTGTTAAATCCAGAGGAAAAGAAATCGCAAACTGCATCTTCAGCAGGGACAAGTTTTGATGCATGCTAAATTTACATTTTTTTTCATTATAATTTTATGTAGCTGTGCCATAAGTTATCTATGTTGCCTCTTTTTCATTGTTAGATGCAAGCACAGTTAATAAAAAAAAAATATTTGAATCCCTGAAGTGTCATTTTGAAGTATAGAAAATGCCCATTCCTATGGATATAAGCAATCAAAAAGTCAAAGTATTCATTGGTATTCGATCTGAACTTTGTGTTCAGTAAAAATAGAGCATTTAGTTCTTGAATCAGAAAAGAAGCAAGGCCTACATGGTTTTTTTGGAGTTTAGTAATAATATCTAAGTAACTCTGACTTAAGAAGATATGTCTAATTGACTTTAAGACCTGATATCAGTCTGAGATCAATGTGTAGTATGCAGATGAATTCACAGAGACCAGACTAAACTAGATTAGACTAGACTAGGCTGGCTAGACTACACTAGAACAAAACAGAACAGCTTTTGTTCCTTTAATAATCCAGCCAAAGATATTTCTTTCATTAAGCTCAACATAGTGAGTATTGTTTGCTTTTCTTTAAAGCAAAGAAGAAACAAACACTGGGATGCAGTAAAGAAATGTTATCAGCAGGCATGGTACTTCACTGAAACAGCAGAGGTTTCCAAGTTTATTATCTATAATTCTTCAAATTACCACCTCCACTTGCTATAGGGATGCCTCAGCATGGCATGCTTTGCATTTTCTGCTGCAGCAAAGCTGCCACTAAAGGCACCATGTTGTGATGATATATAATGAAATTCTCACAACTTCTTGGAGTTTGAATAAACAGCCTTTCTCATCTACATTCAGTCTTCTTACTACAATCATTACCAAAGTTTTCCTGAATATAAAATTGGAAGTTGTTTGAGAAATTTTCTGGAATTATTAAATGACAATTTTCTTTAAATATACAGTTTTGGGACAAATGTTTTATTCATCTAAAAATACAAAACAAAATAACCTTATTTAAAAACAAAGAACAGTTATTCATTAAAGAAGAATGATTAAACATTGTATGAGATATTAAATTTAAATTCATGTGTCAGAGTAACTGCTGAAGTTTTTTTAACTGTTCTATAATTTTTTTGTTAAAATTCTTGCTAATGAAGACAGATAATGACACTGTCACCTGAATCTGTTTCTTCAGTCTGATCCTGTTAAATTCTAAAGACTTTAGAAAGAACCCACAACAGGACCAAACTAATTACATAGAGCCCTTCTCTATCAGGAAGTATTTATTAAATATTGACTTACAATAAGTGGTTCATATAATTGAGTCCAGCCTTTTTTTTACATAAATGTGTTTGTGGAGGGTTTTTTTGTGATCACTTAAAGAAGAGGCAGCAAATAAAGTAGAATTTACCATCATTTTAGTATATTTTGATATATTCTCCCTGGATATATATATATATATATATATATATATATATATATATATATATGTATGTATGTATGTATGTATGTATGTATGTATGTATGTATGTATGTATGTAGATAGATAGATAGATAGATAGATAGATAGATAGATAGATAGATAGATATAGATATAGATATAGATATAGATATAGATATAGATATAGATATAGATATAGATATAGATATAGATATAGATATAGATATAGATAGATAGATAGATAGATATATTTAAATCTTTATGTCTTTATGATATAAAATTGTTCCATAATTTATTTATTTTTATATATATATATATATATATATATATATATATATATATATATATATATATATATATATATATATATATATATATATATATTATGGAACAATTTTATATCATAAAGACAGCAACTAGAAAATATGACATCAGAAAAAAAGGATAAAAAAGGATCAACCCAACAGCTATACTTCAAATAGCTTAGTATGTTAACAATGTAATTCTTTAAAAAAATATGAAAGAAAATGTTTCTGAAGGCTTCCAGAAATTATTAGTATGATTGCCAATGTCAAATATTTCCTGTCATTTTCCTTTGCTTTCATGAGAAGAGAAAAAGAATGAAAGAACAAATAGAAAAGAAGGATAGAGATATAGAAAATTAATAAAACAGAGGAACAGCTAAAGGACTATATGCATTGCACAAAAGTCAGACTGACTTGTGTGCATGCCCAGAATCACAGCCTTGACATGTCTAGATAAGTCAATATTTGGGATTTTGTGATAGCCAACTTGATACTCTACCTTGATAATTACAGTATTAAATGATGAATACTTGTTCAGTATCATATTGAAGTCAGTTAATACAGTATATGCATCTTTCACTACCCTCAGTTTATTCCAAAGTATAGAACTTTACCTACTCTTCCATACACTCTATCTGTACTGTTTTTGGAATCCATCATTTTGTCTGTCTCCTATGTTTTCTTATTTTGTTTTTCAAATCTTCATTAGGGTGAAGTGTGTGTGTGTGTGTGTGCACGCGCACGCGTGCATGCGTGTGCACATCCGTGTTCAATATATCCTTCCTTGCATGCGCAAGGAAGATGGCTGTCTGAGCTTTACTGCTTTACTGCTCAGGTTTTTTGAGGGAAAACAGCCAAAAGATATGGAGCCGAGATCTCGAGGACTGAATTGGAGTGATAATAAGGCAAGAATAACATAAGGGGGTTCTGGAGAAGTAGCTAGCAAAAGAAAACATCGCTTCTGAAAGAGCTGCTCTTGGAAAATGCCGCCGTCCCTGCCGCCGTCCCACCAGCTCCGCCCACCATCCTACCCGCTCCAGCTGCCACAGCTGTCCTTCTGCCTGTTGTGGGTGCCAGCCTGGTCCTGCCATTTCCATCTGCTCTGCTCTGGCTGCCGCGGCCGCCGTTCCATCTGCTTGGGCCGCCGCAGCTCGGCCCTGCTGCTTGGGGGGGCATTGACCCTGCTGCCATCTCACTGTTCTGGCCAGCTGCCGTGATTGCCGTGACTGCTGCTTCATCTGCTCCAGCCGCGGACCGCTGTTTTGTCTGCTTGGCCCTGCTGTTCGGGGGGGGGGGTGTGCTGACCTTGCCGCTGTCCACCCGGCTGCCACAACCACCATTCAATCTTCACCAGCCGCCGCGGCTCGGCCCTGCCACTTCGGGGGGCACTGTGTTGTGCCGCTGTTGCCTGCCTGTTGCCCATGGAGTCGTGGAGCTGGTGAGTTTGCGTCAGTGTGATTTGGGACCTGGCCTTCTTTCCACCGCCATTACCATCCTGACCGCGGCTCCCCCTCCCCCCTCTTCCTCGTCTCTCACCGCGGCTTGGACATTGCTGCCACTGAGCATCTCGATCGGTGCGGGCCCTCGCTGTCATCGCCCCGGCTACTGCATCCTCGGCTTTTTCCACCTTATGATCTGAAGCATGCCAGGCCAGGAGGAACTACTATTGTGCCGGCAGCTCTGCACACTGCTTTGCAACATATGGCCCGACAGGGAGGGAGGACAAGGATGAAGACAATAGGGGACCAGCTTTTCCCAATTGGCACCAACTTTCTCAGCCCCCTTAAACTTTTACACCATTTTCAGACTACGTGGGGGAAAGAACGAGAAATCTTCCCCCCCCTGCAAAAAAATTATTCCGGCACCAGCCGCCTCAGACTGCACTGACTGCCTGTGTTTTGCGGTCTCAAGAACGGCGTTTTAACTTGTGTGTTGAGTGTATGATTGTACGATTGTGTGAGTGAATGCACCCACTTTTAATTTAATTAATTTACTATCTTTATTGTATTGTATTTTTAATGACTATTGTGGGGTGTGTCAGTGCAGAATGTTTGTTGAGGGAATATGGGGGTGCGACCTGGAGCCCCCTCCTCTGAGTGCAGAAGCAGAAGTGGATGGGAGCCCGGATTCGCCCCTCATTCTAGAGTGAATGGTGTGTGTGGCCTGCCGGGAAGAATGGGGGCCATGGGAGAGGGGGGGTCTACAGAGGGGGGAGAGGGTCAGAGCATCTCGGTTACGACTAGGAGGGGCAGATATGACGGGAGCTCTAGGGATAGCCATTACCGGGGAAGAAGGACTCATTACATTACAGAGATTCCTTGTTCTGGCCCTTCAGGCTCATCTCAAGAACCTGGTGGCAGAGGAGATCAGGGCCCTGGTCTCAAGTTGCTGCTGCTAAATGCCAGGTCTGTTGTGAATAAGGCTCCCCTTGTCCAGGACGTACACGAGGGGGCAGACCTGGCATGTATAACTGAAACCTGGCTGGCCAAGAGGGAGGAGTCCCCCTCTCAGAAATGTGCCCAAATGGGTTCCAGGTGCTCCACCAACCATGACACCAGAAAGGGGTGGGGGAGTAGCAATGGTTGTCCGGGAGTCATTAGTTCCCTGCAGGAGCCCTACCCCGGAGATTGTGGGGTGTGAGTCTCTTCTCTTGAAGTTGGACCTAGGGGTTCAAGTGGGCTTGTTCTTGATATACTTACCTCCCAGCTATGTCACGACAGCCCTGCCTGTGCTGCTAGAGGCAGTAGCCAGATTGGTGGTAGAGTTCCCCAGGCTAATGGTGCTGGGGGACTTTAATCGACCGTCTCTTGGCAAACACTCTGAAGGGACACAGGAGTTCATGGCCTCCATGACAACCATGGACTTGACCCAAGTAGTTCAGGGCCCAACTCATAGAGCGGGACACTGTGGGATAACACAGAAATGTATTGTGGTTGTTGTTGTTGTTTTGTTTTTTTTTGCATCATAGGTTTTTAGATATTAGAGGGGAACTATTATACCCCATTCACTGCAGTTGCTTCTTTAGAAGATTAAATTATCAAGATCAGAACTATTATTTCCCATGATTTGGTAATGATCCATTAATACATTACTTTTCCTTTTCTGCAACGAAGACCTTCAGATAATAGGCTCTTATACAGTTTATAACTCCTAACAACTCTCTTTTACACCAAGCAAATAAGTGGCCTTTGGTTACCCAATATTTCATATTTTTCTTTTGAATGGAGATACGGTTTTAACTTTCATATTTTCTATATACCATGGTTACTATTGATATAGTTGCTTGGTAAAAAGGGGCTCCCATTTACAAAAGGAATGTTCATTCATCAACAAGTATAGCATTACCCTTTCAAGACCTATTTCAATAAGCAACAATTGAACAAAACACAATACTGTAATTTTATTTAGAAGCATTTAACTGAGCTTTCATGTCAGTGGATATAAACATGTCTAACAGTACAAGTATATATGTATATGTACATCTACTCAGAAAAAAAAAGCCTCTCAGAGCTCAGTCAGAAATTGATGTAGAAAAAGAAAAACTGGGTTTGGTGCCAGTACAAATAAAATATAGACTTTTGCAAAAGGACACTAGCATTTTCCTCATTCATACTACACTAACAGATGCAATCCTATCTTAAAAGCTGCAACTAAATATTAGTTTATAATGAACCTGATTCCGTAAAAATACACACAGGTCAGAAATAACCTAAGTTGTACACTATGCTTCGAAATAACAAAATGCTTGTGACACTAAGATTGACAATCATTTACCTTGGCTTTTGGCTCTGCAGCCCACAACCATAGAGCATACTCCCAGAGTGGCATCCGTCCTCTGTGCTTTGAAAGCTGAAAAAAAAAGCAAGTGGCGGGCAGCGCCAGCAGCAGAGATACCCTGGCTCTGCAGAGTTAGCCAAGGGCATCGTGAGCCTGTGAGTCGCATGAGCAGGGAGTGGAAAAGCCATGCAGAACCCCATTCACTCACCTAGGGGATTCCGAAGGCACCGAGCCATGGGAGGTGGAGGGCGGCGAACAGGCCCTCGCGTTGCTTGGTGCCTTCCGGGTACCACTTGATCAGTCAGCAGCGCTGTGCCCGGCTGGAAAGGGAGGTTGCCAGGTGGCTGCCCATGAGCATGGCCACCTCATGGCTGCTGTGTTGCTGCTGCGACCGTGCAACACAGCCATTCGACTCTGAGGCTGTGCCCAGCTCTTCAGGAGCCTGCTTGCAAGAGAGCAGTGGCCTGGCAAACCCCTTTTCAGCTGGGCACAGCACCACTGACCAACTTAGCGGTACCATGAAAACATCAAGCAATGCAAGCGCCTTTGCCTCCCACCTCGTTCCCATGGCTTGGCACCCTTCAGGATACTGTTAGGTCAGCGAACAGTTTTCTGCCTGGCCAGAGGATGGGATTGTCCAGGGAGCTTATTTTCAGGGGTGGGCTTATATTTCTGCCCATGTGAAAAATGTGGCAAGGCTTTAGTTTCAGGACAGGTTGTATTTTCGTGGAAACACAGTAGGGCTGGGCTAGAAAGTTGGCACATTATGCTCAATTGAACCAACAGATTGGTGAAGCTTCTTCATATGTCTTTTTTTTTCTATACTGTTCACAATGTCTTCCTTGAGGTATTGTCCCTACTGATCCTCACTGATTTTTCCAATACACATGTAGATGTCTCATCCCCTTATTCCGAACTTTTCTGGAATTTCTTGGAACTTTACAAACTTGTGGAGACTATTCAGAACTTCATTAACTTTGAATGCTACCAATCTGCTTCTTCATAAACCTTAGTTTCCTGTTTCCAAAGTTTACCACCTGATTTGCTGCCAGGTACCTTCAACAGTCTCATAGAGAAATCATATTCTTCTTGAACTTATCTTTTGTTGCCTTCCCCCCTCTCCCCCACCCCATTTTCTATCTGTTATCAGTTTCTTCTGCAGTGTATATATTTGGGCCTGTTCAAGGTCCTGATCTCATTCTTCTTTATCCATCCTGTATAAACCCTCTAACTAAGTTGCAATAGTTTAAATAGCTTTTTTCACTCTGTTTCTCTATATTTAAAACCAAGCAAAACATTCTGAATGTCATAAAACCGCATTATGGTGGTGCAGTGGTTAGAGTGCAGTACTGCAGGTTACTTCTGCTGACTGCTGGCTGCCTGCAATTTGGCAGTTCAAATCTCACCAGGCTCAAGGCTGACTCAGCCTTCCATCCTTCCGAGGTGGATAAAATGAGGAGCCAGATGGTTGGGGGCAAGAAGCTGACTCTGTAAACCACTTAGAGAGGGCTGTAAAACACTGTAAAGCAGTGTTTAAGTCTAAGTGGTATTGCAATTGTTCTTGTTGTTGTTGTTGTTGCTATTATTATGGTTGGTTGCCCAGTCAGCCTGATGTTTAGAAGGGATTTGCCATTTTTATCTACCTATTGAGTCCTTCTCAAGGACCTGGAAAAAAAAGATGATGTTGCTGATGGTGTTAAAGATATTGATGGCATTAAAATTATTATCACAAGAAGGTAACATGTTCCAAGGAAAGCTGCTTTTTGTAATTGACTGATGGTGATTTTGTCAATGCTGATGGTGTTCAAGTGGTGCTCCAGATGTTTTGGGAATGCCATGTATTACTATTGTTATTTATGTTGTGTATCTGGTCTGATCAGCAAGCTTTTTAATATGGCTTCATCCTTGCCTAAAAGAATATGTGATTATAAGACATTCTACACCTTTCTGAGACAGTCTCCTGGTGAGTCATGACAATGATACTGAGAAAGAAGTATTGCCTATACAGGCAGCTGATGAAGTGCTCTCTGATCCATAAATTTTGTTAGTAGTTAAGATGCCAGAAGACTCCCTCGTGGTTTTGCTCTAAAAAAATCTGTAAAGGTTATTCCTCTAGAAACAAGTATGATTATAGAAATAAGTTATCTATGATGTTACAAGTATTATCATGAGTTATAAGTTTAAATTATGACTTCATTTCTGTTTAAAATTTATTGAACATAGTTACATATATTTTAGCATAAAATAACAACATTTTCTACCAAGTTGAAAAAGTTATTATAAGCAGAGGGTGGACCTGTATATAGACATAGAGACTGTTAGCTCTCTCCCTAAAAAACCACTGAAACCTAAACGGGTGTCCAGTTTTGAGTAAATTATACACTTTCTCGATATTGAAAGAACTATATAAAAGTATAGCCATGATTAATGGGAATGGCATAGGTTATAAAACTAGATTCTCAATTAAATTTAAGAGTTAAATCAATTAATGCGGAGTCAAATTAATAGTGGAGTTGAAAATAATAAATTTCTTCCTTACTCACCACAGCCTAAAAACTAGATAATTGTATATAAAATAGTTCCTATGTTTTTTTTAATAGGGAAGTGTGCGCATATGCTGGATGGGTGGGGAACATGTACGGGGTGCATGCACTGGCGTTGCATGTGGGGGCGTGCATGCATGTGGGTGGGGCACATGCATAGGGCCCACACATACAGGCACGGGAGTGGGTTCATGCATGGGAGCGGTGCACGCACCGCATTTTGGGGGTTTGGGCACATGCTTTAGGCACTGTCTGGAAAAGTTTTGCCATAATCTATGCAGCTGCAGAATATTTAGTTAACTCACCAAGGACTTTTCCTTTAATAACAATTCTAGGAAAAATAGAATTGAAAGGTCTTTGAATAATATTGCCAAAGCCCAGTAATATAAAACATCATAAAAACATTCTGAAAACACTATATAGTTTTGCATACATGGGGAAGGTTTTAATATATAATTCCATTTAAAAACTCATGTAGGATTTCTATATACAAAAAGAAGGTTTTTTGAGAAAAAGGGATGCAAGAGAAACAAAGGAACAAAGGAAGGGGGGGAATCACATATATTCTAAATAAAAAAGACCAGTTTAATTAACATAAAAATATTCAATATCCAATGCACAGAAAAGAGATCCAGTGGGCTTCCATCTTGGTTTTGAAGACTGAGAAAGATAAGAGAAAGTTACCTTTTTAAAAAATGCATTGTCACTTTTCCCAGCCATACAAAATTATCTATGTCTGATGTTATGTCATCTAGCCAACAAATGGCTACACACATTTCACAAAAATTGACATCTGGGCAATGTACAAAAATTCAATTAATCAACAACTATATATTAAAAATCATAATTATTAAAATATATAAATGAATATATCAACTGCAATTGCTATTTTATTTTAAAAGTGTTATTTATATTGTATTATTTATTTTTATTATTTTATTTATTTACTAAATTACTTAGTAGCTGAACCTACCTACCCAATAACCTTCTGACTAAATCAAAAACACTAATTTTAGTTAATTTAATTTAATTATACCATTGTGTAAACAAGTATGATAAATCATAGTGGAAGAAACAAAATTATTTCTATTTTCCTTCATCGTAGGGCTTCATCATAGGGCTAATGTACCACACACTCTTATACTATCTCCAAATAAAAGATTTATTCACATTCCTATTGAGCTTTTTAATATGAGAAAATGTGAGAATCTAAGGAGACTTCAGTAGAACAGAAAGATATCAAATAGGAAACTTTCTTCTGTACAGCATTCTTTGCTACTTTCAAGAAGAAGAAAAATCAAAAATGTCAATCAGAAAATTTTTAGAGAAATTCTCAAACACATGAAAAATAAAATAGATGTGGAACCCTCTTTTTCAGAAAAAAAGGAAAAATGCTTCTAAAATTGCACAACAGATGTTCAGTATTTGACAGCAGAATCATTCATCTGTCTATTAAAAAAAATGAATTCATGATGGTTACTCTCATGTAAATGATCACTGCAACCTTGGTGGTTCTGCATTGGGACATCAGCTGCTACTAGTAAATTGCCTCCTCTGCCTTTGATAGAGCTCCTGTTACTTAAGGTCTTCTCAGGAGTATAGAACTTGATGATTCCAATTTAATTCTTATTTGGCTTGGATAGAAATGCTCTGCAAATGAAGAGATTCAAGTCTTTCTTGACACACGTCAAGGAAGTAATACAGCTACATTTTAACCAAAGTCACCTAGTCTTGAATTGGTATCCTTCAGTCTCTAGGGTCGCTGTTATCTTCTTAGTAAACAGAATGAAATGTTCACTACTGCCTTTGCAATTGAAGCAGCTTTGGCAGATATATGTCTAGGCTCTCAGAGGACTTTTCTATTTTGATTATCTGCAAAAGCTACATTCAAAGAATGATTATTTCAATTTTTATGGGTTTCCCCCCTTTTCTATATCAGACAACAGTCTATTTTCTTTGTTTATGTAAAGCTTTTAACATCATTCTACACAAGGGAAGAATGCAACATCAGTCAAAGAACAAGTTCCATAATTAGGTTTTTCAGAATAATTATCTATTATAAACATGCATCAATCACCATTTTCCTTTATAAAAATTGACAAAAAGACAGACAGACAATTTTCAGGATGTAATTCAAATATATAAGGTGTCAACCCGGAAGTTGGCCGAATTGTGGCCATTTTTTTTTTTGTATTTTTCTCTAGGGAGGTTTCTCTTCTCACTGCTTCAGGGCTGCACACAGCTTGGAGTGAAGGGCCAAGGTGTAGAGACAGCTGGGGTATTGTAGTCTATTAAAATTATTTTCTCTGAGAATCAAGGACGTTATTGCAGGTGTTCAAAAGGTGGAGACTGAGGTCATCTAGCAACTGGACTGTATGCTGATTGCACCATGTGATTGGAGGCTCTGGGGGGAAGTGACAAAGTTTTACTTTTAATTGGATGTAAAACTAGTGAGAACTTTGAGCCGTGATGATACCTCCTGACTACCAGACATCTGGAAACTAGCCCTAGTCAACAAACGAATCCCAGCCATAAAAACCAACACCGGACCCAGCCACACAGGAGATTACAAAACAGCTGACTAATCTGCAAACATCAACTTCATTTACTAATCAAGATGTTACAACACAGCCAACCAATCTTCTTGCAGCAACAGAGCCAGCCCTCCATGCACCCCGACTAGTATTTATAGAGGGACGGCAGCTCCGATCACGTTTTGCTAGCACAGGCACGAGGCCGAAGACACCAGCCTGAAGATGACGAGTGGGACCTCGTCAAAACGTCGCCAAGATACTCATACGGGAAAAGACCCAAATACACCAAAACCTGCATACCTGTACCCGTGAAAATCTACGGAATTGTGTGTGTGTGTGTGTGTTGTATGTATGTATGTATGTATGTATGTATGTATGTATGTATGTATGTATGTATGTATGTTGTGGCCCAGCAGGATCCGGTTGAGCTGCTGATGGACTCGGAAAGCGAGGAACCATATGAGTCTGCCAGGGAAGATGTGGAGAACACTGGGCAGGGTTCAGACTCAGAGCAGGGACCAGAGAGGCTGGTTGGCCACCAGGAGGCACCTGAGGCATGGAGCAGTGGGGAGGACTCAAGGCAGTTTGTTCCTGATGCCAGACAGAGAAGGGCAGAGAAACAGAAGCAGCAGCTGCGGAGGGAGACTCAGAGACGATAATTAAGCCTAGATGGTTGTGGCTTGGCCCCTCCCAAGAGTGTATATAAGTAAAGAAGTGGGGAGGAGTCATTTGCAACACACAACCATTTGAAACTATATTGGAATACTTTGTCGTGTATCTGTGCCTGTGGGATTTTCAACTAGCCTTGCATGTGAGTCGTGTCTGGGCCTTCAGGCAAAGGAGTTGATAAAGCTGTGATTAAAGAGTGGTAAACAGTCAAGCCTGTGTCTGGGTGATTTGCAGGTCAGGAGCGGGGGGGAGGATGTCAGAATACATATATACAAAAATTACTTCCCATTTTATTGCAATGATTACGAATTATATACATGATTGAATTATTTCAGTTTCAATACAATTTTTTTAATTTGGATTAAAACTATATTAAAATACCTGCTTACCTCCTTCTGTCGAATTTAGAGGCTGTTTTTGAAGGTTTGCTGCTTGCAAAATAGATCCTTGGATATCTTTTCCTTCTTTCCCAGACCAAAATTATAACTTTTGATAAGGCCTTTCTTGCCTAGATCTGAAAATTTGTCTGTTTTTATTTGTTCATTTCATGTCTTCTCATTGTATCTGTATTTTTAATTTGTATATGTAATATTTATATTCTGTCTTTCAATAAAACCTTCAAGGGATTTATATTTCACAAAGGCTGACATCAACAGGATCATAAGACTTTGGATCAACTGCAGTATTAATGATGCATATGTTGTTCTGGCTAACTTCCTAGTATTTGGAATTTATGAAGAGACCCAGAACTATGGATTTTCAAAGCATAAAGTTTGACTCAGAAAATTATTATCAAACATTAGGAGAAATTGATTGTTGTAACTGATTGTTGATGTGTACATCAACAAAGGAATGTTCACCTTTTTTGGAATTCTGATTAAGTTTTTACTTTTTATTATAATTATGTTTCTTTGAAAATAATATATTCTATTAATACTATTAATTAATTTATGTAGGAAATGTATATCAAATAATTCTATAGTTTATAACAGAAGTGGCAAAAGCTTTGTGACCATCAGTGTTCTTAGGGAATAAACTTCCTTTCTCTCCTTAGCTTTTTAAATATTTTAATCAAAATAAAGTAAATGGAAAGCAGCAAAAGCACATTTAATATAAAACAATGAATTAACTCTGATTTTTCATTTTCCATTTTTACTTGGCTCAAAAGGGTCTTTATTTTGGGCTAACAAAGTGGTAATATCTTCAAATCACAAACTTAATATTCTTACCATCTATGATGATGTCACTAACATTCTTGCTATTCTTGTAATATAATAACTGCACAAATTACATAGATATGTGGACAATATATAGCCTTGTCTCCCTTCATTCCTTATTCTGAACCACTCTGTTTCTCCAAATTCAGTTCTCACAGTAGCTTCTTGTTCACTGTCAACATTCCTCAGAAGAAAAATCAGATATGCTGGCCTTAGCTTTAAATTTGTTCCTATATTAAACCATCAGCTTTAATTTGTTCCATTTCTAGCATGAATGATATAGTCAAATGTCTTCCTGTAGTCAGTGAAGAAGAGAGAAATATCCTTCTGGCAATTTTGTTATCCATTGGATTCTACTGTTTGATCACGAATCAGATTTTTGGAATTTGCCTCTGTCTTGAATTTTCTCTCTCCATTTATTCCTATGTTTTATTTGAATGATTCTAATCAAGTCATGTGAGGAATTAATGAAATAGTTTGATAATTTATGTGTTCTCCTATCTCTTCCTTTTTTTATTTCCTTAATATGCAAGGAGGGTCCCCCCCCCTGCAATCTCAAGACAAAAGCAATTAATTTCTTGGGTTTTAATACAGAGCTCTTTCCATTTAATTGCTTCTTTTCCAGGTTTAGACAGTTCAGCTGAAATTTCACTTTTCCCTGGGTGTTTTTCTTTTTGGCTAATGCTTGCCCAAGTCTGTTCTTGAATATATTTCCCTCTTTCCATCATTCTTCAATCCCATTTTAACTGATTTTATCTTCCTTTAACTTCATTTGCCTCTAGCTGATCTTTTCAGTGATTACTCTTGAGTACTCTTATTTTAGCTGTAAATTTTCCTGCAAATTCTCTGATGTTCTTTAAAAAAAATCCCAACTTTTCTTGTCTACCTCATTACTTATTGATATTCTTGATTAAAATACCTGTCCTTGTTCTTTCTGCTTGTCAGAATTTGGCTTTCAGTTGTCATCTGTCCTTTTTGTTGCCCAAAGCTCCCTCTTTCCCAGGCCAGCAACATTAATTTTTGGTTCTTTTCTTCTCACAAGAGTTTGTGTTTGTGAATACTTCTTAACTCTTCCCATAGCTACTCAGCTTCTCTTTTAAATAAGTTAAGCATTTATCCTCTTTTTTTTTTAAGTTTAGACCATACATTTGGCTAATTTTTCATGGCCTGTTATGTTCCACAATATGTACTACAAACACCACAATTGACTGGATTTTATTAGTCCATCTTTTGTTTCCAATTATGTAACATATTTCTCTCTCTGTCTTCATGGGCTCTTGGTGTTTTTTGCAAAATGACAAAAGTAATGTTGCTCCATTACACTACAGGTTATGTCCTTTTTGAACTTTCATAGTATATAATACATACCTTCATGAAAAAGAATAATGCAAACTAAAATTGACTCAATTTTTACTCTTAAAAAAAGAAATTAGAAGAAAAACTAAAGGGGCAAAAAATAAAAAAGTACAATTATATATTAACCTCTCTATCTAAAGTTCCATCGTGACTCTCTTATTTCTATAATCTACATTATCTAATCATTAAAACCATAAGCTTGGTTTTTTTAATGCAAAAAATCCATAAGGGGCTTCCACTTATGTGAAGTTTCCGCTGTTCGCCCATGAGGCCAATGTTGAGAAAAGACAGGAGACAAATTTTCTTGGGATGGAGCGACCCAGATTGGGGGTCTGGTAGCCCCTTTTATTGGGATAGAACAAAGGCAGGAGGAGCAATAGCATGTGATAAAAAACAGCCTGTAAAAGTACAATTTCTAATCTACTGCTTCAGGAAAGTTCTCTATATATATGGTCAAATCCTGGGCGTCATTGGTAGAGCACATCTCAGAATGTTATGTTATTCACTATCAGGATGTTATGGCTTTCTCGGAGCCAGTTGTCTCCTGTGTGATTCAGCATGGCTCTGCAGGCCTTAATATGAACTAGGCCATGGAGGACACACACCTACACAAGGAACCATATTACAACATCTCCTACTTTTTTATTTTCTTTTTGTCAAAAAGACTTTCCCTCTTCATCTACCAGAGTTGTCAACAGTGCCTTTTGTTGCTGCATATCAAGGCTTGTTAATGCCATGTTGATACTCCTTTTCTGCACCATGCCCTCCACTGTGGACTGGATTATACTTCGGATGACAGGGATAAAACAAGGTAGTAGTAGGAGGCCTAGGAAGATGCTGCCTGCCATAAAGGCGGCTTGCTTCCAGTTTCGGAAGATGCCCCCCAAGAACCCCGCATCATCCATAATCCCTGTCCACGTTTGTACGTGCACGTGCACTAATCTTCTCAAGTCAGCAGTGAGATCAGCTACCACTTTGCCGGTTTCATCAATCTGTAGGCAGCAATTTGTCAGGTTAAACTTCCCACATACCCCTCCCTCTTTTGCAAGTAGATAGTCCAAAGCTAAGCGGTTTTGATAAACTGCAGTGTGCAGCTTATCCTGTGCTGTGGCAATGGCGTTAAGCGCCCTATCAATACGATTACCAGCTAATTCTAGTACAGCTTGCAGCCTAATTATTCTATTAAGCATATAAATTGGGGTTCGGTAACCCCACGACCCATCTTCCGCCCATGTCGCGGGGTCATAATAAGCAATAATGCATTCGGGGGGCCATTCATCATCTTTCCAATTCCCAACCTGCACCCCCCCAAAACCCTCCCCCTTGTCTAGGGCCCTTTTCCTTCTCCAAACATCATACACGGAGATTCCCAGGTGTTGTCTAGCAGTGAGGGGTAGCAAGAAAAAGGAGGGTTTAATCCATGCTAAAATGCAGGTGCCTCCCCAATTGTGAGGGAGGTACTCATAAGCAAAATTTCCACACACCCAATACATTCCCACCGGGGCAGTCCAGTTTCGTGTTGAGGAGGAAAAGTAGGAAAAAACCGTGGTGTTCAACTGCTCCGGCTTGGAGATGTTGGCAGCCGAGGTCCATGAGGAGTTGACCCACTGGCCTTTGCAGAAGAGGGTGGTCTTTTGAGAGGGTGAAAGAGACCCTGTTGCTGTTCGGTATCCGACGGAAGGATTCAATAGTCTGCTTTGCTGCATTCAAAGGGTTGTAGCATCCCCGGTAGCCGCCACTAGTGTGATCACAAACTCCGCGCCAAACGGTCTTTTGCGGGTCTCCCCATGATGCGCAGGGATGAAGAAAGTATTCAGGGGGGTTTGGCTTGTTACGGGTGCAAAGGTATTTATGGTCGTGTTTGTAGGTTTCTCGCCAGGCGTGGGAGCCACAAGAGCGGAGCCACACTTACCAATAAACATATTGTCTTTTCCCCTTAAACCTTCTTATTGTTTATATTTCTAACATAGTTTTGAAATACTATTATACGTGTAATTTTTCTGTATATCATTCTATAACAATTATCTTTGATTATAACATAGCGTAAATCCCAGTCCTTTCATCCACATATCTTCCCATTGTTCCAGCTGCATATTATAATTAAAAAGTTAACCCATACATTCCTCAACTTGTTGTTCTTCTGTTTCAAATTTTAATAAATTTTATTAACATCTTATACATTTCAGCAATTACATGTTTAATTATTTGTACACAACTCTGTTTTAAAATCAGTCTTGCAGTGTTCAATACCCTAAATGGTTTTAAGTCTACTTTAAATCTTTCTGGTAATGATTAAAAAGAAAACTGTGGACAACTATGTCCCTCTGCCATTAGTTGTTCTATTGATTTTATTTTATGTCCTCTTGACATAATTCTAGTATTTCATGATATATTAACCATTTTTGTTTGTCTATTATTTCTTATCTATAGAATATTTCTTTATCTGAAAGCAAAAAAAAATCATATCTATTTCATATTCTGGATTTGCACCTATTCTTAATAGAGCATTTCTAACATAAATTATTTTTTAAAATCTTCATTAACCCTGACATTGTATCACAAATCCATGCCATCCAAATCTCAGTCATGTCTTTCCCACTAAAAATCTTCTATTTCTTAGCAACTTAGATATATCCTAAGTACATTGTTCAAATGTACATCAGTTGCCAAACTGTATTGTCTGAAACAAAGACCTCATTTTATGCAAGACATTGATCTTTATCTAAAAATTCTTCTCAACAATATTAATTGTAGCTTCTCTCACCTTAAAATAGCTGTTTTCATTTCATTCCATTACTTAACACAATTGTTTTGAAATAACACACAATTCATATTTGTCATAGTGATACCTAAATATTTTACTTTTTTTCTCCATCTTAAAGCTGCTTTTCTTCATCAGTTCAGTTTGATTCTGTTTTCATATTTTTATAATATCTTTGTCCTCTGATTGTCAAGCTTAAACCTGCCTACTGTACTATATTCTTTTAATTTAGTGTTTCTATTCCCTTTAGTGGATCTTCTAAAACCAACACAAAGTCCTCAGCAAATGCCATTAACTATAAGATTCTTTTTAAATTTTAACTCCACTATTGTATTCTCTCAACTTGCCTTATATTTCTGCTCAATACTTAAAAAACAACAGAGACAATGGACATTCCTGTTGTTTCCTAAGGTGACCAGATTTTCAGATTGGTAAAGAGGGACAGCATTGACCGGGGGTGGGGGGGCTTGATTAAAAAAATATATATTTTGTCAAAAGGTCACAAACGGCGATTACATGACCCCAGGACACTGAAACCATCATAAATACGAATCTGTTGCCAAACATCAAAATTTTGATCACATGACCATGAGGATGCTGCAATGGTCGCTAAGTGTGAAAAATGGACATCAGTCAGTTTTTTCAATGTCATTGTAACTTTGGTCACTAAATGAACTGTTTGAAAGCTAAGGCTAGCTTGCTTGATTATAATACCTTATGCTAGCTTACATTTTCAAAAGAGAGAAGCTAAACTCCTTATTAGAATTGAAATAGAAATGAATAGAGTAGAGTAGAGTAGAGTAGAATAGAATAGAATAGAATAGAATAGAATAGTTTATTAGCCAAGTGTGATTGGACACACAAGGAATTTGTCTTTGGTGAATATGCTCTCAGTGTACATAAAGAAAAATAAAATAGAATACATTCATCAATAAACATAAACTACAATACTTAGTGATATTCACAGGTTACTAATAAGCAATCAAATTATACTAGAAAACAAATTATTGGATTTTTAAATTATTGCATTTTCTTTCAAAGAAACTCAGTATGTGCTTCCTGATTATTAAAAGTGCAAATTCAGTGTTAATGACTCCTGACTATTTAAAAAAGATTCTATCCAAAATAAAACAATATTGTGCATAGAATTTTTAAAAATGGTTTATTTCAATTTATTTTGGATAGAATCTTTTTTAAATAGTCTAAGACAATTTAAAAAAAGAATCCACACAGAATAAATTGAAGTAAAACATTTCAAACTATTCCACACAGAATAAATTGAAGTAAAACTATTTTTAAAAATTCTATGCACAATACATTTCAAAGTATTGCGCATAGAATTTTAAAAAAATGTAAGTCACAGTCATATGTCCACAAGATGCTGCAAATGGCTAAAATGTGGGTCAGTTATGGAATGACTGCAGGGGAGACATGAGGTGTCAGAACTTCGAACCAGGTCATAAGTACCTTTTGGGAGGGAGGGAGGGGTCTCTCTCATAACTTTGAACAGTCACTCAGTTACCAGGCATAAGTCGAGGACTACCTGAGCAATTTTGCTTTCCAAATGCCAGGTAGCTCCATCAACAGTCCTTTTCATCTTTTTGTAAGAAAAATATAATGGAAAAAGAAACAATAACTATTGTACATTTATTCCAGGACATACATGAAGTCATAGGAATGGATCATGAATGAGAGCACATTTCCACCAATTAATCCAGAAAATAAAGCAGCAAGGATCCCACTATCCCCCCACCTCTTCTTTCTCCCTCTCATTCTGTTTTTTGGGGGAAGGAGGAAAAAGGACAAAAAGGAGAAAGAGGGAGAAAGAGGAGGTGGGGGGATAGTGGGATCCTTGCTGAACCAAGTTCAGAAAGCAGCAAGGATCCTACTATCCCCCCCACCTTCTCTTTCTCCCTCTCATTCTCTTTTTGGAGGGAAGGAGGAGAAAGGACAAAAAGGAGAAAGAGGGAGAAATGGCTGCAGGGAGAGCGGCGCCCGAGAGAAGTGGGCAAAAAAACCCCCCTTCCAACGGCTGAGCTGCTTGGCCTGGAACCGAGCCTCCTTCTCGCTGCGCTGCTGGCGCCGGAAAGCCATCGCTCTCCCTGCAGAAAAACATCGTGCGTCGGTGCGCGCACATGCAGGAGGGGAGAGAGCCTTGCCCCTCGTCGAGCACTGCAAGCGAGCTGAGCGGAGAGAGGGAAACCACTGTCCTCTAAAGGCCACATCGGGAACGACACTTCAGAGAAATAAAAACTTTTTTTTTAATGGTGTCCTTTTTCTTTTGGAAAATCAGGACATTTTGAACACGCTGCGGGATACAGGACAAATTATTAAAAATCGTGACTGTCCCACCAAAAGCAGGACGTCTGGTCACCTTAGTTGTTTCCCCCTTTTTATATCTTATAGGCATAGAATATTACAAAAACTGTTCTTTTTTATAGTCCTCCACTATTGCTTTTTTCTGCTATAGCATTTCATTTAACCTCCATCTGAAAAATCTGGGTTTCCCTTTAAAAGCCAAACTCACAGCATCTTTGAATTTGGAACCTTTCTTAATTTCACAAATCTTCTATTCATTCTATCAATTGACAGTTTCTGGCTGTATCCTTTTCTTCTCATTTTAAAAAATTTGATAAGAGTTTGATAACCTTTTTTCTATACCTTCACCAAAATGCTCTCAAATTGATCTGAATTTCATATAAGATGACAGCATCTAATCACAATGTTATATTACTGCATAAGGTTCCTATATTCCTATGACTTTTATTTTACTTTCCAAAAATTCCACTTTCCCATTAATTTGTGTTACATCCAGGAATTCTTTTGTATTTTTAATTTCCTCTTTCATTTTCTCTTTCATCTCTGCATGCCTTTTTTCCATCTCTTCAAAGGGCACCAAATTAGCATTAGTTGTTTTCCTGGTTTCTTTTCCTTTATCCTTAATATTTTTGTCTCAGTTGGCAGTCCATAGTTATAGTCACAGTCAGTCTGTCCCATATTACTTTAACTTATTTGATTTGTAAAATCTACCAATTGTCTATGTTTTTTTAAAATATTAAACAAACAATATACCCAGAAATGTGCAGTGAATTTATCTGGGGACACTCCCCACCCAGAATTCCCCATCTCCTTCAGAGACAACTAATCTGCCATGCAACCTCATGGCAAAGCCCCCATTTTGTGCCTGCATATGACAACATAGTGAAGTTGCCTTTCATGGGTGGGTGGGGGGAAGTAGCTTTGGGACAACCATGACCTGGATGGTTGAAAACCTCCACAGACATCATGATGCATATACACGCTTACATTGTGATGGGGTGATGCTGCTTTCACACTATACTTCATTATGTAGGTGTATATTTCACAATCCTCTTTTCAGCTTCCTGACATGATGAAGCAGCACTTTTGAGCATGGCATGACATAAGCGCAAATGTCAAAAGCGCGCCAACAAAACCGCGGCGCTAAAACCACGATGTCAAAAGCGCGCCGACAACAGTGCACTGACAACAGCGCGCCGACAGAAGCGCGATTTAAGTTAAGGTAAGGTTTAGGGTTAGGTTTAGGGTTAGGTTTAGGGTTAGGTCTAGGGTTAGGGTTAGGTTAGGTTTAGGTTTAGGTTTAGGGTTAGGTTTAGGGTTAGGGTTAGGGTTAGGGTTAGGGTTAGGGTTAGGGTTAGGGTTAGGGTTAGGGTTAGGGTTAGGTTTAGGGTTAGGTTTAGGGTTTTTTAGGGTTATGTTACAGCGCGCTTCTGTCGGCGCGCTGTTGTCGGCGCGCTTCAGCGCTCATTCGTCTCCGCGGTTTTGACGGCGCGGTTTTGTCACCGCGGTTTAGTCACACGCACTTTTGTCATTCGCGCATTTGTGGTGGAACCCTTTTGAGAGGTATTATTCAATTTCAGTCACTAATTTAGGATCTTCAGTGGAATGAAGTCAATTTGAAGGTACAAGGGTAGCATCTGAAATAAACTTGCAAGTGCATGTGTGCACCATTTTAATTTAATATAGATTGCAATGGGGGGGGGGGGAATGATTGTGTTGCCCAAGAGTTTTTATATACACATTTGGCATAATCTTTCTATTAAGGTAGCTCTGTTTCAGTGGAAGATTTTTTTTTGGTCATCTAAAGTGAATGGGCAATACTATAGCTAGATGTTATAAAAATTGAATGTGTTATATCATTTTAGTTATACTCAATGACTTGGATCAAATTTTTAGAGTACAAAGCTAGCTTTTTGGTTGACCTGTCTGCTGCCATATTTTTCTATTTTCCATTTGAAAATATCTGTTTTATCTACTGTAAGTGTTTTTGTATTTCTCCTAAGTCTTACGTAAAAAGAATTTTTTTACAGGGAAGGTTATCTATCTCAATACAATTTGTGTGAATGTATGTACATTTAGCATTATTAGTATTACTATTAGTATTATTTCAATGGAATTTTGTTTCATAAACCCAAGAACCAGGAATCAATTTTAACTTTAATTAGAAACTAGCTGATGTTGAAGAGGGAATATCACTTGATGGCAGAGATGGATGCATGTCACCAAAGTATTATATCATCAAAAGTCTCTCATCATCTGCCAGGAGGCTCCACCAGAGTGCCTGCAGTCCACCAGTGGAATAATGAACCAAGGATGGCAGTCTGAGTCATTAATAGGGGAGAAGATCATGACCAAATCCCTTTCTTGTCTCAGGTACATCCATAGAAGGAGTGAACTGATCCATTATCACAACTTGCCTTGGAATTTTCTCAAAAGTCTTTTTCTCCTGTCAAAAAGATTTCTCTTTTTCTGCTTTATGTTCAAGAAGTTTGTGATTTTTTTTTAAAAAAAATCCTTGATCTACTCATGTAAGTTTCATCAAGAATTTCTTGTACTTTGATCTCTTTTTTTAAAAAAAATAACCCCTTCTTGTTCATTAATCTAAGGGGAAATGGGTAGAAATAATGTTTGCAAAAAACTTTATATATGCTATCAGCTGAGAGCCTAGGTGAGAGTTTAGACCATTACAGTTAATTTCTACTCTTCGACAACAATGACAGGAAAGAAAAAAAACAATACATGCTTTCTCTCCTGTGAATAGATCTTCCTTTTCAATTATTTTCATAAGACCTAAAACCTTTATTTTTGTGAGAACAGTTAAAGACTTTATTTCTGTTATTATTGTTGTAATGTATGAATCATCTGAACATTTCAGAGTGTTGGAAATTCATCCTTCATCCTCTCCATATTTTTTAAAAAAATTAAGTTATTCTAATTATTTTTAAATTCATATGCCACCAATGACTCTGGGAAATTACAAATAAGGAAAATACAATAGATTAGAAGGGAGAGTGAAGGTAGAAAGAGGGACCAAAAACTGATTGGCAGCAAAATAAATAAACCTGCATAGTTCAAAGAAGGACTTTACTTCTTCTCACCAAACAGCCAGGTCTTCAAGGCTTTTCAGAACATCAGCAGGATGGAAGCTGCCTGATTCTCTCATAGGCACTAGGTTAGAAACAAGGAGATCATGAATTCTGATCCCACTTTAGGCATGAAAGACGGCTGGGTGACTTTGAGACAGTCACTCTCAGACTGACTCAACTTATAGGATTGTTGTGGAGAATGGATGGATGGATGAATGAATGATAGATCGTAGATCAGAGGTGGGTTGCTGCCGATTCAGCCTGGATTGGGTGAACTGGTAGTAGTGGTGGCGGGAGGTTCCACCCACCTGCCCAGACACTTCTGCGCATGCGCAAAGGTGTCACAAGCAGACACAAGCGCGCGCGGGAGCATGCTCAAACCGGTAGTAAAAAAATTAGCAACGCACCTCTGTGGGTTCATCTCTGCATAGTAGATAGATAGATAGATAGATAGATAGATAGATAGATAGATAGATAGATAGATAGATAGATAGATAGATAGATAGATAGATAGATGATAGATAGATAGATAGATGTAATATATTGTAAACACCAACCCTTTCTTTCCAGTAAACATTGCTAAAGAGATACTGAAGAACATGGTTAGAAAATGGGAGCACCTCACTTCCTTTCTTGCAATATTCTCAGTGCAAAACCTTGAGCAAAAAGCAGGAGGCTTTATCTATGATGGGTGGACTAACTCCAATTCATTTCTATTGTTTTCTAGTTTGGAATAAATAACATGCTTTCCTCATTATTTTGTGCCAAGACACCAGTGGGATCTTGCAAAGCCATTGATATTAAATAGCGGGGGAGGGGGGAGTATCCCAAGGGCCAAGCTAATTTAGAACAGTCATATAACTGAATGTCAGCCTTCACCACATCATTTCCCCCCCTTTTTTCTTCTTCTTCTTCTTCCTAAACATCAAAAATTATAATGACTGAAACACATTTGCAAAATCTATAATATTCTTTCCTCGGGAGTTATTTCTAACTAGCTTTCATTTGCAATTCTGCATTCCCATTGTGAGGTGGTTACAGAGGAATAGTGTTTTAAACCAAACTTTTATTGCTTCAAAATGTAAAAAGGTCACTAAAATGTTTCACTCTTTAGTCAGTGCCCCAGGGGAAGGCCCAGCTCTTATCATTTTTCAGTAATGAATACTTTAAGATGCTCCATATTATGGTCAGACAAGAATGCCTTTTACCTGGTCTATAGGGAAATTCATGTATTTGGTGAATGAAGCAAGAGACGCTTGAAAACTCTCTCAGAAGCTTTATCGCAATACATCACTGAGTACAAATTTATTTACTCGTGACATAAAGATGCATGTTGTAGATGTAGGCATGAAGCAAAATATACATAATGGAAAGGAAATATGGCTTGATGAAAACCAATTTTTGGAACATTTAGCCAAATCAGAATTAATTTGTATCAATATCTTAAATATATAGAATAGAATTCTTTATTGGCCAAGTGTCATTGGACGCACAAGGAATTTGCCTTTGGTGCATATGCTCTCAGTATACATAAGGAAAAATAAAATATACATTCATCAAGAATCATAAGATACAACACTTAGTGACAGTCATAGGTTACTAATAAGCAATCAAATTATACTAGGAAATAAATATAAAAATATAAATTTTAAAGATATAAGCAACATGTTTATAGTCATAAGTGGGAAGAGATAGGTACTAGGAAGGAAGAGAAGAATAATAGTAATACAGTCTTAGTAGGTAATATGACAGTGTTGTGGGAATTAGTTGTTTAGCAGAGTGATGATATTTCGGGAAAAATTGTCCTTGTGTCTAGTTGTTCTGGTGTGTAGTACCCTATAGTGTCATTTTGAGGGTAGAAGTTGAAACAATTTATGTCCAGGAATGAGGAGTCTGTAGTTATTTTCACAGCCCTCTTTTTGACTCATGCAGTATACAGGTCCTTGATGGAAGACAGGTTGTCAGGTTGGTAGCAATCTTAAAAATATGTCACTTGAATGGTAGCACCACTGAGTATTGAAATGTATATACCTAGATACTTTATTTATTTATTTATTAAATTGATATTGCTCCCTATTCGCCCATGGCAAATGATATGATATGATACAGTCTATAATTGAATCAAATTGCACACATCAGAGAGAGAGAGAGAGAGAGAGAGAGATACATACTTCTGAAATCCCAGCTGTTCAGGACTAAAAATCATTTTCTTTCCCTTTCTTTCTACAAAGCAACTTCAACTGGAGAGAAAGAAAGAAAGGCCACAGCCTTGAATAAACTTTCCCAGTCTTTCATCCAGTTTTATGACATTTTCATTACCTTTGTTCAGATAGCTCAGTTATTGAAATGTGTGTCACGCAGCTACTGTGCAGTATACAGGGAGCTTGTATGTCAAGAGTTTGGTTAACATTATTACTTCCCCAGGATATAATCGCAAGTTTTAATACATATTTATTTTATCCCAGGACTAGGAAATAATATGATCCGAAAGCTGATCCACCAAGTTTGCACACTCTCGGGATGAAATCCTGCTGCATTTTCCCCTCTGCAAAATGCATTACCTCTTCTGTGCAGTGCTTATGTCTGGTCCCAGAAGACCACCAAATCATGAATGTTTAAAGACTGCCTTGCCTGTCCAATGCTATATGAAGAGATTATGAAGAAAATTATGGTAGCAACTCTTTTGGTTCCTTCCTTCCTTCCTTCCTTCCTTCCTTCCTTCCTTCCTTCCTTCCTTCCTTCATTCATTCATTCATTCATTCATTCATTCATTCATTCATTCCTTTCTTAATATTGCAAAGAAAAATGGACTTTTAATTGCTTTTTAAAGTCTGTGCTTATTATATAATATTATGCGACAATTTCAGATCAGTTATATCAAGTGTCTGAAGCTCCTTATGTTTGCAGAAATTTACCCTGTTCTTCTCAAAGTCATGTTGTTGTTGTTTTTCATTGGAAGCTTTGAACTTCCTTCATGATTAACTTGATTACTTGACTCAATGGGATATCAGTCTAAACTAATTTCAGTTAATGGGAAGAATAAGCCAAAAGGGTTAGATGAAGGTGTGATGTTCCACCAATCGATCCACAGGTAGGTAGATATTTTTTTTATTTCCTGTAGTGTTCTCCTTCTTCATAGAGTAGGATATAGTTTTTGTAATATGAGTTCCAATCTAGCATAAATAATTGATAAATAAGATAACTAACCTTTCTGCTTATAATGCCCTTTATAAAATAAAAAAGTGCTTCACCTTTTCAGCCTATGCTTGATATTGGTGATTAAATGAGGCCCTTCCTAACTTCTTCAACATTTGGGTCTGTGGTAGGCATAGCACTCATACTGGATTGAGCTAATGTTTCCTCAGTGTTAACTGTCTCTTAACTTCTCTCTTGGCAAGGGGAATAGATTAAGATTGAAGACAAATGCTCCATACAGTAAATCCTTGTTCTCGCAAGACAGAAATCTCCAATAGGTTTACAGCTTTAGTGATGCTCAACTCATGGTCAATGTCCTTAAAGACGAAGAGTTCACATATTCTTTTTTTCTAATCACTTTTAGAAACTGTTTTTTAATTTCTTTTTAAGCTCTAAGAACCTTTATATCAAAAGGTTTTATAGCATTTGGTATATTTCCTATAATCCTTAGCAGAATAAATTTTAAATACAAGTTTAAGGGCTAACATAAAAAAAAAAATGAAAGGTTGATTAAAACTTTGATTTTAGAAATGGACTACAGGTTCAGATAAATTTGAAATAAAGTTTTGGAAATAAATTATAAAGAATCCTTCCTATCGGAAAATGCTTTTGTTTTAAATTCTTTTTTAAAAAGACTTTAAAAATTAGACATTAAAAGAAACTAAAGATTACAATTCAAGAAGAAAAACACTTAAAATTGATTAAAATAAATCAAATAAATGGAACCAAATGTTTGAAAATTGGACAGGTTAAAGATATTTTCAAATAGTGGACACAAAAATTATGATAGGGAACAGCACCAGCAGTATCCAATTTCAAAGCTCTAAACAATTAACCTCAGTAGTTTAAAATTGATATTAAATAGCATTGTGGATAATGCAGAACCTTTTGGATATGATAGGTTTTTGGTATACCATAGATGTTAAACAATAGTTCTCTAAAACATCATTTAGTTATTATTTATTTATTTAAATTTATTAATATGTCCTGGAGGGGGAGAATATTGCAAAGATCCCAAGATAAAGACTCATCTGGAAGTTAAGAAGAATACAATAATTAATATTAGACAAAGCTTCCCAAAAGTCCAAAAGAACTAACAAAAATCATTCTCACAGCAAACTCTTTTCAGAGTAGATTATCTATTAAAGCTATCAAAGCAGTATCAGTAACATATCCCACATGAATACTAATTGCAATGTATCCAGATAATTAGTTTTATCCAAAAGGATTTGAAACTATAGAACCTTGTTTCTCAATCATCTTCTCCAAAAATGGAGTATTTGAGACTGATCTATGATTACTAAGGTTTTCTAGGTCAAGGGAGAATATTTTTTTTCCAAAAAAAAGTTCTTATAATTGCCTCTTTTAAGCAGATGGTAACAATATATTTCACATTTCATGATGCACTGATTACTTCCCTTAACCATGAGATTAATCCCAAATTGGTTAAATTTAATAACAAGTCAAAGAGGCATCTGCCCATATATCACTGGATATCCTCAAAAACTACACATCGAAAAGAGTTCCAAGAACAGGAGAAGCAGATGCCAAGGTTACTTCTTTATGACCTACCCAAATACTAAAATCCAATTTGAGGTCAATCCAATTTACTCAGTTGGCAAAAAATAATGAAAAATGCTGAAGAAGGTTTTGTTGTTCCAGTTTTCCTCTTCCAACAACTGGATGGAGGAAATACTTCATTGCTCTCAGCTCCCCAACAAGCTGATTTGATTCTATTAAAGGAAAACAATTATTAAAGAAATATAGCCTAGGAGCAATAAAATATCTGTTTTCTACCTAAGTAGTTCCAGGCAAGATTGAGACTGATAATTATGGCAACAAAATGGAGGTAAGAGGGTGTTGGGTGTGTGAAATGATGAGCATACTGCATTGCAAAACAAAACACAAATCAGTTTTAAAGGTAGTCACTACCGCTGCTCAAGCTAGTATAAAATAAGATGCAAGTGTCTGGGATGCAGTAAATTAGACTGGCTAGTGTCTTCTTGTATTTTTCTCCTTACCTTTACAGCCTTTCACCCATCTCACATTATTTTAGGTACTATCAGTCCACTATCATTGGTTATTCTCAGAGACTCTTCCCATCCTGCTTACAATCTTTTTAAACTGTTGCCTTCTGACAGAAGATACAGAACAATTAAAATTAGGACCACACATCTTCTGAATAGCTTTTATCCCAGAGCTATAATTGCACTCAACAATGAACTAAAGGGCCACCATCAGTGAGCTATTGGACAGCACTATATGGTCTGTTGTGTGGATGTTTGGGTGGTTTAGGGGCGGGGAATTTTTTGGTGGGTGGGGATCTGTTTGGGGATTGTTATGTGTGTTGGGGCTGGTCTCTGGGTGTTATGTGAATTTTGTAGTATGTGTAAACTGGGTATATACATACAATGACAATAAAGTAAAGTATTCACGGTGATTCAGAATAGCATTAGCAATAGCACTTAGACTTCTATACCACTTCACAGTGCTTTCCAGCCCTCTCTAAGCGATGTTTATACAGACCCAACAATCTGGGTCTTCATTTGGAAGGATGGAAGGATGAGTAAACCTTGAGCCAGTAAGGCTCAAACTGCTGGCAGCTGGCAGCCAACAGAAGCATTCTAATCACAGAGCCACCATGGCTCCTTCAGTATATATGGTATATGGCATATCTAACTAAAATTGAGGCACTAGAGGGCCTTTATAATTACATAATGTTGTGCCCACACTTTAGCTGTCCTTGAGATTCCTTATGCTGAGAGAAATAAATGTCCCTGAGACTTTGGAAACAGAGAAACAAAACAGTTTAGCAGATGACTGACGGGTAATTCCTAAATTTGGATTCCAAGATGAAATGCAAACTGGCAAGATATAAGTCAACTTACAACTTACTATACTATTGCATGATCATAATAATAATTCTAACAATAACCTTACAAATAATTTCATGAAGTTCTTCCTTAGATAATTAACACATGTGTGTGAGGGGGCGGGGGGGAAGAGGGGTAGATTTAACTTATTTCATCTTATTAATCAATGTTTATGGACACAATTGTTTATTAGTCCTCTTATTTTCCTTATAAATTTGTAAATAACTCATTTCTCAAAGATATTATGGTTCATTAGTTCTTATGGGTCATTGCTTTGTATATAACTGTTAATGAAGATCTAGCTAGATTTTGACTGCAACAATAAAAGTGCATAATAAGATATTTGGTTCAATGAAATAGCACCAGTCTCTAGGCACTGTGAAACCATTATTGGTATGCTATTAGAAAATACTATTAGAAAATAACCATTTTTAATGAATAACTTTGTTCAAATTCATTTCCGAAGAAATTGTCTGCCTTTTTGTTATAAAGATTAGCAGATGCTTTGTGAGTCTCTCAAAAAATCTCATAAACCCATAACATGTAATAATTAGTAAACTATATACTGTTTAGACTTTTCTTAAATCCTCATTATCTGAAATATTTAAACAAATCCTATATGTACAAAATTCACATATATAAGTTTTCCAGTAACTAGAGCAGACCAGAAATTTTGGGAAATCTGTGTCTACCTTGAAACTCCTTTTTATATACCCTTGGGGGGAAGGGATGGATGGATTGGGATACTATCCTGTGTTTTTTCAAAACACAATTACAGTTAGCTGGGAATACATTAAAGAACATAATGTATTAATCACCATAAATAGCATTCTGATTGCAGGAGAAGTAGTTAGCTTTAGAAAGTTCATATGTGTTGTTATTATTTGGGCTTTAAACATAATCAAACTAGTCTCTTTTGGCACTGAAGCTGTGTGAAAAATAAATGATAAAATTGTTTCAATTAAAAAAAGGAATTAAAAGGCCTGGTAATATGAAGACCTTTATAACAGAGAGTTGCATATCCAGTAGAGTCAGTGAATTATTTTTCTAGTACAATCAATTCATGCTGCAATGAATTTTACATTCATACAGATAGGCCCAGGTTTAAGAACAAAGACTGTGTAATTACTCACAGCTGTATAGTTTGTAGTTGCACTATGAAAAAAAAATTCTGGAAAAAGCTAGTTAATGAGACTGCATAAGTAAGCCAGATATAAAAAAATTGGATAAAATATTAGTGTAGATTTCTGGAAGGTATCATCTATGTATTTCTCAAATATTTAACTTTCTGAACTTAGGAGACCTTTTTTCCTGCAGCAAGCCTTCTCTAATTAAAGAATGTAACCCCTATGACAACTGACTATTGACATCTTTTTGTGAAAAGTTGCCTGAAGTTCAAATTTCATTCTCTGATAGAAGCAACTCTTTTTTTTCCATGAATGGATTTTAGTTGAATGCTGAACATAAAGTTGAAAACGTTTGCATTAGCTGCATGCCACAGGGATTTGAACTGACTGTAGACCTTTAACAAGGTACCAGTGTTCTGACTAAAATAGAAAGCTTCCCTTTTCCATATAATACCCTGAAAAATGGGGTGATTGTGTGACAAGAAGTCAAACTGGAGTACAAGGTCTTTCTAACTTTACTTGCTCATATTAGGAACTCTTACAAAAATGTTAGAAATTCGACTGAAAGACTTTCCCTATCATTTTATTCTTACATTGGAGTAATACTGTACCAGCACAAATTGGCACTACTTGTCTATAAGCACAGGGGAGATAATTTTAAATGTGAAAGATCTACGTTTCAAATTCAGGAGAGGGTTGTTTTTTGGGGGGGAGGGAGGGGAGACACACAAGAAAGAACATGGAGACCCAGCATTTATTTTAGTGGTTTCGGAGGGGTGAAGAGATTTTGATGGTAGAGGGCTGTGCATGTCTCGTCACCAATTTTTCTTTGAACAATACAGTCCATCACAATATCATCATGAACTGTATGAACTGTATCCTGATAGGAAAACCTTTATGCTGTAGGAATATGGAGGTTAGGATGCCAAGCTGTTTCCTGTCCACTTCTCCGTTTCTTGCTTGTAGATATCAAGCCATATTGCCATTCTGTTCTTTTCTGCTTCTCTCTGCCAGGGGAGGAAACAGAATAACATTCTCTCAAAACAAAGAGGGAACGTTTGCACATTAAGAATATGATCATTGACGATATCTGCCTCACCATTTCCATGTACATACAGGTGTATAAGCATTTGTGAGAAAATAGGTCAGTCTACTGAACTACTGAATAACAGTCCTCCATACATCTTCGGCATTTTTAGTCATGCCGGCCACATGACTATGAAGACATCTTCCAACAGTGCTGGCTCTTCGGCTTTGAAACAAAGATGAACACTGCCCCCTAGACTTGGGAACAACTAGCACATATGTACGAGGGGAACTTTTACCTTTACCTTACTGAATTACTAGAAGATTAAATATCTTGTAATAAACTGTGCGGTAGAAATAGAAGAAGATGCTCTGAGCTACTTTGGGCTCATTTTTTTCTGCAGATTTAGTCAGATGTTGAATATTTGGAGCAACTAACCTAAACAATGTCATTCTTGTTCCTGACAAAATGAGCAAAGAACATCACAGTAAAAAAACATAGGTTTTTTTATATGCAAAAGGACAACTTTTTCTGACTAAAATGTGTTCCCTATCTTGCAATATTTTTTCAGAAATTCTATCCTGAACTTCTCCCCCCTGCCTCCATGAACAAAAACCAAATTTCCTTCTCTAATCAGCCCTATGGACTGGGTACCACAGGAACACTGTTGAACAAACAGGAGCTGCTGCTGCTTTACTCACATTTCTCCCTCATCTCTTCAACGCACGTACATATTCACAGGGTATGGTCCATTTAAAGCTCATGTGTACAAGAGCAGGTAGATTAGCAAGGAGAGGTCTTTATTTGGAACAGCTGTATAATTGGACAGAATGCTGTCTCACAGAACCAATTTCTTTTTTCTTTGGATTGAACTGATTAAAGGACAGTCTTGATGTTGTCACATACCTAGTAGAGTCAAGATGGTCAAGGGCAATAGTTATTCCACAATAGAAATACCTTCCCAGGTTTCAAAGGCTTGACTTCCATTTCCCATACTATTAAGAGTCTATATCTGCTGCAGACATTACTTTCTGCTTGAGTCTGCGCTCTAATAATGAAGGACTTGAACATATGATTCCATGACAAGCTGAATGTAGTATTCTGTCTGGCTCAATCAGGGGATCTGAAAACAAAGGAGTCTTGTGTGACTCCTTTTGTCATAAACAATCAGTCCTTGGGCAGTTCTAAATTAAGAGCTGTACAAATCTCTGCAAGGCTGGAGTACAAGTTAAACTGATTTGACCTGGATGCTGGATGCTTTCCTGAATGAGTTTGGGGAATTCTTTACATTGTGTCTTAGCAAGGTCCTGCCTGATTTACAGAATGCAGAGACTACCAGGATGATTGACACTTGATTCTAAGTACCCATTTCCTTCTTATAGACTCAGGCCTTTGGTTTAATGAGTATTTGTGAAAAGCTCTGAAAGGAACTTTTTGAAAAGAGTGAATGGTTAACCAAATGATAAATAAGATTTAATTTAACAAAGGTATCACATTTGAAAAATCAATAGTTTGGGGGTGGAAAAATACTGGAGCTGGGAAAAGTAGAGGACAGTTGAAAGTGTGCTTTAAAAAATCCCATGTAAGAACAATCAAGAATATTTAGATATTTCTTCCATTTTCTTCAGGCTAAAGAATACACATTGTTGGAAATTGGGTTAGCCTTCATGTTCTCTGCATTTAAACATCTACATAGGCATACCTCTTTCACAAGTCTTTTAATTTCTAAATTATTTTAGTATTAATTTTAATATTAGGTTTATTCTTTTAATTTGTATATCTGTTAGGAAGGTTATCAACCTAACAAAAATAACCTTTATTCAATTAATTTATTTTTATAATAAGCAATCTGTAAGTTATTTAAACATATTAGAAAGGCAGCTTTTCTTCTAAAAATACATTAATCTGCTCATAATTGGGCTAAAACCCAAACAGGCTTGGGTTGGATTGATTTGGTTCTTGACTCTGAATTTCTAAATCAAATTATCAAACATTGGACTCAATTTTTATCTGTCTTACAACTACCCACTGCTCCTGGCATCTCCATTTTTCATGCTGGAAAGGCTGCTGCAAAGGAACACAGTTGAAAATTACAGTTGCAATTGCAATGGGAGGAGAGAGAAAAAGCATAGAGGAAGCTAACACAAAAGTGGAAAGAGCTATTATTTTGTCCTTACATTCATTCACACAATGTAATCTCCTTGAAATGGAAGCAAAGAATTAACAGCTGGGAAAGAGACAGTAATAAAATCCTAGCTCTCCATATGGAACAGAGATGCACAACTTGAGGTCTCCAAATGCTTCAGTGTACTTTCCAAGTCTTCTTCAAAAAGTTCCACCCAACATATTAGAATGGAGAAATAATTAAATGGATGCAACTTATTGTGATAATGGTAATTACCGTATATACTCGAGTATAGGCCGACCCGAATATAAGCCGAGGCACCTAATTTTACCACAAAAAACTGGAAAAGTTATTGACTCGAGTATAAGCCTAGGGTGGGAAATGCAGCAGCTACCGGTAAATTTCAAAAATAAAAATAGATACCAATAATGTTTTTGAATATTTATTTCAAAGAAAAACAGTAAACTAGCAGTGTATTCAATGAAATACTTCACTCACCTCATGATGCTGATGTCCCGCTGTGATGATGATGTCCCGTGCAGCCGCGGGAGCGATGTCCCGTTTCCTATGACACACGGCACAGTGATTCCTATCATTGGATCACTGTACCAGAGGAGGTGGGACATCGCTATGTGGCTGCTTGCCATAACAAGGAGGAGGTGGGACATCATTGCAGAGCGGCAGGAGGGGGAGGAAGGGGAATCGTAAGACAGCCCTGCATTACATTAGAACGTGAGGAGGGGGGATGGTGCGGTGCGCGCTGAGTGGCAAACTGACACAGAGGGAGGGGAAACTCACAGGGGCACTGGGCCATTCACGAGTGTCACCCAGCGGCATGGCCCCGCCCCTTTTTCGCCTCCATTTCGGGCAAATTTTTCACTGACTCGAGTATAAGCCGAGGCGGCTTTTTTCAGCCCAAAAAGTGGGCTGAAAAACTAGGCTTATACTCGAGTATATACAGTAAGCTGGCATAGTTTAAAATACACTTAAATTAAACACAACTGAATTTTGTTCTACTCAAATCACCTGTTCGTTCTTTTCCTATGATTTTTTTGGAATAAAACCTCTTGCTTACTTCATAAGAGTCAAGTATGCTGCTTGGTCTGAAGAAAGGATATATCCTGTGAATTGCAGGTAGAACGTTGAGACTCCAAGCTCGAGACGCAACCAATACAATGTAGAAAGTTTACCAAATTCAGTGTCATTAGGCTGGCAAACATATGTAATTGACAGAGACAGATCTACTGAGCCTTTTCTATATTACATTTGCTTGTGTAATGAAGGATGTTGCACTGCCAGCTGATGTGCTCAAATAGTTTGACTCCAGAGAAATCATGTAGAAGAGATGCTGCACAGGCAGGAGAGAAATAAAATGACACATGGGATTATCCATCCCTCACCGTTAATCATGAAAAAGTCTATATATTATCCTTGGTCATTTCTAAGATGTCAGCTTATTTGTGGAATATTTGACTTTCTCTTGGATTTGGGGTTTGAAAGCCACTGAGCCATTAAAAGCCTAAACAATTGCACTGAATAGGCTCACTATAAATCTCATTTTTGCACTAGATTAGGGAAACCAAAAGTATTCCCATTGGCAATGAACTTCGTGTACTTTGGTCTACAAAATCACAAAGTCATTGCAGGAGGAAACCAAATGATAACAAATAGCAAATTGGCATTTATAAACAAAGCATTACAGAAATGAAGATTATATCTCCGGCCTTTTTAATAGATTGAAATGTGTGTACATGCATAAGTGTGTGTGTGTGTGGGGGGCAGGTTCACATTCTAAAACTGTGTGTCATTTTCAGGTCCTTAAATAAGTCTCTGAAATTATAACCTCCCCAAAGAACAATGATCCATTCCTAGCAATGCAAAAATGTCATTCTACCATATGAGAAACCTTTATAAACATTTCTTCTAATTTATTTTTAATTGGGTTAACATATTTTTAATCTGTAGAATATTCTTCATCTCAATGGTGACAAGGGCACAGCATTAGTTCAAGCCATGCATTTTTATTTCATTTTTCCTGACCTGATCTCGAGCTTGTCAAAGGGACGCAGTTCTAGCGCTGAAAGAAAAGGCACATTAATTTCAATGAGAGCATTTGGTTTGACAAATGATTCAATTCATTATCAATCTTATATGATTCTCCCTCTTCTGTGTTTATTGAGAAATTCTGTACTATATTTGGCTGGACATGTTAAAATTCTTTACACAGTCAGAAAAGAATAATGCTCAATAAAATAGAATGAATTATTTGTACCATCTGTCTTCCTCTTATTTTCCATTCACTTTACCAATCTTCAGTTTCATCATCAAAAGGACAAATATGCTAATAACTTGATGATGTGGCATTGCTGGACTTCTATGTATCACAATCATATTCATAGGTATACACAATCCATATAGACTGACCATTTTCTTTTGCCTTCTCTAGTAGTAGAGAAAATTCAGTACAAAATTAAAACACTTTTGGATATTTGGCCCATATGACTCTTATTTTAAGGCAAAATGCCCTGAGCTATTAGGCACAATAAAGCAATACAGATTACTTTTAAGCGTGAGTTTGTGTTTATGTTTGCATCAGTGGTGGGATTCAAATTTTGTAACTACTGGTTCTGTGGATGTGGCTTGGTGGGCATGGCATGGCTTGGTGGGTGTGGCTTGGTGGGTATGGCAGGGGAACGATACTGTAAAATCTCCATTCCTTCCCCACTCCAGTGGAAGGTTATTGCAAAATCCCCATTTCCTACCAATCAGTTGGGATTCGGGAGGCAGAAAATAGATGGGGCAGGACCAGTCAGAGGTGGCATTTACTGGTTCTCCAAACTACTCAAAATTTCTGCTACCAGTTCTCCAGAACTCGTCAGAACCTGCTGAATACCTCTGGTTTGCATGTATAGTGAAACTGAGGCTGTTAGGTTACATTATTATTATGTGGTTAATCTTTGGTGATATCACAGCCTTTGGGGCTGGTTGGTAGCTCAACAGCTTGAGTCCTAACCAAGGACCTAGCAATTGATAAGGTAACGTTGAAAGATATAATCTGTTCCAAGTAGGGTGGTTTTTTTAGAGTCAGAATGTTCAAGTCCAATAAATTTAGAATTTCAAAATAGTGAGGTAACACTTTAGGTATTGCTCCAATTACAATCCAATTTAGGTATTGCTCCAATTACAATCGGGACAACACTCAATTTCTTTTTCCACAGTCACTCAACTTCACTTTGCAAGTACCGGTACTTTGTGATTTTTTTCTTGCTGCTTATCTTCAATTTGCGCATCACCAGGTAATGCAATCTCAATGAACCATACTATTATTATACAATTGTATCACAGCGGCCAGTTGTTTCGCCGGATTTGGCATTGGTTACTAGTCGGGCCCCACCCAGGGGCCTAGGACGTCATAACGTATTTTCGTAATATGCGTGCAGTTCCAAGCAGTGCGGCTTTTTGCATTTGACTGATGGTGATTTTGTCAATTTTTAACTGTTTTAAATGTAATTCCAGTGCTTTTGGAATAGCACCCAGTGTGCCAATTACCACTGGAATTATCACTGCTGGTTTGTGCCATAGTTGTTGAATTTCAATTTTTAAGTCCTGGTATTTTGCGATTTTTTCATGTTCCTTCTCAGCGACCCTGCTATCACCTGGTATTGCAATGTCTATGATTGTGACCTTATTTTTCTCAACCAGTGTGATGTCTGGTGTATTATGCGCCAGTATTTTGTCTGTTTGTATGCGAAAATCCCACAAGATCTTGACCATCTGATTTTCGGTGACTTTTTCAGGCTGATGTTCCCACCAGTTTGTTGCTGTTTTAATATTAAAGTTTTTGCACAAATTCCAATGGATCATTGGTGCTACTGAATTGTGCCGCAATTTATAATCAGTCTGTGCGATTTTTTTTACAGCAGCTGAGTATGTGATCAACAGTTTCATCAGCTTCTTTGCAAAGTCTGCATTTGGCATCATCAGAAGATTTTTCAATTTTGGCCTTAATGGCATTTGTGCGGATAGCTTGTTCTTGCGCAGCCAGGATTAGTGACTCTGTTTCTTTCTTTAATGTACCTGTTCTTAACCATAACCAAGTTTGTTCACTGTCCACTTTATCTTTTATTTTTTCCAGAAATTGGCCATGCAGTGCTTTGTTCTGCCAACTCTCCATTCTTGATTTTATCACATGTTTTCTGTATTCTTGTTTCGTCTGTTGGGCCTTCAGTAGTTTTTTGTTCTTTACTTCAATTAATAGATGTTCTTGACTTTCTTTTAAATAATCAGCCAGTGCATGTTTTTCTTCTTCAGCTATTTGCTTCACTTGTAATAATCCTCTGCCACCTAATTTTCGGGGCAGGTACAGTCTATCAGTATCACCACGTGGAGGTAAACTATAGTGCATTGTCATTAGTTTCCTGGTTTTTCGGTCCAAAATGTCCAAATCAGCTTGTGTCCAATTAACTATACCAGCTGTGTATCTTATAACTGGTATTGCCGAGGTATTTATGGCCTTGATTGTATTTCCACCATTCAATTTAGATTTCAAAATTTTCCTAACTCTGTTGGTGTACTCTCGCCTGACAATATTATCGCTTGATATTATCCACCTGAAGAATGCCTAAGTATTTGTAGGCTTCATTTTTGTTGCATTTAATTAGTTGGCCATTGGGCATTTCAATTCCCTCACATGCAGTGATTTTGCCTCTTTTTATGGATACACTGGCACATTTTTCCATGCCAAACTGCATTGAAATATCGGTGCTGAATACTCGGACTGTGTTTGTCAGTGATTGGATTTCTATTTCTGACTTTCGAATGTACTTGGCTGAAGTTAATTCCTTGACTTTATTATGCATTAAGTCAGAGGCCTCTAAAATCCCCAAGTACTTGTAGCCTTCTTCTGGTTTTACTGCCTTTATCATTTCTTCATTCTCAAGTTCTATTCCATCATCTTCTATGACCTTGCCTGCTTTGGTTGCCATTGTTGCACATTTGTCAATTCCAAATTGCATACCAATGTCTTGCCTGAATTCTTTTGTGTTTTCAATTAATAAATTCAGTTCAGCTTTTGTCTTACTGAACAGCTTCAAATATTCCATATACACCAAGTGTGAAATTTTCAGTCCTTTCTTTGCAAGTTCGTATCCATAGTTCATCTTCTTCAAAATGATTGTGAGTGGTAGTATTCAGAGTATAAAAAAGTAGGGGTGAAAGGGAATCACCCTGGAAAATGCCTTGTTTAATTTCAACTTCACCCAATACTTCTTCATTAGCTATAAGCTTCGTTTTCCAGAGGTTCATTGAAGTTTCCATGAATTTTTATGTTTCTGCTGATGCCAAATATTTTCAGGCATTTCTTGATCCAGCTATGGGGAACTGAATCAAGTGCTTTCTTATAGTCTATCCAAGCCATGAACAGGTTGGTTCGTCTTTTCTTTGAATTCTTTAGGATTAGTTTGTTGATCAGCAGTTGGTCCTTTGTTCCTCTTGAATTTTTGCAGCATCCTTTCTGTTCTACAGGAAGCAAGTTTTTTCTTTCCAAATATCCATACGTTTGGTTTGCAATGATACCAATAAGGACCTTGTATGTTGTTGGCAAATAGGTGATTGGCCTATAGTTTCCAGGATCCTTTCCTTTTTCTTTATCTTTTTGGATCAAAAATGTCCTTCCAGTTGTCAACCATTCATCATTTTCAGGTGTTTTTAAAATCTGGTTCATTTGGGCTGCCAATCTTTTGTGCACACTTGTAAGTGTCTTTAACCAGAAGCCATGTAACTCATCTGGTCCAGGTGCACCCCAGTTCTTCACTTTTCTTGACTGTCTTTGCACCATTTCTTTTGTTATTTTCATATCTTCTATTTTATGCACTTTAATAGAATCCTCAATCTGTTTGATCCATTTTGCATTTCTGTTGTGCTTCTTGTTGTTTTCCCATAAATTCTTCCAGAATTTCAGAGCTTTCTCTTTATCAGGATTTTCATTTGTTGTTACTCCATCTCCACTTTCTAAGCTCTTATAAAACTGGTGCTGATTTGCTCTGAACTGTGAGTTTTCCTTGAATTGAGTTACTTGGTTTTCATATCTTTTAATCTTTTCAGCAACAGCAACAACCGTCTGCTTCAGCTCTTCAATTACTATTGCAATCTCTTTATTCTCCAAATTGTATCTTGCTTCCAGGCTGCTTTTGACCTGTTTGTTCTTTAGCTGACTTTGCCTTAGGTTCTTCAAGTTGCTCAAGTCTCCACAAAACTTTTTTATCTTCAATTCCAACCGAATTTTCCATTTAGGCTTCCTCTTCTTTCCTCTTTGGTTCTTTTGTATTTTCAAACCCAATTATTTGTTGGTTATAAGGGCTGCTGCATAAATCAGCTGGTTTGTTTCAGCTAATGTAGTGGTTTGAATGGTTTGCACAGCCTCATTGACCTTTTTTAGTACATTTCTCAATTCTTTCCGGTTCACTTGGTTCAGCTTTGGCAAACGTGTTCTTTCAGCATCTTTCTTTTGCTGCTTTATTTTCTCAGCTAATTGAGCAATATCTGTTGGTGTTTGTTCTTCAGTGCTTCCTTGTTCTTTATCTTCATCCATTTCAGCATCCTCTTCCTCCCTTTCTTTGTAAGTTTGCTTTTGAGTCTGCAAATCATTCTTGATGTTACTCTTCTTTGTTGGTATACTCAGACCATTAGTTGCTTTCTCGTCGATTCCTATTAATTCTGCTGTAGTGAAAAATTTGTGTCTTAGAATTACACATCGTTGGTCCATTAGTCTTTGTTCACTGATATCACAGTCCATGTGGGTCACCTTCCAAATCTGATACATTGTTTTTGAAATCCATGTTTTGCTGGCTCAGACTGATAATAAGCTTTCATAATAGAGGTGTTTTTTCCCCTAGTCCAGATTTTTCTCTTTTTCACTTTTTCTTCCAGTAGCTTGTCAGCTTCATGCCCTGGTTGCCTAGCAGAAGGAGCTGAGCCCTGTAGCTCCTTTTGCGCAGAATGCCCAGGAGCCATAGCATCAAATGGAACTATTATTATTATTATACAATTGTATCACAGCGGCCAGTTGTTTCGCCGGATTTGGCATTGGTTACTAGTCGGGCCCCACCCAGGGGCCTAGGACGTCGTAACGTATTATTAACGTATTATTATTATTATTATTATTATTATTATTATTATTATTATTATGTTAATTTTTGGTGAGATTCACAGCCTTTGGGGCTCGTTGGTAACTCAACAGCTCAAGTCCTAACCAAGGACCTAGGAACTGTTAAGGTAACGTCGGAGGATATAAGTTGTTCCAAGTAGTGTGGTTTTTTTGTAGAGTCAGAGTGGTCAAGTCAGGTAAATAATAATAATAATAATAATAATAATAATAATAATAATAATAATAATAATAATTATTATTATTATTATTATTATTATTATACAATTGTATCACAGCGGCCAGTTGTTTCACCGGATTTGGCATTGGTTACTAGTCAGGCCCCACCCAGGGGCCTAGGACGTCGTAACGTATTTTCGTAATATGCGTGCAGATCCAAGCAGTGCGGCTTTTTGCATTTGACTGATGGTGATTTTGTCAATTTTTAACTGTTTTAAATGTAATTCCAGTGCTTTTGGAATAGCACCCAGTGTGCCAATTACCACTGGAATTACCACTGCTGGTTTGTGCCATAGTCGTTGAATTTCAATTTTTAAGTCCTGGTATCTTGCGATTTTTTCATGTTCCTTCTCGGCGACCCTGCTATCACCTGGTATTGCAATATCTATGATTGTAACCTTGTTTTTCTCAACCAGTGTGATGTCTGGTGTATTATGCGCCAGTATTTTGTTGGTTTGTATACGGAAATCCCACAAGATCTTGACCATCTGATTTTCGGTGACTTTTTCAGGCTGATGTTCCCACCAGTTTGTTGCTGTTTTAATATTAAAATTTTTGCACAAATTCCAATGGATCATTTGCGCTACCGAATTGTGCCGCAATTTATAATCACTCTGCGCGATTTTTTTACAGCAGCTGAGTATGTGATCAACAGTTTCATCAGCTTCTTTGCAAAGTCTGCATTTGGCATCATCAGAGGATTTTTCGATTTTGGCCTTAATGGCATTTGTGCGGATAGCTTGTTCTTGCGCAGCCAGGATTAGTGACTCTGTTTCTTTCTTTAATGTACCTGTTCTTAACCATAACCAAGTTTGTTCACTGTCCACTTTATCTTTTATTTTTTCCAGAAATTGGCCATGCAGTGCTTTGTTCTGCCAACTCTCCATTCTTGATTTTATCACATGTTTTCTGTATTCTTGTTTCGTCTGTTGGACCTTCAGTAGATTTTTGTTCTTTACTTCGATTAATAGATGTTCTTGACTTTCTTTTAAATAATCAGCCAGTGCATGTTTTTCTTCTTCAACTGTTTGCTTCACTTGTAATAATCCTCTGCCACCTGATTTTCGGGGCAGGTACAGTCTATCAGTATCACCACGTGGATGTAAACTGTAGTGCATTGTCATTAGTTTCCTGGTTTTTCGGTCCAAAAGGTCCAAATCAGCTTGTGTCCAGTTAACTATACCAGCTGTGTATCTTATAACTGGTATTGCCCGGGTATTTATGGCCTTGATTGTATTTCCACCATTCAATTTAGATTTCAAAATTTTCCTAACTCTGTTGGTGTACTCTCACCTGACAACAGTTTTTACTTCTCCATGCTTGATGTTATCCAACTGCAGAATGCCTAAGTATTTGTAGGCTTCATTTTCTTTGCATTTAATTAATTGGCCATTGGGCGTTTCAATTCCCTCACATGCAGTGATTTTGCCCCTTTTTATGGATACAGTGGCGCATTTTTCCATGCCAAACTGCATTGAAATATCGGTGCTGAATACTCGGACTGTGTTTGTCAATGATTCGATTTCTGTTTCTGACTTTCCATAGAGTTTCAAATCATCCATATATAGTAAATGCGAAATTTTTTCAGCTTCTTTGGCTGTTTGGTAGCCTAATTTCATTTTTTTTAAGATTACTGATAGTGGGATCATTGCGATGATGAAGAGAAGAGGTGAAAGTGAATCACCCTGGAAAATTCCTCGCTTGATATTAACCATTCCGTAGATCTCATTCCCTACTGCCAACTCAGTTCTCCATTGTTTCATCGCCTTTTCAGTAAAGGATGTAATATTTTTGCTAATGCCAGTTGTTTCTAAGCATTTTATGATCCAACTATGTGGCAGTGAGTCAAATGCCTTTTTGTAATCAATCCAGACCATATTCAAGTTCGTTTTTCTGTTCTTACAATTTTCTAATATCATTTTATCAATTAGGAGCTGATCTTTTGTGCCCCTGCTCCTTCTTTTGTTGCCTTTTTGCTCTACTGGCAAGATGTTGCTTGTTTCCAAATAATCCATCATGTTATCTGCAATAATGCCTGTGAGTAATTTGAAGGTTGTTGGCAAGCATGTTATTGGTCTGTAGTTTTCAGGTGTTGTTCCTTTAGTTGCATCTTTCTGAATCAAGTATGTTTTTCCAGTTGTCAACCATTCATCAATTTGGCCCTTTTGTAAAATTTCATTCAGTTGCCTGGCCAATATTGCATGTAAACTGGTCAGATATTTGAGCCAGAAACCATGTAATTGGTCCTTTCCAGGTGATGTCCAATTCTTTACCTTTTTAACTCGATTTTTGACCATCTCAGTTGTTATTTCTAATACTTGCATTTGTTTGTTGCCAATGCTTTTCTCAAAGTCATGTATCCACTTTGCTTCCTTGTTGTAGTCCTTTGCATTTTCCCACAATTCTTTCCAGAATTCAACTGTGGCCTGTTTTTCTGGTTTTTCACTTTTGGTGTCACCATTCACATTAAGACTTTGATAAAAACGCCGTTGGTCTGATCGAAATTGCTGATTTTGTTTATATTGGATGATTTGTGCCTCATATCTTTCAATTTTTCTAGCTTATTATTATTATTATTATTATTATTATTATTATTATTATTATGTTGTTGTTGTTGTTGTTACTACTACTACTACTACTACTACTACTACTACTACTACTACTACTTAAGCTCAACTGTATTGGGACTTGATTCTGATTAAAGAGGAATAGGATTTCAGATACAAAGTTCATCTGCCTATCTTTAGCAAAGCAAATTCTCAGTCTGAGTATGATCTTGAATGTTATTTAAACTTCAATTTTCTTTCTGAGATAGCAGTTCAGCAAATATTGTCCTAAGACAATCAAGCATAATACATTTTAAAAAGACAAGAGTCCAATTGATGACACTGAATGGAGAGAGAAATTAGTATTCAACATCAGAGTAAACAGTTATCCCACAGGAGCTTTACAAAAGAGGCAATGAAGATGAAGATTAATCATGCAGGGAAAGAAATATCTGCCAATGATTGTGCCTTAATTATATGTAAACAGGTCATCCTTAAGTCATCATCACAGATTGCAGTCACTAACTTTTCCAAATTACAATCATTGTTTAAAAATAAATGGTGCATATATAGTGTGTTTGCAACAAATAAGAGATTATTTAAATCCTGTTTGCTGGTGCAGACCAGTATTCTAGCCAATATTTTATTTGCATCTTAGTAAAAAAAAATCTTTAGCTTTAATGGTCATAAATCTTGGCCTTTGGAGCAAACATCACTCCCCTTCTGATTTAAGAAAAAAATTATAATATGTGGAAATCATGGTACTCTCTTGATATATTCTTAGAAGCTCACCAGGTGTTGCCAGCTTTGTAGTAATCTAAAGCTCTTGCTCTAAGTAGGATTCTATGAATTAACCTCTATAGTTTATTCACAGGCTGATTAATCAGATAATTTAAAACTTCACTTGCATAGCAATAGCAAATTATTACAGTTTGAAATCATTTAGAAGAAGAAAATTATGAAGGCTGAAGAGGTAGGGAAAGACTAAAACAAATCTCATGGAGAACTCCTGCGGCTCAATATTTTGCTAGTTTGGATACATTTCTTTTTCAATTGTTTTCCTTTAATTAGGATATAAATGCTAGTAATTGGAAAACATTTGAACAGACTGTGAAACTATGGAATCTGGAGTTTCTGAGTCATTTGTTTGCAACCTGCTTCAGCAACAGAGAAAAATCGAATATTTTCCAGTCTTCCTTCCAATTGATTTATTCTATTTAACTTTATAGGAAATTGATATCTTAAGAATTTCTTATTAATTACAGACATCTGTAAAGGAACAATTATAAAGCAAAATTTTATATGCTACTGTCACACTGAGAAAGTAAAGGCAACTCCCATTATGTAATTCTTGTTTTCTAATTTTCAGGATGGGCACGTACAACTATCTACATAATAAAAAGCATATAACATCTGAAAGCATCATTTACCATTGAATTTGGGGTTTATCTTGATATTTTTACAGCATATAATTAGAAAACAATGCTATAGCATTGGTAGTGCACAAAAACATCTGACCTAAATATAGTTTGTTCTAAGTTGCCACTGTGTGCAAAATCCCCCATATACATATGTATAGAATGTGGAGACTTCATATTACATTGCCTAGAGTATTGGGAAAGAATTTAGTTTAGTTTTTAAGCAAATTTTATTAATGTACCTTTCTCTGAACCTTGATGTGAACTGAAGCACAATTATAGTTCTATATTTACACCTCTACTGAAATGCCTTTGATATAATTGTTACAGAATGTGAAGAAAAAGTGGAGAAAATTATTGAGGATGGGAAGTGGATGAGGAGGGCTAGGGAGAGGATGAGGAGGAAGAGGAGGAGGAGGAGGAAGAGGAGGAGGAGGAGGAGGAGGAGGAGGAATAACAACAACAACTAGATATCTCACTGAACACAATAATAATATGGCTGAAGTTTAGATAGTTTGTGTGTGTGTGTGTGTGTGTGTGTGTGTGTGTGTGTGTGTGTGTGTATATATATATATATATATATATATATATATATATATATATATATATATATATATATATATATATATATATATATGTTTTTTATTTGTGCTGATAAATAAATAAAGGTAAATAAATGTAAAAAAATCTAATAGATACCTTTCACCCTGGCTTTGCTGATAAACGGATAAGAGCCTGTGGCCTAATGGCTAGATCTCTGCCTAGTATGCCTAGTGTGCAATATAGCCCAGGTTCAAATCCCAGTAAGGGTATGGCTAGCTGATGAGAGCTAAATAGCTTGAAATAGATCTATACTAGTCTCCCTTTATTTATTTATCAGCACAAATAAAAAAACACAAATATAACAAAGGCAACAGTAAAAATATTGGGTTTCTGTCGTGATGGACTCTTGTGACGAGCCGAAGGACAGATGATGGAAGCAGTTAGCTTCCTCCCATAATTGGGGCTTACCAGGGGTTGTAAAAAAATCTAATATATATATATGATAAAGGCAAGAGCCTGGAAAAAATCTAAAGGTACTGTAACTTTAAATGAATCCAACAGAAGATAAGCTGGCTTGAAATTTTCACTGATGACTCAAGCAAAAAATGATGAGAATGAAAGTCGTCATGTCCAACATGGATTTTTACTTGCTTTTTTATGAAATGTAGGGTAGTAATAATGCCCCATGTAAACTTAGCTGATTGTTAGAATAAGAATTAAACTAGTCTTCTTAATGTATAAACAATGTTAAATTACCATTACATAAGCAATGGGACACAGAAGAAGGGTAGGCAGCTCTCGATTCACGTGCCATATATGTCATAAGTTTAATTTTTCTGGCTTTCAGCATCATCTCGCTACATATTGCTTACATTTTAAAATAGCTACCTTAATTCTGAAGAACATATTCCTTTTTTGTAACCCCTCTCAAAAAAACTCTCCAAATGTTATCTTTTAGTTGATGTTATTCTCCCATACTGATGCTTTTGACATGAAACATGTGACCCCTGCCAAATAAAATAGTCTCTTCATGAATCCGGAAGCTTCACATTTCTTAGGATGGTAAGGTTAAGCCATTTTTACTATGTACTATACAGTCAATTGCATATTAGTTTTTCTTGTTCTTGATTTCTTATGGTTCTGCTTAATTTGCCTTTTCAGGAAAAGTGAAGACAAAGTGGAAGTGTGTGCCGAGAAGAGAATTTAAAGAAGCAGCAAGAAGCAGTTTAGAAATAATTCCAATGGATTTTCATTCACAAGACTACTACAAAATTCACACTTTCATAAAAGGGCAGGCAGATAGTAAGTGAGCTCCTACAGGACAAAACTTGGTTTATGTCATCCTACCTTGTGCCTTGTCCACAGGTGGCATCCTGGTCATTGAAGTTGTGATGTCACCTCCATATTTGTTCAGGGAAGCAAAATCATTACTCCTCTTCTCCTGTTAAACATTAGGCAGGGCAAGTAATCTAAGTTTCTTTTTTCTCCTTTAAAGAGAGAGAGGAAACTTTTGGGATGAAAATCTGTATGAGAGCACGCAGTTAGTGTGCCCTCAAAAGGGCTACTTATAAATGGAGTTCACCAGTACTCAACAAATAAAAAAAAATCTCTCTCCAGCTCTAATGGACCAGCTTTTTAAAATCTTTGCACAATCTTTGTGGCAGCTAAAGGCATTTTTATACTTCCTTCTTTCCTTTTTAAAAAGAAATTTTGGAAAGCAACTGAGTGCCAGGGGTGGGAGGATATAGTTTTATCACCTTTTAACCTATTTCTTTCTATTAATATTATCAGATAATGAAAAGAGTATGTGTATATATATATCTTCTTTTTCACCAAGGGAGGATACCTAAATAAACCATGTCACACATAAAATGGTATCACACTGACAGAATAAATTCATCTTGAGAGGCATGAAATACTTTTGATTTGTTTGATGCTATTCTGGACTGGCCATTAATTGGGCAAGCACTGCAATTACACAGACAGAGGAGCAACATCAAACATTAACAAGAACTAAACAGGATCTCCCTGCAGACAGCTTCTGCTGAATTTCACCTGCTGTGAAGAAATATTGAAGAGTGCTGAAGTGTGCAACTATTTCAAAGCCAAGTTGCTCCACATTGTGAGATCTCAACAGCTTCACATGCAACATTGCAGCCATTAGCTGCAAACTGCACTATGTTAAAACAAGATGAAAGTTTAAAGAATGGTGATGGCTCTTTGTTGGTTTGACTATTTGTTAAAAAATCATTGAGCAGCTTTTCCTTTATTATCAATACTTTAAAACATTATTTTAATTTTTGGTGACATTTGGAGTTCAATCCAAATGAAGCCCAACCTATTCTGTAATACTGTATTATTACTGTTCATTTGATTTTGCCTGCTGACCCATCTCAAGTAGGATGAAGCAGCCCGCCTCTGGCATTTTCATTCATTCTCATGAAGAACACAGCCTCACAAATGGTGCCCTTTAAATTACATTTTACCTGCTGTGAAGACCAGGGTATTTTCCCAATGAAATATGTTTTCATTTGGAAGTTGTCAGCTTCTCAAAAATGAAATTAGTAGGTATTGTTCCCTAGGAAATCCATATGTAGTACTTCCCATCAGTAAAAGCAATGGTGTGTGTGTGTGTGTGTGTGTGTAATGAGAGTAATGGAACAGTTTGGCCCAAATAAACCCAGACTTACTGAAAAGACCTGAGAGTTGAATATATGCTGAAAAACATTAGATATTCTTTGTAATTATTTGCAGTTCTCAACAAAATCAGTGTTCAGGATTATTTATTTTTAAAAAGTTCACAAAACTTCAGCTTAATTCTTTATAATACCTTTTACGGGTACTCTGAAATTTTCATGATTGTCTTTGAAAAAGGAAAGAGAATTCTTCACCTTGAAATGGGTTATTTTAGATTATGTTGCACCATCAGGAAGTTCACTAAATATTCTTAAGCAGGTAAACAGTGATTTATTTGGACTATAGTTAATTCTTTGACATGTTGTGAAATAAATCAATAACACAAATAATACTCAGTTATGAATTTCTTACATTGGCTGGACAAATGATGCTGCTGAAATGCTTATTCGAAACCTAAAAGCTGGGAAGAGCTGGATGTGGAAGACCAGACTGTAATTCAACCCTGGAAAAACCACATGGCTTTGGGGTTTTGGACCACACAGATATGGAGATTTCTCATCTTTTTCAGTGAGGTAGGACTCATCCCAGATAGATTTGGTGTGCAACTTGAGAATCCTCCTGAACTCACAACTCTTTGAAAAATCAGATGGCAGCTGTGGTTATGGAGGCTTTTGCCCAAATCCACTTAAGGTACCAATTGCACATGTTCCTGGACTATGGGACTCTACTATGCTCATTCTCAAATAGTCTTTTTGTCAAATGGATTGTGTAATATGACAATATGCTGCACATGTGACTGCCCTTCGAAAACATTCAGAAATTTCAACTAGTCCAAAATGCAGCAGCATGCACAGTTCTAGCAAAATAAGTTTGCTTGTGCTAAACTACCATTGCCTGTGGTACACTGGACCCCCAGTAAGATTCTGTGTACAATTTAAAGTTCTTGTTATCAACTCTAAATCAATAAAAGACCAGGTTAGTTGGCTGTCTCAACATTTTCAATAAGTGGGCACACTCACTATTAAACGTTATCTGGCAGGACCTAAGAGATTTGAGTTATCTGTCCACAAAATCTGGCCTACAGATAATTTCCCACCCACCCACCCAAAGACAATCCCCTGGATTTCCAGAACACTTGGGCTACAATATTACCTAAGCCCAGTATAGTTGTGGCTTGCTTTGTTAGAGTGACATGGTCCTTTAGTTATTGTATAGTGATTACTTTAACTCTTTATATTTTGTTGATAAAGGGGAGAGAGAGAGAGAGAGAGAGAGAAATGGAGGGAGAGAGGGAGGGAGGGAGAAGATTGTTTTTACCTACCCAGATTTATATTTGAAAGATGGATAGCCACATACATTCTCAAATAAATCTTTTTTCGCAATCTTAAAAACCCAGGTTTCTTCTCATCGATAAGATTCTTATGTTTATATCGCTTGAACCAACCCTAAATTTAATTGCTATCATTAATGTACTGAAGGAAATATGAAATCAATTCCTTACTAACATTGTAGTATTGAACAAATAAAATACATATAATCAATACTGGATGGAAACCAATGCTATGTATTTAGGATGTCTGCCATTGCACAAAGTCAACTGGAGGCCTGGAATCTATTCTACTTGGGAACAAAAGCTTAGTAGCCGGTATTTGACTATGGCTGCCTGCTTGCACTGATTTGACTGATCTGCCAAATCCAACCAGCCGTATTAGCACCATTCAAGTTGATTCACCATCCACATTCAATTGTCTTTAATAAGTCCTTGATGTTTGTTTGTAAACTTGCTGTTTTCTGATATATCTTTTGAAGATACAAATCTATCTTTTGGTACTTTAATCTGTCTTGATACCTTGTGATATATTTTTCTATAAAATATGTCATAGAGCTCCCCCCTCCCCCACTATCTTTTCCTCCATCATGGGAGATTTCTTGAGGTATCATTAGGGCAATGTAAACTTGCATTCAGAACACAAATACAGTATTTCATTCATTCATCTTAACACTTGAGGAAGATACAACAAATAATTAAGATGGAAAAAGAGGGTGAGAATCTCACTTTTCCCTTCACTGTTCATTGGAGAGGCCAATGGTAGTGTTGTTAGAATACTTAATGTACCCCAGAGAGTCTCTCAAAATTAAGGGTTTCCAATTAAGACTGGCTAGAATACAACTCAATAAAAAATTTCCTACAGCAAGTTATGAGAAATTGTATAAATATTAGAGGAAGAATCAAATGATTCTGGGATTAAATGCTTAACCTTTTCTTTTTTGTAAGAAGTTTTTAAAAATGTATTGTATATATGCTTGCTTGTTTTTAAAGGCAGGTTTCTTAAAGTTCTTTAACTATTTTTAATTTATTCTTCTTCTTACAGTCATCTCCATTATATTTTTGCCCATATCATAAGGTTCCTTTTCCATATTTTTTTAAAACGCAAAATGAATGGGTCTAGTAGTTATTAATATAAATCAAAGGCTGAAACATATTTTTTTATAAAATATATATGTTCATCAAACTATCAAATTATATTTACATGTTAACATATGACATTTTAAAAAAATTAAAAACACAAGTCTTTGATTTAGTCTGCTGGGCTCAGAACAAATGACAATAAGTTATTTAATAGAATTTATATTGCCTAATTAATTTATAAAAGTAGTACTATCAAAATACTGAATATAAAACTGTTAGAAACAATGCTTGTAATTTCACAAGGTGAGATGAAAGTCACCAGCATTGATAAATTCTCAAGGATACATATGGCCCATTTGATTCATTTTTTCTTCATGTATTTTCAAGATGAACTGTCGGTGAAAATATTATCAGTGGAAAAATATGATTCAAAACTGACCTCTTGCATAAATGTTCTTTAAGAAGACAGGAAAAAATGGAAGGAAGGTTGATATGTATCTATCATCTAGTCACTTGTGAAACTGCCACATGACAAGTAAAAGCTTCCACATCTCATTTGGGTTTTCAAGGACTTGCCAAAACGTAGGGCAAATGAAGTCGTGTCTGTCAATAAGCACAGCTAAATAGACAAAAGGGCCACTCTTCCTTGCTTGTGTTAAATAAATATGTATGCGAGTCACAGGCATAGTGCTCATAATTCCAACTGTGTATTACAAATTCCAATTTCATAACATAGGTAGAAAGGGGGGAGGGGCAGAAACTGAATTGAAACTATTTCAAGCAATCTAATTTTGACTGGGACATCAACTGATAAAAATAAATATTGTTAGGATAGAACTATTTGCTAGATTCTATAATACTTACATCAACTTTTCATATCCTAATAACCTCCAGCAGTGATATCCATAATGCATAGGGATATTATGAGAGTTAATGTCTGATATGCAGACAAATGCAGATTGGAAAGACATTATTTAAGATAATTAATTTTTATGGAACTCAATAACTCAATAATTCCAAGCAAATCTCTTGGAATTTATAGAAAAGCAAAGCAAAATATAGAATAGAAGGGATCTATACAACTGAAATCAGCTGGAGAAAAATTATTTCAGTAAACAATACTAATATTTGATTAGTTTCTGAAAAGTAAATTTCTTACAGAGGAAAGATAGTAGTTGTGGTATTATATAGGTTTATTAATTTTTTACACATTGTATGTTATCTATCTATATCTATCTATCTATCTATCTATCTATCTATCTATCTATCTATCTATCTATCATCTATCTATCTATCCACCCCAATCACCCACCCACCCACCCATCCATCCATCCCTATAGATTTCATTTTTTTTCCTATTATTATGGTTGGTTGTATAGTCAGCCAGTTGTTTTGGTTGGATTTGGCATTTTTATTTACCCATTGAGTTCTTCCCAAGAACCTGACATAGGCAGATATTGTTTGATGGTGTTAGAGATATTATCACAGGATATAAGCTGCTATTTGCAATTGACTGATGGTGATTTTGTCAATGCTGATGGGGTTTAAGTGTTACTCCCAAAAATTTGGAATTGCGACCAAGCTGCCACTTAACTATTGGCTATCTTTCTTTTTTTTTGCCACAGTCATTCTACTTCTATTTGCAGGTCTTCAAATTTTGTGATTTTCTCCAGTTCTTTCTCTTCAATTCTGTTGCCTCTGGGTACTGTGATGTCCACTATCAAGACTTTTTTTTTAACTTTCTTGTCAACTTGTCAATGGTTAAGTCTGGGTGCTATGATTATTATTTACAAATGCAAATACATGTTTAAAATAATATTAAATATATAATACAGATTAAATCAAATATAAAGGTAAAATAATCTAAAGTATGTCTAAAGTATGATACGTTTTGTATATTTAAGTATAACATTACAAGTTTATAATGCTGCTAGAGATTTCATTTCCATTATATAATCCAAACATGCTATTAAATATTAAATATCTCAAAGAGTAGTTAACAAATTACCATATATTTTTATTTATTACTAGATGATAACCTGGCGTGGCCCAGGTATTTATTTATCCTAATTCTGTATTAGGTTGGATCCCCTTTGTGAAGCCATTACCATAGTTAACATCAGTGGTGGTTTTCAAAAATTTTTAGAACCTACTTTGTGGGTGTGGCCCCCTTTGTGGGAGTCGCTTGCCGGCCATGTGACTGGGTGGGAGTGGCTTGCCAGCCATGTGAAGGTATGTAGCTTACGACTTACTACTTGTATTTCAAAGGGAATAAATACATTTTTAATTTTACACATGTTAACAGCTGTTGGAATTGTGTTTGCACAACAGTGGAAAAAACAAAGATATGAAAATGAATAAATATTAGAATGTGCAGAAATGAATAAATTGACAATTAAAATCAAGAAGGCTTCAAATATTTTTTTGCGTGGGATTTGTTTTATCAATTGCTGACTAACAGAAACAGCAATTAGAAATTTAAAAGTATGAAAGAAAACACCAATTGTGTAAGGAAAGGTCACTAAAATGTATAAGGAAATATTATTAGTACTTGATGATTATTAATGTGTAGATAACTGCGAGACATTACCCCCCCCCCCCGCCACACACAAACTATGACAGTGCCAGGAAAACACCAAAAAATAACAATTTCCCCCCAAAAGACTGCAGATGAAACCAGTTTTTTTTCCCTAACACTAAGAACAGGAAAGACAAAGCCACTGGAATAAAAACCATCAAGGCATTATGGGAAATTATAAAGGACAGTGCCAGGAAGCTCACAGAACCAGTAACCACCGCACAATTAACTAAACAACCAGGTATCACACAGAAACACACAAAATCTGGCAAAGCTGCGTTGCACCAACCTGGCCTGCCCATAGAAAAGCAGCCACCTTGAGACACATAAACCATGCACCAACCTGTACACTTAAAAGCAACATATTGCATCACAAATGAAACATTTGCAAAAAGGAATAACATTTCTTGTAACAAACATTATATAAATAATAAATAAATAAAAATTCCCTAAAAATAATTAAAAGCCACCAAGTTTAGAGAACACCAAAGGACCCTCCTTGTCTTTTTCCTTTTTGTCCTATCTTTCTCCTCCTCCCCCCCCCCACCCCACTCCTTTCTAGTACTGATGATGTTATCTAGTTTGGTAATGAAATGTCTGTAAGAAAACCACCAAACTCAGAGAGCACCCACGACCCCTCATTACAACCTGGAGCTATCAGGAGTCACTTCTGTTGGAGATGCAAGGGAAAACTGAAAATTTTAATTTTAATTCAGTTTTAGCATTTTAATCATCTTTTCCTCTTTCAAATTTTATATGCTTTTTTTAGGTGTTAATATTTTATTTGTACACTGCTCGGAGTCCCTTTGTAAGGGAGATGGTTGGTTTCAAAAGTTGATCAAATAAATAAATCAAAGCAGGGGCTGAGATAAAATATGGAGGTGTGGTGCTGTCCCTAAGAGACAAACATAAAAAGACCATCCCTGCAGTGTTTCATCCTAATGGATTTTTAGCCTTCATTTAATTGTTAATTTTAATGCTTGTCTATTAGCTTTTATGGCATTGTAAGCTGTCCCGAATGAGTTAAGCTAGTGAGATGGGAGGTATATAAATTTATTAAATAGACAAACTCAGTTATGGACATGCAGAACAAATTGGAAGTCTCTAAATGATGGATTACAATTGGTGATTCTCACACAAGTCATTCCTCTTTACCCTTTCAAGAATATTTATTTTTTAAAAAAACTTTGGTGGGGATGTTGTCTGCATATAATATGGCTTTTATTTTACTTGCAAGTACATATAGGTTCCTTCTGATAAAGACTCTTTTAACGTTCTGAATTTGCAAAAGATGCCGATCTCTTGCAGGAGCACGAATCACACAAAAGCTAAACAATCTTAGCATTAGTCCTGGTTTTCATGTGTCCCACTAAACCACAATAGGGTTGATTGGATTCTGGTTGAGTAATATAAACCCCAATTTGGGATACCTGAAACACGATTTGCAATCTGTGGATTGACCCCAGGATCCCAAGTCCTGTAGCCCCCAAAGTTTCTTTTTTAATTATTTACCTATTTAAATTTATTAGCCGGCCAACTCCAATGGACTTTCCTGTCCAGTATCCCTCCCCCCTTAATCCTTTTGCCCACAGCGTGTACACTACAGGCCCTGATCAAGGCAAGGAGCGAACAGGCAAACCCATCCAGATATAGAATGTGGGAACACGGTGGAGCCTTAAGGGGAAACTCCCTGTTTTGCAAAACACTGTTGGTCTTCCCTCCAGGGAGGGGAACAAAGGAAGACGATTGAGGGAATCCCCTCCAATTCTCCTCTGATTCCCTGTCACCCCATCCGCGCGTACCTCTTCAAGGTGCTGGGCATCTGGGATCCCTTTCTTCCTTGCCTCCCAACATCTCCTCTGATGGCAATTATGGCTAAAAGCAAAAGGTCTTTGGAAGCTGTCCCCTCCCCCTCCCTTTTGCAGAAACTCCTCTTGCTGGACAATTGCTCCGTCGTTCCTGACTTTCAACTTCTCTTGTCCGACTATCTTCTCCTGACCCCCTTCCCCCTGCATGGCCTCAGTTGCTCCTTGGAGCAGGGGAGATTTCTGGATTTGCAGGGCTGAGAGGAAAAGGAGAAGAAGGAACAGGCCCTCCAAGTCTGCCCCCGCCCCGTTGGTGTTTTTGCAACCAAATTCTCCCCCCACCAAACAGAGGACCCTGCCACCCAAATACTGTGGGGCAGAGCAGGCTGGCCCCATTACTGGGCAACATGTGTGTGTGGGGGGGGGAGGCTGGAGCAGTTCTGCTCTGAATGGAGGGAGAGGAAAAAAGTTGGGATTCTCCGTGCTATAGCCTTTAAATGGCAGAGAGAAGCCAAACTTTTTCCTCTCCATTAACAGAGAAGCTGCGGCTCTCTTTATGCCTCCCCTTGCCCCCTGCCTCCTGTGGGTCGAAGTACCTGAAAGGGACAGGCAGGCTGCTGCAGCTCCACTGAGAAGACATTTCTGAGAAGAGAAAGTTCTCCAGTCCAGCTGCACCTGCCGCTTCTGGACATCTATTGCAGTCACAAGGAGCTGAGGAGAGCACGGAGAAGAGCGCAAAGGTTCTTGGCACTCTGGGAAGCTGTGAAAGCGGCTGGGAGAGGTGCGTGGCTTGGTTTAGCCTCCCTGGACATCACAGCAGCAGCCCCAAGCATGCCAATCTTGGTATTTTTCACATCGTGGAGTGCTGCAAGAGGGTGAGAGCAAAGATCTTTTCCAGCCGGCTCAAAGAACTTCCCAGAACTTGCTTTTCTGAGCACAGGGTGATGGGCCCGCACCTCCACCACCAGCAATCCGGAAAAGGTCTTCACTCACTCCCACTTATGCTCAGAAAAGCAACTTTGAGAAGGTCCTTTGCTAACAAGCAGGTTCTAGGACGCCTGCTGCCACCAAAGGACTTTCCCGAAGTTGCTTTTCTGAGAATGGGGAAAACGGACGGTATTTTGACCCTTCTGTTTCCCTGTTGCTCAGAAAAGCAACTCCGGGAAGGTCCTTTGGTGGCACAGGCGTCCTACAACCTGCCTGCTAGCAAAGGACTTTCCCGAAGTTGCTTTTCTGAGCAACGGGGAGACAGAAGGGACAAAATACCGTCCGGCTGGGATGAGTATACAGTGCCGGGGGCGGGACAGCCTTACTTCAGGGTCCAGTGACCAACCGGTTCATGAGAACCGGCTGGGACCAGCAGCAACCCACCCCTGATTACCATACCATCAGGGCTGGGTTTCAACCGGATCGCACCGGTCCCTGCGATCCGGTTGGTCGCCGAACCCGGAAGTAAGTAACTTCCGGGACCGGCGAAGCCCCCCCCCGCGCCCGCGCGCGCCCGCACACCCACGCCCGCTCCTTACCCGGTTTTTTCGAATTTTGCGCTTTCCACGCATGCGCAGAACGCCTGCGCGATCCTCCAGGAGCAGCTGGAGCATCGCGCAGACGCTAGTACGCATGCGTGCGTGCGCGCGCGCGCCGCGTGCGTGCGTGAGGACGCCGCCGGCCTCGTTCCAACCGATCCGGTTGGAACGGGGCGAGAAACCCACCCCTGCATACCATCCACTGTACTGTATAGTAGATGACGACTTCAGGCACAACAGGCTGTATCCTAACACTATCACACTGATGCATACTATCACTGTGATTTGACACTATAGATATAACTCATTCCTTTTCATTTCAGCAGCCTAGGCATTCCAAAATTATGCTGGAACATACACACATAGACATCCACCCCCCACTGAGGGGTGATAGGGGTGTCTTACTCCCACAGTATTTGCTTCCAGAGAGTAAGTCATCGGTGTACCATGTTTGGTTGAATTTACTAGGGGCGTTCCAGAGTTATGCTGGGATGCGAACGCACGCGCGCACACACACACACACACACATATATACATATATACATATATACATATATACATATATACATATACACACACACACACACACACACACACACACACACACACACACACACATATATATATATATATATATATATATATATATATATATATATATATATATATGTTATATTTATGCTGATAAATAAATGAAGGGAGACTAGTATAGATCTATTTCAAGCTATTTAGCTCTCATCAGCTAGCCATACCCAAGTTTTTGGGAATCGAACCTGTGCTCTATTGCCTCCCAGGCAGGGAGTTAACCATTTGAGCTACAGAGAACGACTCCTTTTATCAGCCAGCCAGGGTGGGAGGTATATACTTAAAGTCACAACCCCTGGTATGCCCAAGTATGGGAGGAAGGTCACACTTCCACTCTCTGTCATTAGGCTCGTCACAAGAGTCCATCCAGACAGAAACCCAATATTTTTTACTGTTGCCTTTTAAAATATAACAAATGTTATATATATATATATATATATATATATATATATATATATATATATATATATATATATATATATATATATATATATATATATATATATATATATATGATGTTAAACATCTGCAGTAGAAAGAGGGTGATCTCATGATTTAACTGAAGCAGAAAGGGCTGGAATTACTTTTCTTTTCTTTGTTGATTAGATTAATAAAATCCAACTGGCTATGTAACATCAACACGCAAGTTCAATAACGTCTGAAAAGAATGTTTTCTGTCACTGATATGGAAGCTAGTTTGTCTTCATCCTCAGGAAAAGATGATTCTTTTTGCCACTCAATTAATTTCTGGCCCACAGATGAGATGGAACCCTCAATTTATGAGGTATGTCTACCACTCAAACCTTAATTGGGCATTACAAATAGCCTCAGCAAAGACTTAGCTAACCATCCCTGGGTAGACATTAACCACCGACTATATTTCCTTTTATAATTAGCTGAGGACTTACTTATTTACTTATGTACTTATTTTCTGGTTGGCCCTTTCTGTTTTTCTAGAACTTATTTAATCTGATTAAAAGTTATTTTTCGTAGCTACAGTTGGTAGACTGTATCCAGGTAAATCCAGGTAAACATCCAGTAGTACAGGAAAGTAGACAGTACTCATCCTAGCCTGATTCTGATTAGTGCACATCAATAAGGGAAATAAACACACAGTATACCTTGGTACTCATCATTAATTCATTCCAGAAGGAGCAACAAGTACTAAAAATAATGAGTATTAAGACAACCATGTGACTTACTATGTGATCCTTTATTTCAGCCAGAAGGAGTAGTGAATCATGAGACAGTTGACACCAGCAAGTTCTATCTTGCATGTCAAGTACTAGGACAAGATTTTTACTTCAAAACACATTGAGTACTGAATTCAATTTTGAAGCAGTGAAGTACTGAGGTATTACTGTACTATTCTTGGATCTTGAGAAACTTAGCCACTGGGTCAGGGTGGAGAATGGAACAGTCAAGAGATTCTTGTCTATAGTCATACAGGTCAGATTTGACTATTTTCTAGTTTACTATCTAGAACCGGGATGGTGAACCTATGGCAGGCATGCCACAGGTGGCACGTGAAACCATTTGCCAGGGCACGCAAGGCGTTGCCCTGTCAGCTGGCCAGTGTGCATGCGCGCACTGGCCAGCTGAGTTCAGCATTTTTAAAGCCATTTTTCACCCTCCCCAGGCTCCAGAGGCTTTATAGGAGCCTGGAGAGGGTGAAAACAGCCTCCCCTACCCCCCCCCCCCCATGGAGACCCTCAGGAGGCTTCAGGAGCTTCCCTGAAGCCTCCAAAGTGCAAAAAAACCCAGCCCTATGGGGAAACCGGAAGTTCGGGAACAGACTTCAGGTTTGCTCGTAGGGCGGTTTAAGCCCTCCAGAGCTTCAGGGAAGCCTCCTGAAGGTCCCTGAAGGCTCTGAAGGACTAAAAACAGTCATACGAGCAAACCTGAAGTGACTTCCGGTTTATCCATTGGGTCATTTTTTTTTGTCTTCCGGAGCCTCACTGGGAAGTCTCTGGAAGGCCCCTGAAGGCTCCGGGGGGCTTAAACCGGTCCTATGACCAAACCGGAAGTTCATTTCTGAACTTTCAGTTGTCCCCTAGGGCCATTTTTTGTGCTCCAGAGGCTTCAGGGAAGCTCCTGAAGCCTCCCGACGGCCTCTGGGGGGGGGGCAGGGAGGCTGTTTTTGCCCTTCCCAGGCTCCTGTAAGGCCTCTACAGCCTGGGAAGGGTGAAAAAAGCATGCAAAAAATGTGGGGGGAGTGCCTGTCATGTGTACATGTGCGCTGGGGTGTGTCGCACATTGTATTATGGGTGTGGCACACCTGCGCACGGTCCCCCTGTGCTTCCCCACTTATGGCACATGAGCCAAAAAAGGTTCGCCATCACTTATCTAGAATATAATTTTTGATAAAGGTAGTAATATATTAGGTGTATTAATCATTATTAATAGTAATATACATTGTATGATATGAACAGTGGTGGGATTCAGCCAGTTTGGGCAAACTGGTTGTTAAATGGCTGGCTGGCCCTGCCCCTTCCTGCTCTGCCACTTCCAGGAGTTCTCACATGCCCTGTTTTGGCTTCTAGGTAAGTGAAGGGAGGCCTTCCTGGGGCCAAAACGGGACCTGGGGGAGCGGCACCTCTCGTGGCCCATTTTTGCTCCCAGGGGGATTCAGGAGTACGAGTGCTACCTGCCACACCCCTGACCACGCCCACCATGGCCACGCCCATACACCTGGTCATTAGGGCAGAGAACTGGTTGTTAAATTATTTGAATCCCACCACTGGATATGAATGAAAGCCAGTGTGGGGCTCTAGAGTAGTTATGGCCTATTCAAAAATGATCACATTTTTATTAATTTTATTAAAAACAATCAAACAGCTGTTAAAATTTAAATTTTATGCAAGTTCCCAGAATATTTCATCAGCGATAGAAAAAGTTGCTGTAGTAGAATCCTATCATTAGCATTTCCTATCGTCTTCTTACTTTAGAATATCTTACTCTTTGAAGCTTCAGATTTATTGGATAGTGATGCTTTCCCAAGTTCAAATCAAGGTGTTGGTTATCGCTATTACAGAGAGGCAGAGGGCAAGATGGCATTCTTTCCATCTTAGTTATGACAGAATAGCATATTCCTTGGCACATCAAGTCAGTGGATTAATGGCATGGGACAAACAAATCTGTCCTCAAAACCTTGCTGCTATCTATGTCAACATCTGTTGCATTAGGTAGTTGCCTTATTCTGCCTGATGATTAGATTGGCTATATCATTCAGACTGTAGCTGCCAGAAGCCCTAAAACAAAGTTTTTCCTCCTTGATCCTCTGGATCATCTTTGAGATCAGCTGGGAAAGTTCTTTATGCCTCTCACTTTTATCTAGGAAATGTTTGAGAGAAGCACGGAAGAAAATTTCTAAAGCTGAGTTCACATTCTGCTGTTATCTGTCCCAAGAGATATTTCTGGTTCCTTCTGTGATGTCTGTTCTTCACTTCTTTGAGATGTCTTCATTTTGACAGGAGATTAATTTTGACAGCTTAACTCTTGCTTTAACTTTTTTTTCCCAGCGCTCAGTAATATTTTTAGTTGTATTTTATTATGTTAGCTGGCTTAGACATTATTCTAAAACAGAAAGTAGAAAAGATAAAAGCTACCTCAAATCAAACTTGACTTTTACTGTTTTCATCAATATATTTGTCTAGTTTTTCTGGCAATAATATGAAAATACTTTGTCTATTGGACTATTGCCAAAATGTTTCTTTAATTTCTCTATCTAGCCCATAGCAATGGTTTTTTTCTCATGGTCTCCTATTTAAATACCAACCAGCTCCAGTACTGCTTATATTTTTATGCTCAATCAAGGCTATTTAAACAGAGTCCCCTTTTTGGAATTGCAAAAAAATATTGGACTATCTAAAGGCTTGAAAGATTGGAATACTTTAATATTAGAGAAACTGAGAGAAAGCTATCTGAACATGCACCAAAAATCGACTCTTTGCTAATGAAGTTTCCTCATTTAGGGGAAAAAAATCAAGACAAGGATTTCTTACAGAAAAACTGTAGAAAGGCCACATAATAAATTTTTTATCAAAAATGTAAAATTTATGACCACACAGATGACCTTTGACCCCTTTTGTCTATTTAGCTGTCTTATCAGTCTAGGAATTATATTATTGGTAAGCTGTAGTGTTTTTTTTTATTCTGTTATTATGAGTAAAAAATAAAATTGAAAATTCAAGGTCCAATTGTAAAATCATCTTAAAAGAAGACAGGCTAGACAGGAATGGGGAGGGGCTATCAGCTAAACCTATTAATGAAACATACCAAAATTATTTTCTCTTCAACAAATTATTGTTTTGACAGCTCTCAAATTAGAGGGTTCATTTCTACATTTTCTGGAGCAGACAGTTAATGCAAATACGATCCCTGTAACTGTGTGAGGAAAATGAAAGAATACATTACAACCTTCATCAATCATTATTTTTAAAAGAAAAGTTGAAAATTGTCAAAGTTGTCACAAGCAAGTGTTCTGCTATAGCTTGTGGAAAAGTAATAAAATTCATGGAATCTGTAAATACAAAATTGTGATACCACCTGATTAACTGATTTCTTCTGGCACAGAAACAGCATTGCCCAGTCTACAGGGTCTGGAGATTAAATTTCTAGTACAGGTTTCACTTAATAGACATAATTGATGGTGAGGTCCTTGGTGGTCTATGAGCTGGTTATTTCCTTGCAGACCTTTCAGTACCCAAACTAGATAACACGATTAGTGCTAGTAAGGAGTGGGGGTTTGCTCTCAGTTTATATTCTAGTGACCTGTCCTGTCAATGTTGTTAGGCTCATATTAGATGTTCTTTAATTGGGTTGTTTATTGTTGGCTTGTTTGGCAATTTCTTGGAGTTAATCTATGTTCATGTACTGATTGCTATGGGAAGGTGTTTTGGTCTTTTTGTTTCCTTTTTGGCTTGCTGATTGTCTCTTTTGCATAGCATGTAGATATTGTTTATAGCAATAGCAATAGCAGTTAGACTTATATAGCACTTCATAGGGCTTTCAGCCCTCTCTAAGCGGTTTACAGAATCAGCATATTGCCCCCACAGACTGGGTCCTCATTTTACCCACCTCGGAAGGATGGAAGGCTGAGTCAACCTTGAGCCGGTGAGATTTGAACTGCCGAACTGCAGCTTAGCTTTCAGCAGTCAGCTGAAGTGGCTGCAGTACTGCACTCTAACCACTGCGCCACCTCGGCTCTATGTGTTTATGTTTATGTCTATGTGTCTGTTGATGGCTAATTTGTCATAGCATATGGACAAATGTAATCATAGATTTAACTGGGAAACTGTGACTATCCTAGACCAAGCTAAGTCCAAAAATGCTAGGTAATTTCTAGAAGCCTGGCACTCTGACAAATCAGATACATGATATATAAATAAAAGGTATAGAGAAAGGGAAATAAATAGTCTTTGGAGGCCATAATTCATCACCTTTCCATCTGCCATTTGAGGTGGAATGGGCTGCTGGCAATATGGGCCACAAGCCCTGGTTTGACATCATCAGCACATGCCCTAGCTTTGTACTTTTGCAGTTGTCAGAGCAGTAGAGCTATTATATAATCCTAGACTATTTAAAGGCTTCTGTAAGATGTCAGAAATAACAATAGTAGGAAGAATGAATGAGCAAGAAGGAGAAACAGTTACAGTGAGAAAAATGTTGGACAGCATCAGGAAAGAGAGTAAAGAACTATAAAAACAAGAAAAAGCCTAAAGGATGAAGGAAAGGAAAGACATAATCAGTGGCAAAAGAAAAAGCAATTACCTTAATAAAAAAAGTTGGAAAAGAAAAGACAGGAAAACAAGCTTGTCATAGCTCCGGGACTAGGTACACTCAGAGTACCATCCCAAAGACAGTATAAGTCCAGATATCTGCCAGGAACATGTTACAAAGAATGTTTTCTTCTCATCTATGCCCTAAACATAAGGTCTATCAGAATCCAGTTACAATTGGATATCAGATGTCTGAGAAATACAAGCTGCAGCTCAATCAGAGATAACCTTCAAGGGAGTCTATTAAATTATTGTCTATTGCCTGTTGCCTCATGATTATCTTCTTTGCAAGAAGAAGTATGTAGTATGGTGTGCCTTATAATAAACTTGGGATATACTTACCTAAGAAGAGATATATACTTTATTTTTATGATCTGTGGATGAGTGGCATTTTGAGATAATGAAACAATACTGAGACAATCATTCTTAAGGTCAATAATGACCCATTGGTAGAAACAGGTGTTGGATGAGGGCTCCAAAAGGCTGATTCTCCCTCTAGAGTTGCATTCCTTTTTCCTCTCTTTGCTCTACTTTCTATTGGCATGGTCACCTCCGGTCTCACATGACAGGCATGAATGCTGAACATTAATCAAGTATATTGATTGAATGCTCTTATATCATAACAACTGGTGCTTGTCATGCCATTGGGAATAACTGACTATCCTCATCACACGAGCATGCATTCAAAGGGCATTTTCATTGTACAAGATGATAGTAGCAAAAGTCCCTCAGATATGTTACTATGTCAGAATAACTTGCAAATTCAATATCACTTAATTTCTTCCCCTTCTCCTTACAGTATCATACTCCTTAGTTCATCTGTCCCTCAATGATGGTGAATTAAACATGTTAGAGCTGTATCTTTTAGCTTATTCTCAGATGAGCTGAGGTGGTTAGAGTGCAGTACTGCAGGCTACTTCAGCTGACTGCTAGCTGCAGTTGGGCGCTTCAGGGTACTGATGACCACCTTTAAAGCACTCCATGGTAGTGGATCTGGGTACTTGAGAGACCGCCTTCTGCCGATTACCTCCCTCCGACCGATTAGATCGCACAGACTGGGCCTCCTCCAAACTCCATCTGCCAGTCAATGTCGACTGGTGACTACACGGAGGAGAGCCTTTTCTGTTGCAGCTCTGACCCTGTGGAACGACCTCCCCGTCGAGATCCGTACCCTCACCACCATCCAGACCTTCCGCACAGCCCTCAAGACCTGGCTCTCCCATCAGGCCTGGGGATAGGTTCCCAATTTACCCGCCCGAGTGTTGACTGTTGAATGCAAGTTGTGTTTTATTATTTTATTCTGTTCACATATTGTTTGTCTTTTGATATGGCACCCCCCTTCCCTGTGATTGTAAGCCACCCTGAGTCCCCTCAGGGAAAAGGGCGGCCTATAAATCCTAATAAAATGTCTAAAAATGTCTAAAATGTCAAATCTCACCAGTTCAAGGTGAGATTACATTTCAGCCTTCCATCCTTCCGAGGTGGATAAAATGAGGACCCAGATTGTTGGGGCAATATGCTGACTCTGTACACCACTTAGAGAGGATTGTAAAGCACTATGAAGTGGTATAAAAGTCTAAGTGCCATTGCTATTATTCTGTGCATTATTTTGTTATTTTCCAGTACTGTTTGTTTTTGTAAGATCTTTAACAGTTTGCCAAACCCATTAATTCTATTATTATTTAATGGGTTCACATCAAGTCAACATGGTTTTAAGATGCCAAAATAATAAGTAAAGGACTTGGATGGGATGGAGATTTCACCCAATTTTATGAGGTTGATCTGTTTAATACGGAAGATTATAGCAAACATCTGTTTCTAATTCTATTGGTGGCACTTTTCCTTCTGCAAATCCTGATCAAATCCCACAGAGTAAAAGTTAAGAGTCTGCTAAAGCTGTCACAGTTTTTCTTCCCAGCCACCTTTGTGGCCATTAAAGACTCCATAATTGTGATGAACAGAATATGCTTGATTCTTTCCTCCCAATATAATAGCTACTGTCTATGTGTTCTCATAAGCTTTTTATATTAAGTTAGTAGCAATATTGTTGAATACAACTTCAGGGCTGGAGCATTTTATATTTGAAAGAAATTATTCTTATGTATAGCCGGATGCTACAAAAATGAACATCAGCTATTGAAAAGAAGCCCAAATAAGACAAGATGGTCCTATATACATTCCAATTTTGTTATATTCCACATTTAAAATTGTCATATATGATACACTATTTTCAATGGCAACTGAAAAATAAAGTCTCCCACTCTGATTGAAATAGCTTTCCATTTCTATATCTGTGCACAGAGTTTCATTCCTTTCTTCTTGGGCTTTGCGTGGCATCTCATTTATTTCAAATCAGTTGGTAGACACAAGGAAATAAATACTTAGAAAATTAATCTAAATTTCAGTTTCTGGGAAAACATTATAAAGCATTGAAAATGCAGTGATGAAAGTTTATGGAGCAATTGGTTTGAGGATACAGACAAACATTCCCTCCATTGTTAAAGAAAAAATATATCTCTATCTCGATAAATATTTTATCAAAAGATGGTGCTGATTAATCTGATAAGAAAAAATTGAAATGCAGGATTTTTTTTTAAAAAAATATCATAGTCTATGATATTGTTGCTCTTACAATTGTTTGCAGTTGTTTCACTTTGTATGAGTGTTTGGAAGTTACTAGATAGTATATAAATTCCTTTAAATTGCAATTTTAAGTAATTGTTTTACCAGAGTAGGACAATGCATTTGCACGTATGTAAACTTTCTTGAGTTGCTTTTGCCCTAAGAGGTGATACAACTTTATTTAAAATAAAATGAATATGCAAAAACAATGACGTTTTTTTAAATTAACTGATATAAAATAACAAATGACTTTTAGCATCCTGTACATATGAATGGGATAGATCTAAAAGCGGATAGTGTTCATAATTACCATATGCATTTAGGAAATAATCTACATTAATTTTGCTAACCTGCAGACAAGATAGGAGAATGGGAAAAGTGAGAGTTCAGTTCAACTGACGAAATTTTTTTTTATTCTGGTGCTTTATTTCTAACAAGGTTGGTAGGATTACCAACCATTTTTGTGGTGAGATAAAGAGCTTCAGAATAATACCTACAGGGTGAGCACACAGACCCTGTGATCACCAATCATTCTTTATGTTCCTTCTTATTCCCTTCAATTTCCCCCATTTTCAAGCATTCTTAAAAGAGAGTGATGAAAGAGAAGTCAGATATGTGCCAGAAGTTGAAGGGCTCGTTTCTGAAATCCTCGCTTTCAAAATTTACTCCTATCGGTTCTTATGCTGAGCTGAGAATCTAAAGGTAGTGGTAGCAGCTAACCGATAAATCCATTAGAAGACACGGCCAAACTTTATAATTACCACCATTATTCCAAGTATTTATGCTGGCTTTCAATAAACTGAAATTTAATACCTTACATAAACTGGGCTACCTTGCTGCTTATTTCTGTCTGTAGAGCATTTATGAATAAATGTGTTAAAGCAGCATTAATTTCACTCACTCATTAGAATAGAAACAGACAGACAAACAACCAGAAAATCCTGCCTTATCCACTTTACATCATTGCTCCACCTATTGTGGTCCTTGGCTTTCCCTGAAAAAATTGTTAATTGGGACTACCAATTGCTTAAATATTGTTGATCCCTATACTAATGAATGCACATACCAATCCAAGTCCCAAAGGTGCTTTTTTTGGTTCACCGACAAATGCACACTTGACAAAAGCGTGCCGACGAATGAGCGCAGAAGCGCGCCGACAACAGCGGACCGACAAAAGCGCGCTCTAACCCTAACCCTAACCCTAACCCTAAACCTAACCCTAAATCTAACCCTAAACCTAACCCTGAACCTAACCCTGAACCTAACCCTAACCCTTACCCTAACCCTTACCTTAACCGTAATCACGCTTCTGTCAGCACTCTTTTGTCGGCGTGCCTTTGTGGGTGCGCTGTCGACATCGTGGTTTTATCACCATGGTTTTGTTGGCGCACTGTTGTCGGGTCACAGCTTTTTTCAAGAGGCAAATGAACTTTCTGATTTTCCTTTGAAGACATTTTGCTTCTCATCCAAGAAGCTTCTTTAGAGCTTCACATCTTCAAGGAAAAACCAAAAAGTTTATTTGCCTCTTGAAAAAAACACCCTTGGGACAACCAAGACTTGAATGACTGAGAATCTCCATAGATATACTAATTCAAGATTCTTAATTTTACTAAAGAGAAATACTGATGCAAGGTGCTTTCATTTTAACTATCATGTGTCCTCAAAAATACGACCTACCCCCAAAGTAAGTCCTAGCTTGATTTTTACACATGTGCCAAATATAAGACCTACCCCCAAAATAGGCCTTAATTAAGACTCCACCCACTCCAGGGTGATGGGTAAAAAATAAGCTAGGGTGGGGATGGGCAATTGGAACTGCTCTACCATTTACTTTCAGACAGGGTAATTCACTCAAGTGAGGTGAGTCAGTTAATGACACCCCCCTGAAAATAAGACATGGTGCCTTTTTTGGTGGCAAAAAATATAAGGCAATGTCTTATTTTCAGGAAAAAATGGTATGTACCTAAAAAACGCAAAACTGATATGTTGCTTTCATTTTAACTATGTAACTAAAAAGGCATTTTTGGTGAAATCAGTTTAAATGCAGATTTCTGCCATCTCAATAAATAAATAAAACAGCTTAGCCCAAGAATGTCAGTACCTAGGAAACCTAGGAGTTCTTTAGGCAGCCTGCTAGCTACATTTACTATTGCTGCTTGGTTTAAAATTTTCATTCTGTTACCTGCAAAACACCATATGATTCATTTAAATTTCAGTGGACACTTCTGCTGTCTCAATAGTTGCCTCCTCCACCTCCTGCTCTTTCATTAAATTAGTACACTGCCCAATTTCCAGCAACTTTGAACAGTTCACAGGTTTAAAAAAAATACAGGAAAAAAACAATAAACAATGCAGCAGTAAAAACAAGGAAAAAAAGATGGTAAGAATCGGGCAGTAAAAAGAAACAAATAAGAAATATTCCAGAAGCGGAATTCAATAAGCCTTGTCAAAAGCCTGGGAGAAGAATCAAGGTCTTCTGAAACACTTCTACATACTTTTGTATATTGTAGTCAAGGACAATTCATTATTTGAGCTACTTCTTGCCATTGAAAAGATGCACGTATCATTATGTATTTAATTTTAGTTCCAGATATACTTTATTTGGCAGAAACTGTACAAAATTAGACAATAATCCTCATACTGATAAAGAATTCTATACCTAAGAATACATACTTGAGAAGCTCATTCTGTATTCTTTAGTTGAAAAGATGACCCAATCTGAATAACCTGTTTTAAATATGAAATATGAAAATATGAAAAATTATATTGTCATGAAATAAATATAAATAATATGTATTTGTAACTTTGGATGTAAATGTGTTACAGATGAAAAATGACAAAATTTTCATATTATTGTTGTTGTTGTTAGTTGCGAAGTTGTGTCCAACCCATGGAAAACGTTCCTCCAGGCCTTTCTGTCCTCTAACATCCTCTGGAGTCCATTTAAGTGAATCCATCCAGTCACCTCATTCTCTGTCATCCCCTCCTTCTTTTGCCCTTAATCTTTCCCAGCATTAGGCTTTTCTCCAGTTAGACCTTCCTTCTCATTAGGTGGCCAAAGTATTTGACTTTCATCTTCAGGATCTGGCCTGAAGAGCAATAAGGGTTGATCTCCTCTAGGACTGACTGGTTTGATCACCTTGCAGTCCAACAGACTCTCAGGAGTCTTCTCCAGCACCATAGTTCACAGGCCTCAATTCTTTCATTTCATATACTTTTTGTTTTATTAAATGAATAATCTTATTGAAAATCATTGACAATGACAGTATCCTCTGACCTTCAGAAGGGATCTTGCCCACATTGAGGGAAGAGAAAACATAGGCAGACCTGGTCCCTGTGCAGACACATGAGTACTCACTAAAAATTCATTTAGATTCTTGATGATACACTTACATTCATGTTTTTGAGACAGTTTAGTCAATTCTTCATGTACTATGTTATTAGTTTTCTGATTTTTAGACAGCTATGCTTAAAAAAATCTGATTAAATAGTTGACCTGTGGTCTTAACTACAGGTCGTAAGTTTACCTCTCTAGGAAAATGTAGGACTCTCTAGACCAGGCATATCCAACTGATGGCCCATGTGCTGCATGTGAGCCTGGACAGCTGGTAATGCAGTGCCACAAGTTCATAAACTTTTAACATTATGGTGTTATTTTATTTTATAAAACAGTATTGTTTATCTTATATGTGGCCCAAGGCAATTCCTCTTCACTCAGTGCATCCCAGGAAAGCCAAAACATCCATACTCTAGACAGTTTGTCCTCCAAATGTTTGAAAGTAGTTGGGATGAAATAGTAAATATACTTTTTGTTTCAGTTAATGAAAAGGTCATAGTGTTGTTGTTCATTGTGGCATGTGTTTTTAGTAGCCTGGCATGATTGTTGTAGGTTCCTGGTTGGGAAGGGGAAAGAAAAGTCTAGTGAAAGGTCCTTCTTGAAAAATAGGAGTGAAGACCCAGAATGATGTGGGCTCCACTCAAGAAATAGGATCATGAGGGAGATTTCTAACTGGCTGCGGATCCAAGAGTGGAAAAGTGGAGTGAGTTCCTGGTCTCTAGGGAAGACTTTGAGAGAAGGTCTTACCCAACAGAGAAGCATGAGACTCTCTGGACGAGCAATTTCAATAGGAGATCAAACCACTTTGAGCAAACCACTTCAGTAAATTCCAGCCCACTCCTTTCATTTTACTATCTGTCTTGTCAAATCCAGAAACGTGAAGAAGGGATATGGATTGGAGAGATAGAAGGTGATAGTCTATTGGAAGGAGACTTAGGAAGAAATCTGACATTGGATGAACACCAGTATTGTGTCATCCATTTCTGTTGTAGATACCTGTTGTAAATAACATTACTATATACTGTATAATAAAAAGAATAAAAGAGTCCGCTGTCATGTTTTTCTATATCAATTGCCACCTTTTGCAAAACAATATACCCTCTGTTCAAAAGAGAATCCCACTATGATATAGAAATGGCAAAATCCCCATAGTGGTGTCATTTCCTTCCACTTTGACCTGCACAGTTAATAGCTAGCCTGGACTGGGAAAAGTTCTACTGAATTAGTAAAACAAAACCATAAGCAATCCTAATTAAAAATTTTGTAGATGTTGTCTAATTTGGATATTTTTGCAATCATAGTAACTGAAAAATATGTAGCATGCAAAGTTAAAGATAAAATCAATTGGTATTTTAAAAAATGTTTTCTTTAAAACAGGATAAACTTTTGAACCCAAAAGTCCTAAGGCAAGCTTTAAATAGAAGCAGCATACTGAGCAATAGTAAGACAATCATTATGAACCGTAGAACTTACCAAAGAGCCATTTTCCCCAAGGGATGTTGACAATTTTGTTTATGCAAATGACTCAATGACGTCTCAGGAAATTAACTTGGAAAGGCTTTATTGAATAATCTGGAAAGCAGCAACTTCAAGTGATGCATTGGACACCATCTAGCTCCCATTATATGGTCATACTGAAGAAATATTCTGTTCAAATACAATTAACACACTAATTAGAATGCAAAGTAATTTTAAAACAGATGGGAGTAGAACTAAGTTGAAATCCTATGTCATAGATTAAACCAATAGTTATTGTCATAGTTTATGTAACCTTTCTTTTAATTGGGATTTATTTAGAAACAATTTTTTACAGGAAGAATGGTGTGAATTGATTCCCGCAGCTGTGAAATGTGAAGTGGTTTAATCAATCCTCTCTTCACCCTTTCAATAATATCCTGGTCAGAAAATGTTAACAGTGTTTTTGATACTTAGCTTAAGGTGATAGACTGTAAGGTAATACAGGTATTATTATCATTTGATCCTTTAGCTGACAAATAGTTTCTCCTTCAGTAGTTTCAAGTAGTCAAAAGCATTCACAGTACATGGCTCAAAGTTCTCAATGAAAGCCATAGGCTAAGTGTGATTTTTCATAACCTGCCATTTTAAAAGTTTGATTCTTTCTGGAAGGTGGCTGTGATTTGGGTAGGAGGAACATCACACAAAATTGTAGGAGAAAAATTCAGCATACATATTATGTGGGAAAAAAATCTTGCTTTTCTCAAATCTTGCTTTGTTTCATAGATTTCACTAGTAAGGAAAATCGCTTAATAAGACCAGGAGATGGGCCTTTGTATTGTGTTCATTTTGACACATTACAGTAATTCATTCTGAAAGAGAAAAAAACTCATTCGGAGATTGATTAAAATATTCAATATCAAAGACTCAAGAAACAGCCCCACATATTTCAGGTTGGTTCAGATTGAGGTATCCTGCCACAAAATGAAGCCTGAGTGTGTCTGAGTACTTTTGTACTGTGGTAATGAGAGCATAAGATTGTTGGCTTTCAGATAGGATACACCAGTAGTGAAATCTAATTCCCCCTCCCCCCGTTTCTGTGTGCGTGGCTTGGTGGTGGTAGGTCAGGTGACTGAGTGGGCATGGCCAATTTTTTTTTCACTTTTTAAAGCATTTTTCCCCTGCCGGTTCTTATCTACCACAAAGTTTCCTTGACCATTTGTAGTTCAGATTTTTGTTTAGTAGTAGTATTTAATAAACTTGTATTCATTTGAACAACCATAGTCCCTGTTTTGTTGCACCTGGCACTTTCACCTCTGTTGTCAAAATGTGGGCACTCATCTTACATAAATTTTCCAATAATGAAGAACATCAATAATGTGACCCAGATATTCCTGTGAAATGCCAAACTTGATAGCAATTAAGTGATCACCAATTATCTTTAATCAGTTCATCAACCTTCCTTATGTGAATCTTGACAGTAGATATCATAAGACTTTTCACTTCATTCTTCATTTCCTAAAAGCACATTAATCAGCTTTTCCCAACTCACTATTTTTATATTTTTTGGCCCAGCAACACACAGTCCTCATGTCAACAAGGTACATTTCAATTCGAGTAATTCCTTCAGCAGGCAAAAATTCAGTCATGGCCCATTAGTTAAATTACCCTGATTAATACTTAGTACAGTTTTTCATTTTGCAAATAAGAACAAATAAATATTTTCTCATAGAAACTGAAGAGAAAGAACAAATGCTAACAACCATGTTAGAGTTTCTACTGCATCATTACTGTTCAACTGATAACATTGTTATAAATGTATCTGTGTCAATCCTATTACATAAGTGTAAGTATTACATAAGTAACAAAAAAATTACACAAGGGCAGATTACATTTTATGGAATGGTATTAGTAAATAAAATTACTGAAAATCTTTATTTCCATCAAAGGTATGAGATTTTTATTTAGAGCCACCGTAATTAAGTACTACTACAAGAATGATAACCTAGTAGACATAAATGTGGAACCCTGTAGAACCCCGTGTTCACGTTTTATATACTTTAAAATAATTTCAGATTGGTAGTCCATCATTGTTAATTGTGTAAAACTCAATGTAAATTTCAGCAGCTATCTGGGGGTTCAGAATTTTTTTTAATGGAAACCAAAATTTTAATGTGTTTTTGACGTCTAGCTCAAATTTAAAACACATTTTCCCCCAAGATGGCAGTGTACTTAGACGCTGTGGCTTTGAGCTCCTGGTGCACAGTAGAGTTAGGCAAAAACTAGTCTATACCCATAGGGAGTTATTAAAGATTGGATCTTCTAGTTGACTAGATATTACCAGTGACTTGAAGCAGTCTCATAATATACCAAGTGACATAGTAAGACTGCCAGGCTCTCCACGGATCGTTGTTTGGCCTCGGAGGTGGTGAAGAGAGAGAAAGCAAAAGCAGGGATGCAGAGCTGGTTTGCTAGTTCAGTTATTGAAGCAGCCTCACAGACCAGCATTACCAAGCATTTTTCTAACCAATTCTTTTGCGTGTTCAGCAAAAGACAAGGCAAGAGGCAAGGCTGCGGTAAGAACAGCTTCTTTATTAGGAATGAGAACTATGTACAAGATGATTCAGCATCTTTCTCTGCTTGACAGCTATTTATACGGAGCTGTCAAGCAGGGAAAACCAATAAGTGCGCCCCTAGCGGCCCGCGCTCAACCAAGCCACGCCTTAGCCAATCAGGATGCGGCTTGGCTTGTTGCTGGCTGCTAGGTCATAAGTCAAGGACTTTTTGATCCTCAACACTCCTTCCCCCCAGCAAGAGCGCATGCGTGGACGTAGCGCATGAGAACTCGCTCAAATAGGTGGGGTGCCATCGGACCTGCCCCGAACACCTCAGTTGGATCGGAATCATTGGAGGGGTGAGTCGTGCTCATGGTAACTCCTCCATGAAGGGAGTGGTAGTCTCTCAGGGAGGTGTCAGCCAGCGTCAGTTTGTCACGGCTGATCTTAGGGCACAGCTGGGTGAAAGATGTCCAGGACAGCAGGAACAGGAGGACCCAGAGTCGACTTCCATTTGGCAGGGCTGACCTTCCAGGTGTAGGAATGCTGAGATCTTCTTTGAGACAGCCGTGGTTTGGCTGACAGACTCCACGGGGTCATCAGGCAGGGACACAGCGTAGCAGTCTTTGGCCCGCCACTGTGGCCGGCGATCCTGTTGACAATGAGGCTGTGCTGGCGGTGTGGCCTGCAGCTGCTGTGCAATAGGAGCTGGCAAAGTGGCCCAGGAGACCTGTACCAGATGCCCCTTTTTACCACAGCAGTGCCAGACTGAGGCTTTGAGCAGCTGTGTTTGTCCCCGCAGCCCAGGCAAAGAGAGGTGGCAGGACCAGCAGGCTGAGGTGGCAGGCACCTTGCTGGGCATGAAGCAGGTCGACCTGGTCATAGTCAGGTTCGTCCAATGGAATGAGCTCGTCTATGAGGTAGGCATGGGTGGGAGGAGGAGGTTGCTGGAGCCTCTGCATATCAGCTATGGACTGTTCGGAGAGCTCTGTGGCTCTGGCCTCGTCATGGCCTGCTGCAGGGTGACCTCTGCCCGTGCCAGCAAATGGCGTCTCAGGTGAGGGTGAGATGAACTGCTCCACTAAATTGTCGTCTAAATCAGCAAACTTGCATTGGATCGCCGCCGTACGCAGAGACTGAAGGAATTGGCTGACAATCTCTGATGTTTTTTGTACACATTGCCAGAATGCGTAACGGTGGGCGATCTGTGAGGGAGTTGGAGCATGATGATTGCGGAGTTTGGTCATTAAAGTCTCCCAGTTCAGTTGGTAGACAGGTAATGCGGCGTGAGAGGAAGCGAGAAAACGGAAGAAAAAAAGGTTTTTGAGGATCTCCATGGCCTCTCGGCTAACAGTCTTTCGCTTGTCCTAGGTGGCTGTTCAGCTGACATGCTGCAATCCCATCCTCGTCACCAGTTTTGTGTGTTCAGCAAAGGACGAGGCAGGAGGCAAGGCTGCAGTAAGAACAGCTTCTTTATTAGGAATGAGAACTATGTACAAGACGATTCAGCTATTTCCCTGCTTGACGGAGCTGCCAAGCAGAAAAACCAATAAGAACACCCCTAGTGGCTCGCGCTCAGCCAAGCCACCCCTTAACCAATCAGGATGCGGCTTGGCTTGTTCCTGGCCGCTAGGTCGTAAGTCGACGACTTTTCGATCCTTAACAAACTCTAGATTTTGACTTGTACCAGATGCGTCAGTGGAGTTAACTAACCGCACCACACACCACTTTGACAGAAACAGCAACTCTGGTAAAAGCAAAGGTGGAGGACTTTGTATTTACACACATAACTGGTTTACTAACAGTAGAGTTGCTTATACTCGCTGTTCTGCAAACTGTTGTTTGTTGGCCATTTTATTTACCTAGAGAGATTTCTGTTATAGTTATCACTGCTGTCTATATTCCACCTGATGCAAATGTTAGTGCAGTGCTCTCTAAGCTACATGATGCCATCGAGAGGCAGCAGCAAACTTACCCTGAAGGCACTTTTATCGTGGCTGGGGATTTTAATCAAGCCAGTCTAAAGTCTGTTCTCCCTAAGTTTGTGCAGAATGTGCAGTGTACCACCAGAGGTAAGAATACTCTAGACCATATGTACTCAAACTTAAGACAGGCATATAAAGCAATCTCCCTCTCCCATCTGGGTACATCTGACCACATCTCTCTGCTACTGTACCCAAAGTACATCCCCCTTAGGAAAAGGATATGACCAGTCTTGAGAACTGTCAAAATCTGGCCGGAGGGAGCACTCTGCCAGTTGCAGGACTGCTTTGAGACTACCGAGTAGAGTATATTTGAACATTTGGAGCTGCAAGAATTCACTGACACTGTACTCTCATACATTAAAACATGCGCATACAATGTAACAGTGAATAATCACATCAGAGTTTACAGTAATCATAATCCCTGGATGTCAGCAGAGGTACAATCACTTCTGAGAGCCCGAAACTCCACCTTCAAGGCAGGAAACAAAGACAAATACAGTGAAGCCAGGGCAAACTTGAGAAGAGGCATTAAGGCAGCTAAACAGAAATACAGACAAAAGGTAGCATCTGGAAGATAATAACTCAAGACATGTGTGGCAGGGGTTATATAACCAACTATAAGGGCAATAAAAAAAATAGCCAATGCTAATGTCCTGCTAGTAGAGGAGCTAAATAGCTTCTTCACCCACTTTGAGGTCAAAAGATCAGTCTCTGTGGCTCTAGCCCAAAGGCCCTCTGACCTCCAGCCACTCACCCTGGATGAACATCAAGTGAGAACTGAGCTGAAGGCTATAAATCCCAACAAAACTGCAGGTCCAGACAGAGTGTTGGGGAAAGTGGTAAAAACCTGTGCTGACCAATTAACAGGGGTCCTGACAAGGATTTTTAACCTCTCCCAGCAACAGGCTAGAGTCCCATCATGCTTGAAAGCAGCCACAATTATCCCAGTGTTGAAGAAAGCAGCCATAAAAAGCTTGAATGACTATAGACCCATTGCACTGACGTCTATAGTGATGAAGTGCTTTGAGAAACTGGTCCTACAACACCTCAGGTCCTGTTTTCTACCAAATTTTGATCAACACCAGTTTGCTTATAGAAGCAACAGTCAACAGGGGACGCCATCACCACTGCTCTACATATTGCACTGAGCCACCTTGAGAAATCTGGGAATTATTTCAGAATCTTTTTATAGACTATAGCTCGGCCTTTAACATCATCTTACCAGGCATTCTCATTGAAAAGTTGACTGACCTGAATTTCCCTCCCTTCACTCGTGAATGGATCCAAGACTTACGGATGGATTGTCCACAAATAGGAAGGGTTGGGTCTTTTACATCTTCCACACTGAAGCTCAGCAGGGGCTCCCCTCAGGGCTGTGTGCTCAGCCCATACCTGTACTCATTGTATACATATGACTGCATATCCTCTGATCCATCCAACATCATAATGAAATTTGCAGATGACACAACAGTGCTGGGTCTCATAACTGGAGGGGATGAATCAGCATACAGGGAAGAAGTCCAGAAGGTATCCGCATGGTGCTCAAGAAACAACTTACATCTAAATACTAGTAAGACAAAGGAGATGGTGCTAGATTTCCAGAAGCACAGAGAGGAACCTGTCCCACTGTATATCGAGGGGGGCTGTGTGGAGAGGGTTTCCTCTTTTAAATTCTTGGGAGTGCTTATTAGTCAAGATCTCACCTGGAAAAACAACACGTCTCTGTTGATTGAAAAGGCCCAACAGAGACTTCATTTTCTTAGAGTCCTGTGAAAAAAATCAGGTGGAACAACAGTTGATGACCTCTTTCTATCGGTCCACCATATAAAGTGTCCTCACATATTGTATTACAGTATAGTATGCTGGTTTAACAGCTGCAGACAGGAAGGCACTACAGAGAGTGATCAATTCGGCACAAGAAACCATTGGTTGCCCTCTGACACCACTGGATGACATTGCCAGATCTCGCTGCTTTGTCAGAGAAAGGAAGATACTTAGAGATGATTCACACCCTGGTCAGTGTTTCTTTGCACTTCTACCATCAGGCAGAAGGCATCAACATATAGCCAGCCGAACAAACAGGTTTAAAGATAGTTTCTATCCTTGGGCTCTGGGACTTTTAAATACAACCACAATCACTCCATTGACAGACTAGTTTTTTTTATTTTTCTTTCTTTTTTCGTTTCTCTGATAATTTAGCACCAGTGAGGTTAAAACCATTTTCGTTGTATTTAAGTACAATGACAATAAAGATTATATTTATACTTATATGCATTTCAAATAGGCAACAATTATAAAATAATTGAAGAAGAATAACATAATTCAAATGCTTCCAGTTAGATAAGGTAGACTGTGTATCTTTTATGTATGGAGTGTATTTTAATAATTATTAATATAATTACTACTAAGGGTAATAAGTAAAAAGTCTGAAAACCCTTGTACTACGGAGTTTGCTATTGTGCATTATAAGCACAAAACCTCCAACTGCTTACTCTTGTGCCTGTAACACAGTTTGGTAACAGCTCACATCCATCATGACAAGTTTTGCTCCTGGGTTAACTGAGGTGTCATTTCCATCCAAATTAAAGAATTAAAAGTTTACCTCCTATAGCTCTAGGGTAGCCTCCATGTGCTTAAATGTCCCTTTCTTCTAATTCTCCTATTAGTCTTTGTCACTATAGGGTACAAAACTATGGCTGAGAATAGTGTGGAATTTGGCAACACCTGGGAAAAGGAAAGAAAAACATTTCCACATTGGGCATTGCAATTTTTGCTCAATGATTCCATATTTATTGCTCATCTATATTTTTGGTATTCCCTTTTTTTTTCATTCTTATAATACTTAACCGCATGTCTAAAATTAGACATGATATAGGAATAATAATAATAATAATAATAATAATAATAATAATAATAACAACAACAACAACAACAACAGCAACAACAACAACAACAACTCCACCGTTGCCGGTCCCAAGCCCAGATGAGAAAGGAGGAGGGTTGGGGTCAGGTTGGCAACTGGCCCCCATAAAAAAACCCGCCCAACCCATACAATATGGTGAAAGAAACGAATAAAAATTTTATACCGCATCGGTCGTCGTGCAGGTTAACAAGAGCCACGGCGGATGTTGGGGTCCCTGGACATCCATCGACAAGTGGGCTAAGAGTGGACCAGCCAACAAAATGACAAAAATATAGTGCAGATGCCATAATGGCCTGTTACTACAACTCAGAGCCAGAAAAAAGAGGTTATTTAAAGCGAATGTATGAATTATGGAAAGAACAATATCCAGATTCAAATGTTAGTGAAATACGACTAGCAGATCAAAGGCGATTTATTATACGGAATAAAGTGTTTAGTGAAGTTGAACTTGTGGAATTCAGACAAATTGCAAAACCAAAAAAACGATATCACAAGTGGAAATAACTGATATTCAAGACACAACTAAAGACATTATAGTAGAACTCCCAGAAGAAGCTCTCGGGGAGGAAATAACACCACCACCACTAGAACCAGTTATCATTGAACCAACTGATGAACTAACTCAAAAACAAAAAGAATTGAAGGATAAGATCATGGAGCATTTTCTGCTTAATGAGGAAAGGCAACGTTTACCATCACTAAAAACTGTGCCTAAGAAAATTTTGGCCCCTATCATGAAAATGGTTAATGCAGTGTTTTCAATAATTGAATTGGGATCCATCTTGGAAACGAACCAGTTAATGTACAGCGCAGCTGTAATAGTCACTAATGAACTAGGCATTAAAATCAAAGTACCTAGTCACACAACAGAAAAAGCATCAAAGCCAAAGTGGAAAATCCGATTAGAACAAAAAGTCAAAAAATTAAGGGCAGATGCTAGTAACTTAAAGAACATGCATGAGCAACGGCTTAAAAACAACAAAACCATAGATCAGCTAATCAGAAGATATAGATTGGATACAAGAAACATCAATGAAGCTGTAGAGATTGTAAAACAGCGGATAACAGCAACAGCTAGAAAAATTGAAAGATATGAGGCACGAATCATCCAATATAAACAAAATCAGCAATTTCGATCAGACCAACGGCATTTTTATCAAAGTCTTAATGTGAATGGTGACACCAAAAGTGAAAAACAAGAAAAGCAGGCCACAGTTGAATTCTGGAAAGAATTGTGGGAAAATGCAAAGGACTACAATAAGGAAGCAAAGTGGATACATGACTTTGAGAAAAGCATTGGCTACAAACAAATGCAAGTATTAGAAATAACAACTGAGATGGTCAAAAATCGAGTAAAAAAGGTAAAGAATTGGACATCACCTGGAAAGGACTAATTACATGGTTTCTGGCTCAAATATCTGACCAGTTTACATGCAATATTGGCCAGGCAACTGAATGAAATTTTACAAAAGGGCCAAATTGATGAAGGGTTGACAACTGGAAAAACATACTTGATTCAGAAAGATGCAACTAAAGGAACAACACCTGAAAACTACAGCCCAATAACATGCTTGCCAACAACCTTCAAATTACTCACAGGCATTATTGCAGATAACATGATGGATTATTTGGAAACAAACAATATCTTGCCAGTAGAGCAAAAAGGCAACAAAAGAAGGAGCAGGGGCACAAAAGATCAGCTCCTAATTGATAAAATGATATTAGAAAATTGTAAGAACAGAAAAATGAACTTGAATATGGTCTGGATTGATTACAAAAAGGCATTTGACACATAGTTGAATCATAAAATGCTTAGAAACAACTGGCATTAGCAAAAATATTACATCCTTTACTGAAAAGGCGATGAAACAATGGAGAACTGAGTTGGCAGTAGGGAATGAGATCTACGGAATGGTTAATATCAAGCGAGGAATTTTCCAGGGTGATTCACTTTCACCTCTTCTCTTCATCATCTCAATGATCCCACTATCAGTAATCTTAAAAAAAATGAAATTAGGCTACCAAACAGCCAAAGAAGCTGAAAAAATTTCACATTTACTATATATGGATGATTTGAAACTCTATGGAAAGTCAGAAATAGAAATCCAATCATTGACAAACACAGTCCGAGTATTCAGCACCGATATTTCAATGCTGTTTGGCATGAAAAATGTGCCACTGTATCCATAAAAAGAGGCAAAATCACTGCATGTGAGGGAATTGAAATGCCCAATGGCCAACTAATTAAATGCAATGAAAATGAAGCCTACAAATACTTAGGCATTCTGCAGTTGGATAATATCAAGCATGGAGAAGTAAAAGCTATTGTCAGGCGAGAGTACACCAACAGAGTTAGGAAAATTTTGAAATCTAAATTGAATGGTGGAAATACAATCAAGGCCATAAATACCTGGGCAATACCAGTTATAAGATACACAGCTGGTATAGTTAACTGGACACAAGCTGATTTGGACATTTTGGACCAAAAAACCAGGAAACCAATGACAATGCACTATAGTTTACATCCACGTGGTGATACTGATAGACTGTATCTGCCCCGAAAATCAGGTGGCAGAGGATTATTACAAGTGAAGCAAACAGTTGAAGAAGAAAAACATGCACTGGCTGATTATTTAAAAGAAAGTCAAGAACATCTATTAATTGAAGTAAAGAGCAAAAAACTACTGAAGGCCCAACAGATGAAACAAGAATACAGAAAAGATGTGATAAAATCAAGAATGGAGAGTTGGCAGAACAAAGCACTGCATGGCCAATTTCTGGAAAAAATAAAAGATAAAGTGGACAGTGAACAAAGTTGGTTATGGTTAACAACAGGTACATTAAAGAAAGAAACAGAGTCACTAATCCTGGCTGCGCAAGAACAAGCTATCCGCACAAATGCCATTAAGGCCAAAGTCGAAAAATCCTCTGATGATGCCAAATGCAGACTTTACAAAGAAGATGATGAAACTGTTGATCACATACTCAGCTGCTGTAAAAAAATCACGCAGACTGATTATAAATTGCGGAACTATTCAGTAGAACAAATGATCCATTGGAATTTGTGCAAAAATTATAATATTAAAACAGCAACAAACTGGTGGGAACATCAGCCTGAAAAAGTCACCGAAAATCAGATGGTCAAGATCTTGTGGGATTTTTGCATACAGACAAAATACTGGTGCATAATACACCAGACATCACACTGGTTGAGAAAAATAAGGTCACAATCATAGACATCGCAATACCAGGTGATAGCAGGATCGCTGAAAAGGAGCATGAAAAAATCACAAAATACCAGGACTTAAAAATTGAAATTCAATTACTATGGAACAAACCAGCAGTGGTAATTCCAGTGGTAATTGGCACACTGGGTGCTATTCCAAAAGCACTGGAATTACATTTAAAACAGTTAAAAATTGACAAAATCACCATCAGTCAAATGCAAAAAGCCGCACTGCTTGGATCTGCACACATATTACGAAAATACGTTATGACGTCCTAGGCCCCTGGGTGAGGCCCAACTAGTAACCAATGCCAAATCCGGCGAAACAACTGGCTACGTACGATACAATTGTATAATAATATAGGCTACTATTACTTAATCCAATGTACTTTCAGGGAAATAATCCTATGGATTTTGAACTTAAGTTTCCATCACATTTGACCAATATGGCTAATGTTAAAGGTCCAACTTAGGGTTAGGGGTGGATTCTCTGCTGCTGTTGAAATATATTTCCAAATCAGAAGATTGTTCTTGAAGAACATCAATCTTGTGATAAGCACTGTCACAAGACTCCAATATAAATTGCCAAAATATTATTCAAAAGGGATCATTAATATTTCATGACCAGTGACTAACAATGCTCTTTAAGCACTTGTCCAGTCTTTACTGTAATAATCTAAAGTTTCTCCTTATTACTTTTATTTAAAAACAATTATATAGGATGACTCTGAAAGATGTTATAAAGAATGCTATTAAGTTGCTCGTGAGGAAGAAAGAAGCTATTATTTTTCCTTTTTGTTTTCTTGGCAGAAGCTTGATTCGGCTTGTTTACAAAAATTCATTTCTTTGTCTTTATTGAAAACAACAATATATACTTAGATTTTGCTGGTAAGGAAGCATGGGTGTCATGGTGTGTCATATACAGGCATCATATGTTGAAACATAGGTATATAAGGGTAGGATTTACATCATGACATCATCAAGGGTCTCATTTTTATACCATTAGACTTGCTGATGAAGTTATTAGAAGGAAAGTTAAATTTGATCCTATTCTATTTGGAATAAGGTAGTTTGTGATAACTCCAACCATATGTTGTAACAATAATGTTCAATTATCTGCATAAGGGTTCTCCCATTTGGGTATTGACAAAACATTGTTTTTGCAAAAGAGCTTCACCATATTCCTTCAGATACTGTCCTAGTAACTACAAACATAGTTACTATCAGGAGTGACTAAGATTTTAACTACTTCATAGTTATAATATATGCTACTGCCAACCAAACTATTTGAGCAGGTCATATAACTGGCAGACGAGTATTTATGTAGCTCAGCTGGATAAAAGCACCAGCTTGATGACATCCAGTGTTATAAAAGCCACATGGTATCAGCAACTGTCTATTAGATAACTAAATAACGGCATCCTCTATGCCTATTTTAAAAATGTAGATGGGACAATGTTTATTTATGGAAACAAAAAGTGTCAACCTTAATCAAACTATGATGGCACACAGGAATTTCAAAGTTGTACAATATTCCTCTGACCTTGAAAATATTTTCTTTACTTCTTTACAGGTGAATTACTCACAACTATGAGTACATGTAAAATTTGAGGGGATCTAGAAACTATCATTAGCAAACCCAGGGACGAATTTCAATTGAAATAGATTTTCAAGATGATTTTGAGTGAGCAGAGACAAGTTGCACTTGTACTATTATATTAAATATATAAATTTTCTTCCTTCTCTGTCACTATTTTTGTAGAAAACTAGGGTATTTTTTGGTTGCAATTTTATATTATTCTACCATACATGGTTTCTCTGCCCATATTTTTAACTGAACTAGTGCAATTCACACTTCCGACTATAGGGATTATCCTATGGGATGTCTTACTTTTCTAAATTTTTAAAATATAAAGTTGTTAGCTCAGAAACAGCACACAGAAATGCATACATAAAAGAAAATCCCATTAAAAATACATAACGTGAAAAACCAAATATACATGCTTACACTTGGAAACTCTGTTGAAATTGTGTAGTTTTAAAGTCAGTCCAAAATGTGTGTGTTTAGGGGAAACTTGAAAAAATAATGTTATTTTTTTATTTTATTTGGTTTAAATTGTAAAATAATACATAAATTGGAACAGACTTAGGATGATCTAATCACAGGCTGAAAAGCTGGAATGGGCTAGATGTAGATTAATTGATGCTTATTTCTGGGATAATATTATAAAATTGCCTGTTAATTTAAGCATTTAATTCAGTCTTAAAGTTTTGTTACTCTTACATAGGTATAGTTACGTCATATAAAATGAGTATAGAGAAATTTTTAAGGTATCGAAAATCAAGTTTTTTTTTTTTAATATATCTTGAAAGGAAGTGCCCATGTTGCTCACTGAAATGTTGTGGTCCACGTAAGGAATAGTGGCTGGCTGTAGAGCAAAACTATGATCCTGTAGGCAAAGTAGAGGCAACAGAGAGTAGAAAAAAAGGCTGAAGGTAAAGCCTTGAGTAATTAACATAAGAAGAGTTCTATAGCTGCATAAATATTGCAATGATTAAATAAGGCTGGCAAGTATTACTTACTAAACCTTGGCTATTGTGATCTAAGGAATTCTGCAAAGTTGTATCAGTGCTAAGCCTGCATTTTCAGAGTGAGCATTTCAGCTTTCAAAGGAAGCATTCTGCCAGAAGGCTAAATGAACTAATTTGATATGGATGGTGTAAAGATTCCTGCCACCTGCCTTCTTCACACTCATAACCTGAAACCTTGTTTTGACAGATTCCCAATATTCTGACCTGTTTGAATTCTCCTAATCTGATGTTGTGACTTGCTCTACTTTCCCTGTCCTGCAAGCTGATGTTGCTCCAATGTCCTTGGAGTGCTATAAGTATACCAGTCACATACAGTGTATCTGGAGAAGAAGCAGAGAAAAAGACACGTGCATGGGATGGCCTAGAACTCAAGGTAGATGTTTGCAGTATGGGAGGAACCATTCAAGTGTCTATGTCACTCTGATATTTGAAAAATGCAAAGGTACATGAAGGCAAAAGGCCCCACATATAAACTCTAATATTATCAGTAGAATTAGAGCTGTTTTTTTTAAAGCAAATTCCAAATCCACTAATGTGAATCGAACTTTGATGACTAACTTTCTCTCCATATTGTTTTAAAAGAGTCATAATGCCTGATCCAAAACAAAACAAATAGTGCAAGAAATAGTACAGAGAGGAAAAGGGAGAAATTATATAGATGGCTCAATGTAGGTATGATAATGGTTTAGTTCACAGACTGTTTTTTATTTTTTTATTTTGCTCTTCACAAAACTATTTCTGCTAGCAAAATCATTAATTTTAATTAATTAATTTATCAGTAATTTAACTTAAAATCATTTTAAATATGGGAGGTACTTGGAGAAATTAGAAGACAAGTAGAAGGAATTTTTACAGGACAAACTCCTTGCCATAAAAAAACACCTATATTCCCAATATCAATCTGCTGATTTACGTGTTTATCATATTCCATTATTAATTGTCAAGCTTCACCCAATAGGCAATTCCAGGTAAGTTCACAAGAATATTTTTTTATATAAGTAGGAAGCCCTAATGATAGAATCTGAGTAAATGGTATTTTTAAAGAGCCCAGTCTATGTATAGAAACAACATTCAAACCTTCTGGCAACTTTTCTTTCTTATTTTATGCAAAGTTTCATGACCTTTTATGCCGAAGGGCTGGTTTCCACCTGTCCTTTCATTTTTGCGTCAAATTTACTTTTTATTTAAAAAAAAACTTACTCTATGACAACTCTCACAGGACCAGATCTTTTAGACCAGTTCACTGGCTGGGGAATTCTGGGAGTTGAAGTCCAGACATCTTCAAGTAGCCAAGGTTGAGAAACACTGTTTTAGACAAAGAAGCAAACATGGTCATGAAGCGTGATAAAGTCATTGTTATTCATATCTGATGTGAGCAGACTGTGTGCCAGTGGCATTGTAAGCGGGTAGGAAAATGATGTTTCAAGATGGTTAATACTGTCCCTGCTCTGAGGAGACTTCATGCTTATCTTACTTCCCGCTTTCTGAAATCCTATTGCGGCAGCATGCTGACATTTTTCAATAAATTTTATAGGAAATTATTGGAAATTGGCTTTTTTTTTTCAGTGAGACTGTGGGTTTTCAAAGTGCCCAGTTTAGGAGTTTCCCATGATTTGATAAAAGATCCAAAATGAAGAATTGTTGACCTACATCACCATTAAAGTTTTGGAAAGCAACAGCTATTCACAATCTCGGCAAACATAGGCCACAAGGAAATGCTAGATATTTACTGTTTTCTGGTTTTTGGGAAGGAGGGGAAAGATATGTGTTTAGGCTCCTATGTGAGGTGATAAGGTGAAGTAACTCAATTACTGGAAAGCAAACGAATACTGATTGATTGACAGAACTCTGCTCAACTCAACTCCTGGGCACAAAAAGCAAACACTGATAATCAATGACTCTCTGCTAGCTGTAGACTAACAAATATATGCTGATGTCCAGCCTGATGACTTACCAGACCTAAAAAAAAATTCTTGGGGAAAAAACTCCTTAGATCAATCTAAGATGCATTTAAACTTAGATTCTAAAGGGTTGAAACATGGAAGCACAAAAACAAAGACCAAAAAAAGACAAAATGGAAGAAGGAGAAGAAACTTTGCAATAGTTACAGTCATGATAGTCCCCATCTCCATTATTCCCAATTATATATCTTGGTTCTCTTGATCCCATATATGACCCCTTTTAAGCAATGAATTCCAAAATCACCAATTCATTTGTATCCTTTTTCAGTAAAAAGGCCATAAATGTTTCTAGTTCTAGTTATAAAAGTAATTGTTCCCTCCTTAATCAAACAAGTCAATTTAGTCATTTCTGCAAACTCTTCCATCTTCACAATCCTTTCTTCCATTACGGCTATGTTTTTTTACTTTCCTTTTCTTGTTCATGACACTGTTTTTGCTGCTACACTTGGTAGGAACAGGGGGAAAACTTGCTTCAGTCATTACATTTTGTAAGTGCATTTGCTCCCTAAAGAAGGATTGGGAAATTCTTCTCTCCCTGGGGAAATGTAAGAAAAGTACCAGTTCATTTTCTTTGCCTACGAACAAAGATGTTTAAATGATTGCTTGCATACACTGTATCTGTCTAAAAGGCCCAAAGGTAGAATATTCATTTAAGGCCTTCCTTTCTTTTTCACTGAGTCATAAAATCATAAAATTTCCCCCATTGTCTTTTGTTTGTTGAAATCAATGGCCCTGCAAATGAGAGCATGTGATGAAAAAATCCAAATACTGATAGCAACTTTGGGAGTTATATTTTAAGCAATCACTTTCCTGCCTTAAATGAAAGACATTGATTCAAAGGGCAATTGCTTCAACAAAAGCCCAGAAGATGCTTACAAAAAAATTCAACAACACATTTTATTTGTAGTAAACCTGTAAGAACTTGCAGTGCAAACAACTAGCCTTAATGTGAATAAGTCAATACACTTTTCCCCATTGAAATGTATCATTTGGAGTTCTGTCAATGAAGCTAGCCTTGCAATGACTTTTGGCCAGGGGTGGGTTTCTCCCGGTTTGCACTGGTACATGATTACCAGTTGGTCAAATTTACCGTACCTTTGAGAACCCCTTTGTCCGGTGGCACGGTACTGGAATGCTTGCTCCCTGTTTGCTCCCCCCCACCAGCCTAGTCACCACTCGCTCACCCCGCCCATTGGCACCATGCTTGCCGCTCACTGATTGGCTGGCTCTCCAATTGCCCTGCCTCTGAGAGCCCTATTTAAACCACAGCACGAATGGCCCACTTACCTCTTTGGTTCTCGTGTCGTCCTGTGATTAGATCCTTGCTTTGCTTGCCTTCCCTGCTGCTATTGCTGCCTCTCTCAGGTAAGTAAACTAAGCAGTGGGGGCAGCAGAGGGCGCTTACGTGGCGCGGCCAGACTCCTAGGCAAGTTTGAGGGCCTTGCGAGGTCTTCACCAGGTCCCCAAACTCACCTAGAATGCATGGCTGCCAGTAAGCTTGGGGGCTGGGGCAGGGATGGCAGCAGGAGTTTATGCAGCATGGCTGGCATCCTAGGCAAGTTCGGGGACCTTGGGAGGCCTTTGCAAGGTGCCCTAACTCGCCAAGGATGCCTGACCACCAGTAAGTGCAGGGGCGGTGGCAGGGGTGGTAGCAGGGGCAGCGGCAGGGTGGCAGCAGGAGCTTACACAGCACGACCGGTGTCCTAGGCAGGTTCAGGGACCTTGTGAGGCCTTTGCAAGGTCCCTGAACTTTCCTAGGATGCATGGCCACCAGTAAGCGCGGGGGCTGGGGCAGGGACGGGAGCTAACACGGTGTGGCCACCATCTTAGGCAAGTTCGGGGACCTTGTAAGGCCTTTGCAAGGTTCCCAAACTTACCTAGGATGCCTGGCTGCAACTAAGAGCGGGGGCAGTGGGAAGACAGCTGGAGCAGCCTGTTGTGGCTCTACACTCTGGGCAAGTCCGGGGATTCCTTGTGGCCTTCATTCTAGCATATCCCCGAGCTCGTCTAGATGGTAGGACTGCCTGGCGCTCGGCTGAGGCTTACCCCCCACATACACCCAGACTTAGCCTCACCTGGCTGGCTAAGCCTGCCAAGTCAGCTTACCTACTGCCTGGTCACCTGCCTGTTCCCTGCATCCATCACATCAGAGAGCTTCTGATTCTGCCTGCTAGTAAGTGACTCGGGTTTCTTTCTTTATGCTTTTAATGTTTATTTAAAAGATATTTTATTCATTGTTTATAGATTTTTTTAAATGGCTTTTTGGGAGGGAATGTTATTTTTAATTATTGTTCATAGAGTATGTTTTTAATGGTTTTTAAGGATTTTTTTATTACTTACAGAATATCTTTTTAAAAAACTATTTTTAGGGAATGTTTATTTTTTCATTGTTTATAGAATATATTTATTACAAAAAATGTATTTGCTTTTTGCAAATGTTTTATTTGTGATGCAATATGTTGCTTTTAAGTGTGCAGGCTGTTGTATGGTTTATGTGCCTCAAAGTGGCTCCTTTTCTATGGGCAGGTCAGGTTGGTGCAAGGCAGCTTTGCGAGATTTTGTGTGTTTCTGTGTGATACCTGGTTGTTTAGGTAATTGTGAGGTGGTTGCTGGTTCTGTGAGCTTACTGCCCTGCCCTTTATAATTTCCCACAATCCCTTGATGGTTTTTATTCCAGTGGCTTTATCTTTCCTGTCCTTAAGAGTAAGGGAAAAAACTGGTTTCATCTGAAGTCTTTTGGGGGGGAAATTGTTATTCTTTTGGTGTTTTCCTGGCACGTGTCATAGTTTGTGTGTGTGGGTGGGTAATGTCCTGCAGTTATCTACACATTAATAATGATCAAGTACTAATAATATTTCCTTATACATTTTAGTGACCTTTCCTTACATAATTGGTGTTTTCTTTCATACTTTTAGATTTCTAATTTCTGCTTCTGTTCTTTTAGCAATTGATAAAACAAATCCCATGTGAAAAAGTATTCGAAGCCTTCTTGATTTTAATTGTCAATTTATTCATTCCTGCACATTCTAATATTTATTCATTTTAATATCTTTGTTTTTTTCACTGTTGTGCAAACACAATTCCAGCAGCTGTTAACATGTGTAAGATTAAATATGTATTGTATTCCCTTTGAAATACCCAACAAAATATTACTGGTTTTAAAGCCATATCTTGCTTTATCATTGCTTCTAACCATGACACCACTAACTCTTGAATAGCTACTTGGACTGACCTAAGTACTGAACCTAATTCATATATTCCTGTTTTTTGAATTGAGGAATAAATGTCAGAAAAATAAATCTGTATTGCTCTGTGAATCTACCTATGACATTCATTCTTGATCTAACTTCTTAGATGAAAAACTATATCTTTCCTGTTTGTTGGGGGACATCCTTCCTGAAAGGACTGTATATTGTTGGGTGAAAATAGAGGTCCCTTCTGTTACCTGTAGTGTACTCCTCAGCTTACAACCACAATCGAGTCCAATATTGTTTTATTTCTTTTGCAGTTAGTAGTAATACAATACAATACAATAGCAGAGTTGGAAGGGACCTTTGAGGTCTTCTAGTCCAACCCCCTGCCGAGGCAGGAAACCCTACACCATTCCAGTCAAATGGCTATCCAACATCTTAAAGACTTCCAGTGTTGGGGCATTCACAACTTCTGGAGGCAAGCTGTTCCACTTATTAATTGTTCTAACTGTCAGAAAATTTCTCCTCAGTTCTAAGTTGCTTCTCTCCTTGATTAGTTTCCACCCATTGCTTCTTGTTTACCCTCAGGTGTCTTGGAGAATAGTTTGACTCCCTCTTCTTTGTGGCAACCCCTGAGATATTGGAACACTGCTAACATGTTTCCCCTAGTCCTTCTTTTAATTAAACTAGACATACCCAGTTCCTGCAACCGTTCTTCATATATTTTAGTCTCCAGTCCCCTAATCATCTTTGTTGCTCTTCTCTGCACTCTTTCTAGAGTCTTCACAACTTTTCTACATCGTGGTGACCAAAACTGAATGCAGAATTCCAAGTGTGGCCTCACCAAGGCATTTTAAAGTGGTAGCAACACTTCACGTGATCTTGAGTCTATCCCTCTGTTTATGTAGCCTAGAACTGTGTTGGCTTTTTTGGCAGCTTCAGCACACTGCTGGCTCATATTTAAATGGTTGTCCACTAGGACTCCAAGATCCCTCTCACAGTTACTACTATTGAGCAAGGTACCACCTATACTGTACCTGTGCATTTCATTTTTCTTGCCTAAATGTAGAACCATTATTTAACCAAATGAAGAGGCAACAGAGTATGACCGCTAGGGCAGTTATCTTTCCTATGTAAGTAGCTGTCTTTATTGTTTTGTGTGCTTGTTTCATCCTAATGCAGTGCATGCAATTGAAGAGTTCATTTCTGTGTCTCTTCTTTGTGCAGGCAATTCATTGGAGCAAGTGTGGTCAATGATGTAGAAGACTGGCAAGAACAGTCATTTTCCTTCTGTAAGTAGCTGTCTTTATTGTTTTGTGTGCTGGTTTCATCCTAATACAGTGAATGCAATTGAAGAGTTCATTTCTGTGTCTCTTCTTTGTGCAGGCCATTCATTGGAGTCAGTAATATTGAAGACTGGCAAGGATAGTCATCTTCCTTTTGTAAGTAGCTCTTTTATTGTTTTATTTTAATCTTATTTAAGTAGTAAGTGCACAAAATAATACATTTCCTTTTTATATCTTCTTTTTGTAGATCATTCATTGGGGCAAAGAATTCAGTGACGTTGTCTTGGCCCACCTAGTCACATGGCTGGCAAGCCACTCCCACCAGGTCACATGCTCAGCAAGCCACTCCAACAAAGCAGGCCACACCTACAGAAGAGGTTGTAAAAATTTTTGAAACCTACCACTGCTTTTGGCATATTGCCAAACTGGATATTTGATACTTTGGATTTTTATGAAGTTGTCTTCTATCGATATTCAAGAACCAGATATTGTTAATGCTAGGTGAAATCACTTCCCAGGATCACAGAAAGCTAATCACAGCATTTGGTGTTCTGTATAATACAATCTCATAGTTCCCTGCAGATTTATGCCAACCCAAGCATTAAATATGGCATATGGGAGCTTATCCTAAGGATATTTATAAGAGGCAGAAGTTTGAGGAAGATGTCAATTTAACAAAACCTATCTAACCTGCAACATCTTATTGGAAATTATTTTTGTCTGATTATACAATTGCCCTTAAGCGGAATTTCTAAGTTTCCCAAATGCAGCAAAGAAATATATCCAAGCAATGCTTCAGTATATTTTGTAGGAAAAAAATATGAGAAGCTGCAAGTTAAAATCAACTGAGTGGGATTTCATAATTTGCAAACAACTGCTTGATTTAATAATAATGCTCTTTTGAAGAATGTTCCAGCTTATGCAAGTCACAAATGAAGTTTAAAAAAATCTTAGATTCTGCCTATTTTAATAGTTCAATTTGATTATTAGTAAAGCTACATTTGGGCATTCATTCCAATGTATTTGCAGTCAGGAAGTAATCATCTATTTTATTATATGTGCATATACTATATAACTATATAATATACTTTATACTGTATACTATATACAGTGCGTACCGCTACTACCTGTTTTTTCTTGTTATCTGTCAAAAGTAGTGTTTTTGAACCTACGCTGTCTAGCTGTGATGTGATTCATTTCTGCATTTTATTTCATTGTAAATTAAGGTGACCAGATTTTCAGATTGGTAAAGAGGGACACCTTTGACCGGGGGGGGGGGTTGATTAAAAATTTTATACGGAGCAACAAAAATTTTTCATACAACACAAAAATAGTATTGTAATGTTTTTTTTATTTCAACATAACTACAATTTACAAATATAAATTGTAACTGTTGCCAAACATCTGAATTTTGATCATGTGACCATGAGGATGCTGCAACGGTCGCTAAGTGTGAAAATGGTTGCTAAGTGTGAAAAATGGTCATCAGTCACTTTTTTCAATGCCATTGTAACTTTGGTCACTATATCACCTTTCTTGCCACAGTTCTTAAGTGAATAAATACAGCTGATAAGTTAGTAACATAAGTGAATCTGGTTTCCCCATTTGACTTTGTCAAAAGGTGATTATATGACCCCAGAACACTGAAACCAACATAAATACGAATCTGTTGCCAAACATCAAAATTTTGATCGCGTAACCATGAGGATGCTGCAACGGTCGCTAAGTGTGAAAATGATCGCTAAGTGTGAAAAATGGTCATCAGTCACTTTTTTCAATGCCATTGTAACTTTGGTCACTATACCACCTTTCTTGCCATAGTTCTTAAGTGAATCTTAAGTGAAGATGTTATATCTTAAGTGAATCTTAAGTCTTAAGTGAAGATGTTATACAGTAGAACCTCTGGTCATGAACGCTTCTGACCAAAATATTCACATTCTCCCCCCTCCCCCTGCTGCTGATTTCCCCTTCTGCACCATTTTTTTTGTAAGCGCCAAATTTCCAAAATTAGGTTTGATTCATGACCAAATCAGTTTGCGACCAATGTTATGGAACAAATTATGGTTGTGACCAGAGGTTCTACTGTATTCATGCCTTTACATACTCTATATCACCTCAAAATGTTGCATAGCCTTCATAAGTTTCTAATACATATAAAATTAAATACAACATCAAAACCATAAAAAAGTAAAATTAACCTGGCTGGAAAATCCTATGCCTGTCTTGCTATTATTACTGACACACTTGCTGCAGTATTTGATGGCTAAAAGAAAAAAAAATATTGTTAAAGTGTGTATTATGTTTACTCCCATGTCTTGTCTGCTGTGTTGATTTTGAATTCATTAAAAGAGCTTATTTTACATCAAATCCCTCTCATATTATTCTCCTATGTTCAATAAACCCTAAGAGACAGCATACTATACATGAAATTCCTGTAACTGTATATTTAGTAAATTGTGGAGCTGAGTTTATCCAATTAACTCAGTTTTTGGACTTGAGTAATCACATACAATAAAGGAAATAAAACTATTTAGAATGAAGTGTAGTTGGCTATTTGTGATTAAGGGTGTCATGCAGAAACAATTATAGTTTTTGATCAGGAAAATACCCTTAAAAAACCCTTTTGTTCTTTCAGGGTTTTTTTAAAATGATTTTTCCATGGCACATCACATATTGTTTTGAATAAAAAAACAGCAGCTGCACATTTTTAAAAACCTACATTATTTTAAAATGCATTAAAAAATAAAAGAAAAAAACCCAGCACACTTACCAGCAGGCAGAAACTCCAAGTCAATATTTTTCAAAGAAACTTTCCCACCATTTTGGAGTCCTCCAACCTCCATGCCCCTCCCCTCCAGAAAATCCAGGAAGTAACACTGGCGACCTCTCTAGCCATTTCCTGCAGCTCTATGGTACTAGATCATTTTTTTCTTATAAAATGAAGTAAACGCGACCGGCGCGGGGGGGGAGGTCCGTTTTGTTGCTTTAACGTTATAATATCTTCAATGAAAGTACTGAGACAGAGAGAGAGAGAGGGGCATTAGACAGGGTGTCTTTTGTCTTGCCCCGGTTAGGATTTCTTAAGCAAATCCACTGGGCTTTCAACATGAAGCCAGAAAATCGGAACTTTTTTAAAAGGCGGAGGGACACGGGAAAAATTGTTATAAAGCGTGCTTGTCACGCTGAAATTGGTATGTCTGGTCACCCTATTGTAAATAGATCATCCACTTCAACTGGCTACTGAGCACTATTACCCTAAAAAATTCCCTTTTCTTTCAATAACTGATTCGCATTTTATCCTGAGCTACTAGACTGATGAACTATTGTATCAGAAGAAAGAAAAAGGAAGAAGGAAAAAGAGGGGGGAGGAAGAAGAAGAGGACAAGTTTATTTAATTCTAATGATGAATTTAATTCAAGATTCTTCAACTTCCTTGTGGTTACCTGCAAAAAAAAGTCAATTTTCTGGAGTAGGCCTTATCTTTTTATAATGTGAATACTAAAATAGTAGAGAAAAAGACATATTGTCATACATTCATGAATATTTGGACAATAATAAAACCCAAATCTTATTTTTAATTCTTTTTAGCAAGGATACTATTTGCTAAAAAAATGCTTTCCCTAAAGAGGTGAAGTATTTTTCAGCCCCCACATGATTATGGAATGGTTTCTGAGTGTCATGGTTGGAAACCTAATGAAATATTGAAGATTCTTCGTGTGAGCACTGTTTCTCGCTGTTCTGAACATCATTCTTTGGTGTTGAACTTCTCTGGAACTAAGAAGAACATACAAGGAAACTTTTTCTCTCTTTATTCAATTTGTTTAATAGTCTTCTATGAACTTCCATTTATAAATCTAAAGAAACTGTAAGAGTTTTTTTGACCTGGTTCAAACCAGAAACAAGTCATGACCAGGGGTTTCTTTATTCTACAAAGGTAAAGTGCTCATAATTACCATACTTCTGATTTCTAAATTTTATGTCAGTTCTATATTTGCATCCAATTTAATTTTCTTACTGTTACTATGTGTGTATGCATGCAGAAGTATATACACATACATGTATTACTATCTTTCTTAAAATTACTTCTATTTAGGTCAATCTAGTATATATAGATCTATACTTTATAGATCTATGAAGGCAAACAATCTCCAGGCAGAAGAAGAACATCATGGCTTCAAAATCTAAGAGACTAGTTTGGACAAAACCCAACAACACTTTTTCATGTGGCTGTTGATAAAAACAGGACCAGCAACATGATCCGATGTCCGATGATGGATATGGCAGAAGAGGAAGGAGGAGGAGGAGAATGCTCTATTTCTCTCAGTTATGGACTTTGCAATGTTTTAGTTCTGTATTTTTTCTGCTTTCCCCTTCTCTTCAGTTCTGGTGATCAAACCCAGTCCATTTATATTTGAAAACCTGTTTCATTCCTTCTCTAAGGACTTACGTGTGCCATATGGTCTTTGACTCACTGTCTCCTGCCCTCCTTCAGCACACAGTCCTTTGCTCCTTGAATTAGTTTGTAAATCTTTGTGCCTCTCTAGACTTTTCCTTGTTTCTTTTGATTCTACCTTTGGTGGTGTGGAAGACTTTTCCCAATTTCTTGCAGTTTTCCTGCAGTTTTCCTGACTCAACTACAGTACTTTATTAACCACTAACATGTGCGTGCTGAGTTTCTGTTCCATGGCACATACTTTCCAGTTACAGAAAAGGTGGGGATATTTAAATGTCACTTCACCTAACATCCAAATCTCTAGAAAGAATAAAAATGCCCCCTCTTTCTGGGCAATTAATCTTTCCACAAAATCTCACAGGAAATTATTGATTGTGATCAGCTGTATGAAAAGGACAAGCTGAAACACCAGGAGCTCTCATAATCTTTGTGCAGAGCCAACACTTTCTACATTAGGTCTTCCAAAACAGCAGCAGCTGGTCTTTCTCAGACATACTAAACACAGATAAATTGGCTTGGCTGGAGTAAAAAAAAACCAGGAATGTTATTTTACTTTGATTTACAAAAGACTATTGAGAATTTCCAATTATTAATATGTGAACTGACTACTCAAAATTTTCAAAGAGTTTCTTTTCTTACATACTTTCTCAAGAAGAAAAACCATCCCATCTTACTCTTGCCTTAGTAAGTGAAGATTGTGGTAGAAATTTCTTGGGTGCCTTCCAGATAAATCACAAGCTCTCTTTGATAATCCGAACATAAATGAACCTCCAATTTCTGCTTCTAATAGTACCAATTAAGGTAGCAGCTACAATTATCAAGATGAAAGTATAAAAGGGGTACTGGAGCATGCTAATATTCATTTGATTACAGCCATCTTGGCTAGAATCTGTGTATTACAGGGAAGTATAATGCATGTCTACAAAAAACATTTTAAGCCACCTATTAATAGGATCAATATTAATACTATCAATATTATTGATTTGAATTGATTGAATTTCAGATGCTTTTTGTTGTTTAGAAAGCATATTTTATTGCTAAACTGATGTCAATGAAACAAAATAAATAGTGCTTGTGTGATTTACAAATATTTAGTATCCATTTACAATCTAACCTGCCCATAGTTTTGACTTCAGTATTAGTTACTCCATAAACTTCTCCCAGCAGAGTATTAAATATTTTTTATACCTATTTTTGTAGGAAAAATACTTGAAGAACAATAATTAAATACTGAAAACCTGTTTTTAATATTGCATATACATATGCTGGGGAGTTCTGTTGGAAAAACAACTTCCTGTGCACAGGATTATAAGACGTAGAATGTACTCAATCTTCAAAAGGCAGTGGGAAGTTGATTATAAAAGGTTTTTGAGTCTAAACTTTGGCTTTGAATATTCAGAAATGATTCAGAAGAAGTATGGATCTTACACAAGTTTCCCATCATCTCAAGCAGCCTGATTTTTTACAAGCTATCATGGAAGCCTGGAAAGAAGATGACACTACTTTAAGGAATAAATGTCTCAAAGTAATAGCATCTTTTTTCAGTCTCTCAAAAAAGCATGAAATTAGTTGGGCTGCTGTAATAAATAGCACAGAAGTTCTGCACTTCTAGATATCTAAAGAATGTCTTCCAAATCATCTTTAAAGTAAGCTCAGTTCTAATGTGGATATTACTACTTCGGTTAGGAGAAAGCAATATCTCAATGTTGATGATTTGTGTCTTGGTGCATGCTGGGACACCTTGTTTATGCTGAAACTAGGGAAGTGTGGAGAGAAGCAAGAAGATATCTCCCCTTTAAAAATTTCAATGTCTAGTGTTTTACATTTTGTAGTGCCCTAAGGCTCTTTCTTCACGTAAGTAATTTATGCAACTACAGATTGAAAATACTTGGTTCCTTTGATGGCTGAATGACAAGCTGTAGACTTTTTTTTCCTGCATAAATGTGTTGTATAAGAAGAAAATTCTAGGACTTCCAGTAGCACCGTAGGCACTGAAGGATGTTCCTGTGGGAACGCCAGCCCTGTGATCATGTCTAAGCTGCTAGAACAGTGTAAATCAGCTGTCTAGTGGCTTGAAACCTCTCCCCTCAGGAAAAGATGGAGAGGTAAGCAGCCGGGCAAGGGTAGAACTCCCCATAGACCCCCAGGAGCAATTCTGGGGCTTAAGGGGTGAGAGCCCCCCAGCAGCCCAACAGAGCTCTACGTCCAGGATGCTTCTGCTGTAGCAGAACAAAACGCCGTGACCATCCCTGCAATCAACATTTTAATCTGCATTTGAATAAGAAGCAGGCAGAGCAAAGACAGGAGTGATTACAATTGCAAGTACAAACTTTAACTCTAATGTAGTATTACTTCCTTCTGTGAAGATTGAGGGGAACAAAAGGGTAATGAAGATGGCGTCTCAAAGTCAAAGGGTGTGGTGAAAGTGAAACTTAAAAGGAAAGTATTTGTTAAGTGCTTGTTAATATAGTTAAAAGAACCAAGAACTCAAGATTAAAGAAAACAGTATTGGTTTACTAATAAACTATAACATCTAACAAATTGGGGGATTAAGTGGACTTTTTGGACTCAATAATTTGGCTGCTGGAAAGTGTGATTTGAATATCTGGAAATGGCCTCAAAACAAACAAAAATAAGTGCTTCTAAGAGTGCTGGAAGTCTCCCAGCCCAACCACCTAAATTGCAGTCTTTATTACCCTCAGCAGATACACAAACAGTGACATTTGAAGCCCTCCAAGGAGCTTTAAAGGCACAAGCCTCTGTTTTGTAAGAAAAAATTACAACTGCCCTTAAAGATGTGTCTGACGAAATGTCTGAAATTAAGGACTTAATCCAAACCCGCAATCAACAAATAAGAGAGGATATAGTGGATGCATTTAAGGGTTTGCTTGGTTATGTAACATCACTGGAGGTTAGGGTGGAAGAAATTAATCAGTCTAATGTGAATTTGAAGAACAAAGTTGATGAGGCTCAAATCAAGATTGAAAAATCAGAGGCAGAAGTTACAATGATACAATACAGAGTGATGGAATTTGCTTTGAGAATAAGAAGCCTGAAAGAAAATAACGAAGAAAATTTGAAAGAGATCTTTGCAGAAGCTTTCCCTCAGTTAATTGGCGAACCAAAGGCAGATTGATTGGCAGATTTATAAAATTTATTGTGTTAATTCATGGATTCCTAGACAGAGACAAGTACCAAGAGATATTGTAATCTATTTTGTCACCAGGAAAACAAGGAATGGAATATTACAAGTGACTTACAAAAACAAGCTAGAGGTGGCAGGACAGGAGGTGGCAGTACTGAAGGAAATTCCCCCTAAAATGTTGAGATCCAGAAAGGACTATGCATTCCTAGTTGATGAACTTAGAAATCACCAGATACAGTATAGATGGGAGGATCCAGCTGGATTGGTGACGAATTACTTAGGAGAAAGATATCGTCTTAATTCAGTTTGGAAGGCAAAAGATTTTTACAGTAATGTACTAAAGGCTGGATACCCTCCATCTCCAGGATAAATTAAAAAGAAGAATCAGAAAGACTAACACGATGTGAGATAGTAAAAAAAAGGTTATATATTTAGAAGTTTATATGACAATTTCAAATGGGAAATTATATGTATAATTATGAACCATTATGGCATAAAATACAGACAAAGATGAATAAATGGGAAAAATTACAATTGTCTTTGTTGGGAAGGATAACAGTAGTAAAAATGAACATTTTGCTTAAAGTTTTAATTTTTTTTTTTTCAAATGATACCAATATTTAAAAAAGATGCAAATTTGGAAGAATGGTAGAAAGGTATTAATGACTTTGTTTAATAATGATGGAAACATGGGAAAATATTTCAGTAAGAAATGTAAAATTTAGGCAAGCTTAAAATTTGAGAGATAATTTTTATACGATGTTTTATAGATGATATTTAGATCCTAAAAGGTTAGCTTGTATGTATCCGAATTTATAATTGGAGATGTGATGGTGTTGATGCTATGTATTATAATGTATGGTGGATTTGTAAAAAAGTTAAAGCATTTTGGATGCTTTAAATCCACATGGTGGATTACTCAAAATATTTCTAAAAAGAGGATAAAGTCCACTCCTCAGTTGTTTTTGCTAGGTATAATTACAGACTGCACAGTTATAGAAACTAATTTGATTTCAAATTTAATAACGGCAGCAAGATTTCTGGAAGAAGGAAGAATTGCCTATTATTCAAGAATGGACGCTAATAGTAGTAAACTTAGCAGAGATGGCTAAAATTTCAGCATATTTGAAAGATTATTCAGATGAGAAATACAAGTTGGAATGGAGAAGATGGATTGACTATATTCAAAATAAATATTGGACTAAGAAATTTCAACTAGCTTATGAATGAACAAGGAATGTTATAATTTATCTAAATTTAGTTTAATAAAAGGGGAGTTAAAGTACGAGAGCCGGGATGTTATAGTTAGTTAGCTTATATTAGTGTATGATTGTTAAATGTTTATATCCTGTATTTTGCTCTGGAAAGTTGGGGGGAGGGAGAGCTGGAGGGGGCAGGGTTGGGGTGGAGGGAGGCAAGGGGAAAGGGAAATATTTGTAAAACTTATTAAAACTTTTCAATAAAAAAAGAAGAGAATTCTAGACAGGATTAATTAAGTTAAATTAAACTGACAGAGGGGCACCTCTCTGCATACTTCAAAAATAATGTTTATGACAAATCTTACATCTGTAGCATATCTTGAATCAGTAGGCTAAAGGTTGTGAAAGAAGTAGTCCCACATTGCTAAAAGCTAGATTAAAATTACCACAATTTTTATGTTTTAGTTTAGATTAATCTGACCAATACCCTTATAATCAGCTGTTGAATATTTCTTCCCAACTTTGGACCATACTGTGGAATGTCTATCTCATTATGTGCCACAAAGTAGATGAGATAGGACATTCACTTTTCTCATTTATAGCTCTGGAACAGGGTTCCACCAGCTGCTACTGCTGGTTCACTCATGGTCGCGCAGCACGCACATGTATAGTACTATAAAAATTCAAGATGTTAGTTTGGGGCATGGCAGGCCTGGGTTGCTGCTGGTTCCAGGACCCAAGGCCACCAAACCACTACTGGTTCAGCTGAACTGGTCTGAACTAGTAGGAACCCACCACTGCTGTGAAACCTCATCTTTTGATCCTTAGCCAGTGCATTCCTTTTTCATAGATTGTCCTTTATCACTGACTAGCTGATAACCTGACACTGCCTGGGGTTGCCATGGGTCAGACATGACTTTGCAACTAACGTCAACAACAACTGCATAAAACAAATGGTGTTTCAGGAATAAGGTAAAGTATGCAGATTGTTAATGATGATTCTTCTGCATCTTGTTTTTCTTTCCACAGAGGCTGTTACAGAATTTATCCTCAGTTACAAAATTTACCTCCCCAAAAGAGAGGAACACTAAAGTCCCCTTACTGGGAAAGGCTACATCACTGTCAATGTCAGTATTTATTTAATCAATTGTTAAAAAGTATTCAAATCTAGGCCTGTTGACTGGTAAGACTTGTTAACCAGGCAAAGAGCTAAAACAGTCTGGAGAAAAGAGATAATTTTGGAAGTGGCTCAGATAGATGCCATCCTGGTATAAAAGAAGGAGGAAAAGAAAAGGGATGGGAAAGGAGACTTGTAAGATTTTGTTATTATGGTCAATCCCAATAAAAATCAGATTTAACCTTTCATGAAGTTGATATCCTGGTCTGGTGAGGCCAAAATTTCCCTTTTCTCACAGTTTTTTTTCCCCATTTACTAGGCTAATCTAGAGGTGCCAACTTGCTATATTTTTTGCTTTACTACCAATGTTGGATTGATGCTTCTACCTGTACAAACAAATCAACCTGGACATAAAGAATATGTTACAAGTGGAAACATTTCTATAATTATCTATTCTAATTATAGTTCTCAATTTCTACTGAAGATCTTTTTCCAAACAAATATGGAACACACACATACACACACACAAGTATTACCATATTTAGCATATTTTTGTTAAATAATGTATAACACAGATAATAATATAAATGTTAATTTAGTACTAAGTTAATAATCAAAAAAAGATTCCCCTTTTCCCCAACCTTAAATTTAATTTAATTTAATTAGAACTGCCTTAATTGCATAATTCAATGCAAATTATTATACTAATTATAAAGTATGGAAATTAATATTTCATCAAGCTGTTTTGCATCATAAACATATACTGCAATATATAGATATAGATAGATGATAGATATAGATGATATAGATATAGATACAGATACTCACATATATATAGACGTGCATAGGCATTTTTGATTAGGCTCTCCACCCTATCGACGGAACTGTTCACAGATATCTGGTTTCTGCAATTTGCTCAGAAGGCAATTGAAACCCTGCTTCCCACTTATCCAGACCCACTTTTGTCACAAGGAGGTTGCTGAGCTAACCCAGTGGGACCATGTTTTGTCAGACTGAATGAAACATGAATTGACTTTTTCAAAGAGAATTGGAAGGAAGAAGATGACATGGCGAGTAATCGCACAAAGAAAAAAAGAAGAAGGGCTAAACATTCTCTTGGTCATTTATGTTCAGCAAGGGAAAACAAAAAGAGAAAGCAGTGAAAATGGTTCCACGAAAGCCAATTATTCTGGCATTTTCTCACTGCAACCCACAGAAAAGGGCACCACTGAGACTTTGCTGGGATGAGATACGAATTAAACCTTCAGAAGGTGTCAGAAAATATTTGTAATACTTATAAATGGTTTAGGTGTATATGTATTGCAGTATGTGAAAAAGAAAGAGCCAAGGTGGCACAGTGGTTAAATGCAGCACTGCAGGCTACTGCTAGATCAGCAGGTCAGCGGTTCAAATCTCACCGGCTCAGGGTTGACTCAGCCTTCCATCCTTCCGAGGTGGGTAAAATGAGGACCCAGATTGTTGGGGGCAATATGCTGACTCTCTGTAAACCGCTTAGAGAGGCCTGAAAGGCCTATGAAGCGGTATATAAGTCTACTGCTATTGCTATTGCTATTGCTATGATTGAGTAGGAATGAGTAAGGATTACTATCATTTTACTTACTTTTTCAAGATATCCCTGTTATTATTATTTTTAAATAAACCTCACATTTCAAAGACATTCCAACTTAAATCCTAGCATTGAAACACTTAGTTCTGAGGCCAATGGGACACTATCAAAGACATTTGCTGGGAGATTAGTGGGCTTCCTTGTTCAAGTGATTGGTCAATAAGCCTGCTGGACTTGATAGGGCAGGGGTCCAATCCAGCAGGATCCTGCTTATTTATATTCTAAGACCAGACAAGTCACTTCTTCTGCTGATGCTTGGATTTAAGTTATGATATCTTAAACCTGCAGTCAGAATGTTCGAGACATGTGCAAATAATGGCCGCTTTTATTTTATTATGCTCTAAAAATATGCTGAGTGCCAGTATTATTATATGACATGAGAAGAGTTGTTCATCTGACTGAACTTCCTTTGGCCTCCTACAGATATCCCAATCTATTTATCTGGAACTATAACATTAAATTAATTACAATACTGTTCTATGTCTTGCCCACAAATGAAGCATATGTTTTTGATGCTCTTGATGGACTAATTAAGACTCCAGATTATCTCACAAAGAAAATGAATGTGCTGGAGGGGTGTAAGACAAGTTTTAATAGAATTGACTTTGGGAAACATAACTCATACAATGTTATGGGCCTCCCTGAATTCTCATCACATTCATATAATAATATGATAATTAATATTGGTCTACATTAATTAAAACAGCATGCCAGAACTGCCTCTTCAAACTTAATGCCTACTTCTACAGGCAGAGCATTTAAGATATATTTGGTTAAGGTTCCATACCTAGACTGCACAAATCTAAGTCACAACTGGATGGTGATATAAAGTTTGTGAGAGTTTTTTTTTTTAAATCTCTTTGCCATCATCTGGTGCTGGTTGGGATTTTTCAGTAACCAAAACCTTAAAACTCAGCGGAACTCTATGTAGAATGATAAACTGGCATAAAAATAATTCAAGGAAGGCTCACTTTTTTAATAAATGTCAAAATCAAATCCTAATCAATGTTGCACAAGCATTTCCTACAGTTTGGTAATGGGGCTAGGCAGATAACGGTTCTAGGCCCACCTTGACTCTTCAGGTGCTTTTCCTAAGGCCTTCAGGATAATTTCATAGCCTTCTACAAGCAACCCATTCACAAAAGTTGTCTTTACATGGAGATGAAGGAGAAGGAAGAGGAGAAGGAGGCAGAGACGATGCACAGTGAATTTCAGAAAAAGAGATAAAAGGGAGGAAAAAAAGATGTGACCTTGCTCCCTTTGAATTCTGTCATGTCCAGCTTTGGTTACCCCGCCACCACTGTCTGTAACCCAAACTTTTGTTTAGGAAAAATATATCTAAGTAGTTTCTCCAAGAAAACTCAATAACTGTCTCTCCAAGCTCTTCATCAAACCATTATCTTGCTGCTTTCGTGTCAATTTAAAGACTATTTAGAAAGGATTGTCTAGAAACTTTTAACAGTATCCCCAAATGACACCTCTTCATTTTTTAATGTTTCTTAAATAAAGTACAGGTATATTCAGAAGTAAATCCACTGACTGGAAATGTCAAAATATTGCAGAAATTGCCCCAGGCTTTTTGTTTGGAACAGCATCTACTTACAGATGTTGGGCAGATGATGCTTTCAATCATTACCACTTAGTTTTGTAGCAACTTGAAAAATCTTCATAGTTACCAGGTGACATCAGTTCAAATGCCCGTGTCTTGGCACTTGGTCATAGTCTTACTTTTATTCATTTGTAACCTCATTTCTATTCTTTCAACCTATCCTAAGAGCGTCTTCAATAATCATGACTGCCATGTAACTAAATGCAGAAATGATTTAGACACGGGCACATTAATTTAGATTTACATTAATAATGATTTAGACATGGGTACATTTTTAATGTTGTGCCTGTTTCTGCTAATTGCTGAGGTATTTGGAAAATATGCAGAATTAATTGTCTTAATTTGGAAAGTTATCTAATGACATTTGAATTAGCATATGGAGTCACTTTGAGATAATGCTTCCCTAATGAGAAGAAATTTTGCTTTTGCTACAACATAAAAGGTAGAAGTTGAATGTAATTGGTTGGCTGCTTCTCATCGAATAAGCAGTCACATACATCAGGAAAAATAATTAAATATACCAACCTAGGCCTGAATCTTTTATTGTTGATATCTTTGTCTTTTGCTGTTAGTTAAATAATTACTGTGAGAATTGGAATAATAGGTGTTTATGGTCTTCTTGAAGAATGAGTCTTCTTCTTTACTTCCTTTTTTAATGCTTTGGGTGTCAAAGGAGATGCAAAGTTTTCATTCTTATTCTACCATGTGATGTTATTTGATGTTGTCATTCCATCTTCTCCTGGTTTGTCTCATGTTCTTTGACTTTCTCCTCTTTTTGTATATGTCTTCTACAATATGGAATCCCATCACATCCTCTTCAGATGAGCAAACCACATTATTTGCTGTTTTTGTATGTAGTTTAAGATTGGATCTATGCAAATTCTTTCTCTGATGATTTCATTTCTGATTTTATATCTTCTGGTCACTCCATCAGCTTTCCACAAATGTCTCATTTCTTTGGTGACTACCCTGTTTTCCCGAAAATAAGATCTCCCTGGATAATAAGCCCAATCAGGTTTTTGAGCATATGTGCTAAAATAAGCCCTTCACCAAAAAATAAGCCCTCCCCCAAAATATTGCAACACAACAGCAGCCATGAGGTGACCATGCTCACCGCCTCCTGCACCTCAAAAAGAATAAGACCTCCCCAAAAATAAGGCCAAATGCTTATTTCAGGGGTCAAAAGAAGACCCCATCTTATTTTTGGGGAAACACAGTAACTGACATTTATATTCTCTTATTAAAGAGAATCTCAATCTTACATGGGAAAAGACCCAAATACAACAAGACCAGCATATATATGCTGGTTTTGAGAGCTAAATAGCTTGAAATAGATCTATACTAGTCTCCCTTTATTTATTTATCAGTACAAATACAACACAAATGTAACAAAGGCAACAGTAAAAATATTGGGTTTCTGTCTGGATGGTCTCTTGTAACGAGCCGATAGACAGAGAATGGAAGCAGTAAACGTCCTCCCATATTTGGGCATACCAGGGGTTGTGACTCTAAATACATATATTGACTCTAAATATGACTCACTCACTCTCTCTCTCTCTCTCTCTCTCTCTCTGTGTGTGTGTTGCATTTGTGCTGATAAATAAATAAATACATGCTGTATTCAGTGTATAAGATGCACCCAGATTTTCAGCCTCTTTTTTGAGGGAAAAAGGGATATTTACACTCCGAAAAATACAGTATGTATTCTAGTAGCATTTAATGGTCTTTTCTTGACCAGAGTTGAATGACAACTCTTTAAGGATTTGTTTAAAGATTATATATAGGAAGAAGAAATTGTGTTGTATTATATATATATATAGTTATTTCTTGCAACTCTTAATAGACTTTTGCTTATTGAATAGGAGACTTTATTATTTGTTAATAGACAAAAGGTGAGATATGGAATAGAGAGATTTTGGTTGAACTGTTAGAGAGAAATTTACTGTATTTACTGAAAGTTACTGAAATAGTTTATCTTGAAGAGATAAGCCATTTCTTTATATATCTTTCTTTTATATTTTCTTTTCTCCCTTTTATTCTCTCGCACATTTAATTCTTTTAACTATTTGTACTAGTTTTTATCTTTGTATTTTTAATTTTTAATAAAATTATTATAGATGCTGCTGCAAAGAGGATGACAATGAGAACAAAGGCTGGAACTTATGGTGACATTAAAAGTTCTAATGCAAGTGTAATTTCTAATTAGGCAAATAACTTGAACAATAACTTGGACTTTTTTTAAGAATAGGAATTTAAGACTGGAATATATAATAGTAGTTCTTCTCTGGGTACACTTTTGAAAATTAAACCTTATAACTTTCAATATTTCTTTCTCTTGTTGAACATTAATATTTGATTTGCCAAAAAGGTCTTCCATGTGTGCTAGAGGCATCAGCAAGTGTTAACTAGAAAGCTACACTGTGTTTTATGACATATATATTTTAACAAGCATTGGCTGTAATTATTATTATTAATGAGTTTGCAGCTCTTACATTGAATTGGTAGCTTTAAAACATTTTCTCCTTATTATGTGGTTATTTCTGCAAACATGTAAGAAGGAAAATTGAGGACTAGCTAATAAGCCAGGGGTTATAAGAAGATTACTGTTTTCCCAGGAGGGACAAGCTTCCATGTAAGCCTTGGCAACTTTTTTGTCTCTCCCGTCCCCCTCAAAACAACTCCTGTTAAGAGCCATCAAAGTTATATCAGTTCATAAGGGCAAGTGGTTATCCATTCATGACAAGTCCAGAACTGCAAGTGTAAAAGTAAGAACTAGTTGATTTAATAGACCAAAATTGGATATATTTTCCTATTGTTTCAGTGGAATTTCTATATACTATAGGCTTCTTGTTGGACATTTTGAATAATGCTATGCTCTCCTTTCCTTTTCCCTCTCATCTTAAAGAAGTAGAGAAGACATGTTTCAAATATCCATTGGAGTGACACTGTTAAAGATATCCAGCTGCCGCTTCATGTAGTTAATGTCTTCAAAACAGTCTAGTACAGTGATGACTAACCTTTTTTGGATCACATGCCAAAAGCAGAGGAGCACAGAGGGGTAATGCACAGGAGTGCCCAAACCCATAACCCCCTGTATATGCATGCATTACCAGCGTTCCCCCTGCTTTTGGCGCACTTTTTTTACCCTCCCTAGTCTCCAGAGGGTTTCTAGGAGCCTGGGGAGGACAGAAACAGCCCCTGCCTCCCCCGGAGACTTCAGAAGTTTCCTTGAAGGCTCTGGGGGGCAAAAAATGGCCCTACGAGCAATCCAGAAGTCCATTTCTGAATTTCCAGTTTGCCGGTAGGGGCGGTTTTTCATTCTCCGGAGGCTTCAAGGAAGTGACTTCCAGTTTGTTCTTAGGGCTGCTTTTTTGCCCCCTGGAGCCTTCAGAGAAGCATCCTGAGGGCTCCTGAAGGCTCCAGAGGGTGAAAATTGCCTTAAAAGAAGGCCAAAGTCAGCTAGCCAGCACATACATGCACCCTGGAGCTGACAAGGCAATGGTTTGTGTGCCCTAACAAATGGCTCCATGTGCCACCTGTGGCACGGGTGCCATAGATTCCCCATCATGGGTCTAATAGCTTCTCTCATTTCATCCTATCCATAACAAAACTGCTGCAGGAAATGTGATGGTTTCTTCATTCTAGCATGTGATGAATTTTGAACAGGCTTCAATTGAATCAGTTCTACATGGGGCTGCCTCTGAAGAGTGTTCGGAGACTACAGTTGGTCCAGAATGCAGCCACGCGAACAATATCGGGTGTACCTAGATACACCCATGTTACACCTATCATCCGTGAGCTGCACTGGCTTCCTATCAGTCTCCGAATGCACTTCAAGGTGCTGGTTATCACCTTTAAAGACCTACATGGCCTAGGACTCGGATATCTGTGAGACCGCCTCCTGCCATATACCTCCCAGCGGCCAATAAGATCTCACAGGCTGGGCCTTCTCCGGGTGCCGTCGACCGGACAATGCCGGCTGACGACCCCCCGGGGGAGGGCCTTCTCTGTAGCTGCTCTGGCCCTGTGGAACAATCTGCCCGCAGAGATCCGGACCCTTCCCCCTCTCTCGGCCTTCCAAAAAGCCACTAAAACTTGGCTGTTCCGGCAGGCCTGGGGCTGTTGACCCTATGAACGAGGTCCAGCCCCACCTAGGTTGAGTGTATGGGGTGTTGTTTTTAAATCTGTTTTCTTTTTCCCTATATTTTAACTTTATTTTTACTCTTGTATTTTGTAAGCCGCCTGGAGTCCTACGAGATTGGGCGGCATATAAATTTTTTAAATTACAATTACAATTAGTTTGTCCCTGAAAATCAAGTCTCAATTTTGAATCAAACAATATCCTTTTTAAATCTTCAATCTCCTTTCTGAAACTGAAGACAATCCCCAACAGTGGCAACCAACAAGACTATTGAGTAAATGAATTGAATCAGCCCTTTCTGAAGGACTAAAGCTTTGTCTCTTTGACTTTAAACTAAAGATTCTTAATCAATATTTTTCTTTATATGTTTAAAAATTAAATCCTCCACCATTAATATTTTTTCTCAAACTAGCCTTGTAGATATCTGACATAGTATTTGTAACATGTGTCTTTTGAATCAAAACAGATTTTAAAAAAATTAACAGTCACAAAATTAGCATTTACAAAATTTGCATCTTTTTTCCTCCAATGGATAATACTGCCTTTGAAGTAGCACTTAAATATGTTCATAGCACATTGTAGTGTGTTAAAATACACTTTCCCTGTGTTAAAATTATGATCTTCTGTTCTTATATTAATTATTTACAATGGAATTAGATAAATTGTGATGAATGTAAATTTCCAGGAAGATAATATGTATTTTTCTATGCATGCATTTCTTCCATATCGGGGTGTCAAACTCACGATGACACATTGTCATCATGTGACATTTCACCACTTGTCAGAGTTTGTTGCATAAATTTAAATACAGAAGCACACACAGATAACTAATGCAACAGGATTCTTTAACTTCTTTATATACATAAGAATAGATGAATGAATGTACAATACCAACAGGTGGTTCTTCCAAGTAAACACAAGGCAGGAGAGTTACAGGCAAACAAAAGCAGTTAGATTCATTTCAGCAGACAAGGCCAGACAGACTACTAATTTACTTCTCAGAGCAGTAGACTGCTAAAGTTCCATTTCTCAGCACAGATCTTAATACAGCTAAACCATACCCAGACTTCTTACTTAAGTTTCTGTTTCAATTCTTTGCACAGACTCAGATCTGTTTAAGCTCCCATCGGCTGATTTAGTTACTATGTCTATTCATTGATTGACCTTGTTCCCATTTCTCTCCCAATCATGAGTATTTTAACCCAACTTTCTCCCCTTCACTAAACTGAGGGTGGGCATGGCCAGCATGTGATGCATCCGGCCCACATGCCATGAGTTTGGCATCCCTGTTCTACATAGATTATATCTAACATGTACATGTTAATGTTTTGTTAATTAGATTGTGATACAAACTATCTAATCGGAATATTGTTACCCTAGCCAGTCAAAAAGTAACGTTTTGACCTTACTTTATCACTATAATTTGGTGCCAAACAATATAATGTAGTAAATAAAATAATAATCCTTTTTAACCCCTATAGATGGTAAGTGTCTTCCTCAAGCTCCTGTCCTTTATCAGAGACCTTTGACTTTAGCGGTTTAGTACAGTATCTTAACTGTTACTAGCACTGCACTCTCCTGGGCAAAGATGTCTGATGCTGTTCCTGGGATATGGAGTCACTCTCCCAACTTAGAAGTCACAACCGTTACTGCTCCTAGGGGTAGCCCTCCACTGGGACCACTTTGGCCTTTAGTTTTCACATACCCTTTAGGTCTTGATATTTCTCCAGCTTCTCATCCTCCTCCTGAAGTTGCTCTCACTTGGCACTGCTACATTTATCACTACCACTATCTTCTGATCCTTATCTACTACCAAGTGTCTAATTGATTGGCCAGTTATTGCCTGTCTGTCTGGATCTGGAGGTCCCATAGGATTTTAACTCTATTATTCTCTGTTACTGAATGTTGAATTGCCAATCTAGACTTGGAATGGTCTAGCCAATTTACTATGCATATGTTCCTGTACACAATGCCAGCTGCTTGGTTGTGCTTTTCAGTGTATCCTGTTCATTCCTGCATCTTACAATCTGCTTCTTTGTGTTGGACTATCTCTGATTTCTCTCTGTACAGTCTGCTCTTTGAGTCTTGTCTAGTGTGGTAGACTCCTTCTTCCATTGATCTAATGCTTAGTGCCTATTCTTGTATTGCTATGATCAAGGCTGAGCTCAGAACCTAAGCATGTTTGGCCTTCCTTGGTGAGGAAGACTGAGAAGACAACCTTCCCAAAAGAAGAAAGTGGCAAACCTTTATTCATATTATTGCCATGGAAATTATGCAAACATTATTAGATTTGTAATCCTTCTCCAACTTATCTGTATATGAAGATAACTTCTTATTTATATGAATATATGAGTTAATGGGTGAATGGTTAGTTCCTGTTACAGTGCCGGTAGTCCTCAACTTACAACAGTTTGTTCAGTGACCATTTGAAGTTACAACAGCTCTGAAAAAAGTGACTTATGACCACGATTCAGTTTTATGATTGTTGCAGCATCCCTATAGTCACATGATCAAAATTCAGACACTTGGTAAATGATTCATATTTATGACAGTCAGCATGTCAGGTCAAGTGATCCCCTTTTTTTACTTTCTGGCAAGCAACTGCAGTGATTTATTCATAACTGTGCAAAAGGGGGTCATAAAATGGAGCAAAACTGACTTAACAAATGTGTCACTTAACAACAGAAATGTTGAGCTCCATGGTGGTCATAAGTCAAGGACTATCTGTATTTCCTATAAATCTTTGGTTTCAAGTGTTAAAAGTCCCTGCTTATAAACCAAAGTTCAGGCTGAAGTAACTTGGCCATTACATAAAACTGGGAATATCTTTATATTATAAAATAGATTTTTTCCTCTCCAAAAATGGTAATAAACTATGTATTTCTGTTGACATCTTCAGGTTGTCCAAAAATAAATCAGCTAATAAAATATTCATTTCCCCAAAGCTACCAGTTTTACCACCAACTGTGAGTATGTGAGGGAAGCATCTGAAAAAACTGAAAGAAAATACTGTATATTTGCTTTATTCTAGTAAATCTTTCACACTTAATTCAAGTATCAGTGTATGGTCTTTTGAAGTGATTTATAGAACATTAGAAATTGGCCTCTTTCCTAAGAAGTGATTCAGCTTCTGCTGCAATCTCATTGACTTTAATTTGATCACTTACACCTTTGGCATTAGTTTCAGATCACTCCCTAGTACAGTAATATTCAAGTTGAAAGCTCAAAAGGGATTTTTCATGCTACATTGTCCTCCTCCTTAGTGTTGTATATCTTCAGCCACTAGACTGTGTCTTTGGGGCATTTGTGCAGAATTAAGCTATTGAGGACAGAAAAGGTGAAATGTTATACCAGTCAGACCAGATCAGACTAATAATCTATCAAGCCCTTCTGTTCCTTGCTTCACAGTAACTGATTTCAGATGCTACAAGGAAACGGGGGACCAGAAAAGCCGGTAGACAGATTATCAGTATTGCTTCTCCTTTCATTCACTTTATTGTGAAAAGGAATGAAAGATGTCCAACATTAGGGATTTGCTGTATAAGAAAGCCCAGGGAAAGGGAAGATGCAAATGTGTGGGTAGACAGGGAAAAAAAATAAAGGATGCTTTTAATAAAAACATAAGATGGCTAGATCAGCAATGGGGATGTTGTGTCTGTGTACATGACATTAGAAAACAATTTAAAACATCTACAATAAATTTAAAAAATGGACATAACATCTAAATTAAAAATTCCCCCACTCCTGTAATTTTGACATAATGTGGCATATAATAGACACACATAAATATGGCGCAACCTTTTATTACTCTTTTACATTACACTTTGGGATAAAAATTTGTCTTTCACAATGTTTTCTCTCATATGTGGCATTGGACATAATTCAAATAAAATTGCATCCATCAGTCTGATATTTTGAAAGTCAAGAAGCAATTCCCAGCATGAATACACCATGAAGTACATTTGAAAATATTTTTAAATTTATATTGAAATGTTTATTTTCTTATTATACATACACTGAGTTTATGTACTGGGAAGTGTAGTTTTTCTTTGTCCTTTTGTAAGCCTTTCAAATGGCTGAACTGAACAAAGCTTATAACATTTTTCTTTAAATAAAAATGTGTAGAATATGTTTAGTGTACTTTAAAGAAATTACTTTTAAAAGTACCACCTCTTCTGCCATTTCTCATCAAGGTTACATTACTTGGTATTTTAGGTACATCCCTTTTTCAGTACCTGGGTTTTTCTCCTTGTTATAAACATATGTCCATACATGAACACACATTGAAATCAACATCTTAATGTTGTAACTTTTTTTAAAAAAGAACCATGTATCACATATAACTTCTGAAATGCATGATACATTTTTCTCAAATGTTTTCATAGCAGTTCCAAGTAAGATGCAATTCAGTAGCTTTGAAACCTAGGTTAATGATTTTATGACTTCCTCACCTTTTTGGTGACCAAGTTTATTGTTTGGGAATTAATAAGTAGTAAGGATGGGAAAACAGATATGCAGGAAAGCAGCATTAAAAAGTCTATAAGAGCAGCGCTCCTTTTGAAAAATATTGGAAAATTTGTGATTAGGATTAGTCAAGTATCTTCTGGGGTTATGCTATTGCCTGCAACCTGAGAATTGTAATTCAGCAGAAGAAAAAAATACATTGTTTTTGTCTCTCATCTTGTGTCTGTTCACAATGCACTCCATTGAGTTTTAGAAGTGGTTTGCTGTTATTGTACACTGTTCACAATGCACCCCTAAGATTTTAGAAGTGGTTTTCTGTTGCTCTCTTCATAAGGATAAGACAGGTGGCTCAAGGGCACCCAGATGACTTTGTGCTGAGATGGGATTAAAACCCTTCTCCTTTCCCATTTCAAGCCCAGGTTGCTCTCTAAATAAGTATACATAGATGTAAATTTGATTTGTCCTTGCCTGCATAGTAGAGCAATATGTCTCTGTTTGTGTATCTAGAATCTATATCTTTATATCTCTTTATTATCATTACTATCAACATGAATCAACCACTGCAAGATGAAGTCCTCTTCATTAAAGATTATGGACTGTATTCTACAGTTTGATCCAGTGAAGGTTGATAGCTAGATCTTTTAACAACTTACCAGTCTAGTCCTGAGACAGAGTAATTGGTGTAAAGCAGAGGTGGGGAACTATGGCCCCTTTATGACCTGTGGACTTCAACTCCCAGCCTTGGAGTTCCTGGATCAGGAATTCTGGGAGTTGAAGTCCACAAGTCATAAAGGGGCCATTGTTCCCTACTCCTGGTCTAAATTCACCTAACTGTCTTCTATCCCTAATGAGGATTAAAACTGAGATATCTGCCCCTAGGACAGCAGCTTAAACACTGCACTATACAGGTTCTTGTCTCTGTCTTAGATTTTTATGTTAACTTAATTTGTTTAACCATATATATTTTCATCTGCAAATTTCCACAGTGTACATGGATTTTAATAGACATCTCACATATAACCCCCTACAACCCAGCCTGGCTTTGTGATACTTTCTGAAGAAAAATATAACTGTGAAAACAATAAATGTTGTGTAAGTTAAGACAGAGCAGGGGAGGGCCAATTAGAGAAGACTAAGAGGAAAAGTGAGAAGATGTAAATAGTGAATGAGTGAAGAACCTGAAGGACTCAAACATGGAAGAAGCAGGTAAGGCAGAGGAGAAGGGAAATGAGCTGGAGAAGCAAAGGATGGGTGGGAAGAGCAAATGAAGGGAAATGTATCAAACATGCAGAGAGAATGAATGCTCCTTGTTACTTTTTTCACCCACTGATATTTATCCCCCACATGCTATCCTTTTGTGCCTCATTCTATTGCCAGTTTTTGTGTTGTAACATGAATAGTTATTGCAGCCATAATTTAACTATACGATGAATCAAGCTTTATTTGCTGTGGAGCAAAGAAAATATTAGATTCATTACTATCTGCATTTTGACAGCTATATCTAGCTTTAATTAAGCACCTTGGGCTAGGTCAATGCTTTCTTGTGGTTCTTCATATTTTTCTGTGGGAAAAAAGTAGATTGTTATGTTACATAGAAGGAATTTCTGCCAACCTGTGCCATTGTGTGAGAACTGTGGCTGGCAACTTTCTAAACTGTTTCAAGCTATATTTTAACAGAGAATGCTACTGTACATTTTAAATGTAGGTTATATTCAGCATCATTTAAAACAGGAGGACACAAATTGGGGGAAAATAAGATACAATGGAAGGCTACAATACCCCAAATGCCATTTAACTTTACAGTCAAAGGGAAAAAAATAAAATACATTTCTTTCCAGTTATACCTTTCTTGAAGGCTATGAATCTTGGGCTGGAAGAACATTGTTTACTGGGAACTCTTTTAAGTCTGCTTCCTTTATACCTATACAGAAACAAATTTTGGAGTCTGAGGATTTTATAAAAATAAATTGGCAAACAGACAATGTACATTTTTCAGCCTATTATTTTTCATCCTTGTTGCAAGATGCATGCAGACATAAATCAAAGGAACTTTACAAATCTAATTCATTCCTCTGTACCTCCCTGCCCAACAACCGCCTTTCATTCAGGCTCCTTTCCCAGTACACAATGATTGATTGATTGATTGATTACTCCATTTGCATGACTCCCCGCTGCCCTAGATCCATCTCTCCTCCTCTCTTTCCATGCCTTGCCTGCATCATTGACTTTCTGCCACCCATTTTGCTGGCAGGGCCTGAACTGACATTAAATGATCTTTAGACGTCAGTAATGTCACATTCATCACTCTTTATCAGTTGTGACAGACCTAAATTCAAATGAAAACATGAAATGTAGACTGAATCCAATCCAACCGCTGATAGACTTTTGAATGGCATCCATCAAGAAATGCTGAGGTGGAAAAAAATAAAATGAACTGCTATTGCCCTTGGTAAAATTACACCTCTGAAACAGTTTTTCCCAGCTATGAGCATTTTCTGTCACAGAATTTAATGAAGAGGATCACAGCTTAATTTTTGTCTCAAAGTAAATGTTCATGTAAGTGTGATGATATATGATGAGCTCTTCATATTTTCTCACTTCAGTTTTGATGAGGTGTAACAGACTTCTTTTTTAAAACTACCAACTAAATGAAGCTATAAAACTGATTTTACTGAAATAGTGCTGAGGATCATACAAATGCATTTTTTTAAAAAAAAATAAATCAAAATTTGTTGTATCCCAAAATTCTATTGTGCCTTTCTTTTGAGCAGAACTTTTCTCCTAGGAAATGGGGGGTTCAAACAAAAGACCACTTAAGCTGCTTATATTTTTTTATCCCTAAATGTATCACTAGCTTTCAAAATGATTGGTTTGAAGGCACCTGTGTTAATTGTAGAAAAATCATGGAATAATTGCCAGGAATTTTGGATGTGTATAAGATACAAAAAAAGGAGGAAAAGAAGAAGAAATTGTAAAGATGTAAGGAAGTTCCTTTAGGAAAAGATCAAAGATTTGTGTAATTCTATATTTTACTTTCTGTCAAACGTATCTGGGAAGCCCCAAAGCTGCAAAAAAGGACTGATCTTCTGCTACTGTCCACCCCAGCAATTGGTATTTGTTATGCTGCCTCTGTATGCAGAGAATCTATACTGAAATCATAACTAAATAGCTATTGATCATTTAATCAAATGGGTCATATGTAACAAGCTGCAGGAAGATAAAGTCAGGAGCCCAGCTATCCCACTTTCTCAGCTGCAAAACCAGTCCAGAAGACCTGGAGTTTTCTTAAATGTCATGTATTTCAACTGGTCTTTGTAAAAAAAAAAAAAAAGTACTGCTTAATATTGAGAACTAATGCTGTGTTTTATGATGGACATTTATTCATTGCCAAACAGTGAGCAAAAAATTGCTGAAAGGCAGTAATGGTTTCCTAAAGGAAAATCTTTGCTACCAGTTCAGAACTAGGAGTTCACACACAGAACACTTCTGACCATACGCAGAGCATCCGTGATGACATCTGGGTGGATGGGTGGAGCCTCCTGCTGCTGTCATTACTGATTCAACCGAACTGGGGCAAACCAGCAGAATGCCAACTCCGCTGAAAGGTCAGAAACAATAGTGGGCAAAGATTTGGATGACACAGAAAGACTTCCTAATTTATATCGAAAGCTACAAATTTTTAAAAATATTTTAAATATGAATGTGATGTAATACATATTGGGAAAGCCACACACCAAGTAATTATGTTTGTGTTACCTTACTTTAACTGTTCCAAACAAAATCTAGGTGCTCATTCCTTTCTTTTCCTTTCACATATTAAACAGGTGTTGCTTATTGCACCTTTTATTGAACACTTTGTTTCTTAGCCAAATATTTAAATCTGGGTCAAGATGTAAATGTATTAAAACAATAATGTGCCTCTTGTATATTCTGTAATAAACTTCATGATCTCACAGGTCTGCTTCGTTGGTTTTAAGACTACCATATGATATTTTTAAAAATGCAGAGATTAAAAAATATATTTTAAGAATTAACCTTTCCATCAATTGCAGTTCCATTTGTTATAGTTAAATGTGCTTAGTTGGCTGTTTAAAAGATTACATTTTTCTTATGTTCTTTCCAATCAAGATTGCACCATGTAACTTATTTCATTTGTTACATGGCAATGGGGAGGGAATACAACTGTATGGAAACTAATCAGGCAGGGTGTGTCCAACCTTTGGCAACTTTAAGACTTGTGGACTTCAGCGTCCAGAATTCCTCAGCCAACATGGAATTGTGGGAGTAGAACAGAAGTGGGTTCCTCCCAGTACGGTATGGTTAGTTTGAAGAGGTATGAAAATCTGACGTACCAGATAGGACCAGTAGTAATGGTTGCTTGGCCATGCTCCCGAACCTGTTCTCCTGTCAGAAGCTTTTTTTAAAAAAAAGGTTTTTTTCCCCCTGCCAGTTCAGGCAAGGGAAAAAAAGCTTTAAGAAGTAAGAGAGAGGGTGGGGAGGAAGGGAAGGGAGATAGAAAGAGAAAGAAAGAAAGAAAGAAAGAAGGAAGGAAGGAAGGAAGGAAGGAAGGAAGGAAACTCACTTTTCAGCCAGGAGATTCAGCAAAGGAGAAAAACAAATGGTGTTGCTTTAAATTGGAACTGAGCATGCCTGGCTATGTTATTCTGAGAGTTGAAGTCCACAAGTCTTAAAGCTGCAAACTTTTGAATCCTGCTTTAAATTGAAAAGCTGCTTAGAAGGAGGTTTGCAAGGTGACATTCAGCAGTTATTTGGGTAGGAGGGTTGCTTTCCATCGAGGGAAGGGAGAAAGAAAGAAAGACAGATAGACAGCACAGCAGTTTAGGACTAAAATACTACTCAGAGGTCATCTAGCCCCTGCTGCAGCAGAAAACCTTACATTGTCTGGATTATTTTGATACCTCTAACAGAGAGGAAAATTGCCAGAAAGGAGAAGGAGTTTACTAGGACAAGACTAACATGCAGAGGAAGGCAGAGATAGTCCTTGATTTATGACTACAATTGAACCCAAAATTTTGGTAGCTAAGCAAGAGCATTGTTAAGTGAGCTTCACCACATTTTACCCAATCCATGACATCTCCTGGTGAGTGACATCAAGTTGGCCATGCCCAACCAGTCTCAAGAACACCAAGCCACCCCCACAAAATAGGCCACACCACAGAATAGGTAGTAAAAAGTTTTGAAACCCACCCCTGGAATGGAAATCCACAAATCTTAAAATTTCCAGGATTAGACATCCTGACTTAGACAAGAGAATAAAAAAAAATCTTCAAAAAATAATACAGATAGTATACACAATATAAAGCTTCACTCGTAGAAGTAGAACATTTTATAAATGTTCTTTTTTTTTAAGTGACATTATCACTTCTGAAGGAAATCAGTTCAACCTACTTCACTAAGAATTTACTTCTTTTTTTTTTTAAAAAAAAGGAGAGGAGAATCAACTATCCCAAGACTACCTGCCCTTAATAATCAAAAGCAGTGGTTTCAACTTTTCTCTTTAGAATTTTTGTTGGTCTGTTGATTGAACCATTAAATCTAAAGGGAAGTAAAATCCAGTCAAAAAGTAGTTATTCCCATGACTTTTTCTGTCAACATTTGCAGCAACATACAATGAAGAGGAAATAATAAGATCAAAAGAGCCAAAGGCCTTTCCACAAGCCTAAGGGAAGCCCACAAGCAGAACATGAACAGAATTGCATTTCCAACCATTACCAGGCATCTTTCATTCATAGAGATATTTGAGTGCATGTAGAATCATAGAGTTGCAAAGTGACATTTAGGTTATCAACTTCAGCCCCTTATTCACTCCAGATATCTAAATTAAAGCATACAGAATAGATGTCTGTCTAGTATTTGCTTGAATATATCCAATATTGTCCAAGAAAGTGGTTCCACTGTCAAACTGCTTTTCTCTTAGCAAGTTTCCCCCTCCCAAATTCAATCAGATTCTGCTTTCCTATAATATAAAACCATTGTTTAATGTCCTGCACTCTTGAATGAGAAAAGAAAACATATATTCCCCTTTACCTACGTTCTGAAGAATGCTATTACATCTCCTCCAAATCATCTTTTCCCAAAACTAAACTTATCTCCTCCAATGTCTTTTCACAGAATGGTGCTTCTATTCCTCTTCATTCCCGTAGCACTTTTCTGAACTTTTCTTAATGCTTTTGAACTTTGTCCAATTATCAGAATAATGTTCTTATGGAAGTGTGATGAAGATATAAAAGATGTATCATGTATTAACTATATTTCAATGTAGTGCATGACCACAGAAAAAACAAATTATGACAATGGTTAAATAATTAATAGCTAAAATACAAATTTATTAAAATAAAACAATATGAAAGGGGTAAAGAGGAGGGGAGAAGACTTATTCACATCATTTTCACAGAAAAGACTTGGGTGAAGAGATGAGTCTGCGGTAAGAGCCCCAAGGACATGTTAATATACAATTTCCAAACATCTGAAGAAAAGCATTCCAGGTTCCCATCACTGAAAAAAAATCTCCTTATATAGTAATATATAGAAATATAGTAATATTTCAATCAATCAGAATAGAGCTGGAAGGAACCTTGGAGGTACTCTAATCCAACCTCCTGCTGAAGAAGGGGACTCTATATCTTTTCAGATAGGTGGTTGTCCAGTCTTTTCTTAAAAGCCTCCAGTGATAAGGCACCTATAACTTCTGAAGGCAACCTGTTCCACTGGTTAATTGTCCTCACTGTTAGGAAGTTTCTCCTTAATTCCAGTTTGCTTTTCTCCTTGACTAGTTTCTATCCATATTTCTTGCCTGCTTTGGAAAATAAGTTGATTCCCTTTTCTTTATGGCAGCCCCTCAAATACTGGAATACTATCATGTCAGCCCTTGTCCTTCTTTTCTCTAGACTGGCCATACCCAATTCCTGCAACTCTTCCTCTTATGTTTTTGTCTCCAAGTCCTTAATCATCTTGGTTGCTCTTCACTGTTTTATGAGGATATCGAAGAGTATTGGGCCTGAAATGGAACCTTGTGGTACCCCACTGTTTATTTCCCTCCATGTAGATGTAGTACCATTAAGGATTACTCGTTTGTACAGTTTGTCAGCCAGTAACAAAGTCATCTGGATTTCATAATACTTATTTATAACTTATTTTCTATTAAAATGAGCAGCTCTAATTCTGATACAGTGCATCCAGTCACTAGCACCAACATTCATTCACAATGAAAAAATATTAGCATACATTAGGATTTTTAAAAGTTTACAAAATTTGTTTTGCACACATGCACCAAGTATGGAGTAGCAACATATTTCAGATGTGAAAAACACCTTAGTTAACATGTCTATACTTCAGCATATGGAATGTGAGGGAGAAAAAAAAACATTTTATGGAATGAAGTATTGTCTTTGCCTTTAAAATTTTCTAATTTTGTCATTTAAATAGTTCACTCTGGATACAGGTAGTCCTCTGCTTACAATAGTTCATTTAGTTACTGTTCAAAGTTACAACATCTCAGAAAGGAATGAGTTAGCACCATTTTTCACACTTACAACCATTGCTGCATCTCCATGGTCATGCAATCAAAATTCAGATGCTAGGCAACTGACTCATATTTATGACGATTGCAGTGTCTTGGTGTCATGTGATCACTTTTGGAGACAACCTGATAAGCAAAGATAATGGGGAGGTCTGATTCACTTAGCAACCTTATTACTAATTTAACAACTACAGTGGTTCACTTAACAACTGTGGCAAGTAAGGTTGAAAAATAGATCAAAATTAACAAACATCTCATTTAGCAACAGAAATTTTGGGCTGAATTGTGATCATAATTGGAGGACTACCTGTACTTTATTTTTTACTGTAATCTGTGAAGAATATTGTAATTGTGGTCAATAGCAAATCCAAATAATGTTAAAAATAAAGTTAAAAATAACAGCAACAAAAATTAAACATAGAATAGGAGGAGGCATAAGAGAAATGAGGAGAATGGGCTGCTATGTAAACCCACAGACAGAGGGGAAGAACCAGAAGTGGTGTTCAGCCAGTTCTCTCCAGTTTGGGTGAACGGCGAGAGGCTACTTGCCCAACTACTGCTGTAATGCATGAGCACTGTGCATGCGCAGAAAGTGGTGTGCATGTGCAGATGAGGAGTGTGCGAACAAAGAATGCACATGCAAGTGTGCTCACATTTGCAAACTGGTAGGGAAGGTAAGAGAATTCCACTGCTGGGAAGAACCCAGGAGTGCAACTGACAGACTCTGAGAAGAAAACTAGAAAAACAAAATAGAAACTGGTTGTAATTCTCTGCTTTGGGAAAAAGAAAGAAAAGAAATCTCTTTGACTGTTTTATCCCACCAGAACTTTAGACTGGACAATTAAAAGTTTTTTCTCATAGATTTTATCATCAGGATAGAAGTGGGTGATCAGATAGACACCGCTAGGCATTGACATTTCTCGGCAAAATTCCTTGTATTTAATTAACAGAATAATCATGTACCTTCACTTAATTTAAACAACTATGAAGGCCCAGAACATCTTTACTCCCAGCAGTTTTGCAAGATCTCATGCTTGGGTACTTTTTTTTTTCTGAAAAAAGAAATGAAAATGTTTCGCCAAGACATCTGAGAAATAGAGAGAGAAAACATAAAATAAAAAATATTTCTTTTCCACAGAATCTGATACTCAGATAAAGAGGTACATTGTGAATCAGCCATGAAGTTACACTTGTTGTGTTTACACTTGATGCATTTCTGAAAACCATTAGGAGTTGGTGGCATAAAAATGACATTAATAAATTATGTCAAAAAATGGGAAGATTTAATTCCAATTTCTTTTCTGAGATTCAAATACAACAAGTTTTGTTTTGAGGTTCAGTATGTGATCAAAGGGTCTAATAAAACAGCATGAAATGTGGGCGGCTCTTCCATTTTTGAGAGTAGAATAGAATGAAAATAGCAAAGATGGTAAATAATGGTTATGTCACCCAGTAATCTTTTCTTCCTCACAATAAACATTGCCAATTCCTTCAGACACCTTTCATGGGAGATATTTCTACATTTGTCCACAGCTTTTCTCTGAATCTCTTCCAGTTTCTGAAAGAATTTGCATGATAAATAATCATGGTGGCACAATCAGAAGTCAAAAGGCAATAACATTCAACTTTATACAGATCAAAACAACAGAGGTTCAGCTACTATTTGTCTTTTTTTTCTCTCTGTAGAATCATTTTCAGAAATCTATCTTTTATTAAAAATTTCCTTAAATAAAAGAAGGAGGGACAGAGGGAGGGAGGGGGAGAGAGAGAAAAAAGAGAGAGAGAGAGTGAGTGAGTGAGTGAGTGTGTGTGTGTGTGTGTGTGTGTGTGTGAGAGAGAGAGAGAGAGAGGGGGGGGAGAGAGAGAAGAAAAATGTTTTCCCTTCCTTCTAATATTTTTTTTTTTTAGACATTAAATGCTGATGACAGTTTGAATATAAATAAGATATAGAAATTGTTCCAGAATGTTTGACATGACTGAACAAATTTCTGAAATATTACTTAAGGCTAATTTATTTTCTTTTATAAATCCAACATTTTGTATAATGTTATTGTTTTTCTGTAGAATTTGTAATTTCCTTTCAGACCTACGATGTGTGCTAAATGACAGCAGTAGCATGACATCTTGTCATTTTAAAATGATTTAATTTTGAATATCGCCTATTCTGAAAGATCTTACATTTCAGTTTGCTCATGGATGGCATAAGATAAGGATGTCTACTATCAGACCAGTTTCATATATGTTTCCAGATGCACAGAGGTGGGTCTATCTAAAAAGTCTATAGGTTCAGCAAACTTCTTACATGCTTCTAGTCAGAAAAATATTTCTGCTATAAAGAGAGATGATCACAGTTTCCTCACCATACAAAATGTCCCTATTGTGTATGGCCATGGTTGTGCACTTTTCATGACAAATTAAGTTCATCCCACATCTTTACAAATTTTGCAAGAACCATGTGTGGGAATATTCAAATGAGCAAATTATTCCTGGACACTTAGCTAACCCTGAATATTTATCCTGTGTCAAAGTTTGCAAAACAGGACCAGTGTGTCTTGCAGAAAATCTTTTCCATACATGTGAAAAAAATTCATGAATAGTTGCATGTGTAAGGAAGCAACTTGTTTGTCTGGGCAAAGCAGCATGGCCACTCCACTATTGAGAAATTAGTGACAGGTCATTGTATACTTTTGCTTTAACAATACATTTTTCCCAAAGCTGAATTCAAGCAAAGTCCTCATCAAAGCTTGGCATGCCTCTAGTCCACACACTTTTTGGGTCTCCCCAGTTCTTAATGTTCACATTCCCAGCATGAAATCCATGGAAAAGGCTGTTTGATGTGAAGTTTTGGTGTAAAGCTAATCAAGAAGAGAAGCAACCTAGAACTAAGGAGAAATTTCCTAATAGTTAGAACAATTAATCAGTGGAATGATTTGCCTACAGAAGTTGTGAGTGCTCCAACACTGGTTCTTATGAGATTGGATAACCATTTGTCTGTAATGGTATAGGGTTTCCTGCTTGAGCAGGGGGCTGGACTAGAAGACCTCCAAGGTTCCTTCCAACTTTGTTATTCTGCTTTCTTTAATATATGAATACACATTCTTGAGAATATTTCCCCCAATGATACACTGCTTCTGAAAGAAAATGGATTTAAAATAAGCATGCATGCTTTAAGGTCTGTAAGTTGTAGAGGCTTGAAATTGGTAGATTCATCTTAAATGAAAAAGAAATTGTGAGGTGGTTTAATTTCTCACCTATCCTTAGGCCAACGTCTTTCATTGCTGCATTAATTTATATGGCTTGAAGCTTATATGCGACTAGCACAAGAAACTTCTTTAAATTACTTTACATGATGGCTCTCCCTGTGTGATGTTATGTTTACATTCAGTGAAAAACTGAGAGCTTTTCTTTATACCATCTGAGGCTTCCCCCCAACCCATATGAAATAGTGTGGAGAAAAATCACCCAATCCACAGTGCAAGCTCCTCATAAATAATTTTGTTTTCATTTCCCGGCTATTGTTTATTGTCATAGTCTAGTCATATTATATCCACAAGACCAAGATATATTTGTTTGAGTGTGTACACATGTATACACATATGCATGCACATGTGGGTGGGTGTACGTGCGTGTGTATGTATCCTGTAAATAGGAAAACAGTATAACAAAGCCTGAATGATGGTCAGTTAAAAAATGAAAAGATTGCACCCTTTATCTCATTTTTTCAAGGAACAGGTTTGGTTATTCAATCTTTTAAAAACAGCATCTCTTCTTGTTAGAGGTTCAAATTATAGCCATTCACAAAAGTATACAAAAGGACTAGAAGAAACCAAACTTTTATATACCAAAGGACAATAAAGCTAGTATTTTTTTTAATGATGGGTGAATAAGATATAAGCAGTGGCTCCAGGGAACATTTAGAAAAAGTAGAAGATTGCTAAATGACTCTAACAATTCAACCGGAACAAACAGAAATCTTGAAACAGTCTCAGTATTTTACTCAAAGCCATCTCTTCAAGTACTATGGCAGTGTATCTATTCTACATTTGAAATTTATCTGGTCATTTCTTTTCAGTAGCTGCAATTTTGTGACGATCACGCTCAGCATGAAAGAAACCCCATTTTGATGATTTTGCTCAGGTTTGATTGTTAAATGGTCTACGGCTCAAAAAACTAGGCTTCTTTTGAATTAATAGCACGTTGTACTTTTTGACATGATAGGAACAATCAGTGTGGTCTTGCTGAAGTATTTTAAACAATTGCATTGAATTCAATCATGCTCTCAAGATCGAAAAAGTAGGCAAGAAAAATGCAGGTGCATGTGACTATGTATGGGTGTGTGTGCAATTTTTCTCTAAGCTAGAATTATTCTAACCATATTCATTGCATTTTGCAAATTCATCGTCACTTCTTTCTAACTGAATGGCATGTTTCTATCTACGTCTTTGGTATTGAATGTTTCTGAAAATGATGTACATAAGCAAATAACACAAGGACACAGAAAATAATCTATAAATAGTCCAATGCACTGAGGTTCCATTCAAATCAATAAAGTTATGTAGACTAGGATGTATACGCACTAATACATTTATGTTTTACTGTATATTCACGTTTCTTTGAGTTACATCCCAAAAATAGTATAAGGAGCTAGTGCAGTGTTTCTCAACCTTGGCCACTTGAAGATGTCCGGACTTCAACTCCCAGAATTCCCCAGCCAGCGAATGCTGGCTGGGGAATTCTGGGAGTTGAAGTCCGGACATCTTTAAGTGGCCAAGGTTGAGAAACACTGAGCTAGTGTAACAAATAATGCTATATTATTGTGAGATCTCACATTGCTACCAACCATTAGAGGGGTAATTCACATCTTTTCCATCTAGAATCATGTTTATGAGTTTCTTTTAAAAGTATTCTTGAGCTTCCAAAAATGGTAATCAATTGGTCCTAAACAACACAAGGGGAAAAAAGGATATGCTTGAGAGAGCCTGCAAAATATCTTGTTGGAGTTGGTGGAATTCTTAGAATTCCTTATTAAAAACATTGCTTGATGATATTTAATATTGTGGGTGATGATAGAGCTTGGAAAGATACACCAAGGAAAGACCCATTTATGGTCTGAAGCAGAGGTGGTATTCAGCCGGTATTGACAGGTTCTGGAGAACCAGTAGTGGAAATTTTGAGTAATTCGAAGAACCGGCAAATAGCTGGCCCCGTCCCTGCTGCCTCCCAGCCTCCCAATTGATCTTCTTTTGTTTACCATAAACAGGAGAACAGAGCTGGAAAGCAGGTTAGTGGGATGGGTAGGCAATGGGATTTTGCAGTATCCTTCCCCTGCCATGCCCACAAAGCCATGCCACACCACGCCACAAAGCCAAGCCCACATAACTGGTAGGAAAAAAAATTGAATCCCACCATTGGTCTGAAGGGATAAAGGAACTAAGGAAGGATATCACTTGTTCTGTGTAAGGAACTCTGAGAGGAAAAATGCTTGAGGAAAGCTCTGCCTCATACTTTATTATCTGACAATGTCAAATAAAGCTTATTTCTCTAACTTGATTCATGGTAAACAGCAGAAAAGAGAATACTTTTTTTTTTCATTTTCCAGGCTGTAAGGGATGACTTTCTCATTTGTTGAGATTTTCAGTCAGGGACTTTTTCCCTATTACTTTTAATAACAATTATTATTATCATTATTTATTAATAATGCAGGCAGTGTTGAAACAGTATGAGAGGTGACAATAAGCAAAAGTGAGAAATGTAGTGAGGCTTTATGCCAAACAGCAGTTATACAGAATATTTTTTGTTTGGCTTTTCAGCAGATGAAAAGAAAAATGTATTGTGCGTTGCAGAGAAAATGCTCATATGTAAAGTGAAAATGCTCAATGTTTTGCATGAAAAGGAGCTGAAGGTCATTTGCTGAATGTAACTGATAAGAATAGTATTATATATATAAAAGCCAAGTACAATTCACTCATTATGAAATCTCCAGAATCGTAAAGCTACAAACTTGAAGTTTGGCATGTATATTCCTCTTGGCTTCTAGGTGCTTGCTATGAAAGGATTTTTTTTTCAAAATGACCAGCAGATCATTAATATTTCTGACATAGTAATTAACACACTCTGATGCTAAGAAGTTCTACTCCCCCTCCCTATCTGAAAAGAACTCTGTTCCAATTGCTAGTTGCCTTATATTAACACACTCTGATGCTAAGGAGTTAGACATTCTACTCCCCCTCCCCATGTAAAAAGAACTCTGTTCCAACTGCCAATTGCTCACATGTCATTACCATAGTTCAAACTGGCAGACATTCCATTCCTTCACTCAGGAATGGTCTGGGGCTCTTTACAGTACTAAACGTCGGTACCTCACCAAAATTTCTACGCCTTCTACCTATGGAACTGCTTCTGGACTCAAGGCAGTGGAAGTGATATTCCCTTACGTGTTTCAATCACCGACCACCACTGAGCCAATGGATTGTGAACTGAATTTCTCCTGCATAGCCCAATCACATAGTTTGGTCACGAAGCATGGGTATCCAGCTAGTAGTATATAAAACAGAAATATGATATGCTTGAGAATAAGTGGAATGCCTAGCAAATGATTGGTTGACTGACATTGGATCCATTTCTGCTAATGTAGTAGCAGTCCATTAGTGGTGATAGTGGTTTAATGAGGGTGTAGGGTTGAGAAGGCCTGTTTTTACTACAGGAGCTGAGTGCTATGCAAAAGCACCCTGGGCTGATGGTCCTGGAGAAGGTTGTGTATGTATATATGTATAGTGAGGTGGAGTGTGTACATTTAGGGATGGACCTTTATGGACAGGGGAGGGGGAAAGAGTCTGAAAGAATGAGGGGCAAACTATAGCACTCCAATAGTGACAGATTTGGCAAGGTATGATGGGAAAGGGACCATGCTGTGGGGGATGGTGCCACAGCAGTGACGTGCGGTGAGGTTTATGACTGGTGAGGCACTGACACAGGGGTTTCAATTTTTTTTTGACTTGTGGACTTCAACTCCCAGAATTCCACAGCCAGGCATGCTCAATTCCGATTTAAAATGACAACATTTGTTCTTCTCCTTTGCGAAAAAGTTTTCCTTCATTCTTTTTCTTCTCCCTCCCCCTCCTTCCTCTCTCTCTCCCTCCCCCCCTCTCAAACAGACACATGCACACAGAGAAGTTGGATCCCACTTTCACTTACTCACTCTCAAATGAACACAAACACAGAAGTTGGATTGAATATATTTTCCAATGGCTTGAAAGCAGCTTCTCTGCCATACCCCCCCCCCAATTCCCCTGCTGCCTTCCGATCTGAGCCTTTGATTGCAGGTGGAGCCACATTGCCTTTTCAAACTTGTAAGCAGTGAATCTGGGCTTATATACTTTTATCCAGCTGTGTGTGTGTGTGTGTGTGTTTGTGTGTGTAAAGGCAACATAACTCTGCATGCAATCAAACTACACTTGGGGAGGGATCTACACTTGAGGATGAAGTTTGAATTCCTCCCCCTCCCTCTGACCCACACATGTACCTTCTCCAGCTGTTTCACAGAGGATTTCAACTCTGCTCTTGCCTGCCATCATGAAAAGAAAAAAAATGTAAAAGGAAAAAGGCAAGAGCTGAGGTCAGGCTGAGTTAGTTGCTGCCAGAGTCACCGTGGATGACTCTGCTTAGTGCTTAACTGTTTAAAAAAGCCTCTAAAAAGTGCCCTCTACAGGAAGAGGCAGGAGAACGATGTGCCTCATCTACATCAGGAATTTTTCGGCTTTTAACCCTTGCTTAACTCTGCTCGAGTGATCATAAAACACCAGACTAGATGAGGCACATTGTTCTCCCACCTCCTTCTGTAGAGGGCACTATTTTAGAGGCTTTTTTAAACAATTAAGCACTAAGCAGACTCATCTACGGTGACTCTGGCAGCAACTACCTCAGACTTTTTCCTTTTACATTTCTTTTCATGATGTCAGTGGTGAGGCTCTGCCTCCCCTGACTGCACGTCCCTGTGCCACAGATACATCGATATCCATGCATATAAGAGTGGCCATATGCCTGCTCTAGTTTTTCTGTCTGGTATTCTGGTATGTGATAATATCCATCTTTATAGCTTTATATCTCAAACTCATGCTAGCAGGGACCACAAGACATACCTTCTCTGTCATAGCTCCTGCCTTGCGGAATCTTCTCACTCCAGAGATGAGGATGGCTTGACCTGCTGGTCTTTCAGAAGGCTTTGACATCTTAGTTATATGCCCTAATCTTTAGTCAAAGTGATGTGATGCTCTATTTATTGTTTTAGGTATTGTACCAAAGACTAACAAAATCATTTTCACCCAAAGAAATGGAACGAATGATTGCAAGTTATTTATAAATGGTAAAAAAACTAAACAACACATATGTATTGAATCAGAGTTAATAACCAACAACTTAATATGTTTTCCCTTGCTTCCACTATCCCAAGAATAAGAGAAATCAATGAATTTGTGAGACTTGGTAAAACATCTACTGAAAATGAGAATATAGATGAGGAAAATTTTATACATCCAAACAGTAGTAAAAATATACTGAGTAGTATGTCATCTGCTGTGAGAAATGAATGTTTATCAACAGAAGCAAAAAAAAGTACAAATGTGCTTCTGTCTACTTCATTATATAGAAGTGAGAATTGAGCATGTCAGGAAAAACATAAAAGTAAGCTGAAAGCAGTCAGAATGGGGTACTTCAAATTGTGTGTGATTAAAGAAAAAGAATAAGTGCTTAAATGTATATGGATTGAGTACCAATGTATGTGATGATTACTACAGTACTGTGCTGTGGTGTTTTGATCATACAGTATGAATGAAGATCAAGCCTCAAACAAATATATTGTTGGAAGAAATGCCCATCTGGGTTCATTTCCAAGTGGGGAGAAAGACACTGGAAACATGGAAGCTGCTTGGAAAGATGTTTTAATGATGGACAGGATCACATAGTTTGAGGTCCTGGGCAAAAAAGGGAAGAGATGCGGAGTGCCTGGGTTTTATGCCATCTTTGGGCTTTTGAGTTGGAGCTTGTATTCTGATTGGTTGTCAGACTCACATGGGAACATGCAGGGGTAACTTTGTAGGTTGTCTGTTTCCAAGGCTTGGTTGAGCCTTGCTGGATGATGTAATCTTCCCAGGTGCCATGTGGTGAGTTCTGTTGCTAGATGGATCCTATTATGTCCTGGAGGCCATGTCTTTTGTGTTGTAGCTGAGCTGGTCCAGACTTCCTGCGGTTATTGGCAAAGGTGGGGGCTGCTTTCCAAGAGCATGTTTCTTCTTTTATCATCCAGGAAGATATAATATTCTGCCTTTTTAATATTTCCTAGAATATTTCATTTTTCTAGGAGAAGGGTGGGTGTTATCTTCCTACAATATGAAGAAAGAATTAAAGTCAAAAATAAAACTCAGAAAATTACAAATGAATGGATAAGGTTGATTAGTTCATATGTATGAAGAATGGAAAAGGACAAAGTGGGTATCTCCCAAATCTCCTCCCACAATGATTATCTGGCTTTTGAAATGTGAGTACTCCATCGTTCAAAGGAAAGAAACTGACAACAGGTTCCACTATATTGAATTGATCTTACTGCCAATAACTTGCTGCAGCCAAATAAATCATCTTGGGGTTTTGTGTTGTTGCAGTTCCCTCCTATTCCATCCTCCAGAAATATAATTACTCCTTTACAGTCTCTGTCATCCTTTATTCTATGACTTCCTGGCTGGAAGTTTCTGAAACATTTTTAACACAGAGAACTATATCACTGCTTCAATTGACAACTTATTGATAAATCTGACAGAGAATACCACCTGATCCCATCAACTATCCAGAGCAAACAGCAAGAGAGCAAACAGCAAGTTAATCAGATTTGTTTTTAGAATTTCTTAAAAGATGACTATAAAATTTATTTCCAGCTAATGCAATTTAAAAATGTATCTCAGTTTTCATTTGAAAACATTATGGTTAGTCACGCAGTCAGATTGGATTTGGTATTTTTTTCTACCCACCTATTGAATCCCTCCCAAGGACCTGGGATAGCCAGATGTTGATGTTTGGTGGTGTTAGATGTATTGTCGCAGGATGTTCACAGTGTAGTTGCTTTCTGCAATTGACTGATGATGATCTTTTCACTGCCAATGGCATTCAAGTGGTGTTTTAATTGTTTGTTACTTCTTATCCTATCATATGTTTCATTGACACTGAATTTTCTTCTGAGATGCTTTGTGTTGAAAGGCATCATTGAAAGTGTGAATCATCCTTCATGGTTACAAGTTCAGATAAATTAACAACAAAAACAATGACAGCTCCTCCATGGACCTCAAGTATTTCTCTGCTCAAAGAATATTCCTAAACTACCTTCTGTTGAAATTATTTTAAATTGCATTGAGCTACAGTAAGGTTTCTGTATAACTTCTACTTTATTTGCATTTGAAAATGAATGAATTTGTGTACAGAAGAATATTTAGAAGTACAAGTAAAAATTCAAAAAGTAGTGGAAGTATGGTAGTAAAACATCCATATGTAGTGTAAGGAGATTTGAGATAAGTATATCCCCCAGGTATAATTTTTACAACACTAATACCTTAAAATAAAAATAAATATTTTCTTAGTCTATTGAGTGGGTTTGCTGAATTAATGCACAACAGGAATACCACTAGAATTTAAATTGCATTAGTTTTTTTAAAAATGGAGGAAATTACATCCAGCAGCCTCATTATTATGGCAATCAAGCTGTCATTTCCCTGCATCATATATCATCACCAGTAGAACTAATTTCAGACTCTCAATGTGTTTCCTACTCTCAGGAGATAGTTGTTGCTGGTGGTGATGAATGAAAGAAAAAAGAAAAAACTCAGAGTGATTGAGTTTATGAACCTGCAGAGCTAAAAGTGGCAGAAGGGGGAAAAATGGTTCTATTTAGAATGCAAACTTATTATGGATGACACCAAGCACCTTTGAAAGTGCCACTGGCAGCAGTTTGTGTGTAAGGCTATATAAAGAGCACTGACATCACTAAAGGCATATCGCTCTCCTGGCTCTAAAGCCTAAAATCATTTAAGTGCTATCCTAAATATATTTACTAGGCGATTATAGCTGATTCATACTTTTATGCTTGTTCTCATTACTCATGTATCATTTCCCTATGACTAAGAAGTCAATGTTTCATTCCTTTTATGTCAGCAACTGGCACATTGAATGTTTCGACCTTGAAACATGATTGTGTTACACTTGGGAGCATGCTAATCTTCTATGGCCTGTGATAGACAATAGCAGCCAAAACAACATAGAACCTGAAAGAGGGGTGTTATTTAAATTAGACAACAATGAGTTTTGATGATATTTCCCCCTCCTTGCCCTTGCAACTCAAAGAACACGAGGTGGGGAAAAGATCAGGGTTGTAGTCCATAGACAGAAAAAAGGGAATTCCTTATCAAACCATCTCATTTCCAAACACCAGTCCAGAGGTAAAACCTGATTAACAGTCTGTAGTTTTTAACTAATCAGGGGTGAGCTGCTAAAGATTCACAGGGGTTCAGGGAACCTCTAGCTAAGATTCTGTGCAGTTCAAAGAACCCCCAAATCCCACTCCTGGCTGGTGCCACCCACCCTGACCTTCCTCCCAAGAGTCCTGTTTTGACCTGCTTTGGGTGCAGATCCCCACATGGAAGCTTGGGGAGGGTGAAAAATAAACCTACCAGAAATTGGGGAAGGTCAGAAACATGCCCATTTCCAGAAGGCCTACAGTGCCTTGGGAGGCCGATTTCCGACTGCCTGAAGGCTGGTAGAAAGCCTCTGGAGCCTGGGGAGGGCAAAAATGTTTCCCCCACCATGGTGCAAGAGGATGACTAGGCCATGCCCACCAGCAACATGCCCACCCAGCAACAGAGAACCCCTTGTTAAAATGTTTGAAGCCCACCCCTGTAATTAATGTAGAAGTCATGGACAAAAGTCATAAGGGAATTTTTTCTGTAGCTGAAAAACTTTATTAAAGGAACAGGATGGGTGAAACTTGGAAAAATAGAAATACACACAATAAGATACAAAATAAGCATTGCTGGTGAGCACAACAATTAGCAAATATAGATAAATCTAAATCTCACCAATGATGCTGTGTGTATGTGATGTGGACCTCAGATTAATATATGCCACGGATTTGGTTGGATTCTCCCTGGTGCTTCTGTTTCCTTTCAATGCTAAAAGAAATGGAGTCCAGCTTCCCAGGATGCACTTGTTTTTGGAGTGAGAGTTGATGGGTAGATAACCCTTAAAGGACCAGGTCAATTTCCAAACAATACAGCCTGGTGTTTGGACTCTGCCAGTAGATAGGGCCAGAGAACAAAGACAAAAGAAATTATATCAGCAATGGCAAACCTATTTTGGCTCGTGTGCCATAAGTGGGAGGAGCAAAGGGGGAGTCATGTATGGGTATGCCGCACCCATGATGCAATGCGCGAACCCCCCCCAGTGCACATGTGTGCACTACAGGCACAACCCCCCCATTTTTGCATGCTTTTTTGCCCTCCCTAGGCTCCAGAGGCTTTTTTAAAACTTTATTTTTTTAATTTTTTATTTTAAACACATAAACACATCAACAGAAACAGACACATGACTTAAAACAACATAGGAACAAGAATTTCCATCGTATATCATACAGCAGTTCTGTATCGGTTTCTTTGCAGTTAGTGTTTTCCTTTCTGTACATTTCTATCTTTCATTCATGATCTCCTTATTTGTTATCCATTTTTATGTACAATTCTATATTTATTTATACTTAGCTATTTATAACCAAATATTGTTTACCTATATTGTGCTTTATATTCTTACTGTCATTTATTCTCTTACATACAATTATAGGTATACATTCACATAATTATTCTTTTTCTTTGCCATTCTTATACTATTGTTATTCCATTTAAAAGGTTATAAGGTATAGTTTGGATTGCTTTGTTTACCATCCCTAGCGCCTGTTGTAACACCACCTTACTTTCTCTTTCTTTTCTTTTCTCCCTCCCTTCTTTCTCTACTTCCTTCCTCCCTCCTCTCCTTTCCCTTCTTCCTTCCTTTACCTCTCCCATACTCCTACCCTCTCTCTTCTCCTTCCTACCCTCTCTCCTTCTCTTTCTCTCGATTCCACCCACCTCTCCTTACATCTTTCTTCTTCCCTTACCTCTCCTCCACTCTTCCTCTTCCTTTCTTGCTATCTCTCCTTCTCTTTCTCTCCATTCCACCCTCCACTCCTTTCCCTTCCTTCGTCCCTCCCTTCTATACTTCCTTCCTCCTCTCCTTTCCTTCCTTCTTCCCTCCCTTTCTTTTTCTATTGTTATAGGTGTCTCTTTCAAATCCCAGTTTATGTTTAAGTGACTTCTGGTTTGCTCGGAGGGTCATTTGAGCACTCCAAAGGCTTCAGGGACTTTCAGGAGGCTTCCCTGAAGCCTCCAGAGCACTCAAAATGATCCTCTGAGGGTCAATACAGTCAATGCTTCAGCAAGAAAAGGAAAAAGGAGTAAACTTAGAGACAATCATGCAAGCAATACAGAAATTGCAAGCAGGAGTTGATAGCAAGGATGAAAAGTTAGACACCATTGTAAAGAAGTCTGAGAGTATAGGAAAAAAGAATGGAGACAATAGAACAACAAACTCAAAGCATAGTACAAAAAGTTGACAAAATGGAAGGAAAAATGGAAAATATGCACAACTGGATGATGAAATATGAAGACAGACTTTAAAAAATTGAAGCAAAAGTTCAACAAGAGAAGGAAGCTGAGAAGTTAGACAGTAGACTGAGCGACATGGAAAGGGAGAGCAGTGGAATATTAAGATGGGAGATGGATAGGTCTGAATTTTTCTTAAGATTTCAAACCATAGAAGAAAGAGGAGAGAACCTAGCACAGATAATATCTGAGATATTGACAAATATATTAGAGATATTCAAAGAGAATATGATGGATGGCATAGATGAAGAGTTCTGAGTACATACAAGGTATGCAATGAGAAATGCTCTTCCAAGGGAAGTCCATGTAAGATTTACCAAGAAAACAATCAAACTACAAATTCTACAGAAAATGAGAGATAGAAAATTAGAATGTAAAGGCAATTCCGAGACGAGTGAGAGAGAAGAGAATATCAATTTTTGACTAAAGTTCTGATTTTAAAAATGTGTTAATTACAGATGGCTCATACCAGAAGGTCTACTATATACATTGCAAGGACAAAGATACAGGATAGATACAATTGATAAGGCAGAAGCTTTCTATGCAGAATATTCAGAGAAACGGCTGAGAAAACTGGAAAAGATGAATTAGTGGCACAACTACTGGAGGCACCTACAATCGAGACTGAAAAATCAGAAGTCTCTGAAGCATTTGGAGTGCTCAAATGTCCCTCCGAGCAAACCAGAAGTCACTTAAACATAAACTGGCATTTGAAAGAGACACCTATAACAATAGAAAAAGAAAGGGAGGGAAGAAGGAAGGAAAGGAGAGGAAGAAGGAAGTAGAGAAGGGAGGGACGAAGGAAGGGTGGAATTGATAAAGAAGAAAGTGCGGTGGGGGATGTAAGTTACAGAGAACAACAAGAACCCAGATCTACTAGAGCTATAAATCCTGTACATAAAGTATAAATATGGAGGAAAGAAAAATGATTACAATCAATATTAATGGACTTAACTCAGCAATTAAAAGAAAGAAAAAATTCACAAATTAAAAAGTTAAAACTTGACATAATCTGCCTACAAGAAGTACATATTCAAAAGAGACATGAAGACCTACTAACACAACCAAAGCTTGGAAAAATGTTTACTACACTGGCGAATTGCAATAAAAGAGGAGTAATCTTTTATATTAAAGATAATATTCCAGCAAAATTAATTTATGCAGATGAAGAGGGAAGAATTTTGATGGTGGAGATTATGGATATTAAAAAACACTTATAATTGGAATCTATGCTCCTAATGAAAAACAAGATGAATTTTATAAAAAATTACATAAAAGAATCTTGGATTTGGACTATGTTGATATTTGTATGATGGGATATTTCAATGGCATTGTGAACCAGAACATGGATTACAAAACACACAAAACAACAAAGCTAAATAGAAAACTGCTTCCGAAATCCTTCTTCAGGATGATAGATGAAATAAATTTAAAAGATATATGGAGAGAAAGAAATGCTTAAAAAGAACAATATACTTTCTATTCAAATAGACATTCATCATTCTCCAGAATTAATATGATATGGACTTCTGCAGAATTGATTTGCAATGTACAAGAAATTGAGACTGAAGCAAACACTTAGGCGGACCACAATCCAATTACAATTAAATGGAAAGGCCAAAGGACAAGATCTAGATGGACATTAAATAATACTATATTGAAAGAAAAAGACTGTACAAAAAATGTACAATCTTCTTCTTCTTTAAAGAAAATAGGAAAGAAGATACATCAATGCAGAATCTTTGGGATACAATGAAGGCTGTCACTAGAGGTCTGATAATAGACTATACAAGGAAGAGAAACTTAAAGAAAAGACAAATGCATAAAGCTTTAGATAATGATTACAAAATACTTGAAAGAGAATTACAGAGATTGCCACAAAAAAATATTAAGATAAAAATGGATATAATTAAACATAAAATGGATCTACTGGAAAAGGAAGAACTGGCACAAAAAATTAGAGGCGCTAAACAGAATTACTTTGAAAATGCAAATAAACCAGGCAGATGGTTGGCATATAAGCTGAAAAAAGAGAGAGAAGCAAAGAAAATATTTCAATTAAGAGATGAACAAGGACAAATTCAGTATGGAAACACTGAGGAAAAAAAATTATACAAGATTACTATGCTAAGTTCTACGAACAAGAGAAAGTGGAAGAGGAAGGAGTCAAAAAGTATTTACAGGATGCTAATCTCCCCCAGATATCAGATGAAACTAGAACAATGCTGTAAAGTAAAATAACAATGATGGAGCTAACGGAAGCACTTAAAAAACAAAATAATGGAAAAGCCCCAGGTCCGGATGGACTACCTGTGGAATTCTACAAAATATTTGAAGAAACCTTGACTCTTCCACTCTTAGAAGTCATGAATGAAGTGATATTTGAGAGTAGAATACCAAAATCATGGTCAGAAACATACATTGCATTGTTACCCAAGGAGGAGACTGATTTAACACAAACTAAGAATTATAGACCAATTTCTTTATTAAACTCAGATTATAAGCTATTTGCATCTATACTAGCAGAGAGATTCAAAAAATATTTAGCTTTATCCACAGACCAAAATGGTTTTTTACCAAAGAGACAAATTAAAGACAATATGAGAATGATTTTGAATACTTTGGAATATTATGAGGCTCATCCCAAAAAACGAATGGCTTTGATGTTTCTTGATGCACAGAAGGCCTTTGACAATGTGAACTGGCAATTTATGTTTCTACAATTGGAGCAGATGAACTTTGGTAAGAAATTTATCCAAACTATACAAATGGTATATCATAAACAAACAGCAAAGATAATGGTAAATGGAGAATTGACAGATTTTATTGAAATAAAGAGAGGTACAAGACAAGATTGCTCATTATCACCGTTACACTTTGTCTTAACATTGGAACATAGAAAGATTAGAGAAGAAGAAGAAATAAAAGGAAACAGCACCCAAATTGTTAGAAAGAATAGAGGAGTACAGAAAAGTAGCAGGTTTGAAAATAAACAAAGACAAAACAAAGATTTTGACAAAGAACATGCCAGCAAGACAAAAGGAAGAGTTGTCAGAAGCTTTGCAGATTCAAATCACAAGCAAGGTTAAATATTTGGGGATATATTTATCACCTAGATGCAGTACTCTTAAGCAGGACAACTATACTAGTCTAAAACAACAAATTGCAATTGATTTGATGAAATGGGAAAATTTACAACTATCAATGATGGGAAGAATCTCTACAATCAAAATGAATATCTTACCTAGAATTTTATACCTGTTCCAGACAATCCCAATCAGATTGTCTGGGTAAGGACTTTTTTCAAGATCTAAACTCAAACTGTTACAAGATGCTAGAACTAGAGGAGGATTGGGCTTACCTGACTGGGAGTTATATTACCAAGCAACAAATTTGATGTGGATTAAGGAGTGGATAACACTAAAAAGCTCTAGATTATTGAATGTAGAAGGTCATAATTTACTGTTGGGATGGCATGCTTTTTTATGGTATAAGGGAGCTAAAGCACATGGCTATTTCAGAAGACATTATATAAGGGGGGCCTTGTTATTAAATTGGGAAAACAGTAAAAGATTACACTACTTAAAAATTCCAGTCTGGATATCAACGATTGAAGCATTTTCATATCCAATAATATATAAAAAGGAACAAACAGTTAGATATGTTGAAATATTGAATTTAGAGGGTGAACTCAAATCTATCCAAGAGTTGAAACAAGAAGGAATAGAAATGAATTGGTATTCATATGTACAGATACAATCTAGATATAATGAAGATAGAAAATCAAAAGGTTTTTACAATAAAATGACTGAGTTAGATAGAATTCTAACAGGTACTGATGAAAAAGTAATTAAAAAATTATATGAATATTTATTGGAGGTTAAATTACAAGGGGAACAAGTTAAAGAAACCATGATAGCATGGGGGAAAAACTTGAGGCATGGGAATGATTTAGAGAAATGGCAGAAATTGTGGTCTCAAAATTATAAAATGACAATGTCTACTGCATACAGAGAAAATTTGTATTAAGATGTTTTACAGGTGGCATCTACCCCCAACGAGAATTGCAAGAATGTCCAAGAATAAATCAGAAACGTGTTGGAAATGTCATCAGATACTGGGCTCATATTACCACATGTGGTGGACTTGCACTGAAGCTAAAAGATACTGGACTAAAATTCACATGTGGTTGGAGAAAATGATATACAAACACATAGATCTTAAACCAGAGATCTTTTTATTGGGAATTATACCAGAAATCTATAACAAAGACTTAAAATATTTGATTGTAAACGTTCTAACAGCAGCCAGAATCGTATTTGCAAAAAACTGGAAAAATGAAACAATACCAAAACAGGAAGAAGTTATTCAAAAAATAATGGAGTGTGCTGAAATGAGTAAATTGACATTTGAAATTAAAGAACAAGAAGACAAGCAATTTCATAAGATATGGGACTTGTTTTATCAGTGGCAGGGGGGAAAAACCTGGAAATGAAAAATGTTTTATTTATGTTTTAACTGAAGGAGTTAAGTGACAATATAATTATCCTGTGAAATAGATTAACAATGATACAATGAAAGACTGATACATATATGAATTGAATACTTTAGAACTTTTGTTTTAAAATGGATAAGGATAACAATGAATTTATGTATACTTGATAGAGGATTGGTGATATAATGTATAACCCTAAGTATATATTATAAATATATCCTGTTGTTGATAAATAATTTTAATAAGGAAGTAATTAAAAATTGGTATATATAGGAGGTGACTATTCAGAATACCTTCTTGAAAAATGAAGGAATAACATCTTTGAATGTATGATGTACAAGGACAATAATGAACATAAGCATATTCGATAGTTGATTGGTGGGACTATACATAATTGAAAACAGTGATATACAAATATAAATGGTTGATAAATCTTTTTCATGTCGGGATATGTGATTATATAAAGGTATATTGTTATTAAACAGACAATCAAAAATGTAAGGGAATTAGGTTTATTGAAAAAAATATTAATTATAATTGAATATACATTGTACAATGAAAGTGAGGTATTTAGTTATATTAGATGAAAAATCTGTGATTGTAAATGTAATTGAGAATATGGATGCAAAAACACCTGTAACCAAACGACATGCTGTATGTAATGGATGAGATTTTTTTATGTTTTTTTAATGTTTAAAAATAAAAACAAATTGCAAAAAAAATGACCCTCCAAACAATAGAATAGAATAGAATAGAATAGAATAGAATAGAATAGAATAGAATAGAACAGCAGAGTTGGAAGGGACCTTGGAGGTCTTCTAGTCCAACCCCCTGCCTAGGCAGGAAACCCTATACAGTTTCAGACAGATGGCTATCCAACGTCTTCTTAAAAACTTCCAGTGTTGGGGCATTCACAACTTCTGGAGGCAAGCTGTTCCACTGATTAATTGTTCTAACTGTCAGGAAATTTGTCCTCAGTTCTAAGTTGCTTCTCTCCTTGATTAGTTTCCACCCATTGTTTCTTGTTCTACACTCACTGCCTTGGAAAATAGTTTGACTCCCTTCTTTGTGGCAACCTGTGAGATATTGGAATACTGCTATCATGTCTCCCCTAGTTTCTATTAAACTAGACATACCTAGTTCCTGCAACCGTTCTTTGTATGTTTTAGTCTCCAGTCCCCTAATCATCTTTGTTGCTCTTCTCTGCACTCTTTCCAGAGTCTCCACATCTTTTCTACATCATGGTGTCCAAAACTGAATGCAGTATTCCAAGTGTGGCCTTACCAAGGCATTATAAAGTGGTATTAACACTTCACATGATCTTGATTCTATCCCTCTGTTTATGCAGCCTAGAACTGTGTTGGATTTTTTGGCAGCTGCTGCACACTGCTGGCTCATATTTAAATGGTTGTCCACTAGGACTCCAAGATCCCTTTCACAGTTACTACTGTTGATCAAGGCACCACCTATACTGTACCTGTGCATTTCATTTTTGTTGCCTAAATGTAGAACCTTACTCTTTTCACCATTGAATTTCATTTTGTTAGATAGTGTCCAATGTTCAAGTTTGTCAAGATCCTTCTGTATCTTGAGCCTATCTTCTGGAGTGTTGGCTATTCCTGCCATCTTGGTGTCATCTGCAAATTTGATGAGTTCCCAATTTATTCCCTCATCCAAATCATTCCATTCCTGAACTTCCGGTTTGCCCGTAGGGCTGGTTTTTTGCGCTCCAGAGGCTTCATGGAAACTCATGAAGCCTCCAGAGGGACTGCAGAGGGGCGGGGAGGCTCTTTTCGCCCTCCCCAGGCTCTGGGGCCTGGGGAGGGCGAAAATGGCTTTAAAAAAGGGTGAACTCAGCTGGCCAGCACGCCATTCCAAGGATTATTCCTTTTAAAATGTTGGTATTGTCATTACTAGACTTTTTTTTTTACAAGCTTTCACCTAAGAAATTAAGGCATCATAAAAAAGTAATAAATATTATTATAAACACTGGTGTTATAAACTTATATTCCATTTTTGAGAAGGAAGGTATATTATATACTAATAATAACATAAGATAAATCAATTGTGTTGTGCCTAGTTCAGTGGTCCCCAACCTTTTGGGCACCAGGTTCTGTGGAGAGGGTTTTTTTCTGCAGACTGTAGGAGGCATGATTTCATGTGCTGCCTGCATCCCACAGGTGGGGCTCACTTGTTTGTACAGACCCCTTTCTGCCATACTGTGGAGTGGGGGTTGGGGACCTCTGACCTAGATGATCTCCTGTTTGCATCTAAGTGAGGTCCTCAAATTCTTGTCTAATAGCTCCACTATTATAAAACAATTACAAATAGGGTAACTGACAATTTTTTGTGTGTGGTTTTACACACTGGGACTTTGTCACCAATGCCCATTCCATTTATTGTAGCATTCTATGTCTCTCTGATATCATATCTGGGCTTCACAAAAGAATAAAGTATATTTAGAAGCTGGAGTGCAAAACAAGTAGATTAATGGTTTTTATGACAATTTGCTGAATTTGCATTCTCAGACTTCTCTCATATCTTTACACATCTTTATACAAGCCAAAAAAAAAGCCATTTGCCTCTTTTTGTTTAAATTACGCCTCTGTTGTGATAAATTATGAGCTCAAAATCAAAAAGACAGAGAAAAAAGGAATCAACCCTTTCCTCAACTGGGGGATACCCAAAAGAATTTATTCCTGATCCACAAAAGAAAATATTTAAAAATGTGATATTGTAGAAAAACTATGTGGAGTTACATACCAGATATTTTTAAAAAATATTTTAGGATAGCTCAGTTAATATGGATAATAAATACAGTGGATATTGTGATCCAATATTTTTGGAGACAAAGCAGTTTTGATTCTCGTGTCTAGAAAATGCAGAGTTAAAAGCTTTAGAAATTGATTCACACAAAATATGAAACACTTGCTTGCAAATTCTGATAAACAATGTGACAGAGATATAGTACAAGAGTTTTCATAAATTATTGGGGTATTCATTTAACTGAGGTAAATCTCCTTTAGACTTTAATATATCTATGGAAATCTATATATATAATAAGCTTGTGAGAAAAGATTACAGATGATAAAATGAATACTTCAAGAATGACATAGATGGATTTCCTTAAATGTTTTAAAATATTTCAGGTAGATTGATAAATTATTAAGATGTAAATGCAATTTTAAAATATATATAATGAATAACTGGATTTATCAAGCACAAGGTACAGCAAAAATTATTACTTATTTTACAAAGAGTGCTATACCAGATTTACAATCTTGGATTAATGTTAGCTGTTTCTTTTTTGCTTATGACTACTTTTTTTTAACAATGTAATGGAAATAGTAGTCAATATAATTTAAGTGGCCAAAGTTTAATTATATTCTTAAAAATCTGAGCTTTTTTATATACATTGTATTGTTTTGTCTTCTTTTGTTTCTTTTCTTTTCTCCCCCCCCCCTTTTTTTGTATTTTTTGTATGTGTTTTTCTTTTTGTATTTCAAACCAAAACACAAGGTATTTAGATTTTTCTTTTTACTGAAATCTCTGGGCTAATTTAAAATTCTTTAAACATAGTTCACTGAAATACATTATATTCTTCTAATGAATTTATTTCTAAAGAATGGTTGTTACCAAGGGGCTCTGAATTAGCACACTATTGTTACATTGTCTTTGTTCCTGAAGAACATACATGGAATATCTGATTGAATATGAGACATCAATAAAAAGAACACCCACCAAGCAACTCTTTAAACTCTGATGTACAAACAAAAATAAAAATAAAAATCAGTAGCCATTGATAAGATTATTTTAGACTTCAGTAATAATTGTGTAAAACCAAAAATGTTTTATCATTAAATAAACCTTTTCCCCCAAATGTTCACATTTCAGAAAGGACATTTATTAACACATGGAGATTCAACATAAACTAGGAAGAAATTTTGGGACCGGATTGTATTTTTTGCCATTCTTCTTACTTTTCCCAAGACATATCTCTGATTCTAGCACATTCTTGACATACTCAGAAGGTTTCGCCTGTCCAGCTTTAATAACCAATTGACCCGAATTCCTGACCTCATCAAAGATGTGTAAGATTTCTAACTTTTCAGTTGAGTGTACACTGTAAGCAATGATTATCAGTGCATAGATATTTGCAGATATTTCCATTTTTTATTCCTTAGGATCCTGTTTAGGTGATTTGACATTGTCAGAAAAGTACAGTAGTATTAACTATAGGGAAATTCTGTGGCTAGATCCAACAATTATTTTTATCTTTTCCCAGGTTGGTTCACTTGAGATCTTTAGGGACATCAAGTCCCAGAATAGAATTCCCAGACAGTATGGCCAATGGTTATTAACTCTTGAAGATATAAATCATTTCCAATATTTGTGTTTCCCCAATGTACAGATCTACACATGGCTCACTTCATTGTACTGCATATATCACATTTCTCAGTTGGTGTCTGGGTGTTTTATCTTTGGGGTGAACAATCTTCTGCCTTAGTGTATTCTTGGGTGTGAAGCAGTGGTTGGTTGCTTGGTTTACTGCCAGTTTGCTCATGCTCATGAGTGCATTGTGCTATGCTTCTGTGCACCACTACCGGTTCAGCTGAACCGGGCCATACTGGGGGCAACTCACCTCTGGTTTGAAGTGTGCGCATATGTTGTGTTGGCTGAAGATCCTCCTTTGTTTTTACGACATTCCTGCAACATATAGAATGACAGCATTGCTTTGTGTATTATTTTCTTTGTTGTCTGTTATGGAGGAGCTCCTGTAAGGTCTTTTTTTAGATTTGACGAAGGTCCACTTGGAATAGCCTCATATTCTGAGGACAAATTCACAAATTGAGGACTGTTATCACTGTGTCATGCACACTAACAGTTTTCTTTTTTAAAAAATTGCTGTCAGTCCTACCATTGTAATATTGTAATATAAGTGTGACATAAGATTGAGTACCAGCCAGTTAGTTCAGTTTTCTGTTTGCTAAAGTAAAATAAGCATTCAATTTTTTCTCCCTCCACACATACTGTTTTTCTTCTCATTAAGCACAAAAGGCTATTGTCTAAGCATTGTTTTTCAAAAGCATATCAGTCCTTAGAGAGTTAAAGAAAGGAAGAGCATATTAATTGTTTGCCCTAACATTTTATGCATCAGTGGAAAAACAGTTTGCATGTTATAGCTCAGCTGTTCCTTTAAATCAAATGAAAATAATCTAAGGGCCTTTTTTTATTCCATATAAACCAAACTGTTTTCTGTGTTCAGGAACAGAAAAGACTAAAGGCATCATTAGAATAAAAAAATATTTTGTGCTAAAGAATGAGCAGATGCAGAAAAGTAAAAAGCACACATTTGAAAAGGATGTGGTTAGTATCTTCCATTTTCTTTCCATGATATGAAAATGAGTGCTGAATACAACATCATTCATTGACATGATGACTCTGGGGCCTGACTTTTGTTAAATATTCTTTAGGGTTACACTCTGGAAAGAGAAGATCCTCTCCTGCCTTCAGATTAATGTTCTGTGAACCTCTTTTCCGGTTATCTGTTTCCAGAAAGGGAAAGCATGGAAGCATTTGAAGATAATAACAAAAGCTTAATGTAATTTTAAAAAGAAATCTTCCAGAGGATTACGGGTCTCAAGAGGCATAAGACTTGGGGTTTCCTGTGGCTTTGCTGTTGAAAGGTTGACATGAGAGAATGGTTAAAAGGAGGACATTATGTCTCTTCTCTTTATCTTTAGAGCCTTCCAAATCCAAGTCTCTAGCTGAGACTGATTCACTACAAAAGTTGAATGTCAAGTTTGGAGAGAATTTAGCAGCTGAAAACAAAGAGAAATTTGCTGAACTTTGGGAACAAAACTAGGACTTGACTGTGGCTGCAGCTGAAGAACATGGGGGAATACTCAGCTTAGCTGGATTGACACCGCTACAGATGGGTTGTGCTATTTTTAATTTGTTTGCTTCCCTCATTCTTATTTGATGTGCATGTAAAAAAAGCTAAAACAACACAAGCTGTAGACACTATTTGTTTAAGCCAGGGGTGTTAAACCTGCGGCCCATGGACCAAATGCATCACGTGCTGGCCCACCCCCAGTTTAACGAAGGGGTGGGAGTCATGATATGTCACGTGATGACAATGTGACACCATGAGTTTGACACCCCTGGTTTAAGTTTCCAGCACTCATGAAATAAATTATAGTTTGACATCTTTAAAATTGTCTATACTACTCTTCCTTTGTTTTAACATAACCAGTCTAGAAAAAAGATTTATCAAGCTTGCCAACTATTTTTTATAGTTTAGAATGAATCTAATTACCCTATGATATTTACAAACAAACAAAGCAAACAGTATATCAATAAATATTTCAGAACATAAGTAAGTCAACATATTCAAATTTTACTTTTATATTTTTTTAAAAAATTACAAAATCATGCTTTAACTCCCGTTATAGCAAAACCTAACACAATGTGTGAATCTGAAATTTGTATTTCACCAAGTAGTGCTAGTTCTTCTTTCTAACTTTGGACAAAGAATTATGGGGCAAGTAACTTTTGAGAAATGCATTACATAAGAAACAGTTTTAAAAAGTTTTTTTCTTTAAATTTCTAACATCTAGCTGAACTACACAGGTTCACTCTGCAGTATAGAATAGTCTCAGCCAGCAACCCACTGCTTAAAGAAGCTGCTAGTTCTGATCCTAGATTTGAAACAACTCAACTAGATTTGAACAATAAGTATATAAATAATACATCGTTTTCTTTGCATGTTAATGGATTGTCAGGCCTCAGTATGACATAGTCTGTTCCAGGTATATGCATGGGTAGCAGAGGTAGGTTGCTGCCAGTTTGGCCCAGTTTGACTGAACCAGTAGTGGAAGTCAGGCCGGGGTCACAGACCCGGCAGGAACCCAGGCCTGCCCCCCCCTCCCGAACTGGTTCCCTTGCTGCCTCTGGGCTGTCTCCATTTTGTATTTTAGTGACTGCGCATGTGCAGTTCACTGTGAATTGTTCTGTGCATGGACAGGGGTTGCGAACTGGTAGTAAAACCAGCAGCAACCCACTCCTTTCAAAAAGGAAAATTGGTCATTCCTTCAACTATATGATATCATGTAAAAGAGGGCAGGGCTCAATCAAATTGTTGCAGACACCTCTTGACTTTTTTGACTCGCCCTGCAGATGGCCCTGTCCTTTCCTCCCATTTCAATGGTGGGCACATTTCAGATGAAGCATAGTCTCTGACAGGGCTAAAGGAAATTGTCTTTAAAATGTAAACTTGGCAAATACTACAACTAACTTTACTGAAACTATAATTGTTTATTTAGACAAAAGCAAAAGGACAAGAAGGAGAGAGTCTAGATGCTGCTTTTTAATTAAAGCATTGATTTCCTATACCTAGAAATAAGAACCATTGAACTTACACCGAGAAGGAGATATGCAATAGGATTCAACTCTCTGAACATGGACAGTAGAAATATATTTGTAAAAAAGCAATTTCAAGGCTAATTAGCTCACGTTATAAATAAGCACAGAGACTGCAACGACTGTCTATAAACATCACCTGACATGCTCTCATTATTGAATATTACCTAATTTAGAGCATTGGCACATAAATCATGAGCCATAAATTTAACACCCACCATTTTATTTATGCAGAATCCTTAAAACTATACATTGGTTACAGCGGCCAAGTAGAAATTTGCTGGTATGACTAGAAACATGCTTCTGAAATGACATTTCATTGTGTTCTTCATAAAGAGGAAAAACATAGATTAGTGTTATGCAAAATCTCAGACTGGCCAGTTACGTCAAATCTTTAAGTCACTTCAACTTATTGTTTTAGTAAGGTACCTTCAAATTGTTGCAGAGATATTTTTTATAGAGTTCCAAAGATTCAATAGACTTTTTGCCTATGTGCTCACTTTTGCAGGGTATGGGGAAGAAGGAAGGGACCAACTTTCCTCCCTAGAAAGTTTTGATTGTGTAGAGGTCTCTGATATTGACATGAATAATCAACCACTGAATTTAACTAGTTCTACAAATTCTGCCTGTTGCAGTGCCTGATGAAATGCTGCTATAAGTTTCCTTGATTTGGACACAAAATCAAATCACTGATTTCCTTTTTTAACTTGGATTCTCAGATAGACTAATCAGAAATTTCACAGACATGGTATGGCTAGGCAAGTATGTTGCAGGAAAGACTCAAGTCACTGTCAATGAGAGGATGCAAAATATTCTTGTTTCATCATAGCAGTAGTGGGTTCTGGATTCCGCCAGAACCAGTACACTGAGACAGGGTTGGGCATGCTCGTCGGGCATGCGTGCTGCATATGCATGGGCACACTACTGCCCAATGACACTGAGCTGCTTGCTGGAGGTCGCACAGGCGCCGCATTTTGTGAGTGCGTGCACAATTGGCTCGTTTCCCTCAAAAAGCAGTAAGGAACGTGGGTGGGTGGGTGGGCTTCCACCTACCACCGGTATGCCCATACTGGGGCATACTGCTCTGAACCCACCACTGCATCATAGTATATGGATTGATTTGTGTCATAGAAAATATATGGAAGAAAGAAATCTAGTGAAAAATAAGTTGTGATCTCCATTAATGAAATATCTTTCTGATTATATAAGTCAGCAAAGACCATACAAAAGCCTCCATGAGACTTTGTTGATTCTTCAGGAGAAAATGGGAAGAAGATGGAATTGAGGAGCACTGGGAAATAGTTAGAATTAGACACTTATAGTAGCTGTAGATGGCCCAAAATGGAAGCAGCTGAAAGGAAACTTGAACTGAGCTATATAGGAACCTAGTCATGTGTAAAAGATCAGGCTAATTGCCTTGCTGATGTTTTATGTTGTACCAAAGAGTTTGCATTAAGGTAATATTTCTTTTTTATGTTGATTTAGTTAACTCAAGGGGACAGGTGAGCTTTCATATCTAGTAGCTGAAACAGTTTTGAATTTAGGGACAGGGTGGCTCAGTGGCTAAGACGCTGAGCTTGTCAATCAGAAAGATGGGCAGTTCGGCAGTTCAAATCCCTAGTGCTAAATAACAGAGTGAGCTCCTGTTACTTGTCCCAGCTTCTGCCAACCTAGCATTTTCAAAGCATGCAAAAATGTAAGTAGAAAAATAGTAACCACCTTCGGACAGTGCTGGCTCTTTGGCTTTGAAAGGGAGATGAGCACTGCCCCTAGAGTCAAGAAAGACTAGCACATATGTGTGAGGGGAACCTTTATCTCTACTATATTCTACCACCACTCCTTGAATCATCCCTCTTAGTCAAAGCTACAGGAGACAGCTTGGGGGAAAATGATTACTGTCTTTCCAAATTCTTTAAGAGTAGCCTCTCGTCCTCTCACAGCCAAGGCAGAAAATGGCAAGTTATTTTGGCTCTAGTGGTATCAATCAAATAATTATTTGAGTTATCATTTTGAAAGGAACGTGAAAGATATTAAGTACAATACTGTGCTACCTTGACCAGAAGATTTCTCTCTTTCATTCCCCCCCCCTTTTAAATGTAAACTTTATATAACATCGTCATCATTGTAACTTTTATTGAAATTTGTTTTGTACCAAATATTTGATAGATATATATGTCTGTGTGTACGTGTTAATATATGTCTGTACGGACAGGCGCGCACACACACACAGAGGAAACATTTTGTGAGCATGAAATAATATACATAGCTCTATGATGACTACGTTCACTGGCAAGGTGACTTCTGTTTGGCCATATAATCATTCTGTTATCAGCCGATCATTTTTGAAAAAGAAATTGAAAGGTCACAGTGACTCGAGGCTTTTAAAGAAAGATGATTGATGAGAAAGGAAGTTCACTTTCCTTGCCCTGCCACCTTAATTATTCTCAAAAGTCTTTTACTTACTATTAAATGGCAGGAAAAAAAACCCTGCTTTCTTCCTGTTAAGTGCTGTAGGGAAAATGCCCACATACTGTAAATAAGAAATCAAAGCCTTGAAGATAAATACAACAGAGTCTTTTTTTAAAAAAAAAATGGCATGCACAAACCTATAATGATCACCAGGTTCTGGATCTGGATTCCTTTCCTTTCAAGATGATCTACCCCCATGATGGCAAAACTATGGCACACATGCCAGAGGTGGCACGCAGAGCCTTCTCTGTGGGCACGCACACCATTGCCAGTTGGTCTTCTGGTTTCTGGCACAACCATGCATGCTGGCCAGCTTTGTGGGCACTGGAGTGCAAACAAAAGCCTGAAAATGGTGCAAAAAAACAGCCAAAAATGGCCCAAAACAGGTCGTTTACCGAGCCATTTTTAGGCTGTTTTCAGGCTAATTTGGGGTTGTTTTTGGCCATTTTTCAGTTGTTTTCAAGCCAAAAATGTCCTGAAAAATGTCCTGAAAAACATCCAAAACATAGGCATACATGCACTAGCCAGCCGGTCTTTGGATTTCTGGCCCTCCGACGCATGCATATGCACGTGCATGCACGCGCATTCCGGTTCGAGCACTTGGTGCCGAAAAGTTTCACCACTACCCTGATAAATCCCACTTTGAAATCAAATTATTTTTAGAAATAAAAGGGAAGTCATTCAAAATACTTCCCCCCATTAGTAAACAAATTCCAGGTATTATATGCCTAATGTTACCCAGTTTTACTGTTGCATCTACTAACAAAGGGCAAGTCATGTGTGCATAATTATGGTTGGTCAATACAGAGAAATATCTAAAATATTTGTAGTGGTAATTTGTATGTAAATATTCTAAATTTGCACAACAAATGGTATTTTGAATTCTATATATGAAATAGAGTGTATCCTACATCATTCTATATTGTAAGGTCAATGAGGATATATATTACAATCTTACACGGGAAAAGACCGAATACAAGACCAGCATACCTACACACATGAAAATCTATGAATATATATATATATATATATATATATATATATATATATGTGTGTGTGTGTGTGTGTGTGTGTGTGTGTGTGTGTGTGTGTGTGTGTGTGTGTGTGTAAAATATATATTCATACATACATATACATACATATATGTAAGGTGTGTGTCAGACTTAAATACTTTTCCATTGTTGTACACTTCTAATGACAGATTGTTATATTTATACTGACAATGAAGGCCATGCCTGAGGTTGCTTTCTGAGTTCATTAGTTGCTATGGAAACAACAATGTCATATAATTTCTAAGTTATATGGCTTTTTGTTTGTATAGTAAAAAAAGACAGTTAAGGCTGTACTTTAAAATTTGTTTCAGTGTAAGTTCTATTAAAATCAATATATATTCATATGTATGCATGTATACAAGTATATTAATTCATTTGAATAGCTACAGAAACCTTTTAAAATAATTGCGTCCTCTTTTTCTTTTGTTGTGTAGCTACATTGGCCATAATCCTGCTGTTAGTGTATTTTTAAAATCCAGTTGTTGTGGAAACTTTCTTATGTGAGGATTTTTTTATTATATAACAAAAATAGAAACTTCATGAGGCCCATTCACATTTTAACTTTTGCTTAAAACAGACGTTAGCAAATGTGAAAGTACCACAATGCAGTCTACTGTGGATTTTGAATTAGACAAACTGGAGGGGGGGGGAGCTTTGTTTTATAAATAAATAAATAAATAAATAAATAATAAACAAACAAATAAATGCTTTACTGCAATCTTGAATTTTAATACCTAGAGATGAAATAAAACTGATTTCCATAGTTTAATCTGAAAGCAATACTTTGCTTCATGGTAATCTCCCAATAACTCAGCAAATCGCAATCAAATATACTCTACAATGATGACTTTGTCACAGGCAGTTAACAGCCACAGCAGGAAGACAACATCTGTAGCCTCCCCAGACTCTTGTCAATGTGCCACATCTCTGTGACTTTTGCAAGGCAACCTTGTGAAAGCAAACCGAGCTTATTCAGCTATTACCAGAACATCAGACATTGAGGGCATCCATGCTGCTGACCTTCCTTTCCACCATATGGTATTTTTATCCAATGGCATGTTCAGACTGAAGTAAGAAATAAAACCCATTTATTATATGATCAAGGATGAGAGAACTGATGAATGTTATGCCACAAAGATATGCTAGGTGAATTGGGAAGGGAACAGATTTGACTCAGGTTTGCTTGGCCATCTATGACTAAGAAAGAGAGAAAAAAGTGCAATCATCTATCAGAATTGTATCTGTCTCCTTAGAAAAACAATATCCTTGCCGAGGTGACCTCTCATACACAAGAGATAAATTCATGGCACCCAAAGGAACCATGGATCAGTTTAGACCATTATATGTCCAAAATGTATTGAAAAACCTCAGGGCTTGGGGAGATAGCACAGGTTGGCATGGTGTGAGTCAATTCACTCTCATGGGTATAGGATACATTTGAGGTAGCTGTGACACTTGGGGTTTCATTCCTAGGAAGGATGAGGGACCAATTAAAATGACATCCTCAGAAATTAATGCTATTTAAGAGTTAGACCAACATCCTTTGATTAAAATTATAACCAGATAGATCATTAATGAATGTTAACCGATGTATTTCTATGAGTCATTTGATAACTATTATTTCACTGTAATGTACTGTATATAACTCAAATAACTGGGATACTTTGTCTTGTGAATGTTTGGAAATGACCCTTATACAAAGAAAGGTGTGGAGCTGACAAAGAACAAAAAGCAAACACTGACGTCTCTAACATGTAGAGTTTATTTACTCTATTCCCTAGAGCTTTCAATGAAAGGGGCTGAAAACAAAAACAATTCTTTTGAGCCTCAGCTGTCCAAAACAAGAATTCAGAGTAACATTGAAAAAAGAAATGTCTAACTAAGAAAATAAACTGATCTGGCAAAAGCAGTTTGAGGATTATTCTCCTGCTCTCACGCAATATACCTCCCAATCTCATAGCACAGTCAGAGCATGGTCACTGGATCCTTCCTTCCTTCCTTCCTTCCTTCCTTCCTTCCTTCCTGCCTTCCTTCCTTCCTTCCTTCCTTCCTTCCTTCCTTCCTTCCTTCATTCTTTCCTATTCCTTCCTTCCTTCCTTCCTTCCTTCCTTCCTTCCTTCCTTCCTTCCTTCCTTCCGAATATTTTTTCTAGGCATAGGCAATGAGCTGAATTCCAGACAGCATAGAAGGTGGAGAGTTTGTTTACACAAGCCTGAATAGGGCAATCCACTAGGTCCTTTCTGTCCAGGCTTCTCTTTGGCATCCTTTGACACCTACCATTTCCCTAAACCTTCTCCCATCCTAACTCCTCTTTCTAACATTTCTACCCTGTTTCTAAACTAAGCTTAACTGGGGAGGTTCTGTTTGTGGTCCAATGATACTTTGGCTTATAATGTGGTACCCAGAAATAAGATTTCTCAGTGATATCCTAATTAAGAAGCCCTCACATAAGGAAATAAGTTTGACAATTACACTAAGGCAAGATTGCAAGACATTTTTTTCCTGCTTATTTATTTGGAGGTTTTCTTTTATGAACCTGATTTGGTTCTATTGTAATAACTTTATTTAAGGCAATGGTGTTGCTTTTGTTTACAGATTCCCTTATAAACTGCTGTCGGCTTCTATATGAAGCAAAGAGGAGAGAAGAGGAGGGGACAGGACAGGACAAGAAATGTACACAGATTCTTTAATAAAGACACAAAAGTGAGCTTCAAAGAGCTTTGCTGCAAATAATGACATATTTCTGTGTAAAAGATGCAAGATGGCAATAATTTAGATATTTTTATTTATTAACATTTTTTAACCGATTACTATCCAGTGACCTTTAAGTTTACAATAATAAGAAAAAAATAATTGTAACCAGATCAGTAATGCCTGCATAAATACAGCAGAGGGCAGATTTTTTTAAAAAACTGGTTACATAGTTAATGTGAAAAGGAGATTGATGTGTGAAAGAAAAAGATAGAGGGAGGGAAAGAAAGACTGCCGGCATGATAAAAGAAGCTCTAGAAAGTTTCTTGGGGAAAAAATAAGAGTTATGGATCAAGGAAAAAAATAAGACTACAATAGGAAAAGAAAATACACTATTTTTAAAAACTATTTAAAAAAATAGTTCTGACTAAAAATATAAGTACAGGGGCTTTGCAGGATTACCTGGTAAATAGGAAAATAGTTAATGTAATTAGCAAATAAATATAGTCATTTGTACTGGTACTATTATAATATGGAGAGAAGTACTTAGGAGTTCTCTCCTAACAACTGCCTAGAAAAATATCTGCAGTTTCCTGGAAACATTTTCAAAATGCCATTGTCTTGTTCCTGGGGCTGAAAAAGAGAATGATTGTTCAAAGTCATCCAGATGGCTTTATGCCCAAAGCAAATCTAGAATTCAGTTCCATTTATATCATGTAAGGACAGGTTTTCTTCAGGACTTCTTCCCCAACCTAATCCTTCAGGTCTTCCAATGGTACACTCCAACTAAGTCTATCCAACTTGCTGCTAGTTGTCTTCTTCTTGTCTTTCCTTCCATCTTTCTCTGCATTACAGACTTCTCCAAGGAGTTTGATCTCCACATACTGTAATGTGTTCAAAGTACTGTTTCCCAAATATAAGTCCTCCCCCCAAAATAAGTCCTCCCCAAAAATATTACAACACAGCAGCAGCCACGAGGTGACTACGCTTGCCACTTCCTGCACTTCAAAAATAATAAGATCTCCCCAAAAATAAGGCCAAGTGTGCCAACTTGTAAAGCGTTTCCATGACTATTATCAAGTTGACATGGGAAGGAGAATTCCATGCATACCTTCGATCAGAGTTGGGTCTCAGATTTCTACAACAGGCGTGTGAGGCACAAAGTTCACAGCCTGCTGCAGCACCTTGTTGGTGGGTATGATTTGTGACACAGACTGAGGGGAGAGGAGACACAGGGGTAAAGTTCAGAGAGCATTAACCAGAATCAGTTTTGGTTCTGCAGAAGAACATGCCAAAATGTTGCTCCTAATAAATGACTGGATTTCTTTTGAACTTTGTCTCGAGACTCGTAAATTAATTAGATCATCCTTTGGAAACTTCACAGAGTGCGTATATCGGGGGTCAAAAGAAAATAAGACCTGTCTTATTTTTAAGGAAACATGGTATGATAATTTGAGCCTGATAATTTGCACCTCAACTCTGAGTTGATGTTTTTGATAATCTATTTCTTAGTTATCCATGGTCTTCTCTTCTCCCATACTAAAGTTTGAAAGTATCAATACTATTTCTATCCTGCTTTTTCAAAATCTACTTATTATAAGCACTGACCTCCAATGTAATAAATCTATGTTTACTTTTGATTTACATACTTTGTTAGCCTTGTCTGTTGTTTACATCTAAATATGCTGTTTGGAACCTGAAAATCAGAATGCAAGACTTGCAAGACTTGATGGGCCTCTCAGAGGAATGCATGACACATCCTGGATCCCAGAAAGAGAAATGCCTTGATTATTCTCCTTATCCATTAGACTTGTAATAACAGAGCTTCCATTGTTTAAAGGTTCGTAGGAGCAATTTCATGAGGAAGGACAGAGATACTAATTATAACATCAACAGAAATAGCTGGCTGGCATGAGATGATAGTTAACATAAATAATGTTTGATATAGTACTTATCAAAACCATAGTAGTTAAGAAGGCAACATTTTAAATAGTGAACATTTCAATTATTAACCCAGTAGAATTGAGTGGCTGGCACACTGTGAAGTTATTAGGTCTAATTTTTGTCACCGACTAAGAACATATTTCCAATGTCACTGCAGTGTATTTTCCTACACTATGAAACTGAATTGTTTCACTCTCTACAGCCAATTTTATGGTTGACCTCCCTGCTACTTGTCTTCCACATCATTTATCATTTAATATACAGCAGTACAATCTCTCACTTTCTTTCCTTCCTCTCCATCAAATTATTAAGGCAGAACTTCTGACACACCCTCACTTCACCAGTCAAGCAGCTCAACCGCCTGACAGGAGACAGATCGAGAGGGGTGGGGGAGAAAGACATTTTTTTCCACTCCAGCTTCAGAATCGCAATAGCTTCTGTGTCAACCCTTCAACTATAGGTGGAAAAATACTTTTCAGATCAGCAAAGACACAGTAAAATAAAGTGGCATGAACAGTGGCAATCTCTTTGTAAAAGAGAAAATCTGTAAAAGCCATGGATTGGGTATCTTGAAACTTTCCTGCTAAGCAAGACAATCAGATATTGCCTTTCATGCGCCGTGTTTCCCTACACAAATATGTGAGGAAAATTGGGAATGAAAATTTGCTGGGTACACAAATCTTTGGATTTATACGATTTCTTATGTGTTTTTATTTTGAAGATCTTTTGATTGTCCAGAAAGATAAAGGGTCTTGAAGGCATTCCAAAATGTGATGCAGAGGATTGCAATAGGATACAACATGTGGAATGAAGACTTTACTATCAGTATCCCTAGTTCAAGACTCCTGTCATATACATGCAGGACCCTTACAGTATTTTAAAACTAGAACTCATGCTTAACATATGGCGAAATCTAATACCATCAATAATTTCATTTTAGTCATTTTGATCATTTCATTACAACATGACTACAAGTGCTAATCTTACTACTGTGTTGTATATTGGGCAAAATAGTGAGACAGTTACTGATAACATAACATGTTCCCTTCTTCACTAAACTTCAGACAGAGAAAATTCCACTCTGAAAGATAATTAGCATTAAATAAAATGCATATTCACAATGAGAAAGATTTAATGTGATCATGAGAGGGAAGAAAAAGCTAAAGTCACACATTGCAATCTGAATTCACATCCTGGGAATTAAAGCATATATATAAAATATATCGAATTTGAAAGATTGTTCAAAGCCACTTTGATAATTTTGGTTGTTGTTGTATATCTTTAATGATACTTTTGTTTAAAAAACCTGTTTATATAATGCTTATGTAACAGTCATTGTGCACCTTGACAAAAGCTTGGTATATTGTACAATAAGGTATCTCATCATTTCTTTGCTATATGTGGAAACTATTGCTAATAGGAATTCTAGCATAGAGATTGCAAACTATATTACTTAAAAGCCTACAGACCAATTTACAATCTGGTTTTATAAAAGATATACAAATTTCAGATAAATTTAGATACAATTAATAATAATGGCATCATTGGATATGGAAAAAAACCTTTTGATATGATGAAGCTAGGAGGGCAGTGTGGTGTAGTGGTTATGGTGCCAGGCTAGAAATCAGTATAATGTAAGTTCTAGCCCCACCTTAAGGATAAAGGCAGCTGGGTGACCTTATGCCAGTCACTGTTTCTCAACCCTAGGAAATGACAATCCACTTCGGAAATCTTACTGAGAAAATTACAGGAACTAATCCAGGCTGTTGGAAGGAGTCAATACTGACTTGAAGTCACAACCATATAATAAAAATGAGGCAGGTTTTTTTAAAAAAACCCTCTTGACAAAAATTGTATTTCTTTTGTTTTTATTATAGTTTCTTGTCTAAAAGAAGAGAAAAGAAACAGACTGACAGAAAAAAATTACATTTTTCCCAATACTGGCCTGCTTGTACATATCATCCTAGTCTACAAAAGTCGGTGTTAGATGGATCCTCCCACCATTGGAGAGAAGGAAATTAGGAAGATCCTATTGATTTATCCTTGTTTTCTTTGGTTGGATTTTTATGAAGTTCTGCTTTTTTTGTAGCTTGGACCAGAGTAGTTTGAAGAATAGATGCCAGTACACTATTGCTGTGCAGCTGATTTAGTCAACTAGGCTACAAAACTAGCACAGAACAGTGCTTCATGGATCTAGAAAACAGTGTTTGCAAAAGTCTAACAAGAAACTAGGAGTTGAGTTCTGCTTTTGTAAGGTCTATCAACTTCTTTACAGTTTTCATTAAAAGTCTAATTCAATGGCTGCCAGACTGCATCCATTTGAGGAACAATTGGGAATGTCTAGTTTAATGAAACTAACTGGGTATGTCTAGTTTAATGAAAAGAAGGACTAGGGGAGACATGATAGCAGTGTTCCAATATCTCAGGGATTGCCACAAAGAAGAGGGAGTCAAACTATTCTGCAAGGCACCTGAGGGTAGAACAAGAAGCAATGGGTGGAAACTAATCAAGGAGAGAAGCAACTTAGAACTGAGGAGAAATTTCCTGACAGTTAGAACAATTAATCAGTGGAACAGCTTGCTTCCAGAAGTTGTGAATGTTCCAACACTGGAAGTCTTTAAAAAGATGTTGGATAGCCATTTTTCTGAAATAGTATAGGGTTTCCTGCCTAGGCAGGGCAACTCTGCTATTGTATTGTGTTAATTCAATTAAGATTAGATTAGATTCAATTAAGTCTGGACTTTTTGGTGTGTGTGTGTGTGTGTGTGTGTGTGTGTGTGTGTGTGTGTGGTGTGTCTGGCTTCAGTTAGTTTTCAGAGTTTTCTTTCAATGAAAAACCAAAGATTGGAAAGTTGAGCATTTATTCCTCTTCTTGTCATCCTCTTGAGAAACTTCATTTATTAATAAATCTAAACAATGTAAAGAAAATAAAAAATAAGGAAGGGGAAGGCTGGGAAATGCTAGGCCTGTGATTAACTATACATCTTTCTAATTCTACTCAAAGTGTAGAATATGGAATAATGGGTTTAAATTGCAGAAAACCAGATTTACATTGAATCTACATTCAATAAAGGTGTTTTCCCCACATAGATTATATTCAAGCGAAGAATGGAAAGTCAGTTGTCGTGGATGCTTTGATTATTATTTTTGTATGGAGGAGAGTTTGGAGATGAGGGTCAAAATAGTCCCTTCAAGTACATGATTCTATGATTCCATTGATACAAACACTTAGAACTTTTCACATAATGTAGCCAAAACTGATAAGAAGATATGATTGGGGAGACATGAATGATTATAATCCTTGACTCGGAAACAATTTCATTTATGAATGTTGACTAAATATGCAAAACATACAGACTAAATTGTGCACTTAAGCCAGTATATGTAAAATGTGTAATCACCATGAGAAAGAAGGATCATGTCACCCTGATCTTCCTGCCACAGATGGAGTGCATTCTTTCATATTTACTTTGGATATGAAAATGCCTTTTTGAAAGGAGATAGATTTTTTTAAAAAAATATATATTGTTTTGCATTTCTGGGAACCCAGGCAACCCTTCTGGCTGCTCTACTTATAAGGTTCAATTGATAAAACAGCACTTGTCCTCCAAAAAATTAAAAGATGTCAGACAAGAGGGTGACAGGTGCTTTGATTGAGTCTAAGAAGCAAGCAACAGATGTCTATATGATCCAATTTGAAAATAAGCAGAAAATGAATATTCATCAGTGAAACTGCTGATTGAACAACTTCTTCAATCAGCCCACTTCTTCTAAAAAGGTATGCACTGCAGTGTGATAATTCACAAGATGAATGTGTATTTGTGGGGTTGTGTGTGTATGTGTACACAGAGAGAAAAAAAGAAAGAGGGAGGGCTTATAAAAATTATTATAATGGTGTTAACCGCAAAAAAGAAAATGATTTTGATTAGAAAAGAGCCACTTATATGAGAAATAAAGCATGGGAGTTTGAGCAAGTTAGCTAAAGTCCATCTGTCAGTCAAATTCTTTCCTGATTTTTCTTGTTATTAGAGTTATTAGATAGAGAGAAGGGCAAATCATCAGTTCTTACAATGAACACTTGAGGATTAGGGGTAATCCATCCAATTTTCATTTTGATATCACGGGTTTTTTTGATTCTCAGAAGAGATATATTGCTGCTTTAGAATGATTTTCTATTAAAGTTGGGATTTAGCATTTATGATGAAGTTTCCATGATATTAAATCGGTTCATAACCTTGTAACTTGCACCTAGATGAACAGGCAAAGGGCTGTTTATCTAGATCCTAAAATAACAGAGGTTAAAGTATTTTGCTCATTGTCCAGAAATACTCCTGTTTCTATTAGGCAATAATAGTCCTGAATCAGAACATGAGATCTTTCTATTACTATTCATCTTTCTGTTTTTATCTCTACACCTGTGCCCTATTTAAGAATGGGTACAGGGATGTGTATGGCTTGGTTCATATATAATTTTAAATTATCATGTAATTTTAAATTATCAGGCATTAGAGTTCACATTATGTACAGTAACAGCTCAGACATTATAGCTTAGCATGAACCAGGTTGCATAGTGACGAACAAGCTAGGTGTGTTGACTCCTCCAGATGCTTCCCCAATTATCTCTCCAGATGTCTGCTCAGAGGGAGATGAACCAATTCCAGGCATGTCTGGAAGGGAGTTGGCTAATTGCTCCAAGGAGCTGTCTGAGAGGGACTTGGCTAAAACAGCAGGACAGCCCTGAGGCTTTAGATGGAGAAAGCATGCAGCTGGAGCCAGTCAGTGATGAGGAAGAGGAACAGCCTTCTATGCTGATCCAAGAGCTTGTAGAGTAGAGAAAAGGCAGTAGCAGAGATGGTCAGCCAGATTAGTCGTGAAGAGAAAGACTCATCTTTCTTGATGGGCTGCACCAGAAGTTGGCTATTTAGCACAGCAGAGAGAGAGAGAGAGAGAGAGAGAGAGAGAGAGAGAGAGAGGGGGAGGGAGGGAGGGAGGGAGGGAGGGAAGGAAGGAGGGAGGGAGAGGGAGAGAGGGAGGGAGAGGGAGAGAGAGGGAGAGAGAGGGAGAGAGAGGGAAAGAGAGGTGATGTTGGGAATAACATGTTCTGCTGGTGGCTAGACTTAATTGGGACAGTTCTGAGGTTTTGGTGAAGCAAGTTGCAGGAGAATATTAATAAACCCACTAAATGACAGTTATACATTTTTGTGTGAGTGGGACAGCACACTAGGGCTAAAACTCACGGGTTAAGATTAGATACAAATATAGCCTAGTTATATTTGTGTATAAAAATTAACACTTGTGAGTGAACCATTGGTAATGGGTTTTATGAGTAAATCTAATGATATCACTACAATAAGGAGACAGGCCATTTTTTGATCTTGACTGACTAGTATTCTTGCTTAATTTTACCCATGTGTATTATTATATTTAGTGCCATTTCTCACATTAAAATGGTCAGGAGAATTTATTCTATTTCTCAGTAGCATTTTATGGCATTAATTTTTTAGCTTTTAATTTACTTCAGCCTACTATAGCCGCTTATATTTGAAAATGACGAAGGTCATTCTGCAGAGGGAAATGAAGGAAAAAACCAGTTTATGTCAACAAACTAAAATATCATGCACTTAGAAACAGAGCAAAAAAGAAAAAAGAAACATTTTCCATCTTCCTTTATTTTGAAAGACTCTTTACATTATATCTGGAACATTAGGCAAGGCTTTGAGAACCATTCAAATTAATTCCTCTCAACTTTTGCCAGATTTTGCACATTTAACAGATATCACCTCTTCAGAGTTTTCATCATTCGTTTAAATAAGTTTAACCCACTGTCCCTGAAAAATATACCTCCTGGCTACATATGGTGTAAAAATTATTTCATCCAAAGAGAAGATTGTTTTATAGTCCACATCTTTTTGTTGTTGTTGTGGCTGTCACCTACAAATCAAGAAAAAATGAGTAGGGCAAACTATTTTCCAAACCACCAAAAGGCAAAACAAGAAACAATGGATGGAAACTAACCAAGGGGAGTAGCCACCTAGACCTAAAGAGAAAATTCCTAATGGTGAAAGCAATCAACCAATGAAATAGCTCGCCTTTCAAAGTTGTGGGTGTTCCATCACTGGAGGCTTTCAAAAAGACACTGGACAGTTTGAAATTCACTTTTGCACTGAACTGAGCATCTCCCACTTCTTCAATCACCAAATCTGTAATATTGGAATGAAGAGATGTCAGGATTGATGTTCCTTACCTCAGCAATTTTTTTTAAAAAAATTCACAGTTATGTTATCATGTTTACCGAGGAACTCCGGGAGATGAAGTGCCAAAAGAGACGCCTAGAGGGCCGCTGGAGAGCTAGTAACTCTGAATCCGACCGAGCACTTATGAGAGCCTATATCAGGACCTATCTCGTGGCAATACGGGCGGCAAAATGTGCTCATTTTTCCACTCTTATTGCATCCGCTGAATCGCGCCAGCCGCCTTGTTTAGAATAGCCTGCTCCCTCTTGAAAGGGAGGGATGCGGACAACCCTTTACAGGGTAGAGCTGAGGAATTTGTTCAGTTTCTAACGGATAAAGTCGCTCGGATTTTGACAGATCTAGACTCCAATTGCACGGTACCAGCCAAAGTACTGGGGGAAGGTTTTGAGCGGATTTTATGGAGCGAATTTCAACTTGTTGCTCCTGAGGAAGTGGACAAGGCCATGGGAGTGAGTGCCTACACCTGTATACTGGACCCGTGCCCCTCCTGGCTGGTCTTGACCAGCAGGGAGGTGACACGTGGCTGGCTCCAGATGATAGTTAACACCTCTCTTCGGGAGGGATCCTTCCCGCACCTCCTAAAGGATGCGGTGGTGAGACCCCTCCTGAAGAAATCCTCTCTGGACCCAGCCATTTTGAGTAACTATCGTCCAGTCTCCAACCTGCCCTTTGTTGGGAAGGTTGTTGAGAAAGTGGTGGCCTTTCAACTCCGACGGACCTTGGATGAAACCGATTATCTGGATTCCTTTCAGTCGGGTTTCAGGCCTGGCTACAGCACGGAAACTGCTTTGGTCGCACTGATCAATGATATCAGGTGAGCCAGGGATAGGGGTCACTCCTCTATCCTTGTGCTTCTTGACCTCTCAGCGGCCTTCGATACCATCGACCATGGTATCCTTCTGCAACGGTTGCGAGAGGTGGGAGTGGGAGGCACCGTTCATTGGTGGTTCTCCTCCTACCTCTTGGACAGGTTGCAGTCAGTGTTGGTCGGAGGGCAGAGATCGACCCCTAGGCCCTTCAATTATGGGGTGCCGCAGGGTTCGGTCCTGTCCCCCCTCCTATTTAACATCTACATGGGTGAGATCATATGCCGGCACAGGATTAAATACCACCAATACGCGGACAATACCCAACTGTATCTGTCCGCCCCGTGCCAACTCAGCAAAGCGGTAGAAGTTACGTGCCAGTGCCTGGAGGCTGTTAGGGTCTGGATGGGAATGAACAAGCTTTCACTCAATCCCAACAAGACCGAGTGGCTATTGATGCTCCCTCCCAAGGATGTTCCAACTATTCCATCTCTCAGCCTGGGGGGTAAAATTATACGCCCCTCAGAGAGGGTTCGCAATTTGGGAGTCCTCCTGGATCCGCAGCTGATGCTAGAACATCACCTGTCAGCTGTGACCAGGGTGGGCTTTGCCCAGGTTCGCCTGGTGCACCAATTGCGACCCTATCTGGACCGGGAGGCCCTTCAGATGGTCACTCATGCCCTCGTCACCTCAAGACTGGATTACTGTAATGCGCTCTACATGGGGCTGCCCCTGAAGAGAGTTCGAAGACTTCAGTTAGTCCAGAACGCAGCCGCGCGAGCGATAGTGGGTGTACCTAGGTACTCCCACGTTACACCTATCCTCCGTGAGCTGCACTGGCTTCCCATAGGTCTCCGGACACGCTTCAAGGTGCTAGTCATACTTTTAAAGCCCTACATGGTATCGGACCTGGCTACCTGAGAGACCACCTCCTGCCAGTTACCTCCCAGAGGCCCATAAGATCGCACAGACTAGGCCTCCTCCGGATTCCATCTGCCGGTCAATGTCGGCTGGCGACTCCCTGAGGGAGGGCCTTTCTGTAGCTGCTCCGGCCCTATGGAATGATCTCCCCGTTGAGATCCGGGCCCTTACTACCCTTCCGGCCTTCTGCAAAGCGACTAAGACCTGGCTGTTCCGGCAGGCCTGGGGCTGTTGATTTTGTCCAGCCCCATCCTGTTGTGAATGTTGTGGACCTTTTAATGTTGTTTTGTTTTTTGTATGTTTCCCCTTCCCTTTTTTACTTGTAAGCTGCCCTGAGTCTCTCGGGAGTGGGCGGCATACAAACTAATTAAATAAATAAACAATAAATAAATAAGAGTGCTGCACTAGATGCAAAGTTTTGCTTTAACTGTTGAGCTCTACTTTATGAGGTTATTGATAGGGTGGCTTTTCCAAGTTGGGAACAAGTTGAAGAGTTGTTCCTTCACAATTCATTCAGTTCAGTGGGTATTGTGACACGTCCTGTTCATCTAATCCAAAAAAAATTTGAGAAATGATGTTTTACTTTCAGTCATCAGCATGCTTTCTAGGGAGACTGCAGTCTTCGAATGACTAAAATGGAGATTAGTTGCAATAATTCATTTATTGAAATCAGATTAATGCTGGACTAACTGTTGCCCTTTTTGATCAATATAATTTATGCAATAGGTATTTTACCAGTTGCAACTAGCAAACTAATTTCCTAGATTGAGGAATTCACTCCCACTCCTTCATTTGTTTGGATTGCCTTCAGTTTCTTCCTCATCTTTCACAAATGGGGTGAGTTAAAGGCAAGTGAGCACTTTACCAATGCATGAGATCAGTGGTGAGATTCCATTTTTTTACTACCGGTTCTGTGGGTGTGGCGTAGCTTTGTGGGCATGGCAGAGAAAGGATACTGCAAAATCTCCATTCCCTCCCCACTCCTGGAGGAAAGTTACTATAAAGCCCGCATTCCCTCCCCACTCCACTAACCTGTTTTCCAGCTCTGTTCTCCTGTTCAGGGCAACAAAAGAAGATTGTCTGGGAAACTGAGAGACTGTGGGGGTGGAGGCAGCCTATTCGCCAGTTCTCCAAACTACTCAAAATTTCTGCTACCAGTTCTTCACAACTTGTCCGAATTGGCTGAATACCACCTCTGTATGAGATGTAACTTGTGAAGCCAGATTATCAGATTCTTTAAGTGCCTAAAGCAAATCACTTCATCAAAACTGAGCTTTGGACTTCCAGTATTTCTTTTGACAGGAGATCCCTATACTAGGTTGCCAGTTTTCTTTATGAAGCATCCCTTGAGAAAATATGTAATCCAGTTTATCAAATTATTATTCACTTTGAGAGGCGGTGTGTAAATTCATATGTCACTCTCATGGGTTTGAAGCTTAGAAGTGAAAAGAACAACCCCCCCCCCCCCAACAATTCAATGTGTTTCATATTAGTAACAGAAGAATAAAAAGATAGGAGGATTGCACCTTTATCTTTGTGGCACACTATCTTTGTGTCAAATACTAAGGCTCCATTCAGCAAAATGCTCACGAGAACCATCAACGTATCTAGCATTGCACACCTCATTTATAGTACTGTAAGTTAGGTGATATACTTTACCCTCAACTGTAAGTGATCTGCTCCCTGAATGTTAAATGCAGAATATAAAATTATCTAACTGAATGAAGGGGACAGTGGGAAAAATGTAACTAATTAAACTTTTACTTTGGTGGTCAGATATTTCTACAATATAGCCGTAATGATAATACTAGTTATTATAAATATTTATGTATCATTTCATAATTTAAAATCCCAAAGTGGTTTATAATGATGCTAAAATATGCAAGATGAAAATAGAATAAAAACAAATGCCAAACATTTTTTTGAAAAAAATATATGTTTAAACAGTGTGAGAAAGGAATCAAAAACCCCCAAAATATGGTGTGCGGTGTTAACAGCTGAAGAAGGCCAACAGAGAAGATGATTTTTAAAAAAGATATCTAAAGTTTATCAGTATTGGGGTTTGATGTGTCATAGAAGGAAGGGCATTCTGTAGAGAAAATACAGAAAAGAACTTTGCTCATATCACTATCAACAGTACCCACATGTTAGAATGACAACTTGGAAAAGATTTGTCAGTTTTGAGAGTGACTAGGCAAGAGAGGTCTTCCACTAGTATCTTATGTCTCTTAAAAAATAATCAGCCTAGTGACTGAAAATGCCTATTTTTTGTTTTTGCTCTGCATATAAATAAATATGGGGACATTCTGATGGTTGCTATTCAGGGGTCATGTGATACATTGTGGGAATTTTCATTTGTACAAGAAGAACAGACATAGGCATGCTGTGTTTATCTTACTGTATCTCTAGCAGCTTCTTCCCATATAGCTGTCTAACTCTACCTTCAGAAGTAAGAAAGAAACATTAATTATTACATCTACATTGTTCACATGCTCCTCCGTAAGCCAGCTCTCCCACCCCTGGGAGAATCTGGGAGAACAAACAGGCCTTGAAGCTTGCCTGTAGTGTCAGCACATTCCAGGTTGACAAACAGAATAAACTCTACAAGTTGAGAATCCCACACTGAGAATAGCCCACTGTGGGACCTTTTATGATTAAACTAAAAAAGTTCCCAATACAAGTCTTTAGAAAGATCTTCACTGTCACAACATCTTACTTTCTAGCATTGATGTACAATCCTCTGTAGCCCAAGAAAACCAAGTATTGTGCAGGAATGAAGGCATCAGATGTCAAATGGAAACTTATTCAGAATTAACGTTTGACAGTACCTCTCCCCAACCCTGTGGAATGGTTCGTGAAGATGATGGAGCTTGCAGAGACAGCTAAATTAACTTTCCAGAAGGGAAAAAAAATCATATCTACATTTATGGTTGACTGCAAACCCTTTATAGACCTTTTGCAGGAAACAGAAAAAAAAAACCCACATTCATGACTTGTAGTTTTAACAAATAGAAAAAATAATGATAATAAAAAAGTCAACTTGTGTTTAATCATAAAGTAGGAGATAATTTTGAAATCATATTTCCTGCAAAAGAAATCAGAAACTTCTTTCTTTTTTTCTATTCTTTATCACTGCACTTTTGTTTTTTTTCCCTTTTACTGACTCCCTCCCTCCCTCCCTCTCTCTCTCTCTCTCTCTCTCTCTCTTTGTTCTTTCTTTTTTTGTACAGGTAGTTCTCAACTTACAACCACAATTGAGCCCCAAATTTATGTTGTTCAGTCAGGCATTTGTTAAGTGAGTTTTGCCCCGTTTTACAACCTTTTTTGCCACAGTTCTTAAGTGAAGCATCACAGTTGATAAGTTAGTAACACGATTGTTAAGTGAATCTGGTTTCCCACTGATTTTGCTTGTCAAAAGGTCATAAGCGGTGATCAGAAGACTCTGGAACATAGTAAGGATCATAAATATGAACCAGTTGCCAAGCATCTGAATTTGGATCACGTGAGTATGGGAATGCTAAAAAGGTCATGAGTGTGAAAACAGTCATGTCACTTTTTTCAGTGCTGTTGTAACTTTGAACGGTCACTACATGAATTGTTGTAAGTTGAGGACTACTTGTATTTGTATTAGTTCTAATGTTCGCTTCAAAACTTACAATTTATTTTTTTTTAAAGGAAACTGACTAAGGATTCAGGATATAAGCAAAACGATAATAAAACAACTATTGTTTTATTTAGCGTGCAAACAGTCAATCTAGGAAGTATCAGACTTGAGATGGGAAAATATGTGTTCTGATTAGCTTTTCTTGTGTCCCCCCCCCCCAGCACTTTCTGAATTTTATAGCATCCATTGTTTAATGAAATAGCTGTCTTTTAGAGCCTTGCTATTCTATTTCCACATTTGTGTTGAAGAAACACACCTTTAGTTGTCATAACAGAATGACTGAGATTTCTAACATATGTGCTAATTCAGAACTACAAAAAGAATGCAGTTCAAACGCATATAATGGCGCAATTTTCTGAATTAATAGGCATTGGAAACTTAATTATAGAGCTGTGTTATATAAAACCTGGAAATTACAGAGATTTTACTTACTGACAGTTCATTCACACATGCAGTTATATGAAAAGTATAGTGGGACATTCTGTCAAATAAACCTCTAGAGGGATTCAGTATTTCTGTTCAGAAATGGAAATTAAAGCATCAGAAGAATACTTAATTAGATATTAGGCTTCCTGGAAAATATGTTTCTTGCTTTACTGATTTCATGTCTGCTTAATGAAGTTTCTAAGTCGCTATATCTTATGTATTACAGAAAAAGGAAAGAAAGAAAAGAAAATTGTATTTGGAAATGAATACAATCCAAATATCTTTATACACACTGTTTATAAAGTTGCTTACTGTGCAGGTTTCAACTTCTAAAAGGCCAAAACAAATGAAGCATTAACTCCTTTAATCTAATAACTAACTAACTAACTAACTAACTAACTAACTAATTAACTAACTAACTAACTACATGCATGCATGCATGCATGCATGCATGCATGCATACATACATACATACATACATACATAGCCAACATGATGAACAGTAAGAAATTGTTGGAGACCTCTGGACTGCCCAGAAAACTGCCTATCCTTACACAAGTATTTTATTCATATAAGAATCTGATTCTTATGAATGAAAGTAATTTTGAATCTAATACCACATATGAATATTGGAAGAAAAATGGATGATACCAGACATTCTGTACCACAGTAGTTGCACTGATTATCAGTGTGTATCTAGTTCTAATTCGAACTGTTAACTCTGACCTTTAAAGTTTTAAACTGTATGAATTTGAGCATTTATTAAAATCAATGTCAGATGCCCTTACTGATAATTTGATATTAGCAACCATAAGATTAATAAGAACAGCCTTTTTTCCCAGCTGTGACCCCTGCCCTATTCTCTCCAAATAGACTAATTCTATTCTAATAACCAGCAATTTTCTTGAAAGAGTTTATTGAGCTGTTTCATTGGTACTAAAGTGTCTGTATTATAGTTTAAGCTGGCAGGAGTAGGCTTGCAAGGCAATCAGGACTGCATTCAAGAATGCAATCAGTCACCTAGAAAGCATCTTAGTTTCAAAGTTTTAACTGTATTCCTAAAAACAACAAATAACATTAGGTTACATTAAGCTGATACATTATTACTGCACTACTGAAAGAAAACATTCCTATTATTATTATTATTTCAGATATTGGAAAAAAGTCATAGCTTAAAAACAACTTTGGCTTAAATCTAGTATGGGAAGTAGATAACACATATTGTCTATTTATCATTGTCAGGTATTATAGATACACCACCTCAGAAAGGAATACGAATTCTGAGAGAATTCTATTTCTTTCTTTCTATAGAAGTAGAATCTAGTACTGTTACTTTTTCAAAGAAGAAAGAAAAGTAAATATTAAGGCCATTGTTCTCAGTTTTCTGATGGCATGCTGATCAGTTTTGTTTTCTTCCACCATATTATTTGGGACATGGCATTAAATCAAGCTTTGGTGGATGTTAAAGAGCTGTGGGAAAAAAGAATGTATCAACTAGAAAGTGTTAAGAAAGAGCATTTTAAAGCTGTAAAAAGTATATTAAAGCAAAGTGGATATTAAAACCAGAAAGGAGAAATAAGACACATTACAACAAACAGAGCAGAATGTGCAGCAAAAGCAGAAAGTTAGGCTGATAAAATAAGACAAAACTGCTTCTAAAAATAAAGCAAAGGAAAATAACTCATTGTCCTTTATCCTATAAATATTACATGCCATAAAATGAATTCAGTATCTTTAGCCTCATTTTTTTCATGTACATAGGATGAGGAGACTCGGCAAGGATGCTATCATCATGTGATGTGATCAAACCAAAGGTATCAGATGTTGGTTTCCAGGCAACCACTGGATTGAGTGGTTGTCTACAAACCAATATGTGGTTTAAAATGTTACTATAATCTATCTCTCTTTGCTGCTTTTTAATGGTCATCTGGATTTCTGCAGTTTAAACATGATAAGCTTATACAAATCAATCCAAAGCAAATAAATAGGAGCTTGGTTTCTGGATATTTTATCCATATATTATACATTATGTAAGTAATGCGGCAGTGCTCAAGCATTGCAGGCATGGAGAGAAGTGGGGACAGGTGGAAGGAAGGGAACTTGGCTGTTGCAAGCACCGAGGTTATGCTTTCTCTTTCCGCACTCTCTCCGGTTTCCCTCAGACCCATTTCTTACCTTGTATGTTTTTTCTTTTTTCCCGCCCTTTCTTCACCTTCTAGAATTTTCCTCTCTTTTGGGAAGGGGGGGAGCAGTTTTCTCAGCCGCTGCAACCCCGTTTTGTGTTTGATTTTGGTTTGTGTAAGTAATACAAATAATCTTCCATTCTCATTTAATTTGATCATCACAGTAATTTGTTTAAAAATCTTTCCTAAGGAGAAGAGATTTTGAAGACTTTCATGGGTGGATTGTAACACCTAGTTACAGGGTGGTCATTGATCTAACATTCACTTTCCATAAACATTCACTGTTCCAGCGGACTTCACCCTCCACACTTTAGTTAAATGCTAACAAAAGACATCAAGAGATATCTTCTCCCGGGGACTTCCTATGGTGACATCATCGTGCTTGGAGCAGAGGAACAGGAGCTCTCCTAACCTCTAACTCTAACTTCTTCATTTGGGCTCAATTCTGATCGCTGTGGGTCCTGAAGGGGCCAGCAGATTAAGGGGGATACTCTGAAGACGCTGGGGTGATAAGGCAAATCCCTTAGCAGGTAGGAGAAACCCACTAAACGGACAAGGATCTATCCTGCCATTTGGTTAGGACCAGAGTGATGGCAACCACATAAGAAGGAAGCAGAGAGAGAAAGCAGTTGAAATTGAGACATCTGTTACTATTACTGACATCCCAAAGAAGAGGAGGACAATGTGAAATTGGCAGAGAAGGTGAGCCGGAAAGAAGGAGGCACCGGGAAGGAGAGTTTTTGCAGTTCAATTTTGCCGAAAAGAAGTGAATCAGAGACACTGAGTTGGTACTGACAGCCTGAATAACTTGAAGGAATTGGCCACAGTGAGAACGAAAACCCGGCATGGAGAACAGGAGTAGAACATAGTAACTGCCGAGAAGATTTGGAAGGCACAGAAAGGATTGTTTAACAGTCGGGTTGGTAATTGACTTTTTTCTTCTTGCTCTTCCTTCTACTGTTTTGTTTTTCCCAAAGAATAATTGAACTTACAAGTATTTGATATTTATTTGCCTCAGAACGTGGAATGGTGCCAGAGACAGTGGAGAGAGGACTGTTTTGGAACGATTAGAGGGCCCCTTTACTTCCCTTTTTTGCTGGAATTGTTGACACTAACCCCTCTGAGGAGAGGGTGACACCTAGTGGATTATAAATTTGAACCGTGAAGTCTGATGCAAGAAAACCAACGGTGGCATAAGCTGATAAATAAATAAAGAGAGAGGGGGGGGGGACTAATTACCAGAATTGAATACCTGTATAACCGATACAATTGAAATACATCTATTGTATAGATAACAGTGTGATATATAAATCTATGATATATATTAATTAAGGCTCAAAAACAGAATAGAATAATACATAGGAATGTTTAGATATTGAAAAGTGATATTAAGGAAGGTTAATTATTGTAATATTGAGATATACAATTATTTATACCATTGATATTGCTGATAAAGTAGAAGTGAAGTAGAATTTATATGCAATTGTGGGCAAGGATAAATAGGGGGATAAAAATGGCAACTTCAGTAAAGTTAGTGAAAAAAACTACACCCAATATGATTTCAGCAAAAAAAAAACAACCAAAGATCAATTGAGAGCATATTGGGGCTGGAGAAAGGTGAATGATGGCAGGAACAACGGGACCAGCACCAACAATGCAGAGTATGCAATTGATGCTCCAGATGATACAAGAGACATTGACGAAAAGCCAAGAAGTGACAACTACAAATCATGAAGAGACAAGAAGGAATTATGAAGAAATGAAAAATGAAATGGGAGAATTGAAAAGAACTATCAAAAATGTGGATGATAAAAATGAAAGGATACAGAATGCCTTAGCAATCAATGAACAGAAAATCCAGAACATCGAAACAAAAATAGAACAAACTGATCAGAAGATGGAAAAAATGGAGCTCGAATATAGACAAGTTAATGGTTCCACCACAAAACCGCGGACGACAAAATCGCGCTCGACGAAAGCGCTGTGATCGATAAATGTAAAAATAAAGCGAAAACCTTACCCTAACCCCCCCCAAACCTAACCCTAAACCTAACCCTTAACCTAACGCTAAACCTAATGCTAACCCTTAACCTAACGCTAAACGTAACCCTAACGCTCTAAACCTAACCCTAACCCTTAACCTAACCCTAACCCTAACCCTAACCCTAACCCTTACCTTTATGTGAATCGGCTTGCTTTAATTTTATTTTTATTTCAATTTTTAATTTTTTTCGTCGCGCTGTGATGACATCAAATGCGTGCTTTCGTCGAGCGCGCTTTTGTGGACCGCGGTTTTGATGGGTCACGGAAGTTAATAAAGAATTAGAGCTATCAATAATCTGACTTGAAAATGAAACAGCTGTATTCCACCTAAGATTCCAAAATATACTGGAAGAGAAGGAGGAAGAACTGAAAGGAAAAATGATTGAAATCTTCACTGAAATTTTACAGAAAAAAGAACAAGATTTGAGAGGGGACATCGATGAAGCTTACCGTGTGCATACTAATTAGGCCAGAAGACATAGGCTCCTGAGTGAAGTGCACGTAAGATTTGCTAAAAAAACAATGAGAGATGAAGTGTACGAATAAACCAGAGATTGGACGATTACATTACAGGGAAAAGAGTTGATCACGCTTAAACAGATCCCACAGAGAATTCGGGAACAACTAGGCAATACCAATTTTTAACAAATCAGTTAAATAAAAACAGAATAATGTACAGATGGTTGGTACCAGAAGTGGTACTGGTATCTTGGCAAGGAAAAAGATATAAGATAGAGAATATAGAAGTGCAGAAATTCTATGAAGAATACTGCAAAGGGGAAGAAGAACAAGGAAGTAAAGAGGAACTAGAAAGTAGAAGTCAAGAGGAAGAAACATCAGGAGACAAGGAAAGAAACAGGAGAGAAGAACAGAGGCAAGAAAGAGAGAGAGCAGAAAAGGAAGGTGCGAGAGGGAAAAGTCAGATACAAACCAGAAGTAACAAAAAACACCCCATCTAAAGATGGACCAAGAAATAACAATTATTTCAATAAACTTGAATGGACTAAATGCATCAAAAAAAGAGCATAGATGTTTAATAAACTTAAGAAATTGAAAGTAGATATAACCTGTATACAGGAAGTGCATATTAAAAGGGAACATAGGAACTTACTGGAAAACAAAAAACTAGGGAAATTATATACAGCACTGGCAGATTAAAAAAAGAGGGATAGCAACCTATATAAAGGAAAAAATAAACTCCAAAGAAGTCTACTCTGATGAAGAAGGCAGAATGCTAATGATTGAATTAGAGACGACAGAAAAAACCGATATTATAATAGTCATATATGCACCAAATCAGAAACAAGAGGAATTTTATAGGAAATTACACAACAAATAAACAAATTAGAATATGAAAACATTTGCTTAATTGGGGATTATAATGCAACAGTGGATAAAAATGGACTATGAAATCAAAAGAAAAGTAAAACCAAAAAAAATACATTACCCAAATCCTTTTGAGATGGCAATGGAATATAAACTACATGATATTTGGAGAGAAAGGCACAAAACAAGAAAGCAATATACCTTTTATTCAAACCCCCAACAGTCCCTATCAAGAATTGACATGGCTTGGATCTCATCTGGTCTATGTAGTCAATTAGATGAAATTGAAATAGAAGCAAATGAGTGGTCAGATCATAATCCAATAAAATTAAGATTGAAAGGTCAAAGAAGAAGAAAAAGATGGATGATGAATTCAAATATTGTAAATGAAATAGAATACACTCAAATGCTGGAGAAAGAATTAAAACTATTCTTTAGAATAAATAAAAAGAAGACACCTCAATTCAAAATCTCTGGGATACTATGAAAGCATACACAAGAGGTCTTACAGTTGCCTACATGGCGAGAAAAACTAGAAAACAAAAAGAGCAACAAGAAGGCATGCAAAAGAATTTAGGGAAGCCGAAGAACTACAGAAAGATCCAAAGAATAAAATTAAAAAGAAAAATAGAGATGATAAACATAAGATCAACTTAATAACTCAAAAGGAATTAGCACAGAAAATTAAAGCAGTCAGACAGAATTACTTTGAACAAGCCAACAAACCTGGATGATGGATGGCATACAGATTGAAGAACAAAAGAGAAAAAAGGATGATATATCAATTAAAAGATGATGAGGGAAGAATTCAATACAAAGCGGAAGAAAAGAAGCATATTATTCATAAATACTTTGCAAAACTATATGCACAAGATAGTATGGAGGAAATAAAAATAAAACATTATTTAAACACAGAAAAGATTACACCAATCTCAAAAGAACAAAGGGAGGCAATCAACAGACCAATAACGTTAGCCAAAGTGGAATTAGTCCTGAAAAAACAGAAAAATAATAAAACCCCAGGACCAGACAGAATATAATATAAATATAATAAAATAATATTGGAAGAGCTAGGAGTAGAAATGTTTAATGAAGTTTTAGTAAAAGCCAAGATACCTGAATCATGGAGAGAAGCAATAATATCACTAATCCCAAAAGAAGAAACCAATCTACAAGAAATTCAAAATTACAGACCAATTTCATTATAAAACTCAGATTATAAAATATTTGCAGCAATTATGGCAGGAAGAATTAAACAGGCTTTAAATGAACGAATACATCTGGACCAAAACGGATTTTTACCCCACAGACACATTTAAAATAATATGAGAGTCATCCTAGACATAATAGAGTATTATGAGGAGCATCCAGAAAAGCAAATGGTACTGGTTTTCCTTGATGTACAAAAAGCATTTGACAATGTAATCTGGAAATTTATAATAACACTATTGAATGAGATGAAATTCGGAGAAAAATTTATAAAAATGATAGAAGGATTTTATAACACTCAGACAGCCAAAGTTCTGATGAATGGAGATCTAACAGAAAAGATTGAAATTAAAAAAAGGAATCAGACAGGGATGCCCCCTCTCTCCTTTGCTGTTTAGATTAACTTTGGAAATTTTACTAAATGAAATTCGGAAAGACCAGGGAATAAAAGGTTTAAGACTCAACAATGAAGAATATAAGGCCCAAGCCTATGCCGATGACTTAGTATTTGTTTTAGAGGATCCATTGGAATCCAGCTTGAAATTAATTCAAAAATTAGAAGAGTATGGCGAAGTGACAGGACTAAAGATCAATAAAGACAAAACAAAAATGATAACCAAGAACATGACAAAAAAGCAAGAAGAGGAACTGGAAATAGCAACCAGAATGCAAACAACTAAGAAAGTGAAATACTTGGGAATCTGGGTGTCAGCAAAATATTCCACAATTAAAGACGATAATCATAATAAATTAGTGATACAAATAAAGAAAGATTTAGAAAATTGGAAAAATATTCAGTTATCACTCATGGGATGTATAGCGACAATTAAAATGACTATCTTACCAAGAATCCTATTCCTGTTTCAAGCCGCACCTATTAATCCAGGTAAAAAATTCTTTCAAGAATTAAATAAAATAACTGCTAGGTTCATTTGGCAGGGACGAAAACCAAGGATTAAACTAAAGTCAATGCAAGACAGCAAGGAGAGGGGAGGCTTAGCATTACCAAATTGGGATTTATATGCATTAGCAGTAACAATAACATTGGTGAAGAACTGGATAGAGCTAAAGAATGAAAGAATTTTGACCTTAGAAGGCCATGACCTGCAGGCAGGCTGGCATACATTCCTATGGGATGATAAAAATAAAACACACAAATACTTTCAAAATCATTTAATCAGAAGAGCGTTATTGCAAAAATGGCTCAAAATCAAATTGGCTATCACCGACACAAAGGATGACTCACCCAAATTTTACAGATTTGAACAAAATTCTAAAATACAGAGACTTAATTGATAGGGAAATTTAAAAACAATTGAAGAATTGGCAGATCAGAACATGAAAGTTGACTGGCTAACTTATCTCCAAATAAAAACTAAATACAATAAAGATACTAAATTACATGACATCAAAACAGAACCACACAGATTGGATAAAATTATTCAAAGCTCAGATAGAAAGATGATAGGAAGAATATATAAATTCCTCCTGAAGTACAAAATGGAAGAGGAAATTGTGAAAGAACAAATGATAAAATGGGCACAGAACTTTGGCTATAATATTGAATTAGACAAATGGGAAACATTTTGGGGAATAAATTTAAAAATGACACTATCAATTGCATACAAGGAAAACCAGTACACAATATTTTACAGACGGCACCTGGCACCAACAAGGTTAGCTAAAATCTTAACAAATACCTCCCCAAAATGTTGGAAATGCGAATCAATATACGGAACATATTACCATTTATGGTGGACCTGTGAGGAGGCTAAACTTTTTTGGAAGAGGATCAAAAATTGGCTGGAGGCAATAACAGGGGTTACAATAGAATGGAAACCTGAAGTTTTTTTATTAGGAATTATGTCTGAGAAATACAAAAAAGAAATCCAGTACTTAATACTATATATAATTACGGCGGCAAGGATTGCCTTTGCCCAGAAATGGAAAAACAAATTAATTCCAAGCGAAGATGAAATAATAAGAAAGGTTATGGATTGTGCCAAAATGGTCAAACTAACTAAAGAAATCCAGAGAAAAGAAGAATCAGAATTCTACCAGATATGGGATAAATGGTATAGGTGGATGGAGGAAAAACAAAAATCAATGAAGGAATATAACAAAACTCAAAAAATAATAGTTATGAGTAAAATAAGAAGGTTAGGATGGTGAAATCCAAATGAAATACAATAGAAGGGGGAATAATATAAGGTGAGCGGTATCGATTGATGAGTGCTATTATAAAGAACAGGAAGTTCCTGTGCGTATTATATTGTATAAATGTGGTGTACGTCCAATTTTACACGATTGTGTATTTTACACGATTGTTAATAAAAATCTTTTTTTAAAAAAAGAGAGAGAGAGAGATCTTCTCCCACTAAAATATTTAACTGCTACAGGGGACTTCAAAGAAACCATCCCAATTTCTCTGCCCACAAATTTAGGGCAGAGGGATTTTTGAGGTCATTTGTATCCAGCTCCAATATAAAGAGACTACAGCTCATTGCTCCAATGGGCATCTTTTTAAGCCAGAAAGCCCTAATGAATATAAAAATAAACCTGGCAGGGAGACAGGCCACAGGCCTCCTGTTCAAAATGCAACAATTAACAAGAGTGAAATGGATATTCTGACAAAACAATACATGCTTCAGCATTTCCCTTGCCCCTTTTCAATTCTTGCAGACCCTTATGATTAGGAACATAACTTGACCAGTGTTTGTTCTTTTCCCACAAAAAGCCCACATTTTACTTTCTAAAATCAACCAGGTGACTGAAAGAACTCTTTCATATTTCTCTCTGTTCAAAAAGCTAGGCAGGCTTGTAGCAGCATCAAGCTCATTACAGATTCTGCCCCAGCATTTACTAGAATGCAAATTAGTGAAATGACTTCTATGTAATACTACTGACACAGGTACACCCAAGGAGGCTTTAAAATGTCCAAATGGTGGCTGATACAAAGTCATCAAAGCCCCGTATCTATTTTTATGTATCATGCATGTAGCTCAGGTAAAAAAGGGGTGCTACTTCAATTGTGCCATCTTGATTTTTTTAAAGCCCCCACCTGTGCACAACCCTGTACCAGTGGTGAAATTCAATTTTTTTTTACTATCTGTTCTGTTGCTTAGTGGGTGTGGCAGGGGAAGGATACTGCAAAATCTCCATTCCCACCCCATTCCATTTGAAGGATACTGCAAAATCTCCATTCCCACTCCACTCTGGGACCAGAGGTGGTATTTGCCAGTTCTCCGAACTACTCAAATTTTCCTCTACAAGTTCTTCAGAACCTGTCAGAACCTGCTGAATTTCACCCCTGTCCTGTACCCATGTGTGGTTATTAGAAAGTAGTTTGCTTGCTAACTTTTCAAGCTATAAAAGACTATCTTGCTAAGTTTAAGTTTAAGTTTAAGTTTTATTTTATTTATATGCCGCCCTATTCCCTAAAAGGGACTCAGGGTGGTGAACAACTTAAAGGGGAAGGGGAAGCATACAAGTACAAAATACACATATTAAAATGACCAACAACCACACCTGTTGAGAGGGGAGGGGAGCTCATCAACCCCAGGCCTGCCGACACAGCCAGGTTTTAACGGCTTTTTGGAAAGCAGGGAGAGAGGTGAGGGTCCGAATCTCCGCCAGGAGTTCGTTCCAAAGGGCCGGAGCTGCAACAGAGAAGGCCCTCCCCCGGGTCGTAGCCAGATGGCATTGGCTCGTGGATGGAACCGGGAGGAGGCTGGCCCTGTGCGATCTAATGGGTCTTTTGGAGGTAATTGGCAGCAAGAAGAAGTATGCATATTATGAGATAGTTTCAGTATAAATTCTTTTCTGTCCTTTCTTCTACAAGCACAATAAACAAAGTGTGGTGTGAATAGCTTTTTATTTTGGGAAAATAACATAACTGAAATGAATGAATGACAATTCATAATTTTTATGAAAAAACTCTTAATAAACATAAATTTTGAAAAAGGAATGAATGGCGGTTCAACCCTCTAGAGAGATTTTTGAATAAGATAACATGACACTACTTGGCTATAATTATATATGAGCAAAAAAAAAGCACATGAAATTGTAGCATGTATCAACATAAGCATGAGCCTTAGTAATGAGAACCAATAATTCCACCTTAGTATTTGTCCAAAGCCATTCAAATGTCATTTTCAAATTTGAGCACTGAACTTTAAGAAGCTTTCAGAGAATCTGGAATATGTTTGGGGAAGGAGCATCAGGAAGCTACAAACAAATTAATTCCCGTTAAGCGAGATGAAGGAAATGAGAATGTTTAAAGAAGACTGGGTGATATGGTGGCACACTTTAATTTTGAAGTGATATCAAATAGAATAGGGCTGTCAAACATAGCCAACATGTGATGCAGGTGGGATGTGTCACATGCTGGCCATGCCCATGCCTGGTTTAGCGAAGGGGGGGAAAAGTCGTAACCCCAATGTGACTTAATTATACAGAAAGAGTTGCAGTCTTAATATCCTCACTCCACAGCAATCTATTTTTCCCCAAATTATTTCTTTTTGATTTTTATTTGTCCTGCTTCGCATTCTGTATGCATTTGTGTGTCTGTGTCAGGGGTGGGTTTCAGGCGGTTCACGGCGGTCCCCGCGAACGGGTTGGTTGGCGAACCCGGAAGTAAGTAACTTCTGGGAACGCCAAATGATCCACGCACCCGCCCACGTTTCTTACCCAGTTTTGACGATTTCTGCGCTTCCACACATGCGCAGAATGCATACAGCGCCTGCGCAATCCTCCAGGAGCAGCTGGAGCATCGCACAGGCGCTAGTACGCATGCGTGCACTGCGCGCGTGCACGAGGCCGCCGCCGGCCCTGTTCCAACCGAACCGGTGGAACGGGGCGAGAAACCCACCCCTGGTCTGTGTGTATATACAGTATGTATATGCACACATACATGTGCTTTTAGTTTAATAAGTGAAATGTTGAAGATTATGTTATCTCTCACTTTATAACCTTACAACTAAGCAACAATGTGCCTGCAAAAACAATGTTAAGAGAAGAACCAAGACATCACTAGACAACCCAAGTCCCATTAGGTCATTGTTTCAGAGATATTTCCTTACCTAAACAAAGAAAAAATGGATAGGCAAAAAGCAGTGGTAGCACAAGCAATGCCCAACTTCCTGCCAGTTTCCCATAACTTTCCTTGTAGGAAATTGCAAATGACAAATGGGTAACTATGATTCACCACAGTGGCATGATACTGCTGTAGCACTGAACCAGCCACAACTGCCAAATTTCACTCCCATGGAGTCATGGTGTCAACCATCCCAATATGCTAGTCAGCAAAAGAAACTCCCGAGAGACATTTTTTTCTCCAAGAGTATACTTTACTGAAAAGCCATGTGAGTACAGAAGTGGAAAAGTCCATTCTAACATTTTGCATGCAAAAGCTTAAGATAAATTTCCCCTTCCCCCAGGTCCTCCCACGGTCCTTTGTCCACCAATGAGTTGTACCTAGGTTTGCCTCAGACATTTTCTGAGTTGGTGACCTTGAGGTGGAACTGTCTCAGGCTCCCAGATGGCACTTGCATTCCAGAGTTTCCCTCCTGAACCAGCCTCACATTTCCATGCCTTCCCTCCCCCCTCCCATTATTGCTGTCTGGTTGTGAGCACGCTGCATTGTGACTCAACCATGGCACATGGGTTCCATATTTTTTATGCATTCTTTAATGCATAAATTAATTCAAATGACGCACATTGATTCAAAAATTGTTGTTTTATGATGCACTGTTTTTTTTCCTAACTGAATGTTAGAAACAATCAAACATACACTAGTGGTTTAGTAGCTTAAAAATGTTAACAATTACAAATGCCAGAAGGCATTGTCTGTTCATATTATGAATAAAATTAGGAAGATAAAACAATGAGAATAGTGAACTATTCTATATGGTAACAATAATTGCAACGTTGTGAAGGACAGGCAAAAGTGAAGGACTTCTCAATCCTCTTAGATATGGTTGAATACCTATGATCATGGTGCTTTGCTATAACAATAGCTACATTACTTTATGGAATTTAAGGGCCACAAAGGTGATTTGCAACAAGCCAATCTTCCTTGAAAATATGTTTTGCATCATCCTTTGGAATTATTATAGAAATGATGAAAATTGTATAATATGATAAATAGATCAATAACACAAATAGGGAACCATATAAAATGAAACAATCTAGGTGTTTTCTTTTATCAAACTGAAAGTAAATATATATTTTAATATGAAAATGAGATGAGTCCTTACTAAGAAGACAGGACATTCTATAATACAAAAGCAACATAATAAAAATATTTGAGTATCTTGCTAATAGGATGATGACCTCAAGAAAATGTGTCTTGTGCATGTCCTTATTTTATGAATAAAAATGAGATTGAAGCATGTAATCAAAGACAGCAGCTAATAATCATGTTTCAGCAATGGGAACAGTGGGAAAAGAACAGGAAAACCAGCAATGATTTGCACAGTATCCTCACCATTCTTAAACTGGTTTTGTTTGAACGATTGCTCTAATTTACTTTACAGCTGGGACTTAAATTCAAGTAGCAGAGTGTTGCAGAAGGCAGGCAAATCAGATCATTAATAGATTGTGTCTTAGACAGATGGAAAGGTAGAACCAATTGTGCAGTCTATATATCAAACTGTAACATCAGGGTGCTATTTTCAAAAGAAGCCAAGTAATTTAGAAACACATTTCAGAGAAGCTTTTGAAGAATTGCCCACAGGGACTATGTATCTTTCCAGAAAAGGCCAACTTCAAATACTAACTTTGCCAAAAAGAAATGAACTTTCCACTCCCCACTTTGCTGGAACTTTGTACCATGAAAAAAATACTCAAAACCAATGTTGTCAGTTATTATACATTAGCCTTATTTGGGCATTATTTCTTCAAGCATTTTTTTTTTTTAACAAAATGTTGTATAGAAGAAAATGAGAGTCATGCTCGGTGATCAGGTCACAGCTCTTGATGAAATTCCTGCCCCTTGATGTATGGAATGAAGAATGTAAGAAGAAGAAAAAAGTTTTAGGATCTTTTTTTTTTTTTTTAATTCCACCCTGAGAACAGTAAGGAAGTAAAGAAAGATCTGGGTATGATAACCAGTCCAACTTTCCCCTTAAAGGTAAAGGAAAAGGTTTCCCTCACTACCTTATGTGCTAGTCGTTTCTGACTCTAGGGGGCGGTGCTCATCTCCTTTCAAAGCTGAAGAGCCAGCACTGCCCAAAGACGTCTCCATAGTCATGTAGCCAGCATGATTAAATGCCGAAGGCACACAGAATGCTATTACCTTCCCACCAAAGGATAGCTTTTAGAATCCATTTGAACAGACTTAATTATGGATGTTGGAATTCCAGAAATGCAATATTAAATTCCCTAAGCCAGCTTCTTCACTGTCACAGGGACATGATTGATCTCTGTGCTGTGGAGTGATTGATCTCCGTGCTGTGGAGTGGTTACCTGAGGCCTCAAATTGGAAGCGGATCCTTCTTTCTTTCAAACAGCATACCACAGATGTTATTCAAGATGAAGGCATATTTAGCCTCCTTCCAAATCTTTCCCATCAAAGTCTTTGGTGAGGAAAGGGTTACTCCGTTAATAGCTAACATGTGAGCCTCCAAGGTGACTGACACCACCTCATTTTCAACCTTGGAAAAGAAAGAGAATGATAGTGGGAGTCAACTAGTCTTGCCCGGAGAAGAGATACTTAACAGCACAGAAGCTGGCCTCATTAATGCTTTTGGTGCTCTCCCAAGGAATGAACAAGACAATATATTATACAAGTTAGAAAATTTAAAGAAACCCTTATTGGTCACAATGGACACAACAGAGCCACTTATAGACCTGGTTTCCCCAATAATTGAGCCTCTCATTCCCCCTCCCCCCAGAGGACAAGGGATTACATGAATACAAGATCATAGAAAATAGAAGCCAAGACCCAAAGGGGGTATTAGAGACCCCAGTAGAGATGGAGATGTTTTCATCCCTGTGTGAAAATCCCATGACACCTTCAGCACCACCAGCTCCAAACCAAGATACCGAGAGTCGACCCACGTCAGAGCCACTGTTGCAAAGAATGAAAGATGACCTAATAATGCCTTGTCCTACAACCAGACAAGGGCTTCGGAATGGCAAGCTCTGTTAGCTGGTGCTAAAACCTCTTACCCCTGAACACGTTTCTCAAGAGTCTACACATGACCTAGACGGGTCCTCCCTATTTTTAAAGAAGGCCAATTCAGTGTGCGATGACACCTCAATCCATGGTAACAACCAGACAACTTCCCTTTGTATAAATCAAGTTTCCTGATGAGCTCCAAAAGTTGACCCACTTTCCCTTATAACCTGGAATATAGCAGGTTGGTCCATCCCATCAAAAGACCAACTCCTTTTTGACTATATATCACAATTTGACATCTTCTTCTTGCAGGAAACTTGGGCCTCCACAGAAATTCAGTTAGATGGCTATTGGGTTAACTCAATTCCGGCTGTCCCAAGCAAGGTGGAGGGGGGAAGCTAAAGGGGGTATTGTACATTAGTTAATACATCATTGCATTTTAAATGTGTACCACTGCCACCTTTCCAGCCATGGGTTGTAACTACATTACTCTTATTTAAACAGGTGGATATTTTGTTTTTTAATATCTATATTGCTCCACTTAATAAGAATAATGTGATTAACAAGATTTGGGACAGCATAGAAGATTTTGTTCTTGGCTGTTCAGCAAAATTCCCAAAGCTGCAATAATTATAGGGGGGGATGGGTCCAAATGATCAAGCATTATATAAGCAGTTTGGAATTGGAATTGGAATTTATTCGATTTGTAAGCCGCCCTATTCCCCGAAGGGACTCAGGGCGGCTGAACAAAAGCCAAGGGAAGGGGAAAAAATACAGAAAAATAAGACAAAACAGGACAACGATACAAACGATTTAAAAAACACAACAAGCACAGCAAATTCGAGTAGGGGGGGAACTCAACCCCAGGCTTGCTGGGACAGCCAGGTCTTAACGGCTGTCTGGAAGGCCTGAAGGGTGGCGAGGGTCTGAATCTCCACGGGGAGCTCATTCCAAAGGGCCGGAGCAGCCACAGAGAAGGCCCTCCTCCGGGTGGTCAACAGCCAGCACTGGCCGGCAGATGGAATTCGGAGGAGGCCTAGTCTGTGGGATCTAATGGGTCTATGGGAGTTAATTGGCAGGAGGCGGTATCTCAAGTACCCAGGTCCAGTACCTTGTAGGGCTTTATAAGTGACGACTAGCACCTTGAAGTGTATCTGGAGACCAATAGGTAGCCAGTGCAGCTCGTGGAGGATAGATGTAACGTGGGTGTACCGAGGCACACCCACAATCGCTCGCGCGGCTGCATTCTGGACCAACTGAAGTCTCCGAACACTCTTCAAGGGCTGCCCCATGTAGAGCGCATTGCAGTAGTCCAGTCTTGAGGTCACAAGGGCATGAGTAACTGTTGTAAGATCCTCCCGGTTCAAGTAGGGATGCAATTGGTGCACCAGGCGAACCTGTTTAAGTTTAAGTTTAAGATTCACTATGATGAAAATGTAACAGATGAATCTTTGCATGCCAGACAATTTAAAGACCCTAAAGCTAATCAGGCAGGCTTATGTATAAGACAAATTGCTGAATGTTTGGATCTTTGTATCCTTAACGGGTCCCCATGGGGCAACTTCCCAGCAGAATATACTTATCAGGGAGCAGGAAGAAAATCCACAGTTGATCACTGGATAATATCATATGACCTCCTGAAGTTCTTACAGAAGATGGAGGTAGACTCGTGATTGGAAAGTGATCATAATACAATAACTCCTTACTCTCACATTGCACCAGAATTCTCTAAGGGCAGGCACAGCCTACCTATCCAGGTCAGAGACTCAAAATGCCCAGGTAAAAATTAAATGGAATGAGAAAAACACTAAGGAAGTTACCAAATGGATGTTAGCCCCTGAAACCATAGAGTTACGTACATCTCTACTAAGAAATAACTGTGGGGAATCTTACCTAGAGGGGTTTGAATCCTTAATTTTAAATCTGAATTCAGTTCTCAGTAACAGATCACTAGCTCACCCCAAAATGCTAGTTTCAAAAAACAAAAAATAGTTTGATAGAGATTGCGTTCAACTAAAAAAGATATATAATGAGGAATACAAGAAAAGTGCCCCCTCTGAGGAGCACACTTACTACTTAAAGCAGCTGAAAGCACAATATAAGAACCTTCTAAAAGAAAAGAAAAGTACGGCTCTGAAGGAGTCTTGGCATAGACTAGTTACGGCAGTCAGGACAAAAAATACACCCCTTTTTTGGTACATCACCAGGGGACTGGGAAAACCTTTCCTACCCCCAACAAATCAGGTTCCAATTCATGCCTGGGAAGAGTATTTTAGGGAGCTTTATATGGATCCTGACTATGTAACCAAGGAGAGCCAAGCTAGTTTGGACCAAATTCCTTACTGGCCCCCTGTTACACCAGAAGAGATATCCCGGTTGATTGGAGCCCTAAAGGCTAATAAGGCACCCGGAGCTGATAACGTCCTGCCAGAAATAATTAAAAAGAACACCAGTTGGTGGCCTCCATGTTTAGCATCACTGTTTACATTTATAGAAAAAACAGGCCATATGTCTAGAGATTGGGGAGTACCAATTATCATACCAATTTATAAAAAAGGGAATAGAAATGACAAAGGCAACTATAGACCCATTAGTCTTCTAAGCGTTATTAGTAAACTGTATGCCAAACACCTAAATTATAAACTTCAAGATTGGCTAATTTCAGGGGGGATAATCAAAGACGAACAAGCTGGTTTTAGAGAAGGAAAATCGTCAGTGGATCATATCTTGGTACTCCACTATTTAGTACAAAAATACACATATAAAAAAAAATCCTCTCTTTTTGTGGCCGTCCTGGATTTTAAGCAGGCCTTTGATTCAATATCCAGGATCATCCTCTGGGAGAAGTTAAAATGCACCACTATCGATAAATGCCTCCTCTTCCTCATACAAAAATTATATGCCAATTCCACCCTGAAAGTGAGGTGCAACCTCAGGGTGCAAGGGATTTTTACCAGCTCAGTAAGGGTACAAAAAGGGTACGGCAGGGTTGCATCCTGTCCCCCTCCCTCTTCAACTTCTATATTAATCCCCTGATTGATCTTTTACAGAACCCTAATTTCCATCCTCCTAACCTAGCACAACGCAAAGTGCCAATTCTCTTATATGCTGATGATGCTGCTATCATTTCACAAACCCCCATCGGACTGAAGAGAGCAATTAGGGCAACACTCGGCTGTTGCAGGCAAAACAAGCTGGTCCTTAACTTCGATAAATCAAAAATTTTAGTTTTTGCTAAAAGACCAAGCCAATACTCATGGAAATTAGAAGGATATAGTTTGGAACAGGTTAGAACGTTTAGATACCTTGGTGTGGTTTTCCACTCGCTAGGGACATGGAAGGCACACCTGGATCACACATTGCAAGTAGCCATTAGGTCCTCAAATGCAATCAAACATTTCTTTTACACAGATGGAGGTCAGATTGTACCTGCTGCCTTAAAACGTTTTGAGGCCAAAACAGTGGCACAAATTCTTTACGGGGCACAAACAGGAATTCTTGCAAAGAGAGGCTTGTTAGAAACCATACAAACAAAATTCCTGCAAGCCACCTTAGCTGCACCCAATGGAACTCCAAATGCCCAGTTAAGAATTGAGACAGGCATGCCTCAAATTCAGGTAAGAGCCTGGAAGATGATGATCATTTATTGGCTTAAAATGCATTTCTTTCCAGAGGGACTGTCCCCACTAGTGTTGACTGACAATTTCCCTTCCCCCTGGAAACAGGCAATTGATCACAAGCTGGGCTCTTATGGGCTCTCACCATTATTCTTAATGTCCCTAGGCTTTTAGCAAGCAAAGCAAGTAGTAATTAATAGAATGAGGGATATGGAGTTCCAAGAAGAACTAAATAGGTTGCCTATCCACAGTAGGGACAGAATCAAACAGGGTGTGTGGGAATCGGCAAGATATCTAAATGACCTGATCTCCCCAAAACAAAGAATAGCTTTCTTCAGAGATTTAACATTCTTCCTTCAGCACTCCTCCAGGGCAGGTATAAGAGAACACCTATAGCAGAACAGGTTTGTATATGTGGTAAAGGAATAGTGGAAGATAATTCACATGTTCTATTACACTGCGAGCTATACAGAGCTTGTAAGTCTGCACATATTCTCCCCTTATTAGAGAGATTGCCAGGGAGGGCAGACCATTTTTATCTAGGCTTTCTCCTCCAGGACAATAACCCGGTTACTATGTATGCAGTGGCAAAGTTCTGTGCTGCTGCAATATCCATAAGAAAAAAATTGGCCACAGAAGTATAGTACCATCTTGTACCAATTATCTGGACATACCTCTAACAATCTTTGGACCATTATGTTATTATCCACTTTTAATGTCAATAATTTTTAATTACATTTTAATGTTAGTATTTTTTAATATAGTGTAAAAGCTAATGTGTATTGCTGGTCTTTGACCGTAATAAAGATGACTCTTCCTGACTCTCACTAGTCTTCTATGTGAAGAAGAGAAAAGGAAGAGGATAGAAAGGAAGATCAGGGAGCTTCTCCGAAACCCCTTATAGGGTGGCCACAGTGATTGCAGGGTTCAACTCCTCCATCATTAACATGAGGTACAATTCCTACCTGATTATTCCTATGGGAATGTAGCGCTTAAAAAAAACTGCTAGAAAATGTTTATGCAGACTTTTAGAGGGCATAAGTATTTGAGAACTGTTATTTTATTCTTTTTCTTTGAAAAACAATCTTTTATGTTTGACTTCAGGTGGAAGAGTTTTTTCAAAATTTTGACAGCTAAAGAAATCTGTTTTGAAACTGGCAAAACTATTATGTTGCCTTTCAATTTAAGCTATATTGCAACCCTATATCTTTCACCCTACTCATCTTAAAATTGTGTAAAATTATCAAAGCTGAGCTTCAGGGAATCAGAATAAAATAGGTTCAAAGGGTTGCATCTTCACAAGCTTTTTGATGAAAGCAGTGAAAAAAAAGACTCCTGGATCATTTCTGCATCTTGAGAGTATGTCGGTACATTTCCTCTCTTCTAGTTGGTGGGAGTAGCCAACAAAATGTGGATTTGCAAGACAGTTTCAGAGGCTTAGAGATACTAGACTACATAAAACATGGCTGGAATTTACCTAAAATGATTATTATTATCATGATTAGCGTAGAATACAGCAAACAGCATGTATATGGCAAACCTATTCTTTTTTTATCTTAAGAAGGATAATGTGAAAGTCTCAACTGACCATTCTTGAGGGATGTAGAGATAACAACTCTTAGTGTATCTCAGGATGACTACAGTATGTGGAAGATTGCAAAGAGTAAACAGTAAATAGCGTGAAATAATTAATTATTTAATTGAAAGTAAGGATAACAGAAATACTGTGAATCCAAGAAACTAAGAGGAAGGGGAAGGCTGTATGAAACTGGAATGCAGACTGTCTAAACTTGTGGAGTGGAGCTGAAAAATTTATAAAAGAAAGTGAATGTTCACGTTTAATTATGAATCAAAAGGGCCAAAATGCCTTTCAGAAGCATGAATCACTGTTCTCCAGGTGGTTGTGAATGTATATGAAAACTAAAATCATATGCTCATAACTGGGGAATATTATGCTCCAGGGAATGATATTAATGGTAGAATTAGATAGGAGTTTTAGGGGAAATTGTGCATTAACCATGGGGAAAGCAATTATTTTGCTAGGTAGCATTAACAGATTGGTAAGACTGATTAAATCAAACCGTTCACAAAATAGTAATTCAGAGACCTCAGAATCTATGCCAAAGATTATTTTTGTACATCAGCAAAACGTTCTATTTGCCTCAAATGTACAATTTAAATGTGTATTTATGCATATCCACAGCAAATCAATTAATATAAATATAAATACACCTTTTTTTAAAAAAAGGACAGAGGGAACTAGTGAAGAAATTAAGAGTGAGGCAGGGTTTTGGGCATGGAACAAGCCACTTGTTGATAGCATCAAGAAAGGTTGCTGAGAAAAATGGTAAAGGAAAGGAAAGAAGTGAAAGAAACAAAAGTAAAAGTAGCATGGTTGCAAGAAGCAAAATCATAAGTCTTCTATGAAAAAAAAGTTAAATGAATTTTCCAATGAAATTAAAGGAAAATTCATGCAGAAAATCCTTAGAACAGAGCGAAAAAAATACTTGATGGAATTTATGAAAAGCTGTGGATGTAAGATATCGTTTGCAGTAAAAAAATAAGAGTAGAAAAAAATATAACAATATGTATATACAGACAGATCTGTAGAAAAATAGTCAAGGAGAATAAGGAATGGTTAAGTTTAAAAGAGATAGAGAAATACACAGCATTTTGGACAGTGCTATTTGTCAGGGTTCCAAATAACATCCAAAATTAAATCAGAGTCCAAGGCAAAGTATTGCTCAAAGTTCCAATTTATTAAGAGAGTCATGTTGGCACATCTGTGGAAACCCGACTCTGAAAGCTTCCCAGTTTTCCCCACTCAATTGAAATCTTGCCCCCATACCCAAAAGTCCATCACATGGTCCAATCTTCCATTGCCATGCTGACAGTTCCACTCATCCAGTTCCAGTCAGGTGCAGAGGTGTAGAAACAAAGGATGACCTTGGCTTACTAGAAAGGAATTTTATTTTGGCAACATCACATTCTACTTCTTACTATTCCCGCTCCCAATTCCCCACAAATGAAACATCATAGTAGAATAGAATATTAGTGTGGCAGGCCAAAGATCCCAAAAGGCACCGGCTGTAGGCCTGACACTATTATTGTTACTATGATGAATGTTACTCAAAAGAATTGTAACTCCAGACAACACGCTGTTTATATGGATTTTGAACATGTAGCTCTTTTTATCTGTATTAATAATTAAAAAAAATAAAAAGAGAAAAATACACACTTTGGGTAGAAAGAATTTTTTTTCAGAAGTACATGCAGACAGCTAAATAAAAAGCCTCCAGCAAAATAATTCAAATTAAGAATAAAAGTGATGAAATGCTTTGGGATGAGCCTGAAGTGAGGAAATGCTGAAAGTTTTTTAGAGATTTCTATCAGAATGATACTGATATGATGATGAGTGGAATTCAAATGAATTTCACTGGCTTTAAAAAAAAATGCATGAAAGGTAAAGTATGAAGGCATAGCTATGAGTTTGTTTAAAAAAAAACCCTCCACAAATCTATATAATGTAAATAAATAAATGTTAACACATGGATATGATTTAATTATGGAACACCTGTGAAACTTTTTAAATATATGTGCACAAACTTCATGTGTACCTGAAAATTGGAAAACTCTCCTGTTGTTCACCACATTAAAAAGCAGTGCAGTAGAAGTGAATACTAAAAAACACAAAAGTGACAGTGAACAACATCTGCCAAGTGTGGTAAGGTATTACAGCTAGAAATTAATATGCAGAAAAGATTTTAGCTCTTCGCAAGTCACTGAGAAATGTATGAATGTAAAAAGAAATATTGTCCATTTGTTGATTTAGAGAAAGGCTATAGGACTGAATTCTGGAATATTTTGCATGAATTTGGAGTTGAAGTTGTTGCTGAGCATAGTGATGATTATAAAACTCAGAAGTAGATCACGTGTAGGGTGGAATAGAAAGCTTGTAAAAGTTACAACACTGGGTAAGGAATAATATAAAGATCCTGCCTTGATTTCATTGAAATTCTGTGGGTATAACTTACTTGAACTTCAGTAAGGCATTTGACAAAGTAGACCATAATCTACTACTTGACAAGGTAGAAAAATGTGGGTTACACAGCTTCACTACCAGATGGAAGGCATGATGAAAATCTAACAAAAACTAAAATATGATGCTGCTTGGTTACTTGGCATATATATATAAATGTACAAGGAATGTTTCTAATGATGGCACATGACTGCAGCTTGGAGATGAGAGTTTTATATTCAGATATGGCAAGCTGAGTACCTGAATGTTTTGTAGCAAATATTGTATAAAATGCATGATACTATGTGGAATATGCATCTAAAAATAAATAATTAATGAGTGAATAGGTTAAGTTATATCATGGGTGTCAAACTCACCACATCATGTTGCTGTCATGTGATGCTTAACAATGTTTTTCCCCTTCACAGAGCTGGGGTGGGTATGGTCTGCGTGTGAGGCATCCAGCTTTTGGGCCACCAGTTTGACACCCATTATATAATAATGGGGAAAGGTTAATAGCCGCCCTGAGTCTCTCGGGAATAGGGCAGCATACAAACTGAATAAACTGAACTGAAACTGAACTGAAACTAATTTATTTAATCAAAACTATTATATATTGCCATCAGCATCCATAATACTAAAAGAATACTGTTTAGCTATTGCTCTTCTCCCCTTGTAAAGACACTAGAACCAAAGGTCACCCGAAGAAATTGAATTTTGGAAGAATTCAGGTAGACAAATTGATTTTATTATTTATTTATTTGATTAATTTTTATACAACACATAATGAACATTTAGAATTTTCTATCATGGGATGTGGTGCTGGTTACTTGTCAGGCTTTAAAAAAAAGGTTGGATTGATTCATGGAAGTCATGAGAACCAATGACTATTAGCTTGATGGCAGAATGAGTGTCTTTGAAACCCATCTGCTGGAAGAATATTGGGCTTCCTTGTGTAGTTAGTTGGCCACTGTGGGAACACCGTGGGTTGGACTATATGGGTTAGAGCACTGCTTATGTTCTTATGGGAGACAACCTAATTTTAAGACCTTCTGAAATACATGATGTATGTATGGCGTGTATGACTATATACTAGGCAAAAGTTTATTGTTTTTAGCATTACGTTTTTAGCATTAAATAGGGACATGGTGGCTCAGTGGCTAAGGTGCTGAGCTTGTCAATCAGAAAAGTTGGCAGTTCAGTGGTTCAAATCCCTAGTGCTATGTAATGAAGTGAGCTCCTGTTACTTGTTCCAGTTTCTGCCAACCTAGCATTTAAAAAGCATGTAAAAATGCAAGTAGAAAAATAGAAACCACCTTTGGTGGGAAGGTAACAGCGTTCTGTGTGCCTTCAGCATTTAGTCATGCTGGCCACATGACCATGGAGATGTCTTTGGAGCACTGGCTCTTCAGAGCGCTAGCTCTTCAGCTTTGAAACGGAGATGACCACTGCACCCTAGAGTTGGGAAGAACTAGCACATATGTGCAAGGGCAACCTTTACATTTACCTTTACTGTGATGTTTATTGAGTTAGATTATAAACATAAAAGCAACTTTTAAAATTGCATTACCAATACTATCAAAGTAAATCATTTGACAAGGAGGAGCTGTAAGCAGAGCAATGGGCATTAGAACAGCTATAGCTATTTTGCATTTTCCAAAAACAGCTAAAGAAGGACTTGTTCAAATGGTTTGCATCAGAGGTGGTATTCAGCCAGTTCCCTGGCACTGCCGGCTGCGGGAGGCTTCACCCACCTACTCCAACATAATGCATGGGCACTGTGCATGGGCAGAATGTGGTGCACATGCACAGATGTGGTGTGTACACACTCACATTGTGAACCGGTAGGGAAGGTAAGTGAATCCCACCAACATTGGTTGCTTTCTGTCTTATATAAATGCACGTATTGAAATAAAGATTTAGTGGTTAGAAGGATTTGTTAAGACATCAGACTAAAAATCCAAAGACTCTGGGTTCTAAACCCATTTGGGCCCAAAGTCAGCTGGATGACCTTGGGCTAGGCACTTTCTTTCAGCCCAAGGATGGAGGCAATGGCAAATTTCTTTTGAAAAATCTGGCCAAGAAAACTGTAGGCAGACTAGTCTAGGAAGTCTCTGAAAATAGAACACAATTGAAAAAAAGAGAAGTGCTATTGGTTACAGAAATACAAAGTTATACTCTTTAATACATTTACAGGCAATAAATGCAATTAAGGCAGCTACTTTTTTAAAATAAACTAGTAAAGCATTAATATATGCTAAGCAATTAGGTTCTTATTATTTGATTTTTTAACTTTTTTAATTATATTTATTATTTGATTTTTCTAAGTTTACTTAAGGCAATACACTTACCTAGAATTCCTGATTTCTATTTTCTCTACAACAACAGCCCTATGCAGTAGGGATGACAGAACTCAGGGTTAATTTGATTATTTTACATACCCGGTCATTAATAATTATCCAAGGAGGCGGAATTTCTATGAGAAATTCCATCAATCTATCAATTAAAATACAGCTGAAAGTGACCCCCTACTCAAGCAGGAGTCCCTATACCATTTCAGATAGGTGACTGTCCAGTCTCTTCTTCAAAATTTCCAGTGAAGCACCCACAACGTCTGATGGCAAAATGTTCTACTTCTATCACTCTTCTATCACACTTCTATCCACTTCCATCACTCTGCTTTCATTGTTCATCTTTTTTTTTACTTTATAGATAGAGAAATAATTTAGTCTCACCTGAATGGATTCATGGGTTATGCACAAATATAAAATATACTCATGACATACCAATTTAGTAGAACAGGTTTTTCTTTGAAATGTTGAGAGTCTCCAATCAAAGCTTGACAGCCATTTGTGTGTATTTTAAAACTGATTATGGTGAAAAACTGGTTTACTATTCATAAACCTCTTCCACAACATGCAACTGCCCCCTTCTCAACCTCAGCTCCCAGCAAGTTTAAATTATATTTTTTATGCACCCCAGGACAAATCTTAGTGCTAGAATGCACTCCTGATAGGATTGACTAAAACATGGAAGATCTGCAGCTCACAACATATGGACAATATTTTGTTGTTTTTAACCAAGCCGTTATTGTCTAAGGAATAACCTAGAAGCTCTAGGAAGAGTGAAAGAATCTGGATGTGGTTATGAATTCTTTTTTCTAACATCTGGATTCACATGCATCAAAAAGTTTTAGGAAATCTCAAAAGGTTTCAGCAACACAATGGGTTCTTAATATATTACGATTGTTAATTGATATGGTATTATAATATATTTCACATGCAGTGACGTGCGGTGAAGCTTATGGCTGGTGGGGCAAAAAGAAAAAAAGCGGCTTGACAGTGGGCAAAAAGAGATTTAAAGGAGGAGAAGCTACTGGGAGGGGAAGGGCCGGTGCGGGGAGAAGGACCAGTAGACGATGCGGTGCTGCACAGGCTCCGGGATGAGCTCAAACCGCTCCTCCACCCGCTGGAAGGGCCACTTCTCTGCCACACACCGTGCCACGATGTCCAGCAGGGACTCCGGGCTCTGCATCTTGCCCAAGGGCAGCACTCCGAACACGGCATAAGCCACGGCCAGGGCAGAGGGGAAAGCGACAGCAGTGGAGGAAATGGCAGCGGTGGCCGATGAAGTTTCCGTGATGCTAAGTGCCCTGCCGCCACCAATGCCGCTGCCCACCCACTGCCCCAGCCTGCAGCCAGCCCAGCACCCTACCCGGGTCTGCAGCAAAGGTGCTTGGCGGTTCCCGCGATGCAAAGTGCCCCGCCGCCACTGATGCCACTGCCCGCCCGCTGCCCTGACCTGCAGCCAGCCCAGCACCATACCCGGGTCTGCAGCAAAGGCACTTGGAGGCTCCCACGATACAAAGTGGAGGGTTGAACTTGCTCGGAGCATGAACTTTTCCAACACAAGCGCGTTTTACAAGCAAGGCTCCTGCTGCTAGATTGCGCAGTCACTCAACTGCAAGGCATGATTTGCTGCTCCCAGATCAGGAGGCATGAGAATCACATGCCTCCTTTGCATACAAAATTTTTCGCTTTTTAATCCTTACTTAACTCTTAAAAGGCGAAAAATTCCTTATGAAAAGGAGGCCCATAGTTCTCTAGCTGCCCCCTACAGTTAACACTAAGTAGACTCAAAGTCACTGTAACTTGGAGTCTGGAAGCAACTACCTTGGCCTTTTTAATTATTTAAAAAAAATTCTTTAAAATTCTTTCCTTTTCCTCATGACTAGTGAGGCCATGCCTCCCCTGCCTCTAGTGACTGCACGTCCCTGCTCACATGTAATATTTCTCACATGTATAAATATACACCCTTCCCATCCTAATTGCACCTCAAATCATTTCAGTCCTACATCAGTCAAACCACTCTGTGCATCTGATAAACTAATCTGTAGTTCACAGAAGCTTAAATTAGTTAGTTAGAAAAGTCCCTATGTGACTCTTTCTGATATTCTGCTACCACAGACTAACATGGGACACTTCCTGTAATTTGCAACATCTCTCTGTCAACCCCCTTTTTATTTGTCTTCATTCTCTTTCTTTGCATTCCTTTTGTATTTTTCCCTTCTTACTCATATCATCTCAGGCTGTAGAGAAAGGACAAGTTGATCTCAACCAAGATCTGTATTGCTCTCTTGAGGAATTTAAAAATTAGTCCAAAGATCACTCAAGTAGGATAGATCAAAGTGCAGTAGCATAATGCAAAGTTTTGTGTTTCTTTGCCTTATTTAGAAAAAAAAAACTTTCCTGCTACTTTTTTTCCAGATAAATTATAAACACAATGCAACCACATACTTTAAATCTACTTGAAAATGTCAGCATCTGTGGTCACCAACCATAGAAATTTTTTTGGAAGGAGGAACTTAGATGGGGCCACAAATAATAGGTTATTATCTCCCTTCTTCCAAATAGGGCCTTCAGTATTCACAGGTACCCATATGCTGGAAATTGGATTTTCAGTATAACTTTGGTATTTATTACTTTCAATTTCATTGTATAAAACATATACACACACTTGTGACAGAGAAGGAGCTTTGACAAAGCTATAAAAAATCAAATCAGTAGTTCTCTTGCAAAAAAACCAGAACTGCTCTACTTGCTAAAATATAATAGAAAAAAAATCAATTGTTCTTTTATATTGTTGTTGGTTTTTTCCCCCATTCTCCATCCTTCATATGACAATAAAGCAGAAGCAGCTTATGATTCTGGCACTTGAGCACCAAGTTAACTTGTCTCTATATTAATTATGTTATTCCTAATCCAGCCAGGTTATTGTATCTTGATTCTGACAAAAGTCAATGATTCTATTTCAAAAGTTCACTTGATATTACTCTTGAATGTGTGCACTTTGCTTTATGTACTCACAAACCCTAACAAATTCATATACAAATGCAATATTTTTGAGGTCAGTCAGAAGGAAGATGAAATGCAGAATCTCTTGGGCTTTTATATAGTTAAGGCTTTTGAGCAAGACGTTTATGTGTAGCCACTTATTGTTAATGATTCAGACGGTCTTCCCAATGGATCACTTCGTTTGCACAGATTTTTGCTGTTGAAAATAGCTGGAAGGGAGCTTTCAGCTGGAATTGGCTACTTTTGCATGGTCAAAAGCTGCAGTGTCTGGAATTATTATATTGGTGGGGGAGAAACAAGGGCCAGTCCTGGAGGCTGCAGAAAGTTCAGAAGAGGGCACTGCATCGGAGGCAGAGATGGGGCCAAGGGCATCTGGCTGTTCTCAGCTACCTTCAGAGCTGGTTAGCAGTGAGGCAGAAGAACAGCTAGAGCCGTGATGGCTAACTATGGCACACATGCCACAGGTGGCACACGGAGACATTTGTCGGAGCACGCAAGGCGTTGCCCTGTTAGTTGAGGCTATTTTTTGCCCTCCATTCCCAAACTTCTGGTTTGCTGTAGGGCCAGTTTATCATGCTCCGGAGGCTTCAGGGAAGCTCCTGAAGCCTCCGGAAGGCCTCCGAGGGGGGAAGAGGCTGTTTTCACCCTCCCCAGGCTCCTATAATGCTTCTGGAGCCTGAGGAGGGTGAAAAAAACATGCCAAAAATGGGGGGGAGCACTGGTCGTGCACATAGCATTATGGGTGTGGCACACTCGTGCACAACCCCCCCCTGTTCTCCCCCCTGCTTTTGGCACGTGAGCCAAAAAAGGTTCACCATCACTGAGCTGGAGCCTGTTCCCAGTGTGTGCATGTGCAGAGCTGCCAGAAGAAAAGAACAGCTAAGAAATCAGGGTTGACTTTGAAGTGAAGCCACAGATGGACTGTGAATGGCCCTCCCATAGGAAATAAAAGAGGAGCAAAAGGGGAGTGGGCTTTTGCAAGAAACAGTTTGTTTGTTCATTTGTTCATTCGTTTTAGGAGTGTGAAGATCTGTCAGTGAATCTCACAGACTCTGTGCCAAGTCTTCCCTTGCACAGAGCTGCATTTAGAAAACATTTGCATGGCAGCTTTCCAAGCTAGATAAAGTCTGTGGTCATAAATTCACCTTTGAAAGACTGTTTACTGAATGTGAATGAGAGCAATTCACATTCGTTTAATAAAAAGGGTTTTGTCGGGACCAGGAATCTGCTTCGTGCTTTTTGGAGACGCCTAGGCCAGAACAAGTAGCTTCTTTTAAAGAGCTGCACATAAAAGCTATGTTCATGCCGCTGCTCACCCTAGAGCACTCCTTAGCAACCAAAAGTATTTCACAGCCCTAATGTATAAATTTGAACAAAACATGATTTGCTTCTTTTTGTCAAGCTGGTCATATCTTACTTTCTTTTTAAAAAAAGTCATTGATTATACAATTTCCCCTCTTTAGGCAAGACTTTGTTCTTTGCAAACAATGCAATCCTCTCAAGCAGTTCATTAGTTGTTCAGAATGCTTGGGGTTGGGAACTCAAAGTCAGTTTGAAGCTCTGTTTGTACTCGAATATAAATATTGAAACATTTTTAATGGCAAGACAACATAAGCAATGTTTAGGCAGAGATATCATAGGTGATGTCCAAAAGTGCCTTCCCTTTTTTTTCCAAAGAAAATCAAATTGTATTAGCTACGGTTTAGAGATCTATGTGCATGAATTCTCTAGAAACCATGTAGTACACAAAGGCAAAATACAATTTTCTGTCAAGCATCTGTGCTCTTTTTACATTCCATCTGGTCAGCTACCACTGAACCATAAAGAGCAGATATAGAGAAACAGTGACCTTCTACAAGATCTTTGGGGGAATTTCTCTTCTCAGTAACCACAATCACGATTGCAATTTACTTACTGCTTCTGGCAGTACAACTTTTCTGTCTAACAGAATCACTATGAAGATAAGGATTTTGACCTTGCCAGATTTAGCAATCCCTCTGTATAAGACTATTGTCCACTATTGACAATTAATATCATTATTAGTTGTCAATAGTTTTCCCTGGGAAAAATGATTATAAGTAGTTCCAACCCAAAGGCAGTAAACAAAATTTGCACAACTTTTTGTGTGTGAGAGAGACATCCGAGATGGTATTCAGCAGATTCTGACCAGTTCTGGAGAATTGGTAGTGGAGATTTTGGTTAGAACTGGTAAATACCATCTCTTACTGGCTCCGCCCCCATCTATTCTCTGCCTCCCAAGTCCCAGCTGATTGGGAGGGAATGGGGATTTTGCAGTAACCTTCCCCTGCCATGCCCACCAAGCAACACCAGGGCCACCAAGCCAAGCCCACAGAACCGATAGTAAAAAAAAATTCAATCCCACCACTCTGCGAGGGGGATAGTAGGGATAGAGCCTTGTGCAAATCAATTTACACATAGTGGAGAATAGACATACATTTTCATCATGATCTACTTTTGTCATTTGCCCTTCTTTCTCTCCCTCTCTGCCTCTCATCAATTTCCACAGCAGGTAGAGATGAGTTTGTCCCATTCGAGGAGGGTCTAAAATGTTCTTCAATGTCTCATGCAGCTCTTCACACTTAAAAAAATTGACTACTCTGAGCCAGTCTGCAGTCTAAGCATATGAACTAGGGGAAAGTCCCACTTAATCAATATTTTCAGTAAATATAATGAATCTTTGTACTTTCTTCTTTGAAAGTAAAAAATATCAATGTCAGTGAGACTTATTCCTAAATCAGATTGCATGTTGTTGAAACAGATCAAACATTTCAAAGAACTCTTTAAAAACACTATATTCTCATTTTTTTTATACAACCAAAAATCATCTATCACTGAGCATTTTATCATCGGAAGGTTCCTGTTGGTGATTTCTAGGCTAGGCATTCTCAAATGTTAGATATCCTACTGAATAGCAGGGAAACTATCCCTCACATTGAAAATGGAGGGTCAAGGATTCAAAAGGTCCATTTGCATGTCTTGACTGATCACACCAAGCAAAGGAGAAGAATGTTCTCATTCAAAAAAATCAGTAACGATTAATCATGAGGCAAAATGATATGTATCTAGCTGAGATTTATTTTGTGACAGAAGTTTGTTGGTGAAATGAATGAATGAATTAATTAATTAATTAATTAATTAATTAATTAATGGGCAGGTTATTGAAAGGTGTACCATGGCAGGAGTATTCAGTGATGAAAGTAGAATTAGATTCTAAATTACTTCTATAAGGGGGAGACAGAGACTAAAATCGTAATGTCTTCAAATCCCAATACTTTATATTGTTATTTCGGGAGTATTTTCCAGAAAAAGGGGAGGAGAGTGAATTCTTATTATAGTGACAAGAAGAAGAGCATATATGTTTTGTTGTCAGGTACAAATGATCTGATCCATACATAAAGTTCCAGTTAACCTAATTTATTGGTAATCATGCCCATATATAAGAATCTTCTCAACTAACACCTGCCTGGGGTTAGATAAGGGTCTATAGAATTCAAGGGGGAAGGGATTGGACTTAAATTCATTTGTGCCTATGTAGATTCCAGGCTAATCTCTATTTTAACTCTGCCCCAGGTTCTGCCACTCCCTCTCCTGGATTTGTGTGACTAACATAACTTTATTTTATTCAATATTCTCAGTCAAGGAACCAAAAGAGTTGCAAGAATTGCAAAGAGAGTGAAGGAAGGCAAGTGGCAAAAACAGCTTCCCAGCATCATGATGCAAGACCCACCTTTTGGGTCATACATTGTGATAGCACACATTTGTACAAAAGGGAGTAGAGGTTGTGTAAAATATGATATTTTTATAATCTGAAAGCCTTAGATCCTGTGGCACTTCTGGAACTGAAAATGAAATTAAAGACTGTGTTCAATGGCCACAGCTTGTCATGTTCACTCACTTTTTACACGGTCTCAGTAAGACATCACCACAAAATAATTGCTATTTGGTGTTTTCCTATTTTGATAGTATTACATTTTTGCAAAGAGTAGAGCACTTGTACAAAAAGCTGGATCACTCTTTGTGTTGGTCTTTCACTATTGCAAATAAAAGTGTGTTTTTGACTCATTAGATAAAGGTTGCAAATACATTTTTAATTGATACCAAAAATATATACTCAAGGTAAATCTAAGAATGAATCTCATTCGGGGAGTGGGGGGGGGGGGAGAGGAAAGATTTTTTGCTTGTCCAAAAAGGAATTGGGGCAAGATATCAAGCATAGGTCATACGAAAAAAACAGATTAGAATAGAATAACAGAGTTGGAAGGGACCTTGGAGGTCTTCTAGTTCAACCCCCTGCCTAGGCAGGAATCCCTATAGCAGTTCAGACAAATGGTTATCCAGCATCTTCTTAAAAATGTTGGAGCATTCACAACTTCTGGAGGCAAGTTGTTCCACTGATTAATTGTTCCAACTATCAGGAAATTTATGTTCTAAGTTGCAGTTCTAAGTTGCTTCTCTCCTTAATTAGTTTCTACTCATTGCTTCTTGTTCTACCCTCAGATGATTTGGAGAATAGTTTGACTCCCTCTTCTTTGTGGTAACCCCTGAGATATTGGAACACTGCTATCATGTCTCCCCTAGTCCTTCTTTCTATTAAACCAGTTCCTGCAACCATTCCTCATATGTTTTAGCTCCAGTCCCCTAATCATCTTTGTTGCTCTTCTCTGCACTCTTTCTAGGGTCTCCACTTCTTTTTTACATTGTGGGCATAAAGTTTGTGGCATAAAGTTTGTGGAGAGAAAAATACACCTATCCACAAAATTTGAAGTGGAGCTTCTGGACTCTAGATACTACCAATAGGTGGCCATGGAATGAGTTATATAATATAAGAATTCCAGCCAGTGCCTTGAGTGTAGCTTGAGCAAACACTCTCAAAGTTGCCTCTAAACTAGCGATCTACAAAATTGGCAACTTTAAGATTTTTGGACTTCAACTCCCAAAATTCCACAGCTGGCATCTTAATTTTTAAGATAACAGAATAAATAATAAATGATTTAATACACAGGGGAGTATTATGTAAATAAATTGTTACAGTGTTAATTTTATAGTGTTAAGTTTAATTTTAACTTTAATTTTATCCCAGCTCTGTTTATTGTCCGAAGTAAAATGCTCAGACACACCATTTAAAACCACAGCTACTGTAGTTTAAAAGAACTTCAATATTGTTACTCTGATGAGCTAGAGAAAATATAGGGAGATGCAGGAGGCTTTGAACACAAATTCTATAAATCAGATAGGAGCTTATGGAGAATAAGCAAATAGAAAGTTCTTCAGTAGTCTTCCCAAGCTGAGTAAAGCCTGTTAAAGCTTAAGATCCCAGCTGATGGGGGGGTGTTTCTGGTCATTGAACGGGAAGAGATTTTGGAATCCACAAGGATAACTCTGTGAACAGACTGAACAACTGCGTGATTACTAAATAAAAAAAATCTACATTAGGCATCATAAAGAAATGTTGCCGTACAGTATTCTAGACAAAGCTGGAGTACTTGGAATTCTGCGCGCATCTTTGATTATTGGATTTTAAAAGACTATCGGAGAGCTGAAAAGGGTGAAGGAAAGGGCAAATAAAAGAAACCGAAGCTGCCATCAAAAGAACAATTTCAATAGTTGATGTTTTTAGTAGAAAAAAGTCAAGCAAGAGGGTGGGGAGCTAGAAGATTTTCTAGCGTTATGCAATCTATAGCAAAAAATGAAAAGAAAGCAGTTTTCGGCTAAGCACATAATAACAGAATTTAGAATTTAACTGAATGGTGGCTCAGCATTAATAGGCAAAAGGAAAGAGTTCTTCATGCTGCACTCAATTAAAGTGTGGCATTCACTAGCATAAGATGGCCAACAACTTAAATGGTCTTAACAGAGTATTATTTGTACCACTTAACAGGTCTTTACAAACTATTTGGAGGAGCTCTTGATGTGTTAGGTGAAGTACTTCCACAATCTTCACTGTTTGGAGTGAAGTCCTTCCTCAAAGGCTCAGGGTGGACACTTTGAGGACTCTTTCCAGACATATTCATGAGCAGAAGTGGGTTTGGAGAAATTCAAGCCTGAAACTACAGAAAGCTACTTTTAATTGGTGGCTATATCTACATTACCAGACTACTCTTCAAGAATATCAGCAACCAACCATTGCTGAAGGGCAAAAATGGACATTGCCCTCTACTACCTCACATCCCATTGCAAAGATTTTGTTGCTCCAAATTGAAAATAGTAGTTTTCAGTTTGTGCTGGCTTAATATTTGCCTTTGCTTGTTGTTTTTCCTTTAAGGCAAAGCTCTACACATTTGCTGCTGTGCAGAGCCAGGAACCGCTTCACCTACTATAATGACTCTCATCAATTATCTCTCTATGACATGCAGAGGGCTATTGGCTTGAAATGTGGTGGTGGTGGTGGTGATGATGATAATGATGAGATGATGATGATGATGATGATGATGATGATGACGACGACAACTATTATGTCTCTCCCTACTGTTGTTTTCAAATGCATACTAAGGTCAGCAGTGCATTGTTTACTGGTGAAGGCTTTCATGATTGGAATTTTTTGGGCCGCACTGGACTTCAGCATTAAGTGATGGTGGTCAGACCAGGGGTATTATAGTTGATTTCATTGAGGGCCACATCAGGGTTGTGTTTGACCTCGGGGAGCTGGGGGAGCATGGCCGGAGTGGGTGTGGCCATCTTGACATCACTCATGTAAGGGATGCCTGTGGTGGCCTGGACAGGGCTGGGGGGATCCATTGTCTCCAGTGGAGAAAGGTGAGACCAGGGAGAGCACCAAACAACAGCCTCCTGCAGCCCTTTGACAATGAAAACAGAGCTTGCGGCCCTCCCAAGCTTCATTTTCACTGACAGAGACAATATGTGTCAGTCCTTCACTGTTTCCAGAGCAGCCCCGTGGGTCAGATCTGGGCCAGATCTGGCTCCCAGGCCTTGAATTTGACTCCCCTGGTCTAGACAACAGATATCCTGATGTGTCTAGCATCTTCAGAGGCAAGATATCCTGCTAGGCATCTCATGCTTCTGTAGATGTAAGCCACAGTTACTGGCAAAACCTCAGGGAATCTATTCTCAATCAGCCTTCCTTTAAGATTTCTGGGAATCACTGGGAATACTTACAAATGCACCTATTCTCTCATTTCATTATGAAAGCATATATGCCAGTAGCACCCTATTTTACATTGCTTTCAGAATTTCTGAAATGCAACAGCAGTTTGGCAGAACAATTGTTCACATAATTTGCCATGCTGGCTTTCTTTTATTAAGACCTCTTCTCATCTGTCTCCTCCTCCAGCTCTCATATGTTCCAAGGAGTACATGAAAAGGGTTTATTGAAGTCCAGTTCCCAGCTTGACCCTTAACAAAGCAATGGGACTGATGCACAGACATTCTCTCATCAGGGAATTCATATTTCACTTTTTAATGCCCTATGTTCCTCTTTTTCATTTCCAGATACTATTGCTCTTTCTTTGGTCTTTCCCATCTCATCAGCTTTTTTTTTCTTCCTCTTTATTTTTATTTTTATATTTATTTATAAAAAGAAAAGAATAGTGCTAAGAACATTTTATGGCATTTTAAAGTGCAAATATTTTATTTGTGTTTGGTTAAGGTTTTAACTAAGCACAAATTAATATGATTACATTATTCATATAATGGGATTATCTGTGCATATGTGATGGGCTGGCCCCTTTAGTTCTCTCAAGCCAAGTTCCTTAACCTCTTTCCTCACAATCCTAACAGTTATACTCCCCTACAATTTAGGAATCTTTTTCCATTACTTCTTTGGTACGTTCATTCTGCTAAACTAGACCATGTTGGTGTATTGTCATATGCTTATTATTTAGATTTAATATAGCCTTCCAATTTAGTGGACACTGGGCAGCTTACAAAGTATACTAATTAAAACATCAACCACAAACAAAATTAAACAAGAGAGCTTAGACTAAAAGCAAACATCAGACAAAGAAATTAACCCTTCCAGTAATACATTAAGCCTAGGTCTGGCACCAAAGATAGAATTTAAAGGCTTGGAGTTTGGACTAGATGACCTGCAAGGTCCCTTACAACTCTGTTAATCTATTAAAACCTCAAGTAAAATGGTTCTGTCCAAATCCTAGGTAGGATTCAGAGGGCAGGAGCTGAAACAGAGAAGGCATATTTCCTAGGTCACACAAGATGACAACTTGCATTAGAAGGAATCTGGAGTGCACCCACTCTGGCCTTTACTGGGAAATGTCTTCTTGGCACCTTTATTCAGTGGGGTGGAATTGGAAATCTCCTTTTAGTTTTTACTTTCATGAAATCTATAGAAAGCAGAGTGGCCAGGATGTGTAGAAGTCTAAATTCCATATTAGAATGAGACCATGGATTTCATAGGTTGTTTTTTATGTATACGAAGATGAGGGAAGTAAGGGAGAAGGAAATAAGAGAAAGGAAAAGAAAAAAAAAATAAGAATCCTACAGGCTTTACTTAGTGCAAATCTTCCAGATACAAATACATTTCTTCACATACAAAGAGTACAAAATAGATCTATTTCTTTTCTAAAATGACACAATTTGCATCAATCATATTATAAATATCTTAAAGTGATCCCAGTTTACACCTAGCTCTATTTTCCCATGGGGGTTTGGGGCCTGGCTATTTCAGGGACCACCTACCTGTTAGCCCTGCAAGGTAGTCCAGACAAGAGTCCAAGAGTGAAGGGCTACTTTTATCACAAGGTTGTACTAACCTTGCCGAGGTGGCGCAGTGGTTAAATGTAGCACTGCAGGCTGACTGCAGTTCAGCAGTTCGGCTGTTCAAATCTCACCGGCTCAGGGTTGACTCAGCCTTCCATCCTTCCGAGGTGGGTAAAATGAGGACCCGGATTGTTGTTGGGGGCAATATGCTGACTCTGTAAACCGTTTAGAGAGGGCTGAAAGCCCTATGAAGCGGTATATAAGTCTAACTGCTATTGCTAACAGAATCTTTCAAGATTTAAAGCATTTTTCCTTTCCTTTCTTTTTCTTTCCATTCCCTTTCCCTTTCCTTATTTAGAAAAATTATTTGCCACTCATTTCATATCCAATGACTCTGGGCAGAATACAGCTTAAAACATTAAAGAATAAAAAACACTTTTACTTTCTGAAAAACTAGAGAGAGTATCTTTTGAAAAGTTGCCCACATTCTCTCTTGTTCTTTTGGGTTGAATCCTCTTTTACAATCTGGTTGTCCCGTTCATGGGTTTCCCTCCTGTCTTCCAAGGTCATTCCTTCATACTGTTACATTATCTCCAGTTATCTCTGCCCATTTGGTTCAGTCCAGTAAGAGTGCCCCTACTCTGCTGTAGTTTCTGCACCGGAATGACATTTGCATAAATTTAACCCTTATTACATTCAGGAAATTACAGTATTGAAGATCTGGTTGTTCTCCCAGACATTAAAATAGTGTGATTGTGGTGTCCCCTTTTGTCCTTTTCCTTGTCTTGTTCTGAATATTTCACTCTTGTGGTCTTTGATTTATTTTACTATATATCAAAATATATCAATATCTATCTATCTATCTATCTATCTATCTATCTATCTATCTATCTATCTATCTATCATCTATCTATCTATCTATCTATCTATCTATCTATCTATCTATCTATCTATCTATCATCTATCTAATTTTTTTTAGCTATTGACTGCCCAGAATCATTTGGGGTTATTTTATATATAATATGAAATGGAGAGGTAAATTTCCTTCTGATTCTCCAACCCTACTTTAACTAGGGTTTCTTACATAATGGGAAGCCAAAAGTCTTAAACAAAACAGGGCTGCATCCTTTCTCTTTTGTTAGAGAGGAGAAGGTTCTTTCTCTTAGCTCATTGCTTAAAGTACAGGTTTTGCTGGGCCCTGCAGATTATCCAGACTGGAAGATTTAGATTTGATTGATTAACATTTCTTTCCTATCTGAATCTCTTGGAATGTCTTCTCTTTTTCATAATAGTGCCTTTGGGAATGCATACACAAATGCTACATGAGCTCAGTCATGAATGTTAGGTATTGCTTTGTTAGAAACAAAAACCTTAAGGCAGATTGAATATTCCTAATAAAGATTTCTGAGCCTTCAGGGAAGCCTTCTGATTGCAATGAATACATTTGCACTTAACTTATATTCAAAACTTTCCTTGTCAGTGGCTTCTGGGCAAAATTTAATACTTATGTTAGGTGAAAGCTGCACTACATGAAATGGTCAGATGCTCCAATAATTTCATTTATCTGTTGATTTATTAAATTTATACAGTTACCCACCTTACAATAATCTGAGGCAACTCACAATAACAACAAATAAAAACATAGAAATAAAACAGCATCTCCACACTATACTAAATAATATATCCCAGTTCTTACTATAGCACCATCACATTATCATATTAAATCCATATTTGATGGGTTTACTCCCATCCTAATCCAGTGCTTGGAGAAAAAGCCAGGTCTTTACATAGGGTCCTTCCAGATCTTGGGGAATGGCTGTTCTAAAGGGCTGGGCCTGCTTCAGAAGAAACATGCCTCCTAGGTTCCATCAGGTGACATTTGAGAAATGAGAGCTGACATGCCCACTCTATCTGACCTGGTGCAATAGCCAGATACCATCAGAAAGAGGCAGTCATACAAATAACCCACTTCATGACATTCAGGATTTCAATAAGCAGCACCTTGACTGACATTCAGAAATAAACTGGAAACCAATACATCCAGGGGTGGGATTGAAAATTGTTAGCAACCAGTTCTCTGCCTGGTTGCTGGGTGGGCGTGACCATGGTGGCAATGGCATACTCAGCCTCCTGCACCCTGGCAGGGAACATTTTCACCATTCCCAGGCTCTGGAGGCTTTCTTCGAGCCTCCAGGAGGGCAAAAATGCTCCCCTGGGCTACGGAGGCCAGATATGGGCCCATTTCTGGACTTCCAAACGTCTGGGAGGCATGTTTTTCATCCTCCCAGGCTTTGAAGGCTTTCCTCGAGCCTGTAGGAGGGCAAAAATGTCCTTCCCCAGGCTCTCGAGGCCCTGCGGAAACTAGATAGGGGCCCTTTTCTGGACTTCCATAATTTCTGTAACTTCTGGGGTGCCTGTTTTTTGCTCAGAGAGAAACCAACTCAGAAAGAAGCTGAATAACTTTGTCCTAAAGATTCCTTGAATGATCCCAGAGTCTCCATGTGGGCCCTTCACTTACTTGGCATGATGAAGGGCCACATGGAGACTCCTGGTAAGGTGGGATGGGAGGGGCCAGCCAGTCCTTGAAACTATTGGTTCAGTGAACCAGATGTAAAATTAACATCCAGTTCACCCAAACTGGTCCGAACTGGCTGAATCCCACCCCTGAATACATGTATGCAGCAGCAATGTAGCACAGGAAAAACACAGATAATTAGGACTGCACAATGGACAAGCACCTGAATGAAATCGCATGCCCTACATGGCAAATCGAAACCTAGATGCTATAATTCGCAGTTCAAAAGTTTTATTTAGCAACATAAGGCAAAAAGCATCTGACACTGAGTGTGCCTAGCGCCTTATGAGTGGAGCAAAGGCATTTTATAGTCAGGTGTAATCAACTAGTCTGTGCATGCCTAATTCCAGAACTGTCAAATTTTATTTTCCTAATAAGGAATAGCCTAATTCCTCCTACTAATTGGCATACCTTATCTCTATCGCTATGAGCGTAACATTTGTCCTTACATTCCTTTCTAATCTATGTACATGACTTTCCTGCTACTGTATAATAGCAAAGCACCAAGTTCCCTTTTAAAATGGCATTAATTTAGTTTTTTAATAAAACATCTAAAAGGCCCAAAACACTCCATGCACACTGGTTGCGGGGAAGGTACACCTAGCTCAAGAACCTGAGGCTTCTTCCTTGCAGTCAATACTTATGGCTTGGGTAGCTAACTTAGCCCCCTTGCCCCTATTGTTATATCCCAACCACTCTTTTTCACATGGTTCAGAGGGGAAACCTGACATTTAAAAGCCCTGGCAGGCAGCACCTACCTGCTTGCCCTTACCTGCTCTCACCTGAGGGCAGTAATCTAGCCCAGCCTCACCAAGTTTATACTTCCCAAACAGTTTCATCAGGCAAAAGACGTCTTCTCCTTTAAGCTGCCAGACTCTGCATTGAAATCCTCTCAGGCCTGCCTAACAAAAGAGATGGAATCATGAGAATATATTGTGACCTAAGTGAGACATTTTGAAGGCCTGGAAGCATCCTTGTTACCCTCAGTAAATATAAATGGTTTCATAATTTTATATACTGAGAGTTACCTCTAAAAAGTATTATAATGTAAACAAGTAGGTCAGAAGCATATTGCTGCTACTTTGCATTCAGCAGAAGATGGTTATGACTGTTCTGTTAATAGTAATAGCCATCAAACTGTCAGTCTGAAAATGCCAAGTGGGAGAAACTGTTTTTTTATACACATACATGGACTAGCATAAGAATAAAGTACAATTATTATGTGCAAAGGCAACACATATGATGGGTAGCTTGAAAGTCCTTTAGATTGACCATTAAAGGAATGCCATTAGGGAAAGTGTCAGATAGGAAGAAGCGCTTGATTAATCAGATCTTTAGGCCATAATCAAGCAATAGCTCAGTCAGTTGGGGACCAATTGGTTGAAATTTGATAAAGGTTCTGAAGATCACCATGGCTGAAGGGAATAGATCTCAGAACTGAGAAAAACAAATTTACAATTTGTAGATATATGAGCCAAAAGAAAGGCTGAGGTAAATATTTCTTCAAATTGGAGATGCCAAATATCATTTCACATCAGATTAACATTGAGAACTTCAGCAAATTATCCTTGAAAAATCTGAACTATCCAGGAAGCCAGAAATAACCAGGAAAACCTCAAAGCAGAGGAAGATTGCTACACACTATTCCTGGTTATAAATATGAAATGGTGTGAGCTTTTACCAAAAATGCAAGTAGTCCAATTAATCATATTCAGAACAGCTACAAGTTGCTTACAAACTCAGGCATGGAGTGTCTCTGAATTTGGAAGAAAAATACTCTCTGAAGTAGCTTTTACAAACACACACATTTATAGGTTAGGTAAAGGTTCTCCTTGAACATATGTGCTAGTCATTTCCAACTATAGCGGGCAGTGCTCATCTCTGATTCAAAGCCAAAGAGCCAGCACTGTCCAAAGATGTCTCCGTGGTCATGTGGCTGGCATAGTATATGCCAAAGGCCCACAGAACACTGTTACCTTTCCACCAACAGTGGTTCCTATTTTTCTATTTGCATTTTTCCATGCTTTAGAATTGCTAAGTTGGCAGAAGCCAGGACAAGTAACGTGAGCTCATTTTGTTATGTGGTGCTAGGGATTCAAACCACCAAACTGCTGACCTTTCTGATTGACAAAAACATTTATTAAGGGGTGGGGAATGTCATATGTATGGTACAGAAACTTACATAAATTTGGCATATGTGATGCACCAGAAAGCAACTAATCAAACAATAAAAGACATTGATTAGACATGAAAATTGAACAACGGAAAACATTGATTCTAGATAACTTGCCACAAGTGGCAAATTTACAGGTTTCATCATTTCCTTTCACAGTCAGAATATCTTTCTTTCTTAACACTTACGGGTGAATTGAGGAAGTTTTTGAATATGCTCCCTATTGTTTAGTTACTGAAAAGGCTAGTTTTTGCATATCAAAGGAAATGACCTTGGCTTAGTGGGAGAGAATGTGATTTGGAAAAAAGGGGCCTAGAGTGCCATAGTAAAATGCTAATTTCACCTTTTAAAAATGCTAGTAATGAAGCTTTAAATTTTAAGTCAAATATACATGCTTACCCTAGATTTGTTTGACATTTAAACAAGTCAATTCCTGCAGTAAACAAAACAAACAAAACAAAACAAAATGGCATTAGAACTGTACCTAAACTGTCAAAATTCAGATGATCACTAGATGACACATGAGAGAGAAAAAGCACTAAATTTTGCTGCTAGTGATCATCTGGGTTGTGGCAACCCAGGTATAGTAGATCTAACTTTATTCCAGCATGAAAACAGCTCCTTCTGTATACATGTTAAGTATTTTTTATTTCATAAACTTGATTACAACAAGGTATTGTTCTTATTTTGACAGTATAAGAACCAAACTACTGGGTTTTTTCATAAAGTATAAAGAGGGGTGGTTTTTTTAAAAAAATTCCACAACTTATTTTAATTATTTTAATGTAATAGTTTTTGAGAGTTTTTTTTTTAAAAAAATACAACTGATAACAGCTGAAAATAAAACTGAATACCTTTCATTCTGCACCATTCCAGTAAAACTTTATATTGAAAATCTTTCAATAATGCAAATAAAAAAGAAAATATCTGAGTGTGTACATGTCTGCATCTATAGATATGACAAGACTATCAGCTAGATTTAAGCAAGACTAAAATGAATAGAATGTTGTTTGCATAAAATCGGTCAAATAAAATCTATAATTTTTGTAGGTTCCAAGTGAGGAACAGATGACTGGAACAAGTTCCCAGAAAAGGAAAGAGATGACAGAGAGAGATGAGAGAGAGGGAGAAAGAAAGAGAGAGAGGGAGGAAAGGATGATAGATAGATAGATAGATAGATAGATAGATAGATAGATAGATAGATAGATAGATAGATAGATAGATAGATAGATAGATAGGCAGGCAGGCAGGCAGGCAGGCAGGCAGGCAGGCAGGCAGGCAGGCAGGCAGACAGACAGACAGACAGACAGACAGACAGACAGATGAAATAGAGAGATAAGAAATAGATATTGCATTCAATGTGGTTTAGGATGAAAAAATATGAGAAATGTAGGCAGAAATACTCTACAGTTCTATCTCCTTCTTCCCAGTCAGCTCTCCTCCCTTGAAACCTTAGTCTATACATCTGACTGTGTCCTGAGATTTATGAAAACTTAAATAGCAATAAATGTGTTACCTTAGTGAGATGCAAGCCTCCTGTTTCATTTTGTTGGAAGATATAAAGCTATCCCTTTCATGTTAAAGAAGAAACTGATAGAGATATTTATATAAAATTATGAATACTGTACAGAAATTTGTTCAGAATATTGTACTTCACTTTTGTTTCTTTTTTATTTATTTGCCTTTGCAGAAGAAGGCTATCTAGTAGATATTCACTTGTGATTTTGTGATGTTTTTGTTTCCCCATCACTCAATCTTTTCTCTAGCCATGTTTTTTCTTTGATGGCTGGCTATCTCTCACCTTGATTTGTCAGTCACATGATGCTGCCCGTTAAGAAGCACTTTAGGGGATGAATTACTTTATCTGAAGCTGGTATTGCCTCAAAGATATGTCCCTGTGGAAAATGATAAATGTCAATATGGAAGTATCAGAATTCACTGAAAAGGAAAGGCACTTTTTGACATTGTTCTTAAATGTGAGTAGTTTCAGCTCAATTTAGTTCTGATAAAGTGTCAGATTTATGATACTTGTGAATTTTTTTTAAAAAGATCTTAAATTGTATTATGTATCAGAAGTGATTTCCTGTCAACTTGTTTAACTATGTAATTATAATTGAAGATAGATTAATATTTGATAATTGAGATAAAAATCCCAGTTTAAGGCTTGTACATGTTAAGTTTCTCATGGAAACAAATCAGTTTCATAGTCAGATTAACTCTCTGAAAAGAAACAGAAGTCGGTTTTGTTAGACCTCTACAAGAGTCTACAATGGAGTTCATTCTGAGAAAACAGCTTTTTGCCATAGGCAAATGTCCTCTGACAGTGGGAAGAGAGCAATTAAATGACTTTATTCTTTTTAAAGAGAGGCGCATGCAAATTTATATGAAGTCTGGGGACCTATTGCAAGACCTATTGTTTATAAAAAGTAGAGAAAAACAAAAATGGGATTTGAGATTAATAGCTTAAAATAGGGAACGACTTAAAGGACAGTTTCATGTCAAAAAAGCATACAGGGGATCACACAATCCATTTGTTTCATCATGAATCTTCATTGTGAAAATTGGCCAATCCTATACAATAAAATATACTGTCCTTGGAAAATGATTTTTTCCCCTCTTATCTGAAGCTTTGTGATACGTTTTCTGTCTGCATCTTGAATATAGATAGCCCTCAAATTATGAAGTGAATGGAGTCTGCTCATTTTGATCATAAATTGTGATGCCCATGAAGTGAGCCACCCACATGACTGACATGACATGACTGATGTGACATGACTGACATGATTTTTTTCTTTGCAGCAACAGCAGGCAGTGGTCATTGAGTAAATCAATTGTTTGCTATGGGCCACTTTTGCCAAATGGAAATAAATGCTGGTTTTCAGCAAAAATGCATAAAATGTGGTCACATGACTGTGGGACACTGCAATGGGCTATAAATGTGGGTCAGTTGCTGGGAGCCTAAAATGTAGTCATATGTCCATGGGGGCGCACCATCAGATCTATGGATTTGAGTAAGTATCCCCAGGGAAGTTCATTGTAATTTCAAACAGTTGCTACCTAACAAGTCAAGGATTATCTGTATACTAATATGCTTATAATATCTGTTCATTAGTAATAATGTATACATTTTGGTTTTTTTAACAATCAAATTCATGATTATTTTTGAAATACATCATATCAGTGACGTGCAGTCAGGGGAGGCATGGAAGGCAGGGCCTCACCACTGTCATCATGAAAAGAAAAAAAAATGTTAAAGGAAAAAGACTGAGGTAGTTGCTGCCAGAATCACAGTGGATGACTCTGCTTAGTGCTTAACTGTTTAAAAAAGCCTCTAAAAAGTGCCCTCTACAGGAGGAGGCGGGAGAACCATGAGAACCATTAGTCTATCTTTATGATCACTCAAGCAGAGTTAAGCAAGGGTTAAAAGCCGAAAAATTCCTTATGTAGATGAGGCACTTGGTTCTCTTGCCTCCTCCTGTAGAGGGCATATTTTTAGAGGCTTTTTTAAACAGTTAAGCAGAGTCATCCATTGCGGACTCTGGCAGCAGCTAACCCAGCATGATCTCAGCAGCTCTTGCCTTTTTCCTTTTACATTTTCATCATGGCAGACAAGAGCAGAGTTGAAATCCTCGGTGAAATAGCTGGAAAAGGTATGTGGGTCAGAGGGAGGGGGAGGAATTCAAAATTAATGTAATTTGTAAGTAATTGTTTTGAGGTTCGAAAGGAGGGACGCGACCACAGGGTGAACAACGAACAGGCTTTATTCCTAAGATAAGTATGACAGCGATTCAGTTCGTAAACTAGCCCGCCAAACCTTATATACTCGGGCTTCAACCAATAGGAACCAGACTTTCAGCCGGCAACAGCCTCCCTCGCGTCCTAACCAATCCCGACGGAGGAGGCTGTTGCTGGCCAGCACAAAGGTGCTGAAGTACAAGAAACAGTGAGGCCATTTGCATGGCTTATACATATTAAAGAACCTATGAATATTCAATACCCCTTCCCCCCAGTTCCGCGCATGCTCCGCGGGTGGAGCATGCGTAGTCCTGTAAGTAGGCGGGGCGGTGCCGGACCCGCCCTGATCTACGCAGTTCTCCACTAGTCGTCGGCGGAGGAGGACCTCCTTGTGGTAGCTCCTCCCGGAAGGGGGTGTAGCTCCAAGGCACGCCTTCTTGGGATGGCCCAGAAGGAGGGCTCAACTGTACTGGTGAGTAGGGGCGGGGTGGCGTGTCAACTGCGATAGTGTCATGTTTGGAAGGCGTGTCGGGAGGGAGGAACCTTGGCCTAGGTGGGGACTGTTCTGCGGCAGCTTGAGATGTTTGTGGAAGTTCCCGGCAGGGGGCGCTCGGGCAGGTTGGGCCTGGTGTGGCAAAGGCCCCCGGCGTGGTTTCTCCGGATTGAGTTCTCGGTTGTTGACAGGAGAGGCCTGGAGTGGCGAAGGCCTCAAGCTGCTTTCCCGGGCAGGAGGTGCCGGCATCGGTTGGGTCCGGGCTGCTGGCTGGCGGTGGGAGGCGTCTCCTCAATTGATCCAGGTGACGCCTCCATTGGGATCCGTCAGCCAATCCGACTCTAAAAGAACACGGGCCTGTCAGGGCAGTCACAGTGGCTGGCACCCACCTAGTAGGCCCCGAAAATGCCCGGGCCCATACCACGTCCCCTAATTTAAATGAACGGGAAGGGATAACCCCCAGGTTGCTCGGCTGATCCCCTGAATACAACGGATGTAGCCGGTCCAGGGGAGTCCGCAGACGCCTGCCCATCAAGAGCTCCGAGGGGCTTCGGTTGGTCATTGGGCAGGGAGTGGAATGTTGGCTTAGCAGGTAAGCCGCCACTTTCTCCTGCCAGTCGCCCCGGTCCATGCGGCCCAGTGCCTCTTTCGCTGAGCGGACCGCCCGCTCCGCCCGGCCATTGCTGGCCGGGTGGTACGGGGCTATGGGCGCATGTCGAATCCCTTGCATGGCCAGAAACTCCTGGAACGTAGTGGACATAAATTGGGGCCCATTATCAGAAACAATCAGGTCCGGCAACCCATGGGTCGCGAACAGCCTTCTCAAGGCCCGGACCGTACTCTCAGCTGTGGTGGAGCCCATCAGGACCAGCTCCACCCAGCGGGAGTAAGCGTCCACCACTACCAAGAAATTCTGGCCGTGAAAGGGACCGGCAAAATCTAGGTGGAGGCGTGACCATGGGCCTCTCGGAGCCTCCCACTCACGAGCCGGCCCGGCTGGGGGATTAGGCCTAGATTGTTGACAGGGGTTGCAGCGGCCAACATAGGCCGCTATCTCTGAGTCCAGTAAGGGCCACCAAACATAGCTACGGGCTAATGCCTTCATTCGTGCTATGCCCGGATGATCCTTATGGAGCAGGGACAGGACTTGTGGCCGCAGCGCGGTGGGGATCACCACTCGATCCCCCCAAATGAGGCACCCCCCGTGGAGGGAGAGCTCCGCCTGCCGGATTTTAAAGGGCTTGAAGCCCTCTGCCACTTTGTCCAAAGGCCATCCCCTCGAGACCCAGGAAGCGACCTGGGAGAGGATCGGATCGGCCTTGGTGCAGGCCGCGACATCCGCGGCCGAAATCGGGAAACCGGAAGACGCGATGGACAGGACTGAGAGACAGGGCACTAGGGCGGTGTCGGTCTCCGGTAACGGGCAGAGGCTTAAGGCATCGGCATGCCCCAGCTGCTTGCCCGGACGGTACTGCAGCGTATAAGAATACGCTGCAAGGAACTCCGTCCATCTAGTCATTCGGGGGGAGAGGATGGGGGGGGTCGGCTTGTCACCTGCCAAAAGCCCAAGGAGTGGCTTGTGGTCAGTGACAAGGGTGAAAGGCCGACCATAGAGGTAGTCATGGAACCTCTTAATCCCGGACACTGCAGCCAGAGCCTCCTTGTCTATCTGGCTGTAATTACGCTCCGCCGAGGAGAGTGTCCGGGAGTAATAGGCCACAGGGGCCTCTAAGCCATTTGGGAGGACATGGCTTAGGACGGCCCCGACTCCATAGGGGGAGGCGTCACAAGCTAACGTCAGTGGCATCCTGTCATTGTACTGGACCAGGACTGCCGCTGACGTCAGAGCTTCTTTGACAGCCGCGAACGCATGCGCTTCGCGGCTCCCCCAGCGCCAGGCCGCAGATCGGTCGAGCAACCGATGCAGCGGCTCGGCTAGTGATGCCTTGTGCGGTATAAAAGGGGCGTAAAAGTTCAGGAGCCCTAGGAACGCCTGCAGCTCCGCCTTGGAGGTGGGTGCAGGGGCGTTCCTAATGGCAGCGACCTTAGAAGGTGTGGGGTGGATGCCTTGGGCGTCAATCAAGAAGCCCAAGAATTCCACCCTCGGAACAGCAAATGAACATTTGCTGCGTTTCAGTTTTAAGCCCGCGCCCCTGAAATGACTGAGGACCTTCCGCAGTACTTCGATGAGTTCTGAGCGGCTGGAAGCAGCGATCAGGACATCATCGAAATACGGAACTACGCCCGGCAGCCCATGGAGCAGCCGCTCCATCAGGCTTTGGAAGATCCCCGGGGCCACGGAAACACCAAATTGCAGGCGGCGACAACGGAAAGCCCCACGATGGGTGACGATGGTCTGGGCAGCCGCCGCATCATCATCCACCGGGAGCTGTTGATAGGCCTGCGCCATATCCAGTTTGGCGAATGTGCAACCCTGCCCCAGGGAATGGAGCAGGTGTTGCACTACAGGGACTGGATAGGGGTTTGCCTGAAGGGCCAAGTTGATCGTCGACTTGTAGTCGGCGCAGATCCTCACCGACCCGTCTGGTTTAATTGGGAGAACAATGGGTGTCTCCCAAGGGGAATGATCAACGGGCTCGATGACTCCCTGCGCCAACAACTTATCCAGTTCGGCGTCAACCTTGGCCCTTAAGGCAAAAGGCACCCTACGGGCTTTCAGCCTAATGGGAGCAACCTGAGGGTCTAAACTTAAAGATATGGGGGTCCCCTTATAACAGCCCAACTGGCCGTCGAAAACGTCCGAAAATTCTATTAATGTGTCTTCGAGGGTGCTAGGAACCACCCGGTGGACCCCCCCAATAGATAATCCCAGGGCTGGGAACCAGTCCAGGCCCAGAAGGGCCGGCAGGTCATCCCTGACTATAAGGATGGGTAGCTTCCCCTGGAATTGGCCATAAGATACTGAGATAGGGAAGGATCCCAGCGTAGGGATCAACCTCCCTTGGTAATCCCTTAGGGAAACCTCAGATTGCCTTAGGCGTTTCTGGGGCACTTTAGGGCATAGCTTGGTGAAGAGAGACCAGGGCAGGAGGGACCGAGAGGAGCCAGAGTCCACCTCCATCCGGCACGGCTGACCTTCCAGCTGGACAGAGGTCGAGACCTTCCGGGCCCCTGCAACGGCTTGGCTCGCCGTACTGTCAAAGTTAGATGGTTGACTGGTGGACTGGTAGCAATCTTCCGCCCTCTTCGGTGGCCGCTGCTGCTGGCGGCGCGGTTGCGCCTGGGAACGGCTGGGAGATTGAAGGAACGAGGGTGCTGGCAATAGGGCCCTGCAGACCTTAGCCAGGTGGCCTTCGCCCTTGCACCGGTTACAGATGGCATTTAAAAATGGGCAAGCCTGGCGTTTATGACGGCCTCCGCAACCCCGGCAGGGCACTGCGGACGCCTGTTGTGCTGCAGGTTGCGGTTTTGGCTTCCTCTTAGGCACAGTCCTCATCTGGGCCACCACTTCTTCTTCTGGATCCTCATAAGCCAGGTCGTCCTCGACCATGTGGGCTTGTGGCGATGCTTCAGGCGGTGATCGCTCCGGTGTGGCAATCTGCAACCGCTCAATATCGGCCGTGGACTGCTCAGACAGTTCAGCGGCTCGGGCAGTTTCCACGGCCTGCAGTAGTGTAATTCGGTGATTTCTGAACATGCGGCTCCGCAGGTTGACATCACGGACCCCGCACACAAACTGTTCCACCAAATTTTCCTCAAGGTTGGAGAACTCGCACTGGGCCGCCACCATCCGCAGGGCCTCCAAAAATTGGCTGATTGATTCATTCTGTTTTTGGACTCGTCTGCGGAAGGCAAAACGGCGAGCTATGACTGACGGGGTGGGTGCGTAGTGATTCTTCAATCTGGCCATGAGTTCGTCCCACCCAAGCTTGTATGCTGGCCGTGGGGCTGCCAAAGCTCTTGCTGAGGCGAACATAGATGGCTCGCAGCATGAGAGGAAAAAGCTGCATTTTTCCTCTTCGGTTTGAGCCTGATTTTTGGAAGCGATCAGGTAACACTCAAACCTCTCCATAAACCCCTCCCATGATTCTCCGGCCGAACCAAAGGGGGCAAAAGGAGGTAGAGCAGATGTCATCCTGACGGTCGTGAGGGGAGAGACACCGAGAGGCCACAAAAAAATTTTTTTTCCTCTTCAGGCAGCGTTCGTTGCCGGTCTGGACGGCGGCAGCTAACTGCCTGTCTCTCTCTTTTCACCCTAGTGTTGCGGAATCGCTGATCCCACCTTCGTCGCCAGTTTTGAGGTTCGAAAGGAGGGACGCGACCACAGGGTGAACAACGAACAGGCTTTATTCCTAAGATAAGTATGACAGCGATTCAGTTCGTAAACTAGCCCGCCAAACCTTATATACTCGGGCTTCAACCAATAGGAACCAGACTTTCAGCCGGCAACAGCCTCCCTCGCGTCCTAACCAATCCCGACGGAGGAGGCTGTTGCTGGCCAGCACAAAGGTGCTGAAGTACAAGAAACAGTGAGGCCATTTGCATGGCTTATACATATTAAAGAACCTATGAATATTCAATAATTGTATTATTGTAAGTAGTGTGTGTGTGTGTGTGTGTGTGTGTGTGTGTGTTACCTGCCTCTGCTGGCGCGTGGGCTGACACTTTTTTTATGTCAGACATAGCAGCAGGGCTTTTGGACATAGCGGCAGGGCTTTTGGATGCCCCGGCACTATGTCTGACATAGAGGCGGCTTTTGCCTCTAGCGCCGGGGTGGCAGGGCCGCTTTTGCCTTTAGCGGTGGGGCGGCAGGGTGCCTTGAAAACGGGCAAAAGCCACCCTGCCGCCCAGGCGCTAGAGGCAAAAGCCGCCTCTATGTCGGACATAGCGCCGGGGCAGCAGGGCGGCTTTTGCCCACCTGCCTCACCAGCCATAAACATCACCGCACGTCACTACTATATATATATATATATATATATATATATATATATATATATATATATATATATATATATATATATATATATATATATATATATATATATATATATACTTAAAGTCACAACCCCTGGTATGCCCAAGTATATACCTCCCACCCTGGCTGGCTGATAAGGAGTCGTTCTCTGTAGCTCAAAAGGTTAACTCCCTGCCTGGGAGGCAATGGAGCACAGGTTCGATTCCCAAAAACTTGGGTATGGCTAGCTGATGAGAGCTAAATAGCTTGAAATAGATCTATACTAGTCTCCCTTTATTTATTTATCAGCATAAATATAGCACACATATATATATATATATATATATATATATATATATATATATATATATATATATATATATATATATATATATATATATATATATATATATTCAATCTAGCAATTAGAACCATCTGTCACTTGCAATTTTTCTTCCCATAATTATTTAGCATTTCATTTCTTGTTCTTTCCACTCTATTTATGAAGATTTTTAAGAATCCTGAAATAATCTATTAAAATGTACTAATTTTGATGAAATGATTATTAAATTATTTCCATTTCAAAAAAGTCTGAATTGCACCCATCTACCTTGTCACTATGAAATGGATGATTGCAGGGGCAATACACATGTAACCATTGGTCAGAATGACATATTTTAATCTGAAATTCTTTTAAAGCCACAGTTGAATTTTGAACTAGTTATTTTAAATCCAGATTAAAACATTTCATTTATGAATGACAGAACTGATTGTTGCCTTTACTACTGTATATGCACTTGAGGTAAACAACAATAAAACCCCAATTTTTTTCTTTACAATATTCATTCATCTCCCCTTTGTGTTTTGGAGGTTTACAATATGTGCCTGATATGGTAATGTTCTTTATGATAATACATTATTCTAATCTATATCTACAAAAAGTCCCAGTTAGTAAACATTTTTCCCAAATAGCATGTTCTGTTACAAAACAGTCCTCTTTTTCTACCACCTTCTGAGAAAATGGTTGGCCCTACTTCATGAAAGTGTTTCAGAGGGACACTGACTAAAACTCTAAAGAAATGAACAGCCCCTTCAAAGATCTGCATAGATATATTACACCAAAGTCTTAATAAGTGCCACTGATGTAATCAGACTTGCTTCCAAACAAATATGCACAATGTGGGAATTTAAGTTTCTGAGCAGCTGGCATTTCAGAATAACTAGTTCTCATGAAGTTCTTTCACATATGTTATAAAGTGCAAAACATGAATTTAGAATCAGTAAGAGTGAACAATATATAGGATCAACAACTCTTGGATGAGATTAATGTAGCATTTCATTTGTAGTAAGGGAAACTATATCCATATATAATTAAGAATTTGTTATACATGTGAAGAATAATTAACAGTTTTTTGTCTCGTGTATGAATATTTGTAGTTCTCAAAGTTACAGCATTGCCAAAAATGTTACACGGTTTAAAAGTAGTATGGTTTATTTTTCGGAACCAAGTAAGCATCAGGTTTTACACACTGGTAATATGCATGTCATTAATCATGGGAATAAAATGAAGACTCAATGTGTGAATGTAACATGGTTGAAATCTATAAAAATAAAAATATAAATGTTTGTTTGTTCAAAATCTTAAATCTCCGAAAGTTCTTCACCAATTGCTTCGAAATTTTGACACAATGTTGCATGCGAATACGCGCATGTTTTTTATACCTATATTATATAGATGTCACACCTGTGACAGGTAAAAACATGTTTATTTGAAAACCAGCACCATCTGTTGGACATAAAAGCAACACACGCTGTACTAAATATTTCACGATTCCATTTCAATTTTTCCGAATGCATTGTTATATTGAAATTTCATAGATTTTGATTTATTTTCATTTTGATTTAATTATTTTGTGTGACATTGCGTTGAAATTGAGCTGTGTCATTTACCATAGTGTTCATTTCGTGAGTATAGTGTAGTCGGAACAGTTCTGCCTCTCTCCTGATGGTCCATTTATATGTGTGGCTGGGCTGCAGCCGCACCTTTTCCCCTTTCTGCCCCTCCTCCGATGAGCTTCGGCCATTTTTGCCAAGGGGAGACAAAGCCCTTTGGCTTCCCCTCTCTCCCCTCCCCTCCCGCGGGGCCTTTTCTGTCTGCGGTGGGGTGGAGCCCGCGCCATCCCTTGGCTGCCTCCCCCGCCCTTAAGCTGGCCTCCCCCCGGCCAGTCATGCGCGCTCATCACCCCCCTCACAGAGAACCAGCTACAGCCTCACAAGGCGGCTTCAACGGGGCAGCAGCGGCGGTGTCAGTGGCGGGGGTGTCTCTGGATGGGACCATGGCTGGTGAGGGCTGCCTCGTGTCCACATTGCCAGGGGCGGCTCTTCCCTCCTCCTCCTGCTCCTCAGGGGACACCGGCCGCCTTCTCTCGCTGCCGCCGCTGAGGGAAACTGGGGGTGGCAGCCACCTCCTCCTCCTCTCCTCCTCAGCCTAGCCGGGCCGATGTCTGAGGAGGGCATCGTCGTCATCATCGGTGGCAAAATTGGGCCTTCCTCCCACAGGCCCCAATGCAGCAGGAGCTGCAGCAGCAGCCTGACTCAGCAGCGGAGGCACAGGAGAGGAAGAAGGTGTTGCAGCTTGCGATGCTGCCTCGGTAGGCTAGCAGCAGCAGCAGAAGCAGCGCCAGCTTGGAGGACTTCCTCCCGGCCTGCTGGCCCAGCTGATGCCGCCTCCCCCGGCCTCCGCCATCGCCTCTGTCTTGGTCTCCTCCTGCCCTCCCAGGGCATCTCCGCCACAAAGCCTGGTGCTGCTCTCACAGGGAGGAGGAGGCATCAGGGGTCCAGCAGGCGCCCAGTTGAAGAAGAAGAGTGGCTTCCAGATCACCAGCAAGACCCCGGCGCAGATGTCGGCCAGCTCAGCTCCAACAACAGCATCATTGAAGACTCAGACAGCTGCAACGACCTGGATGAGTCACACACGGAGAACTTCTCCTCTGAGATGCTGGATGTCTCGCTCTTCCGGACCACCGACTTGGGGGAGCCCAAGCGTAGCTCCTCCTCCGAGATGCTCAACAACTTCCACAAGGCTGACAGCCCCGGCACCATTTCCCCCAACCAGCCTCACCTGGCCCAGCAGCCCCGAGGCCTGATCAATGGCAGCACCCACCTGCCACTCAACTACACCCATGGGGTACACCCCCCAGCCTCCCTCCCATGCTAGGGTCCCCCGCCTATCGTTCTGGTGGCGGCCTGTCGTGGGGAGCTTGGAGGGTGCCAGGCCAGGGCCTGTGGGAGCGTCCTCTGTGGCAGCTCTTGCAGGGGCCATCGTGGCTCACTTCCATGCAGGGGCTGCCTCTGCCAGGGAGCCATGGCCGGTGCAGTGAGTGGCACGGCCTGCCAGGTAGGCAAGATCCTCATGAACCTTTCCGCTGCTGGCAACAACATGACCCTGCCTGGTGGGAACCACCCTGGGAATGTTTCTTTCTTCACATGCTATTGGTAAATGTGCCCGGTCCAACGTCTTTCCAGCAATTGAAAATTGTTTCTCACATGGACAATTATATGTTGCGTGTTCTAAAGTCAGCAAACCAGAAAATCTCTATATCTGCACAGACAATGTAACAACAAAAATTATTGTATACCCACAAGCATTGTAAAATTAAACGTATTAGTAACTAGCACTTTCTCTTTTCTTTCTTTTCCATTTAACTAGACTGGGCCATAGCAACGCGTGGCCGGGTACAGCTAGTAGGAGATAAAATAGTATTGGTGGATTTTTTGTTTTACGTAAACAATTTTCTCAATAAGAGGTTCTGATTTTCATCTTGTAATCCTGTCTGTTTTGGTGATGTCAATGCCATGGCACAGAAACCAAATTATGAGTTTTTGCCTTGTTTTTTTAACAGAACTTATTTTGAGAAGTATTTAATGGAAATATTAGTATTTCAAAGATCAGTACAAATAAAGATAAACATACTATTCTCAGCCAAGCCACAGGATATATAATATTCTACGATCTTATAATAGTAACAGAGCCAGAAGTAATAAGATTATCTTCAGTAGTATCACTCAGTTTGGCAAGTAAAAGTAAACATTTTTTAAATTCTTTGTCAGGTTCTGTGTTCTCAGAGCACTTTGTAGTTATTTAAACCATCTGTTTTCCCTTCAGTACAAAGTTATGTTTTGAAGACTGATTTATGAATAAACAATAGTATAATACAGTACATATAACATTTACCCAGTAAGGAAATTGGTTCATGAATTAGCATTCACACATTCACCTATTTCTTTTTTTTAGCTACTTAAAAAAAAATGACCAAAAATATACTTGTTTACTTTCCCAAATATATTTCTCTTTCACCTTTCTTACTCTAGAGTTCTGCTATCCTGAAATTCAAAGTTCACTTCTCATGTTAGAACAATTATTTGATCTTTTCTTTCATTTTTGATATTGGCTTGGTGTCATGTTATGCTCCTTAACTATTACTTTAATGCTCAAAGTACTAAAATCTATTTTAAAATGTAAACATGTTTATCAAAAGTTTGAAAATTCATTGAGAGACAGATATTGGTACTGAGGTCATTTTAAAATAGTGATATCTACAGAAATGTTTCTATAATGATTGGTCCCCAATTTCACCTACAGAGTCCTAAAATTAATTGGAAACCTCTCAGTTCGAAAATAGTAAAGCTCCTGATAAAGACTTAGTCTTACCAGAATTCTTAATATTAAATTGTTCCACTTTCTGGGCATCTATGTATGCTCCCCTCTTCACAGTCATAAATACTTCTTTGTGCCCGCCCCCCAAAAAAAATCTTGGATTTACTCTAATATTATCCCAGTTTACAAAAAAGGTGATAAATGTGATCCAACCAATGGCCAAGCAATTAAACTTCTACCTGTAATCATCAGATTATATTATTGATTTCTATATTGTAAATCTTTTTGCCTGGATGTCCTCTGAAAACATGCTTATCCCAGAACAATGTTTTTCAACCTTGGCAACTTTAAGATGTGTGGACTTCACCTCCTAGAAGTATGGTTGCCTAGGGAATTTTGGGAGTTGAAGTCCAGACAAAGTTGCCAAGTTTGAGAAAGGCTGTCCTAGAGCCAGCCAGCTTCAGGACTGAATAGTCATCCATGGATCAATATACCACACTACATCACTAACTGAGAAATACTATAACCAGCATAAATGTGTCTTCTGTGAAATCTTTATTGATGTGAGGGCAGCCTTTGATTTTTATCCACAAAAATGATAGTGGAAGAAATTAGCCTACTGTATTAGACTAATAGACCATTGTCTTCTTAAGCTAATAATGCTATTATAGCACGATATATATCTATCAAGTTAAGGACAATATATTTGGTTTTCTAACCTATTTTGTGTAAAATAATATGTTAAGTAAAGCTGTATCCTCACCCCAGTATTATTTAACTTTTACATCAGTAATATTGCTGAGATGTCTGGTAAGTCAGAATTCCAGCTTCCCTTCCTTGCTCAGTACTCTATCTTTATTTTCCTTTATGCTGATGACCCGGGCTACCATCTGTAATCCAAGTATTTGAATATGACTTAAATCTCCATTGCTTTACTGTTCTCTACTCAACATATACCATTCTAAAACAAAAATACAGTATTCTCTAGAGTTTAGGAAATACTAAGATTCCAATTAAATAGATAATGATTGGCAAACCCATTGAGCAGATTTTTTTTTTAAAATATCTAGGTAATGCCATTTATAATTTTCTATCAGTCTATATTCAAACAAGGGAGCTTCTAGAAAAAACTCCAAAGGTATTCCTCTAAATTTAAAAGTCAGTTTGGTAATTATTATGTCCCAGCAGCTATTGAGCTATTTAAAGTCAAAGTTCTAGGTTTGATGCTATATGTATATATAAAGAATCTCTTACTAAGAAACTATTCAATCCAAATTCTTGAAAATATTACAAGTACCTTACTCAACTTCTGGTGTTCTGACACAGCTGAAATTCGCATGATTTCCCTTGAGGTCTAATTAAGACTTTTGCTTATTTTGATTCTGGTTGAAGCAAATCTATGTAGAAGTTCCTTAGTCCATCTTATCTTGCCTGATAGGTTCTATTCCACCCTAAAAAGACAAATTAATGATGATTTGGCACATTTCATATGTCAGCACTATCTGCTTTGGAATTTGATAAAGTCATGGCTGAAGTAAAGCAGAGGACTTGGTATCTAGATATTCAAAAGGAGAGAATCAACATTTTGTATCCCTTTTATAGCACAATTTTTTCTCCTCCCAGAACTTTCCTTAGATATTTCATTAACATCTTATATACTCCATGTAATTAATTTATTTATTTAGCCCAAATTCAGGTGCTACCTATTAGAGAGAAAAAATGGATAGATATATGAGTCTGCCATATGGCAGCAAAACTTATTTTAAGTCAGATTTCTTGGTAGTATATCTTGGTGTGATTCTCAGTGGTTAAAGATGCTGAGGTTCAAGACTGGAGTGCTGCATGACAGGGTGAGGGCCTGTTACTTGCCCCAGCTCCTGCCCACCTAGCAGTTTGAAAGCATGCAAATGCAAGGTGATCAATGGTGGGAAGGTAACAGCATATCATATGCCTTAACTTATACTCATGCTGGCCACAAGGCCATGGAAATGTCTTCAGACACCACTGGCTCCCTCAGCTAAGGAATAGAGATAAGTACTGCTCCCTAGGAGATGACTGGAAAGGGGAAAACTTTACCTTTACTTTGTCTTATGTACTATTGAAATGAAAGTTATGCACTAAATGGCAATCATATTAAATATTTCCAATTATTACCGAGGTAATTCAGGGTCCGACTCATACAGCGGGACACACTCTTGATTTTGTGTTTCTCTCGGGGCAGTAGAGATGTGATCTGGAATTGAAGGGCATAAAGATCTTGCCCTTGTCATGGTCAGATCACTTCCTACTGAGGCTTGATTTTCTGAAACTACTCCCCCACTGCAGGAAGGTGGAACCAATTAAATGGTTCTGCTCCAGGCGCCTGATGGATCCTTTGAGATTTCAGACGGAGCTTGGGGAGATACCTGACTCCCTTGCCCACAGTCCGACGGAGTCCTTGGTCGCTGCTTGGAACAGAGCAATGGCTGGGGCTCTTGATTGGATTGCGCCTTTGCGGCCTCTCTGCGGCAGTGGATCCAGGAGGGCTCCTTGGTTTACCGAAGAACTCCGGGAGATGAAGCGCCAAAAGAGATGCCTAGAGCGACTCTGGAAGGCCAGTAAATCCGAATCTGACCGAACACAATTAAGAGCCTTTATTAGGACTTATCTAGTGGCAATTCGGGTGGCAAATTTTTCTGCTCTCATTGCGTCCTCAGAATCATGCCCGGCCACCCTGTTTAGAATAACCCGCTCCCTCCTGAAAGGGAGGGATGCGGGTGAACCCTTGCAGGGAAGAGCCGAGGAATTTGTTCAGTTTCTGTTGGACAAAGTCACTCAGATTCAGATGGACCTGGACTCCACTTGGACAGTACCTGCTGAGATGCCGAGAGTGGGCCTTGATCGGATTTCTTGGAGCGAGTTCCAGCTTGCTACTCCTGAGGAAGTGGACAAGGCCATGGGAGCTGTAAGTACCTCCACCTGTTTACTGGACCCGTGTCCCTCCTGGCTGGTTTCGACCAGCAGGGAGGTCACATGAGGCTGGCTCCAGAGGATTGTTAATACCTGTCTACAGGAGGGATCTTTCCCGCTGCCCCTAAAGGACGTGGTGGTAAGACCCCTCCTTAAGAATCCTTCTCTGGATCCAGCTATTCTTAATAACTACCATCCAGTCTCCAACCTCCCTTTTGTAGGGAAGGTTGTTGAGAAGGTGGTGGCCTTTCAGCTCCGACGGACCTTGGATGAAGCTGATTATCTAGATCCCTTTCAGTCAGGTTTCAGGCCTGATTACTCCACTGAAACTGCTTTGGTCGTGCTGAACGATGATCTCTGGCGGGCCAGGGATAGAGGACATTCCTCTATCCTGGTGCTTCTTGACCTCTCAGCGGCTTTCGATACCATTAACCATGGTATCCTTCTGCGATGACTGGGGGAGGTGGGAGTGGGAGGCACCGTGTTATGGTTAAATGCAGCACTGCAGGCTACTTCAGCTCTGCAGTTCTGCAGTTCAGCTGTTCAAATCTCACTGGCTCAGGGTTGATTCAGCCTTCCATCCTTCCGAGGTGGGTAAAATGAGGACCTGGATTGTTGTTGGGGGCAATATGCTGACTCTGTAAACTGCTTAGAGAGGGCTAAAAGCCCTATGAAGCGGTATATAAGTTTAACTGCTATTGCTATTGCTATTGTTAGCCGCCCAGAGTCCTATGGCATATAAATGTTATTAAACTTCTAAACTTCTAATTGTTAAGAACTCCAATAGCCATTGTAACCCTACTCCCAGGTGACCACTCTTCCAAAACCTTGAAGTACTGCGGTTTGCAAAATTCTTATCAATGGCTATTAGAAGTCATCTGGTGCATCCTTCATTCTATTTATTGTTAGCTATTAACTGTTTTAGGATTTTCTCACAATGTTTAAAATTCCCTTTTATAATTATACCTTTTATAGTTATACTGTATTGCTGGTCGTCCCCCCCCCCACTTGCATTTGGTCTTGGAAAATAAATAAATTTGGAAGCTAACTATAATGGTTACCAAAAGGCAGTGGATTGCCTTTCCTTGTCTCTTTCTTCCCAACTGCGTTATTATTTTCAAATTTCAAGACATATCTCCCTTTAGTGTTTTGTTATTTCGATTTAATGACATTTTTAAATTTAATATAAATTTAAATTAGAGTCCTTGGGTTTAATGCAACTTTTAAAGTTTCTTGCTTTGTGCCTTGAACTTTACAGTCATTGTTTCCTTTACCCATTACTGCTGACAATCATAATTAACATGATGCTCATCCCTCTTTCAGCCACCATAAAAATCCAGATGTATAAATTGTGCTTGTTGCCCCATTGCTGACCCCTACTCCTCCGCACTAATGAGTTTGGCAAAAAAAATAATTATTCTATTGCAGGCCAAGTTAAGGAGATTGGTGAATATCCAGGGATTCACTTCATCCCACAAGATTGGGAAACAAACACCCATAATTATCTCTAGAGTGGGATGAGGTAGGTGACAGGAGACAGATGCCAAAATTGTGGGGTTTAGAACTTTTGAAGTTGTCTGATTATCAATATGCTTAAGGTTAAACGGTGGTGGCGCAGTGGTTAGAGTGTAGTATTGCAGGCTAATTCTGCCGATTGCCAGCAGTTTGCTTTTCACCGGCTCAAGGTTAACTCAGTCTTCCTTCATGCCGGGCTTAGTAAAATGAGGACCCAGATTGTTGAGGAAACATGCTGACTCTGTAAACCACTTAGAGAGTGCTGCAAAGCACTGTGAAGTGGTATATAAGTCTAAGTGCTATTGCTAAACTATAGGAAGCATTTCTAGTGCTATTTGTATATATCTGCATGCATCTCATGTGTCAGTTGGACCATTTCTAAGCATGAGTTTGTATGAGTGAGCAACCCATGTTCATAAACAGCTTGATCAACTGATGAAAAAATAGTTTCCCTTGTTATCTGTCTTATGTAGCTCCGCCCACCCACATTGCACACTTGTCAAATTGACTGAGACTTTGTTATTCAGTGCAACACTTGATTAACAAAATATTGTTTAGTCTTCCTAGCATGAGGTGAAGGCCATCTTCTCCCATATTTATCAATCCCTATTTAAGTGTTTCAGATAAGAAAACTTTTCAGTTGTGGTGACCTATCTTCTAAAAACCTTCTTCTGAGGGATTGATAGAATGCCTGCATTACAATTTTTGAAACACTACATATATTTGCATGCATTATCGTGACCGCATTTAACTTTGTGTTTCATTATATGGAACATTTTTTTAGTTGCTGAATTTAACTTTATTTCGATTTGTAGTTTCATGCTAATTATTGTTATTTTATATTTTAGACTTTTTAATTAACTCTGGTCTAATGATCCACAGAACTTCAATAATCAGGCCATCTAAAAATATAACAAGTAAATGAGTAGATATAGGTTAGGGCTCTTAGAGTGAAATTAACACCCAGAACAAACCTGTCATCCTTAGTCAAAACAAAAATATCTCCTTCGTATATTATAGCCTTCTAATTTATCTTCAATGGATGCTATTCCTGGTAAAGGATGCCTGAACCTTGGCTTTCTGGAATCTTTTTTGTTTTGTTTTGATTATCCACAAATATTGATCCTCTGATATATTTTTTTTTACAAAGTTGCTTTCCTCTCTCTTTTAGAACATAGAGGTAAGGAGATATTAAGCCTAGATTGTCATGGACATAACCAGAGCTTTTTACATATAATTTCTAAGTTTGCCCTCATTGTTTTCTTTTTGTCAAGGCAACAGTGTTTTTTTATTCCTGATACAATGTGACACTTCTTGTAAACCATCTATGGAACCACTAACTGCACTTAATCATGTGTTCTTAAACTATTCTGGAAAAAAATAAAATCTGGCTGATGACTTAGTCCCAATATGGACAATGGGATGATTTGGCCATGACCTAAGGAATTTTCTGTCTTAGCAACAGTGGCTGTAAATTATATCTGTAAAAGAGGAATCCAAGAAAAAGTACAAAAACAGGGTGTGGTCTGAAAAATCTAACTCAGATCACTGTGTTCAAACCATAGGCACAGTCAAGTCCAGAAACCAACCTGAAGTGGCAAGAACCAATCAGAAGTGCAGAAAGGTATGACAAGGAATAGTTTCATTAGGTGAGTATTAGCTGCTTCAAGACCCTTCAGCACAGGGATATCAAACATCTGGCCCATGGGCCGGGTGCACCACGTGCTGGTCACGCCTTCATCCAGTTTAGCAAAAGGGGGGAAAGTCCCAATACATCAGGTGACGATGCTGTGATGCTGCGAATTTTATACCCCCACTTCAGAAGATGAAATGACACATTAATATATTATATAAATAATACATAACCAGTTGACAATATCAGTGAAAATTTTTCAGGTGTAGATTATCAGCCTTATGAGCTATCCACACAGGAAGCACACCCAAATGAAAGAATTCTACTTTATTGTAATGTCGCACTCCTTGAAAAAAAACATGGTTGCTTCATTACTGCAAAATGTGTTTCATTTGTGCTCCTGCATATTCTGAAGCATTTCTTTTGAACCAAACCAGAAGCATTGCACAATATGAACTCAGAATCCATCAATGTGCCATTGTGATGTGTGATAATGAAAATTTCAGAATGTCTAAAGGTCAATGTAAATCCAGGGCAGACTAATCCAGGAGGAAACAGACGAAGCAACCTGACAATATAGATCCTAATTTTTTTAATAACGTTTTGATCCTTTGTGCAAATGCTTCCTATTTTCATTTCAGTTGGGGAACATCAAAATCTGTCTTCTACTGTGCTCCCCACATGAAACAAACTTCTGTTTTAGAGTCTTATTTAAGGTGCTTGAGAAGTTCTCTAGAATTATTTTGGGAGTAGATTTTTGTGTCAGGTTTTTTTAAGCTGATGCTTTTATGCAATATGCATTCCTATTACACATCTTTCTATCACTTTGCCACATTCCTGACAGCAATTGCTTCATGGGGTTGGATACCAAGAGAGTTTATTGCAAATAAAAGAAAATATATTCATCCACTCATGACAGCTACTTCCGAAGTATAATACACCAACATGCAACTCTCCTTTGGAAAACATTTCAAAAGTAATCTATTTCCCATCAAATTAAGCAACCATGATAGAAAACAATGCAGATGAAATTTGCTTTGCTGGTGCCAATGGACCATGACTGTCATCCTAAAATAAAATCAGAAATGACACCATTAAACTAAACTCTCTGAAAATTTAACCAGATGTATCAACTCAATCAAATTGCCTTAATCAATTGTGTTATGCAACTTTAAAAAAAACATTATGTTTTAGTTCCATCTTCAGATTTTTTTTTAAAGGGATAACAAGCAGGAGAATAAATAGTCCCAGTGACTATTATGACCCATGACACAATTCTGTTTTAAGTAAAGAAAAAAAAAAATTAAAGAATAGTGTTAATATCGTCAAGATGTAAAGATTGTCACTATCAGGGAGAGCACTTGGGCAAAGGAATATAAGGATGGAGGAATGGGCAGGATAACTTTTCAATAGTTTCATACATTTCCTTCAGCAAAAACGCAGTCTGAATCAGAATTAGAAACATTAACATTTTATGAGAATTCATTTTCTTGCCCCCTGTGGCTTGCCAAGAAAAAAGATGACACTATTGTCATAACATTTTTGCAACAATTACTCATCTTAGGATTCACTTCTATAATAAATTTGGCAGTGAAGGATAGAAATTTGGCTGGAGTAGAAGATTCTGTGAATTCTATCTTCCCCTCAGCCCACAATAGCTGCTGAGACAAAGTAGATCCATAATTATTCTGGTGTAACTATTCATATTTTTTTTGTTAACAGAGGATAAAAAAACCACCTTCCAACACCTACAGTATAAGGTCCTTTGATCATAGATTATTTAAAAAATCATATTGAGTCCTGTAAATTACACATTTATAGGGCAAATTATCCTGATAGATCCTTACATTATTTGCTTGGGATTTTTTATTGGTAGATGTGTTTCACTCCAGCCACCAATTTAGCTTATCCATCTTAGAGTAAAACAAGCCTGCCATTATTAAATTTAAAGCAGACTCAAAACATACTTATTCCCACAGGCCCTTTATGCTCTTTGCTGTTTGTATGTTTGTTTGTTTTTTGTTAGTTTTCTTTCTTACATTTTTTTGCATTTTTTGTTTATAACTATGACACTGTTGTTTTTATGAATGTTTTTATTGTACCTTATAAACCATCCAGAACCATTAAGGCAGTGAGTACCATTATAATTTTCTAAACAGACAAAACAGCTAATATAAATTCCATCTATAGCCAATGATATATTTCTTTATATTTCTTTGTCTTATTTTTAATTATGACACAAATCCCACATTCATTTAACTAGAAATGCATTCTATTGGATTCATGACACTTATCTCTTCATAGAAATTCATAGGAATCTCTAGTCCAAATAGGGTGATATCCATTTATGTGTTGATTCACAGAATATTAGAATATTAATAATGTCCACAAGAACTTGGCAAAATCTTTGACTCTCTTTGACACAACTATACCTGATGAAAATTAAATGACACTGTGAATTTATCTTTTGTGTGGTTATGATTATTATTTTTTTTGCTCTTGTGGTTTGAATTTTTTTGATAGTGCTATTTCTTATGCATATGTCAGATAAGACATCACTCAAATACGGTCTCTGTGCATTGGAAAATAAGATGGTTGAAAAAGACCAGTTAGAAATATATAAATTAAAAATCTAGCATGTGCAATCTATCATTATTAATTAGACCTGCTTAAATAAATTGTTATATAACATTTGTAGCATAAATGTACATTAGTGTTTGAATATTTAGTTATATCTCTGAAAATTCAAATATGTTAGATGTTTTCACATGTTTCCTTTAGCATTTAATAAAAAGAAAAAAGTGAACAACAAAAAATCTTGTAGCATCTATTAATTATTGTTAAATTATTATTTTCACACAAAAACATGTTTTTGAAAAAAATCTATTCCTATTTGGAACAGTTGAATTCAACTGGTACATTACTCTGTGTGTGCATGAATCTTTCTTGAGTATATGAAGTCATGCGTATGTGTGTGTGTGTGTGCATGTATGTGTATTTGTGTATGTGTATGCGTCTCATACATTATAGAGAATATTGCTTACAAAATCACATACGATCTCATGCAAGACAAAATCTACATTGGTTTGCATTTTTTAAAGTCCTCATAACTACTTATAAACTTGTACGTTGAATAAAAAATACTGAAATTATGACAGCACACTAAAAAAACTGCATAAACAGATTGAGGGAATGTCACACTTAACATGTGCACAAAATTCAGGAGAGATATCATTTGAAGCTAGCCTCTAAATGTAAAGAATGATTACGGATGGATTAAGATGAGTTTATTCTGTAGCATTTCTCTATTGCTTGTGAAGCCTAGCTATTGAAAAGATGCGACTGCACAGTATTCAATCAGATTCTCAACAATATATAGAATAAAGGATGGTTATTAAACATTTCAGTCTCAGCTGTGATCTAGATGGCTCTAAAGAAAATGCAGTGATAAGACTAAAGGAAGAAGGGAATTGCATGACAGGACAGCTGAAAAAAGTTTGAATTGTTTTTGATTCCAAGAAAAAGAATAATTATGAAGAACTTTTTAAAAAAAACCTGCTCATCAAAAAGTAAAATTATATATATTGCAATACTGTCAGCACCCTCAGTATTAAAGCAGTACCACATTCAGACCAGCTGTTGCTAGCTAGCCTACTCTTTTAGTGAATTGTTTGCTATTTATTCTTGGTTTTAATTGTGACCTTCAGGTGATTTCTACAACATTAAAATGAATTGACCTTAATCTATTTCTCGGGAACTATCCAGGGGTTTTTTTTGTTGTTGTTTTTGAACTGGAGATATCAATGGGTTGTTCTACACAGCCTGGCAGAGGTGATTTTCAGCAGGTTCTGACCAGTTCTGGAGAACCGGTAGCAGAAATTTTGAGTAGTTCAGAGAACCGGTAAATACCACCTCTGACTGCCCTGCCCCCATCTATTCTCTGCCTCCCGAGTCCCAGCTGATCAGGAGGAAATGGGGATTTTGCAGTATCCTTCCCCTGGAGTGGGGAGGGATTGGAGATTTTACAGTATCCTTCCCCTGCCACGCCCACCAAGCCACACCCACCAAGCCATGCATGCCACAGAGCCGGTAGTAAAAAAATATTTGAATCCCATTACTGCAGCCTGGCTCAAAACATCTCCCAATCCAGTTTAAATTCCTTTTATGGATTTTCCCAGGTTTGATTCACTAATTTATACTGCAACTACTATTTCAGTACTCTTCAAGTGACATAGTAGTTAAACATTTGCTTAACATGCAAAGGGTCACTGATTTGAAACCAGTTTCACTTTTAAATTTATTTACCTTTTTCTTCTCTTTCCCTGGGCTACAACTTCACTGTTCATTTGTTTTTAACAGCCACTGATTCATTGTTTCATTGTTTTTGCTGTCACTTGTGAGGCAGAAGGGTTTTACTTCCATTCCCAAGGGCTTCATGCTAGTTAATCATTGGGGCTATTTTTGACTTGGGTAAACAGCAAACCAAAACCAAAAATAGAAATAGAAAAAGATCCAGCATTAGTGCACAGGTAATTTCTTTTTAAAAAGGAGTCAGAAGTGGTTATTTTAGAGAAAGAAAAAAAAGTTAACATACTTTTTTTTGCCAGATATTGAATTGGTGAGCCTCTATGTGTTAGCCTCAAGATCTGGCTATCCCGTCAGGCCTGGGGATAAGACTTTACTCTCGCCCCTCCCGAATGTTGAGTGAATGTTGTGGTTTACCGCTAATTATTTTTACTCACATTTTCTTTTTGTGTTTTGTCCTGCACTCCCCTTCCCTATTATTGTAAGCCACCCTGAGTCCCCTCAGGGAAAAGGGCGGCCTATAAATGTTTAATAAAAGTAAAAAAAGTAAAAGTAAAGTTAGGAAAATGATACAACCACCGTACTACTGAAATATTCAACCAGTGGCAGAAGTCCCAAATCTGGGGAAATGCAAAAGAGCCATTCCTATCACTGTACCCAGTGGCCAATTGAATTGCAGAGATTTGTTTAGAAGAAATTAAAGCCCAACAGGCAACTGGACAGTTGCTAAAGCTGCCAAAAGATGAAAGACATTAGTTCAAATGAAAGGCATATAAATGTAGGTGGAATTCACTTTCACAGTGGGCTGGAGGCATATAGATGACGGCATTAACTCTTCCTGCTTCCTAGAAATACTCAGTGGCCTGTATTTGCAAGGGGAGAACCTGGTAATGTGGATATGCCCAACGTAATTTAATGCAAATTCATTTTCCAAAATCAATTTGTTACTTTTTAAACCAAGGGGCACAAACATAGCAAAATCAGAGGAAGCAGCTATCTTTGGGGTCAGAGGTATAGGGGAAATCACTGGGTTTTTCCTTACTGTCCAGTTCTTATGTGATCGCATATGGTACGGTTATAACATCTGGTCTGAAAAAAATGTAAACCTTTAGACGGCAGGAAAGAATTATAACACCATGGGTAGAAGATGAAGTGCTTACTGGCTGCTGCCTTCACCTTCTGGCTCTTTTTCAATGAATGAATGAGGGGGAAAATAATAGGCATTTGATATCTATGCTGCAAGAAAACATTGGACCACTAGATGCATTTTTTTAAAAAAGGTGGAGAAATATGTATTGTTTCAATCTATTAATCATATTAATCATTATCATATTAATCATATTGTTGCTTTTTCCAGTCCAGTTATATTCCACTTTTCCTAAGGCAAGGAATTTTAGGCAACCAAGTGTAGAAGGAGGGAATGTGAGTTTGGGAGGAAGTTGAACAGGAGGAAAAAGGAATATTTTGGAGTACTAAGAAGGTGAGAGGATGTACTCATAGGACTCTTCCCATGTAATATTAGTAGAAAAATGTGGCTATGCAACCCTTTTTTTTCCTATCAAAATTTGCCACAGACTCATGGAAGAGGTGTTCTGAAACCAAATTGTCTGCTATCTGATAGATTTGCTTTGGGATCCAGACAGCTAAGTTAGCTCCCTAGTAGGTACAGGGATATCACATCTGGGCTTGATCACTGAAAAACATCTAGATGGGGGGAGAAGGTTTAAGAATTCCTGTATCTCTTTTGTTTAATCTAGTAGTTATCTTAACAACGCAACTCAAATATGACACATCTAAATACTTACTGATGCAGAGAAGGTAGGACTCATGAATCTTTTGCTCCCGTGATATAATATTGCCAAGAATAATATTGCCAAGACACACGAACAACCACCTTTTTTTCTCCAATTGACTTATCCGAGATTATTCTCCACTTTTATTATTATTTACTAGCTGTACCCGGCCACGCGTTGCTGTGGCCCAGTCTGGTTAAATGGAAAAGAAAGAAAAGAGAAAGCGCAAGTTATTAATACTTTTAATTTCACAATGCTTGTGGGTATACAATAATTTTTGTTGTTCCATTGTCTGTGCAGATATAGAGATTGTCTGGTCTGATTGTCTAGAACACGCAACATAATTGTCCATGTGAGAAACAATTTTCAATTGCTGGAAAAACATTGGACCGGGCACATTTACCAACAGCATGCGAAGAAAGAAACAGCATGCGAAGAAAGAAACATTCCCAGGTTCCCTCCGAGCAGGGTCATGCCATTGCCCGCAGCAGCAAGGTTCATGAGGGTCTTGCCCACCTGGCAAGGCCCTGCCACTCACTACACCAGCCCTGGCTCCCCTGGCAGAGGCAGCCCCCACATGGAAGTGAGCCACGGTGTCCCCTGCAAGAGCTGCCACAGAGGATGCTCCCATAGGCCTGGTGCCCTCCAAGCTCCTTGCGACAGGCAGCCTCCAGAACGATGGGCTGGATGGGGCCCCTCTGGACATGGGCAGGGTGACCCCAGCATGGGAGGGAGGCTGGGGGTGTCCCCCATGGGCATAGTGGGGGGGCAGGTGGGCACTGCTGTTGGTCAGGCCTCGGGGCTTCTGGGCTGGGTGAGGCTGGTTGGGGGAGATGGCGCCAGGGTTGTCAGCCTTGTGGAAGTTGTTGAGCATCTCCTCGGAGGAGCTGCGCTCAAGCTCCCCCAAGTCGGTGGCCCGGGAGAGCGAGACATCCAGGATCTCCGAGGAGGAGAAGTCTCAGTGTGCGACTCGTCCAGGTCGTTGTAGCTCTCCATGTCTTCAGCGATGCTGTTGTTGGAACTGAGGCTGGCTGAGATCTGCGCCGGGGTCATGCTGCTGATCTGGAAGCTGCTCTTCTTCAACTGGGTGCCCACTGGACCCCTGATGCCTCCTCCTCCCTGCGAGAGCAGCGCCAGCGTCTGTGGTGGAGGCACATTGGGAGGGCAGGAGGAGACCGAGATGGAGGCAGCGGCAGAGGCCGGGGGAGGCAGCATCAGTTGGGCCAGCAGGCCTGGCAGGAAATCCTCCAAGCCAGCACTGCTGCTACTGCTGCTCCTGGTCCACCGAAGCAGCATCGCGAGCAATGCTGCTGCATTGGGGCCGGCAAGAGGAAGTCTTGACACCACCACCGACGATAACAACACCTCCCTCAGGCACTGCCCAGCCAGGCTGAGAAGGAGAGGAGGAGGAGGTGGCCGCCACCCCTGACCCAGCTTCCCTCAGCGGCGGTGGCAAGAGGATGCGGCTGGCATCCCCTGAAGAGCAGGAGGAGGAGGGAGGAGCCGCCCCTGGTGACATGGACATGAGGCAGCCCCCACCAGCCACGGCCCCATCCAGAGATAATGCTGCCGCTGCAGCCACCACCTCACGGGGCACCCAGCGACTGCCCCAGCCCCACTGTGCCTCAGGCTGACACCGCTGCCACTGCCCCATCAGAGCCGCCTTGGCAGGGCCGTAGCTGGCTCATTGTGAGGGGGGTGGAAAGCGTGCATGGCTGGCCGGACTGAGGAGACGTTCCGCCTCCTCAGGAGCTCTGCTGGGCTGGGCGGGGTGAGGCCGGCTTAAGGGTGGGGGGAGGTGCCACCCCATCACAGATAGCAAAGGCCCGGCAGGAGGAGAGGGGAGAGAGGGGAGGGGAGGGGAGGGGAGGGTGAAGGGCTTTGACTCCCCTTGGCGGAAATGACCAAAGGAGGAGGGGCAGAAAGGGAAAAGGGTGCAGCCGCAGCCCAGCCACACATATAAAGGGACCATCAAGACAAAGCTGAAGGGAGGCAGAACTGTTCCGAATATACTATACTCACGAAATGAATGCTATGGTAAACGACACAGCTCAATTCCACTGCAATGTCACATGAAATAATTAAATCAAAATGAAAATAAATTGAAGTCTATGAAAATTCAATATAACAATGCATTCGGAAACATTGAAATGGAATCGTGAAATATTTAGTATAGTATGTGTTGCTTTTATGTCCAACAGATGGTGCTGGTTTTCAAAAAAGCATGTTTTTACCTGTCACAGGTGTGACATCTTTATAATATAGGTATATAAAAACACATGCGTATTCGAATGCAACATTGTGTCAAAATTTCGAAGCAATCAGTGAAGAACTTTGGGAGATTTAAGATTTTGAACAAACGAACATTTATATTTTTATTTATATAGATTTTTTAAAGAACTAGCTGGGTGTGCTGGAACCAGAGGTGGCTTGCTCCCAGTACAGCCCAGATTGGCAAACCGGTAGTAGTGGCAGTGGGAGGCTCTGCCCACCCAGACATTTGTGCGCATGTACAGAAGCATCGCACATGAGTGAACTGGTAGTAAAAAAATTAAAACCCACCACTGGCTGGAACCTGTCTCCAACTATAGGGCATTCTATGACTTTGGTGGTTTAAAATTATTTAAATTCTTCATCCTTAACACCAAACCCTCAGAATGAATTCTTCCCTCTCTTCCTTTTTAAGGGGGCTTGGATACCACGTTTTCATCAGTCAGCCTGTCTCTCTCTCTCTTGCTACTATTGCAATTCTTACATTCTATTTTCCTTCCAAATCTGCTTGCAGTCAAATGACAGTGTGACTTTGGAATCAGCTTTCTACTGACTTTTAGCGTAACCCCTATCCTTTAAGCCCTTAAAAAAATTAATGTGAACAGTTAGCTTTTAAATTATCTGAATTTCCATTTTCAAGGTTTGCAAAATACTTCACCTGATCCATTCCATCCAGAACACAATCCACAAATCCTTCAGCAAGATGGTGCTTTACAGAAAATACTCCTTCATCATTTGTAATAATTAACTTCATGAATACAAACCAGAATTTAAATGCCATTCCATCTCTTTTTAAAACAACAACAATAAGGCGGCGGTGGCGGAGGGGGGCAGAATGGGAGAGTTATCTACATCATTACCAAAGGAGATTTTAGAGCAGACATGTCAAAGTGATTAGTTCACTGACATTAGATAAACGTTTTTATCCTGTACCATATTTTTCATCCAGGTGCTGTTGCTCATCACTCTGAGTGTCATATTAAATGCTTTAAAGACATGTTCTAATTCCTGCCAGGCAGCCTTATGTGGTGTGAAGTATCACTAGATCGTCCATGAAGGTAATTAATTGTTCAGCACCTGAGTGTTTAGTTCAAATTGCCTTTCTTTGCTTGAGGGCAGGAGAGTTCAGACACCTGATTAGTAAATCCAAGCTGGGTTTTTCATAGCCATCTATTTTAGAGAACAAGAGAGTGAGAGACAGAGACATTTCTTTTCTTTACCAGGCTACTTCCTTCTATTAAGGAGCAAAGATTAAGAAAACTAAGATGGAGTATCTATTTTTGTTTCATTTGAAAGTAAACACCTGCTTCTTGTTTTAGGATTTCAGTTTTGAAATCCATAGGACTAAGAACTCTGGATATATGCCACTTGGATTGCAGAGGTGGGGGAAAAGAATCAAGATTTTGAATGCTGAAGGATCTTAAAAATTGTAATTCAGTAATATTGTGAAGATTCCCATGTGGCTGAAAACACACAGTCAGCCTGTTATTATACAATTTTCTTCTTTAGAAAGGTGCAAATGATACAAAAGGGGCATTGCTGATTATATTGCTGATACCGATTGCTGATACTATTGCATTATGTAGAACAACTAAGAAAACCTTCCCTTGAAACAACGTAAGACAAATCACAAGACTGTACGCCTTATTCTAATTGACATGTTATGACTGATTGTACAAGGAGAAAGTTTACATGCATATATCAGCATATGATTGAATCCTTTCCAAAGGATTTTTAGGCCAGAACTCTGCATAAGTAGGGAATGTTAGCAGGAATGTTGCATGGAAAAAGGGGTGGAGATTTAATTAAGTGGCTACAGCTACCATCTTTATTTTTTTTAACTCTCCCCTTGGATGCCAGATATATGACTGTTGGAGTTTGGTTAGAATAATCCTCCAAAGTCCTGTGCATTCTTCAGTTTTGTTGAGATATATTCTCATTAATATTGTGTTGAGATATATTCTCAATAATTTTCTTTTAAAAATTCCAGGAAGAAACTATTTTAGAATAAGCAAATTAAAGTATAATTTCCTCCCACAGATTACCAATAATGTTAGTTAAATTTCAATGCAAAAATGGTTATATCTCTGTACTCTGATATATTATTATACTCATTAATTTCAAGTTCAAGTCACCAAAACTGTTTTTTTTAATAAGAGGAGTAAGTCCAGAATGCAAACCCTGAGCAATTTAAAGCTAATTATTATTATCTACTTGTTCTTCACTTCTTCACAGGAGCGAAAGGCAGTATCAGTTCCCTTCTGACACATTAGAAGTTTCTTTTCAAAATACTTAGAGCTTTCGGAGGACCATGGTACAATTCAACAAAATCATGGTATCAAAAGGCTTAATATTATATAAAGTTTATTTGTGGAAAAAAAAACCTCAATTAAGTTTAACTTCCATTATATTTTGTGGGGCCTGCATGCATGTGTTTCCATTTAACATTTCTCCATTTTCCAATTACCCTTACTAGCCTACAAGCTGAATGGGTATAGCATAGCTTCTCACTCCTACAGTGAGTCAATATTTAGGTTTTCCTATAGAGACATTTTGAAGGATGAATGGAAAGATGGAAGTTGCAGTTGGTCATCACTGCCATACTTTGAACTTACAGCTAGATAATTGAAAAGATATTGCCATGGATTTGAACATTGGAAGGACAAAATTTGTTCAGTCAAAATTTGTCCATTCCCAATCACTATTATATATGCCAGTGATTGCAAACCTTTTAGACACTGATTTCCCAAAGTGTGTGCATGCCCAAATTGAAATGTTCATGCTTGCAAACATGCGCATGTACAAATGTGTGCATGTGCAAATGTGTGCATGCATGAACATGTGAATGCACAAACATATGTGTGTGCATGCGCAGGCATGCATGACTGCACATCAGAGAGGCAAAGGCAGGGTATCCCAACAGGGTTTGCCATCACTGCCATAGCCTGAGGCCTTCTGGATTTGTAAGAATGTTTATGGATTGACTGACGGATTATGCAACCACATAGGTAGATAACTCACAAAATACTCCATCAATATTTCCAGCAGCTATCCTGATTAGGAATTCTGAAAGATATTTACTTTAAACTTTAATAGAAGAATCTCACAGCATATCCCAATCTTTTCAGGCAGACCTTTCCAACTTGATGACCTTACATGAATTAAATTCAGCTTCCATACTACCCACCTCCTGTGGCTTTTGGCTACAAAGTTTTAATACATTAAAGGATATTAAATAAATTAGGAAATATAAATAATATAAATAATAAATATTATATATAAATAAATAAATATTAAAATATAAATAATATGCCTTGCAAAAATCACGCTTAAAAGGTAATGAGAATCTTAACCACAAAATGTAGAAAACATGAACAAAAATCCCATCAGCTAATTTATTGCAAGAATTTGTTTTAAACACACAAAAAAAATAGGGCATGAATTAGTTATTATGGTTTATGTATGCTCTAATTGGCAAGGACAGTTCAGTACCAATCTAATAATTTAATGTTACATATCTTGTGAGACATTAAGAAAATAATATTTCTTTTTAATGTTGGTACAAGACAAATGAAATAGATTAACAAATGTAGATGGTCTCCAAAATACAAATATATTGATCAGTCTTTAAAAAGCATTATCAGTTAAAGAGCAGACAAAATACCTACTTTTGGCATGTAATTATTTTTATTTGTTAATTTATTTTGTCCCTTTGAATCAGTTTTGACATGATTGGACAGAAAGAAAGAAAAAGATATATGGTAACAGCACATTATCATACTCGCAAAGATGTAAGAATAGTCATAGCAATTGCACTTAGATTTGTATACCACTTCACAGTGCTTTACACCCTCTCTAAGGATATTCAGCATATTGCCCACAACAATCTGCGTCCTCATTTTACTCACCTTGGAAGGATGGAAGGCTGAGTCAACCTTGTACCAGTGAGAATCGAACGGCTGAACTACTGGCAGTTGGCAGTCAGCAGAAGTAGCCTGCAATACTGTATTCTAACCACTGCACCACCACGACTGACATGAAGTACCTACAAAAGATTAAATTATAAAATTGACAGAGCTTGAGGAAATGGCAAAGTTGACCTCTTTGTTCAGGGAAAACCCAATAAGACTTTAAAAAAAAGATTGGAAGTCTTATATGCACTAAATATGAAAAAAAGAAAAGTCAGAATTGATGATTTTCTATATGGGGATTAATAAAGAGGATGGGGAAAGAGAAAGATGGCAATTATTCAATAGAAAGAAGAGCAGAAGTCAAAATTTGATATTTCCTATTTTCCATTTCATTTTCTAATATCCTTTTTTCATTTTTGTATTTCTATTATAATGTAAAATTCTAATAAAAACATTTGAAAAAAGAAAATCTCAGGCCTGCATTGTTTAAAACAAACTACAACTCTTTTTAAGCTGTACTACAATTGTTCCACAGGGATGTGGTGGCTCAGTGGCTAAGATGCTGAGCTTGTCGATCAGCAAGGTCGGCAGTTTAGCAGTTTGAGTCCCTAGTGCCACGTAACGGAGTGAGCTCCCATTACTTGTCCTAGATTTTGCCAACCTAGCAGTTCAAAAGCATGTAAAATGCAAGTAGAAAAATAGGGACCACTTTGGTAGGAAGGTAACAGCGTTCCATGCACCTTCAGCATTTAGTCATGCTGGCCATATTACGACAGAGACTTCTTCAGACAGCACTGGCTCTCTGGCTTTGAAATGGAGATGAGCACCATTGCCTAAAATCAGGAACAACTAGCACATATGTGCGAGGGGAACCTTTACCTTTACAATTGTTCCAATTTCTCTGAGCCTCTTTCTTTGAAATAGTATTCCTAAATTGCCATGACACTCTATGGCTTTTACATGGCAGAAATTCCTATTAAGTGCAATCAAGCTTGCTCTCAATTACACTTAATGGACTCTCACTTTCAAGTGCAATAAGCACATAAAGAATTACATTCTGGCATTGTATTTGTTGACCCAGAAATTGAATTCACTGGGCTTCCTCTCTAAGAAAAGTGAACTTAAAGTAACAAATTTAGACAATTTGTCAAAATTTGGAAGCAAAGGATCAGTTATTTTTCCACTCCTAAACACTGGGCAGGAAACTGCTAAATGGTTAATAAACATTTCTGTTAATAATGAATTAAAATTGAGAACTAATTCTTTCTTTAAAAAAACAGGAATACATAAATTAGATGTTGGATTGCTTTCTCTTCTCTTCTCTTTCTAAGAATATCAGCTCTAGGGAAAAGCCAAAAGTATTTCACACAATTTAAAAGGTGATTATCATGAAAGAAACACTAATGCTTTTTTAAAAAATAAAATAAATAAAATAAAACATCCTATGTGCAGTATACAGATACTTCATGTGCAGCTTGGGAAATTACCTTTGATTTACATGGGAATGGGTTGGATAATTCATAATAAGTGCCTCTACACCAGTAAACAATCATTCCCATGGTAATTATACATCCCGCTTTCTCCAATACTACTTAAATTGCAAGTTTTCCTTTGCTGGGATTTACAGCAAACTATGGGAAATAAGAGATTATTCCCGACAGTTAAAAAGATAAGATGCCTCCATAGGCAATAGAAAAAAATCAACATCATCTCAATGTCCACCCTCTTTCCCTGTGTGTTACATTTTGCTTTAGGGCGTGCATGCAGGATTGTGTGGTTTCATATGTTTGAATTTCCAAGTGCAATCAACTTTGAATCATATTCCAGAAAGAACTCTTTTCAGCAATTTAAATATAAAAGCTACATGACCGATATATCTGTTAGCTTTATAATGACCATAAATTACTCTATAATACAATACAAATGTAGTATTAAGATATTCATTACATTTATAAGATTGTGAGGTTGATTTGATCTTATTTCTTAACTAATCTTTCATAGTATTAACTTATCTAAAATATGATTAGAATTGGTCTATTATATTTCCAATGCTTAGTATAATTATAATTATGCCAAAATTATGAAAAGATATAAGTTACACATTGTTGAAAATGTATTGCGAAATCAAGCCAATCAAAAGAATAAGAAAGTCACAGGTTCTAGTCCAGCTGAAAGATGATTTGCATGTTGCATTAAATACAATTTCTAACAGTTTAATAGGACTCAAGTCCTATTTACAGAAGGAATATGGACATATGTAATAAACATTTTTCTCCCACAACTCCGACTGGACCTGGTTTTTCAATAGTATATGTTGTAGGCTTCATTGTTTCCCTTCTCACTCAAAATTTATTTATAAGGCAGGGCCATGTCACTCATATATTTTAGTACTATATACTGAACAATGTCCTTGCAAAGAACATTATTGCATATAGCTGCATCTACATATCTGCCAATAATCAGTGCAAATGGGGAACTTTGCCTTTTCTTGTTCATAAGTTAAAAAAAAAAGACATGTTAAATATTTCCAAGTTTGGATATATTAATCTGCCCAGTGCAACATATTCAGCAGCAAGTGTTTTGAAGTCTGCAATATTGCTCCTTGTCAAGTTTTGTTGTACCAGATATTCAGTTAAGTTGTTTCTTTCATTTTTGTGTGGCAGGCAAATAGAGTGTTAATGGACCTCAAATTACATGCTATGCAACAAAAATAATATTTGGAATTTATTGAACATTGTTATATTCATATAAAAAAAGGAGAGGATTTTGTTGGAGAGGTAATAAGGATAATGCTTCTTTAAAACACAGGTTTTTCCAATGTTATATATATTTACAAAATTTGGGGAGAAAATGTGATTATGCTAAAAGCTAAAATTTTCAGTAGATAATGTTCTCTTGAATTATATACATAGAATTTGACAACTGGAGAACATAAATGGATTTGGTGTCCTTATTATAGCAAAAAAAAAAAAAGAAAACACTTGATAGTGAAATATTTGTCCTTCAAATATTTGAAGGACAAATAAATAGCTCATTTTACTCAGTAGATGCAAGACCTGATTATGCTATCTACAAGCAGATTACCTACAGATATAGACTTTGCATGGCTAAGTAGAATGAAATATGGGGCTCATTTATGCAAAATATAGATTTAAAAGCATGATAATTATATCAGTTATAAATAAAATTATATATTTGTGTAATATTTGTATTAGATAATTGTATGTAGAATTGTAGCTGCTTACTATTGTAACACAAATATAGTCTATATTTTATTTTATTTTTAATCATTTTCTATTTCTGTTGGGGGGGTTTTACTTATTTATAAGCACATAGTGTGCACTCTTTTTTAATAATGTATATATTTTTGTGCTTTGTTCCTTTTGTTTTTTCTGCTATTATTGCAGTATTTCAAGCTGACTGTGCCCATTGTTAGGAGTCTGATCCTAACCGACTCAAGTTGACTCATCCTTCCCTCTTTCTGACATCAGTAAAATGAGGACCCAGATTGTTGGGGGCAATATGCTGACTCTGTAAACCGCTTAGAGAGGGCTGTAAAGCTCTGTCAAGCTGTATATCAATCTAAGTGCTATTTTTACTGCTATTATTTTAAAAGTAATATATAAAAAAGACAGGGACTCCCTCAAATGATATTCATAAATTGCCAATGAGGAGTTACATAACCAGACAAGGCACTCAAGTGATCAGTTTGACTAGCAAACAGATGTTGATAAAAATACACCACTTAACTAAGTTAAACAGAACTATATCTTTAGATATGATTGGACAGTCAATTTTAACTTTGCAGATTGGCTGGTTTAATTGAAGCTGCAAAAGTTCACTGGTTAATATTTATTTTCCCAAAGCTTCACAGAAGAAGAAAACATATAGCCCAAGTCTTTCATTTAGTTTCTGGCCTTATAAAAACATATGATTTTTTTAAAAAATGTGTGGGAAAGAATTATCTATGTATTGAATCATCTATGTTTATGTATTGAAAAATTATATTAGGGTGAGATCAAAATTGTATTCATCATTACCAGTCATGGTTTCAAATGTTCTCCCCAGTGTCAGGACAGAGAAAAAGTGATAATATCTCTTAAGGGAAGCTCCCAATGATATCATCATTTGTGATAGATAATGATACAATTTCTATTGCACCATCAATCACTCTATCATTTTTGTTTTGCTATAAAACCCAGGAGAATGCCATTGCATAGCCTCATTGCTCGTCTCCTCAGTTCTGTTAGCCTCTAAAGTTTGCCATTTATGCCCCTTATAAATCAAACACAATTGGCCATACTCAGTCATAAGCAAAATAATACACTTTTAAAGTGTACTGCATTTGTGAGATTAATCTGTATAAATGAAAGCTGATTTCCAATGTGAAAATTCACAGCAACATAAATTAGTTAATGTGTGTCAGTCTTACAGGCTGACCAGACAAGAAACATGACTGGATGAGCTAATTGTACTTTATTCTAAGGTTACATTAACACAATCTTGCAAGCGTGAAAATACAAATTTCCTGTAATATCCTTTATAGTTTTACAAACTATAAAGTGTGTCTTCTGAATTCAGTTGCAGGCCCAAAGATGCTTTTCCAAAGGGCAACTGGACTTTCTTGGTTCTGAAAAGACTGGCTGGAGGAGTTTTGGTTGACAGGATTATATTTTAGATCAAAGGTATCAAACTGGATTTCTTCGCAGACCAGATCAGCATTATAGTTCTCCTCCATGGGCTGGAGAGGGAGACGGGATGGATACCTTCTGCAGCACCTCCAAAATGGGGGCCCCTGCATGCCCTGTTTTTGGACTGGAAGGCCTCCTGCAGCACTTTGCCAGCTAAAATCCTGTTTTGGCTGGCAGAGTGCTGCAGGAGGCCCTCCAGGCCAAAAATGGGGTGGGGGTGCATGCAGCCCCACACATCCTGTTTTGGCTGCTCAAAGCACTGCAGGCCAGTCATTTGCTATTTCCAGGCCAGCCCCGCAGGCCAGATTTAAGCACCCCATAGGCCAAATCCAGCCTGTGGGCTTGAGTTTGACATCCCTGGTTTAGATGGTGAAACACGCTTTTTCAAATTGTGATTGACTACTCCAAGTTTTTCTGAATATCATTTCTGAGTTAAATTGGGAACAATCAGGCAAAAACTGTATAACTTAATTGTTTATGGCTGCACAGGATATGTTGAACAGGAAGTCCATGAAAAGTCGAAGGTCTGTTTCTAACAGCCTTTTTTTAAAAAAAATGACAGTGCCTCATCAAATATCTGTTGCCTTGAAAGCAGAATCAAGAAGTTCTGCCCAATAGAATAGCGGTTCCCAACCTTTCCAGTTCCGTGGCCCATCAGTAGTGGTGATGGTGGGGTGTGTGTGTGTGGAGGAGTGTCTGCACCTGCTGCTTGCACAAATGGAGCTTTGTACACTCACTTGAAACTTGCACAACTCAATTACCAACAGGCCACGGACCAGTACCAGACCATGTACCAGGGTTTGGGGACCCCTGTGATAGAAGATAAGAGACAATTTCTAAGGTGCATCCTCTTCAGGTTACACTAGCAAAAGTGAAGAATTTTCTCATCAGAAAGTTCTATCAATGAATGTTAAAGCAACAGTAAACTTTAGAAGGGACTTTCCAACTTTTCTTCCAAACCAATACATGATTTTGCTAAATCAAAAGCCTTTTTGCACTCTATAAAAGCAGGCACTTACAAGAGTCCTTTCAATATGCTTTTCATAGATGACCCAGGATTAATAAATTACTCATGAACCTTGCCATCATCACTTATTGATATCCATCGGCCTCAGAGTCAGTTCCTCAGTACTATTTTTGTGAAAATCTCAGGGTAGAAGACACACACATTTCATGAGTTCTTTTAAATATTTTTTTTTACAAAGCAGTATACTGACTGGCAATTGGTCAGAACTGTGGAAAGTGAAGCTTCTGCTTCAAACTGCTGTTTTTGCACTTTGCTATCGGAAAAGATTGGCCTAAATCCAAGAATCCAGCTTAGTAAGGTTGCAGATTTGGACAAATATGTCAGCCATTTATTAAATTTTTATCTTTCCTTTAAGCCCTGAATGCACCTACATGCTCCTTTCATTTATCCTCCAACAAACAAACAGTCTAAAGTCACCTAGTGAATTTCATGGTTGAATAGGAATGTGACTACCATTCTTTTTTTAAAAAAAATCGTCAGATAAATGGGATTTCTAATACGATGCTTGACATTAGTGACCATTTTACTAATTTGTATATAATCTGACAGAAAGGCATTTAAGGACTGGATTGGGACCATTCTAATAAGAATAAACAATATGGAGGTACATGATGCACTTCTTATAAAACCTTTTGCTATTCCCAATGTATGAAAAATACCAACTAATACATTTAATTCATCTGTCACTCAGTTAACTGAAGTGCTTTTCTTTGAGAGATAAATGTTGAGCATTTGGGGCTAGCCTTGTACATTCTACCCTGCCTGAGCTTCTTAGTTGCTTATTTTAGAAAGTTAAATATTTCCTCCATTTTGAAATGTCTTCTACAGTGTGCTGATTTATGAAACTGAAGTGAGCATCAGTTGGGAAGGCTACCAACATTTTAGTAGAAATAAGATAGAACCTAACCTTTTTTTTTCTTTGTAATTGGAATTAGCATTAGTCCTCCAGTGACATCAACAACTATATTTTCTGCTCCTTGCTCTGATTTGGCACCATCAGAGCAAACTGCGAACCTGGGGGGTGGTTCGTCTAACTGTTGGGCAGAATGGCATTTTTAAAAAAATGCATGCATTGATACAGAGGCATTTGTACTTCATGAGGAATAAAAACAGACACTTCTTTCTACAAAATTAATTAAACTAAAGAATCTGCCACCACAAAATGCAATCTTCTTCTTCTTCTTTCTAGTGTACTCCCATAAGTGCAGGGTATGCTTTTTGGATCATTGAATGCCACTTTGCATAGTCAGCTGCATCTTCAGGGCGTAGGTCCATAGCTAGTATATCTTTGTTGATGGTGTCTTGCCATCTCTGTTTTGGATGCCTGTGAGGTTGCCAATCAGTGATCTCTAGTTGGTAGGCAGTCTTGGCAAAGGTGTAAGGTGCTGCTCTCAGGACATGTCGATACAAGCAGAGCCAGCATTCTTTCATCTTCTCTATAATTGATGCCACACCAAAATGTTGTCAAATAATGTCATTTGTGATGTGGTTAAGAAGGGAGATGCCAGATATCCAATGAAGTATTCGCATTTCCATGGCATGGAGACAGTGGTGGGATCCTACCAGTTTAACAACCAGTTCTCTGAGTGCACATGTGCTTGACGTGGCTGCTGTATGCTGTGCGCATGTGTGCAGTTTATTGAAATCTTACCTTCAGCATTACTGCTGGCGAAGAAAACAGCTGAGGAAAACAGCTGAGGTGCAGCAATTCACTCTGTGCAGGGGCAGGTGGGCCCACTTCAGAGTCAGAGTAATCTGGTTTGCTATATTCACCATCACTTGCCCCTTGCCATTGATGTCGCCATTGCCTTGGAGATGGGACCCCAAGTACCGAAAAATATCTACCTTCTTTAAGTTTTCTCCATTGATTTGAAGAATTCCAGGGGTGGTGACAGTCTCTAAGTAGTCAGTTTTCTTGATGTTGAGGTAAAGTCAGAAATGGTTGAGGTGATCATTCCATGTTTGAACTTTTGTAGTTTGCCTTTAGTGGTGGCGAGCTACACTACGCCTCTAGTCGCAATGATAACCACTATATTGAACAATAAGAAAGTGCTATCAACATTATATACTAGTTAGGATGGCAATATATGCCTTCCATGTAGTGGTCTTGATGCTGGAACCTGGAGAATATGAATGAGACTCTGCAATTGTGGCAATGTCCTACTTGTAAGTTTACTATAGATATCTTGTGGGACCCTGTAGAAATAGAAGACAAGAAGCACATTATAACAATATAGAAGTTTTAAAATGAAAATAAGGACTAGATGTGACATAATAGCAGTGTTCCAATATCTAAGGTGCTGCCATAAGGAAGGAGGGGTGTCAACCTATTCTCCAAAGCACCTGAAGGCAGAACAAGAAGCAATGGATGGAAACTAATGAAATAGAGAATCAACTTAGAAATAAGGAGAAATTTCCTGACAGTTAGAACAATTAATCAGTGGAACAACTTGCCTCCAGAAGTTATGGGTGTTCCAACACTGAAGGTTTTTAAGAAGAGACTGGACAACAATTTCCAGCTTGAGCAGGGGGTTGAACTAGAAGACCTCAAAGGTCCCTTCCAACTTTGTTATTATTCTGTTAATCTATTATTTTCAACATATCTTTTGGAAAGATCTATGAGAGCATTGCTTTTTTATGTTCCTGCATGTTTTTGTGCTCAATTAATCTCTTTTTGATTGTGGGTTTTCTCCCCATTAAACAGAGATCCGTCTCACCCAAAAACATAGTCACACAACAAAGTAATGGCAGCCACAATCCATTAATTTTGTACCAGAAAATAGCCCTTTCAAACTTCAGAAAGGGCTTCCTTTTTCCTTAATTGCTACAAGTTTCCTTTCCAATATTCATAAAGTTTACCAGACTGTTTTGTACAGCACTAAAGCTAACAAACTCCTTTCCTTCAAATGCCTTTTGCTTAATATAATTGTCCTGATGGTTTCTTTTTAACAACTCTTTTAACAGCAACTTATTTTAACAACTCCATTACAAGCATTGGGAAAGGCATGCTTTAATATTTATTTGACTTTTATTTGCCTCACTAGTTCTGATGAAGATGAATAGTAGCCTGCAGAAAGTGAGGCAATCTACTTTCTCCTAGAAAAAGTTGAAAAATGCTTTTAGCCCTCTGATCAATCTAAACATGGTATAAAGTATTTGTAATTCCCAGCATTATTTCAGTCCAGCTCTGACACATGATGAGGAAATGACAAAGAATCCCAGCAGACCGATTCACAATGACTTCAGGTTCCCTGCATGGGGTGCAAGCAATAAGTACATTGCCATATTCAACGCTCTGCTCTTGCCCATTGAGATTTCTTTTAAAGGTTACCTCAATTAAAATGCACTCCTCTCTATTCATTTGTTTTCAAAACAGTGTGTGCAGAAGAGAGAGAAAAGTTCAGCCTGCTCTGCAAAGACCGCTGCTAAATACAGATACCCAAATTTGGTCCCCAAGCCCCACCATTGGGAGCGGGCTAAGTCATTGAAATCCAAAGCACTGACAGCAATGTACTTGCGATAGGTCAAGCAAGAGCCACAATTAAATTGAGATTATCTGTTCCGTGATCTTCAATTGCATTCACTTAGAATAAACCTCAGACCTTTCAGGGAAATAAATGTCTTTCCAGAAAATGCTTAAATCAACCTTTTATAAGGACAATTAAATTGAGGGTGACAAGAGGAGGGACTAGGAATGGTCTCGTTTGCCCAGGAGCCTAGAAGAGTTATTCCCCTCCAGTTATTGTAGGCAATTAAGTTATCCCTACATGCCAATAAAGCATTTCCCAGGGATCCTGTCAAGCACAGAATTGTTGTGGCCCGCCAGCGGCCAGCAAAGCTAGTGGCAGAGTTGAACAGCAAGAAGTTTGGGGAGAAACATGGGTCCTGGAATCTGGGGAAGGCTCTGACAAATGCTGTCAGCCTCTGTTTTGCTGCTTGCTTTTGGCTGCCATTGAAACAGGGAAGAGGGGGCATTGTACGTGGGTGGGGAAGTGTCAGCACAGGAGTGACTGTATAAAGGGAGGTGTTCTCACCATCTACTGCACATGCTGCAGATGAACAGACCAACTGTTTGGCATACCAGCCTGATGATGGGTTTTTTTGGGTTTTTTTGGGTTTTTTTTAAATATATTTTATTCATTTTCACATTCCATTTTACAATCACTTATATACAGGGTATTTGCTATAAAAAAAAAAGAAAGATAAAAAAAATAAATAAAACAAAATAAAAAAGAAAACACAACTCATCATTCACAACCCCACCTGGCACTTCCATCCTCCATACACCCCATCTACCCCCTCCAACTTTCCTTTCCTCCCTCTAACACTCCCCTCCTACTTCCCTTTCCCCTCAAACCTTCCTTCTCCCCTTACTCCCAACACGCCCTCCTTACATTCCCCTTACTCCTTCCTTACTCCTCCCTCTTCTTTCCCTCTACCTCCCTCCTTGGTGTATTCCTTTATTCAAGTGTTGTTTAATCTGATAAAAAGTAAAATAAACCAAGGAAAAAAAATATAAAGAAAGAAAAGAGAAAAAAACAACAACAACCGTATATAAGTGCATTCTTGTTCTTATTGAGACTATGTTAACACCCACCCACCCACCCCCCATAAATCCCCATCCCTAATCCTCCTGACTTCCCAGGGCCCACACCTGGCACTGCCTTCTATCTAAAGTATCTTGTGTTCGTATGGATTAAAAATAAAAGTAATATATTAAAGGAAAGAAAAACAAGAAAAAAGAAAGAAAAGAAAAAAGAAAAAAGAAAAAGGAAAAAAAAAGAAAAAAACCTCTTTGTGTTAAGCTCAGCCCCCCATCTTTATCTATGCTTAAATAGTGTAAGTCATTCTATCTATATTTTATTCTCGTCTCTTGCTTCTTTGTTATTTACCCCAACCTCCTGTAGACTCTCCCGTTCCTCTTCCTTAACCTTGTATTCAGATAAACATTTATACAAATTTGTATAGGCATCAATATACAGTCTAACTCAAAAGTAATCCCTACCAGTAAAATTTAAGCAGCGTGGATCATTCCACATATTCAAATATTACTTTACAGAAAAATAATCAAACTTTCCCTTCTAATAGGATTTAAACAGCGTAAATAATCTTTCTTAACCATATTTTCAAACAGTAATTCAAAATAATCTAACCAAACCTTCCCTTCTTAGTAAAATTTAAGCAGCGTGGATCAAGTATTACTTTACACAAAAATCAGTTTACATTCTATCTTAAGATGATCCCGACCGGCTTTCCCTTCTAATAGGATTTAAACCACGTAAATCATTCCGCATGCATTTTACCCTCATCCCTTGCTTGTCTGATATTTACCACTATCAAATTTATGCAGACATTAGTTTAAGATCTAGCTCAAAATAATTTCACCAAACTTTCCCTTCTAATAAGAATTAAATAGCATGGATCATTCCACATATTCAAATAATACTTTCAACAAGAATCAGTTAACCTTCTGTTTTAAAAAAATAATCTCGTCCAGCTTTCCCTTCTAACAGAATTTAAACAACATAAATCATTTTGCATCCTTTTACATATATACATTCAATATCACCCCACCAATATACGTAAATCATTCCGCATGCATTTTACCCTCATCCCTTGCTTCTCTGATATTTACCACTATCAAATTTATGCAGACATTAATTTAAAATCTAACTCAAAATAATTTCGCCAAGCTTTCCCTTCTAATAAAAATTAAATAGCATGGATCATTCCACATATTCAAATAATACTTTCAACAAGAATCAGTTTACCTTCTGTTTTAAAGTAATCCCTTCTAACAGAATTTACACAACATAGGTCATTCCGCATTCATTTTACATATATACAATCAGTATCACCCCACCAATAAGTTCCGCTTTTTCTACCGGAGAGAGGTCGCAAACCCCCATTCAGTCCACAACTTTGGCAAATATTTTAAAATGTCTAAATCCTCGATCTCCGCTTTTCTGCTTCTCCGAGGGAGGAAAGGCTACCCCCTCCATCTTGCAGCCATATGGTCTGTTGCTTGCCTTCTCCTTCAACTTGTCTCTCCTCTTTCCCAAGTGAATCAGGAAGTCCCGCCTTCAAAGTCTTGTAATAGAAATCTCGAGCCTCCGAAACAGAGTTAAGACGAAGTCTTTGATTCTCAAATGTGACCGTAATGCCGGCTGGGGCCTCCCATCTATATTGAATCTGTTGATTTCTAAGCTCTTTTGTTAAAAATGCATAGTCTCTTCTTGCTCTCAACATCTGGAAAGGTATTTCTTTGAAGACAATCAAGTCCTGGTCATCAACTCGCAGACTGTTATTATGAAACTTTTGCATAATCGCGTTTCTGGATTCTTTTGTGGAAAAATATATAATTATGTCCCTCGGGAGCTGTCGCTGTTCCGCTACCAACGAGTTCTGGCGATAGATTTTCCGAATCTGCCAATCAAAGTTAAGTCCCGGGCTTCCCACCGCATGGCTGAAGGCTTCAACAAAGGTCTGTTTCAGATTCTCTCGCTCCTTTTCGCGGAATCCTCTGACTCTTATTGCGAATGCCTTCTTATTAAAATTTATCATCACGAGCTGTTCTTGAGTGTCTCTAATTTTTTGTTGTAATATTTGAATATTAGTAGTCAAATTAAAATTAGCCTCCTCCAAGCTTTCCAATTTATTCTCTATTTCAGCAGAATAATCTGACAGGGCAGACATGGCTGCAAACGTATTCGCCTTCATTTGGTCAATTTTAGACTTTAAATCATCATATAGCTCCAATACAAATTCCTTAATATCTTGTTTAAAATCATTAAGCATTTGAAAGAAAAATTCCTGTGTTAAAAATTCTCCAGTAGAGGGCGTAGAAGACAAGGGCTGCGATTCCAGTATAGATTCTTTAGATTCTTTAGGCACATTTGCAGAGAGACGCTTCGATTTTGACCTGGGTGCCATTATAAATAAACAAATAAACAGCGCTTTCGCTCCCCTCTGTTTCCAAAAAAAAAAAAAAAATTATTTTGTTAAGGAGCGGTCTGCAGGAAGGTAAAACCGGCTAAGTACATCCCCTATCAGTCACCAACGGAGAGAAATCGCCATTTTGAAGTCTGTTTAAACAAAGAAGGCTCTAAGACAAATGGTGCTGGTATTTAAGATAGTAATAAAAGCATAAATCTCACAGGAGTGGGACCCGCCCGTATTAATCCTAGCTTCAAACAACTTTGCTTTGTCCTGGGGGGGGGGGGCTCGCCTGTCTGGGGCTGCAAAAAAGGCAGCTGAGAAGAACTGGCTGGAGATAAAAGCTCCGCTCACGCTGGGTCTAATCTCTGTCCACAGCCAAAAAAAAAGAGAAAGGCTGTGGATTACAAATAGACCCTAGAACACAGAGCTACTCCCTGCCCCTTTTTTAGCCAAAAAGGGGTGATATCTATGATCTTATTTAGATATACAGACCAGATCTCTGAGAGGAGCTCGGTTGAGCCCTCCTCGGCAACAGCCCCCCCCCCCCCCCCGGTCCCTGATGATGTTTTTTGAAGATGTCTCCCACATGACACCTGTGGGGTGTACTGATTGGACTATGGACTAAGGTTACCGGGGGGAGGGGGTTGGGCCACATATTGATATCTATGATTATGCACACTTTTGCCTCAGACCTCACTTTGCTTAGCTACTATCTACTCATGACCAGTAAAAGTACTTTTAATTCTGCAAAATGGAGTTGAATGGTTTCTTTCTTGGTTACTGAGTGAAGCAGCCCTGACAAATGCTCTGTATCGGAGACAGGGCCATCTGACAGTTATCAGCTGCCTTCAGAGTCAGACATCAGTGGGGAAGAAGATGAATTGGAGTCTGTTCCCAGTGTGCACATGCACAGAGCTGCCAGGAGAAGGGAACAGCTAAGGAACAAGGGTTGACTCAGGAGTAAAGCCACAAGTGGATGGTGAATGGCCCCTCCCATAGGGAATAAAGTGAAGTGCGCATGCCCAAGATGGTGTCCTGTTGCGTTTGAGGAGAGCTTCGGGGAGATGATTGTCCTTCTCGGGTCTTGCAGGGGATACCCTATCCCATCGTTGGTTCCAGGTCCAGCTATGAGAACTTCCTGGGACCTCGGGGATACCCTTGAGCTGCGATTTGCTGCCTCGTAGCTAGAACATTGTGAGTGAAACAGGGTTTGAAACCAAACTGAGTTTCAGCAAATAATAATACTTTACTAACTTAGCAGGACTTCAGACAAAAAGACTTCAATCTGAAATGTAAAAAAATAAATTGAGAGATATGAATAGGTGATTTTAATTGCTCATATGCAAAGTTTCTGCAGCTTACTATGAATCTATTTGACTATTTAGGAAGACTATCAAAAACTGTTGGAAGCTGTATTGTAGAGTAGTATATAGAAGTTCACAGGATTTACATCATAAGGCATTAACTTCAAAAGGCATAATTCTAATTCCACCAGTCTCTTCTAATCAAAGGACAAAACTACTAGAAGGTCTATATAAGCCAAACAAAAAAAGAAGATAGTTGAGTATAGCTTACCTTGGTCTTCAATAATGGCTCCCAATTATATTCAACAGTGGAAAAACCATGGATAGCATAAATAGGCTCCATCCTCCTTTGTATAAAATAGTATTTCCCCCCAAAAAAATTGTCTTATAGGGCTGGTCCTTACAATTGTTCTTCAACAATCTGTACAATCTATGAATTCAGTGAATTTCTCCTTTAAAAAAGCCAACTATAAAAATTTGGCAATCATTGTATGCCTCATTCGCTAATTAGTACATTTTATAAGCTGCCTGTGAGATAATATACATTTGCAGGTAACTTTTCAGAGCCTGTGGTTGTTTTGAGAGAAAGAGAGAGGGGGGGGGAGAGAGAGAGAGAGAGAGAGAACTTTTGGAGCCAAGAAACTTCAAGATTAGTGATAGAAGACATTATGATTGTGTACCTGTTTGAGATGCAGTAGATTCATTTTTTGCCAGATCACATCATGTCCTCTAAAAAGAAATCTGTTGATGGATTATTTCTGCATCTCTAAGCAGCGTATAAAAATTCTTCTCACATAATATGAAGGTCTGGTGGCAAAATAATTTGCACAGCAGGATGCCATTCACCTCAATGGTCTTTACAGCAGCTTGTGAACAAATCACAAGGTGCCTGTTATTTATGGACAATAAATGAAGTGTAGGAATCTATATTTGTAAAATAAGAAGTAAGGCCTATGGAGGTCGGTGGGATTTACTTCCAAATCTGTAGAGCTAAATGTTATCACAGCCTGGACAATATATGCAGGGTAGGTACAGTAGGTACATATGTATATAAAATTCTAAATAAACATTTCAGTACATAGAAGCCATATTTCATTATTAGCATCCATAGCTCATCTATGCCACTAAGTGATTCATTTGTAAATTACTAATAACATTAACTCTGCAATTGATGTTTGACTAGTTGGAGCCATATGTTTATTTTCCTAATAGGTCCCTTCATTATAAATAGCCCAAATTTTAATTATAAGTATGAAAAGAGTCAGTCTTTTTGTCCATATCTCAGGAATATAGTTCAAAAGAATATGAGCATCTGAAAATATTAAGTATTGTCTCAACGCTCAAGTATATAAAAAATTTCTCCCCCAATGGAACAATTAAGAGGACACAATTATATGACAGTTGGTACATTTTGAACAAAAATATATACTTCATTAGGAAATTTACATTGGTTACCTGATGTGGCTTGCCACTAGAATGCAACAAACAGTAACCAACACATCAAACTCATGGCTGCCATCTCATGGTCACCTGGATTCATGCATCCTTAATTTTCATTGAATAAAAATTGTTGAGAGGTTCTAAGAATAGTTTTCATGTATATTGCAAAGTTGCCAAAGTGTCATGTGAATAGATGCAAAAGACCACATTTAATGCACCATTTGGATTATATGTGGTAGCTATGTAATATAAGCTGTATAATAATTTAAAGAAAATGATGTCTGTGTTTTGTGATTCCATTTATTGCATTTGCTTGGATTAGCTAACAGCCACCCAAACATATGAGATTATTTGCTGAGAGCCAGGAAAGGTGAATTCTAACAGATTGAAATGCACCAGATTGAGGTGGCAAATTTAACAATTCAAAACTTGTAAATTCAGCGATTAACCTCACACATTATGGGTATTTATTTTGTTGGCTTGATACACCTTGTTTAAATATATAAACATATACTTGAATGTCAGCAATACAGAGAACGGGAGCAATTGGATAATTGTTTCTCTATTGGAGTGTATTGGCCCATCATGTAATCATAATGAGTCTTAATATAGGGTGCGACTTTGTTATATTTTTCCTCCATGCTAAATTTTTCAAATAAAATCTTATCTTGTAGAACAAAAGTTGGCCCTTTGTAAAAATTCATGGTGGTATTTTAATAAATATGAAAATTATCTCAAACTGAAAACTATTTCCAACTCAGCTTTGCTATGCAAAAAGAAGCTATTAAGACTGGTCGTAGATTCTGCTCTGTGTTCAGCAAAATACCAGATGGTTTTGTTAATAACCAGAAGAAAACTACATACTGTACATATGTTTGCTGCCAAAAATTTGTCTTTCTGCAAGTTAAGAAATAGCTCTCTTTATCAGAAATGAATTTCAAGGCTTCCAGGAAAAAGGGGAAACCATACATCTTTTTAATGGGATTTGGAAACTTGTAAAAACTAGTTAAAGATAATCTTCCATTCATTTTTGTGCAATGATTAGTATTATAGGATTATCACCAGTATCATAAGGAATAACTTTAAAAATTGGGGCATTTGGTAACTTACATACTTATTTACTTATTTAGTAAAACTTGAATAGTTGTCTGCATTCTCTCATTCCAAGTACAGTAGCCCGGGGTTACGATCTGGATCTTAACAGATCAAATCTAATTGTACATAATGCATAGCAATACAAGTAAGAATTCTGGATTTGAAATCATGTTCGAATTTCCATCAGTTGCTGATCTTGCTAAGTTGGTTCAGACTGGTTATATTAAGTCATAAAGTTATTTGTTTGGTTTTAGCCTAACATATTATGAGACCCTAGTTACTGTTATAATCTCTGGTTTATGCCTCCATGCATTATTTAAACACATCCAATTGTGATTTATTCAACAAAATACTATACAAAATCACCTATCATGGAGCAGCATCACCTAGCCTCAGCTCGCATTTGTTGAAAGGATGCAAAAAAGTAGCAAGAATGTTATAAGCTTTTTTGATCTCTGTGGAATGGTAACAGTTAATGTGGAACAGCGAATGTTTTTAATACTAATTACACAAATACAGTATAGTGTACAGAGAAAGAAGATTATCTTGAAAGAGAGAAGGAAGGTCTATTATTTTTCTACCCTCACCTGGATAGAAACACAGCTGAGGAAGGAAAGTTATGAAAATGTTTGAGCCTCGCTCTTTATTCAAATGATGTATAAAAAACGGAAAAGGGAAAACACATTCAGATTGCAAGATTCTGTTGCAATAGCCAATCTTAATAAACTTGTTAAAGGCCAACATGTATTTTAGTCTGGTCTACCTTATGAAGTTGCAATATAATGAAATTTTCTTGTTTGATTTCTGTTATAAAATTGAATTCCTTCCCTCATCTCAGGTTTGCTTCAGACAATCTCTCAACCGTTCAGATCAGATTTGAGAAGTTACAATAGCTTTGGTAGAAGAAGATGGATCACTCTTCCCAATTCTTTGATGGGAGTTTTCCATCAGCAGAAGCAGTTCAATGGATGGTGCCTGACACACAAAATTGGCCACTTGATATATTTTATATTATTAACCTAATATAAAAGAACACCACTGCCAATCCTACTAGCATGGGATGGTAAATATGTCTAAACATATCATCATGGCCATGTGATAGCTTCTTCTGGAAATGGAATGCCAGCATATATTTTTTTACATTTTATTTGCTTTACCTCAGAAGTCACAGAATTTGTCACAGAAAGTTTCAAGGTAGCACAGATTGTGATTCATGCTGAAAGAATAATTGGTTGTTTATGGTTATAAAGCTGTGATGCCTTCCCTATTTTTTTAAGTTACCTGCACTCAGAAAAAAAGTTATTTGTGACATAAATGGTTCATTGCAAGATTTGATTCATGCTTACCCTTCTGGTGATTGCAGGGGCATATGGGGGCTGTCATCCCTATTCGTTCCCTTTTTTCCTCCCATTTTATTAACAGATATTGAACTTCACACTCCTTTACCGGTTTTGACTGGGGCAACTGAATGGCAATATATTCACTTAGTATTGCCAACAGAATAAAAAGTAACGTGAGAATTACATTGATGCTTTATGAAAAATGTGTCATTTCAGTCATTTACAAAGTGAAGTACTTCACCAAATGCATTGAATCTTTCCCGAACTGAACAGGCTTTAAAAACACTGAAATATTTGCAACCCTTTTGGAAGCATGTCTAGGAATGATAGCAATCTCCTTGAATGGCAAGTCTTAAAACACCCAGTTTTTATATTTTCCACAAGCGTTTAAAAAGAGGAAAAAGGGGAAGTGTAAAAGGTAAAACATAGCAGCCAAATAAAAATTAAATTACCAAGTAAGCATCTTGAAAATGCTTTTACTTAGTACACATTGCACATAAAATCACATTTTTTCTACTTTCAGATGAAACATTATCATATATTTTACCACTCAAGACTGTTAGGCCATTTTAAGTTAACACTTATTTAGTCTAGAATAATATATAGTTCTTATCATAGAATATGAAGCAAAGGAGAGCAAATTTAGATTACCTTCTAACTTTTTCTTAGCTACCAGCTCAAATGAAGACACATATGAAAATAGTCTTTGTGCAGAAAGCAAAAGCCATTTTTTCCTTCACTGACAATAAATAAGTGGACAGTTTAAATCTTAATTCATTTTAAAAGTTTCAACAAAATAGATAATGGATGACCTTGAAGAAATGAAACCTATTATATTGAAAGGAAACTATCTTAATGTGATACAACAGCATCTGTGCCAATTTAAAGATACTATTAAAGAAAATGATAGCAATTGCATTGATTTCAAATAAAAGACACTATTTGCATGTGTATATGATGAGGGCAAAAGGTAAAGCTCAAGCTGAAGTGTGGACATACGATTACTTCATGCACACTTTTGTGAGTTTTCTTGAACATAAGTGATATATCTCAGATTTGTTTCCACTTTTCAGAACTGGATATAGTGGGGCTGAGGAAAGGATACTTTTAGAGAGGAAGACTTGAGACAAATGCATTGAGTAGACCATTTGTAAATGGGAGGATCTTGGCTCACTGGAGAGCAGATGAGTAATTTAGCTTGAGCCCAAAATAAGAGTGTGAGCACCATAAAACTGGACAGGATGCTAGAGTATGGCCAAAGCATAATGGTTAGGTTGATGTAGCTGCTGCTTTAACATAGATGTTCTGAATTTGTTCCTATGAGGAATTCTCCAGCTGGGAGAAGCCAGGTTAACTTAATGACTATGTGATTCGGTTAACAACCATATGATTTGCTTGATGGCTGCAGCAAAAAAGACATGACTCCCTTAACAATCACTTAGCTTCACAATGGACATTTGTAGTTGTAAATTGAGGACTATTTATGTTGGACTATTTTTCCCTGTAAATAAAATTATATATCATGTACAAATGCATAAATGGTTACAGTACAAATTAAGTCAGAAGAGGGGGCACTATAATCCTTTTGATGTTGCTGACTTAACCTTCTAATTATATCTCAAAGTTGACCGTGCTGCCTGTGGCTTCTAGGAGAGGTAGTTCAATAACAACGGTAAATCCTCTTGTTCTCTAAGTTAATGAAAATTTTCAGGGCATGTTTGAAAAAAATGTGTGGGCTTAAAAGGGTTGTGGGTTTCACTTTCTCAGTGACACGTCTTCATGTTACATGCCAGGCTACCTTCTAAAAGTGTAGGAGATTTCATAAATCATTCGTGAAGATTGCTATTTCACCTTACCTAAAGTAGTTTTTTGGATCCCATCTGTGTTTATGAGCTCCAAGAATATATCAATTGTCAACAAGGCCAAAACAGTTACTGAAGAATATTACTTTTGCTGAATCTGCTTCAGTAAGAGAATGTTGATGGCATTTACTAGACAAATCTTATTTAATCATAGTATAGCCATAAATTTCTAGAAATGACATGCCAGAAATGGCAATGGAAGAAAATTAAAATGTATATAAATCTATTTTTTCAAAACAAAATCTAGTTTATTTAATGCTAGAGTTGTCAGTCCAATAGTTGTGTATAGTTGAGATGTTGCAAAGAGATAATCTTTACAGAGACTTACAGCAATAATTACTAGGCAAAAGAGATTAGAGTATTTTTTGTAAATTCAGAGCAGACATAACATTTGGAAGTAGCTTATGCAGATGCTTCCCTAATTCACAGTAAGAAGGATGATCAAACTTGCAAAATATGACCAATCTCTACAAAGGTAGCGTTGACCTTCATGTAAAGCTGATTTCCTGGTCTGAGGTTGACATCAATCTTGCAAGTTTGATTGTCCCACTGACCTTCTTCAGCTTCTTATAGTTCAGTAAATTGGGGTGGGTGGGTGTTTTCTGCCTGAGCTACTTTCAAATGTTATTTCATTGTTTTGGACTTTAAAAAAAATACTTCAGGGCCTTTTGGCGATATAAAAATTACAGCAATTCTCATCAATATAATTTCCCTTACTATTCCCTTACAGATATCTTTATGATAAGTTGATACAGAGAGATAAGAGAGAGGGGGAAGGAGATGGAGATGGAGATGGATATAAAATATTTGAACTACCTATCAACAAACTTATACAAAATGTTTTATAGATGGCACTTACCACTTACGAGATTACCAAAGATGTTTAAAAACATGTCTGCCAAATGCTGGAATGTAACCAAACAATGGGCACATATTATCACATGTGGTGGACATGTGTGAAAGCAAAGAATATTGGACAAAAATACATACATGGTTAGAAAAAATGTGAAAGTTGCGTATAGATTATAAACCAGAAACATTTTGTCAGGTAGAATACCAGAAAAGTATGATAAGGGGAATTTGTGTTTAATACCACATGTTCGAAAAGCAGCAAGGGTTGTATTTCCACAGTACTGGAAAAATGAGGAAACACCGAGAGAAAAAGATGTCATTAAAAAAAATCTTAGATTGGGCAGAAATGGACAGACTGACATTAAAGATAAAAGAAAAAGAAGATACAGAGTATTTTCCAACATAGGATTTGTTTTATAAATAGTTGGATAATAGAGGTAGAAATTAGGAGTGGTAAAAGCATTATTATGTAAGCAAATTGATCCACAAAGCACTTATGTATTTTAAATGAAAATGTATAAATTAACTGTTTAAAAATATTTGAAGGAACTATAATTTCCACATTGTCAACTAAATGTGATCCATCAATTGTGTACTGAGGCCCCAACATGTCCTGATATCTACGTTTCTAAAGTTCTGTTTCCAAGATGAACCTCTATTGGGGTTAATTTTGAAGAAGATCTAGGGCCCTGATAGCGAACCTATGGCACACATGCCATAGGTGGCACGGAGAGCCCTTTCTGTGGGCCCACGAGTTGTCACCCCAGCTCATCTCCACCATGCATGTGTGTGCAGCACCCACCAGCCAGCTCCTTTTTGGGGTCTCCGCCACACATGTGCAGGGGGTGGGGCACATGTGGGAGACATGTACGCATTCACAGGGGGTGGGGCGCACATGTGGGGTCATGTGCACATGCACAGGGGGTGGGGGCATTGCAGGGAGGTTGTGCACACATGCAGGTGGGTTGCATGTGTTTGCACGGGGGCAGGGGAGCGCAGATGTCATGTGTGCATGCACAGCGCTGGGGCATATGTAGGGGTCCAGCGCGCATGCATGGGGGCTGGTGGCACATGCACTGCATTATGGGTGTCTGCGCGCTTTCGACATGCAACAACAAAAAGGATAGCCATCACTGATCTAGAACAAACATTGCAAAGAAGAAAAAGAATAGTCTTTTTAGGGATATAAACTACCATGTAGTCTAGTCCTCAGATTCCAGGCAAGATTGATTTACATCAGTTACAAATATTTATTTCAATGCTTTCCATAGTGTGTCCATCAATATGTCAACTGATTTATTATTTGATTATCACATATTAGGTGAACTTTTTAACAAAAATCTGAGCATAGCAAGCTGTACCATTACAGTTACTTGTAAAAAGAAAAAAACACCTCAGAATAAGACTAGTTCATCAACTAACATCAGGTTTATACTAAACTAAATATGATATTCAATTAAAACATTCTTAATGTGTTGCATAATAGTGTTATGTATTGAACTGATGCTACTTTCTGTTTCAGCATCTGCAGAGAATGTTTTCAAAATATCCAAATTGACAGAAATGCATTTTAATTAAGATAACCTTTTTAAAAATATCATCCAGAAATCTCACAGGCAGGAATGAAGAGTTTATTATGGAATGCATGCTTTGTAGAAATATCACACCAGCTATAATAAATGTGAGCTTAATTGTATCTTGAGAACCAGGAATTAGAGTACCTCTTTATCACTTCTTTTAAACAATAGATTTTTCAAAACCATAAATAGTTTTTTCTTTATTCAGAAGACTTTGCTATGATTGATAATTTAAAAATGATTAAACAGAAAATAAAAACACTACTCATTATATACTTACTTGGAGTTTGCAGATATATTTTGAATCCTCCATGTTTAAAACATGCTTTGTGGCTTTGGAAAAACCTGTTGAAGTGAGAATAGAAGCAAAATTAACAACATTGGGTATGCCAGACTTGCTTTAGTGAAGCAGATATGTTGTTGTTGTTGTTGTTGTTGTTGTTGTCTTACTGTACTAAAGAAGTCAACAAATGCCATAAGAAAAATGCACCCCTTTTCAAGATTTAAATTTGGTTACAGTTGTACTAACATGGTAATGATCTGAAATATGTAATTTATACGCTTTCTATCCATATTATACAGCATATAAGCCATGATAAGATACACTGTTGGATTTTAGTTGGATGTAGCAAACATGAAAGCTATAAAATGTCAAAAAATATAAAAAATATAAAATAATGTCTAGTATATCTAAAATTTCTGAATGAAAATTACTTTAAATCTCAGACTAAAGCATGAATCTTGGTATTAGCTATACATAATAAGGTCTAAACTCTACCTGTGAGGCTCTATATCAACATATCAGTACCCCATTGTTATTAATCATGAGAATGATTCAGAGATCCATGACCCAAGATGGAATTATTGGGGGCTGTAAAGTAACAAAATTATTCTTTTGATCCTGAGGAGTTGCCCTTAAATCTGAGGTTTTTTTTAACTTGACTAACTATTTCCTATTATTATTAAGATATCAGTTTGTTTTCTTGAGATATAACAATTATTTGTCTTTGGAATAACTGTTAATCTTTAGAAAGAAAACGGTCAGGTATTATGATATTGTGTGTTCCCTTGTATTAACATATTTCCTATACTTTGGAAGTTTCTCTAAAATGCCCACTCCCAACTGACTGAATCCAAAATTGATGGAAAGTATCTAGGGCTCATATAACAGCATGAAAGAAGGAAGTATTCCTTTGGTCCACTGATTTTGTCACTTTGTCAAATAATGCAATAAGATTAGTCTGGCATGATCGTTTTTGACAAACCCATGTTGGCTTTTGGCTATTACTTTGTTTACTTCTAGGTGTTTGCTAATTCGTTGCTTGATTATCTTTTCCAGAATCAGGTTGATAGGTCTATAGTTCCTGGATCTTTTTTTCCCCTCCTTTTTTGAAGATGGAATCACATCAGCTCTTTTCCAGTCCTCTGGCAGTTTCCCGGTGCTCCAGGATCTCTGAAAGATATAGTTTAGTGGTTCTGAGATCTCATCTGCCAGTTCCTTCAGAACCCTGGTGTGTAATCCGTCAGTCCTGGTGATTTGAACTCATCTAGGGTAGACAGGTGCTCACTTACCATTTTCTTCCGTATTTCAATTTGTGTTTCTAATCTGATTTTGGTAGTGCTGTTTTTGATAGGTTCGACTGTTTTATCCCTTTGTGTAAAGACAGATGCAAAAATGAGTTAAAATTGTTCTGCTTTCTTGTTGCTTGTCACCTTCTTGCCACTTTTTCCAGCAATGGACCAATTGTTTCCTTAACTTTTTTCTTTCTTTTTTTAATGTTGGAAGAAGCTTTTTCGTTATTTTTTACTTTTGTGGCAAGCCTTTCTTCATTGTGAGCCATAGCTTTCCTTAATTCATCTTTACAGCTCAGGCTACTTGCTGATAGTCTGCCTTAGTTGTGTCCCCCTCTTTCCACTTGGTATACTTAACTTTTTGTCTTTCAATTTGTCAGAGAGTTCTTTATGCAGCCATGCTGGTTTCTTTGGAAGCTTTTATTTTTCTTCTTCATTGTTATTGTGCTAGACTGAGCTTTTGTAATCTCATTTTTCAAAATTTCCCAAGCTTCTTGAGTTCTTTTCCCCTTGAGGATTCTCATCCATGGAATTCTTCCCAAGCTCTCTCTAAGTTTATTGAAATTAGCTCTCTTAAAATCCAAGACTCTAGTTTGACTTTGTTCTACTACTTGGTTTGCATAATGTTGAATTCCAATATTGCAGGGTTCCTATGGCTTCAACACCTTCTATCATTTTCTTCTGTTAGTGAGAATTAAGTATAATATGGCCTATCCCCTTGTTCCCCTCTCTACGTTTTGGGAAACAAAGTTGTCTGCTAGGTTCGTTAGGAACCTGTTGGATCTTCCACTTGGTGCAGAGTTTGTTTCCCAGTTGATGTCAGGGTAGTTAAAAGCCCCCTTACTATTGTGGTGTGCTTCCTACTTACTTACTTAGCTGACTAACAAAATTTCATCTACTTCCTCTGCTTGGTTGGGTGGCTTGTAGTATAGACCTATGCAGTGACGTGCGGTGAGGTTTATGGCTGGTGAGGCACTGATGTCATCACAATCAGATGCTCAGGCATTCTCTCCTCTCCCCCAACATCCCACTAACTAAAGCACTTTCTTTCATAGATCTGAGGGTCGTGTCCGCAGCCAAGCCAAGCCCAAGACCACAGGGAAATGCAGGCCCGAAGCCACATAAAATTGGATGGCCTCCTCGTGCTCCCAGGATCATGCGCAAAGGCTGCGTGGTGGCCTTGATAGGCCCAGACAAGCAACCGACTGTCAATAGTCTCGACCCACATCGGTGGGTCCACCAGACACAGAGAGATGTCATACACTGTAGCAAACCCCGCATCCATAAAGTTCGTGGTAGCCCCGGAATCGACCAAGGCATGGGCCAGAATTTCTTGCAGACTACCCGACAAGAGGATGTGTGCTGCTAAAACCATGTGCTGTGGCGGCCTGTCCACCTCTGTTTCGGCCTGCACCCGACCTAAAGTTTCCCTCAGATCAGGCCCCACCAGTTTCCCGACATGGTGGTCCATCGCTGAGGGAGGCCGCAGGCCGTGCGGCCCCCCTACTCTTTTTGAGACAAACCTCAGCCAGGTGTCCAGGATCCCCACAGTAGAAACACAACTCCCCCCGCATGTCATCTGTCCATCTCTATGCACGACACTCGGGGTTTGGCGGCACCCAACTCCATTAGCTCCTCCTGTGCAACTGCAGTCTCCTGAGGGACCGGCACCCTAGTGGTCTACTGGGACGTGCTGCGAGGCCTCTGCCTCTGCAGCCAGGTGTCTATCTGGAGGCACAAGTGGACCAACGCGTCAAACGTCGGTGGCCTGTCCACCCTCACCAGCTCATCCTGAAAAGTGTCCACGAGGGCTGGCTCATTCCAAGCTGAGTCCTGACTAAGCAGCCAGATTTCGCTGACATAATCCTGCAAGGAGCCACAACCCTGCTGCAGTGACTTGAGTAGTCTGGTGGCTGTTTCCCCTTTAATGGGATCATCAAACATCAGCCAGAGATGGTTACAATAGCCCTGGAAATCATCCAGCAGAGGGGTAGGCTGAGATAGCAACGGAGTAGCCCAACGAGCTGCTGTGCCTGAGAGCAAGCTGATGATAAATCCCACCTTCGTCCAGTTCGTGGGAAAGTCCTCCACTCTCAAGCTGATAAAAAGTTGGCATTGTCCCAAGAATGCTGCAAACATAGCTTGTTTGCCATCAAACCTGTCTGGTGTAGCCACTGGGCATTTCCTCCATGGCTGGGGTGGGGGTAGCAGGCCACAGAAGCTGAGAGACTTGACCAGCCAGCAAAGCAATCTGTTGAGCCAACTGGGCATTCTCAGCACGAGTTGCTCCATTGTAGCTTGATGGAGTTTTGTTTGGGGCAGGAGTCAATCTGTTCTGAACCCCCTCGTCCCACACCAAAGCATGCTGAGCCAAAGATACTTTACGGAATTTATTAACAGACAGGTCCTTGGCAGCAAACCAGCACAGACAAGCCTTGGCAGAAATCCAGCACAGACAAGCCTTGGCAGAAATCCAGCATAGACAAGGCTTGGCAGCAATCCAGCCTGCCAAGCTAACACTACAGTTCTCCAACGTTAGTTAATGCGTTGACTCCTGCAAAAGGGGCTTGTTCACAAGCATTCCTTTTATAGTCTTGAGAGCAGCCTAATTACCACCAGCTGAGTGCAATTACCTCCTGTAACTGTGCAACTGATCCTTCCGCCTATTAGCTCTCCGGTGCCGGACATCCAGGAACAACTCCCTTGACTCCTCCCCACTGCTGACATCCGGAACACACTCCCTTTGCTCCTCCCCACTGGTCCAAGGATCAGGTGCCTCCTGGTGCCCAACCAGCCTGTCTGTGCCCTGCTCGGAGTCAGAACCTGTCCAGGGTCCTTCACATCCTCCAAAGCCGACTCATAGGGCCTCTCGCTGTCGGAGTCTGGTGGCAGCTCCAATGGCTCCTGCTGGGCCACAACACACTTGTATGGAATGACATAGGGTCTCCTGCTTGAGCAGGGTTTGGACTAGAAGACTTCCAAGGTGCCTCCTACTCTGTTATTCTCTTATTTAAATTATTAGGTCTTGTCATGCTGATAAAGTAATTAAATGATAAGATGCTTCATGGAATAGTGAATGAAATTAAAAAGTATTTCTAAAATGGATAATAGGATGTATATAAATCTGGATTTGGAGTTATTTTTCTTCTCCAGAATTTCTAGAAATGTGTAAGGAAGAATTACTTGTGTTTAGGGATGAAAGAAATAAGTGACTTTAGTTCAGATACCGTATTTTTCAGAGTATAAGACGCACCTTTTTTCCTCAAAAAAAAAAGGCTGAAAATCTGGGTTCGTCTTACACACCGAATACAGCATTTTTTGCCTCCCAAAGCACCACCCCCTTCACCCAAATGGCCATGCATATCCTTATGGAAGCTTTCAGAGAGCTCCTGGCGCTGGGGAGGGCAGAAATTAGCAAACAATCAGCCATTTTGCCCCCCCCCAGTCCCCAGCAGCAATCTTTAAGCCTCCATAAGGCTGTGCATGCAATTTGTTTTGACAAAAATGGCCCCCCACGCCCCCCAGGAGCATTCTGTCCCCCCAAGGCTATTCATGCCTTTTTGGGGGGGGGGAATGGGCCGGTTTTCGCGAAAAATGTTTTTGGGTTTGCAGAGTGCAAAAACTTTTTTTTCCCTTTTGGAAAGCTCTTTAACTGATTGATGAGAATTACATTGATCAAGTGCTGTGCCAGCAGAAACAAAATCTTAGGTGCGCAGCAGATTGTCAGTGAGTTCATTCTCCAGCACATGGATAAATACTCTGGAACATCTACCTACCTACCTACTCTCTCTCTCCATCCCTACCTCTCCTGTCTTCTCCCTCTCCCCTTATCCCTACCTATACTGTATTTCCTCTCCTTCTCCCCTATATACTCTCCCCCCTCTATCTACCTACATACCTGTCCTTTTACTCTCTCCTTCTCCCTACCTATATACTGTATTTCTCTCCCCCCCTCTATCTACCTACATACCTGCCTACTCTCTCCCCTCTCCCTACCTACTATTGTATTTCTCTCTATCTATCTCTTTCTATTTTCTCTCCTCTCCCTATCCCTACTACCTACCTACCTACCTACCTACCTACCTACCTACCTACGTACTTACCTACCTACATACCTACCTACTCTCTCTCTCTCCCTACATACCTACTGTATTTCTCTATCTCTCTCTATTTCTCTATTTCTCTCTATCCCTTTATCTACCTACCTACCTAACTACTCTCTCTATCTCCTACCTACCCACTGTATTTGTCTCTCTTTCTCTCCCTCTCTATCCCTCTATCTACCTCCTACTTTTTTTTAAATTTGCCTCTTCAAACCTTGGTGCGTCTTATATTCCAGCGTCTTATATTCCATGCGTCTTATATTCCAGTGCGTCTTATATCTGAAAAATACGGTAAGTGGTCATTAAATATACTGTCATGTTTTATACTTTTATCCAGAGGTGGTATTCATCAGGTTCTATCCAGTTCTGGAGAACTGGAAGTGGAAATTTTGAGTAGTTTGGAAAACCGGTAAATATCACTTCTGACTAGATGGCCCCACATCCATCTAATATCTTCCTCCCAAGTCCCAGCTGATTGGGAGGGAATGAGGATTATGCAATAACCTTCTCCTGGAGTGGTAAATGGAGATTTTACAGTATCCTTCCCCTGCCATGCTCACCAAGCCACACCCACCCAGCCATGCCATGCCCACCAAGACGCACCCACAGGACAAAACATTTTGAATCCCACCACTGCTTTTCTCACCTCTTAATGACAATATGCTTCATTTTTCATAAACATTTTTTTCATGTAAAAGATTGCAAAACATTTCATGAAAATGTCACTATTTATATAAGGACCAGCATAAAAGTAATCTGCAAAGTGAAGGAAATTATATTGTATTTATAAAAATGATAGAGTGTTATAGTAGAATGGAATCAAGAACTTGTATAGTCAAACCCTAGATTAATTCTATTATTGTGGTGTTAGTAACATTCTCTAATAAATTTTCAATTCCATATTATTATTTTTAATCTAACCAATAATTAAATAGATCCCATGTCCTATAAATTGTTTATCTTCTTGTTCCCTAATTTCATATGTCAATTTACTCATTTTCGCACATTCCATAGCTCATATTATCAATCTAATAATATGCATGCAATTATTATGATTATTAACATTCATTATGATTATTAAACATTCATTATGATTATTAAACTTCATTATGATTATTAAACATTCATTGAATGTCCTTTTTATGTGAAGCATACTAAATTTAAAGTAAATTTGCATTATGTCATTTCATTACATCATCCTGGACTCATCCAATGGGATTACATCTTTGTATTCTAATCTATATAGAATTGTTTATCTTTTATTTAAAAAAGGCTTTTCCACATCATCTCCATGGTCCTCATTTACAGCTTATATAAAATTCCACATATCAATCTAGTATATATAATTGCATTATTATCATTATTAATCATTTATTTAACTATCTATTATTACTTTGTCTTATACATAATACTCAAAGTTTAACTAAGTTTAACTTAATTTTATTGTAACATTTCATTTCATCATCCTGTATCCTTTCAATAGTAGTACAGTCCAATATCTCTTGCCATTTGTAAAATCTGTATTCTAGGTGTTTTCTTGATAAGTCTTATGTGAACTTCTCTTGGAAACTTGTTGTTCATTGCATATTTTGTAAAGACTCAAAACCCTCCATCTGTTTCTTTCATCAGCTTGCCTTTGGTTATCACTGATGCTTCTGCCACAGATACTCTCATTGTTTCTGCAAAGTTTTCTCCCTTTCTTTATCTATGTTTTGAAGCATGAGATAGAGATCCAGTTTTCCTCTCCTTTCAGTATTCCATACATATTATTTCCCTCCATTGTCAGTTTTCTGTCAGTATCAACAAATTTCTTGTCCCTTTGTTCATATTTTTATGCAATTTTTTGAGCTCTGTCTTCAAGTTTTCATTGTTTCATCAATATCCTCAACTCTTCCCTCCATTATTTCTGTTCTTGGTTCTATAATCCCCAGATTCTTTTCAATTCTTTCTGTGCTTATTAGGACTTTTTGAATTTCTAGCATAATTTTTTGCAAAGTTATTTCCTCTTCTTCATATACTGTGCATATTTCCAGGTTGTAAACACTGCCACTAGGACATCCAAGGCCTTTTACTAGGTTTCAAATAAATTCATTATAATCTTTCAAGTCAAGGCTTTCTCTTTATTGCAGTCCAGCTACTGATAATATTCCAGAAGAGCACCTGTGTAAACAAACTGTACTCTTCCCACTGTACTTTCAATAAAAAAATTCTGAAGCATTGAAGCATGAGATATGCGTCAAATATTTTTTTAAAAAAAAATATTTCCAAGCCTCTAGCGTCTAGATGGCAGTGCTACTTTTTTTCCTCTGCTTTTAGCTCTCTCTTTAAGCTTTCTTTCTTTGGGTTAAGAAAAAAATGGTTAAAAAGAACGATCCTGCTGTGTGTTGAGGGAAAGATAAGAAAGGAATCCTTAATCCACAAATACAAAAAATGAGAAAAAATAGGGGAAGAAGGGAAAAACAGACCAATCCAATTTAAAAAGTAAGAGGCATTTGTAAAAAATTCATCCATAAAAAGGAAACAAAATTAAAGAAAAAAGATAACAGAATAGTTTAAATTTAGGCTAACCCTTGCCTAAATTACTTTTATGAAAGAAGATTTTACAAAATTTTTGAAAACTGTAGAAACATAGAAGAAAAAAAATGTTTTATCAAAAGGTTAAAAAAAGGTGAAGAATAACAAAAAAGCAAGAAGTTATTTCCTAATTTCTTTGCAGCAGTTGGAAATAGCAATTATCATCTCCACTATCCCATGCTACATATCATTGTTCTGTTATTTCTATAAACATCTTTTTAATCAATAAATCCTCAAACCAACGGTTCATTTTTATGCATTTTCAGCAAGAAGTTTCTACTTATAAAAGTTTCCAGTCTTTTATAAAAGTTGTAGCTTCCTCCTTAATGAAACTAGTCAATTTAACTATTTCTGCAAACTCAGCCATCTTCACAATCCATTCCTCCATTAAACTAACCCCTTGACTAACAGACTAAATGATATTAAGACTAACAAAGGCTTGGAAAAGAATATGAAGAAATTGAATTGAATGAAAAAAATCATTAGCTCGGGATCTACATTTATTGCAAGCTGCTTTCTCAGTGTATAAAGCAGTTATTTAAGTTTAAATCATACTAGGCTCTTTCCTTATTCCCTTTTAATCCTTATTGCTCAGCCCCAAGATATTTTTCTTTAGCTATAAATCATTTTTCAAAAACTCCAGCAGTCTAAAATGGATGGGAATCAAAAGGATCATAGCAATAAATTTCATCCAGTTGCATTTCATCCATCAGAACAACATGTTTACTGTAGGAGGTTGTGCACATTTTTAATGAATGAGACTTGATTATGGAACATTTTGTAATAATGTCAAAGTATCATTATTTATTGTAAAGACTTAGACTATCTGAAAAAGATTTCAATTTCTTATTTTGTAAATGGTTTATAACTCAATTGCACTTTACATTTAAAATAAATGTCACCAGTAGAAACTTATGAAACACAACCTAGTCTAATTTCTAAACAAACCATTATTAATATACTATCTTTATTATAAGCCACAGAACTTATGGTTTTATTATATATGCATTATTGTGATAATTCTAAACATTAAGATTGTAAACTCAATTTTAATCAGGCTAATTAGTAGATAATTGCATTTTTAATCATTGATAATTGAACTGAACTTGTTCAGTTTTTTTTTCCAAAATACATTAATTTCTGTTTTAAAAAACTAAAGTCCTTCCTTTTAGAAACAAATGAAATATGTATGATTATTTCACTTGGGAACAAGTATTATGCAATAGTTGGAAACTCAGGTTCAAATTTCTAATCAGTTGTGATATTCAAGTGTAGTGTTTTGTAAAATTTCTGTTCTCCTAATGTATATTGAAACTAAAGTTCTCAAAATTCCTAGCAAGCAGAATGTGGTATGAGATGGACAGCTATATAAATTAGATGCATGCATAGGCATAGGCATAGGCATAGGCATAGGCATAGGCATAGGCATAGGCATAGGCTAGCATAGGCATAGGCATAGGCATAGGCATAGGCATAGGCATAGGCATAGGCATAGGCATAGGCATAGGCATAGGCATAGGCATGGCATGCATACATACATACATACATACATACCAGAGGTGGTATTTTGCAGAGGTGGTGTTCACCTGATTCGGGTGAACTGATAGTGGCGGCAGGTTCTGCACATGTGCAGAAGTGCCACATATTAGTGAAGCGAGAGTGCTCCCAGTGCAGAACTGGTAGCAACGATTAGAGCATTTCATGCCTGATACATACATTACATACATACATACATACATACATACATACATACATACATACTTGGATTGGGATTCTAAGAACTGTGTCCCCAGGGTATGGGGAAAGTATGCAATTGCAGAAGTCTTCCTTTAAGTTTTAATAATAATATAATACTTCTTTCAAAACATTCAAAAATAATTTTAGCAAGCAATTGCATTAACATGAGCATGTCAATTAAAAGCAGATGGTAAACTGTCATATTCCACAGCTACATGACAAACAAACCAGGTCTAGCTTCAAAGACAAAATGATAGAGGATGAACTAATGACAAAAATCTTTCAAACTCTTTTTATTTCATTTCTGGATCTGCTTTTTAGTATTCCAGGTAACGTGACTAGAGGCCTGGATGATCAAGCTCCAAATCTTAATGGATAAGACAAGTATCCAACCAATTTATGCAGAAACAGTGTACTGTTATTTTACTTTTTCTAGAACAACTCTGACTTCTAGCTCCTCTTCCTTCCTTGCTTTATGGTCTCTCTCTCAAGTGGCAATTAAATTGTCATCACAATAAAGGAGCACACACTGGTACCTGCAAACATTTTTAGACATGAATGTTTAATGTCTCTTGGCAGTAGTGGTCTTCTTAAAGGAGCCAACTATTGCTGTAAGCCAATAATTTATTCACAAAATCACCAACCTGAGGCAATTTAACTTGGAAGTGAGGGCCAGACAAACCTGCTCACTTGCTTGATTTCCTCTGTAGTTTCATCTCTGGCTTCCACTGAGCCTTTACTTACTACATAATATATTCTCCTTCTTTAGTTTAGTGTTCTTTTTTTCCCCTCTGCCAAACTTTATCAGATGGAAGACTGATGTCATCATACTCACAGTAATGTATAAAAAGGGAAATCAGAGAAAAAGGTAAGAATCCTGTTTTCAAATCATTTCTTGCACGTTGAGGAATTATAAATTCCGCAAACATATTTTAAAACTCTGCATAATGGCATGAACACTCACAAGCTTGAGGTGAAAAGGGGGGAAAAATTACTGAAGCTTCATTTTGTTCCAAATTTGGAATTTGACCTGCAACCTGGAATGAACTCCCAGTGAGATTCGGACCCTCACCACCCTCCAATCCTTCCGCGCCGCGCTTTGAAGATCGGCTGTCCCGGCTGGCCTGGGGTTAAGATTCCAAACCCACCCGAATTGTGTGACTGTTGTGCTCTCTTTTAATAGTTGTATGTTTCCATATTGGAATACTGTTTGTCTTCCCCCCCCTCCCTTTTTGAATTGTGAGCCGCCCTGAGTCCCCCCAGGGAAAAGGGAGGCATACAAATAAAATGAAATGAAATGAAATGAAATGAAACCTGCTTCATGATTTTTAGAGTGGGCTACTATACAGCAGATTTAGTCCTTAGCATATTGATATGGTTCCAAACTTCCATTTTGGCTATAGTAACCCAGATACTTGTTCAGATGTGGCTACAAACACCCAACCTAGATTTCAGAATATTCACAAACTGGCGAAACATGGTAATAAGATCAGCCAATAAATAGGCATGGTAACAGGTCAGCCAAAGGGGCTGTTTGGAAAACAGAAACTTAAACAAAAGGTGTGGTCGTGGCTTAGCTCTATGCTCAGCTCTAAATGAAGCTAATCTAGTAGTCTTCTCTGAACTGAAACAATCTCTTCTCTCTACCATGTTGGAAGAATCTGCTGTTGGTATTGTACATTTATTCATGTGTTATTATATATAAAGAAGTTAAATGCTGAATCTGTGCGTGCTTTCTGGATGTGATTTCTACTGCAAACGCTGACACTATATACCTGACTTGAAGACTGTCTGTCTGTCTGTCTGTCTGTCGTCTCTCTCTCTCTCTCTCTCTCTCACACACACACACACCATTGATGTGTAATCATTCATAGATAAATATGCAAAGCTCAAAAACTCTTTATTTGACACTGCTTAGCAACAAGAAGTCTTCCTTTCACTCATCTTAAACCCTTTTTTTAATGGAAATGTAGATTCACTGAAAATCTATCTTTAAGATACTGATGAAATCAGTTCTATCCATCCACTTTCTCTCAGGGCATGAAAAAATAAGAAGTGTGTAAAACCTTTAACATCTGCTATTTCCAAAAACAGAATGCAGTGTGTTGCTACTAGAAATTCCTCTAAGTAATATAGTTTTCTTTGACTTGGGATAGTCATCTCCAAATCCGGCAAATGGATGGTGAAAGTCAAAACCCCAAATTAATGTTTTGATTCAACATATTTTCTTTGAGTTTTGAGTTTTGTTGAGTCTTCTTGGGAGTTTAGGTTTAAGTTTCTCCCCTGTAGTGACACATGGGGATTTTTTTTAAAAAAACAATAACACTGCTGATTTTAACACAGAATGGAAGAAACAAAGATTTGAGTGTGTGTCATCTCTTCTGAAAAATTGGCAAACAACCTTTTCTCTCCATAATGCAAATAATAATAGGAAAGTGAAAAAGCTGTTGATTCAAAGTAGATGTCTCTTTTGTACTATTACTTTACACTGATGCTTACACCATAATCACCATAAAATAAACAAAAACCTCCTAAAAAACATAGCAGATAATGCATTCACATTCAACATCACAACAGTTGGCTAAATAATGAGATCTGTTTTAATCTCAGGAATAGATAAACTAATGATGGGAAACAACAATTTGTTTAAGCAAGATGCCACCCTGGTGGGAAAAAGCATTATTTTTTTTTTCCCCAAGTGTCTTCAGTTGAGCTCTATCCATCATATTCCCCCAGGAGTATTAATCCATCTTCACAACATTACTTCAGACACTGAGAAGTAGCATGATGAATTTTTGAATGTATGTCTCAAGGTGACTTAGCTTTCCATCCTATCCAAGGTTGGTAAAATGAGAACCCAGATTGTTGGGATCAATATGCTGACTAATGCTCTTGACTAACTAAGGGACCTCTTTTCATTAAATGGAATTGTAGAAGGAATGAAGTTCTACTATATTTAGTAATGAACCTGAGTATTTATTCATTAAGTAATCCATGCTCTTTTGTATCAGCATTTCAGAAATATTTCCTTACTAAACAGAGAAAAACAATGACCGTGGGCAGGCAGAAAAGCAGTGGGAGCAGGAGTACCTTGCCTTCCCCATTGAGTTTCTTTGTGAGAATCTGTCAAGGAGCATTGGAAATCTCTCTTCCCTTTCCCTTTTCAGCAAGTAGGTTAGTAGCTACTGTTGTTTGGGGGAGTGAATGAGGGTTTTATTAAATGGCTGAAGAATTAACATGGAATATTTAAAACAATGATCAAGTGTCTGCAGCAGCAACCCAGCAGCATCCAGTAGTACTGTAGCAACCACAGCTTGCCCAAATTCCACAGACTTATCTAGTGGCAATTGGGCGGCAAATGTACACATTTCTCTGCTCTCATTGCGTCCTCAGAATACCTGCCCCGGCCGCCCTGTTTAGGATAACCTGCTCCCTCCTGAAAGGGAGGGATGCGGGTTGAACCCTTGCAGGAAGAGCTGAGGAATTTGTTCAGTTTCTGTCAGACAAAGTTTCTCAGATTCGGATGGACCTGGACTCCACTTGGGCAGTACCTGCAGAGATGCCGAGAGTGGGCCTTGATCAGATTTCTTGGAGCGAGTTCCAGCATGTCACTCCTGAGGAAGTGGACAAGGCCATGGAGCTGTGAGTGCCTCACCTGTCTACTGGACCCGTGTCCCTCCTGGCTGGTTTCAACCAGCAGGGAGGTTACATGAGGCTGGCTTCAGGGGATTGTTAATACCTCTCTTCAGAAGAGATCTTTCCCGCTGCCCCTAAAGGACGTGGTGGTAAGACCCCTCCTTAAGAAGCCTTTTCTGGACCCAGACTATCCTTAAAAATTATCGTCAGTCTCCAACCTCCCTTTTGTTGGAAGGTTGTTGAGAAAGTGGTGGCCTTTCAGTTTCCGATGGACCTTGGATGAAGCAGATATCTGCTCCCTTTCAGTTGGGTTCAGGCCTGGTTACTCCACCGAAATGCTTTGGTCATGCTGACTGATGATCTCTGGCGAGCAGGGATAGAGGACATTCCTCTATCTGGTGCTCTTGACCTCTCAGCAGCCTTCAATACCATCGACCATGGTATCCTTCTGCAACGACTGGGAGAGGTGGGATGGGAGGCACCGTTCTACGGTGGTTCTCCTCTTACCTCTCAGATAGGTCGCAGTCGGTGTGTTGGAGGGCAGGAGGTCGACCCTACGCCCCTAAAGTATAGGGTGCCTCAGGGCTCGGTCCTGTCCTCCCTCCTATTTAACATCTACATGAAGCCGCTGGGTGAGATCATTCATCGGCATGGGATCAAATACACCAATATGCGGATTATACCCAGCTGTATCTGTCCGCCCGTGCCAACTCAGCAAAGCGGTTAGAAGTGATGTGCCAGTGCCTGGAGGCTGTCAGGGTCTGGCTGGGGGTAAAGAAGCTGGCACTCAATCCCAACAAGACGAGTGGCTATTGATGTTGCCCCCCAAGAATGGACAGATATTCCATCTCTTAGCCTGGGGGGAGAAGAAACTCTTCACCCTCAGAGAGGGTCCGCAACTTGGGTGTCCTCCTGGATTCTCAGCTGATATTATAATACCACCTGTCGGCTGTGACCAGGGGGGCTTTTGCCCAGGTTCGCCTGGTGCACCAGTTGTGGCTCTACCTGGACCGGGAGGCACTTCAAATGGTCACTCATTGCTCTCGTCACCTCCAGGCTTGATCACTGCAATGCACTTTACTTGGGGCTGCCCCTGAAGAGTGTACGGAGACTACAATTGGTCCAGGATGCGGCCGCTCGCGAGCGATATCAGGTGTACCTAGGTACACCCATGTTACACCTATCCTCTGCAAGCTGCACTGGCTTCCCATTGGTCTCTGAATGCGCTTCAAGGTGCTGGTCATTACCTTTAAAGCCTACATTGGCTTGGGACCTGGATATCTGCGGGACCGCCTCCTGCCGCATACCTCCCAACGACCCATAAGATCACACAGGCTGGGCTCCTCCGGGTACCGTAGACCGAGCAATGCCAGTTGGCAACTACTCAGGGGAGGTCTTTCTCTGTAGCTTCCCGGCCCTGTGGAATGATCTACCCGCAGAGATCCGGACCCTTCCCACTCTCTCGGCCTTCCGAAAAGCCATTAAAACCTGGCTGTTCCGGCAGGCCTGGGCTGTTGACCCCAAATATGGTCCAGCCCCATTCAGAATGGTGTGCATGATGTGTTGTATTTTATATCTATCTTTCTCCTTGTATCTTACTTTTTTTTCTTTTTTGATTATTTTTGTACTGTAAGCTGCCCGGAGTCCTATGGGATTGGGCGGCATATAAATGTTATTAAACTCTATAAACACTCCCATGAGTCCTAGATTTTGGATGCATTCTTTAAGTTACCCATTTGAGTTACTTTGTTTTAAAAATTGTTGCACCAATTTGGTCCAGTCATGACAATGAGAATTTAAGTAGTACCTTATATCAATACATTAGTTTTAATTTGGGCTTTTAACTGTATCCTGCCTCAACCTATTCCATTCTTATAGCAGGTGACCTGTATTTTGTAATATGCACACACTAGCTGTACACTATACACAAAATAATTTTCCTTGGAATTAATTTCAATGAAATCAACTTGAAATAATATGACTTTGTACTAAAATGAATGCTGTTATTTCATAGATTTAAAAGTTGGGTAAATATATCATAAATGCTTTTAAGTATTCTGTACATTTTTCCAAGATAAAACTTCTAGGTTTTACACACCTAAAGTCACCAGGGACTTTTATAATGTTGTAAAATAGATATGAATACATTTAGCTATCTATCAAGATTTTGCACACAACTTGCTTTTATCTGTGTATTATCTTTTATTATAGATCTTGTGCATTAATGTTCATTCCATCTATGAATGAGCATTAGTGTATCTAGAATTTCTTACAGATTAGCAATTTCATACACACTCTTCACTGAACAATTTGTTGCACTGAAGGATAATTTGACCCACTTCAAATGTTGGCTCGAAAATCATTCTTTTAAGTGACAAAATCAATGGTCAGATAAGACCTTAATTGGTCACCTTGTACTGAATGTGTTAATTGCTGGCTTTGTGCTATTTAAAATTATTAGTGTAATAAATGGTGCATTACGGTTTCATCTTACGTATAGAATCTTCAAAAAGACAACATCTGGATATAAGTGTCAAAGGTGCTTTTCCAGAGGCAACTGGACTTTCTTTTTTTCTTTGAAGATGTTTCACTTGTCATCTAAGAAGCTTCTTCAGCTTTGGATATAAGGATTTAAAATTCCAGAATTCTCAGCCATAGATATGTTGGCTATTAAATTCTGGGAGCTGAATTCTGGCAGCTGCCTGGTAGGCAGCAAAATGGAAAAAATACTATTGTATGCCACCAGAATGCACAGAATGAATCTGACAGCATGATAATGTAATCAATTACATTTGTTTATATGACTGCAGTCTACAAATGACAAATGGGTAGGAGGACAAGACTTCCTGAAGCAGTTACATTGATTATCCCAGCCAATTAGAGATCATATGGTAATGGAAATAATGACCTAATACTACATTGGCAGTTTAATTGTATTGTGCCACTGATGTAATTTAACAATCCAATTTAAAGGAAGAAAAATTGTTATTTGAATAATTCAGCCTTCTCTAACCTGGCAAACATTACCAAAGGTTGAAAAAAAGCAAAACTTCGTAACTGAACATTCACTGGAAACAGGAACACACACTTTCCAATTGCCACTGAAAATGTTCAGGAAACAGCAACAAAGTCTAAAATATTTTCATCTTGATAAGCATTATAACCCATAAAGTGCACTCTTTACCGACAAATTCTTTTGGTGGCATTGCCAGGCGATCTTAAGAGTAAAAGCCCCATGGCAGATGGCAGTTTTTAGTATCTGACCTAATTGCTTTATGGGATGATCCTCTGTTAGCATAAAGCTCTAAACAGAGGAACTAGTATATCTGGGGAAAAAATAACTGAGAAAATATGCATAATAGTTCAATTTGTTGAGGTCAGCTTAATCTCTAATGCACAGCTGTCCATATCTCAGAACTCTCATAAGTCATTAGGGAAAATTGTCAGCCTGAGAGAAGAATGCAGAGAAACACCCTCTCAAGCTGTGTTTATGTATTTGTTTGCAAGACACAAAGAAAAAGTGGCATTGCAATACATGAATATCTTGTGTGACTAACATAACTGCCCATATATACCTGTTTTTGAATGCAAATACACCTAAAATATATTTTTTCTAACATGACATTCCTTAATGACATATTTTTCCATGTATGCTGATTCTTTTCTTTTTATAACTTGTTTTATTTTACTTTCTTCTAGCAAAGTTAAGGGTGATGCAGGATAGCAGTTATCATCTATATTGTTTGTCTATGGAACAGGAGACATGTTTTTAGGCAAATTGTGACTAGCCCCAAGGGATAAGGACTATTATAGAAGCACTTTTGCCTCATAATCCAAATAATCCAAGTTCAGTCCCAAAGATGCTTTTCAAGAAGTAACTGGACTTTCTTTGTTTTCCCTTGAGATGTTTCATTTCTCATCCAAGAAGCCTTTGAACTGAATTGAAGAAGTTTCTTGAATAAGAAGTGAAACATCTTCAAGGAAAAACAAAGACAGTCCAATTGCCTCTTGAAAAGCACCTTTGGGACAACCAGGATCTGGATGAATGAGACTCTCCATAGACCAGGATGTCAAACTCAAGGCCTGGGCGGCCGGATTCAGCCAACAGAATGTTTAGATCTGGCCTATGGGCCTGCCCTGGAACAGCAAAGGATTGACCCATGGGGCCCCTGCCAGTGAAAAACTGATTTACTTATTTTAAAAAGTAATAAATGTAGGAATCCATGTGTAGATTTTACATGTATTTTAAAAGGTAACAAATGTAGAAATTATCCAGCAGAATTGAAAAAAGAATGCATAACCTTCCTACTACAAACAAACGATTAAATGTCTTGCTAGAGTAATGGTTACTTGAATAATGGTACACTGCAGTAAAATGGTTAGTAAGCATGAATATAATACTAGAAAATATTATGAATACTGGAAAATATAAATGTTTTTCTCTGTCATTTTTTTCTAACCTGAAATCTTACAGGTTAACCTTATGACATTTTACTATTTCAAGAATCATGTCAATATTTATGACATCATTATTTTCTCTATATATAATATGCAACATTTTAACATTCACCATCCTCAATTCAGGGCAAAGGTTGTGCTTCCCATAGAAAGTTACTCAAATTTGACATTGCAGTGAAAAAAATATCGTCCTCTGATCTTTGGAATTTCACTTAACAAAATCCATGATAATAAAAGGTTGGCATCCTGTAGAATGAGATAGAAATTGGTTAGATTGGGAAGGAGCAGAAAATATTGCATAGTATTTTTGCTACCTTGTTTTCTGTGAATGTGTGTTTTGTGAGAATACATGTTTGATCTGGCTATGATAAATAGAACATGAACCTGATCCTAGAAGATAGTACTAAGAAATTCATTTTACATTTTTGGCATGTTAACTCACATCATTGAAAGACCAAGTCAGGACTTGAAAAAATGATGTATGTAGTCCCAAGAGTCAACATGACTTGATGGCACTTAATTGATCAGTGTTATCCCAGAAACTGCAATTCCTAAATTATATTTTGCTGTGTTTTCAGAAAAGCTACAAATAATGCTCTATTTCTAACTAGTTCCAAATAACACTTTGAAGGAGAAGATTTTTCTCAATGTAAATATTGCCTGAGGCTTCTGCTAATGGAGTTCTTGTAGTACCTTACTTAATTCATCTAACATGCTTAACAATCCGTGAACTGTGATTGGTTAACACTATTAGTGTGCTTATTAACTCTGCAACTAAGTTTCGAACTCCTCTAAGAGCAAACGAGAGAGATCAATATACATGCTAATTAGGTTTCATCTTGCCAATGTGTGCACATTCATATGCAATTTATACTTACTATATTTTACATTCAACAGAATCATTTTGCTTTTTGTCAGTTCCTGTAGAATTTCCTTTAAGATAATTGTCATGATTAGTTATCTACAAATTATATTCTCAATTCACATTTATTGAGTAAAGAATGTTGAAATACTTTGAGTTATTACTTCTATGAGTTGGAACAGAATTCTATTGATTATATAATTGCTGAATGTCATTTTTATTTGTTTCTTCCTATTGGTGGTACAATCTAGATATTTTGTCATCTGAATAGATGTTTTTATGTAAAAACAGGTGAAACAGAAAGGCTAACTTACTGATACTTTGCAAATGCATGCCTTAGGTACAGCCTCTGGAAGAAAATTTGAAATAAAGTATTTTTTTTCCAAATGTCTTTGCTTCAAAACTAGAAAGACAGCTTTGACCTCCAAGAGCAAAATCCATTACCTGATTACATTCAGGTAGTGTGCACATCCATCAACTTCCAAAATCAGATTCTACAACACTGAAATGTCCTGCAGGTGTCAGTACATTCATATAGCTCCTAGCTAAGAGAGAAGTAGAGCTAGCAAGTATGTTGGCTTGCAAATAATCTGTACATTACAGATTCTAACATGGAGAGAATAGCATGAGCTTCCATGGGCTTAAGCTGGGATTAATTCCACTTGTACCATATTGGCTAAACGTACAGGTTATGATGTGCCACATGGAAGGGCATTTTTTTCACCATTAGTGGGGAATAGCAATAGGAATAGCACTTAGATTTATACCCCACTTCACAGTGCTTTACAGCCCTCTCTAAGTGGTTTACAGAGTCAGCATTTTGCTCCAACAATCTGGGTCCTTATTTTACCATCCTTGAAGTATGGAAGGTTGAGTCAACCTTGAGCCAATGAGACCTGCTGGCAGCCGGCAGTCAGCAAAATTAGCCTGCAGTACTGCATTCTAACCATTGTACCACTGAAGCTCTTTAACATGCTGCATGTCACATGGCTATGGAAAAGGCTGTACCTCATCTAATCATTCCTCCTTACAAAAAATATTACATGGAAGCTTTGATGGACCAGGGCTATAATAGCTGACAGTGATCAACATGTATGAGACTGTATGTTGAGGATCATGTAATATGAAAGATTGCAACTTGAAATGAAAGGATAAATGATAACAAAGGTAAAGATTTCATCTATATACATATAATAGGTGTGTGTGTGTGTGTGTGTGTGTGTGTGTGTGTGTGTGTGTGTTCCAGCATAACTCTGGAATGCCTCGAGCAATTTCATCCAAACTTGGTACACAGATGATTTACTCTCTGGAAAAAAACACTGTGGGGGTAGACACCCTTAACACCCCTCAGGGCATGTGTTCTGTTAAGATACACCCTGTTGTGTCTTAAAATTACTTCTAATGTACTACATAAAATGGATTCTACTGTACAGCACAGTGGAGTTGCCATGGTAATTGCTTCACTGTACTCCACAAGGAGGGTCCCTCTGGTAAGAGGGAAAATCCAACATTAGAAATTATATTTGGTCTGGACATTTCCCCCCTATAAATAAATACCCAGACAACATCAGATTATCAGCTAGTTATGAATAAATATAGGACAACATTATGAAAATGTTGCTGTTCCTATTTCAATAATGGATGGAAATGAAGCACCCATGGGTGGTTTGGGAAGAAAATATGCATTATCCTGAAGTCTGTAAATTAAATTACTGAATTAGAAAATATGAATGAATGACTATTCAGATGAAAGTCATTTGTTCATCAGATGAAATCAGATGAAAGAAGATAAAATAGTCACACTGGAGAATCAGCGTTCTAACGTACCTACTACTGAGTCACTGTCCCAAATAAATGGTTTGCTGTATCAGTCAATAAATAAGTAAATATGTAAACTGTACAGCATGAAAAGCCAAATAAAATTCTAAAGAACAGAGGCAAACAGAATGCAAGGCATTCACAACAAGGAAAAAAAAACCCGCTGCCTTCTTTCACTGAAGATAATTGAGATTTTGTGCTACTTAATAATATGACTAAAGTTAAATTCAGATATAATTTAACATTTTAAAAAAGTAATTTGAGCACAGTAGATTCCCCCTTTATATGTCAGCTAAACAGAAAACTTACACGTGTTGCAGATTTTCTTCAAACTTTAAGCCATTTATGAGCTGTGAGTGGTATTTTCAATATCTAAATGCAATTTTAGATGTCAGCATGATACTTTTTTTATCCTTATTAGTTGGCTTCAGACATTATTATCATTCCATATTGTTAGATTTAGTAAGTGACACCACATATGTACAGTTACTTAAATCAAAGCTTTTGATTGAGCTTTGATATAAAAACAAAATGGAATTTTGTATGATTAGTGTAATTTTTGTTATTATGACATAGTTCAACCTATTATTTTTATGTGGTCCTCTATTGAAAAGTCTACTGAATTTCCAAAACCCTCACCACTGCTTGAGTGTAGATTCCCCTCTCCCTCCCTCTGTCACTCTGCAAATCCAGAATAGTTGGGGAACCCTGATCTTGATAAAGGAAATAGTTCACTTTTGCTCCTATTATAACCTTCATAGTCTTTGATACCATTAATCATGATATCCTTCACACACATGAATGGAGAAGAATTATGGAATAAAACATGGTAAAGTAAGAAGGGACTAAAATAAACATTTTTGTTTCCAATGGAGTATTCCTAGAAAGGATATGTGTGCTATGGCACCCCATTGGATGCAAACCAACAGGGCAGAAATAGGGGACATTGGCATATTTGCAGCCTGTTGTCTTTAAACAAAAATACACATGAAGAAACCAACATTTTCACAACATAAGCAATAAGAAGGAATTATTTAGACAAGTCATATAAATTGCTCACCTAGTTAGAATATGGAAAGAGAGAGAAGCTTACATTTTTGGGTTCTCTATTCCTTATATATATATATATACATACATACAAACACACACACACACACACACACACACACACACACATCCTTTAATATGTCCTCTAATATTGTCTTCCTTAAGAATAGAACATTTTGTATATTATCAACTTACTACATTTTCATCATGGCTTTTTAGAGATTTTATTATCTTGACTGCTGATTATCTTTGAAAACCATTTTTCTTTTTCTTTGCACTCAAACACCTCAGTTTTATTAGCTACATCATCATTAAATCCAAGTGAAGATGATGACACATTATATCAAATTCTAGGATCGCTGACACCATCATTTTAAAGTGCTGTGGCATCGTCGACAAATTCATGTGGAGCTTTATACATATTAAAATTATAAAATAGTTACCTGAAAAAACGAGACAGAAAGAAATGTGAGAAATAGAAGTGGAAAGAGACTAAAGCGTGGTACTTAGTCCCCCCCAGATTCCATTATAATAAACATTGTGTTCATTTTGTGGCTCATGACAAACAAAACTGATTGGCTAAGATGTTCAGCTTAGTAGATACATATGCAGTGAGTAATATATTAACTATTTTTCATAGTTCACGCATGGATTGATACAGTTGTGTCATATGTGTTTTTCCAGTGAGACCGGTCTATCAGGGCAACTTGGCCTATACGAATAAGGGATGGAGCAAACTGCTTCTGCTTTTGCCTTTCAGCCCCAATCCATGAGCCTTTGCAGGCAGTCGCTTCCCGGACAAATTATTTTGTGTTACATTTAAATTTGTTTTGTTATGTTTGGGATTTTAAAAATTGCTGAGGACTTTACAGTCTTCCAAGCTTCAAAGACTATGAGGATAATAAAGTAAGGTATCTCTGTCTCTGTCTCTATATCATCTATCTATGTATCTGTCATCTATTTCTATTTATCTGTCTGTCTATCTGTCTATCATCTATCTATATCTATGTCATCTATATCTATCTATCTCTATAATATTGATACACCACACACACACACACGAGAGAGAGAGAGAGAGAGAGGAGAGAGAGAGAGAGAGAGAGAGAGAGAGGAGAGATATCCCCCTTACTTTACCATCCTATCCAAAGTCATTGAGTTAGTAATGCTATTTTTACAAGCTAATTTTTCAAACTGTTAAACAAGATTGTTCCAGTTCTGTCTCTCTACTAATAAAGTATTCACTGCAGAGATGGGCTGTTATTCTTTTTGCCCTAATTTATCAAGGCAACTAGCTCTAAAAGGCTAATCTAAATTCTAGCATATTGACAGAAAGGATCTCAAAAGTAGTTCTTGATCTCAGTTACCTTACAGAAGCAATCCTGTTCTGTTTTATTTTCCTTTTACTATTTTTTATTATTAAAGAGTTTAATAGATTTTACAAATGTTTCCCCTTCCCTCCCTTTGCCCCAACCCTGTCCCCCCAACCCTCCCTCCCCCCAACCCCCCAGAGCAAAATACAGGGTATAAACATTTAACTAACATACACTAACATAAGCTAACTAACTGTAGCATCCTACCTCCTCTTGTACTTTAACTCCCCTTTTATTAAGCTAACTTTAGATAAATTGTAACATTCCTTGTTCATATCATTCATAAGCTAGTTGAAATTTCTTAGTCCGATGTTTATTTTGAATGTAGTCAATCCATCTTCTCCATTCCAGCTTGTATTTCTCATCTGAATGGTCCTTCAAATATGTTGAGATTTTGGGCATCTCTGCTAAGTTTACTACTTTTAATGTCCATTCTTGAATAGTAGGCAATTCTTCCTTCTTCCAGTACTGCGCCACCAACAATCTTGCTGCCGTTGTTAAGTTCAGAATCAAATTAGTCTCTATAACTGTACAGTCTGTAATTATACCTAGCAAGAACAGCTGGGGCGTGAACTTTATCCTCTTTTAAGAATATTTTGAATAATCCACCATATTTTATCCAAAATGCTTTAACTTTTTTACAAGTCCACCATATATGATAATACATAGCATCAACAGAATCACATCTCCAGCATTTAGATTGTAAATTCAGATACATACAAGCTAACTTTTTGGGATCTAAATGCCAACTATAAAACATCTTATAAAAATTCTCTCTCAAGTTTTGAGCTTGTGTAAATTTTACATTTCTTACCCAAATCTTTTCCCTTGTTTCCATCATTATTGGTTCTTCAAAGTTTTGTGCCCATTTTATCATGCAGTCTTTAATTAACTCTGTTTCAAAATCTGTTTCTATCAGTATATTATACAACCTTTTTATATGCATTTGACTCTGGTCCCTAATTGTTTTACCAAATTATCCTCATTTTGTATGATACCAATTTTCTGGTCTTTTTTCCATCTAGCCTGTAACTGTCCATACTGAAACCAGATTTGAATTACCCTTTTCTCTCTTAGTACATTCAAAGGCTTTCACTGTGGTACACCTCTTTCTATGTTAAGAAGCTCCCTATATGTAATTACATCATGTTTTTGTTCTATACTTACATTCTCTATCGCGTGACTGGGTACTACCCACATAGGTATTTTGACATTTAACTTGATAAATGTCAATTAACTTGATATTTTTTCCAGACACGCAGTAGAGCATTCCTTAAAATGTGGCTTTTAAAAATCTTGTCCATCTTCTTATCATATATTAAATAAGCATGCCAACCATATACCAAATCATATCCCTCAATATTCAATATTCTATCCTCTGTTAGGTTAATCCAATCACTAATTGTTGATAAAACTACTGCTTCATAGTATAATTTGTTAGGCATTTTCAGACCTCCTCTTTCACGTATATCTTGCATTATTTTAAGTTTTATTCTCGGTTTCTTCCCTGCCCAAACAAAGTTATTAATACCTTTCCGCCATTCTTCCAAATTTGCATCTTTTTTGAGTATTGGTATCATTTGAAAAAGAAATAGAAACTTAGGCAAACGTTCATTTTTACTGCTGCTATCCTTCCCAGCCCAGACAATTGTAATTTTTTTCATTTATTCATCTCTGTCTGCATTTTGTGCCATAATGTTTCATAATTATACTTATATAATTTCCCATTTGAGGTTGTAATATAAACTCCTAAATATTTAACCTTTTTACTATCTCACATCCTGTTACTCTTTCTAATTCTTCTTTTGATTTGTAGTCATATTTTAACTATCATCTTTGTTTTCTCTAGTTTATTTTAAATCCAGATACTTGACCATATTGATTAATTATGTTCATTAAACCTATAGCTGATTTCCCCGGTTGGGTTAAAGTTACAACCAAGTCGTCCGCGAATGCTCGTACTCTGTATTCATAATGCCTAATCCGTGTACATCATCTGACTCACGTATTCTATTCAGCAATAACTCCAAAGTTAAAATAAACAATATTTTGTTCCTTTTTTGATTTTAAAAGATTCTGTTAGACTACCACTAACTATAATTCATGGTATTTGTTTCTGGTATATTGCCTTGATAGATTGTGTAAAATACTCTCCAAACTGCATCTTTTGTATTATTTTCATTAGAAATTGCCAATTCATTTGATCAAATGCTTTCTCCACATCCAAGAATATAAGCACTGCGGGGATTGGTTATTCTTCCCCAAATACTCCAATATATTAACAATTTGTCTTACATTACTTTTCATTTGTCTCCCATGTATAAAACCAGATTGATCATTGTGAATCATTTGTTGTATAACTGACATCAACCTATTTGCTAGTATTTTAGCAAAAATTTTATAATCTGTATTAAGTAGTGATATAGGCCTATAGTTTTTTGGCTGAGTGTGATCTTGATCTTTCGGAATCAGGGAAATAAAGGCTGTTTTCCAAGACGGTGGTACTCTTCCTTCCAATTGGATTTTATTAAATAGTTCCTTAAAAGGTTTGACCATTTCTAATTGTAAATTTTTATAATAAACTGCTGTCAATCCATCTGTACCAGGGGCCTTGCCAACTTGTAACTGCTTAATTACCAGGAGAATTCCTCCATGGCTATCAGTTGATTCAGTCTTTTCCTTTGCTCATCTGTAACTATGGGGATATTCTCTTTCTCCAAATATCTATCTATATCTAGACCTTGTATTTTATCACCAGTGTACAGTCTCGTATAAAATTCTGAGAAAGCCTTTTTAATAGTATCCTGTTGATAGACTTCTTTACCTTTGTACACTATTTTCTCTATAGTACGAGATTTTTATTTTTTCCTTAACATATATGCTAACCATCTGCCTGGTTTATTTGCATTGCAAAAAGTATTATGTTTAGCGTATAGCAAGTTAGTTGCTACTTGATCTGACATCAACATGTTAAATTGCCCTCGCAGTAAAGTAATTGCTTCTTTTGTCTTCTTATCATCTGGGTAAGATATTAGCCCCTGCTCTTTCTTTTTTATCTCCTCTTCTAATTCCCTTCTTTTTCCCCCCTGTCTGCATCTATATAGGTTATTCAGGTTTATTAAAACACCTCTCAAATATGCTTTACTTGTGTCCCAAACCATTTCCATAGATGTTCCCTTATGCATGTTAAAAACAAAATATTCTTTCAGTAGTTTTTTGCATTCTGTGACATTTCCCTCATATCTAAATAAATTTTCATTTAACCTCCAAGACCTCCTAGATCCCTCTCCATATTCCAAACCGGGTTATGATCTGTTAGAGTTCTCAGGCATATCTTTGTCTTCTTCACCCTAGAAAGAAAGTCATTCATAATTAATATAAAGTCAATTCTAGAAAAGAATTGGTGCCTATCGGAAAAAAAATGTAAAGTCCTGTTCTTTAACATTCCGTTCTCGCCAAATATCCCTCAGTTCCATATCATCCATCATGTCGAAAAAAGATATAGACAATCTTGCTCGTGTTTGAGTATTTTGCAAAAGTTCCTTCTTGTCTTCATAGTGTCCAATACTCCATTCCAATCACCCATAATATACACGATCTATAATCCCATTGTATTAATTTGGTATGGAGCAACTTGTAAAAAATTTCTTGTTGTTGATTGGGAGCATATACTCCCATTAAGAGTATTTTCTTTCCTTCTATTGATAGTTCAATTGCAATATATCTTCCTTGAGGATCTGCTTCAATTAATTCAGCCTTTAAATCTTTCCTTAAGTATATTACTATGCCATTTTTCTTCTCTGGAGCAGATGCCACAAAATGTGTGCCCAATCTTGCATTCATCAAATATTTCTGGTCATTTGTTCTAATATGTGTTTCTTGCAAACAAATTACATCGTTTTTGAATTGTTTCAAATGTTGAATTTTTTTTTTTCCTTTTTTGTGGTGAGTTTAAGCCATTAACGTTCCAGGTTAAAAATTTAATTGTCATCTTCATCCCCCTGAAACTTTTTAAGAGCCACCTGGAAATCCTGCTGGAATTTCTTTTTCAGTCTGGCTCCCCCCCACAGCTTCTGTATTTATGTTTGTAGGTTCTTGGATTGTTGTCTGAGCTTGTTGCATCTTTAATTCTTGTTCTTTACATTTAGTTGCCGCTCAGGTTTGTCTTTGTTCTATAATTCCTTCTGTCTTCTCAAGTAATTCCAGGGCTTGAGCAGCACCCACTTGTACCTGGATATCTTCCTGTCTAGCCTCCCCTGCTTCTTTTCTTCTTCTGGATCCTGGAGATGGAGGGTATCCAGCCTTTAGTACATTGCTGTAAAAATCTCTTGCCTTCCAAACTGAATTAAGACGATATCTTTCTCTTAAGTAGTTCACCACCAATCCGGCTGGGACCTCCCATCTGTACTGTATCTGGCAATTTCTAAGTTCATCCACCAGGAATGCATAGTCCTTTCTGGATCTCAACATTTTAGGAGGAATTTCCTTCAATACCTTCTGACCTGCAGTTTGTTTTTATAAGTCGCTTGTAATATTCCGTTCCTTGTTTTCCTGGTGACAAAATAGATTACAATATCTCTTGGTAGTTGTCTCTGTCTGGCAATCCATGAGTTAACACGGTAAATTTTGTCAATCTGCCAATCATATTCTGACTTGGGTTCACCAATTAGTTGAGCAAAGGCTTCTGCAAAATCTCTTTCAAATTTTCTTGGTTATTTTCTTTCAGTCCTATTATTCTCAAAGCAAATTCCATCACTCTATATTGTATCATTGTAACTTCTGCCTCTGACTTTTCAATCTTGCTTTGAGCATCATCAACTTTTTCTCCAGATTCACATTAGACTGATTAATCTCTTCCACCCTATCCTCCAGTGATGTTACATAACCAAGCAAACCCTTAAATGCATCCACAATATCCTCTTTTATTTGCTTGGTTGCAAGTTTGGATTAAATCCTTAATTTCAGACATTTTATGACACACATCTTTAAAGGCAGTTGTAATTTTTCCTTCTAAAACAGAGGCTTGTTCCTCTAAAGTGCTTTGGAGGGCTTCAAGTGTTAATGATTATGCTGGGGGTAATAAAGATTGCAATTTGTGTTTCTGAGCTGGATAACTTCCAGCGCTCTTAGGAGCACTTAATTTGGTTTGCTTTGAAGCCATTTCCAGATATTCTTTTTTTTTTTTAAATATATTTTATTCATTTTCACATTCCATTTTACAATCACTTATATACAGGGTATTTGCTATAAGAAAAAAATAATAAAAAATAAAAAAATAATAAAAAAAATAAAAAAAATAAAAAAGAAAACACAACTCATCATTCACAACCCCACCTGACACTTCCATCCTCCATACACCCCATCTACCCCTCCAACTTTCCTTTCGTCCCTCAACGCTCCCCTCCTACTTCCCTTTCCCCTCAAACCTTCCTTCTCCCCTTACTCCCAACACGCCCTCCTTACATTCCCCTTATTCCTTCCTTACTCCTCCCTCCTCTTTCCCTCTACCTCCCTCCTTGGTGTATTCCTTTATTCAAGTGTTGTTTATTATAATCTAATAAAAAGTAAAATAAACCAAGGAAAAAAAAAATTTAAAGAAAGAAAAGAGAAAAGAAAAGGAAAAAAAAAGAACAACCGTATATAAGTGCATTCTTGTTCTTATTGAGACTATGTTAACACCCACCCACCCACCCCCCATAAATCCCCATCCCTACTCCTCCCGACTTCCCAGGGCCCACACCTGGCACTGCCTTCTATCTAAAGTATCTTATGTTCGTATGGATTAAAAATAAAAGCAATATATTAAAGGAAAAAAAAAAACCAAAAAAGGAAAAAAAAAAAAAGAAACTCTTTGTGTTAAGCTCAGCCCCCCATCTTTATATATGCTTAAATAGTATAAGTCATTCTATCTATATTTTATTCTCGTCTCTTGCTTCTTTGTTATTTACCCCGACCTCCTGTAGACTCTCCCATTCCTCTTCCTTAACCTTATATTCAGATAAACATTTATCCAATTTTGTATAGACATCAATATACAATCTAACTCAAAAATAATCCCTTCTAGTAAAATTTAAGCAGCGTGGATCATTCCACATATTCAAATATTACTTTATAGAAGAATAATCAAACTTTCCCTTTCTTAACCTTAATTTCAAACAATAATTCAAAATAATCTGACCAAACTTTCCCTTCTTAGTAAAGTTTAAGCAGCGTGGATCAAGTATTACTTTACACAAAATCAGTTTGCATTCTATCTTGAAATGATCCCGACCAGCTTTCCCTTCTAATAGGATTTAAACAACGTAAATCATTCCGCATGCATTTTGCCCTCATTCCTTGCTTCTCTGATATTTACCACTATCAAATTTATACAGACATTAGTTTAAAATTTAGCTCAAAATAATTTCACCAAGCTTTCCCTTCTAATAAAAATTAAATAGCATAGATCATTCCACATATTCAAATAATACTTTCAACAAGAATCAGTTTACCTTCCGTTTTAAAATTATGTCATCCAGCTTTCCCTTCTAACAGAATTTAAACAACATAAATCATTCTGCATTCATTTTACATATATACATTCAGTATCACCCCACCAATATACGTAAATCATTCCGCATGCATTTCACCCTCATCCCTTGCTTCTCTAACATCTGCCACTATCAAATTTATACAAACATTAGCTTAAAATCTAGCTCAAAATAACTTCACCAAGCTTTCCCCTCTAATAAAAATCAAATAGCATAGATCATTCCACATATTCAAATAATAGTTTCAACAAGAATCAGTTTACCTTCTATTTTAAAATAATCTCTTCAAACTTTCCCTTCTAACAAAATTTAAACAACGTAAATCATTCTGCATGCATTTTACATATATACATTCAGTATCACCCCACCAATACATTCCGCTTTTTCTACCGGAGAGAGGTCGCAAACCCCCATTCAATCCACAACTTTGGTGAATATTTTAGAATGTCTAAATCCTCAAACTCCGCTTTTCTGCTTCTCTGAGGGAGGGGGAGCTACCCCCTCCATCTTGCAGCCATGTGGTCTGTTGCTTGCCTTCTCCTTCGGCTTGTCTCTCCTCTTTTCCAAGTGAATCAGGAAGTCCCGCCTTCAAAGTCTTGTAATAGAAATCTCGAGCCTCCGAAACAGAATTGAGACGAAGTCTTTGATTCTCAAATGTGACCGTAATGCCGGCTGGGGCCTCCCATTTATATTGAATCTGATGATTTCTAAGCTCTTTAGTTAAAAAGGTATAGTCCCTTCTTGCCTTTAACATCTGGAAAGGTATTTCTTTGAAGACAGTCAAGTCCTGGCCATCAACTCTCAATCTATTATTGTAAAATTTTTGCATGATCGCGTTTCTGGATTCTTTTGTGGAGAAATATATGATTATGTCCCTCGGGAGCTGTCGCTGTTCCGCTACCAACGAATTCTGGCGATAGATTTTCCGAATCTGCCAATCAAAGTTAAGTCCCAGGCGATAGGCTCCGCCCCCAGGAAGCCCCTCTCAGAGTTCTGGTCTGTATATCTAATTAAGATCAATAGATATCACCCCTTTTTGGCAGAAAGGGGCAGGCAGAAGCTCAGGTGCTAGGATTTATTCGTAGTTCACAGCCCTTTTTTTGGGGGGGGGCTGCGAACGGAGAAGAGATCCAGCGTAACTGAGCTCTTATCTCCAGCCAGTTCCTCGCAGCTGCCTTTTTGCAGCCCTAGACAGGTGATCCCCCCCCTCAGGACAATGATAAATTGCTTAAAGCAACTTAAGGCTAACACGAGCGGGTCTTACTCCTGTGATGTTCCTTTTTTTATAACTATCTAAACACCAGCCTTGTTTTTCCTTTGAAACTTCTTTGTTCAACCAAGTACAAGATGGCGTTTTTACTGTGTTGGTGATTGATGACGCAATTAACCGGCTTTATCTCCCCGGAGACTGCTACTTATTAACAAGCAAAATCTACAAATAATTTATTGAGAACTGACCAGGTGAAGACACTGATTATCTGTTTATTCTCAGCTTTTATCTATAATGCCTCCCAGGTCTAAGCAGGCAAAAAAATCCCCCCCGCATGTGCTTAAAGAACTTGTTAGTAAATCGTTGCCTTTGCCTCCTACACCCCCTACTGGAGATTCCTTGACACAGGAGCTTCTTTTTCAAATACTCAATGATTTTAAACAAGAAATCAAAGAATTTGTGCTGGATTTATGCGACAAAATACAGACTAAAATTGCCCAAATAAAGGTGGATATGTTTGAAGCTATGTCTACTTTGACAGATTATATCGAAGAAATGGAGACTAAACTGGAAACCTTGGAGGAGGCTAATTCTAAGTTGACTTCCAATATCCAAGTATTACAACAAGAGATTAGAGATACTCAAACACAACTTATAATGATAAATTATAACAGAAAGGCGTTTGCAATAAGAGTCAGAGGACTGCCCGAAAAGAAAGGAGAGAACTTGAAACAGATGTTTGTAGAAGCTTTCAGCCAAGCGGTGGGAGGTCCGGGATTCAATTTTGATTGGAATATTCGAAAAATCTATCGCCAGAATTCGTGTGTAGCAGAACAACGACAGCTTCCAAGAGACATAATTATATACTTTTTCACAAGAGAATCCAGAAATGCGATTACCCAAAGTTTTACAACAACAGGCTCCGAATCGATGGCCATGATTTGTTTGTCTTTAAAGAAATCCCGCTCCAGATGCTGCAAGCAAGGAGAGGCTATACTTTTTTAACCCAAGAACTTAGAAATCGTCAAATACAGTATAAATGGGAAGCTCCAGTTGGAATCACAGTTACACTCGAAAATCAAAGATTTCGTATTAATTCTGTTTCGGAAGCTCGGGACTTTTATTATAAAACTCTGAAGGCGGGGCTTCTTGACTCACTCGGAAATGCGGAAGGACAAGGTGAAGGAAAGACAAGCAGCAACTTACTTGGTTACAAGATGGAGGGAGTTGTTCTCCCCCTACTGGAGAGGCAGAAGAGCGGAAACTGAGGATTTAGCCATACTTTTAAAGCAGCGGGACACGTGGTTATAAGGCAGAGGGTTGCCTTCTCTTTCCGGAAGGGCAGAAGAGTAAAGAATATAGATCCAACGATGTCTTTAAAATACTTTCTAAGCTCTTGGACTGATTAAAATTTTAGGATTTCTGTTTGGGATGAAATGGTAAAGCTGTGTACCGATGAGGAATGGAAAGAAGCATTGCTTATTTTGGACAGATATTGTACGGGACTTTTATAAGACTTATTTGAATTTCAATCCAAACTGCGCATGAATTGTTTTCTGTGAGGAAAGCGGGGACTAAGATTTATTTGAATTGCGGTTTGGGATGAATGGAGTTGGGAGGAGTGGGGCAGAAGGGAAGGTGGAGCGGGATATTGATGAAGGGATCTTGGGATTGAATGGATTTTGGGCACACATTTTACGGATTTACATGCTTGAAGTATAACATAAAAAGCTCAGGATTTTAAAGTGAAGAGCGAGATCCTAATCTTATGGAATTTGGGCTTGGGAGGAATGGAGATGAGAAACGAAGGGTAGGAAGATGAGTAGCGAAAGTATGATTAGACTGCTCTGTATTTGAAGATAAATTGATTTTTGTATAAACTAATATTTGAATATAAGGTTAAGAAAGGCTATTTGGAGAGTCTACAGGAAGATGGGGGTAAATATCAAAGAAGTAAGGGACGAGGACAAAATATAAATGGAATGATTTATACTGTTTAAATTTTAAGAATGATGGGAGGCTGAGCATAATGCAAAAGATTTTTAAAAATTTTATTTATTTATTTTTTTCTTTTTTTTTTCTTTTCGGAGTGTTCTTTTTATTTTATTTTCATTATTATTGTTAATAAGATATTTTAGAAGGTGAATGGTACTGAACTGTGCCGGGTGTGGAACCTGGGAAGTCGGAGGGGATTAGGGAGGGGGGTTCATTGGGGGTGGGTGGGTGGGTGGAGATATAGTTTCAATATATAGAATAAGAAGAATACACTTGTATACTGTTGTTCCTTATCTTTTCTTTTTATTTTTCTCTTTTTTTCTTTTTATTTTTTTTTTCTTCTTTTTTCTTTTCAGCGTAATTTTTAGTAACTGAATAGATTAAGGAATAGAGAAATGCACCAAAGTGAGAAGTAGAGGAAAGGAAGAGGGAGAAGTAAGGAGGGAGGAAGAGGGGAATGTAAGGAGGATGAGAGGGGAAGGAGGGTGAGGAAGGCGAGAAAGGAAGATAGGAGGGGAAAGGGAAGTAAGAGGGGTGATCGTTGGGGGGAGAAAGGAAAGTTGGAGGGGGAGAAGAAGGGGTGTATGAAAGCGATAGGTTGGGTTTATGATGAATTGTGTTTAGGTTGGGGTTTTTCTTTTTTTATTATTATATTATTATTATTGCAAATATTCAGTATATAAGTGAATGTACAAAATTGAAAATGAAAATGAATAAAACATTTAAACAGAGAAAGTTAAGTCCCGGGCTTCCCACCGCATGGCTGAGGGCTTCAACAAAGGTCTGTTTCAGATTCTCTCGCTCCTTTTCGCGGAATCCTCTGACTCTTATTGCGAATGCCTTCTTATTAAAGTTTATCATAACAAGCTGTTCTTGGGTGTCTCTAATTTTTTGTTGTAATATTTGAATATTAGTAGTCAAATTAGAATTAGCCTCCTCCAAACTTTCCAATTTATTCTCTATTTCAGCGGTATAATCTGACAGGGCAGACACGGCTGCAAACGTATTCGCCTTCATTTGGTCAATTTTAGACTTTAAATCACCATATAGCTCCAATACAAATTCCTTAATTTCTTGTTTAAAATCATTAAACATTTGAAAAAAAAATTCCTGTGTTAAGAATTCTCCAGTAGAGGGCGTAGGAGACAAGGGCTGCGATTCCAGTGTAAATTCTTTAAGCTCATTCACAGATTCTTTAGGCACATTTGTAGAGAGACGCTTCGATTTTGACCTGGGTGCCATTATAAATAAACAAATAAACAGCGCTTTCGCTCCCCTCTGTTTCCAAAAAAAACAAAAAAAGTTATTTTGTTAAGGAGCGGTCTGCAGGAAGGTAAAACCAGCTACGTACATCCCCTATCAGTCACCAATGGAGAGAAATCGCCATTTTGAAGTCCGTTTAAACAAAGAAGCCTCTAAGACAAATGGTGCTGGTATTTAAGATAGTAATAAAAGCATAAATCTCACAGGAGTGGGTCCCGCCCGTATTAATCCTAGCTTCAAACAACTTTGCTTTGTCCTGGGGGGGGGGTCGCCTGTCTAGGGCTGCAAAAAAAGGCAGCTGAGAAGAACTGGCTGGAGATAAAAGCTCCGCTCACGCTGGATCTAATCTCTATCTACAGCCAAAAAAAAAGAGAAAGGCTGTGAATTACGAATAGACCCTAACCACAGAGCTACTCCCTGCCCCTTTATAGCCAAAAAGGGGTAATATCTATGATCTTATTTAGATATACAGACCAGATCTCTGAGAGAGCTCGGTTGAGCCCTCCTCGGCGACAGGCTCCGCCCCCCCGGAAGCCCATTTCCAGATATTCAATCACACTTTTCAGCAGCCAAATTATTGGGTCCAAAAAGTCCATCTGATCCCCATATTTGTTAAATCTTATAGCTTGTTAGTGAACCAATGCTGTTTTGTTTAATCTTGAGCTCTTGGTTCTTTTGGTTCATTGACAAATGCGCGATAGACATATGCACGCTGACAAAACTGCGACGGACAAATGAGCACCATCAAAATCGCTAATTGATTTTTGACAATAGCACGCCGACAAATGCGCTATGACAAAATCATGAAAAAATCGGGGTTTTTTCGATTTTATTTAACCCTAACCCTAACCCTCACCCTCACCCTAACCCTAACCCTAACAGTAATTTTTTCGATTTTATTGTCCTTGTCATCGCACTTTTGTCGTCATGATTTTATCGTCATGAATTTGTCAGTGCGATTTTGATGTCGCGTTTTAATCGGCGCTATTTTGTCGGCGCACATATGTCTATCGCGCAATTGTCGGGTCATGGGTTCTTTTAACGACATTAGCAAACACTTAACAAATACTTTTCTTCTTAAGTTTCACTTTCACCACGCCCTTTGATGTTCAGGTGCCATCTTTCCTTTTGCCCCCCTTAATCTTCACAGAAGGAAGTGATACTACATCAGAGTTAAGGTTTGTACTTGCAATTGTAATCACTCCTGTCTTTGCTCTGCCTGCTTCTTATTCAAATGTAGATTAAAACATTGATTGCAGGGATGGTCGTGACGCTTTGTTCTGCTGGAGCAGGAGCATCCTGGGAGTGGAGCACTGTTGGGCTGCAGGGGGGCTCTTACCCTTCAAGCCCCAGAATTGCTTCTGGGGATCTAGGGGAACTCAACCCTTGCCCGGCTGCTCACCTCCCACTCTTTTCCTGAGGGGAGAGTTTTCAAACCGCTAGACAGCTGATTTATGCTGTTCTAGCAGCTTAACGCGATCTCGGGGCTGGGGTTCCCAAAGGAATGTCCTTCAGCACCTACGGTGCCAGTGGAAGCCCCCCTTTTTACTATTTCTTAACAAAGAGAAATAGAACAGCTAACTTTGTAGAAAGATGGGCACATTTTGAAAATAGATTGTGAATGCCATCATAAAATGGTTACGGGAAGTATTTGCCCATTCACAAGATGACTGCCACTAGGAGGGAGGTTATAATAACTTCTAAAGATGAATAACTGTCATTCTGTCAAGACACTTTTCCTTGATTAAGCATAAATTCTCTTATCAATCAATGCTTTATCATTGCCTTCTTCTAGGATATATTTCTCTGCTGATCTTACATTCAATTGCTGACCAGGTCTGAAATCAGACACGTCTGATTCTGTGCTGCCTCTTTTCTATTATCTAGGCTTATATTTATCTTTTTGGAAGGATTTTTGTGATTATATTTTCAACCTTTCAGGTTACAAGTTAGTAATAAGTAGTGTCTGCAACCCTGTTGCCATGTTAAAACTTCCCCCACATAGAGCTAGGAGAAGTACCTGCAGATGAATCCTAATAGCTAATTCTTTTGAATATTTTTTTCATCAATCAATTAGTTTAAAAATACAATTTAGCTGCTGAATTTATTCATATGAATAGAAACAGGATATCTTTTAAAAATGCAACATTTCTTTGATAAGGCTTAATGGAATATAAAAAGCTTCTTCCTCAAAATATTATCCTCTCATTAAAAAAGGGGAAATAAAAACCTCATCTTCCCATCCACTCCACCCCTGAGGATAAGGTAGGGTGTATTGGTGTTTATCTCTTCTGACTTGAAGATGGAGAATTCTGCAATGTGTATTAATATATTTCAAAAAGGATTTGTGCAACACACTTCATTGGATCACCTTTGGAGGGCATTTGCCAATTACCTGAAATGAGATGCATAGAATATTCCCAACAAAATTTCACAGTGGGCTTCATTATGCCCGAGAGTAGCAGATGGGGCGGAACACTACTATTCTAAAATGCAGGATTAAGCTCAGACATTTCTGACATATTTTCATGGGATGCAATCTGCTGTTTCACAGAAGTGTATTCAAATCCCTCTGCCTTTCAGAGGAGAGAAGAAATGGTACTTTTTATGAAGTTTGTGCATTGTTAGTATATCACTTAGGGCTTAACAAATCAGGAGGCAAAGCAACTAAAGACTTCCTATATTATCTTTACAGAGAAAAAGACACAAAGAGACATACACACTAATTTTCCAAGCAGCCACAATCTGATAAATAAACAGCTGAATCTCTTTTTTGACAGGAGATCTTTTACTGGGCTAGGAGTAATACTTTTGTCCCTTAATTTAAAATTGCATTTAGAACATGTAGAAGTGTGATATTCAGAATTTGGGCATATTAAATAGAAATTAAATTAAGCCAAGTGGGAGACCATACTTACATTTTAAACCTGCACAATTATATCAAAAGTCTTTCTGAATAAATGCTATTATTTTTGTTGGAAAGAAAAATATTGCAATGTAGGTTCACAGGTTACATTCATTCTCTGAGCCACGGTGGTGCAGTGGTTAGAGTGCAGTACTGCAGGCTACTTCTGCTGACTACCAGCTGCCTGCAATTTGGCAGTTCAAATCTCACCAGGCTCAAGATTGACTCAGCCCTCCATCCTTCCGAGCTGAGTAAAATGAGGACATAGATTGTTAGTGGCAGTATGCTGACTCTGTAAACTCCTTAGAGAGGGCTGTAAAAGCACTGTGAAGTGGTATGTAAATCTAAGTGCTATTGCTATTGGTTAGGAAACTGATGGTTAAAAATAACTTTGAACCTTAAAAGACAACTTCTAACAGTTGTGCAACTTCTGTCCTTGAAATCTGGCATATCTCCTCTCATTGCTTCTCCACAATCTGCCGCTGAATTATAAATTTTAGCCAGAGAAAAACAAAAACAGATTAATTACATTGGGCATAATCATATTAAATAAATGTAATCAATTTAATGCAAATAAAATTACATTAAAACAAATCCAACCCTTTTTTAAATCTTATCCTAATGCTACTGGTTTCCTTGTTCTGGCCTCATTCACTCTTTCTTTGCAGTGTTCACCTGTAACATTTATTCCAATCTGGTAAACACAGATTCTACAAATAATCAAATGTCTGTATTCCTGAGAACAAATCATACATTTTCCCACTCTTCGTTTCTTCATTAAGTCTGAGTTCTGCTTATGGACTGAAACTGGATCCTATTATAAAAATTGCAGTGTCCGGCTGAAGAGATCACTGTTTACAATTAGGGTGAAATGTTGTCTGCTTTATGTAATTGAAACTGAAGTCTTTAATGCATACCCACAGACCTTTCTTTACTTGAATCATGTACAATTGCCTTGGTTCCCTGCCTTATTTTTATTTTAAAGAGCAAGAAGGTGAGAATATCAGAATTGAAAAACATAACAATGGCAATGAGGGAGTATCGCCCTTTTCCTCTCTCTATTTTCAACTTTCCTGATTGATATGGATACCTGTTGTGGCCCAGCAGGAGCTGTTGGAGCTGCCACCAGACTCCGACAGTGAGGGGCCCTATTAATCGGCTATGGAGGATGTGGAGGACCCTGGACAGGGTTCCAACTCTGAGCAGGGCGCAGAGAGGCTGGTTGGCCACCAGGAGGCACCTGACCCTTGGACCAGTGGGGAAGAGAGAAGGGAGAGTGAGCCAGAAGCCAGTAGTGAGTTGTTCCTGGATGCATGGCATCGAAGAGCTAATAGGTGTCAGGGACAAATATGCAATTACAGGAGGTAATTGTACTCAGCTGGTGGTCATTAGGCTCCTTTCCAGACTATAAAAAGCTACTTGTGCACATGCCTCTCTTTGCAGAAGTCAACACAGAATTGAATGTCGGAGAATTTTGTATGAGCTTGGCAGGCTGGATTGCTGCCAAGCCTTATCTGTGTTTATTGCTGCCCAAGCCTGTTTGTGCCGGGTTGCTGCCAAGGACCTGTTTGTTTGTTAATTAAATGCAGTAATTAATCTCTGACTTGGAGTGTGCTTTGGTGTGGAACGAGTGGGGTCAGAACAGATACCTAAGTTAAAAATACAATCACCAGGAATAAACCTGTCTACATCTATGTTCAAAAAGAAGGAAAATTAAAATTCCTATTTAAGGGGTCAATAATGGAGCAACTCAATGTTTGATTTCAGAAGTTGAATCCCTTAAAGATCTAGTTCAAGACAATTCCACTGAAGGCAAGACTCACCCAAGTCTGTAAAGTTGGTATGTAATCAAATAATTCAGCTTGGAATAGAAACAAACAAAACTGTTTCTATCATTAATTCTAATTTGCTTTGCCCCCCCCCATCACATGGCATCTGTTGGGACTCAATGTATAAATGAGGCATAGTATCCTATGCATGGTTGACTCAGCCTTCCATCCTTCCGAGGTGGGTAAAATGAGGACCCAGACTGTGGGGGCGATATGCTGACTCTGTAAACCGCTTAGAGAGGACTGAAAGCCCTATGAAGCGGTATATAAGTCTAACTGCTATTGCTATTGCTATTGCTATCCTCCCTTCAGTGTGACTGTGAAGTCTCAATGTTAAACTGTAGATCACATTGTGACTGGCTGTAATCTGAGGGCATACACCGGTCCAGTATCTGATTTTTTCAAATAAAAGATGCTATGCTTCAATGGTTAGATGGCCTAGGTCAGTGATGGTGAATATTTTTGGCTTGCGTGCCAAATGGGGGGAGCCCAGGGGGGGGGTCAGGTGTGGGCATGCAACACCCATAATGGTATGCGCATGACCCCAGTTTGCATGCATGCACGACCACGCTCTCCCCCATTTTTTGCATTTTTCTTTCACCCTCCTCAGGCTCCAGAGGCTTTATAGGAACCTGGGAAGGGTAAAAACAGCCTCCCCACTCCCCGGAATCTTCCTGTTTAACTGTTTATTAAATTATAAGCCGCCCAATCCCGGAGGAATCCGGGCGGCTTACAGAAACAGAAATTAAAAGAAATTAAAAACAGATAAAAACATGACAAATTTAAAAAGACACAACATGCACCCAATCTAAGCAGGGCTGGACCTCAATCCAGAGGTCAACAGCCCCAGGCCTGCCGGAATAGCCAGGTCTTAATAGCTTTTCGGAAGGTCATGAGAGTGGGTAGGGTCCGGATCTCTGGGGGTAGCTCGTTCCATAGGGCCAGAGCAGCAACAGAGAAGGCCCTACTCCGAGGCGTCGCCAGCCGGCATTGTCCAGCTGATGGCACCTGGAGAAGGCCCATCCTGTGCAATCTTATCGGTCTTAGGGAGGTATGCGGCAGAAGACGGTCTTGAAGGTATCCGGGTCCTAAGCCATGTAGGGCTTTAAAGGTGATAACCAGCACCTTGAATCGTGCTCGGAGACCAATAGGAAGCCAGTGCAGCTCGCAGAGGATAGGTGTAATATGGTTGTACCTAGGTACACCCAGTATCACTTGCGCGGCTGCATTCTGGACTAACTGTAGTCTCTGAACACTTTTCAGGGGCAGCCCCATGTAGAGCGCATTACAGTAATCCAGTCTTGAGGTGACGAGGGCGTGAGTAACTGTTTGCAGTGTCACCCGGTCCAAATAGGGCCGCAACTGGTGCACCAGGCCTTGTCCACTTAATCAGGGGTGACAAGCTGGAACTCATTTCAGGAAATCTGAGCAAGACCCTCCCCCGGCATCTCCACTGGTTCTGTCCAAGTGGAGTCAAGGTCTGTCTGAATCTGAGCAATTTTGTCCGACAGAAACTGGGCAAATTCCTCAGCCCGTCCCTGTAAGACATCCCCCACTTCCCCCCCTTTCAGGAGGGAGTGGGTTATCCTAAACAGGGTGGCTGGGCGAGATTCTGCAGATGCAATAAGAGCGGAAAAATGTACACATTTTGCCACCCGTATCGCCACTAAATAAGTCCTAGGGAAGGCTCTTAGTAGTGTTCGGTCGGATTCGGAGTTGCTAACCCTCCAGCGTCACTCTAGGCATCTCTTTTGGTGCTTCATCTTCCGGAGTTCCTTGGTGAACCAAGGTGCCGTCCTGGATCCACTGCCGTGGAGAGGCCGCAAAGGCGCAATCCGGTCTAGTGCCTCAGTCGCCGCTGTATTCCACACGGCGACCAAGGACTCCGTCCTTGTGGGCAAGAGAATCATGTATCTCCCCAAGCTCCTTCTAAAATCCCAGCGGGTACATCAGGTGCCTGGGGCAGAACCACTTAATCGGTTCCACCTCCCTGCAGTGGGGGAGTAGCTTCCGAAAATCAAGTCTCAACAGGAAGTGATCTGACCATGACAAGGGCGAGATCTCCATACCCCTTAACTCAAGATCACGTCTCCACTGCCCCGAGAGAAACACTAGGTCGAGCGTGTGTCCCGCTCTATGAGTCGGACCCTGAATTACCTGGGTCAAGTCCATGGTTGTCATGGAAGCCATGAACTCCTGGGCCCTGTCAGAGCGTTCGCCTAGGGACGGCAGGTTGAAGTCCCCCATTACTATCAGTCTGGGGAACTCAATCGCCAACCCAGCTACTGACTCCAGAAGCGCAGGCAGGGCTGTTGTGACGCAGCTGGGAGGTAGGTACATCAAAAGCAAGCCCACTTGAACCCCTAGGTCCAACTTCAAGAGAAGTGACTCACACCCTACAGTGTCCGGAGCAGGGACCCTGCAAGGAACTAATGATCCTGGGATAATAATTGCCACTCCCCCACCCCTTCTCTAGTGTCATGGTTGGTGGAGCACCTGAAACCCTTCCGGGCACATTTCTGAGAAGGGGACTCCTCCCTCATGGCCCAGCCAGATTTCAGTAATACATGCCAGGTCTGCCCCCTTGTCAAGTATTAAGTCCCAGATGAGGGGAGCTTTATGAATCACAGACCTGGCATTTAGCAACAACAACCTGAGACCAGGGTCCTGGCTTCTCTTGCCACCAGGTCCTTGAGTTGAGCTTACAGGGCCAGAACAAGGGATCGCTGCGATGTAGCGAGCCCTCCTTCCTCGGTAATGGCTAGCCCTGTAGCTCCCATCAAACCTGCCCCTCCCCATCATGACCAGAATGCTCTGGCCCGCCCCCATCCCCATAGACCCCCCCTCCCCCCCATGGCCCCCACTTTCACCAGCAGGCTGAATCTATCATTCATTCTAGGATGAGAGGTAGGCCTGGCCCCCCTACCACTTCTGCTTATGCACTCAGTAGAGGAGGCACCAGGCTGCATCCCCGGTCCTGTCATGCATACCCACAGTCACTCTCTCATGCATACCCCACTAGGGCAATTGAAAAGAGTACAAAAATACAATGGGTAATATAAATTAATTAAAAATAAGTGGGTTCATTCATCAACAATCATACCATATACACTCCATCCATAAAAATTGTGCAGATCTTGTAAAGTCCAATCAAGTGGATTTGTGCAGATGTGGAGGTCAGGATCAATGATAGTGAAGAGGAGGGAGAGTTTCTCTGTCCCTCTCCCCTCCTGTAAGTCCAGAAGAAGCCAAAGAGGGCCCAAGGGCCCAGAGTCTATAATGGTTGGGGTAGTTGCAGGTGGGGGGGGCATAGGCGCCAGTTTGAAACAGGAGTCAAGTTTGCAGCCTCGTCCCCCCCCCCCGCTTCTCATTGTTAGTCCAGAAGGGGCGCAGTCGAAGATGAACAGCGTGCAAGCCCTGCAGCGGCAACAACCCAGAAAAGAAGGCCGCAGCGAGAGAGAAGGGAGGGGGGAGGCCTGGAAGAACTGTGGCGGTAGCAAGGCCCAGCCTCCCAGTCCCGGCCCACATAGCTACAGCACCTCGCCACCCCCTTCTCGGGGCGGGGCGCAAACCACCACTCCAACAACACCCAGCCCAAGTCCAACAAGTCCAGCAGTTCCTGAAGGAGCCTGAAGGCTCTGGAAGGCTAAAAACAGACCCATGAGCAAACTGGAAGTAATGCCATGAAAGTGAAGATACAAAAATCTACTGACAACCCAAACTGCCGACTTTGCAATAACAAAGTTGAAACTATTTCACATTTAATATGCGAATGCAGCAAAATGGCACAAACTGATTACAAAGCTTACCAAGTTGCTAAATTAATCCACTGGTCATTATGTAAAAAATATGATTTACCTGTATCCAGAAAGTCATGGGAACATAATGTGGAAAAATTATCAAAAATGAGTAGGGGAGACTTTTGAATACAAATGGATCACCATTTGGAGCACAACATGCCAGATATCACAGTTGTGGAGGACCGAAGTGTACAGTTTATTGATATTGCTGTTCCTGGAGATACCAGAGTTGAAGAAAAAGAACTGGAAAAAATCACGAAATGCCATGACCTGGCCATCCCGATTATGGATGAAACATGTAACAGTGATACCCATTGTCATTGGGGCACTTGGCGCCATGTCCAAAAATTTTACAAAATACATCAATAAATTGCAGCTTCCTGCAATAGCACCAGCTGAACTGCAAAAAACTGTGCTACTCGGAACATCTTATATTTTAAGAAGCTACTTGGTTGATACTTAGGACGCTGGCAGCAAACTGTATCAACCATTAGCACCAGCCACTGGTATTTGTAATGCATTTTTGAATGTTCAGTTGGCTGAGTTTCATGTTTAATGAATAAAGTATATAATGATGATGATGATGATGATGATGATGATGATGATGATGATGATGATTGCAATACCTGGTGATGCACGAATTGAAGATAAACATCAAGAAAAAATCATAAAATACTGGGACTTGCAAATTGAAGTTGACCGACTGTGGAAAAAGAAATCATGTGTTGCCCCAATTGTAATTGGAGACCTTGGAGCAATATCTAAAGGGCTACCTTGCTATTTGGAAATTCTAAATTTACCTGACTTGAACATTCTGATTCTACAAAAAACCACCCTACTAGGAACAGCTTATATCCTCCGATGTTACCATAACAGTTCCTAGGTCCTTGGTTAGGACTTAAGCTGTTGAGCTACCAACCAGCCCCAAAGGCTGTGAATCTCGCCAAAGATTAACCACATAATAATGATATATTTCTCCCTCTTGCCACATATTCTCTTATAGATACTTATTCCACACCTCATAATGTTATGATGCTCATGTCTTATATATCTCAGCCTGGTGAAAAAAAGAGAGACATTCTTTGTAATATTTGATGGCTTCCTCGTGGAGAACTGATTTCTCTTTGCGGAAGATTTTTTCTGCCACATTTTATTCCATATTGATACACTAACAGAAGTCTGAGGCAATAACACTTCTGGTTTTGTTGTATATTTATTTTTAGCACCATTCTTCTTTTTCTACATGTGTTGCCTAAATCATCTCAGAACCGCTAACAGTGTGTGACTGACAGCCTTTCTTGACAGACAATCTGTGATTCTTTCAGCCTCTTACTAATAAGCTCATTAGGATATCCTGGTTGAAAATACTTTGCAGGATATAGCAATGAAGCACAGCAAATGCAGTGCATGTTTGACCATTCAGACTTTAGAGAATCAATCTTTCTTCAATCAAATCTTTGCCAGGGTCTGCTGAATGTCTGCTGAAGGTTACTACTTTTTTTTCTTTTTAATAAAAGCTTCTGAGCAAACCCACAAGCTTTATAAATGAATGTAAGGTCAAGGCAGATGGAGATGAAACATACAGTAATTTCTAAAACTCCACAAACAAGAAAGCAAACAACATTGTTAAATGCAAAGTTTTTCTAATTGGGGAATTTGCATGTACATTTGCATGATTATTTACTCTATTTTCCATTGTTATAGACTAACTCACTTGAGATTAATTTTGCTTTGTTTAATTTCACCCATGATGCTGGTAAAAGACCAAAATAAATAAATGCACCTACTGACTTACTGTGCACCTAGGAATATGTACAGCGCTGGCATGATGGCAAGAACATTTGAACCTTCATTTTTAGGTTGACGTTTTTCTTCTTCCAATAGCACCATTATGGCTGGCAAAAACTGCTGAGCACTGCCAATTTCTGCAACAACATCCGTGGACATGGCAATTGTTAACATAGAGATCAAGAAGCCAAGGTCTTTGAATTTATACACCTGGTTCAATGAGCTCACCTCTAAGGGCAAAGTTAATTTGTGTGCTACCAGTTGACCTGGCGTCCATTATTTTTACATTTATCTATAGTCCAAGCCTCTCTGCTGTATTATTTATGACATTAAATAGCCCCTGAGACTTTGGTTCCAATTCCTCTATGAAAACAACATCGTAAAAGCTCTTGTACACCCATCGAGCTTTTCTCACTTTTATCCGCCCCCTTGACACACTCCTAATATGACTGTGAAGAGTCTTACTTTGTCACCATGTACTTTACCTATGCAAGAAGTGCCATCATAAAGTGCACCAATGGCTCAATGGCTTTGCTTTAAAGCTCTTAAAGAGATGGAGTACTGGTGACATCATGACAGACATTTTTGAAATCAATAAACATATCAATAGTTTTTCACACATGTACACACTTTATACACTTGTCTGATACTGAACATTTGGTCCACACAGCCATGTCCTAATCTAAAGTCATATTGATCTTCCTTTGCTTTATAGTCAATGGCTATATCCATGGCTGATCATCTAGGGAAGGACCTTTTTAATTTTGGACAGGTTAATTCTTCAATCATTTTCTTTTTACATTTTATCACTCTTTTTAAACAAAGTACAATTGCAATATGTTTCCAGTCATCTGAGGTGCATTCTTCTCATAACACTGAGCATAGACTCGTGAAAATAATTAACTACCAGGCCCCTCAAACTTCATCATCTCCACGGTGACTTGGTCAGGTGCTGCAGCTGTCACTTTGATTGCTTCACCAATACCTCTTTAGCTTTCCTTCATTTCATACACAATATTAGAAGATGGACCTGGATCATATGGAACCTGGTCTAATGCTGCTGGTGTTTAACCACTTTGGAATAAATAATAATGCTGTTGTATTGCAGACGTACATTGTAGATTACTGAATGTAGAGGTACATTCAGTCATCTATGGAGATTCTTAGTCATCTAGGTCATGGTTGTCCCAAAGATGCTTTTTCATGAGGCAACTGAACTTTCTGGTTTTTCTTTGAAGATGTTTCACTTCTCATCCAAGAAGCTTCTTCAACTTCTTGGATCTGAAGAAACTTCTTGGATGGATGACAAGCAAAATATCTTCAAAGAAAAACCTGAAAGTCCAGTTGCTTCTTGAAAAAGCGCCTTTAGAACTTCAGTTATCGTTTTAGCACCTTGCCCTGTTGCATTCTGGATGCTTGTGCTGGCTCGACTGTGTTCATTTAACAGCGTTTTCAACATTGAAAAGGCACCCAATGCTAACTGTTCTAAGCTGTTGCCTCCACCATTGCAGCTATTCCTTCCAAAAATGTCTCTTTTCCATGTGCCAGTTTTTTGTAGATTTGTTTGTCATATATTTTGTATTCATTGGATTTGCAAATGTAGCCAATTTTCTCTTTTCACATGTAAACTGTGACATCTGTTGTCAATTTTTACACCATATTTTCTCCGTATTAGGGCAATCCATGTTTGATGATGGACTGACTGCTCCTGCTATTGCCATCATATTTGTTTTGTTGCAGTGAATCTGTTGTGCAATTCTATGTCACGTAGTGACTCTGGGTGGTGTACATAATAAAACAATCCAAATGCATAAAGACCATTAAAATGCAACCAAAATAATGTATTTATTTTTTTTTAAAAAAAATAATCCTTAAAAAATCCCATCCATACAGAAAGAGTGCATTCCAATTCATTATCATGTTACCATCCACTGTATTATGCTTCATCCTACCATGGTATCTCCAAGCCAGTTGACAAAATCATGTTTTAAGGGCCAACAGGGTTGGAGCCAGCTTCATGTCTGGGAGAAGGTGTCTCTGAGACTACAATTGAGTTGTTTAGAGTTTAGAGTTTAGAGTTTTATTTCATTTTTTTTTTTTAAGATTTTATTGGTAAAAAGAAAATACAACATCCATAACTTGTAACAAACAATACAACTACATTTCGAGATATTCCCATACTATCAAATCATTATAAACATCAAAGGTTAGGTATCTTTCCCTCCCTCTTTTCTTCCCTCCCCCCTTACTTCCTTCTCCCCTGCCTTCCCTCCTTTCTTTTCTCCTTTTCTCCTTTCCTTCCCCCTCCTTTCCCTCCCTCGCTCCCCCCCTCCTTCACACATACCTTCCCTCCTTCCCTGCCTCTTTCCCTCCTCCTTCCTTTTCTCTTAATCTCCCTCCTTTCCTCCCTCCTTCCCTCCTTCCTTTCAACTCTCCTTCTCTCTTTCTTTCCCTCCCTCTTTCCCTCTTTACTACCCTCTCTTCTTCCCTCCCTCCTTCCTCCCCCAGTTTCTTCTCTTTCTTCTCTCCTTCTTTCTTCCCACCTTCTTTCCCTTCTCTTCTTTCTCTTCCTCCTCTTTCTTCCCCCCTTCTTCTGCCTTTCCTATTCCTCTCCTTTCTCCTCTCCATCCTGACTTCCCTACTATCCTCCTTCCCTCCCTTCTAACCTTTGTTACATTTGCATATTTTCCTCTGCTGAGGACAATCTGGTTCTCTTTCCCTTTCCTTGCTTGAAGAGGCAAGGATTATACGTCTTCTCGCCTCATCTAAAATGAAGTTTGATCACTAATTTCATGCAGGTAATTATAGCGAATTTCCTATCAGCTTTTTAAAGTTTTCCCAGCATTGTAGCGTGACAAAATTGCTCGACAGTGGGTTCTCGCCCCTGATACATTTCTCCTTTCGTTTATCTCTCAGTTGTTGTATATTGTTCATTTGAGTTATTGGTTTAATCGTGATAGGTTAGTTAGCTATCTCTTTTTATGTCTAGGTCTTCACTGACTCATCAAGCCATTTGTATAGCTTCTCCCAGACTGTATAAAAGTCTGTGTCTTCTTTGTCATTAATTCGCATCGTCAGTCTGTTCATTTCTGCTAGTTCTAAAATTTTATTCATCACCATAGTGTTGGTGGGGGCATTTTCACTCTTCCAGCACTGTGCGTAAACAATCCTTGACGCTGTCAGAATATGGACTAGGAGGTATTGGTCAGATTTGCAAATTTTTTGATCTATTATTCCTAATAAGAAAGTTTCCGGCTTAAAGCATAGTTTAATTGACAGGATTCCATTCAGCCATCCTAGTATTTGCTTCCAATATGCTTTGGCTACCGGACACGTCCACCACATATGGTAGTACGTGCCCAGCACCGTTTTACATTTCCAGCATATGGCTGAAACTTTTGAAGACATTTTCGCCAGTCTTGTCGGTGGAAGATGCCAGCGGTAGAACATTTTATATATATTTTCTTTATAGGCCGTCGACTTTGTCAATTTTAGATTCCATTCCCAGACTCTTTCCCAGTCGTCTAGATCTATTGAGTGGCCGATGTTTTGGGCCCAGGTTACCATGACTTCTTTTACTCTTTCTGCTTCCGTTTTTCGAATCAGTAAGCAGTTGTATACTTTTGAAATTAATTTCTCATCTGGTCCAATTAAAATTTTATCTAATTCCTGGTTCTTGTTCTGGAAGCCAGGTTGTGCTAGATCGAATTTATGTTTGTTTTGAATTTGAAGATATGGCCACCAATCGATGTTTATTCCCTTATCAGCCAAATTTTCCCTGGGGTTTAGTTTGTTTTGGTCGTCTAGCAACTGTTGGTAGGTAACAATTTTATCCAAGTTTATCAAATTCGGGTATATCAGGGCTTCCGTCGGAGATATCCATTTAGGTAGTTGCGTATAGTATCTCCTTCTAATTTCGAGCCAGTCCTTAATCAATACCCCCCTTAAATGGTGACTACTAAAATAATTGTGGATTTTATTTCCCTCGCACCATAAGTAGTTGTGCCACCCGTATTGCAGGTCGTGGCCCTCTATTGTTAAGATTCTTTTATTAGCTAACATTACCCATTCTTTTATCCACATAGTTGTTGCTGCTTGATGATATGTTTTCCATTCCGGTAATCCCATTCCCCCTTGAGTTCTTTTATCCTGCAGGTGCATATATTTTATTCTGGGCTTTTTACCATTCCATATAAAGTTTCGAATCATTTTGTCCAAATCATTATAAAATTTTTCCCCTAGCTTAACCGGTGCCGTTTGAAATAGGTAGAGGATTTTTGGGAGAACATTCATTTTAATTACTGTGACTCTTCCCATCAGTGATAGTTGTAGTTTTGACCAGGTTTTTAAGTCCTTTTGGGTATTCTGTAACAACTTATCATAGTTGTCTTCTTTTATGGAAGAGCACTTCGCAGACAGCCAGATCCCTAAATACTTAATTTTTTTAGTTACCTTTAATTCCATTGTTTCCTCTAGTTCTCCAATCTGGTTTTTGGGGAAATTTTTTATAATCATTTTTGTTTTTTCCTTGTTTATTTTTAAACCGGCCACACACCCAAAGTTCTCAATGTCCTTCATCAAATTCGGTCCTGAAAGTAAGGGGTCTTCTACGATAAAGACCATGTCATCCGCGAAGGCCTGTACTTTATATTGTTCTCTTTTTATGGTCAAGCCCCTAATTTCCTGATTTGATCTTATCCGATTTAAAAGGACCTCTAGTGACGTAATAAATAGTAGTGGGGAGAGCGGGCACCCTTGTCTAACACCCTTTCCAATTTGTATCCTCTCCGTTAGTTCCCCATTGACTATAATATTTGCAGATTGCCGTGAATATATAGATTCTATAATCCTAATAAATTTATCGCCAAATTTCATCATTTTTAGTTGAGTGGTTAGAAAGTTCCAATCTAGGTTATCAAAGGCTTTCTGAGCGTCGACAAAGATTAATGCGAGTTGTTTCTCGGATCTTGTTTGATAGAATTCCAGGGTGTCCATTATTATTCTTGTATTGTTTCTAATATGTCTTTTTGGGAGAAAGCCGTTTTGATCCGAATGGATACTTTGATTTAATATTATTTTTAGTCTTTCCGCCAATATTGATACAAAGATTTTGTAATCTGCATTTAACAGGGATATGGGTCTATAATTTTGGACCTTGCTACTGTCCGCCTCTTCCTTTGGTATTAGGGTAATGTAAGCTTCCCCCCATGATTTTGGGACCCTACCATTTTGCAATGTATCATTACATAGTTCTAATAATTTGTCTTCTATGGTATTTTGAAGTTTTTTATATATTTCCGACGGGAGCCCATCCGGCCCAGGTGTTTTATTGTTTTTTTGTTTTTGAATGGCCTTTTTCAGTTCTTCTTGTGTAATTTCTTTATCGAGCATCTCTCTCATCTCCTCCGACAAGACTGGAAGCTTCTGCTTTATAAGGTATTTTCTAATGTCCTGTTCATTAATTTCGTCTTGTTTATATAGTTTCCTATAATAGTTCTGTACTATCTTTTTCTTTTCTCCTATTTCTTGTTTCAGATTCCCCTCCTCGTCATACAGTTGTTTAATAATTCTTTTGACCTTCTCCTTTCTTATTTTGTGGGCCAACCATCTCCCAGTTTTATTTGCATGTTCAAAATAATTCTGCTTCATTTTCTTAATGTTTTGTGCTATTTCCTCTTGGGAGATCAAATTTATTTGGTGTTTAATTAACTCTCCTTTTTCCCTGTGTCTACTATTTTCTGGCTCTTTCTGGGTCAGCAGTTCCGTCTCTCTTAGTTCTTTGTTCAGTGTATTAAGTTTTTCCCTGTGCATTTTGTTTCTTCTTATTATATAGGCTATGGAAATTCCCCTCACAACTGCCTTCATCGTGTCCCAAACATTTTGTATTGAGGTCTGCTCTTTACCGTTTTCTTTAAAGAAGTAGCCCAGTTCCTTTTCTATTTGTTGTACAAATTGTTTCTCTTGTAGTATGTTCTGGTTTAATGTCCACCTAGCTTTTATCCTTGCCTTCCCTTTCCATTGCCATAAGACTGGGTGATGATCGGCCCACTTGTTGGTTATTATTTCAATATTTACAGTATCCATGAGTAGCTCCGAGTTTGACCAAACCATGTCGATACGGGACCATGAATTATGTGGATGGGAGTAAAACGTGTACTGTTGCATCTTGTCATTCATTGCTCGCCAGACATCATAAAGATCTAAATCCTTCACCATATTTACATAGGCAGACGGTAGTTTCCTTCTTGTGCTTTTCTTGTGGGTACCCTTATAGTCCATCTTACCATCTGCTATAGCGTTGAAATCCCCTAGAATACATATATTTTGCCACTCTATTTCATTTATCCTCTTATATAGATTAATTTAAAATCTCTCTTGTTTTTGATTTGGGGCATAGATTCCAACTAGTAAAAAATTTTTCCCACCATTAATTATCTCCACCATTAATACCCTACCATCTTTGTCTGCATATATTAATTTGGGGTTCAACCATTCTTTTATATACATCACAATTCCTCTTTTTCTGGTTTGTGCTGACGAGCAGAATGTTTTACCTAGTTTTGGACAGACCAACAGGTTATTGTATTTTTCTTTAATGTGGGTTTCCTGAAGACAGATTACATCTAACTTTTGTTTCACTAGATCCAACAGTACACGTTTTCTTTTGGAAGTTATGTTAAGACCATTTACATTAGCTGATAGTACATTCGTTTCCCATTCTTCAATTCCCTTACACGTTATTCGCTTTGAGGGCACCTTTGGATCGAGTCTCGATGGGTGACCTTGCTCTCGAATCTTCTCTGCCATATCTCTCTCGTTCTCTGGCCTCTCCTGGCCCCCGCCCCTCTGGTTGAGTTTCAATTATAGTGTCCCCCTGTCTTAAAAGTCCTTCTTTATTAAATCTCTCATCGTCTGCTAGTAAAAGTTCCTGGAATTCTTGAGCTTTCGCCAAGGTATCTATTCGGTATTTCTTTTCCCTCCATGTTATCAACATTCCTTCTGGAAGGAGCCATCTGAACTGAATTCTGTCTCTGTTTAAACGTGTGGAGAGGAAGTTGTATTTCCTTCTCTTCTCTCTGACTCTCCGTGGAGTCTGTTTTAAGATGAGAATTTCTTTACCTTTGTATGTTAGAGAGTCCCCTCTTATTGCACTTAGAATGTCCTCTCTCAGCTGTCTTCTCAACACCCTCACATGGATCTCCCTCGGAAGCCGGTGGCGTCTCGCGAAGCCTGTATTGACTCTATAGGCTTCGTCCAGATCATTAATAACCTCTTTTTTCGGCCTGCCGAGGACTAATCCCAGGATTTCTCCAATCAGCTCCCGGAGGTTTTCATCTTTTGCTTCCTCCACGTTTTGTAGTCTTAAATAATATGCTGATCGCTCTAATTCTAGCTGGAGGATGGCCTCCTCCAGGCTTGAGTTTATAGATTCCAGATTGTCCTCCACTTTGTCTATCCTTTTTTCCGCTATTTCCGTTCTCCCCTTAACATTTTGAATTTCCTGCTCATTTTTCAGCAGCGCTGTTTGTATTACTCCTATACGTTCCTCAATTTTTCCCATATTGTTTCTTACTTCACGCATTTCATTCTTTACTCCCTCCAGGCCTTTGGCGACACTTTCCCCCATCTTCAATATTGTCTCTTGTAGGGAGTCCATTGTTACTTCCTGGTCTTGCAGGGTTGGGGCTGCCTTATCTCCCGTTTGCCTGCCCTCAGGGGACTTTTCCCTCACCGGGGTAGATAGGGGAGTTTGCTTTTTACTCCCTTTAATTAAGGTTACTGTTTTCGTTGCCATTTGCTTTAATTCAGCTCTTCCCCTATAAGGTGTAAGTCTAGTACCTTCTGAGTGCTGCTTAAGTAGTTATACAGAGCCCGGGGTACATACAGGGTAATTAAGCTGGAGCAGGGCTGTGAAATATAGGCTCAGTTAATTCTATAGTATCTGGGAGAGTCAGGAAGAGAAACGTTTCAGCGTGATACGACAGGGTGCAGGAGAGGCCAGAAAGTATTTAGAACTCACCCATCAATCTCTTCCTGTTGTCAGTGTAGTGTTTTCCTTCTGCTGTCTCTGGCTGTAATATGACACCGGGTACTTCAAACCCTTGTGATTAAACTTCTTTCCTTTTTCCCAGGCAGGCAAATCCAGCTTCTCTTCTTCGTCTCGTCCTCTGTTAATCCTCAAATTTAACTAGTCCAAAGCCTGTCTTCTTCTATTCACAACGTCAATCAGCTTTCACAAAAGTTCACTGTTTGTATTTAATAGCCGCTGCAGATAAATGCGCCCACACACGTATCTGTATTTATTGCAGTAAAGTTGTTTATCTTTTAGGTTTAGGCTTTTAAGTCAGATCTTGTGATTACCGTCATTTGGTCCGCTATATTCCCTGCAGCTGTCTCTCCCTTCCTTATTAGTGGCTGGCAGTCACGCCTTCTGGTCGGCCATTAATCAGCCGACCTCTTTTGCACGAACTCTGAGGGAGCCTCTTGCTTCGTGGGAGGAGATCGCCTTTCACCCTCCACTGCACAGAGGTTTCCCCTCTCCAAAGGTCCTCGCACCTCGAAGGGACCTTGCCTATTACGACCACACTCGTGGAAAGACCGGGCGAACCGAACAGAGAGTCTGTCAGCAGCCCGTTCCAGCGTGACGCCAGACCGGAAGAGTTTTATTTCATTTGTATGCCGCCCTTTTCCCTAAGGGGACTCAGGGCGGCTCACAACTCAAAAAGGGAAGGGGGGGATACAAACAGTTTAACAAGAACACAAAACTATACATAGTTAAAAAGCACAACAATCATACACATAAATCATTTTCATTTCAAGGATAGGCTTTTATTGTCTGATTTGGAAAAGAAAAAAGTTGACAAAAAAACAGTGCTGACATTAGAAACAGAATCAGGAATTGAGATGCTGAACTAATTTTACTTGAAATAAATGCTATCTTTCAGCTTTCTCACAATCTTTTTTTTTTCAACACTGTATTTTAATGTACAGAATAGCTAAGTGCTATTGGGGTTGATTTTTACAATTTACTGTAATTTTAATAGCCCTATTTTTATGTTTTAGTTAAAGCAATTAAATTATGAGTGATATGCCACAGGTCATGCTTCAAAAATTGGTAGTGAGGGTGAGGGGAAAAATTAAGCTAAATTTGAATTTATTTACATTTAATTAAAACGAGACATTTGTTAATAGGATTATGCTTAAAACATGCAATTAGGAGGTTACTAATATTCCTAGTTTGCCATATTTCAAACTCCAGGTTGGTAACAATCTCTGAAGACCGTGTGTATTTCTGGCTATATATAAAAAGTCCAGCTCTGGAGCGTTATTCAAGGCTAAGGGACTCTACTGTGTAAATGGACAAATCAATCATAATTATAATTACATTCTTACAGAAAGATAATCATATATGAGTTTACACAAGCAGTCTATATGAAATCTTCCCAGAAGCGAAGTAACTGCAAACATCATCATCAATCATCATCATCATCATCATCATCATCATCATCATCATCATCATCATCGTTTTGAAATTCTTTAAGGGATCCTCTTGAAACTTTGGTTCTTGTCTTAGAAGATGTCTGGAACAGAAAGGACAAATTATTCCCAAAGGTCTTTGATCAAACAAGCAGAACGCTTTTAGGCAGTGAAATTCCTTCAGTGCATCAGATTCCCCCAAACAAATTTATCTGCTAGATAAAATTGCTCCTATGCACTGAAATGGCTAATACAGTTCCAAGAAAATCAACGACAAAGGTATCAGAGCATCTCTATATATTCTGTTTTGGACATCTTTCCATTTGTCGAGTCTGAGACTGTGGATGTGCTAAATTCATTTAGAGATTCACTGACCATGTAGCAATCTGGTGCTGTACAAGATATTTATCTCTCTCTCCATTTTTTTTTCCTGCAGGCCTTGAAACAATTGATTGGAACAGAATAATGGATACACCTATTCCATAGCACATGAATGAACCCCTTCCTACACCTTTGGATCACGCAGAATTTTGATAAGAGCTGCTGCATTTTTTAAGTTGTATTTTATCGTTCAAGTTACTGGTCTATCCACAGCAAGCCCTTTTGTCCAGAAGAGTGCTCACCAGAAGAAGAAATATGTATATTGTGGCAGAGGATGGGGAAGAGAGTCTTGCCACTACTCATTCTCTTGCACAATAGATACCAAAGGCTACAATTAGCATCACAAGTGGTCAAAGAAAGAGGGAGTGTTGAGAATTAACATTCTTGGCTTTTTGTGCTTCATTTCATTTTCAGTTATGATACACAAAAATACACCATTATCTTAAAACTTTTCTTGTTAAGTTGCTTTAATTATTACTGAGCAACTTTGTTAAAAGTCTAAGGAGAATGCAATTCCAGTTCTGTGACAAACCTTCAGGGAAGAAAGCAAGAACAAGAAGAGAGAAATACTTTAGAAATCTGAATGAATGGCACAATCTCTACACAGTCATTACAGCATGCCTCAAATTAATTGCCGGGGCAATATAACTTTCCTGGGTGTATTCTTTTAACATTTTACAAAATCATTTCTGGTAATTGAGTAATAAGGGCAGCAGATGGGAAGTGAGGGGATGTAACCTTTCCTGCAACACAGCAGTTCACTTATCTCAAGCAAAGATTGTTCCTGCCAGGTGTACAGAAATGTTTATCATAGTGCTTTGCTTTCATCTTTTGCAATGTGTAAAACTGAGTTGCATTAATTGCTCTGTCAATTACTAATAACACATGTCTTCTGATTTAAAGACAGGCAGCATTTATGTGTCATCAAATTGTATATTGGGTTCCTTCCAAATGTCACTGCAAATTGAAAAAAATGCCATTCTTTATGAGATTTGTATTGGATTGAAAGGTTCTCAGCACCACATGCAGAATAATTCACAGCTCAAAGTTTACTTCCTGTTATGCCAACTTCCCCCAATATGGATTGAAAACCCAGACTTTCAGTCACAAACATTCTCAGAGGGCCAGATCCACAAGCGTCAGTCTGGAAAACCCATCATGCCATTTTGGTATGTTGAAAAAAGGGGCGGGGGAATAGAGCAACATATAAAAAAAGCATCACAATGTTCACATGATACTAGCTAGAGTAGGAGAATCATCAAGGTCATATCTACTTTTAGGCCAGACAAGCAGTGTGAGTAAATTAGGATCAGATGAACTTTCTCCTTCTTCTCTATGTGGAAAGAGGTTGAAAGAAAAATACCCTTGCTGTCTAAACTGGGTGGCTAAATCTATAACTTTGCCTTGTCAAATTGATGGATGCAATAGTTCTTTCAAAAATAGTTTTGGACCAGTTACAGTTATGCACCATGATGTTCCAGAGTGATAGATCCTTATATATAATTATGGAAGCCAACTTAGCTTGAACTCTAATAGCAGATATTTTTGTCTTCATAAACTTGAAAGTGACCTTTGTATTTTTTTTTTACTTTGCTTTGACAATAAACTTATCCTTAAATATTTACCTTTTCCATTGTTTAGGTTTTCCTTTTTTGTTATTTATTTTCATGTGTATTTAATCCTAATTTTAGCAGTGCGGTGATAGATAACTTTGTGGAGCAAACTATCATATATAAACGTGATAATATCATACTCTAGGTATTTGGTATTTCTGAGTACAATGAAATCCAATTTAGAATGAGGACATCACTGTCTAATCACCTAATGAGAAGGAAAGACTCACTGAGGAAGAGCCTAATGCTGGGAAAGATTGAGGGCAAAAGAAGAAGGAATGACAGAGAATGAGATGGCTGGATGGAGTCACTGAAGCAGTAGGCATGAGCTTAAATGGACTCCAGAGGATGGTAGAGGATAGGAAGGCCTGGAGGAACATTGCCCATGGGGTCACGATGGGTCGGACACAACTTCTCAACTGGTTCCATCGAATCAGAGGATAGGGAAACACCTTTTTCCTCCAGGGACTGCACTGGAGAAAAACGATGTAGAGTGAGGCCAAGAGACAAAGCAATATCATCAGAGGTTACAAAGTTCAGATTTATTTTAATTTGAGTTTTGGAAATGCCTTTTGATGCAAAATAAGCTTGTGTTAAACTTTGCAGATGCTCAGTTCACCTTTCCCTCAAATCACAATGATGGCGATATGGGCTGAACAATTAAGCCTGGGATAACATGAATCCTATAGGCCACAGGATATCCAAAATAAATTAATTATATGAATGTACAATCTGAAACTATACTACATACAATATCTCCTATTAAATAGCATTAGTAGTGATAGCATTAAAATTTGTTATTTTAACATGACTGAAGGGGAAAAGAGGAAATAGAGAGAGAAAATGTTTAATTTAAATGCATATTAAATCTTGGTTTTTATCCTGGCCATAGTAACTTCTTTGTCTTGGCTTTTGGAAATTTACACATGCACATACACAATCCCAGGCATTTCCAAGAGTAAGTACAACCCACAGTTGAAAAAAAAAGGAAGAAAAATAATAAATGCCTGGTTTTAATTAAAGTGATTCTTTGTAGATTAGATAAACCACGCCATGTCATTAGGGAGTATGACTTACTCACTAGTTAGGGCAGAGATCAATTATTATTTTTTTCTTACCCATTTTTTTAAAAAAAACTTTTTCCATCAAGCATATTTCAAATTTCTATGATAGAAATGAGTAGGTTTCCTTCAGCTCTGATTAATATGCACAAATCACACACATATATATATATATTTGTAGGGAAGAGGGGATTACACCTTATGTGAATGCTTTTTAGTAAATAGTTTTAAAATTTACAAATTGAATCTAAGAAAGACAAAAAGGTCAACTTTGTAGAAATACAGCTTAAATATGCTTAATAACTACTTTTTAAGAAGTTATCCAGAGTAGAAAAAAATACCCCTGTTTTGCTAACCTGTGAATCAGAGGGTAGCTTGACTTAGAACTGAGTGGCATGATAATGCATGGCACACGAAGGAGAAATGAACACAAATCATAATAGAACCTTTTTTAAAAAAACCTTTTTTATTTTTACTAAACAAACAACACACACAAAAATAATCATCTTATATTACATCTTGTAGAAAGTGTGTCAATTGGTTACAATTAGCTTTCGTGCATCTCTTCCAGAGTCATTACTTACTTTCATATTGAATATCAAAGTTCTTGATGAGTCTTACTTTCAACATATCATAGTTCTCATTTAACTGAAATTGTTTTTATGTTCTTTTGCCTAGAATAATCCATAATTAAAAAACACAACCACCTAATGGCATTTCATTAATTATTACAGAGTCATCCAATAGCCTTAAACCTTTATAACATATTCTAAACAAAAATTGGTCTACAAAATATCTAAGTCCTTTTCTCCCCTCAAATCACTGTTTACAATTTGTGTCCACAAATTCCTTTTGTTATGATGGTACATGTATGTATCATTAACTGTATCCCTTATCCTTATCATTCCATTGTTAGTTGTTATAATTAATATTGGTTAACAAAAAATCCTTTACTGTTATATCTATTTTCTTCTCATCAAGCCAACATATATGTATGCCTTATTGCCCTTATTAATTATTTTTTAACATAGCCATCTATAGGTTACTAAATTACTACTTACTTGAAAAATAAGGCAGAAAGAAGCCGAAGAAGAAAAACCAGTCCGTTCACTTTAAGCAGGGGGGGGGGGGAGAGAAAAAGTTGCAAGAGTATTTCAATAGTTACAAGAAGAAAAGCATACTGACCAAAACAAAACAATGAAGATCAATTCCGTCGCTGACTTCTTCTGGTTAAGAGTTTAGTTTAGCATAAAAAAGAGATTCTTTTGGGCAGTTTTTTTTCCAAAACAGAAAGAATTCCCCAGATGATCACACTTTCTCTTTCTGTTCCCTTCCATTCCATAGCCATCCATCCTCACTTCATCAGCCTCAGCTGTCTTTTGTCACTAGCTTGAAGAATTTTTCTTGCTTTTTTCAGGGATTTTGCGATATTCCCGAATCAGCAAGACTTATTCTTCCTGTTCACCATCTCTTCAGGACGGTTTAGGTTCAATTGAACCCCCCCAGTGGCAAAAGTACTGGCTGCAGTCTCAGAGCATTGAGACCATACATCCGTACCATGGGGACATTGGCTCCTCCTCCATAATAGAACCTTTTATACATAATAAAACAAAGAGAAATTAAAGGGATTCCAAAGGATCAGATGGAAAGATCACCATCATCTTCATCATCATAATGTGAGAAAATAGCAATGAATTTCTGCTCCGACATTTATTTTGCTTTTATCTCTGTCAGGTAGAAAGCCTGAACAGAAGCCTGTACCTGCTCCTGGACATTATGGAACAAGAGATACTGTGTATGTTCACCTTGATATTTATTTGGTTACTGAACTCCTTTCCAAGTTTGATGCTTAGAGACTTTCTTTAAATTCTATACCTGTCTTAGTTATTTTTTCTATTCCCATGTCTGTTTCACTCTTCGACTTCCCTCCAAACGTGTCGTTTAAAAAAAAATAGTGTTGTGAGAACTGTCTTCCAGTTTCCCAAGTTTTATTCTCTGGAGAAAGAGATTTCTCTTTTCCTTTGGGGGTATTTTTTTAAAGTTTCCTATATAGAAGAAGCAGCTCTGAGTGCTGCTGTTAGTTTTCTTCTCTCTCACATCAGTCCTTTAATCTATAGTCCTGCTTCCTGGTTTGGGGAAAAAAGAAGAAGCAGCAACCCACCTAGACTGGGAGAATTTTCTGTATTCTAGGAAGGTAGAGAAGAAGATCATACATATACTGACATGCTCTCCCGATTCTTAGAACATAGGACATAGAATAATAGAGTTGGAAGGGACCTCAGGGGTCTTCTAGTCCAACCCCTGCTCAAGCAGGAGACCATATACCATTTCAAACAAATGGTCACCCAGTCTCTTTTTGAAAGCCTTCCATGATGGAGCACTCATAATTTCTGAAGGCCAGTTATCCCATTGGTTAATTGCTCTCACCATTAGGAAATTTCTCCTTAGTTCTAGGTTGCTTCTCTCCTTGCTTAGCTTCCAACCATTATTTCTTGTCTTGCCTTTTGGTGCCTTGGAAAATAGTTTGTCCTCCTCATCTTTGTAGGAGCCCTCAAGTATTGGAACAGTGCTATCATGTCCCCCTACTCTTTCTTTTCCTTAGACTAGACATACCCAATTCCTGCAACCGTTCTTCATATGTTTTAGACTCCAGCCTCCTAATCAGCTCTTCTCTGAACTCTTTCCAGAGTCCAAACATCTTTTTTGTATTGTAGTGACCAGAACTGGATGCAGTATTCCAATTGAGGTCTTACAAAGGCTTTGCAAAACTGTACTATTCATTCCTCCCATTTATTGGAGAATTCCAATATCACTTATAAGAATTTTACTAAATATTTATTTTCAATTGGTTTAATGAGAAAGAAAGAAAGAAAGAAAGAAAGAAAGAAAGAAAGGGAAAAGAGAGGGTTTATTTTCAGGGGAGGGCTTATTTTAGCTCATGCGCTCAAAAGTCCGATTGGCCTTATTATCCTGTGAGAACTTATTTTCAGGGAAATAGGGTACTATGTTTTATTTTTTGTTAATTATCTGAACAGAAATGTTCCACTTTTAAACTTCATGCATCCAGTAGGAGGGAAAAATCCCCATAATGGACAAAATGTTTTATCTGTTGCACACTTTGCTCTTGACAATATAACATTTGTATCCAAAATAGCTTTTCAGGGATAGAAGTTGTACATTTGAAAAATTTGTGACATCTTTTTAAAAAGTGTGGTGCCCCCAAATAGTGAAATCAGTCAGTTTTAGATCACATTCATTCACTGGGACAGTGTGCTCATCTGAAATGATTAGACATATGTTTTGCTTTTGTTCAATGCCTCTGAAATGACAAAGATGTACTTTCTAAAGCAATCCCAGGATCATGAAAATATAAAATAAATATTCTTGTTGAAAATTATAAAATAAGAAAAGCCTTCACAATTGTGTATATTAGTTTCACTTCACTGCTTTTAAACAACTTCAGTGGAGCTTTAATCCACTTTTTTCTAAGTTCTTAGTCTGGAAAGAATGTGTTTAAGAATAAAGACACTGTTAGTGTTACTGAACTTTTCTCTCATTCACTCACTCACTCAATTTTCTTTTAGCAAAACTACACAATAGGGATATAAAAACTCAATTTCTGCTGAAAGTGAATTTGAAAATTCTGCCCCCATGAAAAGAAATGCATTAAAGGGAGAAAAAGTTAAGCTACTAATACTTGGACCAAATAGTAATAGCCATGTTTTTAAAATGCTTATTTTGGAAGAAAAAATGTTTTTAAGCCATTCATGAAAACATATATCAGAGTATAGTAAAAATAATAATAATTCATTGTTGTTTTTCCTTAAAAGAGATCCTTGGATATCTTATGTGGCTAGTAACATAAATATAATAAAAATGCCTTCAAAACTTTAAGATGGTATAAGACTTGCCAAAATATGTTACAATTTTCTACAATATGTACAAAAAAATCTGTAGGCTATAATTGTGTTTCACTAACAAGGACTGTAAAACAGAAACAGTAAGAATTTGTTTTTTCTTGAACACATCCATTCAGTTCTCGGTCATTTTTGCATTTTCTCTGTTTTTTTAGTTATTTGTGTAAGAAATACCAATATACACTTTTGTATCTTAATTATGCAAGCACAGCAGCAAAATGTTTCACAAAAATATTCCTACATAGACACTTATGTCTCTCAAATATATAGAATGAGGATACTAATACAGGAATCAACTGCTTCCAGGCCAGGGAGAATAGTTATATAAATATTGAGTACATCTCCCAGTCCCAAGGCCAAGAAGAGACCAGGCAAATTTCCATTGACTTTTTAAAAAACCCTAGAATTTAAATCTTGGATCAGACTGATACATATGCGTGCATATATGCCATGATTTTTGTGCATTTTAGTTTTCAGATCTTTTTCAAAGATATGGCTTTATTCTTGTCTGTGATAAAAGACAAGGGCTGTTGTTAGCTAGTTCCTGAGTATAGGGTTAAGTGTCTGGAAAGCTGAGATTTATTGCTATGCCTGCTGTGATATCAAATGCATTCATTTACTATACCTGAGTGCCAAGTAATTTAGTATTAGCATAGAGGTCACCCAAAATCCTACTTGCTGCATAAATATAAAGGTAAAGGTGCCCTTAAATCAAGCTTGACTCCTGGTAACTTCCTTTAAAATAACTTTGTCATTTTCTTGGCAGCAGAATGGAAACAGTTTGCATTGCTATCCAGCCTACAGGTCTGGGATTTCCTGCTACTCTCCCATCCAAGTATTAACCAGGCCTGACCCTGCTTAGCTTCCAAGCAAAAGCCCGGGGTATCACTCTTTATGTACTAACTAAAGCTAAAAAGCAAGGGGGAAAGTTGAAATGTCTGGGAGTTGATGGAGTTATTCTTTGTTTTACAGAATGAAAGACAGTCTAGTGCTGTGATGGCGAACCTATAGCACGGATGCCACAGGTGGCACACGGAGCCATATCTGTGGGCATACCAGCGTTGCCCTAGCTCAATTCAGCACACATGTGCAATGGCCAGCTGATTTTTGACTGGCCCGCCCAAACTGTCCTTCACTTCTCAGGAGTCTCCAAGGATGTCAGATAAGTACAGGGCTCACGTGGAGGCTCTGGGAGGGCATTTTTGGCCTCTGAAGTGCCTCGGGGGGGGGGGGGAAGCAGCCATTTTTGCCCTACCCAGAAGGCTTGAACTCACGAAATTCTCCCAATCTTTCTCTAGGCTGGATCAGTAAATTGTTGTTTCCTGCAAAATTCCCCTCCCGTTGCCTCACCTATAAGCTCTCCGGGAGGGGCCAATCAGTAGACACCTGTTCCTATTTCCTTCTGTGACCCTTTTTCCAAAGCTGCTCCCTCCTCCTCGCAGCCCTATCCATACGTTGGCCACCAGGTGGCGTCTGAGTCAGGGACAGTCTCCCCCTGTTCTTCCTCACTGTTCCCTGACTCAGACGCCACCTGGTGGCCAACAGGCCTCTCTAGTCCCTGCTCTGACTCCGAACACCCCCCAGAGTCTTCCTCAGCCTCCAGGGCAGTCCCATAGTGTTCATCACTGTCAGATTCCACCACCAGCTCAGCTGTTGGGCCACAACATCCATCCCCACCTGCAAAGACACAGATTCTAAAGACTTAGAAATTATTCTATTACAACCAGAAGGCAAACACACAGGGAGTACATGGGGGAAGGGGGGGGAAGCTGTTGAAAAATGTTGGCTTGTGTAAAAACAAAATGTGTAACCAGTTAGAGCCAAGGAAATAAGCAGAATGCAGAGAAATATTCTTTTTTTTAATGCACAATATGCAGAGACAGACAGATGGATAAATATAGATTGCTATAGACATAGATATATAAATGAAAAGATACATACTGTTATCACATCCATTTCTCATTGTTCAGGCACAGGGCCTTTTCACTCTGTGCACAATATTTTACACTTCTAATTTGATTTGTCAGGCTGCAAACAAGGGAGGGAGCAGTTATCTTCAGACTTTAGATCTCAAATACTTGATACTTGCCATAGAGATGACAAACAAGAGAAATTCCATTGCTGCTATTTTGAACCAACACAGAGCCAGGCTCTTCTTTATACCTGTTGGATTCCATTACACTGAAACACATCTGCCACCAAAGGGCTAATCAAGTGCGCTGCAGGCGTTTAGAAAATGTGCTTCTTTTATTTCTGCCACATAAACAACCAAACCACATCAACAGAAAATGAGAAACAAGACAGCATCTGCTTCTTCCTAACACCACAATTGATTGCATTCAAGATTTTGGGTTTTCTCTTTCTTCTTCCTCTGCATATATGCCTATAATTTTTATCAGCAATATTTTATTGCCAATATTTTTATATATGCATATGTGCAGGCATACAAGGTTTCCCTCTCACATAGTATGTGGTAGTCGTTCCCATGCTCATCTCCATTTCAAAGCCGAAAAGCCAGCGCTGTCCAAAGACGTTTCTGTGGTCATGTGGTGGCATGACTAAATGCCAAAGGCGCACATAACGCTGTTACCTTACCACCAAAGGTGGTTCCTATTTTTCTACTTGCATTTTTACATGTTTTCCAACTGCTAGGTTGGCAGAAACTGGGAAAAGTAACGGGCGTTCACTCCGTTACATGGCGCTAGGGATTTGAACCACCGAACTGCTGACCTTTCTGATCAACAAGCTCAGTGTTTTAGCCACTGAGCCACCACGTCCCACTCAGGTATGTACATGCACATATATATCTTGTAAATGGGTTTGCAGGGATCACAGGAGCCATGGAATAGCCAGTAAGATGGAATTTATTATACATAAGCAAGGTGACAGCGATTCGAATTGTAACAGATCGCGCCCCAGTATTTATAAGACATGTAACAACCCAAATAACCAATCAGAGCCAGATACTGCACAGCAACTGCTGCTGCAGTACCTTGGCCAATTAGAGGAGCCTAGCTGCTTCTTGGAGGCTAGCAACAGCTTCTAATGCCCCTAGGCCAATTAGGGCTCAGCAGAGTGGTTGCTGGCCCTTTTCAATGTATCTGAATACACAACAATATAATTGAAGGATTCAGTTCAGATATAGGTAATCCTCGACTCACAACAGTTCATTTAGTGGCTATTTGAAGTTACAAGGATGCTGAAAAAAGTGACTTATGACCGTTTTTCACACTTATGATCATTGCAGCATCCCCATACTGCACATAATCAAAATTCAGACACTTGGCAACAGATTCATATTTATGATGGTTGCAGTGTCCCAGGGTCATGTGATCATTTTTTTGTAATCTGACAAGCAAAGACTTTCTATGACGCTCACTGATGGCTTTTAGGCTCTGCTATCTTCCTTTTCTCCCTGTTTTCTCAAATGGATACTCCAGAAGGAGCAATATTTTTGTCTCAGGATAGAAATCCCTTTATAAGGAATAGATTGGACTCCTGTACAGTGTTATTGTTTTCTCTCAAGCTGTCTCTCAAGCTTTTTTCTATTTAAAAAAAGCTATTTTAAGTTTTATGCAAAAGTAAGAATCAGCTGAATAGATTTCTCTCTACCTCTTTCTCATTCCCTCAGCCTTTCTCTTCCTCTAAACTTCATTTTCCAATGCCCTTCTTTTTTAACTTGGCTTCTCCTAGATTTGTATAGAAGCATTACATGTCAGTGAAACCCAAGACTGGTAGGAAGGTGGTTGTTTCTTCTTGTTCTCTCTCCTTCGTAGATACAGAGTTGGAAAGGACCTTGTAAGTCATCTAGTCCAAACTCCTACTCAAGCAGGAGAACCTACACCATCCCCAGAAAATGGCAGTCTAATCTCCCCTTGAAAGCCTCCATTGATGAAACTCCCACAACTTCCGAATGCAAGCTGTTCCATTCCTTGATCAGAAAAAAAATCATTTCTCCTGTCTCCGTAGCATAAAACCTTGCATTCCTTTAACTTTTTATATGTATATTTCTGTGTATATAATCGTTATAACTATATGTTTATTTATTTGCTATGGTGAAAGGCTATAATGTAATCTTTTCTTTCTCTTCTCTTCTCTTCATTTCTTATTTGGCCAATAGGTGAACAATGTGTTAATAATTAAAATGAATTGTTTCTCAAAATCCCTTGCTTTAGCTTTCTCTTATTTAATTGCATGCATTTAATTTTCATAAGCCATTATTTGCTTCAGATCTCTGTGTCATGGTACAAAGTGGTAATTGTAACTAATGAAAACCATGTGATTATTTGATTGTCTTGAATGTCATTAACTTCAAACCATTTTTAAAGGTTTTAATGTAAATTATTTTGTTTGAATATTAATGATAGTTTTCTTCTTGGATTTCTGCAATGCATATATTTACGTATAGTTCTCAACTTAGAACCATAATTGGGATTGATTTAGGGTCATACATTATTATGGTCATAAATTGGGATACCTGCATGACCAGACTGGACATTTTTGTGGAGGTCATTAAGCAAATCAGTGGTCATTAAAGCTTCACAGGTGTTAAGCAAATGCCACAGTTATAAGTGTGACTCCATTCTTCCAAATGAGCACTTCTTGGCAAAGAATGTTGCAAATCATGGTCACATGATCGGTTGCACATGTAGGACACTGCAACCAGTCATAAAGGCAAGCTAGATTCCAAGCACTCAGAATGACCATGGGGTGGTCTGTGTGTATGGGTGAAAAGCATCAGGCCCAGGGAATAGTTCCTACTTGCTTGAAAGCCTGTGTTGATCAACTGGCCCCCATCTTCACCAGCATTTTCAATAAATCACTGAAGACCAGGAGATGTCTTATATTGCTCCTTGCTTCAAACACTCTACTATCATTCTGGTGCTCAAGAAACTCTCCATCAAGGAGCAGAATGACTACAGACCCATCGCTGTGACATCTGTAGTTATGAAGACATTTGAAAGGTTAATGTTGGCCCACCTGTAAAGCATCAGGTATCCGTTGTTAGATCCCTTGCAGTTTGTCTACCATGCAAACAGATTGGCAGACAATGCTGTCAATATGGCACCATGCTACACCTTGCAACATCTTTAATCCCCAATGACCTATGCAAGAGTCCTTTTTGTAGACTTAAGCTTGGCATTCAATTCCATCTTTCATACCAGAAATTCTACATTCAAACTGATTCAGCTAGCTGTGCCTGCCCATACCTCTAGGTGTATCATAAACTTTTTGCCTGATACGAAGCAACAGGTGAAGCTAGGGAAAATTACAGACAATTAGCACAGGTACACTTCAGAGCTGTGTGTAGATTTCAAATATACACACACACAAAGACACACACACACACACACATGAATTCATTTTATATCACTTCCATATTAATCTGTAAGGTTAGGCAAAAAGAGTAATGGCCCTTCATGGTATTGGACCTGGGTACTTGACAGACCGCCTGCTGCCAATTACCTCCACTAGACTGATTAGATCCCACAGATTAGGCCTCCTCCGAATTCCATCCGCCAGCCAGTGTCGACTGGTGACTACTTGGAGGAGAGCCTTCTCTGTGGCTGCTCTGACCCTCTGGAATGAACTCCCCATGGAGATTCGAACCCTCACCACCCTCCAGGCCTTCCACAAGGCCCTTAAAACCTGGCTGTTCCAACAGGCCTGGGGCTAAAGAGCTGTTGCCCCCGTCTCGAATGGTATGACTGTTGTATGTTTTTAAATTATGCATTGTGATGCTTTGTTTTTTAAATTTCTTTTGTCTGTTTTCCCCTTCCCTGGTTGAGTTGTGAGCCGCCCTGAGTCCCCTTCGGAGGAAAAGGGTGGCATATAAATGTAATAAACTGAACTGAACTGAACTAATTGATACTGAAAGAGCTTCTACTATTCTTTGTAGCAATTTTTATAATACCTATTCACAATATTCATGGGTCAAACATTATGCTAACACTTCAGGAGAAAAGGAACAAAATCTATTGCTGTTGAAGTTCAAAACAAACAAACATACAGTGTTCAAAATCTACCTCGGGCTTTCAAAATAACTGTCAGGGTTACCACCGATGCCCTAATTAAATCAAGAGCCTTGACCCAAGCTTCAAAAGAAATCCAGTTATTTATTAGAAGCTTCATGTCCTCACATTCCAAGTGAAGCCAACTCTGACCCCACTTAATTTACATCCCAGCTCTGACCCTGTTTCCCCCCTCCCCCCAAGGTGTATCATCAATCGAATTCTCCAACGAAGCAATTTCGCAGGTTGTAGAGATCATTCCCTTCTGGCCACTGTGGTTAACCACAGAGATGGCAGTGACAGAGAGATGGCTGGAATGTACTTTTGTTTTGATTGAAGTGCTCTCTCCCTGCAGCTGCAAAGTTCATTTTCCCATCTCCCTTGCCTATGGCAACTCGAGAGCAGGCCAGGGATGCTTTGCAAGTTGACATTAAGGAGCATTCCCTATGTGTGAGATTCCACCCCTGGAATTACAGACACAATGATATCCTAAGAGAAGCCTTGTTAGATGTCAACATTTAATATCTTGGGATATTACCAGTATGTGGAAAATCCATTAAGTAATTGCTACAATCTTCTCTCTGTCTCTCTCTCTCTCTCTCTCTCTCTCTCTCTCTCTCTCTCTCTCTCTCTCTGTGTGTGTGTGTGTGTGTGTACATTTTTTACTACTGGTTCTGTGGACATGGCTTGGTGGGCTTGGTGTGGTTTGATGGGCGTGGCTTGGTAGGTATGGCAGGGGAAGGATACTGTAAAATCTCCATTCCCATCCCACTCCAGGAGAAGGTTACTAGAAAATCCCCATTTCCTCCCAATCAGCTGGGACTTGGAAGGCAGAGAATAGATGGGGGCAGGACCAGTCAGAGGTGGTATTTACCAGTTCTCTGAACTACTCAAAATTTCTACTACCGGTTCGCCAGAACTGGTCACAACCTGCTGAATACCACTTCTGACCTTTACATATTCTTTAATTTATTTTTTTCCTTAATTTATCCAATTTTTAAAAGCCTATTTTCCACTAATCATATATGACCCATTGTTTTCTTTCATGTAGGTTTCACAATATGTTACATGAACTGACAAATATCAATGCATATTTTGATTCATTATATGAATAAACAAGTTACATATTTTTAATGTATTGATTTTAAGGTTTTTCCATTTGTTTAATGGGGATCATGGGTGTTATATTTACATGGTTTAATGCTTAGTGTTGATAATAAGAAATGATGTAGAAATGCAGAATGTAAAAATAATACAATCCAGAAAAGGCTCTCTTTTACTCTACAGAGGTAGTAAGGATACATCTGTTTATTATTTTTATCTTGTATGCAAGTAACTTCTTGTTCTTCTTTCCAGGGACCAAAAGCTGTTGTAATACATAAGGGGTGCTTTTGGTTCTGGGCACTTAAAATGTCCCTGAAATTGTTAACTACAGTCAACAAGAATCATTTCATTGATTTAGAGAAGTTTGGGGTCAGAGTCTTTGAGCATGCATAAAACAATTTGACCAATATCTTCCCTGAAGATCTTGTTTTTCTAGCCCATGGCACTTTTCAATTACATCAATACCAACTTGAAAATGACATGTTAACCTGATAAGATTGTTTATTACTCTGAATCTACTTCTGGTTTCTAATTTCAGAGGTTTAAGCTCTAGATTCTCATCAGCTTGTTATGTTGTGAATATTTGACATAATGAATGAAAAAAAACATGAGTTGCGACCTTCAGTAGGTGATTTGGGAAGTGTTCTTTGAACCTGAAAAGACAATGCAGAGTGTATAAGTTGTCTTTGTTTTATGGAGAAGGGAAATAATAGCAATTCAGCATGAGCTAAAGTGAACTATCTCTTAGTCTTAACAGTCTAAGTAATGTCAATTACTGGTGCTTAGATTATAATGTCAATTACTCCTTAGGTCTAAATTTTTTTAGCAAAAAAATTATAAAAATTTCAGAGAACAGCTGTGTTACATTTATTGTTGCTGATGACAATGGCTGGATGAAACAATTTTTGGAGAAAATGAACAGCATGGGCCAATGATAAAAAGTGCATGGGCCAATGATAAAAAGTGCAAGGGCCAATGATAAAAAGGAGACAAAGCTATATCACATATGTGGGAAGAACCACAATATTCAGATTTTGTGTGTGTGTGTTTTGGAAAGAGCATTCTGCATTTCCTGCTTGTTTTTTTTTTTTTTTAATGTAAAGTGATTATACTACAATCATCATTCCCCATCGCAAAATAAGGAATCAACAATGTCCACAGTTGAGGGTGAAGGTTCATTCTCCAAGCTTGTGGGTTGGTTTCTGAATGTCTCATTACCAGGCTAAGTAGCATCTTCAGCAAAGTTTAGGGGATGTCAGTGACAAATTTCTGGCCTTTCACACTAATAATTTCATTTTCTAAAACATAGAAGGAAAAACAAAGAGAAAAGACAATGAGATCCTGGATCTCATCCTGACCAACAGAGAAGAAGGGACTGCTCTCCTCTAACGTCTGGTGCTATGGATCTAGATAAGTTCTAGATAACTAGGAAGGGAAAGCTAAAATGAATGTTGGACTCCTAGAAGGCAGGCTTGAGTGAAAAGTGAAAAGTATTATTTTCATTCAGTTCTCTAAGTCATGTATAAAGATGTTGAAAAGCAGCTGGCCAGGATCAGTCCCTATATTTGCCTTGAGAACAATGTAGAACCAGTTGTAACAACCTTGGCAAATTAATTGAATATTCTCTTGGTTCTAGTATTATCCAGGACAAAATAGCAAGACAAGAATGGATAAATGCTAACATGTTTCTGTGTTTATATGAAGATAATAAGTGGCCCTGTGGCTTTGTAAGAAACGAGCATTTCCATGATATATGGAAGAAAAGAATGTTAGAAGAAACATAAAAATAGGTTGAATGCATTGGGAAGAGTTTACTTTAAAAGCATGTATAGTAATACAAGCAGAGATGGGATCAGAACAAATGGTTACTGAATAAATACTAAGTCAGATGTACTGAATAAGAGATGAATCAAAGCAAATGTATGAAGGAAGATTGAGCAGTTGAGAGAAAAGAGAAAAGAGGAAAGTGAAAGTTGTGACTGGATAAAGTTGATGAGATTCTGAAAAAAAGAAATAGGTGAAAAGTTTAAAGAACAACATGAAATAGAAATAAGAACATAGTGGAAGCACTTCATTTATTTATTTTTTTGCAAGGATAAAATGATGTGGAACACTACAATATATGTTGTTGGCATAAAATAATATTAGTTCTGTAGTTTCTTTTTCTTTTTCATATTTCAAGCCTTTTGGAGGGAGCCTGTTATATATATATATATATATATATATATATATATATATATATATATATATATATATATATATATATATATATATATATATATATATATATATATATATATATATATATATAACACCCCCCCCCCCCGGTATGCCCAAATATGGGAGGAATGGACTACTTCCATTCTCTGTCCTTCGGCTCGTCACAAGAGACCATCCAGGCAGAAACCCAATATTTTTACTGTTGCCTTTTTGTTATTTATTTATCAGCACAAATACAACTATATATATAGTTGTTATATATATATATATACAATTTTAATTCTTTTGGCCTACTACTTCTTTGTCCTTCCCTGTGCTCTATATAAAACCGCTTGTCCAGAAAACGAATAGCATGATGCATATGTATGTAAGTTTATCCATTAGTCTGAATGCTTTATTTATTTAAATGAAGTTGATGCCCTTTCTGTATACCACATGTAATTCATTCATTGAAATTCCCTGTTTAGATTCAAAGATTAGGAGAATGACAATTCAAAAAAAATCACAAGTATTGCAAAGGAAATGTAATTGTTCAAACTATTAGATTTGAAATATGACCTCATCACAATTCAGCCTATGGTGAATGAAAGGTTCTGGGGCATTTGGATTGATTTAGCAACCAGATATGATTTGCTATTTTAGAATAACAGGAGCTTATATATTGTTGTGCAAATAACTTGCTTTGTACTTTGGCAACTATTAAGTTTGAAGAGTTGATTTGAAGTCAATTTAATAAAATCTCTGAATCTAATTGCCTTTCTGTGATTTTCTAAATCAAATTGTAAAGTTGATACAAATTGTTTACTTTGCATTGTGTGGTTCTGAATTTATATAAATGCTTTGGACAGATGCATAAATTCCTTTTTTGAAAAACTCAATCAACTTGATTCAATTTGGCAATTTGATTGAAACCTCCAAACTGAATGGATAATTTAAAAACATGAATAGAATTATCAAATTGAATTGGATACATTTTCCAAATCAAAACAATGGTTCAAATCAGATTTTGCCATTTCAGCAAAACATCTAGGAAATATTGCTAATTAAATAGCTTGATACACAGGTACAAATCAAGAGTTGAATGCATTCTAAATGAAAGATAACAAAACTATTATAGACAACAGGAGCATTTTTAACAAATATGTTAACAGCTTAAAGAAATAGTATAGGATAATATTTGTTAAATATCTATTCTGCAAAATAATTTCACTTTTGATCATCACCCAGAACTTGCTGATATAATATATCCTTATGTGTTTCCAGTTATGAGTCAAGTTATAGAAGTCTCAGAATATTTTATGATAGTTTCAAAATATATTAATATGAAAATGGCAAGCATTGGAGATTTCACAGGAAATGTGTTGACATTAATGTCTGAGAGAGGCTAATGTATGATCAGGGAAATAAATAGTAATGTAATCATGTAATAAATAATAATTGGTGAGGTCATGGAATCACAAATCAGATAGTGTCATAAAGCATATAAAAAGGTTACTGACCTCTCTTTTCCAAGCATTATGTTTAATGTTAGGATGTATAGGTCACTATTTTGTCTGGTTCTAAAAGTACCAAAAGCATTTAGATATTAGAAGGATTGTGTGTGTTGTCTTATTTCATGCTACTTTTTATTAATATACACGCTCATTTAATATGAATGTTTCAAATAATGCTTTTATGCCAGATAAAAATAACTTTGATGTAAAAAGCATGTGTGGGATCAGTATAGAAAAAAAGAGATTAGGGAGAGTAATAGAGGAAGAGCCGAGGTGGCGCAGTGGTTAGAGTGCAGTACTGCAGGCTACTTCAGCTGACTGCTAGCTGCAGTTCAGCAATTCAAATCTCACCATTCCAAGATTGTCTCAGCCTTCCATTCTTCCGAGGTAGGTAAAATGAGGTCCCAGATTGTTGGGGGCAATATGCTAACTCTGTAAAACTGCTTAGAGAGGTCTGTAAAAGCACTATGAAGCACTATAAGTGCTATTGCTATTGCTAAATGTGTTGGTATAAATTAAATTAGTTCCTCTTTCCTCTATATTTCCTTTTGTTTAAATCTTATTCTTTTCCTGTGCTTCATCCAGGGGTGGATTCCTACCGGTCCACGCCGGTCCTTGTGAACCAGTTGGTCGGTGGACCTGGAAGTAATTAACTTCCGGGAATGCCAGCCCCGACCCTGTCGCTTCAAAGCGCCCTTGCCGGCCCATCGCAGCTCGCTTGCTCCTCCACCAGTCCGCACTAAAGTAAGCTAGCCCAGCCTGCCGCTCACTGATTGGCTGGAGTCCAGGCAATCAGTGAGCGCGCTGGAGGTGAAGCATTTAAAAGCGTGGCGCCAACAGCTAGCATTCCTCTTTTGAAGAGTCTTTCTCTTTTGGAGACTTCTCTTTTCAAAAGGGTCTTGTTCCCAAGATGCCTCGCATCGCACTTGACCTCCATTTCAAAACTCCCTTTGCCTTCCAGGAGCTTGCTGCTTCCCCTCAGGTAAGCAACTAAGTGCGAGTGGGGCGGCGGGACTTGGGAGTATAGCTTACCGAAGGCGGGTGGGCGGCAGTGGCCCAGCTTTTGCAAGGGAAGGCATATGCCACGGCTGAAGATGGGTGAAGGACAGTAGTGGCGCAGCGGCAGTGGCATCCTAGCTTTCGTGAGGGAAGGCCTGAAGGCCTTCCCTCATGAAAGCTGTGGGCTGGCAGCGAAGGCGGCCTAGCTTGCGAAGGAAGCCCCCCGCCCCCTCTCTCCAGCCTCGCCTGGCTGGCTAAGCCTGCCAGGTGACCTGCTTACTGACCCTGGCCTTTTCCCTCCAGTCCAGTGTGTCTTACCTGTTCCTGCTGCCTCTCTGCCTGCCTGCTCCCTGTTGCATCCATCCATCTCATCGGAGTCGTATCCATTGCATCGGAGTGCTGCTGATTCTGCCTGCTGGTAAGTGACCTGGTTTTTTTTTTTTAATGTATTTTAAAATAATATTTTATTTAATGCACAGAATTTTTTAAAATAGTTTTACTTAAAAGTATTGCGTGTAGAATATTTTAAAATGGTTTACTTCAATTTATTGTCTGTCGATTCTTTTTTTAAATTGTCTTAGACTATTTAAAAAAAAGATTCTATCCAAAATAAATTAAAATAAACCATTTTTAAAAATTCTACACTCAATACTTTGAAATGTATTGTGCATAGAATTTTTTAAAATAGTTTTATTGTAATTTATTGTGTATGGAATATTTTTAATGGTTTCATTTTAAATTATTGTGTGTGGAATAGTTTGAAATGGTTACAGTATAAATTATTGCTTGTGGATTGGAATAATGGTTACAGTATACTATGGGTGGTACAATACCTTAAAATAGTTACAGCATAAATTATTGCTGGTTGAATACTTAACAATGGTTTTTAAGGATTTCTTTTATTTATAGAATATCTTTTTAAATTATTTTTTGGGAAATTTTATTTTTTAATTGTTTATAAAATATATTTACTACAAGAAATGTTATTCGTTTTTGTAAATGTTTTCTTTGTGATGCAATATGTTGCTTTTAAGTGTTCAGACCAGGTTTATGTGTCTCAAAGTGGCTGCTTTTTTATGGGCAGGCCAGGTTTCTTGCAAGGCAGCTTTGCCAGATTTAGTGTGTTTCACCCTCATTGTTTAGGTAATTCTGAGGTGGTTGATGGTTCTGTGAGCGCCTGTCCTTTATAATTTCCCACAATGCTTTGAAGGTTTTTATTCCAGTGGCTTTGTCTTTCCTGTCTTTAGGCTTAGGCAAAAAAACTGGTTTCATTTGCAGTCTTTTTTGGAGGGGGGGATTCTTATTTTTTGGTGTTTTCCTGGCACTGTCATAGTTTGTGTGTGTGTGTGTGTGTGTGTGTAATGTCCTGCAGTTATCTACGCATTAATAATGATCTAGTAATATTTCTTTATACATTTTAGGGATGGTGTTTTCTTTCATACTTTTGGATTTCTAATTTCTGTTTCCGTTAGTTGGCAATTGCTAAAACCAATCCCAGGTGAAAAAGCACCAGCACTGCCAGCCGCACCAGCACCGTCATCCGCACCAGCAACACCAGCAACACCAGGACCTCCAGCACGACCACTACCACCAGTTGAGGTCAGAGAAAACAGCAAGTCCATTGACTCCACTGCAGTTCCACAACTTCCTGACTGCTGGAATTTGCAGCAATATAGACACTTCAAGGACAAGTAGGATGGACTGGAAGTATCCAACAAGAAGGTGGGTTGTGAGTACTGTGCAAAACCCATGTTCTCATTGGAAAAGGTATTTATGTTTCCAAAGAGTGGAAACATTTCCAGGTGGCACCAGCAGGGAAAAGCAAGGATATACAACAAGCATCGCTCAGAAAAAAAAATTAAGGGAACATTTTCAATCAAAGGCACACCTTACTTGTGTGGAGACCAGTAAGCAACAGGCGCAGGAAACTTTCACCAAACCCCTGGATAAGTCAACTGAGAAACATTTATCCAGTACTTGCACAATATTTTCTACCATTTACGATCTGGCACAGAGATGTAATCCATTCTCAGACATCGAAGCGCAAGTAAATCTGCTAAATACACTTGGAGTGGATGTGGGGTTGGCTTGCATTCATGAAGATCTGCAGTGAAAATTGTTGAATTCATTGCAAACCAAATCAAGACCACCGTGTTTTCAAGGATTATTGCCAATAATCGAAAGGTGTTCCTAACAATTGATGAAGCCTCAACACTTTCAATGAGAGCAGTGCTGATAGTTTTTGTTAGAGTTGAGGATCCAGAATGCCCAGCCACCATCTTCGTTGAGCTTCTGGAATTACAGAGACAAGATGCGGAGACCATATATTCCGCATCAATGGAAAGCTTGCACAAAGTTGGATTTACCACCGAATGTCTATGGAAGAATTTGATCGCTTTCTGCTCTGATGGTGTCAACGTTATGCTGGGAAGAAAATCTGGAATCAGCACCAGAATAGCTCAAGAATTCCCAAACATCATCATCTAGCACTGCTTGAACCACCGCCTGCAATTTGTGCTGGATGATGCAATAAGAGAAGTGAAGCAGATAACCACTTCAAGATCTTTCTGGATAAAGTGCATGCCACCTTCCACAAATCCTGCAAGAGCCAGAATGACCTCTTCCAAATTTCCGAGCAATTGGGCATAGAAATTGTGAAGATTGGCAGAGTTTTGGGACCAAGATGGGCTGCCTGTAGTTTAAGGGCAACCATGGCTGTGTGGTGTGCTTATCCAGCGCTACCTCAGTTTTTTCAAGGCAATGAAAGGTTCCCAGGCATGGCTTCCTGTTTTGAAAATTTACATTTTTTGCAGGATTTGGCCCTGATGATCGACATCCTAAGTGAGATTTCTGTTCTGTCAAATGCCCTACAGGCGAGAGCGACAAATATAATCGTGGCTGAAAAGTTAGTGTTGCGAACAATTGGTTCTTTTGAAGTGCTACTACAGAAAAAGGGCAAATATGAGAAAGAACTTGTGGAATTGCTAAAAACACAAGCCTTCCAAAACATCAATTTAGGTCCAAACCAATGATTTGTTGCCTTTTCCCATGAAAAACTTTTGCAAAGCATCATCACAAATTTAAAGAAAAGGCTAATGGATTGTGACTATCTAAGAACAGGTAGCCTATTGCCAGCAGTAAAAAAGTTACACTTTATCACATATTTGGAGCCAGATTACTGGAACATGAAAGATGTAGTCATTCCTTGGGGTGATGCAGAGGAAGCATTGATTGAATTTGGCAGTATTTTTTAATTATGAAATTGATTTGAACGACTACAGGGATTTTTTGGAAAATGTGCTGAAAAATCCAGATAACTACAAAATTCCTGACAGTGTCAGAAAAGCTAGAGATATTGTCAGGACAATTGCTGTTAGTTCAGCAGAGGCGGAAAGGGGGTTCTCAAAAATGAACCTCATATGTTCAGAGCAAAGAACACGCCTAATTGTTCCAAACATCAGTAATCTGATGGTGATAAGTGTTGTTGGCTTACCTGTTGAGAGATGGGACCAATTCCTACAGTGAAAGTTTGGCTCAGAGCGCACCACCACACGGCTGATGATCCACACGTAAAGACGAGGAAAGCTGCAACAGAGGAATCTGGAAGCCTAAGAACAGTATGGAGATATCAACAACCAGAAAAGCAATAACACAAGTAAGTACTTGAGTGTATCTCTTTCATTGTGTTTTTCTTATGTAAGGTGTAAGTGCCAGCAATTAAAGTCTTGCTTTATATATCTCTCCTTTGTGCAGGTTTTCAGAGCAAAGTAAAGAAATAAGGTGGTGTGCAGAAGACCAGCAAACCAGCGATGCTTCCTCTGTAAGTAGCTGTACTTATTGCTGGGTGTGGAGTGGTCTGTGCTGTGTTCCTCCTTGAGATAGTGAAGTGCAAGCAATTAAGGTGTTGCTTTCTGTGTCTCTCCTTTGTGCAGGTTATTGGAGCAAGGTGGTGAGGTAGTGGTGCAGAAGACACAAAAAAGGACAGTAATTTTCCTTTTCTATTATTTTATGTGCTGGTTTCATCCCAATGCAGTGAATGCAATTAAAATCTTGCTTTCTGTGTCTCTTCTTTGTGCAGCCCATTCGTTGGAGTCTGTGATACTGAAGACTGGCAAGAACAGGCATCTTCCATCTTTAAGTAGCTCTTTTTTTAAAAATAAATGTTTTTTAATTTTAATTTGAAACAGGTACAGCATCTTTCTTTACATCTGTAGAAAATGTGTCAATCAGATAAGTTTTGGTACATCTCCTCCACAGTCAACCAACATAACTCATATTAACTCAAGCATTATTATATATCCATTTTCATTTAACTGTAATTATTATTTAGAAATATTAATAAAAGTAATAATCTTGAACAGTACCTGCCCACACCGGTGGGAAAAGAAAAAAATAAAAAAAAAAGGGCAAATAAAAATAAAAATTAAAGTAAAAAAATAAAAAATAAAAATAATACAAAAAAAGACAAAAACAACAAGAGACAAGGCAGGAAAACAAAACAAAACACAGGTGTCTATTATATATATAAAAAAGAAGTATATCAACTGGTTACAACATGCTTTGGTGCTTCTCTTCCATTAACTCATATTAATTCAAATATCTTAACTCGAATATTTACCATATCAGCATCATTATACCTCCAGTTTTAATTACCTATGGTTATTTAAACATCCTTCATCCTTAACTATGCCAAAGAATTAATCCATAACACATGCTGACAATTCATTTACTTATTTGTAAAATCCTCTATTATCATCAAATCCTCATGTCCTATTTTAGCTGAACATCCATAATATTTAATTATATCATATATCATAACATTTTCCCAGTATTGATTAACATTTGGTTGTATGTATTTTATTTAGTTTTTTTAATAGTGATAATTATTGTAGTTAATACTCTTTATGTATAATCTAAAAATGTTTTCTCATATCCAATTGTTAGTTATCATATCAACTCCACATTATATACATTACTATCAATATCAATTATTATTCAACTATATCTGTTACAAAAAAAAGCAATTAGGTTTAGCTAGTTTTCAATTGTATTCTTCAATCTATCAGCCAGTTCCAAATTATATATATTACTATCCATATCAGTCATTGTTCAGCTATATCTATTACACATTAAGGTAATCAGATTTAGCTAATTTTAAATTGCGTTCTTCCATCTGTCAGCCGGTGTCTCTCCAATAGCAAAATCTTCTCAAACCAATTGCCACTCGTTGGATAAATTTACCAAATGTTTTCATAAGCAAATCCAGACAAAGGTATCTTCGCACCTTTGGACTCTGAATGTCAATGATGAAATAATAATGTTGTCCTGGGCTTATAAAATTTTCCAAATTAACTTTAATTCTCAAGGGTGGATTTTCCATTCCTCCTGCACTCTGTCTCTTTAAATGAGTCTTCTTTATAGCTCCCCCGCTCCTTTCTTCCTCTGAGATAGACCAGACACCATTTCTCACATTTTCCATTTGTATTTCAGGAACATTTAAACATTCAACGATCTCAGTTTTTACTTCATATTTTAAAATCAGATGATCCAATTTTCTTTCCAGCCTCTGATAAGAATCAAAAAGCTCTCTACATGCAGAAAAAAGAATCTGAAATGAAATCTTAGAGGTATTTTGAGACGCCATGATGTGTCGCAGTTAAAAATTGCAAGCTCTTTTTTCCACAGACTTCGAAGCACTTTTCTTAGTCTCTTGCAGACTGTGCAATCTTATCTGATCGTAAACAGAGCCAAGTAATAAAGTAATAAAAATGTCGAATCGTGACGGGCTAATTAGTAGAAAATAAATTTTACGATCCACTTAGGGAGAGTCAGAGGGGGGAGGATGTCGAGGAGTTTCTTGAAGCATTTAAGAAGTAAAGTAGCCACCAGCCATAAATCCATTAAAAAAAACCAATTCGCCGCTGAATTTCTGTTCTTTGGTTTCGGTTATCTTAAGCTTTTAACGCGGACAGTCTCTCTTAGATAATAAAATCAGCTTACCAGATGACATCACTTCTACCATTCTTAGGGGCAACCTGCAGTTTCAGTTAGCACGCAGCTAATCCAGAAAGGAATTGGCACGAGGAGTTAATACCCCCCCCCCCAGAGACTTGCGGGTGTCTCTGAGGTCCTGGGTCTCTCCTCACCTTCACTGTCATCTCCGGGACAGCTAGAGTTCAAAGAACCCGTCCAAAAATCCTTCGGTATAGAGGAATTTCAGGAGTAGCCTGAAACTCCATCTTCTCACTGCTAAGCCCCGCCTTCTTCCCCTAAGTAGCTCTTTTATTGTTTTTGTACTTATCTTAATCTTACTGTAGTTCATCCATTGGAGCAAAGAATTCAGTGACATCGTCTTGGCCACTCCCACCAGGTCACATGGGTGGCAGGCCACTCCCATCCTGTCACATGGGTGGCAAGCCACTCCCATCTGATCACATGGGTGGCAAGCCACTCCCATCCGGTCACATGGGTGGCAAGCCACTCCCATCCGGTTACATGGGCGGCAAGCCACTCCCATCCAGTCACATGGGTGGCAAGCCACTCCCACAAAGGAGGCCACACCCACAGAGTAGGTTCCAACAATTTTTGAAACCCACCACTGGCTTCATCTAACACTGTTAACCCTAAAAGGAAATAATGTGTTTGGTTTTTCTAGTGTTTTTCCTAATGTGTATGTGTGTACAGGTGTCTGTTTTGCTTAATTTGTTTTAAATGTGCCTCTCATTGGGAAAATAAAAATGGAGCACATGGACTTCTATTCAGGATAGTATAACATGCTTGCTGTGCTAAACAAGGCACATATGCTTTTAAGTTGTATCTCCAGAATTCAAAATCCTCCTATATTATTCTTTCATTATCCTAAAATATCCAAAAAAAGGTGTTTGTTTTACTTATCATAAAATAGAACATCAAGTGTAAAAGAAAATTAAAAACAATAACAAATGTAGCAGTTTAACAATATATTCAAATGCAACATGGGAAAACTTATACGTCCATAAATTCAGTTCTAGAAAGAAATAAACTCACAGTAACCATCAAAAGAGATCGATAATAACATTATGTTAACATGGCATGGGGAAGGGGGGGGGAAGCAAAACTATACATTTACAATGTTTTTAAAATACTTTTCATCTGGTGTAGAAAATGCATTATAATGAGCGCCAGATGAGATTCTAAAAATGGGGAGGCAGCGTTGCTGAAAATAGTTCCTTCCAGTTTGGATTTCAGATTGATTAAATACTTAGAGAATTACCTCTGCTAACTATGAGGGATCTGTGTTGAATGATCAAAACCTGGATCATGAGCTGGAGTGAACTACTTTGAAGCAGATATTTATTTCCCTGATATAAGTAAAGTGATAGTTCAGATCTTTGTCTATTCAGATTCCAAGGCCCATGAAAATTCATTCCTGATCCACTTTTCAAGAACTTCAGATTGGTCTGCATTGGCACCATCATGGCAGCTGTGGCCCAAACAATGGTTAGGTTAAATCCCATGGCATATAGGGGAAAAAGAAAGAGGAATAATACCGGACTCAAATCAGACTGAATCTTATGGCATGATCAAACTGTCATTGAAACAGCATGGGGTCCACCATTGAACCCCTCAATACTTAATCAGGCTACTTGTCTAATTCTAAAACTCAAAAATCCAAACTCTGCCTATGCTCTTTCACCTAACGAACAAGAATGAGGAACATAATTTTTCTGCTTGAAACGCAGGAAGCCAGCTTTTCGCAAGTAGGGGAAACTTAACCACAGTATCTTAGTCATAGAGCACGGCTCATGTCAAGGCAAAGTTCACCTTGTAAACAAGCTATAGGTTAACCATATTTTTAGCAATATATCTGGGTGGCGTTCTGACATTTTCCTTTTTCTGCATGAGTAACCAAGATTCACTTCTCTTTTAGTTTCACTTTACTTCCCTATTGTGGTTTGGGAATCATGTATTGTAATTTTCCTTAAATATTTGTAATTTTACCCAAAATAACTTTGTGCTGACTTAGGTGAGAAGTTATGACCTGGTTTAGTGCACGCCTATATGACGTCTATATGATTTGTAATAACCATTTCAAAGGTATAAAACCTCTGTCAAAATGTACCTAAAATTAGATCAGTTAGGTGAAACTCTACTGGTCTCTTGAATGCATTCAATAATAAACCTTTCTTTTCTGGGAAAAAAGGGTATCGTCTCATGCTTTTACGTAAGTAGAAAGGCAGACCCTGATTTTGCCATTACATTTCTTGGCGAGCCAGCCAGGAGACGATAGGGTCTTTGGGGACCCTCTGGGACCCCTAACCCGGGGGGCTGGGGGCTCATCGGGTCAGGAACCTCTCTGGCGCCAAACGGACCTTTTGTTCCGAGGGAATTTCCCGGCAGCGAGGAGAGCTCAGCCTCGGCGGTTAGCGGTCTCAAGAGCCTTGGAAAACCAGAGGAGAAAGGAGAACAAAAGTCTGGCCAGCACCGGAGGAGGAAAGCCACAGAAAACAGGCAAGTAATTGTGGGCTTTCTATTTAAGACCCGGTTTTTCTTTTTAAACCAGAGAGTGAGGTCTGATCCACCTTGCTAGGTATAAAGGTTTTGGGAATTGGACTGTCCAGAATATATGTATGTGTTTAAAAGGATAAAGTGTTAAGAATTGTGTTATTCAGTATTTGGAAAATTATGGGTGGAGGAAGTAGTAGTCAGACTCCTCTGGATTCTATGTTAAAGCATTTTAAAGAAGGATTTATGAGTCAGGATTATGGAATTGTGTGGAGTAAACATGAGCTGAGGAGGTTTTGTGAATTAGAATGGCCCAGATATGACATTGGGTGGCCTGAAATAGGTACCTTTGATCCTCACTTAGTTTTAAAAGTCCATAGGTTGGTGTTTGATCCTAAGATAGGGAGCTTAGCTCAGGCTCCATATATAGATGTTTGGAAGAAATTAGTTAATCAACCCCCAGCTTGGTTAAAGAAATGTAAACAACAATGTATTCTTATGGCTGTCAGAGTTACAGACCCCAAAAGTCCTAAGCAGAGACCACCAGTCTTGGCTAGTGCACCAGAAGAATTGCCACAACCCCCTCCATATGTTGCACCTAGAGGGGTCGGTTTGCCAGTCACACCGCAATCCTTGTCCCTGACTTATACCAGAAGAACTACACCCAGCACGGGGGGGGTCCACAAGCCAGTTACCTATTGAAGGAATTGAGCAGGGATTAGATGCTGTACTTACTAGCATGGAACAGATAAGATATAAAGGAGAGAAAGAAGAAAAAGCTCCTATAAGTTCCCCCGACACCATGGGACCAGAGTTTTGGGAAAAGAAGGAGGAAGAGATGGACCAATTGTTGGGAGCTGTGGGTGGAGAAGTGGAACCAGTGTCAGCCAGAACCAGAGCAAAGACAGAGACTGTTTTTACAGCACCTCTCAGACGAGTTGACCAATTCTTAGTAAACCCAGATGACCCCTCCCAAGTTTCAACAGGGTCGTTGTTTCAGCATGTTCCTTTTACCACCTCTGATTTGCTTAATTGGAAAATGCACTATGGGCCTTATAGTGCTAAACCAAATGAAGTGGCAGAATTGGTAAAAACTATTGTGGATACTCATCATCCAACTTGGCTAGATTTACAACAACTTATGGCAACACTTTTCAATGCTGAAGAAAGGGAGAAAATCAGGAATGCAGTGTCTAATATTTTAAAACCAGATGTCCCTGCACGTACAACCTTAGCAGACTTTATTGAACAGCGTTTCCCCTCAAAAGATCCTAACTGGAGTCCTTATGATTCGCATCAATTAAACTTGTTGCTTAATTATCAACAGTTAATCATAAAAGCTGTGCGTATAGCAGGAAAGCCTGCAACAAACATGTCAAAGCCAAGTTTAATTACCCAAGAAGCTACTGAAAGTCCGGAAGCTTTTTATTCTAGGTTGGTTGAGGCATATGAGATGTACACCCCTATAGACCCCACTCTGCCTGAAAATGCTCGCATGCTAGCAATGGCTTTTATTTCACAATCAGCCCCAGACATAAGGCATAAGCTTCAAAAGTTGGAAGGAGCGTTGGGAAAACCCCTTAGTGAACTCATGGAAGTTGCCAGGAAGACATTTGTCAACAGGGATTTGTTGGAGGAGAGGAAAAAAGATAAGCAGATGAAGAAAAAAGCTGAATTGCTAGCCACCGCTTTAATGACTGTGCCAGGGGGAAATAGAGGAAGTAGGGAGAGGATTGTGATCCACTCCTTAGGTCAAAATCAATGTGCTATATGTCACAGGTATGGGCACTGGAAAAGAGATTGTCCCAGAAGAGAAGGAATTGAGAGAAGGGAGATTGAACAGCCAAGGGTAACTAGAAATCCTACCCCTTTGCCAAGAAATTTCTCTCTTAGTCGACCCAACACCTTCAGGGGACGGGGAACATTCAGGAAGCCCTTTAACAGCCTGCAAAAGAGAGAAGCCAAGGGATTTTCCCCCGACACTCCTTTGATTGGATTGGCAGAAGCTGAGGAGTGGGATTGACGGGGCAGTGTAGGTTCGATTAGCCTCCCCGAACCTATGGTCTGTCTGAATGTGGGGGGCAAAGAAGTTTCTTTCCTTGTAGATACAGGAGCAACCCGTTCAGTATTAACTCAACCTTTGGGACATATTTCTTCTCAATCTATCAACATTCAAGGGGCAACAGGAAAACCACAAACCCAGCCACTTTTAGAGCCTCTATTATGCACGGCGGGAGGAAAAATGTTGACTCACCAGTTCGTATATTTGCCCAGCTGCCCGCTTCCACTCATGGGTAGAGATTTGCTTTGCAAACTTCGAGCACAGATATTTTTTGATGAAAAGGGATCCGTAGGAGTAAAATATGGAAATGTGAATTTAGAAATTCCTCGGGAAGAGGCTTGGAGAATCATGGTGGTGCAGGAAGTCTCAGGAGACAAATGGAGGGAGTTCCGGGTTCCTGAGCTGTGGGCGGAAGATAACCCCCCTGGTTTTGCTGCTCACCACACCCCTGTCATTGTTGAGGAACTACCAATGAGCCGTCCTGTATGCATCCGCCAGAGGGGGTACCCAAGAGAAATTGTGCAGGCTATTCAGGAAGTCATACAACTGTATTTGACTTATAAGATTTTAGTGCCCACTGACTCCCCATGGAATTCCCCGATTCTGCCTATACCAAAAGGGGGAGGTTATTGTTGTGTTACAATATGTGGATGATCTTTTGGTGACAGGGCAAACAGAAGAGGACTGTCATGCTAATACAGCATCCCTCTTACTTCTGTTACAAGAAAAAGGCTATAAAGCTTCTAGGGCCAAAGCACAATTGGTCCAATTGAATGTTAGGTATTTGGGATATGATATCCAGCAAGGGCAAAGAACTTTGGGACATGAAAGAAAGGAAGCCATTTGTCAATTACCAGCCCCAAGAAATAGGAAGGAATTAAGAGGCTTTTTAGGAGCAGCAGGATTTTGCCGCATTTGGATTCCTAACTTCGCCTTATTAGCAAAGCCACTTTATGAAGCTACAAAAGGAAATGAAAAGGAGCCTTTGCGATGGGAAAAAGAGGAACAGAAAAGTTTTTTGAACTTAAAACATGCTTTGACTCAAGCCCCGAGTCTGGGATTGCCTAATTTAGATAAACCTTTTCATTTATTTGTGGACACTAAACAGAATATGGCTGTGGGGGTGTTAACTCAAAAGATGGGAACGTGGTATCGACCAGTTGCATATTTGTCAAAACAATTGGATCAGGTAGCAAAAGGGTGGCCCTCTTGTCTTAAGGCTGTAGCAGGCACAGCTTTACTTACTCAGGAAGCAAATAAGCTTACTTTTGGACAGCAATTAAATATCTACACCCCCCATGCTCTTCGAGCTGTCCTAGATCAGAAAGGTCATTTATGGCTTACCAATCCACGTATGTTGAAGTATCAGGGGCTTATTACCCATAACCCCCTCATAAAACTTGTTCAGTCATATGCTTTGAATCCTGCCACTCTATTACCTGAACCAGACTCTGAGATCTCTCATGATTGTCTGCAAACTATTGAGGAAACCTATGCAAGTCGTCCAGATTTGAAGGATGAACCCTTTTCCGACCCAGATGCAACTCTTTTTACTGATGGAACCAGTTTTATCCATGAAGGTGTAAGAAAAGCAGCTTATGCAATAGTTACTCTTGAGGATGTATGGGAAGCTAAGCCCTTACCTGCAGGAACTAGTGCTCAGTTGGCAGAATTGCATGCACTCACTAGGGCATTGGAATTAGCAAAAGGCCTACGTGTCAACATTTACACAGATTCAAAGTATGCCTTTCTTACAGTTCAAGTGCATGGAGCTTTGTACAAAGAAAGAGGTCTTATCACAGCAGGAGGAAAAGACATTAAATATGGACCCCAAATTTTGCGTCTATTGGACAGTGTGTGGTTCCCCAAACAAGTTGCCATTATGCATGTACGAGGTCATCAGAAGGGGATTTCAACAGCTGAAAGAGGAAACCACAAGGCTGACCAGGTGGCAAGAGCAGCAGCTTTGGATCCATTCTCCCTGCAAGCTAACTGTCTTACTTTGTGGATCCCGAACCAAGAAGATGAACCCCCCTCATATAGCCACTCGGAGGTCCAGCAAGCTGAAGCTATAGGGGCAGAACTAGTGAATGGGTGGTGGACTCTGCCGGACAACAGGGTGTTTGTACCTCAGCAGTTAGCATGGGAGGTTGTTTCTTCCCTACATAGGCATTTACATTTAGGAAAGACAGCTTTGAGAAAGGCTTTGACGAGGGAAGTCTATATTAACAATTTGTCTAGTCTAGCAGCTGCTGTTTGTTCTCGATGTCAGGTGTGTGCTGCTAATAACCCACGTCAGGGCCCGAGTCTTCCCCCTGGGCACCAACCTAGGGGGGCTTATCCTTTTGATTATTTAATGATTGACTTTACAGACATGCCGAAAGTGGGATCGTATACGGCTATGTTAGTTGTTGTTTGTACATACACGGGGTGGCCTGAATGTGTTCCCACTAGAACGAAAAAAGCTTTGGAGATAACCCGAACTCTATTAAATGTAGTTATTCCACGATATGGGTTGCCCTCACGTATCTCTTCAGATAATGGGCCGGAGTTCATTCATGCAGCCACTCAGAAGGTTGCCCAGGTATTAGGGATTACCTGGAAGTTACACTGTTCTTTCCACGCTCAATCGGCGGGCATCGTTGAAAGGGCCAATAGAAATATAAAGAATAAATTAGCTAAAATTTGTCAGGAAACTCATCTAAAATGGCCAGATGCCCTCAGCATGGCGTTGCTAGCCGTGAGGTGCTCACCCACAGGGGAGTTGGGTGTCTCACCATATGAGTTAATGTATGGAAGGGTTCCTAATTTGGTTAGTCCACAGGTGTTGCCCACTTCTCAAGTGGCCGACACAGTGAAAATCAAACAGTTGCAAGCTTTGAATCTTGTTGTCCATCAATTACAAAAATATGTGCTGTCATGTCGTCCTCATGTGATTGTAACTCCAGTACATAATTTCCACCCAGGACAGGAGGTCTGGGTGAAGGACTGGAAAAAGGTGCCTTTGGAACCCAAATGGTGCGGGCCATATACTGTTGTTATTTGTTCTCCCCTTGCTGTTAAGGTAGCTGAAATTAAGCCTTGGATCCATTGGACACGCCTGAAATTGGCTGCAACCCCGTGTGAGACTGTTTCCAAGGACTCTGTCCAGCCTCTACACTCTGCCAAAAGGAGAAGAAGAAGGAAGGACGCCACCTCGCCTGCTGATTCACGGGAAGCAATCGCTCTACGGCCAGGTGGTGAAGACCCCTCTGCAGGTGTCGCTCCAGGTGCCGCCGACACCCATCGCACAGGCAACGCATCGCGTCTCCCGTGGAACCTTCGTCCCCGTCCAACGCGGAAAACCAACCATGGAAACCAACCGCCGTCTGCGCCAGACTGCATGCATTAGGAATGGTCTGATCCCAGCGATCTTAGTCGTGATTTTTCTCTTAGCTGTTTCTGTTCTTCTTAACTTTCTCTATTTCTATGCCGCCATGAACGATAAGATCGCTCGAGGGGCACCGCCAGTGCAAATATGGGAGGTTTCCCCTGATTATGAGGACCCATTTCCTACAGGGGGGAATGTGGTTAGTGGAGGTACCTCGCAGCCACCATATGTGAGGGACTCGGTTTTGCCTATGTAAAACGCTGGATAGTAGATTACCATCCAGAGGAGGGGTTATCCCCCTGTTCCGAGGGATCCAGGAACTATTGGCAATGTAGATTGGACCCTAATGTTACTTGGGCACCAAGTGAATACTATAATTCAACCATAATGTGCCATACTTTGAGGCCCATTCAGAGACCATACCCAGAGCCCTATCCAGAAAGGACAAGGACTCGGGGTAAGCGGACATCCCTTGATTTTGGTTTGGACATGAAATATGACATAACGAATGATCAGCTTCCGATCATGGTGAGGATATATTGTAAAATCATAGGGAATGTGAGACATGTGTGGTTGTTGCAATGGTGGTCAGGTGAAGAGAATTTGTCAAGTATGGAACCTCAGGTACTGAGCAAGACTCGGCACATGGGCGTAATACGTAACTATGATGAGAAATCTAGTTACTTGAAGGTCTGGATCACTCATTCTAATTACTCGGAATCATACCAGTGCCGAGCTGTGACACTTGGTAAGATTATAAGCAGAACGGCAATAGTCACATTGAATGCAGAAGGAAAAGGGATGGTGGTTCTGGAGCCGCTCTTGCAACCAGGTAGGAACCTCCATCCTACACCCGTTCTTCCAAAAGGTGGGAAGGATGGATTAGATGGGAAGGGACCTATAACCCCTGCCCCGTTGGAATGCACTGCATGCCTAATGGGAACAAGAGGAAATACTTTAAAGTTCAAAATGGGAAAACCTAAATCCTGTCAGAACTTCAATCTTCCGAATTGTACTTTTGGAAGGAAGCAACCCCGTCTCTATAGCCAATGTGAGGGATCTGAAGGGGTGGTATGTTATCTGCCTGCAACACCAGGGCTGGATGAGTGTGGCCCATGTCTTACCAAAGCTAAGGTGGGACCTCGTACCATTGTTACAATGATCTACCACACTCAGGCCCCAGTGGACTGCACCCCTCAGAAAAAGACATGTGTATCTAACGGTACCATGTATAACTATTGTATTCAGAAAAACCAGCTTGTTTGTTATCAACCAACCACTCCAGTTCGCATAAAAGTCAGTGTATGGGCCGGCCTGGCCCTACTTGACAACCCCAAGGAATCTCAGCTTTACCACCTCACCACAGTTACTGCTTTAAAACAAGGACAGAAGCCCATCACCGTAGCATTTGGTGTATGTGCTGCAATGGATAGGGTGGCTTACAGAAGCTGTGGAAGTCAGGAATGGAGACAAACTTATTACTACAATCATAAGTATCTCTGTCCCCGATCCCATGTCTACTGCCAAGGATGTAAGAATCCAAGTCGGGATTTGTATTCTCCTTGTGCAGATCGCATGGACAAAAGAAACCCGTGCAGAGGATGGGATTGTGTCTGTCAACATACTGGAGGAGGTTATCCTACTTCTCCTCATCTGGGATGTCCATATATTTCCAATTTCCGCAGCCTCCAAAATTCAAACTCAGTTGCTTTTCAAGTGTCCCGTGATCACCCAGAGGAAGAAAGTTATGGGATAGGCATTGATGGGGATGGGGCTGACCCACTGGCATACATTACAATAAGGGTGGAAACTTTGAAGGAAGGGGAGGTAAAGTCATTAGGATGGTCTGTCTATGATAACCTTAGGAAGTTAGAGGAACCCCTTCCTCTTAGCCCTAAGGCTGTGAATTTGTTTGTAGAAATGGCTGAAGAAGTAGCAAAAGCCTTAACTGTTAAAAATTGCTTTGTTTGTGGAGGAACAAACATGGGAGAAAAGTGGCCATGGGAAGCTCTCGAAGCAACCCCAGAGGTATATAACAATATGACCCTAAAAGGCAACCTCGCTCAACGAACACAGCATACGGGTATTGTTTGGACCCTAACTACAAATTTGGTGGGCCACAGCTGTTTCTCTCGGAATGGATCATATCCTGTGGGTCATCTAATTTGTCTAGGGGAATGGGATGATACTTATACCAAGTGGTCATCACCATCAAATCTCTCTTAGTGGAAAAACGGGCCACTGCCAAGGTCCTGACGCTTATGGAACACACAGGAGAAGAACATGAGTATGTGGGGCTCATGAGCAATAGGGAGCCTGATACTTATGAAACTCCACAATAATCTTAGGATTGGGTGAAGTTTCAACAGGGGGGAATGAAACAGCATGGGGTCCACCATTGAACCCCTCAATACTTAATCAGGCTACTTGTCTAATTCTAAAACTCAAAAATCCAAACTCTGCCTATGCTCTTTCACCTAACGAACAAGAATGAGGAACATAATTTTTCTGCTTGAAACGCAGGAAGCCAGCTTTTCGCAAGTAGGGGAAACTTAACCACAGTATCTTAGTCATAGAGCACGGCTCATGTCAAGGCAAAGTTCACCTTGTAAACAAGCTATAGGTTAACCATATTTTTAGCAATATATCTGGGTGGCGTTCTGACATTTTCCTTTTTCTGCATGAGTAACCAAGATTCACTTCTCTTTTAGTTTCACTTTACTTCCCTATTGTGGTTTGGGAATCATGTATTGTAATTTTCCTTAAATATTTGTAATTTTACCCAAAATAACTTTGTGCTGACTTAGGTGAGAAGTTATGACCTGGTTTAGTGCACGCCTATATGACGTCTATATGATTTGTAATAACCATTTCAAAGGTATAAAACCTCTGTCAAAATGTACCTAAAATTAGATCAGTTAGGTGAAACTCTACTGGTCTCTTGAATGCATTCAATAATAAACCTTTCTTTTCTGGGAAAAAAGGGTATCGTCTCATGCTTTTACGTAAGTAGAAAGGCAGACCCTGATTTTGCCATTACATCATGAACTTAATTACAGGCCTGGTCTTCGGTTTACCAGTTCATGGTTACCGCATCTCTCATTTTGAGGGATTATATAATAGGCCTTGTGAAGCAGCTAAGATTCAATTCAACAAAGTGAATTAAAATATTAAAGGAGACCAGATTCACTGCTATAATTAAGAGGCCATGACAAAGAATCTGGTTATTTGAGAGCCTGCCTGTGTCCTATAGCATCTTCTGAGATTGACATGTTCTGGTTCCTTTAGTTAAACAACGCCATCCATTAGGATCCCGAAACATACCTTCAATGTGGCATCACTTACCCTCTAGAATGAGTTTGCCTCCATTCTGCTATTATTTATATTAGCAGTGAAGACCTTTTTGTTTGATTGCTGTGAGCTGTCCAGAGTGATTGAGAGTCAGGTAGCGTACACGTTTAGTATGTTATTATTGTATACACAGTGATGGGATTCAAAAATTTCCGCTACTGGTTCGGTGGTGTAACTAGGTGGGGGCATGAGACTGAGTGGGCATGGCCAACTTGACATCACTCACACCCATGCCCACTCAGTCACATGACCCCCCCCACCAAGCCACACCCACAGGAAAAGGTAAGAATTTTTTAGGATTTCTCCCTATCTACCCCCCTACCTTTGCCAGTCACCCCTATTTCCCCTTCTTTAGTGGCCCCAGCCCTAGCTTTCCTCCCACCACTTTTTTGATTGCTTACCTTCCACAGCAGCTGGTCCAGAGTCTGGAAGACAAGCTGATCAGAGTTTTCGGTGGCCCCCAGCCAGCTGCTGCTGCTGGAAATTGGCTGGCTGGCAAAGAAGCCTCCCAGCTTCTGCCTCTTTGAGACCTGCTTTGCATACCAGCTCTCAAAGAGGTGGCGGTTGACTGCAGGCTTCTGAAAAATCCTCTGGTCAGTGAAAAAGCTGTGTTGCTGTCACCACCATATTCTTCGTGCATGTGCATCCGATTGTCTTGCAAGACTGGGCAGGCAACCTGCAATGGGGGAATCAGTTTGGAGGCATGGCCAGCTGGCCATTGCTACCGGTTCACCAATCTGGGCAAAATTTCCACCACCGGTTCAGGTGAACCAGTGCGAACCGGCTGAATACCCCCTCTGTGTATACACAATAATGTGAAATCACAGCTGCCTGTGCTTTAATTGATATTGGCTTTCATATATATCAAGTTCTTCCCAAGAACCTAGAATGATGTATTGTATTGTCTAGTATACATGTGCAGACACCAGTAGTGTGGCTTTTTGTAATTGACAGATGGAAATTTTGTCAATGCACAGATTTTTTAAATATCATCCAAAGGTTTATGGCACCTAGTGTGCTGATAACCACTAGGACCACCGGAGCCAGTTTAATATTTTAATTTCAATTTCCAGAATTTGAAACCTTGTGATCTTCTCCAAATCTTTGTCTTCTATTTTACTGTCCCCTGGTATTGCCAAATCAGTTATACACACTATCTTCTTTTCAATCATAATTAATGTCAGCATGAATCCCACAATATTTTAACCTCATGTTTTCACTATTTGCCAACTATTGTAAACCATCCAGATTCATTTTGGTGAAATGAGAACTGTAGAAATTTGATAAATAAATAAAGCTATATATTCCCACTAATTTTTCATGACTGGCACATGATAATTTTTTTATGGATGTTACAGTGAATCATTTTGGGGACCATGCTACATTGTTGTTTATAATCAGTTCATGAAGCTGTCCTGCTTGAAAGACTTCCAGCGTAACCTTTGTGAAACAGTGCCACCTAGTAGTATTGAAGATTGGAAGGAGGGACGCGACTACCAGGGTGAACAAACACTAACTTCTTTATTTACAAGGTAAAACAAGATGACAGCGATTCAAACGGGCGCTACACGCGCCAATGTATTTATACAAACTGAACAGCCAATGGGAACCCGGGAACTGGGCAGCAACTGCTGTCAAGTTCCCTGTCCAATAAAAAGTAACTCTCGGCCGGCAACAGCTCCTGCTGCGTCCTGGCCAATCAGGAGGCAGCAGGCTGTTGCTGGCCTTTCATGCAAGCGCTGAACTGACTGAGCCATATTTGCATAGCTCATGAATATATAACACCCCTTCCCCCCAGATCCGCGCATGCTCCCCTGGTGGAGCATGTGTAGTCCTGTAAATAGGCGGGGCGGCGCCAGACCCGCCCAGATCTTCGCAGTTCTACAGGAGTCGTCGGCGGAGGTGGACCTGCTTGTAGTAGCTCCTCCCTGAAGGGGGTGCAGCTCCAAGGAACGCCATCTTGGGAAGTCCCAGAAGGCGGGCTCAACGACAATGGTAGGCTGGGCCAGGGTGGCGCGTCCCTAGCAATAGTGTATGGAAGGGGAGGGGTATCACTGGGGAAGGTAGGAGCAATAGGTGGGGCCAGTGCTGCGGCGGCTTGAGCAGTCTGTGGAGGTCCCCTGAAGGGGGCGCTCGGGTAGGCCGGGCCTGGTGCGGCGAAGGCCCACTGACGCGTTTCCTTGGCTTGAGCACCTCTACCATCTGGCAATGGAAAGGCGAGGCCTGGTTCGGCAAAGGCCTCATTCGGCAACCCTGGAATTGCAGTGTTGTCTGAAGCAGAGTCCGGGTTGCCGGCTGGTGGCGGGAGGCGCCTCCTTAGTTGATCCAGGTGGTGCCTCCATTGGGATCCGTCAGCCAGTCCGACCCTAAAAGAACAGGGGCCTGTCAGGGCGTTTACAGTGGCTGGAACCCATTGCGGATCCCCTGAGAAGGAACGTGCCCAGACCAAGTCCCCTAGCTTAAACGAACGGGGAGGGAGAACCCCCAGGTTGCTCGGCTGATCCCCTGAATAGAGCGGATGAAGCCTATCCAGGGGAGTCCGCAGGCGTCGGCCCATCAAGAGCTCCGCGGGGCTTCTGTTGGTTGTAGGGCAGGGGGTGGAATGCTGGCTTAGCAGGTAAGCCGCCACTCTCGCCTGCCAGTCGCCCCGGTCCATGCGGCCCAGGGCCTCCTTAGCTGAGCGGACCACCCGCTCCGCCCGGCCATTGCTGGCCGGGTGATACGGTGCTATGGGCGCATGCCGGATCCCTTGCTCAGCCAGGAACTCTTGAAAGGTGGTGGATGTAAATTGGGGCCCGTTGTCGGAAACAACTATGTCCGGCATAGTTGGTGGGTTGCAAATAACCTTCTTAAGGCCCGGACCGTACTCTCGGCCGTGGTGGAGCCCATCAGGACCAGCTCCACCCACCGGGAGTAGGCGTCCACCACAATCAAGAAATTCTGGCGGTAGAAGGGACCAGCGAAGTCAATGTGGAGGCGTGACCACGGGCCTCTCGGAGCCTCCCACTCGCGAGCAGGCCCGGTGGGGGGTTGGGCCTGGACTGTTGGCATGTGGTGCAGCGGCCTACATAGGCCGCTATCTCTGAATCCAATAAGGGCCACCAGACATAGCTACGGGCCAATGCCTTCATCCGCGCTATGCCTGGGTGATCCTTATGGAGCAGAGGCAGAACTTGTGGCCGAAGTGCAGCAGGGATCACCACCCGATCCCCCCAAACAAGGCACCCCCCGTGGAGGGAGAGCTCCGCTTGTCTAGTTTTGAAGGGCTTGAAGCCCTCTGCCACTTTGTCTGTAGGCCATCCCCTCAATACCCAGGAAGCGACCTGGGAGAGGATTGGATCGGCCTTAGTGTAGGCCGCGACATCCGTGGCAGAGATGGGAAGGCCAGAAGACGCGATTGTGAGGACCGAGAGACCTGGCACAAGGGCGGTGTCAGTCTCCGGTAAGGGGCAGCGGCTCAGGGCATCAGCATGCCCTAGCTGCTTGCCAGGACGGTACTGCAGCGTATACGAGTACGCCGCAAGGAATTCCGTCCATCGTGTCATGCGGGGGGAGAGGATGGGGGGGGTCGGCTTGTCACCTGCCAGAAGCCCAAGGAGCGGCTTATGGTCAGTGACAAGAGTGAAAGGCCGACCGTAGAGGTAATCGTGAAACCTCTTAATTCCGGACACTGCAGCCAGAGCCTCCTTGTCGATCTGGCTGTAGTTGCGCTCCGCCGAGGAGAGTGTCCGGGAATAAAAGGCCACCGGGGCCTCCGAGCCATTCGGGAGGACATGGCTCAGGACCGCCCCGACCCCGTAGGGGGAGGCGTCACACGCTAGCGTCAGAGGCATCCTGTCATTGTATTGAATCAGGACTGCCGATGACGTCAGCGTCTCTTTGACAGCCGCGAACGCATGCACTTCGCGGCTCCCCCAGCACCAGGCCGCGGATCGGTCGAGCAACCGATGAAGCGGCTCGGCTAGTGACGCCTTGTGAGGAATGAAGGGGGCGTAGAAATTCAGAAGCCCTAGGAACGCCTGCAGCTCCGCCTTGGAGGTGGGTGCCGGGGCGTTCCTAATGGCTGCAACCTTGGAAGGCATGGGGTGGATGCCTTGGGCGTCAATCAAGAAGCCCAAGAATTCCACCTTAGGAACAGCAAACAAGCATTTGCTGCGCTTGAGTTTTAGGCCCGCGCCCCTGAAACGACTGAGGACCTTCCTGAGTATCTCGATGAGTTCTGAGCGGCTGGAAGCAGCGATCAGAACATCATCGAAATACGGTACAACGCCCGGTAGCCCATGGAGCAACCGCTCCATGAGGCTCTGGAAGATCCCCGGGGCCACGGAAACGCCGAATTGAAGGCGGCGACAACGAAAAGCCCCACGATGTGTGACGATGGTTTGGGCAGCCGCCGCATCGTCATCCACCGGGAGCTGTTGATAGGCCTGCGCCATATCCAGTTTGGCGAATGTACAACCCTGCCCCAAGGAATGGAGCAGGTGTTGCACTACAGGGACTGGATAGGGGTTTGCCTGAAGGGCCAAGTTGATCGTCGACTTGTAGTCGGCGCAGATCCTCACCGACCCGTCCGGCTTGATTGGGAGGACGATGGGTGTCTCCCAGCGAGCATGGTCAACGGGCTCGATGACTCCCTGCGCCAAAAGCTTGTCAAGCTCGGCGTCAACCTTGGCCCTCAAGGCAAAGGGCACCCTGCGGGCTTTCAGCCTAATGGGAGCAACCTGGGGATCGAGGCTCAGAGAGATGGGGGTGCCCTTATAGCAGCCGAGTTGGCCGTCGAAGACGTCAGCAAATTCATTTAAAACGTCTTCTACAGAGAAGGGAACTAGCCGGTGCACCCCCCCAATGGACAACCCCAGGGCAGGGAACCAATCCAGGCCTAAGAGGGCCGGCAGGTCGTCCCTAACAATCAGGATGGGCAATTTTCCCTGGAAGGGGCCATAACGCACTGTGATAGGGAAAGAGCCCAGGGTGGGAATTAATTTCCCTTGGTAGTCCCGCATGGTAATCTCAGAGGGTTGCAATTGGCTCTGGGAAACTGCTGGACAGAGGCGGGTGAAAAGGGACCAGGGCAACAGAGACCGGGAAGAGCCGGAGTCCACCTCCATCCGGCAAGGCTGACCTTCCAGCTGGATGGAGGCAGCGACCTTCTGGGCTCCGGCAGCGGCTTGACTAGCTACACAGTCAGAGGCATTCGGCTGACAGGTGGAGTAGCAGTCTTCAGCCTGCCGAGCGGGCCATGGCTGCTGGCAGCGCGGCTGCGCTTGGGACCGGACCGTAGGTTGCAGGAACGACGGTGCGGGCAGGAGGGCCCGGCAGACCTTAGCCAGGTGTCCTTCTCCCTTGCATCTGCGGCAGATAGCGGCTCGGAAAGGGCAGGCCGTGCGGGTGTGACGGCCACCACACCCCCGGCAGGGCACGTTAGCAGCGGATTGTGCCGCTGCCTGCGGCTGGGGCTTGCGTCTTGGCTGCGCCCTCATCTGTCCCACGAAATCTTCCTCTGGGTCTTCCAAGGGTGGCTGGTCTTCAATCATATGTGTTTGCGCCGGCGGGCCTGCTGGTGGCTGGTCAGAGGAAGCCAACTGTAAACGCTCTATATCGGCCGTGGACTGCTCAGAGAGCTCGGCAGCTCTGGCAGTCTCCACGGCCTGGAGTAAGGTGATGTTGTGGTTGCGGAACATGCGGCTTCGCAGGTTGGCGTCGCGGACCCCGCAAACAAATTGTTCCACAAGATTTTCATCTAAATTGGAGAAGTCACATTGAGCGGCCACCATGCGCAATGACTCGAGGAACTGACTAATGGATTCATTCGTCCTCTGGACCCGGCGGCGAAATGCGAAGTGGCGCGCGATCCTTGACGGGGTGGGGGCATAATGATTTTTCAGTCTCGACATCAGCTCATCCCACCCCAGCTTGTATGCTGGCCTAGGGGCGGCCAGGGCTCTCACAGAGGCGAACATTGCGGGTTCGCAACAGGATAGGAAGAAGCTGCACTTCTCTTCTTCAGTCTGAGCCTGGTTTTTGGATGCTATTAGGTAGCATTCAAACCTCTCCATAAATCCCTCCCAGGATTCTCCGGCAGATCCAAAGGGGGCGAACGGAGGGAGTGCAGAAGTCATCTTGGCAGAGGTCTCGGTTGCGAGAGAGATGGATGAAAGGGGGAAAAAAAAATCTTTCTCCCGAACAGCGTTCGTTGCCGGCCTGACATGGCGGCAGCTAGCTAACCCCTTCTCTCGCTCTTTCACCCTAGCGTCGCGGAATCGCTAATCCCAACCTCATCGCCAGTATTGAAGATTGGAAGGAGGGACGCGACTACCAGGGTGAACAAACACTAACTTCTTTATTTACAAGGTAAAACAAGATGACAGCGATTCGAACGGGCGCTACACGCGCCAATGTATTTATACAAACTGAACAGCCAATGGGAACCCGGGAACTGGGCAGCAACTGCTGTCAAGTTCCCTGTCCAATAAAAAGTAACTCTCGGCCGGCAACAGCTCCTGCTGCGTCCTGGCCAATCAGGAGGCAGCAGGCTGTTGCTGGCCTTTCATGCAAGCGCTGAACTGACTGAGCTATATTTGCATAGCTCATGAATATATAACAAGTAGGATCCAGGAAAACATCTCTTCTCTGTTGTAACATCTACCCTGTGGAGCAGCATCTCCCTGAGATATGGATGGACCTGATCCTTTGAGAAAACCTTGAAGATCTGGCTTTGTTATCAAAGGAACAGATCATTAATAATCTTGATGTTTGTCTTTCTTTCTTTCTTTTTCTTCCTTCTCTCCTTCTTTCTTGTTTCTTTCTTTCTTTCTTTCTTTTTTGGTGCCTTCTAATCAGTCATGAGTCTTGGCAACTGCCTGGATAAGTCCTTGCAGTTATTTTGGCAAGATTATGGAAGTAGTTTTCTATTGTTTCCCTCTTAAGCCTGAAAGTGAGTAACTGAAAGCCCCAGGTGGCTTCGTGACTACTAGGAGACTCATAGTCTGCCATTTTCTAGCCTGGTGTCCTAAATACTAAGCCAGGCTGGCTAAGCTGTAGTGTTTTTTATTTCTTGTTTTTATGTTTCATAGGGTAAGCCACCCAGAATCACATGACTGATATGCGCAGCTTTATATTCTATCACCATACATAAATAAATACCTGAGCAAACCCTCATTCTGGCCTTTGGAAATGCTGCTTAATTTCAGTTCATCTGGTAGGAAGGTAATAGAGTATTGGGTGTTTAAGGATTCTTCAGAGGGGTATTCTTTGCTAGAACAGCTTCTGCAATTGTTACCTAAAAGCATATGGGGGTCTGCCTGGTTGCATGAATTCCCCAACTGTGGATCGGAATCCAGGAACTTTGACTGTTCCCTTTGAAAGTGGAATGTGGCAGTTGGTGTTTTTGAGTTTAATTTTCAACTGAAGTACTGCTAATGTCTGTCTGTTTGCAATCCAGGCAAAAGATTATATAGGTGGCTCTCGATTTACAACCATTTATTTAATAACTATTGGAAGTTACAACCTCACTGAAAAAAGTGACTTACGGCTAGTCCTTGCACTTACAATGGATACAACATCCCCACCGTCACATAATCAAAATTTGGGCTCTTGGCAACTGGCATATATTTAGTACAGTTGCATATGATTACTATATTTGACCTTCCCAACTAGATCCCAACAAGCAAAGTCAATGAGAGAAACAGGGTTCCAAGTACCACATCCATAGCAAACAAAACACTGAAGAAGGCAATTTCCTCAAAGAATAAGTTTATTAGCTATAGCATACTGGCACAAGCTGATGAAAAATGACTCTGATTATTCCCACAGTTTTCAGCTAATGAAAAGTAAAAGTCTGTCACTTTCTCTAAACAAGCAGTCACATGGAGCACCTTCAGGAATGCCCTTGGTTCCCAAGAGAAAGTATTTTGTTTTGACAACACCCCAACTATCTCTATTCTCCTCTACCTATCTTTTTTCTACAGTTGTCAGCACTGAAGTCTCAAAATGGCCTCAGTCACACCAGCTTCAGCATTGACAACTAGTTTTGCACAACAATCTCATAGTTCACTTAACATCTGCAGGAATCTACTTAACAACCATGGCAAAAATGGTCTTAAAATCAGGTGAGACTGTCTTAACAACTACCTTGCTTAGCAAGAAAAAAATCTGGTCCTAATTGTCAACATAAGTCAAGGACTATCTGTACTATAATTAATAGTTATACAAGCATCTGTGATTATGTATGGATTTTCTGATTTACAGGAGCCTTGTTAAGTTTTCAGAAGAGACTGGCAAGATGCTGGTCAGACGATTGTTCCTTATATATTTACTGCCTCCTTCCTAAAACTGGTGTAGCAGTTACAGTATCCTGGGTGGGTGCTGGCCTAGGAGTTTTACTTAAGCAATGCCAGAATGGTTGGGCAGATGATCACTTGCCCAAAGTTTTCCTAAATATGTCCAGATACGCTGGCCAAAATGATTGGGTTTTGGACTAACAATTTTAATGCATGCTATAGCATTCTCCAGGCTGCACGAAAAGCTTTTACTTTCTGGAATTTTGCTTAGTGTTACTGGTGGAGGGGGGGAACCTTTTGCTTTACTTCATCCCAAAGCACTCAGTGAAGAATACCTCTCTTCTTTTTTTCAGCTTTCCTTTGAAGTACTAGCTCTATAGCACAAGGCGTAGGAGGATTATAATGCAACCATGTTTTGCTTTCCTCTTAGAAGTGGGTGCTATTGCTCAAAAAAATGGGCAGTGTGGAGGGTTGTTTCATTCAAAGCTTAAGCAAAACAAAGCATTCATTCAAAGCTTCCCACAGCCTTATTGTTCAAAATGTATGTGTGCTTGAGAGAAAAGAGAAAAGAATTAAGCTGGTCTGACTGACCTGAATTAAAGAATGATATATTTTATGGGGGAGGGGGAAGAACAGTAATTTGTTATATTTCTGCCTCAGTTTCTGAGAATCAATTTCAGTGTGCTCAAAAAATGGCACCATTATTCTTTGCAGCCACTCTTGCTCTTTGTTAATGATACTTTTCAAACCATTTTTCAGAAATTTGGTGTGGATTTCCTCCTTATTTTAGAGGCCATGAACACTGCTAATTTCATTCTGTACTGTCCCCAGACTGTAAAATTGAAGACATTTTTAAAGAAGATCAGGTTTAACTTCTAAAACCTGTGTACCATATAGCATCTCTCAGACCATAGTAATCTTTTCGGTAAATTTAATCTAATTCTACAGAAAAAATGAACAAACAACCCTCAGCAGTTCATGTTTCCCTGTTAAGATTAAAGAAAAATAGAAGCTGAGAAATATTTGGTGTTTGTGGGTCTCTGTGTATGCAGGCCTGTGTCTCTGCATGCGTATGTGTGTGTTTTAAATTAATTCAGTACAGAGGTATGTATATAGTCTTCAGAAATTATTAATACTCCAATATTTATTTAACTTAAATGTTTAAAGATAAAGATGAAATGTGTATCAATATGAACTATGATTTCTAAAATGTTAATGTTGGTAAGCATAAAGTTGATTAAATTTTACATTCTAAAACAAAATGAGGCATTAATACATAACTGCAAAATACTTTAAATTATTTGTTATATAAGAAATGTTGCAATCTTAAGCTTAGTGAGCCATGACTGGCACAGTGGTTAGAATGCAGTATTGCAAGCTCACTCTGCCCATTGCCAGGAGTTTGATCCTGATCGGCTCAAAATTGACTCAGTCTTCCATCCTTCCGAGGTCAGTAAAAGGAAGAGCCAGATTGTTGGGGGCAAGAGGCTGATTTTGTAAACCACTTAGAGAGGGCTGTAAAGCACTGTGAAGCATGTGATACATCATTTTGTGTATTTAAGGTGCACCTATGTACCTTGTTCTCATTCTCATTTGCTTGGGAATCCACCTGCAGGTGTAATTAAAAAAAAAGCTGTTTTCTGTTGCCATAGCCTCCATGTCTTTTTTTGGTATAAATAAATTATATCTGGGATATTTTTCTCACAATTTCTGATATATTTCTTTACTTAAACAAAGAAACAGAATGAGGGAAGGCATGTGGGGCACAGCACCAGTCAGGAAGGAAGCTTGGAGATGTGGTGCTGTATGTGTCGAGAATGACACACAGGCCATTTAAGTCAGTTTTGTACATGAAAAGGCAATTTGGGACAGGAAGTGTACACAGTTTCATTATTTTTTCCTGTGCACTGCTTGGAGAATCCAAGCAATGGGTTAAATTAGTCTGGTTGCCCTAGGACTGAGGAATCTTTTTCCTTGGACTCGCCTCCTGGTGCTGCTCAACGCCAGATTTTTTCCTCAGTCTGGCCTGTTTAGGAACTAAAACTGTGAACTCCAGCTAAAATCAATTAAATCCAAGGCTTGGACTCTCCTTTTTTGTTTTTCTCTTCTTTTTCCTTGATACCTATTTTTTTTGTTTATTTGTTATTTTTCTGATTGATTTCACTTCAAATTTCACCAGTTCTCCTTCCTCTCTTCAGTCGAGACTTGGAGGTAGGAGCAGCATGAGGGGTGGTGTTCCGCTGTCCGCGCCGTTTAAGGGAGAGCAGCGGTGGATCATGTGGTGTTCCGGATGTCCGAAGGCTAGCGGCGATCATCTGTGACCTTCCGAGGTGCTGCCGGCTGCAGGAACTGCACAGTCAGCTCTTTAAGCTCCCAGGTTCCATTTTATCGGCTCCTTCTTCACCCCCCACACGTAGTGGCCATTTTGAATTGGCTTTTTTGTGCCTTTTTCACAAGGACAAACTGCCAGCAGCTGCGCTTCTGCAGATAGCTGCTGAGTTGCCAGCTGACCTTCTTCGGATCTCCGGAAGGGTCACTGCCACTCAGAACAGCTTCAAACAGGCGGCGCTGGTGTCTTGGCAGCCTGGCTGTCATCCACCAGCACAGAGAGGGCTTCTCTCAGCTGACTGGTCTCTCTGCCTTATCTGCTGGGACTCACAACCAGTCAGGTTGCATTTCCCTTCCTCAACCTCCTCACCTGGTTTCTTTGGTGGATTCTTTGTGATTGATCTTGGCTCTGTGTTCACAGCCTTGGGGTTTCTTTTCTTCGGGTGGCTTTATGATTGCCTCTGGGTTTGAACCCACCTTAATTCACACCTTCTAAATTTAAATTACCTCCAACAGTGCCTGTTCCAGCCACCGGAGTCTCCATCCTACCTGCCACTCACCTGATTCTGGTTCTTGTCAGTGGAGGTTCCTAGCCCTGCAGCTATGGAGCAGCCTGGACCCTCCTCTCCTTCTGACGGTAGACCAGGATCCCCCCAGGCCCCTAGCCAGGATTCCTTCTTAGGCAAGGGGAAGAAGGGAAGGAAGGGCAAAGTGGCCAGTCAGAGTAGTCACCCCTACAAACCATCATCCACAGCCACAGATAGGGATGCGACACGGAGGCAAAAGGCCCTCTAAAAGCAGTTCGAGAAGGCCCAATGCCTGATGGTAGGGGTGGCACAACAGATTCCCTCTGGGGTCAATCTTTCCCTTCCTCCGGCTCCCAGGGAGGACCCGATGAGGATCATTGATGAAGAGGTGGAGTCACAGGATCTATCTCCGGATAGATCCTTGCTAGACAGAGGGTCCCCTGCACCATCTTCAGCCTCTGAACTGGATTCTGAAGTTCCCTCAGGGGAGGCCCCAATACCATCTTCTGTCAACCAGGCCCCTCATCTTCTAGAGGGAATGAACCTAGTGAAGCTGCAGAGCCCGAATTGTCCACTCACATGCAGGCGGTCGTTGCCCATGCTATGTCCCAAGGTATAGCTTAAGGCCTTAAGAAGAGGGACCAGGTCCTGGTCATGTCCGCCCCTTCTATACCCAGACAAGAGGTGCCTGCACCCAGTAAAGAGGCTCATGTCCCCAAAAAGGAGGTTCCTGGCACCAGCAGCCAGACCTGCTATCCTTCTCTAGAATCCTCCATTGTCACTGAGGTCTCTGTTCTGGAGGATGCAGAACAGGAAGAACAAGAGCTCTCGGAGGACAAAGACCTTCTTCCAGAGGCCCCTGCCTTAACCAGCCTTTTCAAACCTAGCTTATTTAACTCTATCTTGCACAAGGCCAAGAATACTACCCAAGTGGGGGTCAAGCCCAAAACAGGTCAAGGATCCTCAGATCTGACCGTTTCCAACCCTAACGATAGCATGTTCAAGGTGCAGGCCCCTACACAGGACCTTGTGCCTGTTCCAGTCTTTTCATGGATGTTGTACAGCGACAATGGGTCCAACCTAGGTCCCTCACTGCCCCTAGTGGTGTGAACAAAAAGCTGTATTCAGTCAAACCTGCCCTGGAGGACGTTTTTGGTCCTCTCTTCTATGGACCCCACACATAGCAGCCCTCACCTCAAATCCTGTCCTTTCTGCACACCTAATGGAGGGCCTCAAGGCAGAGGACAGGTAGGAAACTGCCGCAAAATGTTGAAAGTGAACTGCATCAGTCTTTACCACTGAAGCAGCCACAACATCTCCAAATTTCATTCCCGGAGGTGTCATGGGTCCAGATTTTGAACACATTCTATAACTTAGTGCGTTTGAGATATCTCAGTTCAAAAATTGTTACTCTATGACAGTGATGGCAAACCTTTTAGACACTGAGTGCTCAAACTGTGCATGTGTGCATCCCCAAACTGAAAGGTGTGCATGTGTGCTGAACACGCACATGCACAGACATGGACATGCATGGACATACGCACATGCGCACATGCGCAACAGAGACCTGAAGACCAGCTGGCCAATGGGAGGTGGGGCATCCTAACACTGGCAGTGCAGCAAGAGGTAAGATCTTTTTCTTTTGTGAGGTTCTGTTTTGTCGTTTGCAGGGATTCAGAAACTCACAAGAGATCACGGAGATCTGACCTGGGGCAATGGAACATGTGCCACCAGGTAGGGCTCTGGGTGCCACCTCTGGCACGTGTGTCAAAGGTTCGCTATCACAGCTCTATGATGCACCATTTTGTGCAGCTGAAGGTCATGTCAATGAGAGTTTTAGTAGAAGTTTGTATATATTAAAAAGAAACAAAATAATCATAAACATCAACAATGTCTCTGCACACTGTTATTGGTTTTCTTAGGTCATGAATATTCAAGATATAGCAAATTATATTCCTTTGAACATTGCTTTAATTAAAGCCATAATAGCCATAATCTGAACATTACCTTTATCATTCTTAATGCTGCACAAATTGCAATACAAATTCTTCCTATTTCCAAACATTAAGATAATATAAAACATTATAGCCCAAGGCAGATGGTATATTATTGCACACCGTATAATCATTTCAAATACATAAATATTATTTCTATGGATGAGAAATACTTTTCTTTCTGAACCTCTGGAATCCCTCATTCAGAAAATGACATCTATAACAGCAAGTTAGAAAAGAAAATGTGAGATTGTTTGAAGCCTATTTGCACTCAGATAGGAACTGCTCCAAGGATATTTGTAGAGCAGACTGTTACATATTGAAACGAGCATTTCTCTCCATTTAAACTTATTAAGCAATATTGCTTCTGATTTTTAATAGTGGAAATTCTGCAGCCATTTATTGATGTTAATTGCATGCCATGGGGAAGCATTGCTTAGCTGATAAGACCACCGCCTATGTGCCTCCATGCTGCGGTGCTCAAGTAGTACTATAGGTAGTCTCCCTTTAATGACCACAATTAAGACTGGCAAGTCAAGACATTAAATGAAGTGCAAGTGTGCTTATAATCTTTCTTCAGCTTTTCTTTGCTTTAGAGACCTATGAAGGTCATAAATGTGAGGAATGATTGCAAAGTTACTTTTTTATCACCGTCATTACAGTCACTAAATGAGACAATTGCTAAACAAGAACTGCCTGTTTAAGGAGTCTTTGCTCTATCAAAATATTAGGCTGTGACTTAAGCTTTATAGTGAAAAACTCAACTTTTGAATATGCACCTAGGAAACCAACTCCTGGAAAGCTGCACTTTTCAACTTCTCACTTCTCTTGTAAAAGGACAGCATGTATTAATTAGTTGCGTGAGAGACAGCTACAAGTAGTACTTTGTCCTTTAGCCAGAGATCAGGGCCAGATTATATTTCTGCTTCAATATATTCCTTTTATATTGCAGGAAAAACGTGGTTCTCACATCAGCTGCTAATTCATTTCTGTTATGAACAACCTTTGTACTCAACAACTGAAGACCTACTTCTTTTCTCCAAATGAGTCTCCTACGGGTTCAACATTCCTTTTCTTACAATGGCTGTTTTAAAAGTAGCTTCTTCATAGGCTATCCCATTCATATTTTTCCCTGTGCAAAGAAACATGCTAAGAGTAGGAGGGCCCTAACCCTAATACCAGAATGTCTCCTTTCACAGAATGAACAAAAGAGAATGAAACATTCATTAAACAGGAATTTCCCTTGTATCTGATACCAGATACTTGCATAATCTGATTTGCATAGATTTTGGGGGTCAGTTATACAAAACCTCTTTTCCTGATGTTTTGAAAAGTACAAGCATTTTGTTGAAAAGTTTGTTGCAATTTACGTTACTTTTATGTTAAGATGATACAGAGATTCTACCATAGGGACTCTTTAATAGTGTCTCAACTATAGAGTCTTTAATATGCTTTCTGAACTTCATTGTTGCTTGCAGACATTTCATTACCCAACTAGGTAACATGGTAAGTGCTACTAAGTGTGAGGTTTGCTCTCTGTTTATATACAATTGTTTGCCCTGTGAGTTTTGGTGGAGTGTGGTTTTCTTCTTGTTAGTTCCTTGAGTAGAGTTGTTATTGTTTTTTTGCTTGAATGTTTATCTTGAATGTTAATCCCTGCTTATCAAGGTGCTACCTGTTGGAGAGGATGAGTTCTGGTCTTTTTGTTTCCTTCTTAGCTGTGTTATTGTCTTTTTGAATGGTGTGCAATGTAATCAAAGTAACAACCCACAAGAGGAGGTATTTAAGAATATTGTTCAGATGAGTATAAATGCACTTCAGCAATCCAAAACACCAGAAAAAGGAGATAGGCTATTTTCTATTATTTCAAAGAAGACAGACTGTCTATACAACCTCTTTCAACAAAATTGATACTGTGCAATTTTATCAAAATTGCCCAAGCACTCAGCCTGACATACAACCAATAGAAACTATGATTAGAGCTACATTGTCAAGCACTGCCATACAATAGAAATGTTTTGGAAACAACCAAAACATTTGGTGGGTTGCAGGCGGTACGCCCCAATACAGGCATACAAGTGCCTGCCAGGAGCACTGGGTACCGTTCCGGTATGGTGCTCCGGAGAGCCCACCTACCCGCCCGAGCTCCTTCCCTGTATTTGAGCTCTTCCGCGCTTCCACGCATAGAGCATACAGTGCTTGCGCAACGCTCCACTGAGCAGCTGAAGCATCACGGAGGTGTCACAGAGCATCAAAGAAGATAAGAATGCATGTGTGTGCTGTGTGTGTGTATGTGTGTGTGCGTGTGTGCTGTGCACGTGCATGTGGGGGATGCCAGGCCCCGTTGCACCATACCGGTTGCACCGGGATCCGGAACCCACCACTGCAACCAACAGACTATTACCACTGTACAACATCACCATAGCACACAAACAAACTAAAGCCCTCCAAAACTTTTTAAGTAAACCAAAAGACCCCCTATCCCAGGAAGAAAAAAAATGGAGTTATCTACAACATACAATGAAAGGACTGTATCAGCCATGAGGTGAAGACATCAGAAGACATGATGAAAACTTCTTAATCTCATAACACATGGACAGACTCAACCATAGCGTCCGTTGGGAAACTATGACCCCCCCCCCAAAAAAGGTAAACAAAATATACTAGGAAATTTCTGAGAGCTTGACATTCAGACAAATCAGCTATTAATAGGCCATAGTCTATTCCAGGGGTGTCAAACTCAAGGCCTGTGGGCTGGATCTGGCCTGCAATGTGGGTGGATCCACATTGGGACTGTCTTGTCTACCCAGTGTGAAGAGGAAAGATCAGGCCAATATAGCTTTGGCCTAGTCTACCCAGTGCAAAGAGGAAACCAGTTGGGTAATGAAATGTCTGCAAGCAAGCAAGCAAGTTCAGATAGCACCAAGGGCTCAAAAGTTCAGTCATGAGCTACAGTACTTATTTTTTTTTCCAGTGACTATGTTTGCAAATGCTAATTAGTTCTTAACTCTTGCTTGCAGGAATGCATTTGAATAAAAGGCATTCACTACATTTTACCATTTACATACTGTTAATATTTTCATCCTATTACTTAAACAAAAATTTGCCAAATGTTGCTACATTCAGGAAAGAAATTAAATATGTATTTTCCATCTGCATCCTTAACTATATACATTTCCTTTATAATGTTTGTTTCCATAAATGAAAGAAACACTTCTTTGCTTTTTGCCTTAGCTTTTAACATCTGGCTAAAATTAACTATCTACTCAAGACAAGAGGATGTCTTCCATGACTGAAAGGATATTAAAAAAAAATTCCATAAATGTTTGACTGTCATTTGTAAATCCAATCACTTCAGCGGGGTGAAACAGGGATTGCTAATAGCTTCCCTTCTCTGTCAAAAAATCTATACATTTACAAAAAATGTATTGTAAAAGATAATTGAAGTTTCTTAAGGTTGCATTCAACTTTTAAAATCCATTTGGAAAATTTACATTTTTGCAAAACAAAGGAATTTGTTTTTAAAACAATTTCTCTTGAAACTTAATTGCATAAGTTATTGGAAGCTTATTTCATTGTTTTCATTTATTGTATATATATGCCACTGAATCATATAAACTTACAGAGTCTTATAGTCAACCATAAGGACAATGATTAAAACATTTGTGGCAATGATCAAGGTTGATTGTTTAAGCATCTATAATAAAAAAAAATAACTAAAAAAGTACATTTACAATAGCAATAAGAATTGCATGGTGCTTGAAATACCATAAATATCTCTGCTGAAAAAAATGTCAGACATAATAAGGACACTATATTGAAAAGCATCCATTTATAGTCATACATTATTTGCATCCATAATAATAATTTAAATGCAGTTATTGATGAAAATGTCAAACAGCCACCAAAGATTTTCTGAAACAAGTCGGTCTGAAGAGACTCTCAGAAGGGCTGCAAAATGGGAACCAATCTGATATCACATGGAAGTTTATTTCATTATGTAGGAGCCATCTTGACTTCTGTTTCCTTGACTTTCCAGAATGCAAAGCAATGAAGTGTCTCTCTCTCTCAATAGGTTCATACTGATTGGAGTAGACAGTTCTGAATATACTTTGGTGCCAAACCATGTAGGTGTCAAAACCAGCATTTTGAATTGCACTTGAAAATTGCCTACAAAAATTCCAGACAGAATTGCAATTGAAAGTGAAGCTAAATTGTGAAGAAAAATAGGAGTAAGAAAGGATTTAATGGATTTAAAAAAAACATTTTAAAAAAATCTTAAATATTGACTGACTAATATGACCGGCAGAATGACCTTGGTCTTTATATTGTTAGTGGTAGAGAGCTGAGTTTATTTGGAAACAATTTATTCCTGCTGTGTATAGTCCTTTGCAGATTAGCCATGATCTGACTCAATGAGCTGGTTTTCCTTTTCTCTTTATCAACATAGTGAAGCACTTCATAGACGCAAATTGTTCCACCTCCATGGAGACTCAAGGAGGGGACAATTTGCTTCAATTGACTCTTTTCCCCTGCAATCAAAAGTATCTCTGCAGCCTGGTTAGAAGCAGAACATTGCTTTGCACTGTCTTTGAAGCTGCACCTAATTTGAATTGTTGGCCATTTTCTTGCCTATTAAGGCAAATAAATGCCTGTATTGATTTGTTAATTGTGAATTATCAGTATAGTCCTAAATTAGATATACTGAAGAGAAATAGATGTCCCCCTTCATCCATATACCTGCTTTGAACATCTTCCCTTGCATTGTTCAGAAGGAGCTGAAAATAAGAAGCCAACAAATCATAGAAGATGAATGTCCCATGAAAACTTATCCCCCAAATGAAGGGGGCATAATTCATCATTCAACAGCAATAAAAAATCAGTATGGATGCCATTCCAATTTATTGACCATAGTTGGTGAAAGCAAGATCCAAAATACTCTGTATTTATTACCAGCATATTACAGTTAGAGCACAATTGATTATTAACAAGAAATAATCAAGAAAATGAGGATTTAAAGAAGTTTCAGGTTAACATTTTACCCCTTCCCTTTTGTGGTTATTGTTGTTGTCATCATTCTCACGTCTTGTCTTTTCTCCCCATTTTCGCTTCAGGTTGACATGCTTTCATGTGTTTGAACAGTAACATTTTGCTTTTCAACCAAAAAACTGAATTTGTATGTAGGTTAGCAGTAGTGGGAATTCACTACTGTGGTTGAAAATACTTTGCAGGTTAAAAAGCAAAAGCCATATACCACACTACAAAGAAACTTGGGAAACAGGAAAGGGAAAAAAACAGGAGAAGGGATGAGAAGAAGGCATTTTTACCAGCTTAAGAACAAAGATGTTTGTGAAGTGATATTTACATCCAAATGAATATAGCAACATAAAATGTTTTATCTGGAACTATTTACCCATCAGGGCTATTGGCCCATAAGGTCTAATCCATGTGAAGTATTCCATTTCTTTAGGAAAGCATCTAATTGTTTCTTCAATTATCCTTGTGTTCTGCCTAAGCAATAGAGCCTGATAGGCCATTCCATATGTTTATAATGTTCTAAGAAGAAGAAAAAAACAAGGGAGTTTACTAACATCTGTTTTGCATTAGCTGGTTTTTTAATTTCCATTCATGTCTCTTGAAATTCATTTTAAATGAGAAACAAAGATATACTGTTACCCAAATCCAACTCCGAGTTAGATTTAAAAAGCTGAATTCAATTCAGTTTAGCCTTTGCGGCATTATTACAACTTAATTCCAAATACTTCAATTTAACTAGTTTTTCACAAAGAACATTTAGCAACTTGTAATTTTGAAATACTGCAATCTGTTTCCTATTGCCTATTATTGTAAATATCCCTTAGTCTGTAATGTTACCAATTTTTGGAAGAACTAAACAGCATAACTCTTTTCTATTATGGACACTAATTGTTAGAATTAAAAAGACATGTAGACACCAGATTTAGATATTCATTCTGTCTTCTAAAATCTCTCCTTTTTCATTGAGTAGATTTTTAAAGACCCAGGAGTACTAGTAAACCTTAACATTTATTTATTAAATCCAAGTTCAGAACACAGGGCATAAGATTATGAGTGTGTCCATTTTAAATTGACAAATACTTTATAATTTTCAGTTAAAAGAGATTTGGTGATAAATTTTTATCCACTATCTAAAGTAAACAGAACAAAACAAATCCCTATTAGGGAATTTTAACAGGGCTGTCCAGAAATGACTACAGTATTGTCAAAGTCAAAAATCTGTTTGAAACTTCAAGATTATGATAGCTAAATAGTTCAACATATTCATTGAAGGGTATCTTTTCCAATATCTATTTAACTATATTCTAATTATGTTACCTTTGTTCCATACATTTTCAATACACATAAAGCACAAATACTACTCTCTCTTATACAGTATTTTATTTATGACATTCAACAAATCAAATTAATATACATAAAGCAGAACAAAGTTGAACTATGTTAAATTGTTCAGGTTCCCAATTAACATTTCAGTTGGTTGATTGATCAATTGATGATTATGTATCATCAAGTTGATGTCAACTCTTAGCAACCACATAATAGTTTATGTTAATTCAGGAATAAATTATATTGAATTTAACAGAGATAACCTCCAAATTAATGAGCATAAGATTACAATTGGAGCTTGAAAATATATATTTTTAAATGGATTAATTCCATTCAGTATAATGGGAATTACTTCAGAATCAACCTGCAAATGATTGAGATGGTAGGACAGCAGCATTAATATCTGTCACTAATACCTGTTTACATTTTGGGAAATGTTATTTGGAGTAACCTAGGTCATGTACTCTCAAGTGCTATTTCCATCTATTATATATTCAAATTATTGGATAGCAAACCTAGTCTATTCTGAACGATGAGTTTATCTAATCTCCCAGCAGAGAATTCTATTGACCTACAAAAATCTAGGTTTTATATTCAGTAGTGGGCTTCAAAAATTTCAGCAATGGGTTCTTGGTCCAGTTTCTGGGTGGGCATGGCCATGTGGGCATGACCTAGCCGCCCTCCTGCACCACAATGGGGGGAGGAGTTTTTGCCTTCCAAGGCTTTGGAGCAGTGGTGGATTCCTACCAGATCAGACCAATTTGACCAAACCAGTAGTAGTTTGGTGGCCTGGGTTGCTGGAATCACCCCCAAACCAGTTCTCCCAGTGGCACCATCTTTTTTTGCTTCTGCACATGCAAAGAGCAATTTTTGTTGCTCTGCGCATGCATGGCGTGCCCATGAGCAAACTGGAAGTAGTGACTGCTGGAACCCACCCCTGCTCTGGAGGCTTTCCTCAAGCCTCTGGGAGAGCAAAAACTGCCACCAAGGGCTCTGGAGGCCCTCAAGCCCATTTCCAGCCTTCTGGAATTTCCAGGAGGCCTGTTTTCCCTCCCAGAGCCTCCTCACGGGCCCTTCACTTACCTCACATCCAAAACAGGCCACATGGAGACTCCTGGAGGGGTAGGGTGGGAGGGGCTTTGATGGCTTCCATAATTATTCTCTTGTTAAAGTGCTCCATTTCTTTATTCTCCACAACATGAATAAACGTGATGATTCCTCCCACCTACCAGACATCTGGAAAACCAGCCCTAGTCAACAAATGAGCCCCACCCACCACCCAGGCCACTACAACACAAAACAACAATGGACACACAGCCATCACCAATCAGCACCAATCTACCAATCATGATACAATCACACAGCCAATCAATCAAATTACTGAAACAAAGCCAGCATTCCACACATACACACACACACCAAGATTTATAGAAAGACGGCAGCTCCGACCATGCTTTACTCACACAAACACAAAGCCGAAAACCAGCCTGAAGTTGGCGAGACCGCACCAAAATGTTATATAAATTTTGAATAATATTTAAAGTTTGCAAAGTATTATTCAATTTTAAGGTATGTATGTTAAGAGGAAATTAAAAGAGAAAAGTTAAAAAAGATGTATTAGAACTTATTTAGAAACATTTTAAATGAAAAAAATAATATTTTTAAATTTAGAAAAAGTATTTTTTTCCTTTAGAGTTAAAAATTTGAAAGAATATACTGAATTTTATTAATATTAATTTTGGCAGTTTATAAATATTAATGAGTACACAGAAATATGTATTATTTCCCCACAGCAAGGAAAAGCAGACATTGTGGAATCAATTATTTTATCCAAAGAAGAGAATATATTTAATTTTGTTTTTATTTGGAAATTACTTCTGGACTGTGTGCTTGTAAGGGGGGATGGGGAGTTTGACTCTTTTTTTGTTGCTTAGATAAGTTTGTTGTTATAGACATGATTAGTATATACTATTGTATGAAGGAAAAAAATGATGTTGTAAAGTTATTATCTTCTACTATGCCAAAGAGATTTGGAAGCCAATGCTTCTTACCCCACATTTTTTTCCTTTTCCTTTCTCCCCTCCCCTAATTTTCCATTACTTTTTATTTTCCTTTGTATCTTATATTTTGATAAAAATTAATATAATTTAAATGCAGAAAGAATACATTCCCAAAAGTTATTTCATTATATTGCCTGCTTACAAGGCCATTTGCTCCAATGATCTCCTGTTTATTAGAACATTTATTTAAATTGTCTCCTGCTTTTTGAACTATTCACTTCAATGGGCAAAAAAAATCCCCAGAGAAATGTCACATTTCCATGAAATACAGTGAGAGAAAATGATAGGAACTCATAGAATTTTAAACCTTAAAGAAGCCACAACTATTCATTAAATTGTATTTTATTAAATATGTCATAAACAACTTACAGTCTATTTAAATTTAAGCAGCATGTAGAGTTCCTAAATGAAACCATAATTAAGACAATCGATTTATGATAAATGCATATTCATACTCATCAATGACTTCTTGAGATTTTTAAAAAGAAACACAACTAAGTTCTCAGAGAAGGAGGACTCGGGATCCAAAAGAAAAGTCTTACAAAAGACTTGTAAATTTTACATTCTATTTGTACATTTTTAGCTTTTACTTATTCTATTTTGACAGAAGCACTAAAGTGCATTACAGCAACAAATAGAATAATAATTCTTTAAAAAAAAAACCACTGAACTATTAAAACCGGTAATGCAGTAATTGGAACAAGTCTTTTTAAGAAGAACACATTATATGGCATCCGCTTATGTGAGCTGCAGTTGGTGAAAATAAATTATAGCAGCCAAACTTCATAATCATAGAAGTCCTTGGTGGTGCAATGGTTAGAATGCAGTATTGAACACTGACTCTGCCCACTGCCTGAGTTCAATCTTGACTGGCTCAAATGTAACTCAGCCTTCCACCCTTCCAAGTTCAGTAAAATGAGGACTAAGATTGTTGGGGGCAATATGCTGATTCTGTAAACCACAACAACGCTATATAAGTCTAAGTGCTATTTCTATTGCTGCTATCTCAAAGGGAACATCCATAATCTGGGAATCATTCTGAAAGACCTCCTGTCTGCTATCTCAGCAAACAAGATTATAGTAATAAAGTCATCTGTTATAAACAAAAGTTTGACAATAAATTCCAGTGGTTCCAGATTGGAAAGTTAGTGCTTTCTGGCCCAGAGCAATCTACTGAATTGCTGAAAGTTATTGTATTCTTTGGAGATACATGGTCCTGATATTAATTAGTGAATGAGTACTGACCTGTAACTATTCTTTTTAGGCACTTCCTTAACACTGTGATCCTACCATAAACTCAGATGGGCTTATTCTCTTTACTTCTGAATCCAAGCATCGAGAATTAAAACCAAGCTAGAGAACACGGGGTAGTACTTGTTGCCACCATGAGCACTGTTGTGTTTTTATTCTTTCCTATAAAGAAGCTGCTTTCCTTCAATTGTCAAATATCATGCTTTAATTTTCTAAAAGTTCTCTTTTCTTATAAAAGACACATTTGTTTAAATGCTTTATTCTGCCAGTGCATTAGACTTTATTTAGAATGTCTTTGGATGTTGTTGGGTGGTGTGTTTTTTTCCAGCTTGCTTGACAGACAAAGCTTCTGGATCTGAAAAGCCCCCATGGGGAGAGTTTCTTTATAGCATTTTCTCTTGATGTTTAATTGAAGCCAGAGAGACAATGGATTGTGCAATGAATAACAATGCATATGAACATGCAGACACACACACACACACACATACACACACCTCGGTTTCTCTGTGGAAAAAATGGACAAGGCAAGAACTCAACCTGTACCCAGGAGAATTTCCTTGAAAGTTTAGTTTCCTCCAAAGCAGGTCACTTTCATCAATTTGAAGGCATTCACTTCCTTCAAATTTACAAAGGCTTTATTACAGAGTCAGCATATTCCAACAGCCTTTCCATAGAAAGCTGAATTCTCCAAATTTCTCCCTCTATTTTCCTAAAGGAGGCAAGGAAGACTTTTCCTGCTTTTTCCAATTTTCTTCTATTACATGTCTGAGTCAGCTAATGCTAATGCCTTGCTTCGGCATCAGAAATTAAACGCCTAAGAAGTTGCCTCTATACAGCTTGCATAAATAATCAGTCATAATAATGCCCCAAGCTATCATTGGCACATAACTTGTCATTTTATGATTTGAAGCAAACAAAGGAGACTGCAACATGTGTTAATATTTGATGAATTTGCTGGCTTTTCCCTCTGAACTTTCAGTGCAAAAGCTGGTAGGATTACATGCAAATGAGATCTTCTCACTACAGGTGGCTCTCTGGTCCTTGCCAAGCCAAGGCTGACAGCAAGGATAGCTTGGAGGGTGATGAAGGACAGAAGGACTCTTGCTTATAATGAGAAAAAAGATGAAGTTGGGAGGCAGAACACATTTGTTGGTCTGAAGGATTGCTGTAATAGATAAGACTAGGAGTAGGTTGCCCTGTCAAGAGAAACAAAATGTATGCATCTCTATTGATTGTTTGCTTGTAACAGAAGGAGCGTTCATGCCTAAATCTGAAAAAAAATCTCTGTGAGAAATAGACAATCCTCTGACAGTTTTTAAGTGAGAAAATGTGCAGTTTGTCAGTGATCAGAAAAAGGCATTCAACAACTCCCCCCCCCCCAAAAAAAACCCATGCCCAAACTGTTACTTTTTATTATTTTTCAAGATTTTCTGTTTTTCACTGATGAATTTTCACTGCTCTGTCTTCTTCAACTACACGCTTGGATATAAATACAGATTAGCAGATATGTGTGTATTTTACAGTATATGTTTTACATGTCATGGGCTTTATCTGGAATTAATTAAACAATTCCCCACCCCCAAAGGAAAAGGGTAAAAACCCTTTAAAGTGATTGCTAAAATATCTTCATCCCTACATTGGAGTTTATAACTATATAGTCTATATAGGATCAATAATCACGTCACATAACTTATGTGATCATTCCAAAGGAGATCCACTTATTAAAGGCAGGTTGTAAACCCTACTACTGCTTTTTACTTGTTGCTTGTTTTGTAAAGACAGAAAATAGGTTGACTTTCACTTTAACCGACGATCTTGGAGTAATGTTTTACTGCGTGAAATCAAGGACTGTTATTTTGTCCTGGCTCTGTGATTATTCATCTTAGCAGTGTTCTGTATGTGTTAGATAAATCATAACATATAGCCAGTGTCTTTTGAATTTTGAGAGGTTTCATCAGCATCTTGATTGAAACATTTCCAATCTCTTTACTGAATAGTATGGTTAGTTAGACCTGTCAAAAGCCTAGGTTGGTCAATAATTTCTCATGAAAATATTTGGATGTCACCCAAGTGTTCAGGCTGCCTTGGATGTTAGTATAGTTCTGTATTTGTCCAGGGCCAAATTAAGATTTCTACCTCGTATGTGCAAATTAATTCAATTTAACTCACCTATTTCCTTACAATAATGCAACATCTTTTGTCTAATTCATTAAACCTGTTAAATTATTTTGGTTCTCCGTAGTGGGGCTTGGGCCTGGCAGGATAGTCTCATATCAATATAATAACATTTTAAAAGCTTTTTTACTTTTTCCATAAGGTAAAGGTAAAAGTTCCCCTTACATATAAGTGTTAGTTGTTCCCAACACTAGAGCAGTGCTTATCTCCGTTTGAAAGCCAAAGAGCCAACACTGTCCGAAGATGTCTCTGTGGTCATGTGACCTGCATGACCTTCCCACCAAAGGTGGTTCCTATTTTTCTACTTGCATTTTTACATGTGTTCGAACTGCTGGGTTGGTAGAAGCTTGGACAAGTAATGGGAGCTCACTCAATGACGTGGCGCTAGGGATTCGAACCACCAAACTGCTGACCTTTCTGATCAACAAGCTCAGCCTCTTAGCCATTGAGCTACCACATCCCTTATTCCATACATTGTCTAAAATTCATCTCACCTGCTGCACTTCTTTATCATACTATTGTAACCTCTATCTTTAGTTGGTTTGTAGCACACAAGCCAATTAAAGGCAACTTCAAAAACATACTAATCAAACCAAAAGACCAAGCAGCCCTGGAAGAAAAAACGGGCGTCACGTACCAAATACAGTGTAATGACTGCAACAACCACAATTGAGGGCAAACAGGCATCCATGAATGACGACTAGCAGTCAGAAGACATGATGAAAACTTATTAAATTTTCCAAGATATCAACTGACTTAACCATAGTTTCAATTAGGAAACTGTGACTTTGCTTAGGTCTTTTTGTTCTCTTTTTGGTTTGATCAAGCCAAGTTCAAAAGTGCTAGGAAATTTCTAGAAGCCTGGCTTTCTGAAAAATTAGCCATCCATAGACACACAGATATAAACAACATCTACATACTATGTGGGAGCACAATGGCTCAGTGGTTAAAGATGCTGAGCTTGTCATTTGGAGATCTACTATCCCTAACACCATGTAATGGAGTGAGCTCCTGTTACTTGCCCCAGCTTCTGCATGCATGCAAATGCCAGTAGATTAATATATGCCACTTCAGCGGCATACAAATTTCAAAGTCCCAATGGGAGTGGGCGGCATACAAATTTCATTAAACTTAAACTTAAACTTTCCTTGCATCTTTTGTGTATGGCCATGCTGGCCACATGACCATGGAAATTGTCTTTGGACAACAGTGACTCCCTTGACCAAGAAACGGAGATGAGCACCATGCCTTAGAGACAGACCTGACTGGTTAGGGTGACCTTTACCTCACATACTACACAAAAGAGACAATCAATAAACCAAAAAGAGAACAAAAAAAACCTAAGCAACATCTCCACCAGTAATCAGCATCCAGATCAAGATAGATTAACTCCAAGATTAACATCAGATCAACAATCAAGTAAACAATATCCCAATCAACAAAACTGACAAACAAATCAACAATAAGCAGCCAATCAAAGAACCTCTGAGATCACCTTCACCAACACTGACAGGACAAGCCACTGGAATATAAACTGAGAATGAATCCCATTCCTTATTAGCACTGATGGTGTTACCTAGTTTGGGTAATGAAATATCAGCAAGAAAACCACTAAAGACCTTGCAGTAGTCATATCTAATGATCTAAGTGCCAGAGTCCACTGTAACTCTGCTAAAAAGGCATTAAGAGTTGAGAGTTGTTAACCTAATCTTGCATAGCTTCTTCTCCGGTAATATTGCACTGCTAACCGGAGCATGCAAAATATTTTATAAATACAACTTATTCTTAAATACAACTCATCTGTCTGGAACCCGTACTGCATATTGGATATTAATACAATTGAGCAAGTCCAGAGATATTTCACAAGAAGAGTCCTCCACTCCACTGCTCGCAACAGAATACCTTATGCCACCAGACTTGAAATTTATGGGCTTAGACAACTTAGAACTATGCCGTCTTCGGTCTGATCTAAGCATAGTACAAAAAATTATCTGCTATAATGTCCTACCTGTCAATGAGTACTCCAGCTTCAACCACAACAATGCACGAGCACACAACAGAGACATACTTAAGATAAACTGCTCCAACCTCGATTGCAGAAAATACGACTTCAAGCAACAGAGTGGTCAATGCCTGGAATGCACTACCTGGCTCTGTAGTTTCTTCCCCAAACCTCCAAACTTTAACGTTAGGCTGTCTACTGTCAACCTCGCCCCATTCCTATGAGGTCTGTAAGGGGCGTGCATAAGCACAGCAATGTGCCTACTGCCCGTGTCCTAATTTTCCCTTTTATTCATATCCATTTCATGTACTCAAATCATGTTTATACTTACATATGTTATCTAATACATGCTTGACGAAATAAATAAATAAAAATAAAATAAAAAGACCCCTAATTTCAACCTTGAGCTACAAATGGTTCCACCACAAATGCACGAACGACAAAAGCGTGCCTGACTAAACCGCGGTGACAAAACCGCGCCGACAAAACCGTGCGACGAATGAGCGCTGAAGCGCGCCGACAACAGCACGCCGACAGAAGCGCGCTGTAACCTAACCCTAAACCTAACCCTAAACCTAACCCTAAACCTAACCCTAAACCTAACCCTAAACCTAACCCTAAACCTAACCCTAAACCTAACCCTAAACCTAACCCTAACCCTAAACCTAACCCTAAACCTAAACCTAAACCTAACCCTAAACCTAACCCTAAACCTAACCCTAAACCTTACCTTAATTTAAATCGCGCTTCTGTCGGCGCGCTGTTGTCGGTGCGCTTTTTACATCGCGGTTTTAGCGCCGCGGTTTTGTCGGCGCGCTTTTGACGTTCGCGCTTTTGATGGGTCACGGCTACAAATATTGTCCTTTATTAGTAACCTCCACCTTGTTTTCTCCTTCTTCTTCTATACTCAGCTTCTTCTTCTCATAAAGAAGTTTCCTTGTCCTGAGCCAAAATGAGATTGAGTATGTTATGTGATGCATATTTTAAAAATTAATAACAGCTTTCCAAGGCAGAAATGGTGGACTGAAAACTTCAAAAGAGGAGAGCAAGGAGCAAGGAAAGGATCGGTATTGCTCAGAAATGTTCCCTATAGTGGATGCCCATGAGAAGACCACAAGTCAGTGGTCTCCAGTGGGTTTTGGAGTCCTGGAAGACAAGGAAATACCATCTCTGCCTAAACTGTGGCACTGGATTTGCATACTTCTGTCCTTAAAAAGTGCTTAATAAGCACTTTTGGAAATTGCTTGTTAACAGCTTTTGGATATCAAGTACTACAGAAAGATAAAAGAAGTTCTATGTATGTTTAAGGACTTAATTTATTCTTATTTTGAAATAAATCTAAAAAGCTGATTTGAATGTAGATTTTGGAAAGTTATAAGTAGACTAAGAAGTCAGAGAAACTTGGAATAAGATTTTAAAATTGTAAGAAATTTTCCTGTGGATGGTTATTATTAATAATAATTTACACGGGTATCTCCTAGTTCCGAAACTAGGATTTTTCTTCCATAATAAGATTGACCTGATTTCTTTCTACCTATTTAAATCTTTCCTTCCCTCCTTACCAATCTATAAACCTGTCACTCAGGTGGCTTTGTGATCCTCATTGCATATCCTGCATTCATTCCTCCTACCTTTGCCTTAACATGAGAATAACGAACCAAGGTTAGCCACCAGTACCTTAGCTCTTTAACCACAGTCAGGATGCTTCTCGTCTTTCCTTGAACAGTCTGGTTTTCAACTTTAAGAAGCATTCATGTGAAGTCATATCAAAAGGTCATTAACTCTTATCACGGTTTGGAACCACTTTGCTAAAAATCAGTGGACGGAGAAGCATTGAGAATCTCAAAAATAAATCTAAGGGGATCAATAGTCCCTATAGTGATGAGAATGTGCATTGTCCTCATTGAAATACCCTAAAGAGGAGATACATGACCAAATGATCTGGAAAATATTCCTGTATTAAACCTACCTAATTTTCTTCTCCATTTAAACTAATTGTATATAAATAAACTGGCTGTTAAGGCTAATTCTGCTAAATCCACTCTAAATAGATGTCATTGATTTGTTTTACAGAAAGAATCAATGAGAAGAGTAAAAGTAGGGAGAAGGGGCACAATGTGCAATTAAAAGGGGCTTTTGGCATTTATCTGGAGAAAAGTCTTCCAAATTGACAAGCTTTGTGTGCTTTGAATGCTCCTTGTATCTTTTCTAGAGCACTGTGTGCAGGTAATCATATTACAGCTTTCTATTGTACTATTGTTTCTATTTCGTGGCTATATTCAAGGAGAACTTTAGAATGCATAATACAGAGAATAATGAGGCCTCTGATTGTGAGCACTAAGACAATGTTTATTTTATTTCAAACAGAAACATATTTTAGATTATGCCCTTTGTTGGACAAGACACTGGTTGTCATGCAACTGTTTCCAAATAGAAATTAGTAAATATCAAAGGTATTATGGCTGCTTTGACACAGAATTATTTCCTGAATCTTCTAGAGCAGTAGTTTTCAACCTTTTCTCCACCACAAATACTGTTTGTGGTCACAGACCATAACCAAGGACCCCAAGACTTAACTCAAGATTTAAATCATAACATTTCTTCAAGCCTTTGCAGACCCCCTGTAATAACATCATTGCTCCCTAGGAGTCAATGGACCACAGGTTGAGAACCGCTGTTCTAGAGGTTTCCAAATTCTTTTGATACATTTGGGAATTGAAGGCAAAATGTGATGGTTATCCAATTCTTATTTTCTATTTATCCTTTGGCGCCATGACATCAGTCTGCTCAGCTCCTTACTTTGTTTCATGTTTCCAAACTAAAAATGAACTTGTAGAATGAGGTCATCTGTGGTGTTAGAATGGAATCATCATCATCTTTTAATGACCCCATAATCCCTTGCAGTGTGGAGTCTGGGCAACTGAGGGAGCTAGCAGAGTGTTTAATGGCTGGATGCCCTTCCTGTCACCAATGTGGAGTTTTGTTTAGCAGATATAGTCTCATTGTGCCCAGAGAGAGAAATATCTGCCTTTACCTAAGATCAAACTCACAGCCTCCTCATTGGGAGGTGAGAGCTCCACCTCTAGGCCACCACACCACTCTCGTATTAGAATTGAATGCAAACCAAAACTCCTTTTGGGCTTTTAACATAATGTGTTAATTCTGAACCCACCTGGATTCAAGGAGTCAAGTATGCAATCCCATTCTCTACCTACTTTGATCCATCACAATTTCCAAGGCCTTTCACTCACTAAGGTTGTGAGTGACATAGATTAACATTAAATGTAAACGAAATAAGTATACATTATTTATGCTTTGAAAGCTTCCATGTCAAGTGTCTATAATACTGTATTTGGGGATTTCTTTGAATGCTAATATTTAGAGCTGCACTGGGTCTATTTTTAATTGATCAAATTAAAATTTATTTAAAATTGATCAAAGTATATCTTCTTGTTTTTAAAATTAGATCTTTGGCTCAGACAATTTGTTTTCACTTTAAGTTTCCTGTGCAGTAGCTGAACCTTATTCTTACAAAATGTATAACCATGTCATTTTTGAGAGCCTAACAAGTAAACTTCTGATGAACAGCAACAAAAACAAAAGCAATTATCTGCATTCTGATCCTTGTTTGAAAGATGGAGAACCTTGCAAATCAACATGGATTTGCAATTTTTGTACTGATGAGAAATCATCAATTTAATGTGAATGGCTACAGAAATCTAAGAGTAAATCTATTTATTCTGATCCAACTTTTTATTACGTTATTTTAATATATTTTGTTATATACTTCCATTATATTTAAATGAAGGAAATCCCCTTCTGTTTGTCCTAGTAGTTAAAACATCAGTCTAGAAATCAGGAGACTGTGAATTCTAATATTGCCTCAGGAACAAAACCAATTGGCAGATCTTTCAATCTTAGAAAGCAAGTGATGGCAAACCAGTTCCAAAAACATTTGCCAATCACCCCATACACAACCTCCCCCTGCAGGGACTAGTCCAAGCGATCACCAATGGTTACACTGATTTAAAGGCACACACACAAAAGAACCAAAATATGCAGGAACCTTGTTTAGGTTAGATTTGGCATTTTAGTCCATCTATCAAATCCTTCCCAAGGACCTGAGATAGGAGATCTTGTTTGATGGTGTTAAAGGTATTGTCACAAGATATAAGCTGTTCAAAGTAAAGTTGCCTTTTGCTGTTGACCGATGGTGATTTTGTCAATGCTGATGGCATTTAAGTGGAGCTCCAGATATTTTGGGATTACCTATAAGGTAATTGCTGCTGATATTATATTTGCTTTCTTTTGCCACAGTTGTCCTACTTCTATTTGCAGGTCTTTGTATTTTGTCATTTCCTCCAGTTTTTTCTCTTGTATTCTGCTCTCCCAGGTACTGCAACATTCACTATCATGTTTACTATTATTAGCAAGTGATATACTGATTATTTGGTAGCAGCACTGAATGCTAATGGATAAAATTTTACCTTTGTTTCAATCTGTGCATGGAGTTGGGCTTTTAACAGAGTAGATATATTAAGCTTAGTGGAGCCATAATGCAGCTGTTTGTTATTTAAATCAACAAGCCAGAAAATCACACTGTAATTGTTAACAGTGAAGAAAAGAAAGAAAGAAAGAAAGAAAGAAAGAAAGAAAGGAAGGAAGGAAGGAAGGAAGGAAGGAAGGAAGGAAGGAGGGAGGGAGGCAGAAAAAGAAAGAAGAAAGAAAAAAAGAGAGAGAAAAGAAAAAAGAAAGAAAGAAAGAAAAAAAGAAAGGAGGGAAGGGGGAGAAAAAGAAAGAAAGAAGAAAGAAAGAAAGGAAGGAAGGAAGGAAGGAAGGAGGGAGGCAGAAAAAGAAAGAAGAAAGAAAGAGAGGGAGAGAAAAGAAAAAAGAAAGAAAGAAAGAAAGAAAGAAAGAAAGGAGGGAAGGGGGAGAAAAAGAAAGAAAGAAGAAAGAAAGAAAGAAAGAAAGAAAGGAAGGAAGGAGGGAGGGAGGCAGAAAAAGAAAGAAGAAAGAAAGAAAGAGAGAGAGAGAAAAGAAAAAAGAAAGAAAGAAAGAAAGAAAGAAAGGAGGGAGGGAAGGGGGAGAAAAAGAAAGAAAGAAGAAAGAAAGAAAGAAAGAAAGAAAGAAAGAAAGAAAGAAAGAAAGGAGAAAACTTACATTGACCACCAGTGCACTGTGCTATCTGTGCAGAGCAGCAGATTCCTGTTTAACGTATAACAAAAACTGCCATTTTTTAAAAAAACAGATAATTACTAATGAGCTAAAAAGGGCAAAGAATAAAATTAGCATGCAGCACAATATTTTGTCACTTTATAAAGTGATATTTGCAAGGTGACTGTGTCTTTGACACTGATCCCTTATGCACGGTCTGTTGTGACAGGACATCAGCATAGAGCAAGAGCACGCACCATCTTGAAGGTTATTGATGAGCCAGGAATAGCAGATCTTCTAAATGCAGCTATTTATAATTCTTGCTTACTCGTAAGAAATGATAAGGACTATATAGAGGTCTGGTGTAGTACCTCTGACACTAGAGTCACTAGCTGAAATTCAGGATAACTGCTGTCAAGCCACTTCCAAAATCTCCTTGATTATTTCATCATCTCCCCAGTCTAAAACTCTGGGAGGCAAATGTTCTAAATGTTTCTATATTAAGATGCCCAATTGACAAGAAGCCCATTTTGAGAAATTGAAGGAGGAGTGGAGGGAAGCTTACTCAAGGCCTTGTCTTACATTAATAGGACAAAGCAAAAAAAAATCAGACTACAGTTTTGAAGCTAGCTAATTTTAAGTTTTCCTTTAGGTGTCAAAAATTGAATATAACTATAGCAGGGCATCTTTTACCAAGTGTAAATCATTAGGAAAACTTCTGAAGAGGATAATAAAAAATGATGTGTAGATATGCCCCATGGCAGGTGAAACAAGTCCTGAAAATATAGGAAGGAAGGAAGGTCAATGTGCAGAACAAGAAAGAATATTGGGAACCTCTTTAGGAAGGCACAGAAGTTGCAACCATGCCCTCTGAGAGGTTAAGAGAAGAGTCATGCTACTTTCATGAGCCCACTGCCCCATGAAATATACTGTTTGGCTAGAGAAAGGATTAGAGATATGATAGAACAACCTCCATGATTTTGAAGTACTGCTAATAAGGTATTGTTGTTGTTTAGGTGGGAAATTATAGCAATAACACTTATATATCGCTTCACAGTGCTTTACAGATCTCCTCAGCAGTTTACAGGATCAGCATATTTTCCCCAACAATCTGGGGGGAATATTCCACCTTGGAAAGATGGAAGGTTGAGTCAACCTTGAGCCAGTGAGGATCAAACCAGAGGTGGGTTGTTTCCGCTTCGGCCCAGGTCAGCCAAACCAGTAGTGGAATTCAGGACTGGATTGCAGAACCGGCAGTGACCCAGGCCTGCCACACCCCCAAACCAGTTCCCTCACCACCACTGGGCTGCCGCCATTTTGATTTTGCATGCACAGTTCACTGTAAATTGTTCTGCGCATGCATGAAGAACAATTTACATTGAATAGTGCATGTGCATGCAGCGCATGTCTGGCACATGGGCAGGTTGCAAACCAGTAGTAAATCTGGCAGCAACCCACCCCTGGATCAAACTCCTGACAGTCAGCTGAATTAGCCTGCAATACTGCATTCTAAACACTACACCACCACAGCTCTTTGATTATGCTGTAATCAAGACAACTCAACTGTATCAGACACTGTGGACTCAAGCAAAAGACACTGTGAATTGTAGTCTATCAAAAGAAGTTGAAAGGGAGAGAGCATACTTCCATATACTGTACACTGGTCATACAAATGGTTTCAATGGGACATAGGGGATTTCCGATGGGTTGCTAAGACAAAATGGACACAAAAACAATAGAGCAAGGATCAAAAAAGCTAAATCCAAAATGAGGTGATGTTAGCAAAGGATGCTAACAATAATAAACAAATTACTTCTCTAAAGTTGTTCTAAAGAAAAGCAAAAGAAAAGAACTGATATATTAGCAGTTCAGTGTAAATGACAAAAGGGATACAAGGGCTCAGTAGTTAAAGATGCTGAGCTTGTCAGCTGGAAAACTGTCAGCCCAGGTTCGAGAGCTGAGCACCACAAGATGGCATGAGCTTCTGTTACTTGCCCCAGCTCCTGCCCACTTAGCAGTTTGAAAGCATGTAAAATGCAAGTCGATAAATAGGTACCACCTTGGTGGTATGATAACAGCATTCCATGTTCCTTGGAGGATAGTCATGCTGGCCACATGATCACAGAAGTGTCTTTGGACAATGCTGGCTCCCTTGGCTAAAAAATTGAAGTGAACATCGCCCCCTAGAGTTGGACATGACTGGAAAGGGAAAATATTTACCTTTACCTAACAAAACACAGAAACCTTGGATACTCAACATCAACTTTGGATCTATCTTCTTCAATTAAAAAAAATCTGCTATAAATTTGTGAAGATAAGGATGAATAGTTCAATTGAAACTTGAAACTGATGGAAATATGACAGGGGCTATCTCTTTGAGAAAACTAATCTCCAGGATCAGAAGAATTTTATCTTAAGATAATACAACAACTAGAAAATATTCTGTCTAAAACATTGTTTGAAAAATTATGAAGATGAGGAAAATGCTAGATGACTGGAGAATAATTTACTTTCCCAAGGGTTGGGAGAAAGATCTAGGAAACAACCTTCTGAAATCCAAGCCTGAAAGATGCTAGAGTAGATCATAAAGAGATTGAGCTACAAGCATCCTGAAAACAAGGTGGTAATTATGAGAAGTCACATCAATTAAGAATAAATCTTGTCTGCCTAACCATATCTCATTTTTAATCACGTAATTTCCTTAATGGCTTGTGGACATGTTATAGAATTAACTTGAATTCAGCAAAGCATTTGACAAAGTACCTCATGACATATCAATTAGCAAGCTACTTTAGAGTAAACTGGATGGCATGGCAATTAAGTGCTTACATAACTGGCTTGAAAATTGTATTCAAATTGTTCATCAATTGTTTCTTAGCAAATTAGAGATATCAAGCTGGGTGCAACAAAAATTGGACCTGACTTCTTTACTCTTCAGTGTTTTTATTAATTAGCTGGACAAAGATGTACAGAGAATGTTTAGCTTTCAGAAGTGATAAAGTTTAGCTAACATCTTAAAAAACAAACAAATTTAAAATGATTTTAATAGGTTAAAATGGGTGGAAAGTTACAGAATGAAATTTAAGAAAGGTGGTATATATTTATTTAGGATACAAAAATCAAATATACAGATCTAGTAGGGGAAATTCCTGACTTAGTCATAGTACTTGTGCAAATAGTAGGAATTACAAACTGAATATACATTAGCAGTATGGAGTGGATAAAAAAGGGAAATGCAATTGTAGGCTGCATTGAAAGAAATATAGTTTTTTTAAATTATAAGAAATAATTGTCTTCATTTGGCTACTCTGATAAGATCTGTCCAGAACAGCTGAACCTCTGGCATAGCTCTTATCTTTCTCAGAGCGTGCAAGCCCCACGACCATGTCAAGATAGTGCCTCATGGGGGGGATAATAATAATAATTATTATTATATACTTTATTCATTAAACATGAAAGTCAGCCAACTGAACATTCAAAAATACATCACAAATACCACTGACTGGTGCTAATGGTTGATACGGGTTGCTGCCAATGTCCTAGGTATCAACCAAGTACCTTCTTAAAATATACAATGTTCCGAGCAGTGTGGGTTTTTTTGCAGTTCTGCTGGTGTTATTGCAGGAAGCTGCAATTTGTTGATGTATCTTATAAAATTCTTGGACATGGTACCAAGTGCTCCGATGATAATGAGTATCACTGTTACCTGTTTCATCCATAATCAGATAGTTTCGATGGCCAGGTCATGGTATTTTGTGATTTTTTTTTTCCAGCTCTTTTTCTTCAACTCTGGCATCTCCTGGAACAGTAAATTGTACGTTTCAGTTTTTGACAACTGTGGTATCTGGCATGTTGTGTTCCAAATGACGATCCGTCTATATTCAAAATTCCACAAAATCTTTACCATCTCATTTTTGGTAACTTTTTCCACTTTAGGTTCCCATGACTTTCTGGATACAGGTAAATCGTATTTTTTACATAATGACCAGTGGATTAATTTAGCAACTTGGTCATGTCTAGCTTTGTAATCAGTTTGTGTGATTTTGCTGCATTCACATATTAAGTGTGAAACAGTTTTGACTTTGTTATTGCAAAGTTGGCAGTTTGGGTTGTCAGTGGATTTTTGTATCTTCGCTTTCATGCCATTAGTTTGTAGTGCTTGTTTCTGAGCAGCCAGTATTAAACCTTCCATTTCTTTCTTGATAGTTCCCATCTTAAGTCATGTCCATGTCAAGTTGTTATCACATTTTCATTCAATGTTTTTCAAATGCTGTCCATGGAAAGCTTTGGTTTTCCATCTATTTAATCTGTCATCCAGCTGTTTTTCCTTATATTCTGCCTTTGTTTCTGTTGTTTTTATGCTGTTCTCCGTTTTCACAGCCTGCAGCAATTTTTTTGTACTTTGGTTCACATAATCATTCAAACTTCATTTTTCTTCTTCTATAGTTTGATGGATTTGCAATAGCCCCCTGCCCCCTATTTTTCTTGGCAGGTACAACCTGTCGATATCACTTTGTGGATGAAAAGCGTGGTACATATTCAAAAGTTTGCGTGTTTTCTGGTCTAAGTTTTCCAGTTCAGCCAGAGTCCAGTTGATGATTCCAGCTGAGTAGTATATCACTGGAACTGCCCATGTATTAATGGCTTTAATTATGTTTCCAGCATTCAGCTTTGATTTTAATATTTTGTGGACCCTCCTGATGTATTCCTTTTGCATTGACTCTTTGACTTTTCCATTCAAGATGTTATCTGCTTTAAAAAATGTACAGCTATTTTTGCTGATTCCAAAGTTTTCCAGACAGGTGTTAATCCAGCAATGGGGTAATGAGTCAAACACCTTCTTCTAATCAATCCACGCCATATTTAAATTTGTTTTTCTTCATTTTGCATTTTTTAGTACCATTTTGCCTATGAGGAGCTGATCTTTTGTTCCTCTTGATTTTTTATAATTTCCTTTTTGTTCTACTGGATACAAACTTTTCCATCACAGGATTGAATACTGAATTTGCCGGTATCCTTGTACAAAGTTTGAACGATGTTGGCAGACAAGTAATTGGGTGATAGTTGTTTTGTTCTGTGCCTTTTTCTGGATCTTTCATTATCAAGTATGTTTGGCCAGCTGTTAACCATTCTTCGCTTGTTGCATTTTGAAGCATTTGATCAAATTGAGTGGCCATGTGATGATGGAGATTGGTCAGGTGTTTTAGCCAGTATCCATGCAGTTCATCCAGGCCAGGTGCACTCCAGTTCTTGACCTTCTTTGCTTGTTTTGCCACCATGTCAGTTTTTATTACAATATTTTCCATCTTGTTTTGTGTTGTTTGTTGTTGAATATCTTTGATCCAGGAGGCATCCAGTGTTGTTGTGTTCCACTGGGTTTTCGCACGGTTCTTTCCAAAAGTTCAAAGTTTATTTCTTTGAACTTTATTTTTATTATTATTATTATTATGTGGTTAATCTTTGGTGAGATTCACAGCCTTTGGGGCTGGTTGGTAGCTCAACAGCTCGAGTCCTAACCAAGGACCTAGGAACTGTTAAGGTAACATAGGAGGATATAAGTTGTTCCAAGTAGGGTGGTTTTTTGTAGAGTCAGAATGTTCAAGTCTGATAAATTGAGAATTTTCAAATAGTGAGGTAGCTCTTTAGGTATTGCTCCAAGGGCTCCAATTACACATGATTTCTTTTTCCACAATCGCTCAACCTCAATTTGCTAGTCCTGGTATTTTGTGATTTTTTCTTGCTGTTTATCTTCAATTCGTGCATCACCAGGTATTGCAATGTCAATGAACCATACTTTTTTTCTTTTCAATTATTGTTATGTCAGGTGTGTTGTAGGTCAAGTGCCTGTCAGTCTGGATTCTGAAGTCCCACAAGATCTTGCCTTTCTCATTCTCTAAAACAGTGGTTCCCAAACTTTTTCAGTCCACCGCCCCCTTGGTGCTACAAACTGATCTTCAGTGCCCCCCACCCAGTGGTAGAATTCAATTTTTTTTTACTGCTGGTTCTCTGGGCATGGCTTGGTGGGCGTGGCTGGGGGGTCATGTGACTGGGTGGTTTGCACGACGGAAGGAAGATAGTAAGAGTAAAATTCAAAACTGTAACAATTAATTGCACATTTATTCAAAATCCAATTTAAAAACCTTTTTAGTTAATGTTAATTCAACAAAATTGTTGAACATGATCCAGTGATACCAGGTTTTCAAAGTCTGATAGTCATTTATCAAGAACCTTAGTAACTATTAACTTAGCAAACTCAGTAAAATTTAGTAACTACTTCACTGTTCAGTAAATTCTTAATGTGATGGATGGGCTTGATGAAGTGATACTAGTTTCCCAATGTCTGGTTTTAAGTCACTTAGCAGGAGTCTTAAATCACCATGTTCAGTAATCTGGAGTCGATTTCTTTGCTTGGAGAGAAGTTGGATGACCACACTGAAGGCACGTTCCACCAAATATGATGTTGGAAATGCAACAAGGAGCTTCTTAACCACAGTCCATAGTGCAGGATAGCGATCAGAAATTTCTTTCTAACCAAAACTCTTAGTACAATTTCTTAAACTTTGGCTTCAGCTCAATCTCATTTTGTAGCTCTATAAGTTGTTCCTCCACTACCCCATCTTTCTCAGTATCTGAAAATAGATTTATCAACCAATCTGGAATTTCCATTAAAAAAAAGATCCTGATATCACTCAGACATCTAAGTCTTAGAATGTTAGAGAAACAACTTTAGCTGGATAGTCACATCCCTGCAATAACATCATTGTAATTTTCAGTTTCATTAATTTCCACAATATCAACACTAGCTTTGCTACTAACCCCTTCCAAACCATCTGCATAGTCTTTAAGATTTGGTGGTCTAAATATCAAAAACGGTTGACTCACATCACACATCTAAGCAAAACTGAAGTACAATCTATTTTTCCTTTTTTTAAAAAAAAATCTCAATTTTAAGATTTGTATTACTGTTTTCATCCAGTTCCCATCCAAAAATGGCAAGAAACTTTGATGTCATTTTTTTAAAGCAACCATGGACAGATAATTGCTCATACTTGCCTTAATATTAGTGGACAAGTTTCTTATTGGCTATGCTAACCAAGAGGTGCTCTGGTCATTGTTAACCCCACTGCAAAATTTATGTGTGCACATATCCATACATACAAAGTCATACAATATAATCTTATCTCCTTCAGATTGCCAACTATTTTGCACGACACAGACATTCTGCCTTTAAATGCTTACATGGTTTTAATGGCTAAACTTCTGCTCACCAAACCAACTATTCAAAACCAGTAATTCTGCAAGGAGAGAGGGTGGGATTGGGGATATTTCAAAAATTAAACACATATCCTAAAAGAAAATTCATCTGCGACCAGAATTGAGTGGAGCTTTTATAAGCTTTAGAATAAATGAGCTGGAAGGGACCTTGGAGGTCTTCTGGTCCAGCCCCCTGCTCAAGCAGGAGAACCTATACCAGAGGTCTTCAAACTTGGCAACTTTAAGACTTGTGAACTTCAATTCCCAGAATTCTCCAGACAACTATGGACTTCAACTTCCAGCTATGCTAGCTGTAGAATTGTGGGAGTTGAAGTCCACGAGTCTTAAAATTGCCAAGTTTGGGGACTCCTGACCAATACTATAGTAGTATATACATATAGTATACTATACCTATATCAAAGAAAGCTCCCGTGAGTTTAACAACACCCATATTTCCAAGGCTAGAAATGGAAGATTACAACACGAGCTGGTAATCCAAACCTCCCTAACCAAAATCCACACCACCAAAAGGGAGCGACTACACTTCCACTCATCACATCCTCCCCCTAGTTACTTTTACCTAGCAGTGTCTCCATGCAAAGGAAAAGGATGGCTAGAAATATGTGACCGTTTTTTTAAATCAGTGGCAAAGAGCTCTCTTGCAAGCTCAACTAGAATTCGATTGGTGGGGTTTCCCCCCCCCCAAACAACACGTTGCACGATCTCCCTGCCCACCAACCGTTTTTTAAAAAAACCTTTTCACAAGCCAAGCCAGTAGGTTAAGACACCGGTGGTGTTGGGGGGCGGGCGATTGAAGCGGCGCATGCCCCTTTCCTGGGAGGAAGGCGGTGATTGGAGAGGAGGGTGGTGACATTGCTTAAAGGGAAACCTGCAGCTATTTCCAGGTTTGTTTGGGTAATTTCGTCTTTCTGCCCGCGCCGATGGACTTTAAACAGTCCATCTTCTGCTCAGCAAGTTTCTCCTTTCTATCTGAGAATTAGCTAAGGGGAAGCTACCAACATAGGGGCGATGCCCTCTGCAGCCAACACAATACACAATCTTTTTTTCCTCGCCATCTTAGCGCCCCCCTGCTGCCCCATTGCCTCTTAGCGCCCCCCTAAGTCATCCCCCCCAGGGAGTGGTACCGCCCACTTTTGGAACCACTGCCCTAAAAGCTTCTCAACCTGAGGGTCCAAGTGGTTTTTACTGTACTCAAATCCAAACTTTTGGCCCAATTTCCAGTGAATAATCTTAGCAATGCGGTCATTCTTTGCAAGTTTGTATCCATAGTTCATCTTCTTCAAAATGATTGTCAGTGGTAGCATTGAGAGTATAAAAATTTTTGCAGCATCCTTTCTGTTCTACAGTAAGCAAGTTATTTCTTTCCAAGTATCCATAAATTTGGTTTGCAATGATACCAGTAAGGAGCTTGTATGTTGTTGGCAAACAGGTGATTGGCCTATAGTTTACAGGGTCCTTTCCTTTTTCTTTATCTTTTTGGATCAAAAATGTCCTTCCAGTTGTCATCCATTCATCATTTTCAGGTGTTTTTAAAATCTGGTTCATTTGGGCTGCCAATCTTTTGTGCACACTTGTAAGTGCCTTTAACCAGAAGCCATGTAACTCATCTGCTCCAGGTGCACTCCAGTTCTTCACTTTTCTTGACTGTATTTGCACCATTTCTTTTGCTATTTTCCCATCTTCCATTTTATGCACTTTAATAGAATCCTCAATCTGTTTGATCCATTTTGCATTCCTGTTGTGCTTCTTGTTGTTTTCCCACAAATTCTTCCAGAATTTCAGAGCTTTCTCTTTATCAGACTTTTCATTTGTTTTTACTCCATCTCCACTTTCTAAGCTCTTATAAAACTGGTGCTGATTTGATCTGAACTGTGAGTTTTTCTTGAATTGAGTTACTTGGTTTTCATATCTTTAATCTTTTCAGCAATGGCAACAAACCACTGCTTCAGCTCTTCAATTACTATCGCAATCTCTTTATTCTCCAAATCATATCTTGCTTCCAGGCTGCTTTTGACCTGCTTGTTCTTTAGCTGACCTTGCCTTAGGTTCTTCAAATTGCTCAAGTCTCCACAAATTTTTTTAATCTTCAATTCCAACTGAATTTTCCATTTAGGCTTCCTCTTCTTGCTCCTTTGGTTCTTTTGTATTTTCAAACCCAATTCTTTGGTGGTTATGAAGGCTGCTGCATACATCAGCTGGTTTTTTTCAGCTAATGTAGTGTTTTGAATGGTTTGCACAGCCTCATTGACCTTTTTTAGTACCTTTCTCAATTCTTTCTGGTTCACTTGGTTCAGCTTTGGCAAACGTGTTCTTTTAGCATCTTCCATTTGATGCTTTATTTTCTCAGCTAATTGAGCAATATCTGTTGGTGTTTGTTCTTCAGTGCTTCCTTGTTCTTTATCTTCATCCATTTCAGCATCCTCTTCCTCCCTTTCTTCCTCATTTGCTTTTGAGTGTGCAAATCATTCTTGATGTTACTCTTCTTTGTTGGTATACTCAGACCATTAGTTGCTTTCTCTTTAATTCGTATTAATTCTGCTGAAGTGAAAAATTTGTGTCTTAGAATTACATGTCATTGGTCCATTAGCCTTTGTTCACTGATATCATAATCCATGTGGTTCATCTTCCAAATCTGATACATTCGTTTTTGAAATCCATGTTTTGCTGGCTCAGACTGATAGTATGCTTTCATAATAGAGATGTTTTCTTCCCTAGTCGAGATTTTTTGCTTTTTCACTTTTTCTTCCAGTAACTTGTCACTCCATGCCCTGGTTGCCTAGCAGAGGGAGCTGAGCCATGTAGCTCATTTTGCACCCAGGAGCCATAGCATCCAACAGAATCCTTGTTAATCCGGGCAGTGGTTCAGCCGGCATAAATTTCATTTTTTTTCATATTCACCATATTTGTGTGGGTTGTGGAGCAAATTTTGTCTGGCCCTTCATCTAAGACCTGTCTGATATGGTTGTACCTGTTCAGCCTATCCCTTAGGATCATTAGAGCACGCAAGCCCCTCCACCACAACAAGGTAAATCTCCTCAGAGGGGTTGTTGTTGTTGTTATTGTTGTTGTTGTTGTTATCATTATCATTATTATTATTATTATGGAACTCTGGAGGATATTTTCCTTTGTGCTTTAAAAGGAAAATTTCTCCCTAGTCTTTGTTTTCAAAAATGACATGTTTGTAAAGTAGTATGAATTAAATATGTGCTGTTTTAAGTTGAATGAGAGAATTTTAAAAGATGTTTTTATTCTCCTGTGAGGAAAACAGTTTTCTGTAAGCATCTTCAATGCGAAGATGTTCAAAGGAGTCCTTTTCCTTTGATTATTTACAGCATTCTGACAGCAGAATTCTTATCCTGGTTAATTTAGATGGCTGATGAGGTCTGCACTTGACTCCATGTTTTGCTACATTAGACAGTTTTATTTCTTCACTATAAATGGAGTAATAAATCTACTGCCAGGTAGCTATTTCACTGTGGTTACTGGACAGTACAGCCTGACAAAGTAGAGTGTCAGAATAGAAGTCAGTAGGGAATTCCTGCTTCAAAAGAATCTGCTTATAGCATTTCATCCCTGAAGGTAGGTCACAAGCAAATACAAGCAGCCTGATTGAGCACTGGTGCGCTATTTTGTTCCAAACATTTCATGGCTCAGTTTTTTAATTTTTTTTAATTATTAGAATATATTTAAGGCATATATATACCTGTGTAAGGGTGTATACAGTTATTTTATGAAAGCATGTAGGAAGTCAATTTAGACTTCCAGATCTCATGTATGCTATTATAATTTGTTGTTGTTGTTAGTTGCGAAGTCGTATCCAACCCATCGTGACCCCATGGACAACATTCCTCCAGGCCTTCCTCTCCTCTACCATCCCACAGAATCCATTTAAGCTCACGCCGACTGCTCCAGTGACTCCATCCAGTCACCTCATTCTCTGTTGTCCCATTCTTCTTTTGGCCTCAATCGTTCCCAGCATTAGGCTCTTCTCCAATGAGCTTATTACAATACAGAGAATCTATTCACCTACTTTGCCATACTGGATCCAGAAGGAATCTTGCTTCCCCACCACCTTACTGTACACTGATTGTGTACTTGAAATAGGTCTATGCAAGGCTGGTGTACGTACAATTATCAGACAACATTTTAGGGTCATTGGTAGTTCCCTCTAGTGAAATTTCAAGTCCAGCTAGTATTATCCAAAAATATTTTTTAAAAAAAATCTCCTTCAATTGGCATAGCCAATGCTCTGATTACTCCATGTACTGCATTTTCTTCTTACCACTTATTCTCTTGACCAATTGAATTTTTTAAAAATTCTTTATAGGTTGACCAATCTATTGGTCAACCAATTATACACTGGATTGTGGCAAAACATGTTTTTAATTTCTAGCAACATGCACAGCAGGTATGTGAGTCAACCTTTTTAAAAAAGGTAATTTTACAATACATCCACATTTTTATCACTTGTAAACCCAGTGGTCACATTTAGAACACTGACATGCCACCCAAAAAGCATGTCACACATAAATTCCTCAGCTCTGTAATTTGGAAGAAAGGAATATTATTTCTTAAGATTCTGTCTCTCTTTGGAATTTCTTTTGTGGGCAAGCAACTCTTTATTGTTGATGTGGATTGTGGCTTTGCCTGTTTCTTTCATTGGAATCATGTTTTTTTTTTCAGCTGACAGTCATTTGTTCTGAACAAATGAACATAAGTTCAAATCAGTACAAAGACTGGCACTCAAAATTTCCACTTGTATTCATTCATACTAACCCAAAGTTCTCCCCAGAAGCAATCTAGGCATCTTTGATTTTCAGAATTTCCAATGTCAATATTTAACCACATCTTAATGAGTTGTACTATCTATCTTTCCGTGATACAAAGAACACCAATTTTGAAACTATTGCTGAACTTTTACTGTATATGAGGAAGTATTTTTCTTTTTTGTCAAGGCTTTTAAAGGATCAAATATGTAATTCTGATGGCTTTTGATTCATCAAATTGTTATCTAATATGATCTCTATATTCTTAATGAATAATATTGGATGCCAGGCCAGCACAATTCATTTATTTACATGTCAGTGATAAATTATTGGTTAACTTCCTGTGATCTGCTGAAGATTACTCAGATGTCAGTTGAAAACATGTCTAAATTGTCATCACCTCCCTCTAACTCTTTGGATTCAACTATCAACCAGACCTTTACATACTAAAGCTAGGATTCCTCCTCTAGAGCGGAGGTCTCCAAACTTGACAACTTTAAGACTTGTGTCTGGTTAAGAATTATGGGAGTGGAAGTCCACAAGTCTTAATGTTATCAAGTTTGGAGACAGAAAAAATTGGTGAGTTGGAGCATCTAAAGAGTTCAAGACTCCATGCTCCTAGAAATTCAATCATAAATCTCTACTGTGCCCATATTTAAGGAGGGGAATGAAACAGATCCAGCTAATTATAGACCCCATTAGCTTTTTAAAGCATAATCAGCCAACTCTATGAATACCATTCAGATTGCAAATTACAGGACTGGATAAATGAAGAATCTATACGAGGTAACAAACAAGCGGACTTTTGCCCTAGGCACTTTACCATTGATTGGGTCCCAGTTTCAAACTACTTAACAGAGAAATATAGTCATAAAGCAAAGACCCAATTATATATAGCCTCTGTAGATATTAAATCATCATTTTATTCCATTTCAAGAGAAAGCTTGTGGAGGAAGTTAACAAATACCAACATAAGCAGGTTTACCTCTATTTATTCAACATTTATATAAAAATTCTACTATCAGAGTCAGATGTAACTCATGTAGTGTACTTATCAGTTTAATACTTGTCAGAAAAGTCAGACAGGGTTGTATTTGACCCCTTCCTAATTATTTAATCTGAAACTAAATGCTGCAAGAGTTTAAACTCCACAATCTGTCTGATTCTCCTTTTCACGCATCTCAGATTATAGGCACTAGTATGCCCATTCTCCTATATGTTAATGATCTGTCTATTATCTCACAAGCCTCAGCTGATCTTAGACAGAATCTTGGCTGATTACTACAAAGCAAACAAATGGCAATTAATTGATGAAAAACTAAAGTACTGGTCTTTGTTAAAAATAAATAAATAAAAACAACCTAAAAATAGTATTGCAGGGAATGAAATTGAACAAGTTAACAGTTTCAAATATCTAGGGATAGCCCTACATGCCACTGGTTCTTGGAAAAGCCATAAAGAATACATGAAGCAATTAGTGCTTAGAATCTCAGCAGCAATATTGAGTTTCTTTCACACTCTAGGAAAAGAATATATTGCCACACCATTGACATCATGGCCCAAATTTCACACTGATCCATATGCTAATTATAAACTGCTATAAACAATGCAAAGTAGATTCCTAGGGTCAATTTTCTGTTCACCTAAATCTTTATCAAATGCATCACTAAGGGTCATATTTAAATATTGTCTCAAGAATTCCCCCCCCCCCACAGCAGAACTGATCCTGCTAGCTTGGACAAATCAACTCCAGTGCTCTTATTACCTACTACCATGTTTCCCTGAAAAAAAAAGTCCTATCCCCAAATAAGCTCTAAGTTGGTTTTTACACATTCACCCAATATAAGCCCTAGCCCCAAAATAAGCTCTAATTAAGTAGTACTCAAAAGAATATCTTCCTTGACCTTTCTCTTCAGCTATTGTCCTTGGAACATAAACAAGCCTTTCAGATTATTAAAACCAGATTACTTGAAAGCAGAATGAATTTAGTTTAACTTTATATCATATGAAGGAGCATTCAGAATACCTTATATTGGAACTAAATGGATGTTTTACTGTGTTTATCTTTCCTGCTCAGCACTGACCCTTTTTAGAGCCAGACCTGTTTCACCTAGAGCAATTCTCAGTAGTAGATTAGCCAAAATTATTTTTCCAAAAATAACCTGTCCCTGTAATTCAAATTCAATAAAAACTACCTAACATGTTTTATTGTACTGCTCATATTATCAAAGTATCTGTCAATCTCTCATCTCCCCCCTTGTTGGAATATGTGCAGGATGATTAGACAAGTTTTATCTCGCTTTTTTCTAATCAGTAAAAAGACCTAATGCCATTTAATGCAGCTACGTTTTGTGCCACAGCTATTAAAGCATGCAAACAAATTGCTATTGAATTGGATCTGCTGTAAAAAGAATAAATATTTTGCCCACAGTAAATTAAATCTTAATTTAATTTATAAATCTATCTTCATATAGTTTTAAATCAGTTTTTATTATGCTATATCATTGTCATGCAATTGTTGCTCTCCAACTCTTTCATTGTTTGGACGAGAAGGAGGCTTTGTGGCACTGGAATCAATGATTTCCAAAAGAGTTTGGAGCTTTTATCAGGCAGAGCCAGGTGTGGGCTACTGGGGTTTTTCAGGGGTTTGGGAGAACTTCTAGCTAAGATTCCATGCAGTTCAGAGAACTCCCAAATCCTATCCTGGCTGGCCCGGCCAACCCCATCCTGCCCCTCCCAGAAGTCCCCACACGGCCTGTTTTGGATGCAGATAAGTGCAGGGCATGTGCAGAGGCTCAGGGAGGACAAAAACAGGCCTGTTTCTAGTCTCCAAAGGGCCTCTGGAACCTGGGAAGGGCAATTTTGCCCTCCTGGAGGCTCGACAAAACCCTTTGGAGCCCAGAGAGTGCAAAAATACCCCCTTGCTGTTGTGCAGGAGGCCAACTAGGCCATACCCACCATGGCCATGCTCAAGCAGAGAACCCCTAAATTTTTTGAAGCCCATCCCTGGGCAGAGCTAATTATCAGGAGAAAGCTGCTGAATTTGAAGGCTATTAAAGCAACAATCCAACCTTCTTTGCTAATCAAACTTTCAGCTAAATTCATTTGGGACTGTCCAAGGAGCTAGACACTTAACTTAATTTTTAGAAGATGGAACTTAATCATTCTCTTGAACTGGCTTTGATAATCTAAATATAATTTCAATGAAACCTACATTATACCATTTCTAGATTTATAGTTTCTGAATTGGGATTACCAATGCTTAATATGGTACTCCACACAAGATTTCAAATGCTCGTATAAAGTATACGGCTATTTTTCAGTCCTGTTAATTAAAATTACTGAGCTTTGCCTGTTTGCAAAGTTGAAATGTTAATTATTTTTCTTTCTCATCTCAGTTCCTTATATTTCATTTTGCAGATCTTGCTTTTCTGCCTGCCCCTCTGTTTGATTTTCAGTGCACATCTGCTCAAGGTGTCCCTAAGGGCAATATTATTCTTATACATAAACATTCTGGGTATTCACTGCCTTAGAGGTATTTACTAGGCTTAGAAGTTATTCTTTGATTTCATTGTAGGAAGAAAGCAGCATTAGTCTATGATAGTCCAAAAATCAGAGGGAGTTTGATAGCATCTTTTAGATTAATATATTTTGTTTAAAGGCATAAGTTTTTCTGTGCTATAGCCTATTTCATCCGAAGCACAGAATGGCTAAACTGATGTAAGATTTAAATAGGGATAAATCTGATGAAGTGTGTTATAACTCATGAAAGTATACGTCTTTGACTAAATGTTATTCTGAAAAGGTGCTACCTTCTTCTGATCTTTACATTCAGGAAGTGTGAATTGGACTCAATATCTCACATTGAGCTAATGACCTGGTGCTCTAATGTCACAGTAGTTTTTACAAACTGAGAACTAAACAACCAACTGGAGAGAATGAACAGTGAAGAATTACAGTAGAATCAGAGTTTGGTCCATTACAAATGCTTAGAAAAGGGTATTTATGCAATTAACGTTCAAGGGATACATATCGAGTACAAACTGTCTCCTACCAGAGGTGGGTTTCTGCTGGTTCGCCCCGAATTGGGCAAACAGGTAGTTGCAGCAGGGGAGGCTCCGCCCACCTGCCCAGACGCTTCTGCTCATGAGAATGTGCATGGGTGAACAGGTAATAAAGTAAATTGAAACCCATCACTGATTCCTAAGTGTACTGTAGGTGAGGTGTAATACATACCAACAAGTATTTGTTTATGCTACCACATGCCACTGTGAGGTGGCGCAGTGGTTAAATGCAGTACTGCAGGCTACTTCAGCTGACTGTAGTTCTGCAGTTCGGCTGTTCAAATCTCACCGGCTCAGGGTTGACTCAGCCTTCCATCCTTCCGAGGTGGGTAAAATGAGGACCCGGATTGTTGTTGGGGGCAATATGCTGACTCTGTAAACCGCTTAGAGAGGGCTGAAAGCCCTATGAAGTGGTATATAAGTCTAACTGCTATTGCTATTGCTAACAATGAAAGTTATAGTATGATAATCTAATTAAGCATTTGTAAGATTAGAAGAAGACAGCAGGTAAAATTATGAAATACCTATTTAATTTCTCTTTCTAAAAAAGCTTCCTAAAATTTTAAAATATACACCGGTGTGATATGTCTGTGTAATTTAACTTTCTTTTGAAAGTCATAAGTTTCTTTAGTTTTGGAGGCAAAACACTACAGTTTCAATCAAAGCTTCAAAAGAGTAGTGAAAACTGGCTGCCTGCAGGAAATCTAACATTTACTTATTGCTCTAAAATAAGCAACACATTTAAGCCAAACGTTATCATCCTCTGAATGTTGAACTGAGAATGGTAGTTCCAGTTTCAGCAATCTGGATTTATCCTTCCTTCTTGATGTCTTCATGGAGATCTATACTGAAAATAAACTATTTCTGGGATAATTAAATTGGGGCCTCTTTTCATGTTGGACAATTGATATTAATTTTCATGTATATTGCTATTCAGACCTGCTTCTGTAAGTGCTTAACAACTCAGTTTATTTAAGGTTTATTTCTTTCTTTCTTTAACAAATATGTATAGAAAATCATCTCATATGAAACCATCTCTATATTAAAAAGTAAAATGTAAAAAAGAAAAAAAAATGAGGGTAGAGGTTGATTCTCCAAGTGTGTCAGTTGGTTTTCAGGCTAAGTGATATCTTCAGCAGAATTTAGGGAATGTCACTGTTTGTGTTCTTCTGTTTATAAAGGTTTCATGTGGTCTTGGGATGGGAGGGTTACATCACTTGTTGGTCTTGTGAGAAGACCCATCTCAAGATCCATCATTAGATCTTCATCTGATGTGACACTCCCATCACAAGACCTACTGACCACACAAAGCCTTACAAGCTTGGAGAATGTACCTCCACTTTCATTCTACACATGAGCTACTGGTATTTGTTACTATTGCAGAAAAAAAATATTTTATAGACTGGAACCCAACCTACTTTGAGTATCTTTTCTTTTTCTCCATTCTGCTAATAAAATGCATGGGAAATGCTGCTGCAGTTATTAAAAACATACTGAGACCCTGTGACAGGTTTTGATATTCTAAAGTGTTGAGCTGTCATAATATAGTAAAATTTCATTGATATTTACATTGTACTGGCTTCTGGAGGCAGCAAATCACCCTAAAATTGCTTAGGTTGGGATGATTGATCCCTCCTTCCAAATATGACATAAAAAAGAATTAGCAGTTGGAATGCTCATCAAGAAGAAACTGTGAAGTTTGCTTACTCTAAGAAGCAGAGCAACGTTGGAGAAGAAAGCATCCAAGTATTGAGGAGAAAGATAGGATGAAAGTTCAAACTAAGACTAAAATTCAGAGTTTCTAATCTTTCTATTATTCTACTAAGTTAATGAACTTCAAGAGTTAACATTTAAAAAAATGAAATAAAAATGAATTTCCTTACTGTTCCACTATTGTAGGTTTTTCTGCAAAACCATTGATGAAGCTTTTCATTTAGATACTATATTTATTTAATAGTATAGACTTTATTATCATTATACAAAATAAATACAATGAAATTGGTTGAGAAAACCAGCTGTGGCAAGGCCTCTTACCTCTCTTCCTAAATAATAGTATGTTACCTTGTTTGATTTGGGAGAATAAAAGAAGAAAAGACAAGGGGTCATGATGATGTTTGATTCAGTCCTGCTCCAAAATTTGTTGAAGTTCCCAAGAGTTGTGTGTATGGGTGTTTTTGTTCCTGTACCATATTCTCAGGTTAATTGAAAACTTCTTTTGAATTTACCAAGTAGTGTTTTAAAGCAGAGATCATTGTTGGAGATAATAAATAATTCTTCTGCCAATTTTATTGTTTTTCACTAACATCGTTCCATTATTTCGAAGCCTCCTTGTTTATACTTCACAATTTGGTGGGAGGGGGGAAGAGACCAAGAGAAATCATTTCTATAGAATACCTTTCCTTGGAAGCCTTGTGAAGTGTGAAAAGTCAGGGAAGATACAAATTGCTAAAGAAGTAATACCATAATAGAACTCACACAAACATCCATTGGGTATCTGATAAGTGCAATCCAGTGATGAAAATTTCTCTCAATAACTCCTTTTAAAGAGATTTCACAAACTTTCATTTACAAAGCAGCAGTGAAGATCATGATGAAAATGCAGCACAAACTTGATTTATCTAAGCATCCATAAGGATATGACCATGCATGTATAGTCATTTTTGGCCCATGCTTTGATGGGGAGAAGGAACTCTAGAATGGATTTAGAACAGAGTGAAAAATTAACCATTTAAAAAGGAGTCAAGATAAAATTCACATAAGGAATAGTCTACTTTATTTCTTCTGTGTATCTGCTTTAAGTCAGCTCCTGTTGACAGCAGGAAATCATTACTGCAACTTCTGTTTCTTTCCATTTTCTCCCTGTGATACTTTTCTTAAGACAAGAAAGTCTCCTGTTTCTAACTTAGTATAAGGTGACCAGATTTTCAGATTGGTAAAGAGGGACACCTTTGACCGGGGGGGAGGGGCTTGATTAAAAAATTTATACGGAGCAACAAAATTTTTCATACAACGCAAAAATAGTATTGTAATATTTTTTTATTTCAACATAACTACAATTTACAAATATAAATTGTAACTGTTGCCAAACATCAAAATTTTGATCATGTGACCATGAGGATGCTGCAACGGTCGCTAAGTGTGAAAATGGTTGCTAAGTGTGAAAAATGGTCATCAGTCACTTTTTCAATGCCATTGCAATTTTGGTCACTAAATAAACTGTTTGAAAACTAAGGCTAGCTTGCATTATAATGCCTTATGGTAGCTTACATTTTCAAGAGAGAGAAGCTAAACTCCTAAACACACAAGGAATTTGTCTTTGGTGAATATTCTCTGTGTACATAAAGAAAAATAAAATAGAATACATTCATCAAGAATCATAAGCTACAACACTTAGTGATGGTCACTAAAGCCTGGAGGATTGTTCCCTCTGTGCTTCTTTAAAACATATATGTTAGAATAGAATAACAGAGTTGGAAGGCACCTTGGAGATCTTCTATTCCAACCCCCTGCTTAGGAAGGAAACCCTACACCATTTCAGACAAATGGTTATCCAACATCTTTTTAAAAACTTCCAGTGTTGGAATATTCACAACTTCTCTCCTTGATTAGTTTCCACCCATTGCTTCTTGTTCTACCCTCAGGTGCCTTGGAGAATAGTTTGACTCCCTCTTCTTTGTGGCAACCCCTGAGATATTGAAACACTGCTATCATGTCTCTCCTAGTCCTTCTTTTCATTAGTGGTTCAGGCACCAGACAAGAAATCAGGAGTTTCTAGTCCCATTTTGGGCATGAAAACCTGCTTGGATGAAATGAGGCCAGTCACTCTTTTTTTCCCTTCTTTCCTTCCTTCCTCCTCTCCTTCCTTCCTTTCTTCCTTCCTCCTTTCCTTCCTTCTTTTCCTTCCTTCCTTGTTTCCTTCCCTCTTTCTTTCCTTTTCTTCCTTCTTTCCTTCCTTCCCTAACTTTCTTCCCCCCCTCCCTTTCTCTGTTGTGGGGAGTTGGAAGGAGCATTAGATCTGCTCACCGCCTTAAAAGTGGGATTTTTTTAAAAGTGGCTTTTTTAAAGTGATTTCAGCCAGGATGCCTTTAGTACTCGCCCCATCCGTCCTCCCATCCTCCTTCCAAAAAGTTGATTTAAAAAGCCAGCGATCTGCGCCCGCTTCTCCAGCGTTCCTGATTCAGGGGCAGAGGTGCCTGGGCGCGCCTTGTTCCCCCCTCAAGGGTTCGCGTTAAAGCCAAAAAGGACCTCCACAGAGATGGCTCTGGGTCTGGGAAGGCAGGGACGGGACGGGATGCTGGAGAGCAGCTTTTGTGTACAGCCTTGGGGGGAGGGGGGTGTTTGCAACCCTGCCCTGCTTGGCGCCCCTCATTGCTTGAAATGGGGTGCTCCGTTTGGGGGGGGGATGCAGGAGGTCCAAATAAGAGGCGGGCTCAGCCTCTGCTGGGATGGAGCAAGCAGAAGGAAAGGCAAGAGCGGGGGGGGGATGGGACTTTGCTGGCAGTTGCAAAGCAGCCTTCCCCCGATTGCCTTCCCCCACGCCTCCCAACCTTTTCAAAAGCTACCCCCATCACCAGCCTCTCCCAACCGGATCCCCGCCTGCCTCCCCTCGGCTCACCCAGACCAGATTGACAGCGGCTTGCATGGCATGGCTGCAGAAGAGCGGAGCCCAAAAGAAGCGGGGGGAGGAACTTCCGATGGCTGAGCTGCTTGGCCCAGGACCTAGCCTCCTCCTTACCATCACTCTCCCTGCAGAAAAATGGCGCGCACACGCGCAAAAGAGGAGGGAGGGAAACACTGCCCTCTAAAGGCCACATCAGGAACGACACTTTAGAGAAATAAATTTTTGTTTTTAATGGCGTCCTTTTTAAAATTGATTTTCTTTCTTTTAGAAAATCAGGACTTTTTCAATACGCGAAGGGACACGGGACAAATTATTAAAAATCGTGACTATCCTGCCAAAATCGGGATGTCTGGTCACCTTAACTTAGTACCTTCCAATACAGACTGCTGATTCACACTGTGCTTTTTTTTTTTTGAGTCTGCCATTTGCTCATCTTCCTCAGATGATGCCACAACATTCTATTTACTCAATGTTGTAGTGAACTGACCTCACCAGTTTCCTCAAACAGGGGTCTTGTGACCCTTCTTCCACATTCCCTTCTCTTGTATCCTCCCACTACGTAGAGGTGAAATTTATCTGGTTGCTACCAATCCTTGCTAGGACTTTCATTTCAGTACCTTTATGCCCCATTACTTTTTCTTATTTAATTATTCATTAGCTTTATATACCACCTTTGCTTTTTAAAAAGGTGATTTACATAATGTTCCATCCTCCCATTTTTCCCATAAAAAGCATCTGAGGTGGGCTGGGTTGAAAGAGTGCAACTAGCCCAAAATTACACAGCTGGATTCCTTATCTAAGACTGGGCTGGAATTTAGAACACACACTGGGATGTGAAGTAAGCTGTCACACAACTTTATCGTGGGTGTTTCCCCACTATGCTAAAAAGAATTTTAGCTTCTGCTAAAAATTCTTTGTGGGGGGATATTTAAAATCATAATTTTAACTTCAAAAATAGCCATCGTTATTTGTTGCTGACTGCCCATTCAATGGTTTAAAGGATGTCTTGACCTTTCAATCATGTGCTTTTAAAATGAATTATACAATCCCAGAGTTTTATGCACCAAAGCAGTATAATTCTAGAGTCATCTGCCGTAGCATTGCAACCTTTTTTAAGTGAAAGAGATTTTCATAGAGGACTTGAGTTCAAGGAGGAAAATCAAATATATAATGTTTCCTTAGGTTAATCAGAAGCTTAGCATATCGTGATTGCTCATTCAATTCCTCAGTTTCAAAGTATTTTTTCCACATCACACTTCCCTCCTTTTTTCTGCTGATTTTGCAGATATTACCAAAGTATTGGAAAAGATGATCCAGAATTATAAGAGATTATCAAATATTCTATCAGTCCTTAATTGCCACCAAAAAAAGCCATTTAAAGCTCTTCTTGAAATTTTGATTTGTCTTAAAAACTTTCCATTGTTTTTCTTTTCTTTTACATCTTCCAAAAAAATGAATATCCTTAATTTTATCTTGGGGTAAAAGAGAGAATAGTGGTAGTGGTATGGATATGTTTACAGGAAGTATGTCATCACAGAATAAAGATCTCCCACATCTGAAATTAATGTAAAATTTGATATATGTAAAGGCTTTTAAATTTAATATCATTTACTGTCTGATAGAAAATAGCAATCTACTCATATTTTGAGAATAGCTAGTGGCCTATGTTGAAGTAATCCCCATTTCACCTACCATTTCCTCTATCAAAATCACATTTTTGCTACAAGAAATGTAAAGGAGGACCAAACAAAGGCCAAGATGCTATAGCTTAGTTTTAAACAGGTTATATAATGATTGGAGTTCTCATGCACGCTGCAAAGAAATTCTCAAAAACCCTGATTTTGATGGTGAAAATGGTGTCTTTGAATAGAGAGAATATTTTCTAAATTTTGCACATTATCTCCATATTTGTCTCATGTTCTGACAATCATCAAAGTTCAAACAATCATCTCTGGGTCTAGGACAACTCACCAAAGCCAACTTACCATGGCCAATTCCCATGGCCAACTTGCCACAGGACAATAGTTACACTAACATCAAAGAAGTGGTGGAATAGAATTACTGAAGAATGGATGCAAAAGGAGGGACAAAATGAAATATGGATGACAACAATAAAAATATTCTTGAAATTATTTTATATAATTAAATTGAATTGTTGAATTGTCCTGTGGCAACTTGATGTATGGTGAATTGCCCCACAGTGAATGGCCATGGTGATTTGGCAATAGTGAGCTGGCTGCAGAGAGTTGTCGCATTCTGCATCTCTGGGTATGTTAGTCTCATTTCAATCAGCTCTTGATATAGAAGTAGGAATGACAGTAATTTGGAAATAATGCATATCTAATTCTCTTAGAGTCATTATAGTCAGTACTAAAATGTTCGCATATAAAAGTTCTCAAGTTTACATAAGTATCTCTACCTCCTTCCCCTCATCTCAACAGAACTGCAGTGAAAATTACTTCTTTCCCATACTCCTTTGCAGATTGATTAACACTGCCATTACAGACAATTGCTTTTTAAAAATGCAGAGGAAAAAAATGTCTGATATTTTGACTAAATTGTACCATCTTAAAATATTTGCAATTATAGAAGACATTTCTGCTGCTGGCATTAACTCAAATCATTATTCATTTTTTTAATGCTGTTTTAAGTTTCAATGAAAGGAAAATAGAATATGTGTGTGGAGATAGATATAGGTACATTGCAACAGAAATATTACATCATTATAATAGCAAGTTATGTACACCTTCAGTTATTAGTCATCCACACAGCATATATAATATTAGAGTGTTAAAGAAGAGCGATTACAACTGCTTCTTGGAGAATATATTTTCCCGCTTTTGAAAAATAGCCTTGCTAGGAAAATAAAATCACTTCGGGGGTAAAACTTTCAGGTAATGCTGAAACTTTATGACAAGCCAACCTTTGATATTCCATCTTATGATGCAATTGAAATGAAATATGGTAAACATTTTTAAATTACTTTTGAAATTTGCATATTTGAGTCACCTTGCTTTCTCAAACAAATATCCAAATGTTAACAAATAGCCAAAGCTGCTACCAAGTTTATGTCCAAATTGAGCATAATATAACTGGAACTGTGTCATTAGGTACAGAGTGCTATTTTGGCAGTACTCTATAGCAGGGGGTTTCCAACCTTGGCAACTTTAAGACTTGTGGACTTCAACTCCTAGAATTCCTCAGCCACTTCTAGGTAGTGCCAGGTCAAGGTCAGAATTACAATCCTTGGTTACTCGTTGCCAGCGCTGCAACAAGCCATAGAATAAGTAGAGATATTAATTATTTATTCATATTTATGCACAGAAAATAATTACTGAATTTCATCTCTCTATAGGCATTCTTTGCAAGCCTTCCTCCATACCTGTGACTATGTAGAATTCCTTCAAAACACAATGAAGTCCATGTGTAAAAAGCAGTTGTTCTATTCCATGCTGCTAGTTACATGCAAAACCAGCTTCTGCTATAAGCTCAAAAACACAACACACATTGCATATTTAAAACTTTGTGGGCAAAACATATATGCACACAAGTTGCTTTTTCCAAAAATATCCAAACATACAAGTCACAAGACCAGTAAAGATTGAAGCAGTATCAGCTCAGCTATTACTGCAACACAATTTATGCTAATCTCTCCTCTTCCTCCTCCTCTTCTTCGTCCTCCTTCTTCTTGCCAGCTTAAGGATAGGGTGTAGAGTGCATGTTTATTGGATGAATCAATTCAATGAAGAATTCAAGGGCTACATGTACAACTCAAGAACTGAGGATGAAATGAATTGGAAGAAACACAGGGGCTTTAAATAGGCTTCTAATACAATTTTTTTCCTACTATACATATGTGTAGCTAAAAAGAAGTCACTTTACCTACTTGTAAATCATTTTCAATGTCAGATTTTAGCACAAATATGATGTTCAAGCTCTCTGGTAATAAAACTTAATATTTAGCCAGGAACCTTTACATCTTTATACAAAACAATGTAGTACCAGTATATATTTGGGATGCAATTGAAACATGTATTCATGTAGTATTCCTCATTGTACGTGTAGATGTTGATGGCATCAATGCAGCTAATTTTACATCTTGACTTTATCACGCTATTGAATTCTGTGAATTGAATAAAATGTGAACGATAAGAAAAATGCATTAAAAATAGGAACTAGATGATTTTAATTCAGCCTCTTTCAAAAGTATCAAGACTACTACTAAATGAAGAGTCCATTTTTTTTCTATTTTCCCCTTTAAGGAATATATTAAGTCACTCTCCTGAGAGCCTCAAGTCACACTGAACTGATATTACAGGAACTGTGCCAATTTTAGTGCCTCTTCTGTCAGACTCAATCTGAGAGCCGCGAAATTTTGGATCACTTCCTAGAACAAGGCAACAGTACTTTCCATTCCGTTAAATGCTAAGCAAACAACGCCTTCTGGTCTTGAAGTGAAAGACCAATGTGTATTTGTTTACTATCAGGATACATATTAGGTAAAGCTGGCTTACACTTCATTGCTATTTGCTGTCCTTTCTGTTGCTATTTACCTTCACATTTGAAAGGAAGCCTGACAACCAAAAAGTTGGGATTTGTAAATGGATTAATACTTTGTCTCAGAAAGGTAACTGAAGACATTGGTGACAGGCAAATCTCCCATTGGGATACCAAGCATGTTGCTAATAAAAAAATAAGGTTTCCAGTTCTATTTGGATTGTCTTTCACCTCTTTTACTTAGTCATCACCATTTTTCTTTGTTGTGCTTATTTTTTTGTTCATCTCTCCTCCTTTCATCCCTTTTGTTTTTTTCCTTACAGTGGTGAAATGAAAGAAAATTATGTGTAGATATAAATAATGTTACATTTTAAAGGGAATTATAAAAAAAGAATGGCTGGAGAGAAGCCTTATAATTAATTAACTTCAGTACATTATAGACAATAAGTTAAGTAATAGAAGAATCATAAAAGATGTCCTTGATATTCACTTGTAGCAGTCGATGGCCAATTTCAAAAGTGCCTCTATAATTTTGAAAAATAATAGTAATAATGACCTTACTTGTCCTCAGAAGAAAAGATAAAAGTCTTTAAAAGGAGACAAAGAAGAGTATCCAAAAGCCAACAGATTTCTGCAGTGATGGGGCTGATCAGATATGTAAATTTTCAGTCTAACATTGGTCCTGCAAGTTTTCTAGTGGATTTTTAGAACACATAGAACACATAAATTATTTATATTTAACATGTTTTTAATATGTAGTGCCTTTGTATTTATCATCCTCATTTACATATTATTAACATCATTTGCCCATGAAATCATTTAGTACAAATTACTCGGGTCTTATTTTGACATCTATATTCCCCTGTTGTATACTCTCACATTTAATTAATTATTATTTTTAAATACCATTCCGTAATTATCTTATTTTAGGATTTTTTTTCTCAGTGAGTGCATCAGATAAAAACTATTTCCAGATGGACATAATTTATTAATTTGCCGCTAGTAGTATAACAGCTGAAAAAAAGTACTGGAGATTTTTTAAAAATCCAAATCTATTCTCAGGGAGACCCATAGGGGAAAAATAATTTGTATCCCTATTATTTTGTTCAGGTGGAATCATTTATGAGAGAATACAAGACTGTCAGGCTGTCATTACAAGACTAGTTTATACCAAATAATCACAGTAGGGCAGTAACTAGAAAGCAGAGGTCAATTATGAAATTGAGAATATTTAAACTCAAATGTCAGGGCTGGTTTGAGGAATCTGGAAATTCAATACAACATTATATTTGAAGGGCACACCTATGCTTACAGCTCAACATAGTATTACAAATGGGTTTCTGCATAATAAGATGTTAAAATTATGTCTTCAACAGCAAGAAGTTGGGCTTAAAAATTACTTACACCTCTTAACAGCTGCAAATTTTACTTACAGCTCTTTACTATATGTTTGTATACATGTATATGTACATTTTCTATATATTTGTACACACATATAAATACACATTGCAAATACTAGATTTGTGTACAATTGCTTCTGTTTAAGATTTTCTTTTCTAGATTGAGAATATTATTTATTCCAATTGTAAATTATTCTCTATAAATTAAAATAAAACCTTCCTCAGAAATTCCTTACCATTGTGATCAGATAGGGTGGGGGAATTAATGGAACATATGCTTATATAACATTTGTGCACAAGCAATGAACGAATAAATGAAACAAAAGGAAGAAGGATGGATGGATGGAGGGAGGGAGGGAGGGAGGGAAGGAATAAGGAAGGAAGGAAGGAAGGAAGGAAGGAAGGAAGGAAGGAAGGAAGGAAGGAAGGAAGGGAGGAAGGGTTATTCAGTTGTAACTAAAAATTTCCTTTAGAAATGGGAGTGAATGTAAGTAAACATATTAGATTCAAAAAAAAATTCTTTACCTAAGCAGCATTTAATTTGCCTTTCCCCTGTCCCCTAGGGATTTTTTTCTACATCTTTGTTCATCTAATATATATCACCAGATACAGCACTTTAAATTCATTTACATGGAAGAGCCTTTACATGGCATAACATAAAACAAATCTTTGGGTTACTTCTTTTGGATTTTAGAAACCAGCTTAATGTCACAGACTAAACAGTAATTAGGAAAGCTGTCAGTAGCTAAAAGAGGGGATAATATAATTTACAGAGCTGCTCTTTATTCTCAAGGTTCTGTGCTAGTCCTGTCACACTTTTTAGATGTGCTATAGATAACCCTTGAACCAAGTTATGCAGAGCTGCAAAATGTGCTTGGTTCACACAGCTGCCCATATAATAATGTTTGTTTGTGTCAATGAACATAGCAAGCATTAAGAACAATGTCTCCAGTGCAGGATTCATTAACTCACATCGATCAACACAATATTTATCATAATTGCTTGTAGTAGTCTGTAGCTATCATTTAGGGATGCAATGGCTCAGTGGCAAAGATGCTGAGCTTGTCAATCAGAAAGGTCGGCAGTTTGGTGGTTTGAATCCCTAGTGCCACGTAATGGAGTGAGCTCCCATTACTTGTCCCAGCTTCTGCTAACCTAGCATTTTGAAAGCATGTAAAAATGTAAGTAGAAAAATAGGAACCACCTTTGGTGGGAAGGTAACAGCTTCTATGTGCCTTCAGCGTTTAGTCATGCTGTCCACATGGCCATGGAGATGTCTTCAGACAGCACTGGCTCTTTGGCTTCGAAACGGAGATGAACACTGTCGCCTAGAATCAGGAACGACTAGCACATATGTGCGAGGGAAACCTTTACCTTTAGCTATCATTTTGCTTCTGCAGTACCTTCCACTATTGAAATGTCTTCTGTTTTAGAGAGCTGTGTCTCTGCTTTGCGATTCTCCTAACTGACAAATAAAAAATCCTATTTGCTATATGGAATTCTAACTAATTAGCAAATTTAATGTAAATGCTCCCTAATAGAGGCATTAGGTTCAAGATATCCATTTGAATGTACTTTTATGCAAACTATGCAGGAAATTAATTACATGCCTTCTTTTTTGTAGAATGGTGTTGGAAACCTAGAGGGGATGACACACAGCGCCCCATGAAGGACATAAATTGCCATGAATATTAATACCCTTTCTTGTGTGTAGTGCACATAGTGTCACTCTCCTTTCTTCATTATGGCATTATGAAAAGCATAAGACTGTGAGTAAAATTGTCAGATGGTTAACAATAAAACATTATTAAATTGTTTTTAATCTATTTAAATGGAAAAAATCTGTCTAAAGAGGAAGATCTTGATTTTTTTTCTTAAACGTAGGAAAGGGGAGGATAAGTATGCAATTGGTCCCTTTGGATTGCATTCTACAGAATGGGTGCAACATTGAAGACCTCTTCTGAATGTCCACTAAAAGGCTCTCCAAAACTGAGGTCACATTTAAGAGGCCCTTTCCTGATGGCATTGCTATCTAGAAAGATTCAGATCAAAAAAAAATTTTCTCAGATTGCCAAATCCCAAGCCAGTTAGAACTTTAAAGATCCATTTTCAACTGTGCCCAGAAATCAGAAGGATTTCAATTCTGATATGTTTCTTATGTCATGCATAGTTATCAATACCTACCACAAACTCAGTAGGAGGAAAAATTGCCAAATATGTACTTTCTAATCTATCAATTTTCCTTCTATTGAGTTACTGAATTACTGCTGTTGTGCCACATTCAGGTAGCAAACTGAAATGAGTCTAAAATGGTCTATGAATAATCAATAACAGAAAAAAGAAAAGTTTATAATGTTGACAGAGAAAGTCACATTGTAGTAAGCATGCATTGGGGTGGACATACTACTCAGTGGCTAAGATGCTGAGCTTGTCAATCAGAAAGGTTGGCAGTTTGGCAGTTTGAATCCCTAGTGCTGCGTAATCCCTAGTGAGCTCCCATTACTTGTCCCAATTTCTGCCAACCTAGCAGTTCAAAAACATGTAAAAAATAAAAGTAGAAAAATAGGGAACACTTTAGTGGGAAATTAACAGCGCTCCGTGCGCCTTCAGCATTTAGTGTTGCCTGCCACATGACCATAGAGACATCTTTGGACAGCGCTGGCTCTTCGGCTTTGAAACGGAGATGAGCTCTGCTCCCTAGATCCAGAAACCTTTATCTTTACCTTTTTATTCTACATTTTGCATATGAGCACAAAATTATAGTAAGACTCCTTGGAAAAAGTGGGAAAAGATTTTATATTACACCCACTCCTAATTTGTAACAGGAAAACATCATACCCTAATACTTTTTCCTAGCAACTAGCATTTCAAGACTACTGCAGAGAACAGATAGCATTTTCCCATCCTAGATGAGGTATTGCTTGTGTCTCTTTGTATTATACTGAGAATAAACTGTGAAGAAATGGATTGTAGACTGGCTGCTTTTAAACACCCATCCATACCATGAATGCAATAATATATAGGTTAAAATGATATGAAAAAGAGGGGAGTGAGGAGGAATGAGGTTAAGTAAACTGACAGAAGAAATGGAAAAATACAATTTTGCTGAATTATTGGGCAATCTTTTCAAAACATGAAAAATGCTAAAGCTGAGATTAAAGGCAAAACTAACCAATGTGGCTTCTTCTTCTGAAAGAACCTGTGTTTAAAGAGGCAGATGCTTTATTATCTCAGAAAATTCTCAGCTGCACTGAAAAATTATGTTCAAGACTCTGAAAAATAATGAGAAGGCCATGAAAGGAACTGTTTATTTAGATAATGAAGGGCTAGTCTGAGTTAAGAACATTGAGCACAGAGGGCATTGGCACTTTGTCATTGAAATAGATGTAAATTGGAAAACTGCAAAATAAAATATTAAAATCCGTTTCTTTCCTGTTTTTTTTATTAGAAATCAAACAAGAAAGTTGTGTAAAAAACCCAAAGAACTGTGTTTGCATGATGAACAAAATGTTGCAGAATTTTACTCTTTATTAGAATAAGAGTCTAAAACAGATACATATTCATTGTAATAATAATAATAATAATGTACTTAGAACCAGAGTATAACAAATGGTTGAACATATGCTCAAATAATGGGGTTAAACGTGGCTCACAGCCTCTAGAGAATACCCAATACCAATGAAATTCCCCAATCTCCAGACTTTTCAATGAGGGGAAACTTCTGCATAATCAGATAAATTTTAAATATATTTTAATCCGTCATAAGGTCCTATGAGGTGAAAAGAAATGTGGATCATGGTAAAATATTCTCCAGTTTGTTCTGGATATTAGCTATGTAACTTTTGCTGCTCTTCTTATGTTACTATATTCATTGTTCTACTAAACCCCCAAAAAATTGCATTCATGCTATCTGTTTATATAGTGTCTTCATGCCAGACTTGACATGAGTCAACTACCAAGAGAGTTGTCATGAATCAACTGTCCGCTTCCTTTCCACCATTTTCCGAAAGAGGTTTGCTATTGATTTCTTACTAGGGTTGAAAGCAGCCAACTCAAAATTATCCAGCTGGCTTCAGGCCTAAAGTAGGATTAGATTTCAGTCTCCCAATTTCTAGCCTAGTACCTTAACCATTAGACCAGAGTGGTACTTGTTATATGCAACCTGTATTTCAGCCTCCCACTGCTTTCAAATTATAACATGGCCTGCTAATGTATTATGATTTAATACCAAATCTTAGCACAGGATGGGAAGCAGAGATAAATATGCAAGTGATAATTTTCCAAAAAGCCCAAACAAATATGGTATTGTTTTTCTTGTTTGATTTCCAGACGGTAGTTCTTTTGTCCTTTATTCATTTTTGCAGGAACATGTTGCTCGGCATACACTTTGTTTATGGAATTTTACATTAACAAATGCACTGGGAATTTCAGTGCTTTTCTCAAGAAAATCAAAATGATAATTCTGGCACACACTGCAAAAATAATAGCCCTTGGCTTTTTGGCGATGAAAATTTGCTCTTTCAATGGTATACTCCAGTGCATTTAGGAAAGCTCAACATCACGCAAGATTAGCATCCATTCTCATGTTACATTTCCTGTCATTTAAGCCCTTCAGGGATGCTGACACCAAAGACAAGGATGGTTTATAATCACCCATATCTTCCAGTGTAAATAATATGCACATGCACAGATCGTGGATCTAGTTTTACCCTTAAATAAGTCTTCTTATTTTCTTTTAGGGTGGTGTTAAATTTAAATGAGATTGCAGCGGCTGGATAAGAAGCACTGTCTAGCTTAAAGTCATAACACATGCTTCTAAAGTAAACCCGCATTAAAACAACTCAATATGGTAATTAAGATAGAAAAAGGCAGTACTAAGCTGCATAGCCTATCAGATTCCTTAGGGAGAAAAAAATACTGACGTGACTTGAAATGTGTCCAAGGGGGTTTAGTTAGTCTCCAATTAGCTGCAAAGTTATGCTATTAAAATGCATAACAAATACCAGCCTGCATATTCCTGAACCTGTCATTATTTAAGTCCTAATTTCAGATGGTTCTTTCATTATAGCACATATCCAAAAAGCTAGCACTGACTGTTAATTACATTGTACAATCATTGCTGTCGGGTGATAAATTGGAAGGACAGCAGACTCCAGGGCATATCTGGTTGAACCACCAGGAGGGAGCTCTTAACTGAAAGCAAACAACTGAACAAAGGCAAACATTCAAGAACAATCTGCAATAAAGCAAAGGGCAAATGGTCTTTGCTATGTAACCTTGCATTTGACACCTGCTGAAAACTCCAGGGGGTGGGGTGGGGGGTATAGCTCAAGCAGTCAAAGAGAGTGGAGAAAATACAAGGAATTGAAGATAAGCCTTGATCATTTCTTTTCCTTGAGTACTAAACCATGGAAAGGCACAGAAAGAGTCAAGGTAAAGTATTCCTATTGAACAGCTTCTGAAAAGCATTCAAGGATGAAGTTTGTGTGTGCTTGAAAGCTTTCAAACCTGTTCATTTACATGATTTTTCTATTGTACCATTTGAAGGACATCTAATGTGTGCTCCCTCCTAGGCATTGCCAGGCAGCATTGCCAAAACTGGGCTTTGGGAAAATATGCATCAGGCAATATGAAGTATATCTTCCTCTTCTGTGCAGACAGTTCAATTGTGATACACTCTACATTCATAAGGTTGTGGTCCAGCAACATTCTCTAAATTAGCTCCATTGATATGGCTAGAAAATTCACAGGACACTGATACCAGTTGCATTTCCTATTGTAAACTTGCTGCATGTGTTTTGTTTATGCCCCATACAGTTTGTTGTATTTGGAAGGTCTGACCACAATGTTAGTTATTTATTGCATTCTTAAATATGACATGTAAGGGACGCAGAGTCACAGTGGCTAAGACGCTGAGCGTGTCAATCAGAAAGATCGGCTGTTTGGCAGTTTGACTCCCTAGCCCCATGTAATGGAGTGAGCTCCTGTTACTTGTCACAGCTTCTGCCAACCTAGAATTTCGAAAGCATGTAAAACTGCAAGTAGAAAGATAGGAACCATCTTGGGTGGGAAGGTAACAGCCATTGGCATTTAGTCATGCCAGCCACATGATCACAGAGACATCTTCAGACAGCACTGGATCTTCAGCTTTGAAACAGAGATGAGCACCACCCCCTAGAATCAGGAATGACTAGCACATATGTGCAAGGGGGACCTTTACCTAAATTACCTAAATATGACATGCACAGAGCCATAGCTGAGTGTCATTTTCCCCAGCTGCATGCTATAGGTGTAGAATCAGGAAGTAATAAGTTTGCTTTCTGATATTGTTGTGAAGTTCATCTACTGCCAATATTATGAAGAGATTTGAAAAAGGGATCATTAATAATTAAGGAAATCTCCTTTCATGCCATTCTGGAACCACCTTCTCACTGGAGGTACAAAAAAGGATTATTAAGCAAGACTAACTCGAAATATGTTTTTGGCAAATATGTGTTGTCTTTGTTTTTTACTCAGCCAGTTATTGTTTTTTACAGGGAGTTATTTAGCATATCTGCTAATAAAGATAAGGTTTCATTTGAATAACCTTGACTCTTGGTAATTTAATAAATATACACATGTAATTTTCAGGAACATTGTTGAAGTGTTTTCCTATTGTTTTTTAGCTTCTCAGTCTAGTTCAGGGCTATCAAACTCGTGGCTCGATGCATCATGCACTGGCCATGCCCAGGCCTGGTTTAGCACAGGGGGGGAAATGTCACGTGATGCTGCCATGATGATGCAAATTTGACACTCCTGGTCTAGTTGATGGTCTTGGAAATTTCTGATTGTCTTCCATCCAAACAGGAATTACTATCCTTTGTTTGTTTGGTTTTTTGGCTTTTTGTTTAGATCAGACAAGGTTGGACCAACTTATGTTACCAGTGCCAAACCAGGACACTTATAATAAAACATAATTGAAAGTTACTCACTACCAAAATGAGATGTCTGAGAAAGTGTCTAGAAGGAATAAAATCAAAAATGAGAATATAAGAGGAAAAAATGGAATAAAACCAATATTAAACTACATAAAAAGAGAGCAAACAAAGTGATTTGCTCATCTGGAGAAAATGTCTGGGGATTCTGTGCTGCATAAGACAGCCTGCATAAACAGAGGGATAGAATCAAGATCACGTGAAGTGTTAATGTCACTTTATAATGCCTTGGTAAGGCCACACTTGGAATACTGCATCCAGTTTTGGTCACCACGATATAGAAAAGATGTGAAGACTCTAGAAAGAGTGCAGAGAAGAGCAACAAAGATGATTAGGGACTGGAGACTAAAACATATGAAGAACAGTTGCAAGAACTGGGTATGTTTAGTTTAATAGAAAGAAGGACTAGGGGAGACATGATAGCAGTGTTCCAATATCTCAGGGGCTGCCACAAAGAAGAAGGGGGTCAGCCTATTCTCCAAAGCACCTGAGGGTAGGACAAGAAGTAATGAGTGGAAACAAATCAAAGATAGAAGCAACTTAGAACTAAGGAGAAATTTCCTGATAATTAAAACAATTAATCAGTGGAATAACTTGCCTCCAGAAGTTGTGAATGCGCCAATACTGGAAGTTTTTAAGAAGATGTTGGATACCCATTTGTCTAAAGTAGTGTAGGGTTTCTTGCCTGAGTAGGGGGTTGGACTAGAAGACCTCCAAGGTCCCTTCCCTTCCAACTGTGTTATTCTATTCTATTCTATTCTAACTGACATAAAAAGGTCAAAGAGCACAAGCAGAAGATGGAAAGACAATATTGGTATCAAATAACAATGGTTAAGACAGGGAGAAGTGCAAGCACCAAAACTTTGTATGGAGATGATGGAGGAGGGGGGGGTAGGGAAAAAAGGCTAAAGAGATGATGTCCTTTAATTGGCCATTATAATTGCTGATAATATCAGTTTCTCTAGGCAGACATAAAATTGAAGCTTCCCAGATATTTGAAAGGATGCAGCCTTAGGAACAGAATCTATTGCAAACAGCTGTCAGTTTCTGAAAGCTGTGTGTCCCTTTCAGAAAATACCTCTTCTTCTAGTTTGCATCCAATGTTCCTCCCCTTGTGTTTTTCTCTGTGTAACAGATGTCTTGCTTTCCAGTTCTCAGGATCTTCAATGGCATTCACTCACCTACATTCTCTGCATTCCTATTCCAAGAATCTGTTGCCCATAATAGCATTGTGATAGATAAAGTACAATATATACAGGCAAACGCTATTTTAAAAGTTGTGATGATGGTCAGAAGAATGCTTATGCTCAAAAGCACCATTCTTGGTGACCAACAGGGGCATCTGTAGGGGAAAGAAGAAAAAATAGAGATGTTGATTGCAGTTCTACCCCTTTTGTACAGGCATTTGGTGAACAGGTTATTATCATAACTACCACTTATGACACTTTCAAGTTGCAAATTTAGGAAATTGAAACATCAGATTGAGTCAATGAAAAATGTAAACACCAAACAGAAGCAATGAACTTCTAGGCTGGACATTCACTTCTTTCCAAGCGATGATTTTTTTTTTAAAAAAATCACTAATTAAATAACCTCAGTTAATTAGGTGGACACACTGTGCTAAAATTATATTTTCATTTAGTTTGATATATTGTTCCAAATTATACATTATTATTATTTAAATGTATTATAACAGCCTGAACGCTAAAAATGTACTTGGCCTTGAAAAAGAAAAAGCAACATCAGCTTAGTGCAGAGAGGAAGGAGTAAATGGGAGGTAAAGTTCAAGACTGCCGTGTCTTGATTCTCTTTAAAGAATCAATTTTCCCCTCTTTAGTGTTCCAGGGATTCAGGTGGTTTCTATTTTCCTCTAACAGGCAGTCTTGAAGGACTGACACAAACAGGTGGGTTTGTGGGCGGGTCGGTGGGTGGGTCGGTGGTAGGTCGGTGGGTGGGTCGGTGGGTTAGAATGAGAGGTACAATGGAGATGGATACAACTATCAGAATTCAGTGAGTTGTATGGCAATTCATAATGTCAAATTGGCCTTGATATTTATTCCATGCTTTTGTCAAGAAAACTACATAGATACATCCATGAAATCACCAGGACTCATTCTTGACTTAAAAGAGACTTAGTTTTACATAATTTATAGACAACTTTATGTTTTAGATTAGTTATTTATGTTGCTACAACAAACTTCACATTTCTTTCTGGTGACGTGACAGATCTTTTTTAGCAATGTGACAAGCTCTAGTTTAGCAATACGTGCAACTAGTTTTTAAAAGAACATACCCCATTCTCTTTCTCAAACATCCTTGCAAAGGGAACTCAAATTATTATTCCACTTTTAAATTGATCTGTTTCTACAAATACTGAAAATCAAGAGATTCTGGAATATTTACACAAGCAAGCAGCAAATCATAGTCCCTTATTGGAATATCTTATAATGGTTCTTTGGAGTATAATGATAATAATAATGATTTTGAGAACTTTAAAATCAGCAATGTTTATGCATCTGATAATGTTGGGATTATTTATTGTTTTGTGTGCCTTATGTCACTAGGAATCATTGGGTGGCTATATACTTTTGTTTAATAAATACATTTCTATTAATATTCTCTTACATATAAACTGAAACCCTGCAAAAATTATTGCCAAGGGAAAAATCCTGCCTACCAATTATTTACTCAGTGCTTGAAAAAGCAGTTGTTTTTGTTTCAATAAACCTAATTTCAGCAGCCATTATTTAAAAGGAAAATAAATATATTTGTTAGATATATGCATGTCACTAATACAGGTATTTGTGGTTCTATGACAATGTTCTCTTCTCCTGGTTTCTCCATTTGTTCTACCCAGCTTCTGTGAAAAGATAAAAATAAAGTTTATGAAGCCTTCTCTCCATGCAACTTGACATCTTCATAAATTTGATAATTGGAATCATACTTGTTCAACAGAGGATTGAACTGATACTGCCCTCCAGATCTCATCATCCCATTCTTGGAAACTGGGAAACATGAAATAGAAAGGAGAATGCAGTTTGAGGATGTACAAGGCAGCATTAGTTAAATGAAGTATCTTGCACATTACTGAATTCCTAAGAAAGAATGTGAAGTGGACAATTCATAAGTCTGTGCCATTCAGTGAGGTTAACCATTTGGATGATGAGGAAAGATATGGATAACATTTATGCAGCTCCAAATATCTTTCAGAAATACCAAATGGCTGCTTTTCTTCGTTCCTATAGAATGGATTGTTCTACATTTGTCATAGGTTCATAAAATCCCATAGAAAAGAATTTTAATGTGAATTTCTAATTTCTACTGTTAATCTTAACTTAATGGTTTTACTAATGGACAGATAAAGAGTTAAATGCTGAAATCCAGTTAAAAATCACCCACCAAAAATATTACTTTCATTATGTCTCAAATGCTCAACATGCATGGTTGTTCATTTATGTCATTAACCCACAGAGAGAAAGTATATTTCACATTAATGAAGCACCTGATAGCATTCACTACTGGCTAAGAAATAGTTCAATTAACAGGAAAAGTAATTATAATGTGTATTTTACTGAAGAAAAGAACCTGTTAAAGGTTTCTCAGTGAACAAACCAGAAGATGTAAAAATACACAGAGCTCTACATAGCAATGGTTAAGGAGATTGGTGATTTTGTTGAGATTATTTGCATTCTCTCCAGTTTATTTATTTATCAAATATATATAGCCATGCTTTTATCAAAGGTGGCTCCTAAATTCTCTTTATTCTTAGTTTAATGGTTTATCTTAGTGCTTTTCATGTGTTTTAGCACACTATAGACCCACCATTTTCTGAACTAAGCTATGTAGGAGGCCCATTGTTCATTGCCTCTTAGATACTGGAAACATCAGAGTAGCAATAATATTTCTTTAAGTAACTTTTTCTATTTATGCAATCAAACTGCAGTCTCTGTCTTGAGGCTCACTTTAAGAGGCATGGAGAAAACTCCTGGCTTAATTATAGGCCTTCTTATGTTTTTCCCCCATCCAATGCTTTTGGTAAATTCCCTGCATCAATCATAACCAAACTGTTCCTTTACAGATAGTCCTCAACTTATAACCATTTGCTTTACAATGGTTCAAATTAATAGCAGTCTTGGAAAGGATGCTTTATGGACTGTAAAACACTTCCAACTGTTGCAAAATGTTGTACATACACATTCACAGTCACATGGTTGAGAGCTAGGTCCTTGACAACCTAGACTCCCTCTCCTTCTATGTGGAGGTGAAACCAGTGTTGTGGCCTGCCAGCAGGCAGCAAAGCTAGCAGGCTCAGACAGTGAGGAGGTTTGGGAAGAAAATGGGCCTGTCCTGGAGTCTGGGGAAGGCTCTGATGAGTGCTCTTCATCAGAGGCAGAGAGGGGCCATAGGGCCATCCAACAGTTATCAGTTGCCTTCGGAATTGGATATCAATTGGGCAGAAGGACAGCTGGAGCCTGTTTGCAATGTCCACATATGCAGAGCTGCCAGGAGAAGGGAACAGTTAAGGAGCAAGGGCTGATTCGGGAATAAAGGCACAGGTGGATGGCGAATAGCCCCTCCCATAAAGAGGAGCGAAAGGAGAAGGGAGTTTGCAGGAGACAATGAGTTCAATTAATTAGGGTGAAGATCTTTTCCTGACTTCTTGCCAAGTAATTGCTGCTACAGAGTGGTGTTTGGAAGATATTGGCTTGGCAACTCTCCAAGCCTGATAAAAGTCTGTAGTTGTGAAATCTCATGAAAGACTGTTTGCCAGGACTTTGCTGGAGAGGAATTCCCTTTAACCTAAATAAAAGAGGTTTTATTGGGACAAGGAGTCATCTTCATGATCTTGGGAAGCCTAGGTCAGAACACCAGGCAGCTATTTCACTCTGTCGTCTTTTGCGAGATCATTTAACAACTGCAACCCGAAGTACAGAATTGTAATCAATGAGGGAAGATGTTAGGTGAGCATCAACCTGAACGAAGCATTGCTTCACTCAATGATCAAGATTCTGGTCCCAATTATGTCACAGACTACTTGTATTATGGAAGTTGAACACTGAGCTGAGTCACTGAGTTAGAAGAAAATTGGGCCAGGTCTAAAAGTGTCTTGTTCATCCTTTGGGAACTTGTGACATTTAAAAAGCAAAGGGAACCATCATCAGAAAGCTTTGGCTGGAAAGTTTGCAGAAAGATTTGAAGGACCGCCTAGGAAATCTGGCAGGCTCAGTGAATATAAAAAAGAGGCCCACCTGCTTAAGCTACAAATAATAAGAAGTCAAGCCCTGACATCAAGGAAGCCAGGACATTGAGATAATTGTAAGTTTCAAAGCAAATCACCTCTATAAGGAAAAACAGATATCCTGTAAAAAGACAGCTTCCCACATTATCAGCAGTGAAAAAAGCTTTTTCAAAAGAGTGAACTTCTGACATTTTGCCCTTGATGTGCAAGAATCTGTGAAGCCTGTGGATTACAAGAAAGAATTCTGCACAATGGACAGGGCACTTGCATGCTTATCTTCCTCATAAGTAAGGGAAGCTGAAGAATTCCACGTTAAGATGTGGGAACATTTACATTTTAAACACTATTTCGTTTTGATCAAACTGAATCCAAATGTCTGAGACATTATTAGCCTGGAGCTATTTAGGACAGACAAAAGGGAACAATTTCTTCACACCCCACTTAGTTAAAGAGGTGGTGGCAATCATTAACTTGGATAGCTTCAAAAGATATTGTTAAATTCAAGAACAAAGCTATCAATGGCAGCTAGCTGGGTTTGTTAAACTTATTATTCCCAATCATGGGAGCTGCTTCCCTTTTGATAACGACATCCTCTCCTGGAAACAGAAACCCAAGGAATGGTCATTTTCTGGTATCTTTCTTCTGAGCTTCCTGTTGGCATCTGAGATAACAGTACAATTATTTGATTTGTTCAAAAATATATTTTCTTACAGAGACATTAGTGTCATGTAGTGGTTAAGGATCAGGCTAGAGATGGTTAAGGATCATTTCATCCTGCCTTGGCTGCAAAGTCAGCTGGGTGACCTTCAACCAGTCACATTCTCTCAGCCCTAGCAAGGAGGCAAACTGTCCCCATCTATTTGTACTCATTTCTTTTGTTTATATCCATGTTTAAATGTATGCCTGCTATCTTGTACATATTTGACAAACTAATAAATACAAATACACTTCTGAAAAAAACTTGTCAAGAAAACTGCAGAGACTTGTCCAGGCAAGCTGTGAGAATTGGACATAATTCTCTCTCTCTCTCCCTCTCTCTCTCTCTCTCTCTCTCTCTCTCTCTCCCAATCTGCCCTTATTATCTTATTATTATTATTTGAAAATTAACAGATATTTTTTAATGAAACAACATCTGTTAAAAATGCATGGATACGAACAAAAGTTTCAACCTGGGTGAAAAGGCAGCCCATATTTTCTTTAATGAAACCAAAAAAACATAAATACAAAATGCAGATTTGCTTTCAATTAGGTTATACCATTTGTGTGCTGTTTTAAAAGAAACCTAGATCCTCTAATCTTCATTAATCCAACATCTTTATTATTAGAGTATGTCCACAGATTTTGATAAATTTAAATCAGTCCCAGTTGCAGCGATTAACAATTTTCAAATATGAGTTACTCTCAAATATATAGCCTTGACACTGGAGTCACTTCAATAATTCTCATTCCCAAACTCTTGTACTACCATGTTTTTAAATCAAATGTTTTCTCAATTTACCCAAAACAGAATTAAATGTAAATGCCAGTTCTCCACTGTTCACATCCGAAACCTGTTTATGCTTCTTCCTATTCGTGTCTGCTGAACTACATGCTAGAGTTAACTGCTTATCAGATAGCAAAAGCCCAAACGTAGAGACTCAGTGTTAAAGGTTCCCCCCTCCCATAATACAGCATTACCATACTTGTGTGTTGTTCCATTTTCTCTGCCTCGTTTACCCTCAACATGTACGTACATCTGCACTTACTGAAAGAGAGGGAAATAAGAAGTGAAAATTATAATTCTGACTCTATTTTATAGATCCTTGCACGGGAGGTTGGAAATGTTTTGCGGAGTATAATTTGGTGTTCTTGAGTAGATTTATAATCCCAGCATATCAATCCGAATGAGCTGGAAAACTGATTGTTTTCTGTTTAGCTGAATGAACCATGAGGAGGTTAACAACTCTGCAACCTGAAATGAAAATAGCCTAAAGAAAGAAAACAGCAGAAGATAATCATAGAAAAGAGGAAAGCTTATTTGTTCTTCAAGTTTAAAAGAAGCAGATTTCAATTAAATATATATTCATTGCTACTGAATGTAAAATAACAGTAAATGAGTATTCACTAGAATATTAATTATATACTTAAGGACTAATTGCAGCATATTATCAATTAATGGATCTTTAACAAACTAAATATACATTGGTACATAATATTAATTGAGTGCTACTTCAGCAGCTTGATTTTGCATCCTTTAATTGGATGGTGTCACAGAATACAGACACTAACTCTTTTCTGTACTTTGCCCTTTTATTTATTTCTTACAAACATATGAACTTTATATTGAACCATATCATTGGTTCAATTCTCCAGGTTTATTTCTGAATATTGAAATTTAGTAATATTTCAGTATTTTGACAAGCTTCTACATACAATCCTTCTTGAGAGACCAAAAAAAATAAAAAAAGATTTAGCAATAGCAATAGCAATAGCAATAGCAGTTAGACTTATATACTGCTTCCTAGGGCTTTCAGCCCTCTCTAAGCGGTTTACAGAGTCAGCATATTGCCCCCACAGTCTGGGTCCTCATTTCACCCACCTCGGAAGGATGGAAGGCTGAGTCAACCTTGAGCCGGTGAGATTAGAACCGCTGAACTGCAGATAGCAGTCAGCTGAAGTGGCCTGCAGTACTGCACCCTAACCACTGCGCCACCTCGGCTCGTTTCAATGTTCATATTTCAATCAAAAACTATCTCAACCCACCCAATATCTCTTCTGGGATATCCCTTTTTATTAGGGATAAATGTTCTATAAAATGAAGATGGAAAGATTTATGATAAAAAATACGATATTGGTGTCAAGGAAAACAAGTAAAGTATTTTTATGAGTGGTATCTGCATAGTGGCGGGATGGAGGGATTAATATGGCAGCTGTAACCATGCAATCAAAAGCTTTTTTAAAAAGCATGTTTTAAACAAACAAGAGGCAGGTTCTTAGAAACACAGCTACCAAATTAACTTTATCTTCCTATGGATACTTTTGAATCAGACAGTAAAAATCATATAGCACCAAATATATTAGTTGATAATCAAAAGAGAGGCTGCGTTTTAACTGCAGAAGTTTTTTCCACAATACCTTTCTTGTTACATTATACCATGATTTCTTTATTATTTTATATGTCTCGAACCTTTCATATTCTTCAAATGGAACAGCTTAGAAAACTACATTTATAACAGGAACTGCAGCACATTATTTCGTATTTTGTTTTGCTTTTGCTATTAAGAACTTTAAGACATTGAATGGAAGGCATTTCAAATTCAGAAGTAATCTGTTCATTTAAGCTTTCCAGTCCCATTTGGCTATGACAGAATGCGGTCCTTAGCCTAAAATGGTGTGACTTTGCACTGTGTTTGCAATGGCAGCACCTGCTAAAACAGAGACATTATTCTGGTGATTGAATCCATTTATCCCTCATGAACTTCCTTTGGTGTTTAGTTTCTACTCTATTGAAGGTGTTTAAGATGTACAATAATTAAAAAATAATTACAGCAACAACACTCACGAGGCTGTTTTATGTGCTGCAGTTCTTGTTATAAATGTAGTTTTCTAAGCTCTCATATTTATTCATAGCTACCTCAGGAGCTGAGTTAAAGGCATGTAGCAAAGTGGGTCTTATTGAGAAATAGAAGAAAAGCGTCAGCATGCTAAGAAGAATCTCAAGGTCTACAAAAATAGATTGAAAAGACAACAGATAACATAATGGCAGGATGAACAAAGCAACAAAATTCAATTACTAATCATGCTGAGTACTTGGAGAGGGGGTATTGGAAATTAAAAGATGTTGTGAGATATGAACTTTAGGGGGCTTGCCTAGATGTAATTCTGCTAGAGTGAGCCAGCCAATGGAGTGAGTGAAGAGGGAAAAGAAGGTCACTTCTGGCCTTGAAGGGCAGGTGTGTCAAGGGCTGATAGCCAGGCTGATATGGAAAAATTTGGGACCACCATCCCATTGGTCTGGCCTGCAGTTGTGGGATTCAATTTTTTTTACTTCTGGTTCTGTGGGCATGGCTAGGTGGGTATGGCATGGCATGGTGGGTGGCATGGTAGGCGTGGCAGGGAAAGGATACTGTAAAATCTCCATTCCCTCCCCACTCCAGGGGAAGGTTATTGGAAAATCCCCATTTGCTCCCAATCAGCTGAGAGAATAGATGGGGGGGGTACTTACCAGTTCTCTGAACTACTCAAAAGTTCCACTACTGGTTCTCCAGAACTGGTCAGAACCTGCTGAATACCAGCTCTGCTGGCCTGGTACAGTATATAGGAGTATACCGATGTTAATAACTAGAACCCAGGAATGGCAAAAACCTCTGTGCATTCAACAAAAGAGAAATAGAAATAGCAGATATTTATAGCAGAACACATTTTTTATTAATTCTTGACATCATCAGTGCACTCATATAGAATGATACCAGTGACGTGCGGTGACGGTTACCGTTGGTGAGGCAAGACTGCAGCAGCGGCGAGAAGCAACGTCCCCGGCACTGTGTCCGACAGGCATCTCGCATTTATGGCTGACATAAATGTGAGACGCCTGTCGGACACAGTGGTGGGGGTATTGCTTCTCGCCGCTGTTGCGCTCCACCGCCTTGCCCCCCGCCTCCTCCGATGAACAATCCTGCTGCCCCGGCCTGCAGCCAGCCCACCCACCCCTCACCTGACCTGCTCCCTGCCTGGACTCACCGCTCTTCTCCTCCTCCTCGTCCCCGCTCGGTGCTGGGCTGGCTGCAGGCTGGGGCATCAGGATTGTTTGTCGGAGGAGGGCGGGGGGCAAGGCGGTGGAGCGCGATGGTGGTGAGAAGCATCTCAGATGGAGCTGGGACACCCGGAAGGCAAGCCGGCACTTCGACATGCCTTTAAGTGCCGGCTTGCCTTCCGGGTGTCCTGGCTCCATCTGAGATGCTTCTCGCCGCCGTTGCATTCCACCGCCTTGCCCCCCGCCTCCTCATACGAACAATCCTGCTGCCCCAGCCTGCAGCCAGCCCACCCACCCCCGCCCGACCTGCTCCCTGCCTGGACTCACCGCTCTCCTCCTCCTCCTCCTCCTCCCCACTCAATGCTGGGCTTTAAAGGGGTCTCCCCTCCCCAGCCAGCCAGCCCACCCAGCCAATTCCTCCCCCCACCACCACTGTGTCCAACAGGCCAGGTGTCTCGCGTTTATGGCAGACATAAATGCGAGACGCCTGGCCTGTTGAAACACAGCAGCGAGAACATCCCTGCCGCTTCCATGCTCTGCTGCCTCGCCCCCCTGCCTCCTCCGACCCCACCGCTGTGAAGAAAGAAAAAAAACCACACACACAAACCTCACAATAAAAAATTAAATTTTTTATTAAATTACAAATTACAAATTAAATTACAATAAATTTGAATCCCCCCCTCCCTCCATCTGATCCACCTTTTCCAGCTGTGGAAACCCTCTCAACTCTCCTCTTGTCCGCCCAACGTAAGCGTGCTCAACGTAGGCGTGCTCATAAGGCATGATTCGCTGCTCCCCGATCAGGAGGCGGGAGAATCAGTGCCTCTTTTGCATATGAAAGTGTTCGGTTTTTAACTCCTCCTTAACTTTTAAAAGGCAAACAATTCCTTAGGCAAAAGAGGCCCTGAGTTCTCTGGCCTCCTCCCATAGTTAACACTGAGATCAGACACCAAGCCACTGTGACTTTGAATCTGGTAGCTGGCTTTAATTATTTAAAAAAAATATTTAAAATTCTTCCTTTCCCTCAGGAAACTGGTGAGGCCCCGCCTCCCCTGCCTCTAGTGACTGCACGTCCCTGAATGATATCAGTGTTCTCAAGTCAGGAATGTTGCGAGTTCTAGTTCCAAAAGTGTTGAGTGAGAAATATGCTTATTGGGTTCAAGCTTTGCCCAGCTTTTATACTGCCCATTCAACAGCTGAAATCTGTGGAAATCTGAAATTATGATTTGGTACAAAATCTATATTAAATTGAAAAGTGCAATTAATGTAGAGAATGAAACCATCCATAGCAATTTTAAATAAAACAAACTTAACGAATAAAATATTTTAACAATAGCAATAATTTCTCCAGCTGCAAAAGACACCAAGAAGAGTTTTAGTCAAATAATTGTAAATATCAGGAATTTGGGGAATATGGACCATGTCAGTTGCATGGACCCACAAATAAATATGGTTCCATGGGTGAAGAGGTTCTAGTCCTTCCTTAATCACAAAGCCAGCTAGATGACCTTGGACCAGTCACTTTTTCTTAGCCTTAGAAAGAAAGCAATGGCAAATCACTTCTGAAAAATCTCCCCCCTCCCAAAAAAAACCCTGCAGGAATTTTCTTTGAATCAGATTCAGCAGATTTTTTAAAATAAGAAATATTGCAAAAAAAAATATATATATGACAAAATAAAGAAAAGCAGCAGCAGCAGAAGTCAAATGGCTACACAAAAAGTTTAGCAAAATGTGATTTGGACAGGCTTCCTGCAACTATAGAGATAATGTCAGAGAAAACTAAAGGAATTGAGATTTATCAATTGCTGTAAAACAAAGAGAGATCTTTCCAATATGTCCAAAACAAAAAGAAAATAAATCAATGTAAAGCTGTTCACAGTTGTTGATAAAATGGTAACAGATAACTCAGAAAAGGAAGCCAAATGCAACTAAACAATTTTGAACATATATACTTCACTAGGAAATGGCAAATAAAAAAGATGAAAAGGTTTGGACTGGCTCTTGAGATTATAGAAATATAAGTTAGAGAATAACATTTATCTCGTAGGAACCTAAATCTAAAGGCTTCATTAATTGCATTTTATAATATTAAAATAACTTTCTGATAGCTGAATTTTTAGACATTATCTTTGAAAAATCTTGATAAAATGCAAGACAATGGAGAATGGCAAACATTGTCCCTATCTTTATTAAGGAGGAAAAGAAGAATCCAGGGATTCCACAATCAATACAGGAGAAATGATTGATTGATTGATTGATTGAGTGAGTGATTGATTGATTGAGCTTCTATCCCTCTACTCAATGCAGCATTTCAATTTCTTAAAAAAGGGTAGTTAGAAAAACACCTGGGACCACTTACCATAAGTAGCAACCAGCACTCACAGAGACTGATCAAGGACAATGTTTGCCAGACTAGCCTTCCCTCATTCTCTGTAACATCTTTCAAAGAGTATAAGTGCAATGTGTTATGAATTCTGCAAATCATTTGACCAAGAATCCATGGTCTATTAACTGATTGGTTTTAATCAATATTAGTGCTAAGTTTAACATGGTAATTAGATGGCTACATAGTTGGCTCAGAAAGCATATTCAATCAAGAAATCAAGAAGTACTTATCTATAGTTCCTTATCAAACTGAAAGTACGTGCTGCCGTTATTTATTTATTTGTCAAGAATGGGCAAGATAACAAGTATAGGTATGAACATTAACACGAACAAAGGAAGTAAATACAGATAAATGGGGACAGTAAGACAGGGATAGTAGGAACCAGACGTGGCATTCAGCAGTTCTCTCCAGTTCGGGCAAACTCGTAGTGGTGGCTGTGGGAGTCTCTGCCCACCCACCCTGACATAATGCACAACTTTCTGCACATGCACAGCAGCATGCTCACATTTGCAAACCAGTAGGGAAGGTCCACCACTGGTAGGTACACTGGTGCGTTTATGCACACCCCCTTTACGGATCTCTTAAGAATGGTGAGGTCCACGGTAGACAGTTTGAGATTGAAGCTGTGAGAGTTTGAGGCTGTATTCAGAGACAGGTTATTCAGAAAGATAGAGGTTTAGCTCTGGGCTCCAATATTGTTGTTAATGATATGAATGAAGAAGTTGAAAAATGCTAATTAGATATTTATATTACATAATTTTGGTGGGATTGGTAATCATCTAACAAAATCAAAAAATTTGCATAGATAATGCTCTCCTCTCCCTAGACCACATGTTGTGTGGTAAGGACTGTATCTGAGTGAGCACAAGTATCTCATAAACTTTATAACAGCAGAAACAATAATTTGATAGTTTAGAAATGCAAAGAATCTACGTAAATCTTCCTCTATCCTGAATAATTGGTTTAATATATTTTTGAATTGTTTTTACTTTTATTTTTAATAATCAAGTTAATCATGACTGGCAACTCTACCTTTGTTATTACCTTTTTTCCCCTTTAAAAAAAGTAAAGAGGCAAAAAAGAATTTAGAAGAAATTGTTTTTTTGCAGAAAGCTGAATACTCAAGAATCCCTAAGAATGAGGGTTGATTTGTAAGCAGAATATAAAATATATTCACGAGTTACCAAACTGCAAATAAAAGTAAAGTGCAGACACAGTTATTTTTATTTAATAGATCTGAATATTGGAAGATTCTAACACAATGCCAAATTGTTTTTTAGGAAGTTACAAGATCTTGTTTGTGTGTAGGTTGATTGATTTTGATGTGATTTTGACTGAGCTTGCTGAAGCAAAAAGTTCATATAATGCATTGATAGAGACAGTTATAAGCTAATAGATGTATTAGTACTTGAATTTTGTCTATCTTTCACAAAAGTATAAATGAAATCAGCAAGAAACAGAATCGCTCTAAATTTCTTTGCATAAGCCTAAGGCTACACAATAAGTCCTACTGAAGTCACAAGATAATACCTAAGTAAACACAAATAAAATCAGACCATTACTATTTACCTCCATAGAATGTAGTACCTGACTGATTATGTCTTGGATTAGAAGCTGAGTAGGGCCAGGCCCAATTACTACTTTGATGAGAGAAAATCATATAATACCAATATGTAAGATAGGCTGAGAAGTCCAAATATATCCTAGAAGAAGATAAGTACTATCATACTATTACCGAGAACATTTCATGGATATGTTCATGAAATCAGCATTAAAAGTTCTCACCTTTAAGGAAACTTCACTTTAATTGCTGTGTCAGAAAAGTAATAGATCCTCTTAAGAGAACTCAGAGTGCAAATACAGATGAGTCTATTTCTGACATAACACCACAAAGTGTTTATGACCATTAAACACAACTGAAAAAACCATTATTATCTGTCCTCAGATAGTAATATCAAACAATGTAGGAAAAGAAAGCAATTATAATCCCATTTTTACTAAATAGTATTACACACATACATGCCTACAGCGCTTTAATGATGCCATCGTTTTAACATCCAATTCAGCATGGAAATTTCCATTCAGCACAGTATCAATATTAGGTAAGGCTTTGATTGTAGGCTTCATTCTAAAAATGAGTAAAAAATTATTTCAGAATAAACATGCAGAGAATTCCCTTGTGGGATAATGCTCAACTGCTTAGCTGAATGATGCTAATTTTTAATTTTAATTCTATTGTACTGCTTCATGTAAATTTCAATTAACTTTCCTATCATCCATCTTTCCAAACTTTGGTTAGTTAAAGGAAGTCAAAAAATAAAGTGTACGGCATCTAAAATTGACTAACATTAAGAAATAATATGCTCAGCAGTTGAGATGTAACTCAGTTTCATGATTCGGATGTAATTCTCTTTCGGGATTTCACTGAAACTGCAAAATAGAAAACTGACTTTGGTCCTAAAGCTTGTGTTCTTGCTTCCTTTTATCTTAATCTGGTAAACTGGAATGATATCAGACTGAAGATATGAATTTAACAACATCATCCAGTAAATGCTTTGGGGATAATTGGATTCTGATGTCTGATGAAAATAAATAATTTGCTGCATTTATGTTAAGATGTCATCAGATTAGTTTCATTGTTTGTCCTTTTATCCTCCTTTTGGAGGGATGTTTATATCATAATACTTATAATTGAATGAATCCTGCTACACAACATTTATGGATTTTTCAAAACAGATTTGAATTCTAGTCTAGTTTCATCTCACTAACACAACTAGAAGCAGATGAAAATATATTTTTCAGTCTTGTTCAAAGCATACAAGAATGCTAACGCTTACCAGACTTATAACTCATCATAAGATCTTCACACTAAGAACTGGTTTGATCAGACGTATATGGTAGCAAATCTCTATAATATCTTATGAATTCTACCAACTTGATCTTCTGTTGCTACATTTACATTGACAGTTGACTAGAAAAGACAATATATGTAATTCCTTTTTGTTTTTGGTTTTTTTATTTATTTGTTTTATTATTTATTATTAAATTTATTATTTATTTGTTTTGTTTAAGTATTAAAATTGACATGGCAACAACTAATTAGTTGGTTCACTAGAAAAGATGTGTCTCTCTTCTGACAATTGGTAGCTGGACCAGTCCCTCTAGCATAAGTAGTCATGGACCACTACACATTGAAGAAGCCTCTTTTCAAGTTCTCTATAACAGGCAGATATAATGAAGACTGACCCTTTACAAAGACAGTTTGCCTGAATGGCTTCAATGGCTTAGTCTCAATTTCTAAAACCAAAAGTTTTTTTAAAAAATGAACAACTGAACACAAAGAAGATTCAGACAATGATTACATTATGCCTGGATTAACCAAGATAATTGTGGATTGAAAGGCACCTGTTTTTGTGTCTATCTCCATCTTTAGAGACAAGACAGTGCTGATGATTAAGACTGCATTTTGGATCTGTTACTTCTAAATTTCAGTATTAATAATTCAGCTAAGATTCCAAAAATCATGCACCACTGCCTCCCCAGGCTCATAAAACAAAACATGCAGCCCTTTTGTATGCTGATAATGTGGTGCTTGTAACATATTCAAACCGACCTTAGAAGGGCCTTGAGCAGTCTTGCGTGGTACTGTAGGCTAGAGTATCTTATAAGTAAGTTATCAAAAGACAAGATAAAGGTTGCATTATTGGCTTATCTGACTTACATAATTAGCTTATTGACAGACACAAAATAGGGCAGGTAAAACTTTCAACTCCCTTAGAGAGATACTCCATTCCTCTGAGTTGTTGAAAGCTAAAATGGAACATGTAGTGCTGGTAATTCAAATAAGCTCAGCAACATATCTGATATTTTTCTTGACTCAAGGGTTGATAAACTGGAACTTGCAACCATAAAAGTATTTCAGATAAAATCCAACTATAGAACAGTTGGACTTGAGCAAACCAAGTAGTTAGAGTAGTTTTATGATTGCCTTATGTTTGGTGGCTGGCTTTCAAACAGAAGAAACAAAAACTTGCCTAGGTATTGTCAACTATGCATTGAAAAATGAATTCTTCCCAATGACCTGGTTTCTCAAATATTTTCTAATAGCTTTTGATTGAAGTGGAAGCAAGTTATATCTTTTTCTCTTGAACCCTTTTGGACTCTTTGTCACATCTCAGCATCCTTCTTTCTTTGAGCTACAAACAGGATAAAATGGTACTAAGGCAGTAAATCAAGTACATAACCCACCAAAAAGAATTAGGCTCATAAATAGAGGAACCTCAAGAATGGTTTCCAAGGATAATCTACCTGAAGTCTTTTCTCTCTTCTATTTTCTGAAGCATACAAAAGCATTTACAAAATAAAGATTTGATGTTTTCCTTAGGTGCCCTACAAGGCAGCTTTCAAAACATCATTTAAAAGGGACATATCTCTCCCTATGGGCTGCAAATGTTAGAAAATGTTACTCATTTTCTAATCCACTGTACTTTCTACAGAAAGTAGCACACAACGTACAACGTGGTGGCCTTTCAACTCCGACGGTCCTTGGATGAAACCGATTATCTGGATTCCTTTCAGTCTGGTTTCGGGCCTGGTTACAGCACGGAACCTGCTTTGGTTGCGCTGATCGATGATCTCTGGCGAGCCAGGGATCCTAGTGCTTCTTGACCTCTCAGTGGCCTTCGATACCATAGACCATGGTATCCTTCTGAGACGGTTGCGAGAGGTGGGAGTGGGAGGCACCGTTCTTCGGTGGTTCTCCTACCTCTCGGACAGGTCGCAGTCGGTGTTGGTCGGAGGGCAGAGGTCAACCCCTAGGCCCCTCAATTATGGGGTGCCGCAGGGTTCGGTCCTGTCCCCCCTCCTATTTAACATCTACATGAAGCCGCTGGGTGAGATCATACACCGGCACGGGATTAAATACCATCAATATGCAGACGATACACAATTGTATCTGTCCGCCACGTGCCAAATCAGTGAAGTGGTAGAAGTGATGTGCCAGTGCCTGGAGGCTGTAAGGGTCTGGATGGGAGCGAACAAGCTTGCACTCAATCCCAACAAGACTGAGTGGCTGTTGATGCTCCCTCCCAAAAATGGTCCAGCTATTCCATCTCTTAGCCTGGGGGTGAAATTATACACCCCTCAGAGAGGGTTCGCAATTTGGGAGTCCTCCTGGATCCGCAGCTGACATTAGAACATCATTTGTCGGCTGTGACCGGGGGGGCTTTGCCCAGGTTTGCCTGGTGCACCAATTGCGACCCTATCTGGACCGGGAGGCCCTTTGGACAGTCACTCATGCCCTCGTCACCTCAAGACTGGATTACTGTAACACGCTCTTCAGGCTGCCCCTGAAGAGTGTTCGAAGACTTCAGCTAGTCCAGAATGCAGCCACGTGAGCGATTGTGGGTGCACCTAGGTACACCCACGTTATACCTATTCTCCGTGAGCTGCACTGGCTTCCCATTGGTCTCTGGACACGCTTCAAGGTGCTAGTCATTACTTTTAAAGCCCTACATGGTATCGGACCTGGCTACCTGAGAGACCGCCTCTTGCCAATTACCTCCCTGAAACCTATTAGATCGCACAGACTAGGCCTCCTCCGGATTCCATCTGCTGGCCAATGTCGGCTGGCGACCCCCCGGGGGAGGGCCTTCTCTGTTGCTGCTCTGGCCCTATGGAACAATCTCCCCATTGAGATCCGGACCCTCACTACCCTTCTGGCCTTCCGCAAAGTGACCAAGACCTGGCTGTTCCGGCAGGCCTGGGGCTGTTGAATTATCCAGCCCCATCTTGTGTTATGAATGTGGTTGTATTTTAACTGTTGTTTTTATTTTTTATATTCCCCCTTTCCCTTTTTTATTTGTAAGCCGCCCGGAGTCTTCCGAGAGTGGGCGGCATACAAGTTAATAAAAATGAAATGAAATGAAACACACCATCCCTGTTGTATTTTCCAGATCAAGTCAAACAACTTAAAGTTTACTCTCCTTTTCAGATAAAAGTAACTCTTTTATACATAATGTTGCAAGAAAAAAAATGACAGCATGGGAAAATCTGATGTGAAATAATATTCAAGCAACCTTTGTGAACTGGTTGCTATACTGTTAATTGATTTCAATTTCATTTTTATCTTGTTTGCTTTGGAGTAATCTTAGATTGTTCGTGTGTGTGTGTGTGTGTGTGTGTGTGTGTGTGTACCTAGATTATGCTGGTGTCTCCTCTAATTGATTTATTGTTTTTATGTTGCACAAAATAAGTATTTTACCTTGCTGCCCATTGGTTATATTAAATAATATTAATTTCATGTCTTAAATTTATACAGTTTGGAACTACTACATAGTTGTAGTAGCCACATACCACCCTCAGACCAATAAGATCGCACAGGATGGGCCTTCTCCAGGTGCCGTCAGCGGGTCAATGCCGACTGGCGGCGCCTAGGAATGGGGCCTTCTCTGTTGCTGCTCCGGCCCTGTGGAATGAGCTGCCCCCTGAGATCCGGGCCCTACCCACTCTCATGGCCTTTCACAAAGCCATTAAAACCTGGCTTTTCTGGCAGGCTTGGGGCTGTTGACCCCTTGATTGAGGTCCAGCCTCATCCTGATTGGGTGTTTGTTGTGTTTCCCTTTTTAACCTTGTTGTTTCCAATTGTTTTTAATAATTCTTTTTAATCTTTTTTGATTTCTGTAAGCCACCCAGAGTCCTCCAGGATTGGATGGCATAGAAATTTAATAAATGATAATGATAATGATATATACTATGTAGTTCTGAAAAAAAATGTTTGCTTGCCATATCATGGCTATTTATATTATTTTGCATTTACTCATACATTGCAACTCAGTTCACAAGCCCTATATTCATACTACTTGCTATTATTGGCCAGAGAGTATTGTGTAGAAATCAGTGTCGATGAACATGATCCAAAATTTGGAAAAATGCATGACCAAACCTAAAATTCAGGTCAAATCATCTAAGATTCAAAGATCCAAATAACTACTATTCCTGGCATAAAGTAGCAGTCTCTCTATGTTCTTGCAGTGAATAATAAATAAGATTTTATCTTGGCCAGCTTTCTGCTTTGGATATTGCCATTGTTTAACACATAAATATCCAGCCATATTTATTTTTGTTAGCCGTGCTGAGTTGAGTGTATCTGATTGTTTTGATTTGGATATAGGGATTGATTGGGAGTGTGCCAGGGGCAAACTAAACAAGAAATTGCCCAGACTAATTTTCCAACAGATATTGACATGAACATTGTTGTTTGCAGCTAGTTTGGTCTTGGAAGAACACAAAGAAACCTTATTATATCAGTGCTAAAAGCACTGTACCAGCTGCCAATTTGTTTCCAGGCAAAATCCAAAATAATGGTCATTAACTTTAAAGCCCTACATGGCTTAGGTCCAGCTATTTGAGAGAATGCTTCACTCTATATGACTCTCCTTGCTAACTGAGGTTTGTCTATAGTTGCAATGAACTCATCTAGCGGCAGCCCAGATCAAATCTTCTCTGTTGCCACTCCAACATTTTGGAGAACACTGTTCCATGTAGAACACCTTTGTGTACAGTTTTTTATAAGTTGCTTTTAATTGTTTATTTTAATTATCTATTTTACTTCTTTTAGTTGGCTTTAATTTAAATTATTATTGTTGGTGGTGGGGGTGTAGTCAGTCACATTTAGCCAGACAGCAGGACTTTGTATTTTGTGATTTTCTCCAGTTCTTTCTCTTCTATTCTGCTGTCTCCAGGTACTGTCACATTCACTAGCCAGACATTTTTTTCTTTTTCCTATCAACAATTGTTATGTCTGCAGTGTATTGTGACAGATGCTTTTCTGTTTGAATTCTGTAGTCCCAGAGCACTTTAACTTCTTTATATTCTATTGCTTTGTCTATATTGTGATCCCACCAATTCTTGCTTGCAGGGAAATGGTATTTTTTGCAGATACTCTAATGCACAATTGTTGCTTCTTTGTCATGCCATTGTTTGTAGTCATCTGGGCCAACTTCTTGTAGCAGTTAATTAGACAGTCCACCTTTTCTTCAGCTTCCTTGCAGAGCAGCATTTGCTGTCTGTTGATATCTTCTCAATCCTGGCTTTGTATGCATTTGTTTTTAAGGCTTACTTTTGTACAGCCAGAGTTTGCCTCTCTGTCTCTTTCTCCAACTTTCCTATTGTTTCCTTGCTTTTCCTTGAAGATGTTTTGCTTTTCATCCAAGAAACCGTTTCAGTTCTAAAAAAAGTCACTTTTTGAAAAAGCAGCTCTGGAACAGCCATGATCTGGTTAGCAATAAGACTTATATACTGCTTCACAGTGCTTTATAGCCCTCTCTAAGAAGTTTACAGAGTCAGCATATTACCCCCAACAATCTGGGTCCTCATTTTTCTGACCTTGGAATGATGGAAGGCTGAGTCAACCTTGAGCTGGTGAGAACTGAACGGCCAAACTGCTGGCAGCTGGCAATCAGCAGAAGTAGCCTTCAGTACTGCATTCCAATCACTGTGCCACCATGGTTCTTATGACTGAGAATCTCTATTTAATATTGTGGCCATATAATATTTTGCCTTGCCACATGTCTTCTCTATTCTTCATTTGTTCCTTAGATTTAATCTTAATTCTTTCTTAATCTGTAGGCCATTATTACAATTATTATTTTGCTGTTAATCAAAGAATGTGGATAAAATGCATTATTTTATCTAACATAGTTAGCATTTCTAAACTGAAAGTAAAATTGATTTGTAAATCAATTTAGCCCTAACACTTCTGCCAGTTAATGCTTACTTCCTTTCTTGGAAGTAAGTGAAACATCAAGATAGAAATAAACATTCCATAGAATTTCCCTCAAGAGGGTAGTAAAGACCAGTGTTTCAAAGATATATGAAGTATTATGACAGCATTGTTAGCCTATAGTTATCCCGGTTTATCCCACGTAAGGGTTAAATATGATTTGATAAAGAAAAACATCTTGTTGTTTTGTCTTTTCATGGAGTCTAGAATTAATTTATCAGGCAGCAATTAATATCTGTTTGAAATTGTGAAGTAAGAGGCTGAATAATTTACCATGGGATAACCATAGGCATTTTTGGAAGAACAAGCAATTCATTTAACATGCACTGAAACATGGGGACATAATGTCATGCCTTCCATAATTGTATGTTATTTCACATACCAGTAGAAAAGGGCGTAGCTAATGTCAGGACATCACAGACATATTTTATCATTTTGTCATTATAGTGTTGAGAATCGCTGTTTTCAGTATCATCACTTTTTATGATTGTATTATGAAATGTATGCATGTAGTTTTCTGTCATTAATAGTGAACTTCTCCATAAATGATGAGATGCATTTTACTTTTGTAACCAATAGGCTGAATGTCCTCTTTGCCATAGTTTTGTCATAGGATTTGGCCCGTTGTGTTTAGGGTCTCCAGTATTCAGTTAAAATGCAATAAATGGGTAACTTTCACTTGAGTACTAGCAGATGATCCATAATCAGTGAACTGTTATAACCTTTCACTTTATATCAGAACCAACATCTATCACCATGTTCCCAAAGTGCTTCCTATGGGAAATCAATAAATGTGCTGCTTAGATGATAAATGTTTACAATTTACTCCTTCGTAGCTACCATGCTACATGAAAAACAGTCCCTTGAAATGAATTGTAAGCTTACACTTAAGGGTCTGAAAACTGATCCCAGTTCTTACAGACAAAGAAAGCATTGCAATAAATAGATTCCCTTGTTTAAGAACCTTAACACACCCTGGGATCCGGGGACAGGGATGGGGGATGGGGAGGAACCCTTGTGTGCAAAAATGAATTGGACCATTCATATACCGCTGAGCTACTTTTGTTACAACTGGAAAGATGCTAATATGTGCATAAGGATCAGGGATGGAAAGATAAAAGACTTGGCATTGCAGATTTTATAGGTCTGATTTATGTACCAAACAGAGACAAGTTATTGAGAGTGAATGCATTTGGTTGCTATCTTTTCTCCAATCACAAATCCCAACCCTTCCCTCTTTTCCTGCTTGCTGGCTGATGAAATATGAACTAAATTACTGGATGTCACCCATATTTTATGTGAACTGGCAGTGGAGACTTTCACATTTCATTTTAAAGGTAGGACCACAGCATCCACATTTACAATGTGACAAGGAATTCTCTTGACTTATAAATGGGGCATATTTTAACTTTCTCAGTCATTTCATGAAGTCTAATGTAAGCATGGTGATAATCTATACTAAAAATAAATGATAGAAGTGATGGAAAGTAACTTTAGGCTCTGTAAGTTATTATCACAAACACACCTTCAGAAAATGTGCCTTCTGTCACACAATCACTGCATGCATGTTAATTGGGGGTGTGCTTTTAAAAAAATAGGTTACTGTATTGACTTTATGCAACTGATAAAAAATAACCCAAAAGGAGCAAACTGTATCCCAAATTGCAATTGATTTTTGAGGATAAATCATATTTCATTTGTTAACGTATGGCTAATAGCATGGGCAGATAAATAAATTTCAGGATGAATTAATTCTAGCACTAGCTATCATTGAGGCGCCTTATTTGGAGTGACAATTCTGTGTGTTTGGCTACTTTGCATGCTTATGCCATTGCTCAAGAAATAACAGATGAAAAATGGCTTTATCACAGGATGCAGCAAAATGGACAGCATTGTGATGAAATCCAGATGACTGCACGGCAACAAAGATCTATCTGCCTGCCTGCCTGCCTGCCTGCCTGCCTGCCTGCCTGCCTGCCTGTCTCTGTCTATGTCTCTGTCTCTGTCTCTCTACCTCTACTTTACCTCCATCTCCATCTCCTTCCCTCCACTTCTCCAGTTAGCTAATGGTTATCTGGACAGTTGCAGCCCAGATTTGGTAGTCCTAGTCCAGATACCTGGACTTCAACTCCAAAAATGCCACAGTCATCACTATCACAGAAGTAATCTGTCTATTACCCAACAAGAGGAGTAGAAAAGAGTAGTAAAATTATGTTTATGAAGCTTTATATTAAGGTGGGAAATTTAAAAGAACAACAAAATCAGAAAACAGACAAACATGAGCAATTAAAATTATTTCTCTTCTTATTAGCCCTTCAAGGTATTTCAGATAAGAAGCACAACCAGGAGCACAGCATCGTAATTATTGTAAAGTTACTTACAATAGGTTAAGGTTATTAAACAGAATCTTGAACAACTGAAAGCATTTTCCCTCTTCTCTTTTTAGTTTCCAGAAAATAAGGGAGATTCCCTTCTGAAATGCTTCCTTAATCAAGAGCAAGGAGGGAGTTGGACACTTAGTAGGGAGGGGACAAAGATTAATGGATTTGATAGATAGTATTTTTAATAGCAGCATTTGTGGGAAGGATCTGGATTCTTATTGACCACAGATTAAGCATAAACTAGCAATGTGGTATAGCTACCAAAAGAGCCAATTACTCTTTGACTATTTCAACATTCGCATAGTGTTAAGATCATGGGAATTAATAGTTATCTGGTCTGACATAAGTTATAGCAACTATATGCGGGTTGAATGTGCCTGAACAAGAAGGAATCAGGGAAAATGTAACAGAACAGAACAGATAATAAGAAAAATGAATGTCTTCAAACCGGAAGGACGGCTCGCAAAGCACATGTAATTAAGATAAAAATCCATTATCTTTAGCATTATGTACCTTTTATTATACTTATTATACATAAATAATAATAACAATAACAATAATAATAATAACCTGGGCAATACCAGTTATAAGATACACAGCTGGTATAGTTAATTGGACACAAGCTGATTTGGACATTTGGGACCGAAAAACCAGGAAACTAATGACAATGCACTACGGTTTACATCCACGTGTTGATACTGATAGATTATACCTGCGCCGAAAATCAGGTGGCAGAGGATTATTACAAGTGAAGCAAACAGTTGAAGAAGAAAAACATGCACTGGCTGATTATTTAAAAGAAAGTCAAGAACATCTATTAATCGAAGTAAAGAACAAAAATCTACTGAATGCCCAACAGATGAAACAAGAATACAGAAAAGATGTGATAAAATCAAGAATGGAGAGTTGGCAGAACAAAGCACTGCATGGCCAATTTCTGGAAAAAATAAAAGATAAAGTGGACAGTGAACAAACTTGGTTATGGTTAACAACAGGTACATTAAAGAAAGAAACAGAGTCACTAATCCTGGCTGCGCAAGAACAAGCTATCCGCACAAATGCCATTAAGGCCAAAGTCGAAAAATCCTCTGATGATGCCAAATGCAGACTTTGCAAAGAAGCTGATGAAACTGTTGATCACATACTCAGCTGCTGTAAAAAAATCGCGCAGACTGATTATAAATTGCGGCACAATTCAGTAGCACAAATGATCCATTGGAACTTGTGCAAAAATTATAATATTAAAACAGCAACAAACTGGTGGGAACATCAGCCTGAAAAAGTCACCGAAAATCAGATGGTCAAGATCTTGTGGGATTTTCGCATACAAACAGACAAAATACTGGCGCATAATACACCAGACATCACATTGGTTGAGAAAAATAAGGTCACAATCATAGACATCGCAATACCAGGTGATAGCAGGGTCGCTGAGAAGGAACATGAAAAAATCACAAAATACCAGGACTTAAAAATTGAAATTCAACGACTATGGCACAAACCAGCAGTGGTAATTCCAGTGGTAATTGGCACACTAGGTGCTATTCCAAAAGCACTGGAATTACATTTAAAAGAGTTAAAAATTGACAAAATCACCATCAGTCAAATGCAAAAAGCCGCACTTCTTGGATCTGCACGCATATTACGAAAATACGTTACGACGTCCTAGGCCCCTGGGTGAGGCCCGACTAGTAACCAATGCCAAATCCGGCGAAACAACTGGCCGCTGTGATACAATTGTATAATAATAATAATAATAATAATAATAATAATAATAATAATAATAATAAAGGACCAATAAAATAAAATAAAGGACCAATAAAATAAAATAAAGGACCAATTACATGGTTTCTGGCTCAAATATCTGACCAGTTTACATGCAATATTGGCCAGGCAACTGAATGAAATTTTACAAAAGGGCCAAATTGATGAATGGTTGACAACTGGAAAAACATACTTGATTCAGAAAGATGCAACTAAAGGAACAACACCTGAAAACTACAGACCAATAACATGCTTGCCAACAACCTTCAAATTACTCACAGGCATTATTGCAGATAACATGATGGATTATTTGGAAACAAACAACATCTTGCCAGTAGAGCAAAAAGGCAACAAAAGAAGGAGCAGGGGCACCAAAGATCAGCTTCTAATTGATAAAATGATATTAGAAAATTGTAAGAACAGAAAAACGAACTTGAATATGGTCTGGATTGATTACAAAAAGGCATTTGACTCACTGCCACATAGTTGGATCATAAAATGCTTAGAAACAACTGGCATTAGCAAAAATATTACATCCTTTACTGAAAAGGCGATGAAACAATGGAGAACTGAGTTGGCAGTAGGGAATGAGATCTACGGAATAGTTAATATCAAGCGAGGAATTTTCCAGGGTGATTCACTTTCACCTCTTTTCATCATCGCAATGATCCCACTATCAATAATCTTAAAAAAAATGAAATTAGGCTACCAAACAGCCAAAGAAGCTGAAAAAATTTCACATTTACTATATATGGATGATTTGAAACTCTATGGAAAGTCAGAAATAGAAATCCAATCATTGACAAACACAGTCCGAGTATTCAGCACCGATATTTCAATGCAGTTTGGCATGGAAAAATGCGCCACTGTATCCATAAAAAGGGGCAAAATCACTGCATGTGAGGGAATTGAAATGCCCAATGGCCAATTAATTAAATGCAAAGAAAATGAAGCCTACAAATACTTAGGCATTCTGCAGTTGGATAACATCAAGCATGGAGAAGTAAAAACTATTGTCAGGCGAGAGTACACCAACAGAGTTAGGAAAATTTTGAAATCTAAATTGAATGGTGGAAATACAATCAAGGCCATAAATACCTGGGCAATACCAGTTATAAGATACACAGCTGGTATAGTTAACTGGACACAAGCTGATTTGGACCTTTTGGACCGAAAAACCAGGAAACTAATGACAATGCACTACAGTTTACACCCACGTGGTGATACTGATAGACTATATCTGCCCCGAAAATCAGGTGGCAGAGGATTATTACAAGTGAAGCAAACAGTTGAAGAAGAAAAACATGCACTGGCTGATTATTTAAAAGACACTCAAGAACATCTATTAATCGAAGTAAAGAACAAAAATCTACTGAAGGCCCAACAGGCAAAACAAGAATACAGAAAAGATGTGATAAAATCAAGAATGGAGAGTTGGCAGAACAAAGCACTGCATGGCCAATTTCTGGAAAAAATAAAAGATAAAGTGGACAGTGAACAAACTTGGTTATGGTTAACAACAGGTACATTAAAGAAAGAAACAGAGTCACTAATCCTGGCTGCGCAAGAACAAGCTATCCGCACAAATGCCATTAAGGCCAAAATCGAAAAATCCTCTGATGATGCCAAATGCAGACTTTGCAAAGAAGCTGATGAAACTGTTGATCACATACTCAGCTGCTGTAAAAAAATCACGCAGACTGACTATAAATTGCGGCACAATTCAGTAGCACAAATGATCCATTGGAATTTGTGCAAAAATTATAATATTAAAACAGCAACAAACTGGTGGGAACATCAGCCTGAAAAAGTCACAGAAAATCAGATGGTCAAGATCTTGTGGGATTTTCGCATACAAACAGACAAAATACTGGCGCATAATACACCAGACATCACACTGGTTGAGAAAAATAAGGTCACAATCATAGACATCGCAATACCAGGTGATAGCAGGGTCGCCGAGAAGGAACATGAAAAAATCGCAAGATACCAGGACTTAAAAATCGAAATTCAACGACTATGGCACAAACCAGCAGTGGTAATTCCAGTGGTAATTGGCACACTGGGTGCTATTCCAAAAGCACTGGAATTACATTTAAAACAGTTAAAAATTGACAAAACCACCATCAGTCAAATGCAAAAAGCCGCACTGCTTGGATCTGCACGCATATTAAGAAAATACGTTACGACGTCCTAGGCCCCTGGGTGGGGCCCGACTAGTAACCAATGCCAAATCCGGTGAAACAACTGGCCGCTGTGATACAATTGTATAATAATAATAATAATAATAATTCTTTATTGTCAGTGCACAACATATGTACAATGACATTGGTTGAGCTCCCTCAGTGCACACATATCCCAACACAATACAACTTACAGTGAAGACAAAAAATGAAAAAAAAAAATTCCTAACCCAATAAATCATATTAACAAACACCCAGTCCCATTATACCAGTGTGAACATGTTACATGTTGCACCGGCCCTGAAAGTCTATACCCCATATGCATATGCATTATATAGTTTTTGCTCCAGAAAAATGTGTGGCATCATTTCTTTTCTATTATATGAAATCTCAAACACATTTTTCTCCTGATGATTAACACTATGTAAAATACTCCAAAACTGTTCCAGTCTAGACTGGTAAAATCCAGGGCTTATCTCTGGATAAATGCTTTCACAGCAGAAAATACCGTCAAATGTCAGTTAAGCTTCAAATTGCTTGGTTTAAATTTTGCCCGAAGGAAAGAGGGAAAAACCAAGATTCCTTTATCGTCTTTTAAAATCATTGGTAAAGCCTCCTAAGCATCAGAGCTTTGCAGGCAATCCCTGCTCTGGAAGGGAGAAAATGTTTGTGAGTGGGAGGGGGAAGGTATCACTCTTGTTTTGGTAAGAGAGGAGATAGCAGTAAAGAGTCTGAGCAATTACCCTTTTAATATTCCCTCTTACTGTGCCTAAAAGAGAAGGAAGAGCTATACAAATAGAATTCTAGCTGAATAGGGAGTTGCAGATAGGCCCTCAGTCCAACAGTTTATATGCCCTGAATACAAAATCAAGTAGTAAATACAGGTAGTCCCACACATTCTCATAGAGTTAGCATGTTCTGGATCCCTTCAATTACACAGTGTCATGTTGGGAGCCTTCTCTATCATGCCCCCTGCCCTCTGGAATTACATCCTCCTGGAAATTTGTGTCCCCACAACCCTGAATTTGAGCCTTATTTAAATGAGTGCTCAAGACTTAGTTCCCCCAGTCAGAGTGGGTGATGGAACTCTGTGGGGTGTTTAATTGCTAGTTGGTGTGGCTTCTTTGGAGTCTTCTTTTTAGAAGAAGTCTTCTTTTTGCACTTTTATATTTTCTATTGTTCTTTTTGTAAATTTTCAGAGTCAGCTTGAACATTTTATAAAAAAATGTAAGCACAAACTTAATTGAAACCAAAGGGATACACAACAATGAATATTATTCTTTATGAGAATATAAATTAGATTGTATTCTCAGGTAGTTGTTTTTAATTAATTGTAGTGATAGTTTTAACCTTTAAACATTGCCCAGAATCATCTTTTGAAATTGGCAGCCTTATAAATTATAAGATATATAAATAATAACAGATTAGCATAAATAATTCCTTCGTCTCTTTATCCAGTATAGTTGTCTCATTAAATAGAAGCAGAACAGTTTTCATTTCTCTGTATCAATGTTTTCTGAGAAGGATTCTCTGGCTTTAATCCAATGAGTAGCCTTCCCACATTTGAAACTATGGCTGAGCACTCTCAACCAAATTTAAAATGGGAAAGGGTGGAGAATTTATTCATGTGATTCTATGGGAAGAAGGAATTTTCCAATGATTTCTTAAAAGTAAACTTTATTTTAACAATGATAGTACCATCTGTGCCTTCCCCAGAATGGGAGAAATGCCTTCAGGATGTCTTTCTTTGTGATTTAATTAAGAAACAAAAAGCTAGGGAGTTCATGCTGGAAAAGTGACTAGACATTGAAAAGTAAAGCACATGCACGTGCACTTCCCTTGGCCAAATTACATCTAAATAGATGCAAAAACACCACACTCCAGCTTTAAGAGTTTTTCCTCCTCGTTTGACCTTTCTAATTTTCTTTCATCAAACTGAATAAGAGCAGGTAAAAAAAAATACAGAATATCTGTGGCAAGTAATTTAAAACAACTGAATGGCACATGCCACAGCATTAAGACATACTAATTTGGGGTATTCCTGACTAGGATGGCTATGAATACCAATGGTTGCCTGTGGGATTCATTGAACTGCCCATTTAGATTTCCCTTCCCTCTTACCTTCTACAGTGAAAAAGTGGAATGGGAGGATTTTCCTGAGGATGACTTCCATTTGAATTTGAATTTATTTGAATTGTGAGAGATCAAGGAGGATGCAGGCTGTAAGAGGAAAGAAGGACATCACTTGAGTACCACAAAACTAAGTGCAGGAACATATATAATAACATATGCAACTGGCAAGTTCCATTGCAAGATCATAGACAAAGAAAATGAAACCATCTACTAAATATATCAGGGTAAAATGAAAGGCTGGAAAAGGAAACTTCTGCATTTCTCCTGCTTCCATTAGTCATTGCATCAGCATTAGTCTTTGAATCATTAGTCTTTGAATCATTGGTTCACATGCAAAAGGAAGTTGTCAGCATTCTCTGCATGGTAGAACGAAAATAAACCTTATTCATTTAATGCACAGGAATCTTAAATAATAAATGAATCAGGGTTTACTTTTATTTTTCAGCCTTTCCCAGTCCTTTCCTGACACGCTCTGAAATGTTCATACTACCAAGAGGACCAGAGGTGGTATTTAGCCAGTTCGGATCGGTTTGCCTGAACTGGTAGTGTAAATCACAGGTGGGCCCACCACCCACCCTAGCTTTATGCTGTCCTATTTAGGCACATTTTTGAGGCCGGGCACATGAGCGGTAAGCACACGTGTGAGTAAAGTGCATGCACAGAAGGCCAGGCGCATGCCCAGAATGGCCAGGGGCTTACGGGATGAACCAGTGGTAACAAAATGTGAAACCCACCACTGCAGAGGACTTATGAAAACTGAAGTCTTCATAGGTCAACAGCACCAAAGTTACAAAAAGCTGAGCTCTTTTATAGTTTAAGCAAGTCCTATATTAGTTCTTCCCTTTTGTGATGTTTTCTGTTCAGGATTCCTAGAAAAACTCAAAAGGAAAATTGTTCTTTCATGCGTCGAGAAAATGGGGACTTCAGGAAGCACTGGTCCTTCCTGATTTCATTAATTAATAACCATTTTCTGCCTTAGATATTAGAATTTACTGGACAAATGACAAAGATATGTATGAATTTCTGGTGGCATCTTGTCAGGATATATCCCTTCACATACATTCTGCAATATTCAATATTAAGATGAAGTTCCCATGTAAACAAACAAACATATGATTTCACAGGTAAACTAGGGAGTAACTGCAAACAACCATCATTTATTAACTGGGATTATACCAAGAAACTAACAATAATCCAACCGCTAGAACCTGCTGGAATTTAACTCAGTAGTATTTCATGCTAAGCAGCAAAGTTACCACGTGACAATTCACATGCTGAAATAATATATATCAATAAAATGCACACTAATGCCACAACTGGTTCACTGATTGTCAAAATGTTGAAGAAAAGAAGCAGCCCTTCTGGAAGAGATGGACAGCTATATAAATGTGATTAATAAATAAATATTTGATCATTTACAATGAGAAGAATTGGTTTGTTTAATTTTGTAATAAAAATTACCTCATATTCTTCATTAAGCACATTTAGTTTTGGTTTCAAGTACTGTAAATTTTCTCCACTCTGAAGGAAGTACTAAGCCGAACTTGTTTCAGTTCGTCTGAAAATATCATGAAATTAAATATGACCAATTTTAGTCTACCTGATCTGCACCCAAATATTGCTTAAAACAAATGAGCTCAGCTTACAGAATATAGAACACACTGCATAACTAATTTATGAAACTTAATAGCAGAAAATGTGATGGCCTTTAGAAAATTAGAAAAATCCATAGGGGGAAAGATCTATCAAAAGTTACTGACAATGATGGATGGACAAACCTCCATATACAGCTATGCTACAGAATGCCAAATGCAAGGAGCAACAGCAAGGAGTAGCTTATGAGCTTTCTGGAAACATTGAATTGGTCAGTATGTGACTAATTAGTCTGTGTTTGCTTCTTTGTGTGTGTTTGTGGGTGGGTGTGGCTGTAGATGTGTGGATTGCAGGATAGGCTTTTAAGGAAATCCCATTAGTTTCTTTTCTTTCTTGAATGTAGAGTAGAGTTGAACCATTGTAAGGTAAAGGTAAAGGTTCCCCTTGCACATATGTGCTAGTCATTCCTGACTCTAAGGGATGGTGCTCATCTCCATTTCAAAGCCAAACAGCCAGCATTATCCAAAGATGTCTCTGTGGTCATGTGACCAGCATGAAAAACCGCCGAAGGTGCACAGTACACTGTTACCTTCCCACCAAAGGTAGTCCCTATTTTTATACTTGCATTTTTACATGCTTTTGAACTGCTAAGTTAGTAGAAGCTGGGACAAGTAACGGGAGCTCACTGTGTTACACAGCACTAGGGATTTGAACTGTCAAACTGCTGACCTTTCTGATCAACAAGCTCAGCTTCTTAGCCATTGAGCCACTGCATTCCATTTAAACCATTACAGCCTGAAGTATTTGTAAAAGAACATCTTTTCAAGAATAAAGTTATCAGTTTTCAATGCAATCTACTTCTTAAGAAATAATTAAACATTTGTCATCATGTTAAAAATGGATGTTGCTCACAGCAACCATGTCCTTAAGTATTTTTTTTTGCAACTAAGTTCAATGATGAATTCCAGTTAATTCCAATTATTATCCCTTTATCAATTTATATTTTCCCTGAGGCGCATCACTTGTGGGGTGCCCCAGGGGTCGGTTCTCTCACCCCTCCTGTTCAACATATATATGAAACCACTGGGTGAGATCATCCATGGTTTTGGGGTACGGTATCATCAATATGCTGATGATACCCAACTTTTCATCTCTACCCCAAACCACCCAAACGATGCCCTTGACATGATGTCCCGATGCCTGGAGGCTGTGCGGATCTGGATGGGGAGGAACAGGCTCAAGCTCAATCCCTCCAAGACGGAGTGACTGTGGTTTCCGTCATCCTGATTTGTGCATCTTGTTCCATCTTTGATGATAGGGGGAGAAATTTTAGCCCCCTCAGAGAGGGCACACAATCTGGGCATCCTCCTGGATACGCGGCTTACTTTAGAAGAACACCTGATGGCCATGACCAGGGGGGCTTTTTACCAGGTTCGCCTGGTACGTCAGTTGCACCCCTTTCTGGATCGGGATGCTCTGTGCACAGTCACCCATGCCCTCGTCCTTTCTCGCCTGGACTACTGTAACACTCTCTACATGGGGCTGCCCTTGAAGAGCATCCAGAAGCTTCAACTGGTCCAGAATGCGGCTGTGCAGGTTGTCATGGGGGCACCCGGGTACTCCCATGTTACACCCCTTTTAGGCGGCCTGCACTGGTTGCCGGTTGTCTTCCGGGTGCGATTCAAGGTACTAATTATGACCTTTAAATCGCTCCATGGCTTAGGCCCAGGGTATCTGCTAGACTACCTACTGCCACTGGTAGCCTCCCATCGTCCAGTGCGATCCCACAGAGTTGGCCTCCTCAGGGTGACGTCGACTGGTGACCCCCAGGGGGAGAGCCTTTTCTGTGGGAGCGCCTTCCCTCTGGAATGAGCTGCCCCTGGAGCTTCGTATAATCCCCGACCCCCGGTCCTTCTGACGCGCCCTAAAAGGTTGGCTTTTCCAGCAAGCCAGCCTGGCCTGAACAAAACAAATCAAAGTATTGATTATTGTTAATTTTAATTTGAATTCTTTCAAAAAAATGTGTCATTGTTAATTTTAATTGGGTTTGGGGATATCCTATTTAATTTCTTTTTAACTTTTGTAGTATGTGTTTCTTCTAATGTTGTACGCCGCCCTGAGTCCTTGGGAGAAGGGCGGCATATAAATCGAAAAAACCTCAAACCTATATTATCAGGCTTTGTGAATTGGGATTCATGAAGCCTGTTCCTGCTGTTTTGGGATGGCTACAATTTCTGTGTTTAGCAAAACTGCAAACTGCAGTGCCTGGAAGAAAATATCTTAATTTTTTCACCTTGGAATAATTACGGATTTCGGGCTTTTCTAACAATTGCATCTAACCAAGCAGAGGAATTATTTTTAATGATGAAGAACCAATTTCAAAAAAAGGTAGTGGGATGAGGATTAAACACTGTGAGAAGTTATAGATACGATAACAAACCAAATTCCATTCCAGTCTCTTCTCTTCTCACCTTGTCAGAAGACTAAAGTTTCTCTCTGTCCTATGCCTGAATGCTTGTTGCTAAGCAGATTAAAAGCAACAAAGCTAGTATCTTGGAAAGAGCCCATTTCTGGTCCTCCAGTTCTAATAGTTTCTCTCTATAATCCCTAGGTATGCTTCTCAGAATTCTCAGAATAAGCAGTTAGAACATTATAATGTCAGTATATTGGAGAATACCAAGTTGGCGAAGGCTGATTTAATGCTTGCTTCAAATGTTGTATGATAAAATTGTTCAGTTTCATATTTATTTTTGAAATGCTATGTATTGATCTAACAGGTCTGTTTATGGGTTTGAGACAACCAAAATAAAAGTTTTCTTAGTTCTTGACCCTTGCTTTATTGTGTAATTTTATTTACTATTTGTGTTTTGTATTATATTGATTAGGGACGCAGTGGCTCAGTGGCTAAGATGTTGAGCTTGTCAATCAGAAAGGTCGGCAATTCGGCAATTCAAATCCCTATGCTGACTCACAGGGTGAGCTCCCATTACTTGTTCCAGCTTCTGTCAACCTAGCAATTTGAAAGCATGTAAAAATGCAAGTAGAAAATTAGGAACCACCTTTGGTGTGAAGGTAACAGTGTTTTGTATGCCTTCGGCATTTAGTCATGCCAGCCACATGACCATGGAGATGTCTTCGGACAGCACTAGATCTTTGGCTTAGAAATGGAGATGAGCACCGCCCCTAGAGCTGGAAATGACTACCACACATGTGCCTTTACCTTTACCTTATTGTATTGATTATTGATAGTAAATTATTTTGAATATAAGAAAGATGGAAAATAAATAGCTGTGTTTTCCCTAATCATCATAATTTTACAATTATTCCTTCTCTCCCCAAAAGCTGGGAATTGTACATTTAAAAGGGAATGTTAACTCTAATGCAGAATTTTCAATACATTTCCAAATTATAGTTTCCAGGATTCTCAGGAATGGGTGGCCAGCAAAAACAGTTATCCCAACATACTATTTATAGACTACAGATAGTCCTTGACTTACAACAGTTCATTTAGTGACCATTCAATGTTACCATGGCACTGAAAAAATGTGACTTATGACCTTTTTTTTCACAGTTATGGCCCTTGCAGCATCCCATGGTCATGTGATCCAAATTCAGATGCTTGGCTGGTTCATATTTATAACCTTTGATGTGTCCCAGGGTCATGTGATTACATTTTTTGTACCAATGTAGAAGCCATATTTAGTTAACATCCAGGTTACTAACTGCAGTGATTCACTTAACAACTGTGGCAAGGAAAGTCATAAAATGGGGCAAAACTTACTTAACAAATGTACCACTTAACAACAGATATTTTGGGCCCAATCATGGTCATAGGTCAAGGACTACCTGTATGTAAGCAGAATAATGCAGGATAACAGCAGTCAAGAAGGAAACATGATGGTACTTTTATTGTTACATGCACAGTTATTGGTAAATGAAACATTACATTCGCTTTCCTATCCAATCTTCAGTTACCGTATTATTACTTTGTCATGGGTCTTTGTCCTCCTTGACCTTCATCTGGATTTGGAGATTTAATCCACAACAATATTTCAGTATACTTACTTTGCTGTAGTCTTCCTGGTGTAGATAGACAACCTTACCTCATCCTTCTCTTTTGAATCAAAACATATCCATTGTTCTTCTCTCAAGGATGAACAGGATTCTTCTTAAAGGTCTGCATTAGCAATTAAATGCACTGTCTGAATAGACAACTGGAATTCTTAGCTTTTTCCAATTTTGATTAAAATTGTTGCCATGGTGAGGAGCTTGCTGTGTGTTCTGGGAAAAAAAGATGATCTAACCTGATGGATAGGATGACAAATAGATTTGGGTGCTATCACAATGACCTTTGAACAGAAAAGGCTACCATTTTGCCGGTGCTGAAATTTAATTTTAAAATCCCCACGCTGAATGTATTTGGATGCAAAGATTCTAGTATTTACCCGCTACTCTTCACCACAGCTGTAAAACAAAAGATAATGTATGCTGTCAAGAGAATGAAATAATGCCAATAGGTAATAGAGTTTGAAATGTTTACAAACCTATAAATAAAAACTGCTCCATTAATATGAATGAATATAATCAAATGCCTACATGATAATTGCTACATGCATAATATTGCACAACATATCTGTTTTTAGTACATTTTGCTGCAGATTTTATGGGCTACAAAAGGCCATCATTCATAGGTATTAATTTCTGCAGTGTAAAATGAACATCCTTTCATAGCTTTTCATTAAGAGTTCACCATTCCATTTTATAAGCACTTACTGATGGGGAATGGAGTCTCCTTTTTAACCAGCTGAATAACGAGCAAGACACAATGTAATCAGATGGCACGATCCTATACCAAGTATTCATGATAACAAAGAAAAACCTATTTTTTTGCCTAGTCAAAATATTAGACAGTATTTACATTAAAAGGATTTAAAGGGGTTCTCTTTAAGATGACATTTTGGAACACTCTTCCCCTGACATTCAGGAGGTCCCTATACTTGTGGCTTGACTTTTCCCACAAGCCATGATGGACAGAGCAGTTATGAAGCTAGATTCCAGGAAAGCTTTCTTAAGTATTTGCATGTGTGCTGTGTTTTGGGCACTGGGCATGCTGCATTTTTTAACGCTTTTGTTGCTTTTATTCTTTTTATCTTTTTACCCTATGCTAAATGACATGAGCAGTTATATCAATATTTTAAATACATATTTTTTGGGGGGAAAACATTCTGCTTAAATTAATCATCAGAAAAAGCAAAAATCTACACAGCCTTAGAGGATCAGTCACTTATTCTCCCATAGACCGATCAGATCTCACAGACTAGGTCTTCTCCGGATTCCATCTGCCAGCCAATGTTGGCTGGCGACTCCCCAGGAGAGAACCTTCTCTGTTGCAGCTCCAGCCCTTTGGAACAACCTCCCTGTGGAGATCCGGACCCTTACTACTCTCCCGGCCTTCCGCAAATCCACTACATCTTGGCTGCTCCAGCAGGCCGGGGGGCTATTGAAGTACCCAGCCCCACGGTAACTATGAATGTTGTGTATTTTAAAGTGTTGTTTTGTCTATTTATCCCCTTCCCTTGTTTATTGTAAGCCGCCCGGAGTCCTTCGGGAGCGGGCGGCATACAAGACCAATAAACTACTACTACTACTACTACTTATCAGCATTGCAATACAGGAGGGGGAGGAGGCATAGGAGTTATAACTCCAACAATTTAACCATGTTGCTTGAGAATCTTCTTTATTGATCCTTTGTTGAAAAATAGTGATAAACAAATATTGAAAAATGGCACACATCAACAAATAATTGTTGAAAAACTAGTGCACATTTTTTTCCTTTCCAGTTGTATACTGTATATGCAAATAACCAAAGTCCACAAGCCTTGTATTTCTTAATATATTCCAAATACTGGTGATGCAGTCAAGTAGTACAGCGGCATCTTTAACATATAGGGATTAATCTATTGTTCTATTAAAACTTCAGTTGTTTTCATGCATGAGTTGAATACAATGTGAATAATTTTTTTATTACTTTTAATTTTGCAAGTTTTAAAAACAATCATGTCAGAATAAAATTGATCCAACGCAATCATGTTGTGAGAAGCTCATTTTATACCTAGGCATATACTTACCTTGGACAAAAAGGTCAAAATTAGTACAAGTCTTGTTTGTCTTTGCTGGGGTTTTTCTTCTTCATTCATTTTCTTTTGTGTAATTCATTTGATTTAGCAAAAAAAAAGTTTAAAAGGAAGATCAGACATTAGTTGTTTGTTCATAAATTGCTAGGGCGATATAGAGAAAAAATAACCTTTTTACTTATTGTGTGGCCGTTCTGGGCAAGTAGGCTGGGGAAAAAAACTGTTTGCAGGAGCCCCATCAACATTAAGTGTATCTGCAATGATGACAACAAGAGTTAGTAGGGGAAAACATATATTCATATGAGTATAATGGGGGAGCCATGCTTATTACCAGAAGTAGGGGTCACATAATGTAACAACTGGATCACTTCACTCGCGCATCTGCCTTCCATGCATGCGTGCAGCCTTCTGTGCATGCGTGCAGCTTCAAAAACATGATGATATAGGACGGGAGAGTGCCAGGGTGGGTGGGCTGGCCCATCAGTTCACCTGAACTGGTCCAAACCGGCAGCAGCCCACCTCTGCTTATTACACATTTTTAAAAGTAACAGAACAGAACAGTCAAATTAAATTGTATCACTACAATTGATGGTATTTACTACTTACTTAGAATATTTCTAAGCCACTGGTTATTCTATGTATCTTTGACAATGTTGAATAGAATATGTACATATGTGAGTGTATGCTGTGTAAGTGTATGTTTCTACACAATTAATGACCATGGGGAGGGAATGAATGGTGGTGTTATAAAATATCACATGCCAAGTTCTGAAATAGTTCAGAATAGTTCTGGCCCTCTGGAATGATCTCCCCATGGAGATTCGGACCCTCACCACCCTTCAGGCTTTCCGCAAAGCCATCAAGACCTGGCTGTTCCGGCAGGCCTGGGGCTGATGAGTTCCCAGCCCCACTCGGATTGTTGTGACTGTTGAGGAGTTTTTTAATCTGGTTTTTTTTTTTGTATTTGTTTTGTCTTGTTCGTTTTCTTTGTATTGCCAACCTTCCCTATTAGTTTGTTAGCCGCCCTGAGTCCCCCTGGAAATAGGGCGGCATACAAGTTTAATAAACTATAACTATAACTATAAATAGTGTATAAGGACCATATTCACACAAATGCCGAAAGGAACATAGCAGTTAGCAGTAGACTTATATACCACTTCATAGGGCTTTCAGCCCTCTCTAAGCGGTTTACAGAGTCAGCATATCGCCCCCACAGTCTGGGTCCTCATTTCACCCACTTCGGAAGGATGGAAGGCTGAGTCAACCTTGAGCCGGTGAGATTAGAACCGCTGAACTGCAGATAACAGTCAGCTGAAGTTGCCTGCAGTACTGCACCCTAACCACTGTGCCACCTCGCTCATACAGTGTATAAGTGCATTGCTGATCAATTCAGATCTTGAGATAATGAACTTTCATAAATGCGTTACAAGAAATCTTGAGCTATTATTAAAATTTTATTTGGAACCTCTGTTTAGTGGGCAACATTTCAGATTTGCTGGCGAAACAACTATGTAATACTTAATTGTGGAACTGCATTAAGATCATATTTGTTTTGAATGCATTGTACTGACAGCTAGTCTGCTCTAAAGCTACATTTAAGGAACTTGTCATGCTAAAAAAAGACAGATCTTGTTAATGACTTGGGTGTATAGCAGTCAAAGGTCCTGCTTGGCAATTATGATCTAATGGCATATCCTCCAGAGAGTTACATTTGTTAGTGATTCATTGTATGGTGATCCAAGAGGGAGTATTCATAATGCATATAGTTCTGTTTGGAATTATCTCCTGGATCTGATGTGACTGTTCAACTGACTTCACTGGAATCGGAAAGATTGTGTTTGATTGATTTTCAGCTTTTGGGGCAGTTTTAAAAAGAGCAAAAGGGCATGGGAAAGGACCAGGTATTCCCTTTCCCATACTTTAAATTACTTATTCAATTAACTAGAAATTTGAGTTCTGAAATTCAGCAATTTAAATTTTGTGAGTGGAACACAGGAATTAAGAAACAATAAAGAGAGAACTATGAACCACCCATGCAGTCTGGGGTCCCAGAATTGCCAGCTTTGGGTTTAAATGATGCAACTTCAGTCTGAGTTAGGCTGTTTTAATAGGTTTAGGGCTTTAAATGAGTTCTTAGACATTTACTGAATTATTCAAATTTTTAGCAGTAACTGGTTTAAAATTAAATGACACAAACTGTTTTATTAATTGAATTGTATCTCTGGTTTGGGCTTTTTTTTAAAAAAAAAAGCCCAAGAAATTGCAGTATATAACATTTATAAACAAACAATTAAATGAAGCATTGTAGCACTCAATTGTGAGCAATTAAGTCTGTTGTGCTTTTCATTTAAACACCAATTAAAGCTGTTACTATTCAAACAAGTTTTTAATGGAGACTGGTTTTTACTTTCTTACTGTGGATGCATGCATTGAAACGATTCCGGTTTCTTCAAACAATGCTTTTCTTGCTCATAAAACTCTTACCATACAGGTAATCCTCAATTTACGACCACAATTGAACTCAAAGTTTATGTTCCTGAGAAATTTGTTAAGTGAGTTTCGTCCAGGGATGAAATCAACTTACCTTTGCTACCAGTTTGCTTCACCTCCACACATGTGCAGGAGCTACCGTGCACAGTGTCAAAAATGGGATGTGATAATGTCCGGGATGATTGTGGAGCCTCCCGCTGCCACCACTATCGGTTTTCCAAACTAGATAGAACCAGCTGAATTGCACTACTGGTTTTGTCCCATTTTACGTCTTTTCTTGCTATGTTTAGTAAGTGAATCACTGCAGTTGTTAAATTAGTAACAGGGTTGTTAAGTGAGCCTGGCTTTCCTATTGACTTTGCTTGTCAAAACATCACAAAAGGGGATCACATGACCCCTGGGAACTGCAACCATCATAAATGTGAGTCAGTTGTCAAGCATCCGAATGTAAATCACATGGCCATGGGGGTGCTGCAATGGTCATAAGTGTGAAAAATGGTCATAAGTCCCTTTTTTAAGTTCAGTCAAATGGTTGCTAAGGGAACTGTGGTAAGTCAAGGACTATCTCTATTTATTTCTATTTCTGCCCTGGTTTTACCTTTGGTCTGTTTTTCTTGGTTTCAAGTATCCATAATAATTGCCGTTTCTACTATACTTCAATACTTTTACCATTGTTAGCATGTCACCCTTAATTATTTAACTGACTTTGGATTATCATCTGTGTTCTGTTATGGCAATAATATTACGGTTAACATCATGAATAGAATTCTGGGAACTCTTTTCAATACCCTAAAAGTAGTAACCTAACACGATGAGGGCATGCAAAATGGACATTTTTTGAGTCCATTTTCAGGATTATTTCCAATTAGAGAAATAAGATATCACAGCCAATTTGATATGTTAATAGTAAGCAATTGCCATTCTTGTGTCTTATTTTTATAACTTTAATTGAGATTCTTTTACAATGGAAAATTCCTGAAGTGACTGATCAAAAGTTTAAAACGTTGTGTAATTCAGTTCCATGTATGTATGAAAGTAGTGTTATGATAGAGAGAAAGAGATGTAATTTTCAGTTTAAAATGTTAAAAGAGACAAACAGGTTTTTTTTAATGTTAATCAATTTGGATACATTGAATATCATATTACAAAACTGAACTGACATCTATTTTGGGAAGTGCCAGATTGCCCACATATGCTGCACTTCCAAAAGTTCTATATAATAAGTTTAATGAATGTTTATTTGTTGTTCTCCTGTAACTTTGAGAGAACAAGGCAGCAATTTAGGTGAAGTTAGCATGAAAATCATATTAAAAAAAATATTGATAGAACACTTAATTTAAATTTTGTACACAATCTTACAAAGTATTTGATGCAGAAGAACTTTAAGTTAGAGTATATAGTTATATGCAAAGGTTCCAGTATCCATGCTAAGCATTTCTGAGTATGGCTGAAACAAATCCTGACCTAAAAAAAATAATTATTTTTATTTATTTGTTTGTTTGTTTATTTATTCATTCATTCATTCATTCATTCATTCATTCATTCATTCATTCATTCATTTAGCCAAACATGAATTAGATAAGTATAGACATGATTATGAATACATGAAATGAATATGAATACAAGGGAATATTAGGACAGGGACGCTGGTGTGTTTACGCACGCCCCTTAAAGACCTCTTAGGAATGGGGTGAGGTCAACAGTGGACACTCTAAGGTTAAAGTTGTGGGGGTTTGGGGAAGAACCACAGAGTCAGGTAGTGAATTCCAGGCATTGACCATTCTGTTGCTGAAGTTGTATTTTCTGCAATCAAATTCGGAGCAGTTTACCATAAGTTTGTATCTATTGTGAGCTGGACATTGTAGCAGATAATTTTATGTACTATGCTTAGGTCAGATCGAAGACGGAGAAATTCTAAATTGTCTAAGCTCAAAATTTCAAGTCTGGTGGCATAAGGGATTCTGTTGTGAACAGAGGAGTAAAGGACTCTTGTCGTGAAATATCTCTGGACTCGTTCAATTGTATTTATGTCTGATATGCAGTGCGGGTTCTAGACAGATGAGCTGTATTCAAGAATTGGTCTAGCAAAAGTTTTGCAGTTCAATATTACTATTAATATTTACAGCTATTGTTAACATTATAAACAATGCTAATATCAAGAGACTAATGGTCCAATGAAGTATAAGTGCTTTCTGGTTCTGTTTCAATTCTCTCCCAAAATATTAATCAAGTTTTTCACAGATTCGAAAGAAACACTCATCTGATCAATAACAATTAGTGGGGCGTAGTTTGTTTTGGTGCTGTTGAGTCAGTTTCTGATTTCTGATGTTTCAACAAGTCCTTGCCTAGAAAAGTCCCAAGTGACTGCAGTTTTCTTGTAAGGATTTTTTGGAACAGGTTTGTCATTGCCTTCTCCTAGGGCTGACAGACTGATTGACTCAGGGGGACTGGAATGGGACAACTTGTCACGATCAAATCCCCATGGCCTACTTGCCACAGGAAAATTCACCATGGCCAACTTGCAACTACTGTAGTTGCAGGACAATTCAAAAAATCAATATAATTATTTAAAATATTTAAAAATTAAATTATTTTTGTCATTCTTATTCCATTTTGTCCCTTCTTGGCATCCATTCTTAAATGGTTCTATTCTACAATTTCTTCATCAGTGTCTCTCTTGTCCTGAGATGACTTGTCCCTTGGCAAGTTGGCTGCAGCGAGTTGGCTATGATGAGTTGTCATAGACGCCTCAGGATCAGCTATCTGTTTTGTGCCTAAAGTGGGAGTAGAAATCACAGTCTTCCAGTTTCTAGTCTGATGCCTTAATCACTACACCAAACTGGCTAAGAATTAGTTTCTATATTACATAAATATTGAACCTGATCCCCAACATGCCATTAAAATCCAAGTATGATCCTCAATCCAAACAAGGGGTTGTTGTTTTTTAACCTCTGGCTTAAGAAAATGCTGATTAGCCAGTATGCAGTAGACACCTTCCATAGGAGTGCTTCTCAATTTTGACAACTTTAAGAATCCTGGAGCTCAGTTCCAAGCATCTTAAAAGATTCCAAGGCTGAGAAACATTGTGCTAGAGCAGTGGTGAAATTCAATTTTTGTTTACTACCAGTTCTATGGGTGTGGCTTGGTGGGCATGGCAGAGGAAGGATACTGAAAAATCTTCATTCCCACCCCACTCTGGGGCCAGCCAGAGGTGGTATTTGCTGGTTCTTTGAACTACTCAAAATTTCTGCTACCGGTTCTCCAAAACCTATCAGAACCTGTTGAATTTCACCCCTGTGCTAGAGCACATAGTGTACACAAAGCTGCAAAGCAAGGCTGTGTATAGCAACGATTGTTGAACCTCCGCACTGGGCCCATCTAAAAATACGAGAGCCTGAATCCAGTCCAGATAAATAAAGGTGGATTATCCGGAATGAGTTGAAATAAACAGGATCAATTATGTCTTCAGTTCTTCACATTTGGATTGTGCTAGCATGCACAGGGGTTGAAAGTGGGCAAGACTGCATATTCATAAGCTAACACAGCAAAAGGGGGGTGGTTTTTGGTATGCTCATATTTTATCTAAACCAAATTAACATAACATTTACAGTTTCAACTGCAATCTTATATATTTTTTTAACCGAAGGTGTATCAAAGGTTGACAACATACGTTTGTGACCCAAATGTAAAAATGTATTCTTAAAAAAATTAAATATATGCGGTACATTGTTATACATACACAAAAAGAGTAGCCAACTGAAAATGTCTGCATTCCACTGAGCAACATAAAATGTGTAATTACATAAACAATTCCATGTGTTCCTACAATTTGTATCAACATATTTCTAACCAAAGAAAAGCAATACAAAAGAAATAGAAACATTAAACTGAGCCATAGGAATTTAACAACTTAAATCCTATTTTTTTGTCCGCATCTTAAACATATCATGCTGCACTTTGCCTCAAGGCACCAAGCTACTGAAGGAGACTTCATTAGCACTTGGACTTCAGGTGTTATAGATTCAACATGTGAAGCACTTTGGTTTCTAAAGGGTAAAAAAAATGTTTCTCAGCATGCTGTAGCTTCTTAAAGCAGTTGCAGATTGCATAGCTGTCTTCTGCAAGCTCTGTAGCATGATCTCTGGAAACAACAGATCAAGTTGAAAGGAATAATGACTGGTGTTACCCGTGCATCTCCATTCATTCCAAAGCCGCTTTGCTGACCAACCAAATGGAGCTCTGGAATTAAAAAGCAAGAAGAGAGTAACTAGCAGAAGAAAGGCAGCAGCTCAGTCTGAGGAAATATAAAATATAAGAAAGAAACTCAAAATAATCACGCTTTGATTTAGTTTGGTATAACACTGGGCAGAGGCAACTTCTGACAGGTTTCAAGAGTCTTCTATCCTATCTTACAACACAAAAGAACATACCTGCAATCTGTGCTACTTTTGTTTCTTCATCTTGCCTATCTCAAAGGAGTAACAACTTTTCCCCTTCTAATTCAACCCTCTACAACACAGCCATACAACTAGCATTTTTAAGGAACTGGAGGAGGGATCTTATCAAATTCAGTATAGCATGAGTTCTGTGGTTTCTGAGTCACAGAAGGCATTCTGTAGCATACTATTTCAGTTCAATGATATATGGCATCCCTAGATGAGATTGACTGAGATGGTACCAATTCCAGTCATGGTAAAAAAAAAATGGGGGGGGGGGGTGATGGCATCTCCTAAGCTTTGGCAACAGGCAAGTGGAGCGGTGGAATTCATTTACCTTCCCTACCAGTTCGCAAATGTGAGCACACTCCACATCCTTCTGCATATGCACGGGGCTCACACATTATGTTGGGGCGGGTGGGCAGATCCTTTCTCAGCTGCCGCTACTGGTTTGCCTGAACCGGAGAGAACCGCTGAATATCACCTCTCGGCAGGTTCTCATGAAGACTTTTAAGGCTTGGGAAGAAAAGTCACAATCATCTTTTTCTATGTTCATTTCTGCAATTAATCCTTGGACAATATTTTAGAGATTTTGTAGATTTTCACAGGTGTAGGTATGCTGGTCTTGTTGTATTCGGGTCTTTTCCTGTGTAAGATTACACAGGAAAAGACCCAAATACAACAAGACCAGCATATATGTGTGTGTGTGTGTGTGTGTGTGTGTGTGTGTGTGTGTACACACAGACACACACACATATACACATACACACTTTTAAAATAAGTTTGGAGGCTATTATATGGTGACAGATTTTGATAGGTAATGGACTATTATTTTTAACAAGAAAAAAGTTTATGCTTGGCAATAAATCTATGTGAGTTTTCAAGTGGATAAATTCTAAAGCAGTTAACATTTATGTATAAATCTAAGAAGTAGGGTGTAGTATGATATTTTCATTAAATACAACATATTTTAGAAATAATTGTACCAGAATTTTTGTTCAGCAATGTTCACAGGTATTCAATAATTTTGCAGTGATAATTATTCAAGGATCACAAATTGCTGCTATAAACTGGGATGTCTGTCTACTAACCTAACCGTCCCCCACCTAATAACCTGTCAATCCAAACTATAGTATGCCTCAAGGAGATATCAGGAATCTACCAGAAGAGTGAGGGAAAAACAAAATTGCTGCATGTATCTCAAGAAAATGAGCCAAGCAGTCTATGCAATGAATATCAAGGAGAGGGATAATTAATATTCAGGATCCTTGGATAATCCTAAAAGAAAAAGGCAATTTTTCTGGGTACACGAAGTGGTGAGGTCCCTTTAAAGAGGCCAAAATGAAATAAAGCATTGTGAATGATTTAGCATTTTGGAATATGACATGAAAGCTGTGTTCGAAAAATGTAATTTTTTTGTGTAAAATGCCAAGACAGGAAGAAAGGTTTGCTGGCTGATTGACAGGTCTCTGTTCAAAGCCAAAGGCATATTCATCAGGGGCATTCTTAACATATAGTGTTTTATGGCAGAGATACTGAATCATACATTCTCCACTGCCAGCAAATGTCATCACTTTTGGAGAAAACTAAACCTTTGTTTTTAGAAGCATCCTATATATTGGCAGGAAAATATTTTTACTAAATTAGACTCTATATGTCTGTTTTTTTCGTAGATATAAAATAGAAGGGATTCACTTTTTAAATTCTCATTTCACCTCCATCTATAGAGCCCCTCTTCTTATCCATCCCTTTTCTCATCAGTCTAAATCATTGAGCAAGCAATTTGTCCACAGAAAATGACAACTATGCCCACAAATGTCATCTCATTTTTTAAAAAGAAATCTGAATTTAGCAAAAAAAATTCAAACAAGTTAAGGAAGAACATCAGATGATACAGCTGCCTTATTTGTACTATCTGCTGTGGCTTGGTGAAGCATCCAAGCCAAGACCACAAAGGTATGGTATATTTCTGTAAGCCAAAATACCAGATCCCAATTAAGATCCAGAGCTACATAAATTGGTACTGAAGTACATGATCCATGTTCCTCATTCCAACAGGAACTTGGTGTGTTGGTAAAACATACCTGCTATGGTGATGATTCATAACCTATCTACAGGAATGAGTGTTCAGAAACAGGAGGCCATAATACAGGATGACAGAGTCAAATTATAACTTCTCAATAGGTGGTACCTGATAATGTACCTGTTCAAGGTGTTCAATTGTCATCTCAATGTAGAAATATCCTCATATGTCAAATCCTTCAAATATGTTATCAAGTATACCATGAAGGGGAGTGATTTTGTATTGAATAGAGAAGACAAAATCATACAGTGCTTGACAGACAGATATATTGGGCCCTCTGAAGCTATTGCATTGACACTTGGATTTCAAATTCATGAGAGAGAATCAGCTGTCTTTTGCCTTTAAGTGCACCATTCACAATAGCATCAAGTTTCCAAATAATGCTGCTATGCAACTGAATAATGGCATGGCAAGAACCACTACCACAGAATTCATTCATCTTTGCAAGCATGTTCCATTAGCAAAATCATTAGTATTAGATTCAATGCCTGGAGTAATAAGAGGTAGAAAAGAAGAATGATTGGGGGAAAAGTGGAAGAGTTCTCCAAAATTTTTGAACCCAATGTTCTGGGTCATTTCTTGACCTCTATTATTTGAGCATGCATCTTCATCATCATATAAAGGGGCCAGTATGTTTCAAATCATTGAAGACACTTAATGGACATATCCGTTTCTGTCATTCTACAGAGAAAAGATTGTTGCAAGCTGATTATCATTGGCAACACTTTGGAAGATGCTGAAAGAACAAAACTCTGCACAATATCATGGTCAAAAAGAAAATCACGAACAAGCTCTTCTGTGTTTTCAAAAAAAACCTTGAGAAATTGAGAAAAACATGTGAAGAATATAACTTGCAAAAACTGACAGTGCAATTAATCAAAATGATGGCAATCATAGGGGGGGGGGCTGTGTCCTCTTCCAGAGACAATTTTAGAATTTTCAATAGTATGCTTTGCTGTCACTATATATAAAGTACAAGGACAAACCATAGAGAATGTGTTGATTTATCTGAAGATACTGGTATTTCAGCATGATCATCTGTATGTCACTTTAAGCTAAGGAAAAGAAGTGAAAATGTTAGAATATTCTTAAACAATGATAGACCAACCGCAAATGTGCATCCTTTGTTGAATGAAAACCATCTATATTTGTCTTCCTACACATATACATCTTTTTAATAATTTTTTTTTATCTTCCATTTTAAAACCCAAACACAAGCAATCCACTGATTATCATTCTGTTCCTCTTTTTAGGTAAGGAGATATTTATGACAGGATGATCCAATGGATTGCATGTTGTTTAGTCTACTCCAAAATTTCACTGAGTTCATAGTATATGGCTTCCAGCAAAGTTTGTATATGATTGATGACATAAAATTGAATTTCAGATTCTCAACTAAATTCAAAGGAACTTAAAAGTATTTTAGCTTTCTTTAAAGCTTTAACTTTCTTTAAGCTTGTACCCAGAAATAGTCCTGTAGGGCTCAATACTTGATTAATCGATTGCTATCAGAAAATAGTATTTTGGTTTTACTTTTCCTTTGAAATAACTTCTTCCTAAATGTTCCTCAGTACATTTTCAAAGAATGGCAAGAATAAAGTCAGAAATATAAGCTGAAAAAAGTCATTGTTTCTGAGATGATATACTTTATCAAATAGATACCTAAAATCTCATCAGTTAAATCAAATACACATGTTATATAATGTCTGTTTAAATGTCATCACCTCCATGTCAACAGTATCAAACTATTCTCAAACTATTCATCTGCTTCTTTTATTTTGAAATGGGTTTTCTTTTCTCATCTTGAAATGCTGCAATAATAATGTGATTATTGATAGAGAAAATATTCCTCGCAATTATACTTGAAGGTTTGAGCTGACAATGGGAAACATTACAAGTTATTTGTCATTGTGTAAGTAAAGTAATCACTGAAATCACATAGGAAACAGAAGAGGTTATTATGTAGATGGAAACTGTGTTGAATCATTTTTTTCTCCTATTCAAGAAATCCTGAAATGGCTATTGTTTAATGTAGCACACTTGGGTTTTGTAAAGGAGACAGCAGTTGAAAATCTAAAATAGCTGTTGCTATTGTGAATATTATAAACATGCCATCCATTAATCCATTAGTGCCAAATTATTATTATTGCATCAATTGTAAATGACATTTTTAGATCTGTGAAAGAAATGGGCTATCTGGCAGCTTTTAGAAAATCCTGAAAAGTAAGAAAACACTGGTAGAGATTTGGGAAACAAGAAAAGACTGTGTTCTTTATTTCTTCTTCAGAAATAAAGAGTTTTTAATGGGAAATACAGTACTCTTTATTCATTTAGAAATTGCCAAATGTATTTTGAAACAAAATGAATGAACCAAGCAGTGAAAAAAAATGAAAATGGAGGCAAGTACCATGTGATCACACCAACTTTAAATGCTCTGTAGCTGCCATCTTGATTTTTAGAATTTCCTGTGTCACCTCTGGAGGAAGGGTTGTCAATAGACTGCAGTTCACCCTAAATAGATAGTCAAGACATTCTTCCAATTATATCATAATATGATTAACTTCTCTCCATGATTCATTCAAGTTTTTTTTTTTCCTAGCAGGTCTATAATATTCCATTAAAGTAAAATTCAACAGCAACATAAAATGTGTGGAAAATTGCCACCTCATTAGCCAGTAAACTCTGAATGCCTTTGTTATGGACATTGATTTTGAAAGTTATTTCTGTTACTAGATGTTCTCTGAAGTTTCTCACAACTCAAATGGTAGAATTCCATAATCATTATTTCAAGACCAGAGTTTGGGTGGCCAGATCATGAAGAAGACCATCTCAAAATGGTCAAGCTAGTTTACAATTATAATCAAACAAAATCTGGGAAGATTTTTTTCCCCAACTGGTTTCACCCATTCTTTTTGTTTATTTTATTTTATATTGTGACATACAGCATAATGCCCTTCACTGCTTATCTTAGGGCTTACTATTGGTAATGTGAATATTGCACTTAAGCAAAAGCAAATTGTCCTTTAAAAAAAAAATATTGTCCAAGTAATTTAAAAATATATTGCAGTATAGTGTTCCTCATCTGATGAATACTTACATAGCTTCTTTGGAATATTGTTGAGATGTTGCTGAGTATTTGATTGTTCGAGATTATTTGGGGGTACATGTGGGTGTGTAACTTGCCATTGCTTTCTCTGAAGTATAATACTTAATCTGATGAATCTGATTCCATTGGAGTTTTTTTTAACATAACTTTATTAAGTTTTGTATAGAACAGAAAGATGGAGACTAACAAACATAAATAGGGATAGCTAAAGAGAAAGAATGAAGAGAAAAATAAAAGTTTGGACTGCAGCAAATAAGAAATGTATAAAGTCTAAAAGTATAAAAAGAAAATGAGTTCCAACCTCTTTTACAAAAGATATAAATAAAGCTTAAATTCAACCCTTAGTTTGGATATTGTAGTATCTATTTTTCAAATGTCAGTCCAAAGAAGGCATTTTTGATGTGTGATCTTTTCTTGAAGTAGTTTATCATAATGAATGTCCACATAACAAATACATATTTCGGGTTGTATCTGTGGTTGTATTATTATTTCCAGACATTGCATCACTGTGTCTGCTATGAATGTGAGATCACTCTCACAACACATAGATAACTCTACCATATATTAATAACATCTCTAAAGCTAGCAACAGGTTACTATGGTACCTAGGCCTTATGGAAAAAACTATAAACCAATAAAATCAGCCTAAGCAAGCCCAAAAACCCAATGGCAAAAGAAGGCAAAATAGAAGTCATCTACTACATATACATGGATTAAAGGACCCATTACATGAGACAAAGAAGCAGAAAATTTAGAGAATACATCCATAAACATCAATGGTGGCCAAAAGACTGGCCTATTGCATTTCAGATTTCCAGTTATGTAAATGCTGCATTGGCATAAACATTGATAGTTATGCCATTGGAGCTTTAAGCAGATTTGTGCTGTAATATTTAGTTACTAATAACTGTTATGGAAATGTTTGAGCAAACTGTTTGAGCGATAGTAAATGATTTCTTCCTTTGTAAATACTTTTTTCTTTCAAACAATTTGAAAGAAACAATCTGATCTATCTCACATCTCAAGACTATTTGTGAGATGTGATTTTCAGGTACATCAAAGAAATATGGGGGAGAGATATTATTTTTTCCATTGTTCTGCCATGACATTTTTGTCAATAGCTGTACTCACTACCATTATGATGAAGTGTTTTGAGAGATTGGTAAAGGACTATATACTTTCATGACTTCCCCCTACATTTGACTCATTACAGTTTGCCAATCAGAAGAACCACTCTATAGATGATGCACTTTCCTGTGTGCTTTATCTTAGTTTGGCTCACTTGGTGAAGAAGAACACTCATGTGTAAATGCTGTTTCTTGATTTTAGTTCGACATTCAATAATACAATAATACAATAGCAGAGTTGGAAGGGACCTTGGAGGTCTTCTAGTCCAACCCCCTGCCTTTTCAGACAAATGGCTATCCAACATCTTCTTAAAAACTTCCAGTGTTGGGGCATTCACAACTTCTGGAGGCAAGCTGTTCCACTGATTAATTGTTCTAACTGTCAGGAAATTTCTCCTTAGTTCTAAGTTGCTTCTCTCCTTGATTAGTTTCCACCCATTGCTTCTTGTTCTACTCTCAGGTGCCTTGGAAAATAGTTTGACTCCCTCTTCTTTGTGGCAACCCCTAAGATATTGGAACACTGCTATCATGTCTCTCCTAGTCCTTCTTTCTATTAAACTAGACATACCCAGTTCCTGCAACCGTTCTTCATATGTTTTAGTCTCCAGTCCCCTAATCATCTTTGTTGCTCTTCTCTGCACTCTTTTTAGAGTCTTCATATCTTTTCTATATCGTGATGACCAAAACTGAACAGTATTCCAAGTGTGGCCTTACCAAGGCAGCTGTCATTCGACCATCATATAGCGGCTGTGACCAGGGGGGCATTCGCCCAGGTACGCCTGGTGCGCCAGTTGCGACCCTACCTGAACCGGGAGGCCCTCACAACAGTCACTCGGGCCCTCGTGATTTCTAGGCTGGAATACTGCAACGTGCTCTACATGGGGCTGCCCTTGAGGAGCATCCGGCGACTTCAGCTAGTGCAGAACGCAGCCGCGCGAGTGATCGCGGGTGCACCCCGATTCACCCGCATTACACCTATCCTCCGCGAGCTGCGCTGGCTACCTGTCGATCTCCGGATGCGCTTCAAGGTGCTATTGATCACCCATAAAGCCCTACATGGCAGTGGATCTGGATACTTGAGAGACCGCCTTCTGCCAATTACCTCCCTACGACCTATAAGATCTCATAGGTTAGGCCTCCTCCGCATTCCATCGGCCAGCCAATGTCGGCTGGCAACCACAAGGAGGAGGGCCTTCTCAGCAGCGGCCCCGACCCTTTGGAACGAGCTCCCCGTAGAGATTCGTACCCTCTCCACCGTCCAGGCCTTCCGCACAGCCTTGAAGAACTGGCTCACCCGTCAGGCCTGGGGATAAGGACCATTACCCCGCCCGAATGTTGTATGCATGTTGCTTATTATTTTATTATGTGTTGTCGTCTTAGTGCTGTATTCCCCCCCTCCCTGGTTTTCTGTGAGCCGCCCTGAGTCCCCTCAGGGAAAAGGGCGGCCTACAAATAAAATCAATCAATTCAATTCAATTCAATTAAAGTGGTATTAACACTTCACGTGATCTTGATTCTATCCCTCTGTTTATGCAGTCTAGAATTGTGTTGGCTTTTTTGGCAACTGCTGCACACTGCTGGCTCATATTTAATGATTGTCCACTAGGATTCCAAGATCCCTTTCACAATTACTACTGTTGAGCAAGATACCACCTATACTGTACTGTACACAATTATTCCACAGTAATTGGTGAACAAACTGGGCCTAGTAGGTTTTAATACCCCTTTATGTAATTGTATACTTGATTTTCTTATTAATAGGTCCCAATTTAAGAAAAGTTTCTAATTCCATCTCCATCCCCACAGAGCTGTGACTTGAGTCAGCTACTGTTCACCTTGATGACCACAACCGATTGCCAAATCTGCTATTAATCATATTCTGAAGTATGCGGATGACCCAGCAGTGGTGGATCTTATCCGGGAAGACAAGAAGGTGATTATAGGGAACAGGTGAAGGCTCCGGTGGACTGATGCAATAAAAGTAATCTGATTCTAAAAGTTGATAAAACAAAGGAGATCACTGTAGATATTAGAAAGAGCCAGTGTAGTCATATTCCTCTCAGTATCAATGATGCAGCTGTGGAGGTGGCCAACAGTATTAAGTATCTGGGAATGCAGATAACTAACAATCTGAACTGGTCTCTCCACACATGATCCTTAGTGAAGCATGCAAACCAGTATCTAAATTTCCTGCATCAGATGAGGAGACTCCTTCTGTCCTGGCCACTTTTTACAGAAGCATGACTGCGAGTGTTTTAATAAACTGTCACTGTTTGGTTTGGTGGCAGCAGTGCCTCAGAAAGAAAGTCCATACAGAGAGTGGTAAGGACAGCTGAGAAGATTATAGGAAGCTTGCTTCCCTTTATTCAATATACTGCTTATAAGAACTTTGTGCTTAGAGCTCAAAGCATTGTTAGAGACTCCACACAGCCACTTTATGGTCTGTTTCTGTTGTTCCCCTCTGGGAGGAGATTTCAAAGTATTTCTAGCAGGGCTACCAGATTCTGTAACAGCTTTGTTCCCTATGCTATCCATCTGGTAAACTGCAAGATTCGTTTTTCCTGCCATGTATATGTATACATCTGAACTAGACCGTATTGTTTCTCTGTGACATATAATATATGTAAGTATATGCATAAGGTGACCAGATTTTCAGATTGGAAAAGAGGGACGCCCTTGACCGGGGGGGGGGGGGCCTTGATTAAAAAAATTTTTTTTTGTCAAAAGGTCACCCCAGGACACTGAAACCAGCATAAATACGAATCTGTTGCCAAACAAAATTTTGATCACGTGACCATGAGGATGCTGCAACGGTCGCTAAGTGTGAAAAATGGTCATCAGTCACTTTTTTCAATGCCATTGTATCTTCCTGATTATTAAAAGTGCAAATTCACTCAGTGTCAATCATGACTCCTGAGTCCATTTCAAAGTATTGTGCATAGAAATTTTAAAAATGGCTTGTTTCAATTTATTTTGGATAGAATCTTTTTTTAAATAGTTTAAGACAATTTAAAAAAAGAATCAACACAGAATAACACTATTTTTAAAAATCATATGCACAATAAATAAAATATTATTTTAAAATACATTAAAAAAATAAAAGAAAAAACCCAGCTCACTTACCAGCAGGCAGGCAGAGTCAGCAGATCTTCGTAGGGATGGATGGAAGCACACAGGGAGCCTATATATACGCAACTGCAGTAACAATGACAATGATGAAGGATTGGATTGAGTTAAAGAATAAAAGAATTCTGATCTTAGAAGGCCATGACCTGCAGGCAGGCTGGCATAATTTCTTATGGAATGAATGACAAACATAAAACGCACAAATACTTTCAAAATCATTTACCGTAATTAGAACTTTACTGCAACAATGGCTCAAAATAAAAAAAATCCACTATGTGAAAACCCCAAATTGGCTATCACCAACAGAAAGAACGACACACCCAAATTTTACAGATTGGAACAAAATTCTAAGATACAGAGATCTAATTGACAGACAGGGAAATTTAAAAACAATTGAAGAATTGGCAGATCAGAATATGAAAGGTGACTGGCTAACCTACCTCCAAATTAAAACTAAATACAATAAAGACACTAAAATATATGGTATTGAAACAGAACCACACAAATTGAATAAAATTATTCAAAGTCTGGACAGAAAGATGATAGGGAAAATATACAAATTCCTCTTGAAGTATCAAATGGAAGAGGAAATTGGAAACTGTAAAAGAACCAATGATAAAATGGGCACAGAACTTTGGCTATAACATTGAACTAGACAAATGGGAAAAATTTGGGGGAATAAATTTAAGAATGACACTATCAATCCCATACAAGGAAAACCTTGTTCTTTCAATCCTTCCAATATTTTTTTCCTTCATTCCCTTGTCTGTTTCAATATTAAGTACATTTCTTCCTTTCTTCCTATAATTTTTTCCATTTTCTTCCTTATATTCTTTTCCATTTCAACATTGTCTTCCTTTTTTCCTTCCTTCCTTCCTATACGTCTTTCCATTTTCTTCCTTATATTATCTTTTCTGTTTCAACAGTCTTTGTTTCTTCCTTCCTTCCTTCCTTCCTTCCTATACTTCTTCTTTCATTCATTATATTTTCTTTTCCATTTCAATATTAAGTGTAATTCTTTGTTCCTCCTTCCTTCTTTCAATCCTTCCAATACTTTTTCCTTCATTCTCTTTTCCTTCAATATTAAGTGCAATTCCTTCCTTCCTTCCTTCCTTCCTAAGTTATTTCCATTTTCTTCCTTATATAATATTTTCTGTTTCAACATAAACTGCCTTCCTTCCTTCCCTCCCTCCCATCCCTTTCTTTATGTTTTCTTCATGCTTTCTTTTCTTTTTCCTCTGCTCTTTTTAAATCCCCCCCCTTCTTCTCCTCCTCTACATTTAGGTTGGATTAGTTTGTTTATTAGTTAAGTCAAACGTTTTAATAAAAGTTTCATCTTTTAAGATTCGTCCAACACATCCAATTGTAACCTTAACAGAATCCCATTGATCCACAGACAGCAGCGGGGAGCCCCAGAAGCCAGAGGACGTTCTCTGCTGGCGTCCGCCGCTCCCCCGATATCTCTTCCTTCCGCGGCGAATCCCATGGATTCACGAACGGACTCCACGGAAGGAAGAGAGATCGGGACAGCAGTGGGGAGGCCCAGAAGCGAGGGGACGTTCTCTGCTGGCGTCCGCCGCTCCCCCGATATCTCTTCCTTCCGCGGCGAATCCCATGGATTCACGAACGGACTCCACGGAAGGAAGAGAGATCGGGACAGCAGCGGGGAGGCCCAGAAGCGAGGGGACGTTCTCTGCTGGCGTCTGCCGCTCCCCCGACCTCTCTTCCTTCCGCGGCGAATCCCATGGATTCACGAACGGACTCCACGGAAGGAAGAGAGGTCGGGACAGCAGCGGGGAGGCCCAGAAGCGAGGGGACGTTCTCTGCTGGTGTCTGCCGCTCCCCCGACCTCTCTTCCTTCCGCGGCGAATCCCATGGATTCACGAACGGACTCCACGGAAGGAAGAGAGGTCTGGTCTGGGCAGCACGCACAGAGCGGGAAAGGCAGCACCAAAGCCTGGCCGCGAGCGAGGGAGTGCGCGGCGATCAGCGACGCCAGGCTGCTTCCTCCTCCGCCACCGCTGGCGGCTGCTCCCTCCGGGGCAGGAGAGCTGGGAGCAGCCGCCCGAGAACTTCCACGTGGTTCCAAAGGTTTTGCCGCCCGTTCCAGCGCAGCACAGGGGCTGGCTGCGAACTCCGCAAGGGGGCTGTCTCCTTCCCCCAGCCCAGCGCCTCCCGATTCCCACGGTACCAAGTTTAATACAAAACATGATTTACTCACCACCAGTGAGTAAGCGCAGCTGCCCAAAACAAAGACGAAATAAAATGGAGACTCGCGCATGCATCCTCAGCTAAGGAGTCCAGCCAATCAGTGAGCTGGTTGGCCAGCTCACTGATTGGCTGAAGTCCAGCCAATCAAATCAGTGAGCGGCAGGCTGGGCTGGCTTAAATTTGTAGGTGGTAGCATAGAACAGAACGATGAGCCAGCCCAGCAGCTGATGGGCGGGAGCTGCAAGTGCCAAAAAAAGCGTCCCTTTTTAAAAAGCGGGCGGGACGCGGGAAAATGCATCAAAAAGCGGGGGTGTCCCGCCAAAAGCGGGACGTCTGGTCACCTTAAATAAAGTTTTCTATTCTAATAATGCACCTAATTGGGGTTGAATAAAAAAACATACTGTGCTTTATTCCCAACTCACTGTCTCAAGAGAAAGGGAATCATGACTAAATTCTGTCCTTGTCATTGCTGAATGTCTTACAATGCCCTGTCAGCTTTCACCTGAGATTTACCTCTGCTGGTTTCTCTGTGTCATTCTGGTGTGCAGCTTGAGCAGCCATCAATATCTTTGATAGTCCTAAACATCCTGTTTCATCTTTTGCTCGCCTTACATTAGTCCCAGGTGTTGGCAGTTATCCTGGATCAACAACAAATGTCCCAGATGGCTCACAAGTTCTGCCTTCCAAAAGTATGTTCTGTGCATAGGAATTCAGCTGACTACTATTGAATCTAGCTCTCTCTTCCTACTATCAGTATTCCATCCATTTCTCTTCCTGCTAGGCTGACACCACCTGTTAATCCATCTGTGCTTTTTCTCTGCCAGAGATTGCATCTTTCACTGAACTTCTTTTTACTTTCACTGATTATGATGCTGGCTACTATCATCACAAAAGAAGGCCACCCAGAATGTTGAAATACATGCAATTTGCCAACCTTAAGACTGCAAATCTTGATACAATATATGCAAATACTTTCTGACCCACTTCCTCCTAATCATAAAAAGCATGAGCTCCTTAGCAGATTAATAAATAGTGCAATCATAAGCGCTACGCAGGTGCCATGTTTTACAAGGAATTTTTATTAAAATCCTGATTTTCAGTTCTGCAATTGTGCTTTGACCACTATTTCTCCTGAGAAAATAAAATCATGTCTACGAATCCTAATAAGGGCCCTCACCTCTCAGGTAAATCTCCTTCAAAGAATATATTCCATAGTACTGAAGAATTATTTCTTTATCATCTCTGTATGGGGAAAACATGTTAATACTGTAGCATTTTAATTAAAATGTCTTTGGAGATCCAGTGAATGTCAATTTTATTTTCCTGGCAAGTGAGTCATAAAGAAAAATAGATTGCCCAGCTAATCAAGAAATGAACTCCAGGATCCTGGTCCTATTAGACCTCTCAGCAGCTTTCAATACCATCAACCATGGTATCCTACTGCAATGACTCGGGGGGCTGGGAGTGGGGGGCACGATTTTGGGGTGGTTCTCCTCCTACCTGTCGGATCGATCACAGTTCATGTTGACTGGAGGGCAGAGATCGACCCTGGCGTGCCTCACTTGTGGGGTGCCCCAGGGGTCAGTTCTCTCACCCGTCCTGTTCAACATATACATGAAACCGCTGGGCAAGATCATCCGTAGTTTTGTGGTACGGTATCATTAATACACTGATGATACCCAACGTTTCATCTCTACCCCAAACCACCCAAATGATGTCCTCGACATGATGTTCCGATGCCTGGAGGCTGTGGGGATCTGGATGGGGACGAACAGGCTCAAGCTCAATCCCACCAAGACTGAGTGGCTGTGGTTTCCGTCATCCCGATTTGTGCATCTTGTACTATCTTTGATGATAGGGGGAGAAATCTTAGCCCCCTCAGAGATGGCCCACAATCTGGGAGTCCTCCTGGATATGCGGCTTAGTTTAGAAGAATACCTGACGACCGTGACCAGGGGGCCGTTTACCAGGTTTGCCTAGTATGCCAGTTGCGCCCCTTCCTGGATTGGGATGCTCTGTGCACAGTCATTCACACCCTCGTCCTTACTCACCTGGACTACTGTAACGCTGTCTACATGGGGCTGCCCTTGAAGAGCACCTGGAGGCTTCAGCTGGTCCAGAATGCGGCCTTGCAGGTTGTCATGGGGGTACCTAGGTGCTCCCATGTTACACCCCTTTTAGGCAGTCTGCACTGGTTGCTGGTTGTTTTCCAGGTGCAATTCAAGGTGTTAATTATGATCTTTAAAGTGCTCCATGGCTTAGGCCCAGGGTACTTGTGAGACCGCCTACTGCCACCAGTAGCCTCCCACCGTCCAGTAGGATCCCACAGATTTGGCCTCATCAGGGTGCCGTTGGCCAGGCAGTGTTGGCTGGCGACCCCCAGGGGGAGACCCTTCTCTGTGGGAGTGCCTTCCCTTTGGAATGAGCTGCCCCCGGAGCTTTGCATAATTCCCGACCTCCAGTCGTTCCAGCGCGTCCTAAAAATTAATAAAATTAATAAAATTAATAATTAATTTTAATTGTTAATTTTAATCTAATTTTTAAATCTCATTGTAAATGTCTATTGGTTTTTTTTTGGGATATTCTATTTAATCTTTCTTTTAACTTTTGTAATATGTGTTTTTATGTTGTACACTGCCCTGAGTCCTTTAGGAGAAGGGCAGCATATAAGTCCAATAAACCTATGAAACCTATCACTTCTGAGTAATTGTGCATCCAAGATCATAACAAAGAAATGAATCACTGCTAAGAAACTCAATATATTTATGAAGACTGAAACTAGGTTAATGTGATGTCTTCAGAAAAGCCAGAAAACCACAGCCAATCAGTGTGGTCCAGGGTATTCCTGGTATTATCTGTGGTGTCTTCCATGATGAAAACACTGATGACTCTTCAGAGTCTGCAACTTATGTGGAGCATATTTAATTTCTAGCTTTCTCACATCCAACTTGTTAAAACAGAATTCTGGTTTCATCTTTCGCTACTCAGTGAAAATTGGTCATTAATTTTTACGTGAAACAGTTTCCACATTCATGAGCTGATTTTGCTCTAGATCCAGAATGAACTTAGAAAATTGATACATTAATTCATATCTAACTTATGTAATAATTTAGGACAAAATAATGTCCTAAATAATGTCTTCTCATTGAGGTTTCTAGAACGTATTGAATAACGCTGTTAATTTATTATGTATATGTATACACATGTGCATCCATATATATACATGTACCTATGCACATTTATTATCAAAGTTATTATTGCTGTGTACCTTTTGTCTCCCTTTTTTAGGAATATTGGATAACTGACAGGCAAGAGAAGCTGATTGCTACATGTTGAGCAAAAGGAACATCACATTTTGCTAAGCACAAAGAAATCCAACAATATCATTAATTATGGGAATGTGCCATTCAGACTGTCCATTTAAAGAAGTATTCCTAAGGATGGTATGATTCCTACAGGGATGGGTTCCAGCAGGCACTACTGCTGATTCACTTGTGGGCATGCTGTGCGCATATGTGCACTTGATGCATGCTGCGTGCGCATGCACAGTATAATAAAAATTGTTCTGCACATGTGCAGAAGCAGAAAACAAGATGGTGGCATCTAGGTCTCCACCCAGGGAACTGTTCGGGGGGTGACAGGCCTGGGTCGCTGTTGGTCCCAGGAACCCAGGCTGCCAAACCACTACCGGTTTGGCCAAACCGGTCTAAACTGGTAAAAATCCACCACTGGATTCCTATAGCTGTTTACTATTGGTATGTTCATAAGGCATGCTTCTAGCACAATGTTTATTCTTTGCTGTTTTAATTGTATTTTATTGTTGTGGATGGTTGTTGTTTCTATTTTATTATCCTTAGCTGCCCAGAGTCATTGCAATAAGATGGCTGGCTATTATATGAGTACTTGTTGCATGTCCTCACAATCATCTCTCCTTATTCTTTGTCTTTTCTTTATTCAACATGTTCTAAATTATCACATAAGTTAGATATGCATGGATCAAATTTCTAAGTTCATTCAGAATCTAGAGCAGAAAGAGACCATGAATTAAGCCAATATAACATGGTCTGTTTTTGACAATCTCCATGACATTATTAACTCAATGCAGAAATGTATTAAGTCTTCTCTGTACTACTTCAGAATGCCAGAATCTCAGCGCTTGCTAGGAAAAGTAATAATCCCATTCTCTGAAAACCTTTCACATCTTGAATCTGCCAGGTAACATGCAACAAGAATGTGGCAACAGTGTTCCAGAGAACATGATCATCAGAAATTCAACAGCAGCAATTCAAGCTTAAGTAGTCCCTTAGTACTATAATTCCACAAGCATAGAAATTAAAGCTGTGTCATACAGATTTAATTAAATTACTAAACCATAATTAAAAATAGAGCCAAACAAATAAACTATTCCTAAAGCAGTTCTACAGCTTAATGGTATCCAGAAAAGTCAGAAAACCACAGCCAATCAGTGTTGTTCCAAGTGAGGCAATTTGACAGCTTCCGGACTGTGTGGACCGCAATTCCCATTGTCCTTTTCCATGCTGAAGGACACCATTACCTGAAGCCCCAAGTCTTTGGAAGATACTAGGCTGTGTATATATCCCTGTGGTATATAGCACAGGGTTAAATTAATTCATCATTTCACAGCTTCCTTGGTTATTTTAATAGAGCTTGAGTAGACACATACAGTGGGGCAAAAAAGTATTTAGTCAGCCACCAATTGTGCAAGTTCTCCCACTTAAAAAGATGAGAGAGGCCTGTAATTGACATCATAGGTAGACCTCAACTATGAGAGACAAAATGAGAAAACAAATCCAGACAATCACATTGTCTGATTTGGAAAGAATTTTTTTTGCAAATTCTGATGGAAAATAAGTATTTGGTCACCTACAAACAAGCAAGATTTCTGGCTCTCACAGACCTGTAACTTCTTCTTTAAGAGGCTCCTCTGTCCTTCACTCATTACCTGTATTAATGGCACCTGTTTGAACTTGTTAACAGTATAAAAGACACCTGTCCACAACTTCAAACAGTCACACTCCAAACTCCACTATGGTGAAGACCAAAGAGCTGTCGAAGGACACCAGAAACAAAATTGTAGACCTGCACCAGGCTGGGAAGACTGAATCTGCAATAGGCAAGCAGCTTGGTGTGAAGAAATCAACTGTGGGAGCAATAATTAGAAAATGGAAGACATACAAGACCACTTATAATCTCCCTCGATCTTCACACAAGATCTCACCCCGTGGGGTCAAAATGATCACAAGAACGGTGAGCAAAAATCCCAGAACCACACGGGGGAACCTAGTGAATGACCTGCAGAGAGCTGGGACCAACGTAACAAAGGCTACCATCAGTAACACACTACGCCACCAGGAACTCAGATCCTGCAGTGCCAGACATGTTCCCCTGCTTAAGTCAGTACATGTCCAGGCCCTTCTGAAGATTGCTAGAGAGCATTTGGATGATCCAGAAGAGGATTGGGAGAATGTCATATGGTCAGATGAAACCAAAGTAGAACTGTTTGGTAGAAACACAACTTGTCGGGTTTGGAGGAGAAAGAATGCTGAGTTGCATCCAAAGAACACCATACCTACTGTGAAGCACGGGGGTGGCAACATCATGCTTTGGGGATATTTCTCTGCAAAGGGACCAGGACAGCTGTTTTCTTTCTGAAAATGTCTCTAATTTTGTCAGAAGTTAAAAGCTTTATTAGAGGTTTTTTTAAATGTCTTTTACCAATTCCTACCAACTTTTTTCTGATTATAAATCCTGTTATTTACTTATTCTTTGATAACTTGTATTTAATAGCCATTGATTTTCTAACAGTATCCCCCAAAAAGAGAACACGTAAAAAGTTTTCTTAATCTATCTCAAATATCCAGTTTTTCTGCATACACATTTTGTGTTGAAATCCATTTAGCAATTCCAGTGAAAAGTTGTTCTCTGCCTAGATTACAAGAAGTGATGGGTTGGAAAAGGAACAAATACTTGTAATGAATTATAACGAATCCCCACTTAAGACTTTTTCCAAATGTTACATCAGCCAAATGCAAATAGTGTGAAATGAAGACAGGCACTATATCACATTGGAGACTTAGTTAAATAAATGAAAAACTCAGTGGGTCTGGATTAAGTATGTTAGCAAATCACTTAGTGTTGAGAAAATCAAAATGAAGAGCAAGAATCATCACAGAAGCAAGCTGATTAGATAGCTAACCTTGCAAATCACAATTACTTTTGTTTCTTAGAGCAAACATTTTTAAAATTAGGAGGATTAGAGAGAGATCTACTTTGGATTTGTACTCCATGTGTATGAGCATAGGGACACTATATGATAAATTAAAGGTGATTTAATAGCTTCCTCATGTTTGAGCTCTTTGGAATTAGAGGACAAAGACTCTGGCAAAAAGGATTGTTTATTAAAATAATTCTTTGGGGTGGGAAGGGTGTTTGTTATATATTAAAGCTTCATATTATCAATGAACACACACACACACACACACACACACACACGTGTGTTCAGAATTCAAATACAGCTAATAAAAGAAACTGTTTCAATTTCATATGTTATCCTGTTGGGTGTAACCCGCTAGCCAGGTCTCTGAATGGAATTTCCCATTTCATCCTCCAAGCTTTTTTCTCTTCCTTTCCAAATAACAGCCTTATTTTCTTCCAAATAAAAACTTGGTTTGTGTTATCTGGGTCAAATTCCCATTCAACCCCACAATTCTCCTAAGGGTGCTGTATTTGCTGTCTTAAAATATTTAATGCAAGCAGGACCCAATTAAAAACAATGTTAAATAACTTTCTGAAATATCCTAAAGCCTTTAAGCTTTACACAAGCTCAAAGGCTTTATAATATTATAAAGCCTAATATTTGTTGATTGAGATAAGCTTTGTTTGGCTTTAGAATGGATGATGTATTTTTCTCCATACCCAAAAAGTCCTCAAATGCTGTGGTTGTGTTTGCTCTAATAATAGAACATGCTTTAAACACCACATATAAAAGTATGGCGTATATTGGAGTATCTTTGATTTATACATTTTAATAATTGGGCTTACCTTGTTAATAATGATTAATGATTTATTAATTTTAATTTGCTAATACATTCACAGCATCACTCTGAACAAGCTCCTTTAATGATGAGGGAGCCAAGTTCTTGGACAAGAAAACCCCTTAATAAGGAAAGGTATTAATTTGCTCTATTAACTCACCATCTAATAGCCATCTTGGCTGGGGTGTCTTTTTCCAAAGACCACAACCTTTGACTTCAATTTATTAATAATCAAAGAATTATTACGACAGAGGCAGCCAAGCCTTAACAATTTACACAATCCAATTTGCAAATTGCCAAAAATTGTCAGCATGTAGCAAAGGTTTGTAATATGTGTTGAGTACAGTAAGCATATGTACTTCAAGATCCTTCATTAATCCTGGTAAACTATTGTATAGTTTATAATAGCAATGAGATGAGCATCTATCCCATCAACTGCTTTGTAAGTATTGATTCTACTTGTCACTTTATCCAGCTCAAACTGTACTCAAACAGGTACTTGTGTAAAGAGTTTTTGTCAATGCAAGGATTCTAAGTTCTATATTGGATATAATTAGTAATATTTTGAATGAAACAAATTTCCTCTTCCAACATTTTTTTTTATTAATTACTTCTACAGGATTATTTCCCACTCATATGAAAAAACACATGATTTTTCTCCCTAAAGAGGCCCGGTTCAAGGAAAAATTCACTCACTGCATAATTGTGGCAAGGTACCTTCATGCAGATGACATATGAACTGAAAACAGTAATGCAATATGACAAACCCTCCAGTAAAGTCAGCATAAAATGTGATTCCTCTAGAATAGACAATGAGATGCAAAACTAACAAAGTGTTCAGAAATACATGGATTGCATGTTGTTACTTAACAAATGCATCTGTTTGTATCTGGTTTGTAATGCTTTCTTGTGATATCTTTACTCATGTCCTTTGAGAGGGGGAGAAGAGAGAGGGAGCTTTCCTTATTTTGATCACTCACTCATGTTCCATTGCACTGCAATTTGAATCAAGCTGAGCTTACATTTGCCAATGCTATCCAGGGAATAAATATTCCTCTTTGTGATACATTATCATTTCCTAGCAAATCTTTCAACTTGGTTTTTATTATACATTAACAATACTTTCCCCCCTACCAATCAAAATAATGGTAATCTCTTTATAATTTGACAAAAGTGTGCCTGTATCAGCATGTTTAAAGGGAGGCTAGGCATTACAATTCAAAAAGAGAGGAAAATAATGATTAAATGTAACAAGCAAAAATTTCCTATTGTGGCAAGGGTAATTATTTCAGCAGCACACTCTATTCATTTGTGCCCTTTTATAGAACTAGTTAGAAATACAGCATAACCCATTCCATGCATATGAATACTGCTTTAATATTCCTTTGGCAGTTAATATTTCCTCTTAACACCTGTTTGCTACATTGGAAAAACAAGATCAAGTTTGATTAGGTAGGAGACCTGATGCCAATCTTATCTATAACAACTACCCAGGGTAGGAGCCAAAGGAAACAGGTAAGTATGAGAGTCAGTGACATTCCTATGCAATGGTAACTTGTTACATTCTAAGCTGGTGATTTTTAATACAAGAAATAAAATATTGGGAGCTACAGGTGAACAGAATTTGAACCCAAGGAAAGAAGTAGGCATGCCAAAGAGTATGAAAATTAAGGAAGCTTACAGAGCATGTCTGAATATCACTAAATTAGATTTTCTTCTTACAATACAATACAATACAATATAATATAATACAATACAATACAATACCAGAGTTGGAAGGGATCTTGGAGGTCTTCTAGTCCAACTAGGCAGGAAACCCTACACCACTTCAGACAAATGGTTATTCAACATCTTCTTAAAGACTTCCAGCGTTGGGAATTCACAACTTCTAGAGGCAAGCTGTTCCACTGATTAATTGTTCTGTCAGGAAATTTCTCCTCAGTTCTAAATTGCTTTTCTCCTTCTCCCCATTTATTCCCTCATCCAAATCATTGATGAAGATGTTGAAGACTATTGGGCCTAAAACAGAGCCTTGGGTACTCCACTGCATACTTCCCTCCATGTAGATGCAGTTCCATTGAGGACTACACGTTGAGTGCTGTTGGTCAGCCAGTTACGAATCCATCTGGTGGTGATGCTGTCCAACCCACATTCTTCTACTTTATCTAATAGTAGGTTATGGTCTACCTTATCAAATGCCTTACTGAAGTCTAAGTAAACTATATTGATGGCATTTCTCTGGTCCACTAATTTTGTCACTTTGTCAAAGAATGCAATAAGATTAGTCTGGCATGATCTGTTTTTGATAAACCCATGTTGGCTTTTGGCTATTACTTTGTTTGTTTCTAGGTGTTCACTAATTTGTTGCTTCATTATCTTTTCCAGAATCTTTCCTGGTATTGAGGTCAGGCTGATAGGTCTATGGTTTCCTGGATCTATTTTTTTCCCTTTTTTGAAGATGGGAACCACATCAGCTTTTTTCCAGTCCTCTGGCAGTTCCCTGGTGCTCCAGGATCTCTGAAAGATATACTTCAGTGGTTCTGAGATCTCATATGCCAGTTCCTTCAGAACCCTGGGGTGTAATCCGTCCTGGTGATTTGAACTCATCTAGGGTAGACAGGTGCTCACTTACCATTTTCTTCCCTATTTCAATTTGTGTTCCTAATCTGATTTTTGTGGTGCTGTTTTTGACAGGTTGAACTGTTTTATCCCTTTGTGTAAAGACAGATGCAAAACATGAGTTAAATAGTTCTGCTTTCTCCCTGTTGCTTGTCACCTTCTTGTCACTTTTTCCCAGCAATGGACCAATTGTTTCCTTAATCTTTTTCTTGTTTTTAACATGTTGGAAGAAGCTTTTGTTGTTGTTGTTATTTTTTACTTTTGTGGCAAGTCTTTCTTCATTGTGAGCCTTAGATTTCCTTACTTCATCTTTACAGGCTTGGGCTATTTGCTGATATTCTGCCTTAGTTATGTCCCCCTCTTTCCACTTTTTATACTTAACTTTTTTTGTCTTTCAATTTGTCAGAGAGTTCTTTGTGCAGCCATGCTGGTTTCTTTTGGAAGCTTTTATTTTTCTTCTTCATTGTTATTGTGCTAGACTGGGCTTTTGTAATCTCATTTTTCAAAATTTCCCAAGCTTCTTGAGTTCTTTTCCCCATGAGGATTCTCATCCATGGAATTCTTCCCAAGCTCTCTCTAAGTTTATTGAAATTAGCTCTCTTAAAATCCAACACTCTAGTTTGACTTTGTTCTACTACTTTTGTTTGCATAATGTTGAATTCCAATATTGCATAGTCACTTGCCTCCAGGGTTCCTATGTCTTCAACACCTTCTATCATTTCCTCTCTGTTAGTGAGAATTAAGTCTAATATGGCCAATTCCCTTGTTCACTTCTCTACTTTCTGGGAAACAAAGTTGTCTGCTAGATTCATTAGGAACCTGTTGGATCTTCCACTTGATGCAGAGTTTGCTTCCTAGTTGATGTCAGGGTAGTTAAAATCCCCCATTACTATTGTGATGTGCTTCCTACATACCTTAGTTAGCTGACTAACAAAAAATTCATCTACTTCCTCTGCTTGGTTGGGTGGCCTGTAATATAGACCTATGGCAATGTTATTCCCCCTCTAAACCTTTAATATTGACCCAAATGCATTCAATGTTGTTGTGCTATATATGTCATCAGACATTGGCAATCATGTTGGCAATCCTATGTTAGATAAGAAGTGTCATGTAGCAAGTCACCTAATGGCTGTCAAAAGTTAACTTGAAAAGGAATGTGTGAGGTATACCATTGGTAAAAGATAAGGACAAGCAGTACAGGTATCTGTCAACCTTCGTCCTAATTCACGCATGAAGTTATGGTCTTCCCCAGCACTATTACCTGATAGTTGGTTGTGAGCAAGATACTGTGACAATGTGCACATGCACGTAATGCTTAATCAACTGTAATTAACATGATTTGGGGAGATGAATAGAGACTCTCTGTATGGTATGTGTTGCCTTGAGCATCTTATTACTGCATAATCGCCTGAACTTCTGTATCTTCGCCAAAACTGTGTGAATGTATCCAATAATACATCCCATCTACCTCCAACCAACACTATGCACCATTACGTAGTCCTAGATGAGTTCCTAGATTATAAATCCAGTGATCTACATACGTGCCTCAGCAGGGAGTTTGAAAAAAAAAGAACAAAAGAACATTGAGAGAATCATTAGTTTGGAGCCTGAGAACTCTACAACCAAAACTGAAGTTGATCCTGCCAATCCATATTCTACCACCAAGACTTCTGGCATCACATCTGTGCTAGAACCCAGTCCCCATATATGAATGATTCAGTGGCATTCAATTTGGGGAGAGGTACCAAGATATAACTCTGAGTTTTCAAACTCAATTACATTTGAGTAGATACTGAGGGCATCAGAATAAAGAAGATTCCATGTCTGAAATATCTGGATGTCCATTAGATGGTAGCAGAAAATTATTTGCAATGTCTAGTGGTCATCCAGAGTATTGCAAATAAAAAGGATTATATTTGAGAATACAAGACAGGTAACTAGATGCTTTGAGTTAAGTTGCATTTATTATCTATAATGTTTTATCCCAGCCCATTGTTTGGGTGATGTTACATGCTTTGCCTTCTATGCTTTTATCAGATGGTAGGAATTATCAGTGTGTGACCTTAAATAGAAGAGCTTATGCTTTATTATATGCTTTCTAACAAAATAACTGTTGCTAATTTACAAGTGTCAAACTGAGCATATCAGAAACAGTCACCCATGGACCGATTTACCATATGTAGACTTTCCCACTCAATTGCAAATATTAAGGCTCTTCTCCTCTCATCCACAACTCACATTCAGTCTTTCTGTTTCCCACCTGCACTGCATGTCAATTTCTCCCACCAGTTTACCAGCGTTGCTTGACACTCTCTTTCCTACTAACCATGTGCATGTCTATACCTCTCCTTCTCTCGTGTATTATGAGCATTCTTGCTGTACACGAAACCTTTATCTTCCACTCAAAAATCTTTTCCCACCAGATGATTTTTAATCTCCCCACCCCTCCTGTGCATTTCACCATAAATGCTATAAAAATGCTACGAAAACAGACATGCAGATTTTTTTTTCTTTACAGATGTGTCTGTGACACAGAACTGCTTCAACAAATATATTTGAGCAACATGACAACATAGAGCCAAATTCTCTTCTGCTATTTGGGTGTTTTTCAAATAGACTGTATCAGCTACTGCCAGAGAATATTTCCCTCTTTGCATTTTCAGTCAATACTGGCTGAAGTAGTTTCCAGGCTGGGTAGTTTCAGGATTGCAAAAGTGTCTGGGAAATGTGGAGAATATTGAAGGGCTAAAACAAATGTTAATGAAATAGTTATCAGATACCTCATTCCAGGACTTATTTGTTTGTTCGTGTTTTTGCTTTCCATTCAACAACCCTGAAATTCTCAGATGGATCTCCATTTGGGTGCAAACCAGGGCCTTTTTTCCTTTGTTATTGTTGTTAGTTGTGAAGTCATGTCCGACTCATCACGACCTCATGGGAAATGTTCCTCCAGGCCTTCCTGTCCTCTCCCATCCTCTGGAGTCATTTAATTTCGCGCCTACTGTTTCAGTGACTCAATCAAGCCATTTCATTCTCTGTCATCCCCTTCTTCTTTTGCCCTCAGTATTTCCCAACATTAGGCTCTTCTCCAGTGAGTCCTTCCTTCTCATTAGGTGGCCAAAGTATTTTTCATCTTCAGAATCTGGCCTTCTAAAGAGCAATCAGGGTTGATATCCTCTAGGAGTGACCAGTTTGATCGCCTTTCAGTCCAAGGGACTCACAAGAGTCTTCTCCAGCACCATAGTTCAAAGGCCTCAATTCTTTGGCGCTCAGCCTTTCACAGCCATACATTGCAACTGGAAAAACCATCGCCTTGACTATACGCTGGGCAGGCTGATGTCTGCTTTTTAGTATGCTGTCTAGATTTGCTTTCTTCCCCATGAGCAAGCATCTTTTAATTTCTTGGTTCCAGTCCCCATCTGCGGTGATCTTGAATCCCGGGAAAATAAAATCTGTCACTACCTCCATTTCTTCCCCATCTATTTGCCAGGAATTGAGAAGGCCAGATGCCATGATCTTAGTTTTCTCTATGTTGAGTTTCAAGCTGACTTTTGTACTCTCCTTCTTCACTCGCATCAAGAGGCTCTTTCCTTAGCTTCATGGTTTAGCCAAGGACTGCTGAAGTTCATAATGAAGGACAACACTAGATTCTGAAAAAGGTTTTGGGAATCTGGATGCTTTACAATTATAGCATAGTTATATATGACACAAAGATATATAATGACAGCATAAGACAGTGTCATGGAGATTGACATCCTTTGAGGTCATTGCAAAAGATCTCAGAATGCTTTTTTTTTTTTGCTTTTACAGATTTTGCAATGTTTGATGTTTATTCATTTGAATGGACTATCAATTAAAATGGTATAACTGTACTGATATGGAATTAGCTAGTGTGATTTGTGGTTAACAGGAACCCTATGGCTATTTTTCTAAACAAATAGCTGAATAAAATCTCTATCCAATGGGATTGTTCTTATCTTAGCCTTTTCTATATAATTTATTTTACATTTCCATTCCTCCCAAATAGTCAGCTTGTGTTCTGATTGCTGTTGATGTTACTATGAAAGCAAGGGCTCGAAAAGTGTAGAAGAATGTCACCCACTGATTTAGCTAGGCATTTATCCAAATAGCAGCATGTGCAAAGTGTATATCTGCCTAGGTTATGACCGAACTATATTTATCTTGGTTAATATGAAGGATGTTTAATTATGAGCCAGTGATTCTGTACAATTGGAAAGAAACATTTTGTGGGAAATATATTTTTATATTCCATATTTATATGTTCAAAGTGAAAAATTTCAAATATTTTTCTACTTTTCCTTCCCGACAAGCATTGGGAGAACCCTCATCATAAGCTGACATTATTCTGTGCTTCTGAAATCTGTATACACATGTCAGAAGGCTCCCTGTCATTCTAATAATATGATGTCATGCAGATATGATTTTCCCCCCCCATTTATTATTGCAGGTAGTCCTCAACTTACAACCATTTGTTTAGTGACCATTTGAAGTTACAACGGCACTGAAAAAAGGTGAATTATAATCATTTTTCGCACTGAAGATCGTTGCAGCATCTCCAGTTACGTGGTCAAAATTCACCTGTTTGGCATATTTACGATGGTTCATTTTTATGATGGTTGCAGTGCCCCAGAGTCATATGATCATCTTTTATGATCTTGTGACAAGCAAAGTTAACGAGGAAATCACTTTCAATTGATAAGCATGTTACTGCAGTGATTCACTTAACAACAAAACGCAAGAAAGCTAAAATAGGGCAAAACCCACTTAAAAACTATCTTGCTAAGCAGAGATTGTGGTCATAAATTGAGGACTACCTACATTCAAACCTCATTGCCAGTAACTGATATGATTTACTATCAGCATACCCTACCTCTGTAACCATAACCTATTAGAAAGAGCCAATCTTCGTACACCACATTTATACATCTAATTTTTGTGTGTGTGTATTTTACATGTTTGTTAATAAAAATCTTTTTTTAAAAAAAAAAAAGAAAGAGCCAATCTTCAACCTAAATGTTGAAATTACAGTCCAAATATACAGACCAGGAAATCAAACTGCTTGAATATAGAGGTAGTGACTTGTGAATAAAAGTGTATGCATGTACGAAAACATCTGTGTAAGTGTTTGCACAAAATTCACCTGTGAAATGCAATTGTTTTAAAGGGATCTGCTAACTGCTTTACTTTTAAACTGGCATTCACTGATAATTATTTTACAATGTTTTCTTAGTTGGCTGCTGTGCAACCGACTGAGATGGAAAAGGAATAAAGGCAGATATGTGCTTTGGTTCTGTGTGACCCACTTGAGATTAGAGGTAATTTGGGGGGGGGGGGTTCCTTTCAAAAAAACAAACAGTACCAAGCAGTACAAAAACTAAATTTGATGTCATTTACATTTTTCATTAATCATATTCATAGTTAATGTGATTGCTTTCCATTTGGGTATTTCATAAAATCCCTTTCTACATTCAACATTTGGTAAAAATGTTTCATGATTTTTGGGACCACATCTGAAACTCTGGGGGACTACTATTAAGAGCTCTGGCTGGAGCTCCAGCATCTTTTCATCGATTCATTGGGAATCCAGTGTCATTTTATTTCTTTTTAACCAAGAAGATAATTTATGAAGGATGCCAGGCTTACAGCAGGAGTTCAAAGTCAAGGCCTGTGGGCCAGATCCAGCCCATGGTGTGTTTAGATCTGGCCTGCAGGGTCATCCTGAAGACAGCAAATGACTACTCCACGGTGCCTCTATCAGCGAAAAGAGAACTTGGGAGGGCCACCAACAGCCCTCCCAAGCTCTGATTTTGCTGGCATAGGGGTGCAGGAGTCTGTCCTAGCAAAAAATGGAGCTTGAGAGCCTGTTTTCGCTGGCAGAACACTCGGGCCACCACAGGCGCCTCGACACAAGTAACATAAAACTGGCTGCGCCACCCCAGCCCTCCAAAGTCAAATACAATCTTTATGTGGCCCTCAATTAAATTGAGTTTGATATCCCTGGCTTACAGAGACTCCAAAACTAACATATTTATGTTGAGAATAGCTTATATACCATATCTATGTTTGCCAATCAATTATGGTTTGTTTGATGGAGTTCAACTGTACTGAAATCTTAAGAGCTCTTTGCAGAACTAAAAAGACTGATCTGACAAAAATTGTTTCATGTGATGGCAACAGTGTGACTTCCTTTCCAATGATTTTTTTTTTTAATAACAGGACATCTATCAAAAGTTTTCTTTTTAAAAATCCCTTGAAATATCCCTTGGGTTTTTATCACCTTCTATCATCAATCGGCGACGATTTCTTTTGAACTAAAAGAGTCAACATAATTAAAAACAACCTTAACTATAAGTCACAAATGTAGCATTCGGGGTTTCTGATTTCTTTCTCTTCTTTATGGGCCATTTTAGGCTTGTTTTAAATTTTCAACTGTCAGAAATACTGTGAAAAGTTTCAGAAATTGAATGCCAGCATCAGTTCCCTAGGCATTAAGAAAGACTATAAAAGACTTCAAGTCATAGGTCCGAAACTATTCTGTACCCTAATAGATCTCCCTGTTAGGATATATTTCCTAATTTTCTTTGTTCTAGCATTCAACATCAATATTCCAATTAAATCAATGGAACACCAGGGAGAAGCAAATTCTAATGCCAAAACTTGGGATGTTTCTCAACAGTAAAGTAGTTAAACTGAAACATTTTAAATGTGTGTGTGTGTCTGTGTGTCTGTGTGTGTCTGTGTGTATACACAGAGAAGCATACATAAAAATATGTACATAGACACACATTATGACCATTAACATCCTGATGATACAAAAAGCACATTTAAAATAAAACCCTGGGCATGTTTAAGGACAGATTTAATGGTAGAAATTAGACTGTAGCTGAAAATCCAAAGTCAGTAAATCTTATTTCCACTTAAAGTTATATGGATGAATTGGTTTACAAATGATGGCTTTCCTTTTTATTGCCAGAACCAATGCTAATGTAAACTAGTATTCTGGTCTATTCAATTTCCATCTGAGAAATGGGCTTCATTATGACTTGCTCCAACAAAATTATGATGACGAAGCAAACACAAAAAATAAAATGATAGGAAAAAGAAAGTCAATAAACTTCAGTACCCATTAATCTCATTCAGGCAATTGTTAAAAATAGAACTCCAGCATGGAAACAAATTCACAGTACATTTTTCACATGTAAGTGCTACTTTGCTTTGGAATTTCAAACATTGAATAACTATGAACTCTTCACTACTTTCTAATGACCATCTGAATTTTTTTCAACACTGACATGGTAGTCCTGCTTGTAAATATCATACACATAGATGGATATATTCAACATTTTAGGGGGAAGGAAAAGTTTATAATAAAAATTTTAAAATGTTGAAAGGTAGGAAGGAAATAAATAAGCTTCTGGTTTTGTAATGTAGGAAACTGTACCACTAGCCAATGATGATAATGATTTGTTAGATTTATATCCTGCTATTTTTCCAACTGCTCAAGTCACCTTACAGTGGGACACCTATTCATTTTATCCATACAACAACAACTTGTGAGGTAACAATCTGTGTTGAGAAAGAGTGACTGGCCCACTGAGTTTCCATTGCTAAGAGTTGATTTCAATCTTTTCCTGATCTTATTTCAATATCTGAAACAATATACTAACTGGATTATTGAACATTAGAGGTATACATTATTTGCTTCTCAATGGCCACATGTTATCTACTACACCCATATATAATTTATAAACCTAGTTGTAAACAAAACAGGATCTGTACTGCACATGGGCATGGGAAAGCAAAATATGGAGAAAAACATGATGAAAGAGCTGAATCTAGTGGACACTTTGCTATTCTTTTCCTAATTGTAATATTAAAAACAATTGCATAGGACTAGTATAGTATTTTGTTATGGACACTGTTCAGATACATTGCACAGTGCTAAACCTGACCTTTATTTTTAAGTAATGGCTTAATCCCGCATTGATTTTGAAAACACATTTGCAATATATTGGCAGAATTGCTGTTTGTTTAGATAGAAATCACACCTCAGCCTGGCTTCTTAAAATTTCTGCTTTTTAACTTCCAACAGATTTTTTTTTTGAATGGGTCAATCAATTATACATACAGGTAGTCAGTTATTTATGTCCATAATTGAGCTAGAATTATAGTTATAAATCATTGCAGATGTAAATTGAAGCATCCTATGAAAGGATCCATTTTTCAACATTCTTTGCGTTGGTCATTAAGTGAACTCCATGGTCATTAAGCAAATCCATGGGTCATTTAAAAACATCATGAATTGTGGTCATGAGGTGATTGATGCTGCCAATCACCTCAAAGGGAGTAAGTTGTCAAGTGGCCAAAATGCAATCACATGACTGCAGCGGGCAAAGTGGAGTAGCTCTCATAACTTTGAAAACAGGTCATAAGAAGCTCTGGAGAGGTCAAATAGTAGTTAAGTGACGGGTCACAAATTGTATCTAAGAATGTTCCTTATATAGCATTCAAGAATGAATGTACTTGAGGTTGATATCCCAGGGAGTCAAAGTTCCAAAGCATCTCAGCAATGTTTACTTCAAGAAGAAGAAGAAGCTGCGTATGCCCAAACATCAGGAGGGCAAATACTTTGATACTGAAAAAGTGAAATATGAGATTGCTGATCAGCGCAAGGTAGACCAGAACACTGTGTATCTTCTGTCCATCATCAATAAGGTTCCTCAGCTCTGGAGCTACCTGTGTTTCACTTTTTCACTCTCCAATGGAGTTTATCCTCAGAAATTGGTCTTCTAAATAGTTCGAAAATACCACAGTAAATTTAAATGGGGGGGGGGAGGCAAAATGAATGTATTTGTCTACTTCACAAACTGGACAAGTTACAAATATACATGTCTAGAAAGCTGGATGAAATTGTTCATGCATGTATTAATAAATTGCAATGCTAGGTTCTATGTCCCTTAATATATGTACTTTTGAAATTAATTTCAAAAGCTGCATGGATACTAAACTAATGCCCAGCAATTCACACTGATTTTCCAGGCAGGTTCTGGAGAATTAGGCAATAGAAACTGGAAGGTTATCCTAGTACTGCCTTCTAAGAACAGCTGTGCTAAATCAGACAGAAGGCAAGAATCCAATTTCTCCAATGATCATCCAGCTGCTGATAGGAAGAGCTGAAAAACTGAATGTGATTCAGTCATTAACCAAATGTACTGTTCCAAGTAAGAAAATATACATATGTATTGTCCCCTCTCAATTATTATGTAATATAAAGGCTACTTACCTTCTCTCTTTCTCTACAACTTACCTAAGAATCCCACTGGTTTGTAATGTAATGTAAGAAAATGATATGAATTACGTATTTGCTAGGATATTATAAAGCTTAATCTCAGTTATAACACTGATGCAACTCGCTTAAAAAAACCCATTTAAATTAACTTCTAGTATTACCATCTTGGGATATCTCTGATTAAGGACCAAATTGCAAACAGTCAGAAAAATGATAAAATAAATAGAATGACCAATATTTTCTATCTATCATTTAATAAATCTAGTAGATGGGCAAAGTAGAATATCGGTCAAATAAATATGAACTCAGGTAAATATTTTTTTTCCAAGATTGCTTCACCTCTCAATCCTTATGCATTTTTTTCGCTGGGGATTGTAAAAATCTTATATATATATATATATATATATATATATATATATATATATATATATATATATATATATATATATATATATATATATATATATATATATATATATATATATAGTGTCACAACCCCTGGTAAGCCCCAATTATGGGAGGAAGCTAACTGCTTCCATCATCTGTCAATCGGCTCGTCACAAGAGTCCATCACGACAGAGACCCAATATTTTTACTGTTGCCTTTGTTATATTTATTTATCAGCACAAATAAAACACAAATATAACAAAGGCAACAGTAAAAATATTGGGTCTCTGTCGTGATGGACTCTTGTGACGAGCCGATTGACAGATGATGGAAGCAGTTAGCTTCCTCCCATAATTGGGGCTTACCAGGGGTTGTGACACTAAATATATACCTTCTTCCCTGGCTTCAGCTGATAAGGAGGAGACCTGTGGCATAATGGCTAAGTCGTTTGCCTAAGATGCAATACAGCACAGGTTCGAATCCCAGTAAGGATATGGCTAGCTGATGAGAGCTAAATAGCTTGAAATAGATCTATACTAGTCTTCCTTTATTTATTTATCAGCACAAATAAAACACAAATATAACAAAGGCAACAGTAAAAATATTGGGTCTCTGTCGTGATGGACTCTTGTGACGAGCCGATTGACAGATGATGGAAGCAGTTAGCTTCCTCCCATAATTGGGGCTTACCAGGGGTTGTGACACTAAATATATACCTTCTTCCCTGGCTTCAGCTGATAAGGAGGAGACCTGTGGCATAATGGCTAAGTCGTTTGCCTAAGATGCAATACAGCACAGGTTCGAATCCCAGTAAGGATATGGCTAGCTGATGAGAGCTAAATAGCTTGAAATAGATCTATACTAGTCTTCCTTTATTTATTTATCAGCACAAATAAAACACACACACACACACACACACACACACACACACACACACATATATATATATATATATATATATATATATATATATATATATATATATATATATTTCTGAGGTTTTCGCGGGTGTTAGTATGTAGGTCTCTAGTTGTTCGGGTTTTCTCCCGCGTAGAATTGGAGATGTCTTGGCGACGTTTCGACGAAGTCTCATTCGTCATCTTCAGGCTGCTTCAGACTACTTCAGGTTTGGTGTTACCAGGAGTAGTGATACTCCTGATATATATATATGTGTGTATGTGTATGTGTATGTGTATGTGTATGTGTATGTGTATGTGTATGTGTATGTGTATGTGTATGTGTATGTGTATGTGTATGTGTATGTGTATGTGTATGTGTATGTGTATGTGTATGTGTATATGTATATGTATATGTATATATACATACACATATATATATACATACATACATACAGAGAGAGAGAGAGAGAGAGAGAGAGAGAGAGAGAGAGAGAGAGAGAGAGATTTACAACCCCCGGTATGCCCAAATATGGGAGGAAGATCACTACTTCCATTCTCTGTCCTTCAGCTCGTCACAAGAGACCATCCAGACAGAAACCCAATATTTTTACTGTTGCCTTTTTGTTACATTTGTTGTATTTGTGCTGATAAATAAATAAAGGGAGACTAGTATAGATCTATTTCAAGCTATTTAGCTCTCATCAGCTAGCCATACCCTTACTGGGAATCGAACCTGTGCTGTATTGCATCTTAGGCAGATGTGTTAACCACTAAGCCGCAGAGCTCGACTCCTTATCAGCCAAGCCAGGGTGAAAGGTATCTATTTAGATTTACAACCCCCGGTATGCCCAAATATGGGAGGAAGATCACTACTTCCATTCTCTGTCCTTCGGCTCGTCACAAGAGACCATCCAGACAAAAACCCAATATTTTTACTGTTGCCTTTTTGTTACATTTGTTGTATTTGTGCTGATAAATATTTATATTTATATATATATTTGTAAATGTAATAGAGAGAGTGGTAACGAGAGGCTTTTTTCTCCCTCTCCTTTTCCCACTAGGATTTTAGGTTAACCAGTTTAAATGATTGCCAGTATATTGAGGACAGATCAAGTAAAGTATGATTTTACAGGATACTTTATTAATGGGATTTGCTTAACTAGAAGTTAGTGATGGTTAGGTTACTTCAATGATTTTAAAAATTAGACACATTTGTGGAAGAGAGATGTGTCGTTGACCATTAGGCATAATAGGTAAATAAGCATCCGAAGTTTAGAGCAATGAAGGATATTAAGAACATGCAACAGGGAAAGATTGTGATTTTCCTATTGCCCTCATAATTTTCACCGAGCTCATATTAATCGTAGTGGGAACCAAGCTGCTGGTTAGGTCAATGCCAGGGGTACGGGGGCATTTTATACCCTGCAACTAAGAGCCTCCTAAGTTCCCTCCCACAGATCCCTGCAGAATTATCTTCAGTTATGAAGCACATATTTAATATATATTTTCTTTGGCTTACAATTCTATGACTTACAACTCCCTGCACATGCCAGAAATACTGGAACAGGAAGAGAAGTGGAATGTGAGAGACATCATATCAGTCTATTTATCATCTCCACTAATGTTCCATGCATGACCAATTTTTCATTTTAAACCACCTGAAATTCTAGACCTTATTGAAATGAAATTGCTTCTGCTAGTTTGATGCTGAATACATTTACTTGGAATCAGCATTTTGCCAACAAAATCATGTTGTTTGGAATTAAATGTGAGTATGCGTGTTAAAAGTGATAAATGTATAATTTTTTTTAAAAAAAATAAGATGTAATAACTTTATAATTACTAGCAGTCTGCCCCAGCTACAAATACATTCCCAATGATATTCAGTGGATGAATAGATTACAGGCACAATGATTATTGAGACCAGCAATTCTATTGCTAAGCAATTCAATTGTGAAATGTTATGTCACATGACTGCAGAAACTTACAAGGCCAGTTGCAGAATGTCTAGTTGCCATTATTAAGCAAATACCACGTGGTTCTTACTGTGACATTACATGCTCACCATTTGCAATTTCCTGCCAACTTTCCCATTGACTCGTTGGATGCCAGCAGTGAAGATTGCAAATAATAATTATGTAATTTCCGAACACTGCAACTCAATGGTAAGTTGCTGTTACCATTGATATAGGTACGCTGATCGTGGTCTGTTGGTGCATGCGCCAGATGTGCGCTGGGCACACATCTGATGGGTGCTGTGGATACAAGCGCAATCCACCGCCCCTGCAACAACCAGCTGCTTGTTGGGGCTCGCGCAGTAATCCAGAAGCCCAATGGGTCCCTTAACCCCAAATTGTTTCAAGATGAAAATATTCTTTCCCACATATGAGGTGTCTCAGGAATGCTTTGATGTCCCCCGTGTGAAAGGTGCATTCGGGAGAACATCTACGCAGCTTACAATTGTTCAGGATTGTAACTTGGGCCATGTTTACAAGCAGCTTTCATATGACAGCATGTTTAAGAAAATACTATCCACCTGTGACAGCCTATTCATTCTAACTTCATGAACTGGGAAAATGGCAATTTCCCCTTTTTTTAAAAAAATGAGTTTAAAATTATTATTCAGCCTATCAGCTCAGTTTTTATGAATGCACATATTCATAAAACTTTGGAACCCAAAGGAATCTTTAGAACCAGTAGACAGTTTATGTTTTAAATTAGCTATTTGATTTTTAAAATCTTACTTTCTGTTCTGATATTATGGAATTGTTTTCTGATAAAGAGACATAATCAACAAACCAACTGACTTACAGTATTAATAGGATTCCTTCCTTCCTTCCTTCCTTCCTCCCTCCCTCCCTGCCTCCCTCCCTCCCTCCCTTCCTTCCTTCCTTCCTTCCTATCCCTTTCCAGGATAACAGTATAATGGCACATATACAAAGTGCTGCACTTGTTTAAGGGAAAGGGAAAGGTTCCCCTCGCACATATGTGCTAGTTGTTTCCGACTCTAAGGGGTAGTTTTCATCTCCATTTCAAAGCCGAAGAGCCAGCGCTGTCCTAAAACGTCTCCATGGTCATGTGGCTAGAATGTGGAACACTGTTACGTTGAGTTATTTACTCAAAGGCAAATTCATAATTATATTCTTACCACAATTACAGTTTGGCTTTGATGTTTTCATTAAAAATTGCACTTCTATTTTACTGGACAGTGTCTTTTTACATTTTTATTTTTAATAGTCAGCTTGCTCTGAGGTATAACTTTATAAAAATACTGTGTCAGTGTTCTCAAAATAATGGGCAAGATTTATGTGTAAGTCATGCCTGACTTCAATAATATCCATTTGGAATGTTAGATACTGCCTGTGGCTTTCTCAGATATTTTATAAGACAATCTGTAAAAAGAATAATATCATTAGCTATCCATATAACAACACATCAGAAAAAACCAAATAACAGGGAATTCAAGGTCAGCATGTATCCATATTTATATGATTCACCCTATGATAAAGTTTTGCTAAGATTATTGCAATTAAGAATCATATGTTCAGTTCTGTTCAGGCTCAGAATTCAGACATAACAGAAAAGTTTTCTTTCCAAACTTGAGAATTAGCTTTGTTCTATGCTAAACCTGATCACATGATGCCACTGAGGGCCCAATAAAGTCCCATCTTTTCTTAGCTATCCATATAACAACACATTATTATTTCTGTATTCAGTGAGCTATCATTCACCTTTGCTACTTTTCTACATACATCTCATTATGACCCTTCCAACACACTGCCTGCAAAGCCATTAAATTATAAAAAGACTCTCAATAGATTAGATCAAAGACTCTTTGGTCCAGCATTTTGCTTCACACTGTTACTGATTCGATACAAGAATGCTCACAAGAAAAAGGAGGGGGGAAATGAAGTTTTTTTTAGAACAACTAGTATTCACCATCTATTCAAACTGCTTTTTATCCAGCACTTATAATTGATGCTTCTCTGTTAGCAACAGAGAATTCTCTAATTCATTTTACGCACAACAGATCCATAGTCACTGTAATTTTTTAATCAATTCATGTTTAGATTTCTTCTCTATCTATTTCTTTCTTTTGGTATAGAAGAGAAGAGAATTCTTTATTGGCCAAGTATAATTGGACTGACAAAGAATTTGTTTTTGGTGCATATGCTCTCAGTGCATATAAAAAGACAAGATACATTTGTCAAGAATCATAAGGTACAACACTTAATGATAGTCATAGGGTACAAATAAGCAATCAGGAAACAATCAATATAAATTTTAAGGATACAAGCAACAAAGTTACAGTTCTGTAGTCATAAGTGGAAGAAGATGGATGATGGACAAGATGGGTATCACCCGTTTTCAGAAATTTACCTTCCTGAATGCACTCAAAGATAGGTATATTACTTCATTACAAAACTGATTGCACCATGGACTTCCATGGAGAACGTGAAAAAGTCTCAGGAGATAGTGAAATCGCTTCTGTTTGCTCTTAAGTAATTATAAATTCATTCTTTGAAATATTTTTCAGTTCTGCCTATAAAATATCTCCATGGTTCAGGTCCTCAGTGGTTAAGATGTCAGGCTTGTTGGCTGGAAAGCTGGCAGCCAAGGTACAAGACCCAAGCGCCATGTGATGGAGTGAGCTCCTATCTTTACTCCAGTTCCTGCCAACCTAGAAGTTTGAAAGCCTGAAAATGCGAGTAGATAAATAGATACCCCTTTGGTGGGAAGGTAACAGCACCATGTGATGTCATGCTGGTCACATGACTACAGAAATGTCTTTTGACAATGCTGGTTCAATGACTTTGAAACAGAGATGAGCATCAACCCCTCCCCACTTATAATTTACAATGACTGGAAAGATAAAGCTGCAGGATTCCTTTACCTTTTACTTTTACAAGTCCTTTTGTAGTTTCATTTGGCTTGGACAAAATGCTTTGTGAATTCACTACTTAGATTCATAACATGTACCTTTGTTAAAAATACCCATTACATTTTTATTATAACATTAATATGATTATGAATATCAAGGGCCAACTTTTCAAAACACCCAGAACAAGAATTAAATATGACAATGTAACTCACTTTAAGATAATCCTTTGAAGTTACATTTCTATACTGTGTTGAATTTGGTAAGATTGCTGTCATTACAGTGATTACACCCATCATAACCCTCCAAAAGGGTATTTTAATATTGTAATAGGATTTTTCTAGATAGTGTTGCTATAGTCTAATAATTATATCCATTATAAGCTTTAATGGGAAATCTTAATATTATACCTGGCCAGCAGTCAAGGCTTAGTGCTGCACTATACTGTTGCTATACTGTACTGTTACCAAATTAAAGCATCCTTCTTCCTGTTAACTTGCAACTTTTTACCAATATCTGCCCTTCTGAATATTGAGAGGTTTTGGGGAAATACCCCAGAATATCAGGATCAACAATATTCCTGAAGAGGCATACATATCTATTTATCGTCTCAGCTTGTATTCAGTTTTCAGTATTGCCGCCCTCTGCTAGGTGTAATGACCTCTTCTGTGCTCAGAGAAATCAAACAAAAAGGTAACAATAAAAGCAATGTATAAATGAATGGTTCTTGTGCCTTGCATTCTGGTCCCCTTTCTCTGGCATTTCAAGTTTTATTTCCATACTGCTTTTATTTTCCGCTCATGTATTATTTTATTCTTGTTCCAGTGCAAAGGTTAGGTGTCTTTTTCTTTGTTTTATTTCAGGTGCGTAGATAATAGTTGCCTGTTAGGGAAAAGTTCAGGAGTTCAGGTTTCAGAAGCCACTGCTCATTCGTGACACTGCATTTTCAATTGGAATTCAAAAGAAAGGTTTCTCCATTGCCCCTTTCGGGAAACAACTATTTGTACTTGATACCAATCCAGAGCTGTGCATTAAATGAGTTCTCTCTTTTTTTTAAAGTCCACCTCTTATAATACTGGTTGATTCCAATAAAATGTTAACAGAAGATATGAATAAAACCATGCATAATATCAAAAATGTGCTGAATTTTTTCACCATCTCACAATGTTCATACATAGAATAATAAACTAACTTTGGATACAGAAAATATTTAATTACACAATGCATAGTTAAATATGGAGTAAAATTAAACTATTCACTGTCAGCAAATATCACACTGGCCTCATTTTAAATAATCTCAGCTACACTAATTGCAGCAGTCACTTGATGTGCAATCAGTTACTTCAAAGAGGTGGGCTACTTTCAGAACAGAGGGCAGCATGCTTTAAATAGAACTCTTGATTGTGTATTTTCAGGCGCATGTATTTGGCCCCCAAAATAAAAAGGCCACAGCTAAATCTGAGACCACAGGTTGCTGAATTTTTTAAGACAAAGTGAATTCTTGGCAGCAGAAGCCATGATATTCCTAAAAATGGATTTAGCTAAAGTATTTCATTTTTCTCTCAGTAGATGATAGATAGATAGATAGATAGATAGATAGATAGATAGATAGATAGATAGATAGATAGATAGATAGATAGACAGACAGACAGACAGACAGACAGACAGACAGACAGACAGACAGACAGACAGACAGACAGACAGACAGATAGATAGATAGATAGAAAGGCAGGCAGGCAGGCAGGCAGGCAGGCAGGCAGGCAGGCAGGCAGGCAGGCAGGCAGGCAGATATACACATACTTATATACCCAGACTGGCTTGCTTCAGACATAGTGAAAACATTGTTGCCCAGACTAGTACCACAAAGAAGAGGGAGGGAGGGAGAGAGAGAGAGGGACCCAACCTCTTGGTAGTACTGTATTATTCCAGGGCTGGCCAACAATTTTTTAGCTAGGTCCCTGCAAGCAAGTCTGACTTGTTGGATGCATTTATATAATTAGATGACACAAAATGCAATAAACCTGGTAGATAATCAAATACATTGGTTTTGCTTGCTTTTGGGGAGGCAAAGGAATCACAGCATAGATTTCTACTTGTGCTATGATTTATAGGGTAACAAAAAGGCTCTAGGAACTTCATGGAAATATGCACTATTCAGCCTACATTAGTAGAAAGTGCAGGTCATCCAACTCACTGATTCTCCTCCAGGCAGCCTCAATTCCAACACCCCATTTCAGTTTGCAAGGCAATAACCATGCCAGGGCAATTCAGCAAAGATTGGCTGCCCTGTTGCCAATTGAAAGCAGCTATTTCCATTTATACAAAACTACACTGTATACAACCCATGTTAATCTAAATCAAAAGTTAGGAACCTTGGAAACTTGGGGTGAGAATAAATATTTCTGACAAAAAAGGACCAGAGTGGGATGGAAATATTATAAGGGAGAAATTTTATGTAGCGATGGGGATGGGATTTTCAGTTGTTTTCAATGGATTTTGTGTTGAATGTTGAAATTGTTTTTTTTTAAACTATGTTGGGACTATTTTAGGTTATATTGCATTTTTTGTGTTTCATGCCTTGGCATGACAAGAAACTGCACAGTCAATTTTCAAAAGGAATTACAACAAAAATCCAATAGACCACATGCAGTTTTGGGGATGAAGTTTGTTGATTCTCAGTCCCAGAATCTATTTTCCAATTTGCTGAAAGTTTTATTCCCAAGAAGCTACAGGTTTTCAATCATTTTCTTAACAATCAGCAAGACATAAACAGAGAAAGATAAGAACTTCCTTTTCTGGAAATCCACAAGCTAAAAACTCTTTTCTTACCCCAAAATAACTATATTCCTCTCAAAAGCATCAACTTCATAAGGTAAATTTAACCAAAAAAAAAAACACTTACCTTTTCTCAAAAGTGTATTTTAGAAGGAAAAATCACAAGATATATACACCTAAAATTTGGTCTTCTGGGAAAGAAATGGCAGACTGAAAATGGCCCCTCAAAAAGGGGATCCAACAATTGTGGCAGAATGAAGAATTGATGAGTAGGCTAGCTTTTTGATAATTCTCCTCTGGACAAGGAAATACTTGAGATCATCTACAATTGCAGGCTTACTATGCCTACCATATGTGTTTGATCCTAACTGGCTCAAGTTTTACTCAGTCCTCCATCTTCCGAGGTCAGTAAAATAAAGATCCATGTTGTTGGGGACAATATGCTGCTGACTCTGTAAACCGCTTAGAGTGGACTGTAAAGCATTGTGAAGCAGTACATAAGACTAAGTGCTGTTGCTATTAGTAATGAGGGGCATCACTTCTTCTCAGGCTGCAAAATATGCAGTGTCAGCCATTCTGATTGAAAGGAAAAGAGAGAAATGAGACAAAGAGAGAAAAGAGGTGATCTTACTCATATTTTTCTATGGTCACACCCACACCCACTGCTATGTAATCAGAATTCAAGTCCATGACTATCTGATTACTATTTTGGCACTCTATAATTTGCTTTTTTAATCCTGGTTTCAGACAATTTTAAACACCATTGTCTGAAATTTACAATTAGCATGGTTGGTAAATTTACAACTGAAATGGAAAAACTTGCCACGTATAAATGGAGACCATTTACCCAATCTTCTCTCCTTTAACTTTTCCTCTACAGAGTTAAAACCAAGTTACTAGAGGGAATTTAGGACTTAGTATTGAAACAGTAAAATAAGACATTTCAAGTAACAGAATTAAGGGTCCCCCCCCACTTTTTTAAAGAAAATGTTGCAAATTATTAGAACTGTAAAGAAAAACTGTGGTATTTGCATATCAGACCATCTGTAGAGAAGCTGTAAAAGCAAAAATAAAAAATTCTTTACCATTTGGTTCTTGAATCTGCCAGAAAACATTTTCTGAAAATACTGTTTAAAATATTCTGTTCACTTAAGGTAGACTTGCACACCTATGATATAAATTATGTTAGTTTATTTCCTACATGGCAGCCACCTTGGTTAGTATTACATTACATTACCAAAGCAAGATGAAGAAGTCCTACAGCCTAGATCTGTAGTAACATCACGATGTGCATTTTTAAAGCAGATCTACTTTATTCCAAACTGGCGCCTGAGCACCTCTAATTGAATTATTAGTTCCTTTTCAATGGGACTTTTCTGTATTTATTTCTTACTTTCAAGGCTGACATCTGACAATTAACTCTCTGAACAAGACCCTGCAATTTTCTTGGCAAGATTTCAGAAATGGTTTGTCTCTGCCGCTTTCCTAGGATTGAGAGAGGAGAGCGGTTAGACTAGGGTCAACTGCCAGTAATCCGGTGCGCAGTTGGCCCTGCCCACCCACTCTTGCCTTTTCTTGTCCTATAATTCCCTGTTTTTTAGCTCAACTGATTCATGGGGTATAGCGGATTGCCGTGCATCAGCTTTTTTTACTCACTGGCACTGACATAGAAAATTTTAAGCTTAAAATGGGCAGTTTTTGAATGCTGTGCACACACAGAAAGCATGCCTTAGGCATGTGCATGTGCAAAGCACGGATGCACATGCAAAGCAGGCCCTCACCAAACCAGTTGTTACACCAGTTGCATCCGGCCACTTTGGGATGGCTTTGTGCCCAAGGCAGGTCTAAAACTCACAGTCTACCAGTTTATAGCCAGGTGCTTTAAATCACTACATCAAACTGACTCTTCACAGTGGTAGGCTCTTATTTTTATTAGGATGTTGACAATTGTAGTAATAAATGGGATTAACTATGCTTTGAAAATGATTTAGGAAAAGAAATGTTTAGAATTACAGCATTTCTTGACTATTCATTGAAGTAACCCATCTTTTTCCCCCCATGAGGATAAAATGCCACTGCTTTAAGAACTCCTCTACATCTAATTTGTGTTTGTGTGTGTATTGTATATGTTTGTTAATAAAAAAAAAAGAACTCCAGTCATTAAAATGAATGCAGCCTGGAATATGGAAAGGCAAGAATATCAGCCTGGCACTAAAAGTAGATTGTAATAGATTCTAAACATAGATTTTAAACCTTGAAAAAGCAAGACAGGAAAGAAAATATTTGAGCCGTGGTGCTGGAGAAGACTCCTGCATATTCCTTAGACAGCAAAGGTGACTAACAAGCAAGTATTGGAATGCATAACACCAGACATGTCACTGGAAGGTGAAAATCACAAAACTGCATCTCATTTATTTTGGCCATGTCATGCGGGGAAATTCACTATAGAAACCAATTATGTTTAGAAGAGTTAGCAGTAAAAGTAAAACCAGCCACCAAAAAATATAGTGACTTAACATAGAACAACTCAAACTGAGTTGTAGTGACAGAGGTGGAAGTAGTGTTCTAGTTTCAGGTGTTAGCTGCATATCCAATTGTATCCAATTGTTCTTCCAGGTCTTTCTGAATATGGGGTGTAATGTGCAGTTGGTCTATCTCAAATTGTTATGGCAGCTTCATCTTCAATATGTTGAAGTAACTAGCTCTTTTTCGGTTAATATTATAGAAGTCTACTCTCCATTCATGGTTCTCTCACAAATATCCTTTCTCATTAGGTCTACATTTGTAGTAGCCTTCCATCAATTCCACATTTTGTTGTGTTGTCTATGTATGGTTTGTTCCAGTAACCCACTTATTATCAGATTGTCCTGGTTCCTCGACATCTGACACAGACCTTGCTAATCCAGGCCTTCTCTAAACTGGCATGATTCTTCTAATTCATAGGACTCTCGTATTTGAAGTAGATAGCTAAAGAACAAGAGGTCCTTGCCTAAGGACCTCCTATTGGTAAGGCAGATGTATCAAAGAAAGCTCTCTAACCACAAGTGATGGGTTTTTGCCGGTTCGCACCGGATCGGGAGAACCGGATGGTGAAATGGACCTGGAAGTAACTTCCGGAACGCCTGCCCCGGCCCTGTCCTGTCGCTCCTCACTCACCCTCGCCCGTCCAGAAGCTGTTCCAACACTGGGAATGGAGGTGGTGAATGGAGAAGCATGGAGAGGTCCACAATCCACCAGACAGCAGAGGCGAGCTCAGGAGTTTTCTCCTGGATTCCCCTTTGTCTTGCCTCCTCCGATCACCCAAAGTTCTTTCCCCAACATGTGATAGCTTTGTCTAGGATTCCCCTCTGTCTTGCCTCCACTGATCTCCCAAAGTTCTTTCCCCAGCGTGTGATAGCTTTCTACTGGATTCCCCTCTGTCTTGCCTTCTCCGATCTCCCTAAGTTCGGCCCTTAATCCTTGTCTATTTTTGGGAGGTTTTCCCCTCTCCCCTCCCCCTTTCATAGGAGTTCCAAAAAAGTTTGCCACATGGCTTGGGGGGGTGGTCATGTGACTGAGTGTGCATGAGTGATGTCAAGTTGGCCATACCTGCCCAGTCACATGACTGCCAAGCCACACCCACAAAATAGGCCACACCCACAGAATAGGGTCTAAAAAAATTTGAAACCCACCACTGCTAACCACTATAGTAACTTGCTGCTCTGTCTACATATAGATCATTCCAGTTAACCATCAACATTCCAATGCTAGATTTTACTTTCGTTGGTATAATTTCCTGCTAGGAGTAAAAAAAAAAAAAGCCATTTACATTGTTTTCTTCCTTTGGAATGATGAATGATCTCTTCCTGGGATGATATATGGTGTAATGTACAATCTTCATAAAAGTCCAGCATTATTATGTGGACATTGCAAGCAAGGGCATTGTCATTCCACAAAGGGCTGCTTCTTTGATCACACTGTAGCTGTGCCAACCTGTTTAAAGCTCTCATCAAAAGGAATAAACAAGCTTAAAATGTTTGTGTTGGAGTGACAGCACAAAGCAGGCTGCAATCAAGCTTGTGCTGTTTCCAGAGACAAACACATAAACAATAAAAGGTTAACTTCTAACCTTTAGAAATATGATAAAGGGATATTTTGGTGAAAACATGCAAATCTATTCACCTAAAAAAATGTTTTTGTAACACAGAAAAAAGCCGGCTCACTGAGCAGCATTACTTATTCCCCAAGAATAAGACATTTCTAGACATTTGGAGGGTGTGAACAAGGGACTGTGGTCACAAGGGAATCTCCATAGACAAGGGAAGCTCAAGGTGGCTTTGTTTTGAAATGACAATAAAATATTGCAGATTTCCATTGCTGACAGATAACCTTTGTCTGAAATTATCTTGCAGATTTTGTAAATGGAATTTTTCCATGATTCTATACGTACATATTTACATATGTTGAAAGAGATATCCATCTGGTTCAGTTCCAAGCTGGGAGAAAGACACTGGAAGCATGGAGGCTGATTGGAAAGAAAACTTAATGATGAAGATGAATAGACAACAGCAGTTAGCTGACCAACTGGTTTGATCAGTGCATGGATTTTTATACATTTTTTTCCTACAGCATTTTGTAATTTAGAGGTTTCTTTTCTGTATTTGATTTCAATTAGTTTGTCTCAGGAAGGCAGGCAATGAGTCTAAAGTGCTGGTTTCCTTGGATTTTTAATCTTGTCTTGAATGGATTATTAAATCTGCATTTCTAAAAGGTGGCCTCCTCAGTTTCTACTTGGGGGTAGGGAGACTGAATCTGCTGGATTCCTTTTAGTCCGGTTTCAGGCCTGGTTACAGCACGGAAACTGCTTTGGTCGCGCTGATCAATGATCTCTGGCGAGCCAGGGATAGGGGTCACTCCTCTATCCTAGTACTCCTTGACCTCTCAGCGGACTTTGATACCATCGACCATGGTATCCTTCTGCGAAGACTGCGGGAGGTGGGAGTGGGAGGGACCGTTCTTCGGTCATTCTCCTCTAAGGTGACCAGATTTTCAGATTGGAAAAGAGGGACACCCTTGACCGGGGGGGGGGGGGTTGATTAAAAAAAATTTTTTTTTGTCAAAAGGTCACCCCAGGACACTGAAACCAGCATAAATACGAATCTGTTGCCAAACAAAATTTTGATCACGTGACCATGAGGATGCTGCAACGGTCGCTAAGTGTGAAAAATGGTCGCAACAGTCGCTAAGTGTGAAAAATGGTCATCAGTCACTTTTTTCAATGCCATTGTAACTTTGGTCACTAAATGTTTTCCCCCTCCTCGAGACTCCTCACTTAGCGACCATCAGAAATACGAATCTGTTGCCAAACATCAACATTTTGATCGCGTAACCATGAGGATGCCACAACGGTCGCTAAGTGTGAAAATGGTCGCTAAGTGTGAAAAATGGTCATCAGTCACTTTTTTCAATGCCATTGTATCTTCCTGATTATTAAAAGTGCAAATTCACTCAGTGTCAATCATGACTCCTGAGTCCATTTCAAAGTATTGTGCATAGAAATTTTTAAAATGGCTTGTTTCAATTTATTTTGGATAGAATCTTTTTTTAAATAGTCTAAGACAATTTAAAAAAAGAATCAACACAGAATACCACTATTTTAAAAAATCATATGCACAATAAATAAAATATTATTTTAAAATACATTGAGCCTATACTCCTTACAGTAAATGACTCATCTGGAAACAAGCCAATAGCAGTTTTGTGCTTTAAAATTTACAGATTTTCCAAAATCAGCTTAAAGTCCAAATATTTAAAGACCACCCCCCTCAAAGCTATCTTACCAGAGCTTTAAATATCTTCTGGGGAGGCCCTGCTAGTAATCCCATTCATGACAAAGGTAGGGCTTTCTCAGGAGGAAGGTCTCAGCTGGTGCCCATCCTTTGGAAACCTCCTCCAGAGCAGGGAGCCCTAACCTGCTGTCCATTCAGGAAGGCTGTACAAATTATTCTGTCTTCTAGAATCTAGAGCCATTGGGATTTAATATGGTTTTATCACTGGATTTTTTTTTATTGTTTTTGTGGAATTGTTACAATGATTTTATAATAATATAATTTTATTTGGCATTTTTGTTGGTGTAAACTGCTGAAAGCCCCTGATAGAATACAAATTATTTAATAATAAATTAGGAAATGTGTAGCTGTTTTCTACACATTGGTTTGTTTGAACAGCTGAAATCAAGCCTGTTCACCCAAGGCAATTCTAGAGTAACATGTGCTTCAGGACAACCTCCCTCTTAGACTGCTTTTTAAAAATGAATTATGCCTTGCTTTTCTATATTATCTTCACTGACACTGTTAGTTTTATTGTTTTCTTGAAGAGATATTTTATTATTCTTTTGTAAATCCTTTTGGATTTTTTCATGAAGAATTCCAGTATAAAAATAAAAAAACAACACCATAGAGTAAGCTATCTTTTTCAAATACACTTGCAGTGGCAACCTATTACATATTACCTGGCAAAAGAAATCAGTGTTTCTTAAAATCTCTCCTTGGAGTCCAGAGGGTCAGACCCAATCAAGGGTACTCAAAATTCAAATTTGCCAGCCTATGTTGAAATCCCATCAAACAATTGTGAGAATCCACAGTAGCAGTGAATACTTAGATTTCAATATTTAATGCAATACATATTGATAAATATAACCCATACAAACAAATACCATTTTGGGATCCTGAGAGAAATTTTTTAAAACAAAGACAGTAATATAGATTCAGGCGGCTAACACATACAACTGTAATGTTTTGAACATATTTTTCTCTCTACACTATACAGCCTTCTGATGCATGAAATGAAACTCTTACTCTTAACTCTATAGGCACACAATCTTTCCAGTAGTTCACATACTAGTTGGTAACATCTTAATTTGAGGCTTGATTGGAACATTATACAGTTATTGAAAGACAGTAAAATGGACATCAACAATCTCACACCCTGCTCAAAGTTGTGACAGCAAGTTTAAATTTTTGACCTTAACTATCAAGAAAAAAAACAATTTTAAAACTGGCATGTCAGTGACTTCTTAAAAGTCAGGATGCCTGGTCAAGATTAAATTGCAGGTAGATTTCTTATCACTTTCTAAAAAGAGAAAAATTCAGAACATAACAAATAAAAGGTTGTGAATTTCACAGATGAGACAGAAAACCACAAATGGGCAAATATGACCTACAAAGGCATGAATCTCCCATATTATGGGAATCCCATAAACCCTGCAGATGTTCATAATGAAATTATATTTAACTATTTGGGACAGAAAGACAACACAGACTATTTTTTTAAAAAATTCACCAATATCACACCACAAGATTCTTTATCTTTTCTTTGCAACAATTCCTAATGGCACAAGAAATCTCCATCAATATCTATCCCCAAGAAGAAAACTCTTCTTTCACAGCAAAATAATGTAGAAAAATTACAAACAATAACTCTTTTCAGCTTTATGCACCACCCCAGTAAACACAAATGTTTGATCAGAAAAAATATGTCCAAGATAGGCGCAATAAGCTATACACCATGATTTAGGAGTTTGATTTTTTTCAAAAATAAATGCTAAAATACTAAACTGTATATATGCACATTTAGGTAAATAGTGTTCTGTATACCCTCTCGGAGGCGGCGATGGATCCCAATCACGAACGGACGCCGCCAGCAGATAACTTCCACGCGATTCAGGGGCTTTTGCCAGGCGGCGGGACCCCCCGAAAGCGAGAGGAAATTGTCTGCGGGCGGCTGGCAGCGCCCCAACCTCTCCTCCTGCCGCGCGGATCCATTTTGATTCACGAACGGATTCCGCGGCGGTTCAGGGGCTTATGCCGGGCGGCGGGACCCCCGGAAGTGAGAGAGGAAGTTCCGGAAGCGAGAGGCTGCCCCGGCGATCGATCCCAATCACGAACGGACGCCGCCCGCAGATAACTTTCCATAACTTTCCGGGCGGCGGGACCCCCGGAAGCGAGAGGATGTTCTGTGCGGGCGGCAGCCGCTGCGCCCATGCTCTCGGAGGCGGCGATCCCATTCACGAAGAGGCAGCTCCTCGTGGGCGCAGCGGCTGCCGCCCGCACAGAGTGAATTCAATTGGGATCGCCTGTGGCCGCGAGGACCCCTGCACAAATGGACTCCTCGCGGCCGCAGGCGATCCCAATTCATTCAGCCAGGGTGGGCAATTTCTGCACGAACGGACTACTCCTCGCGGCTGCAGGAGGAGAGGGAGGAGGAGGGGGCAGCCGAGCCGCCCGCACAGAGTGAATTCAATTGGGATCGCCTGCGGCCGCGAGGACTCCTGCACAAGCGGAGTATTCCTCGCGGCCGCAGGAGAGGGAGGAGGAGGGGGCAGCCGAGCCGCCCGCACAGAGTGAATTCAATTGGGATCGCCTGCGGCCGCGAGGACTCCTGCACAAACGGATTACTCCTCGCGGCCGCAGGAGAGGGAGGAGGAGGGGGCAGCCGAGCCGCCCGCACAGAGTGAATTCAATTGGGATCGCCTGCGGCCGCGAGGACTCCTGCACAAACGGATTACTCCTCGCGGCCGCAGGCGATCCCAATTCACTCAGCCAGGGCGGGCAATTTCTGCACGAACGGATTACTCCTCGCGGCCACAGGAGAGGGAGGAGGAGGGGGCAGCCGAGCCGCCCGCACAGAGTGAATTCAATTGGGATCGCCTGCGGCCGCGAGGACTCCTGCACGAACAGATTACTCCTCGCGGCCGCAGGAGAGGGAGGAGGAGGGGGCAGCCGAGCCGCCCGCACAGAGTGAATTCAATTGGGATCGCCTGCGGCCGCGAGGACTCCTGCACAAATGGATTACTCCTCGCAGCCGCAGGAGAGGGAGGAGGTGGGGGCAGCCGAGCCGCCCGCACAGAGTGAATTCAATTGGGATCGCCTGCGGCCGCGAGGACTCCTGCACAAATGGATTACTCCTCGCGGCCGCAGGCGATCCCAATTCACTCAGCCAGGGCGGGCAATTTCTGCACGAACGGATTACTCCTCGCGGCCACAGGAGAGGGAGGAGGAGGGGGCAGCCGAGCCGCCCGCACAGAGTGAATTCAATTGGGATCGCCTGCGGCCGCGAGGACTCCTGCACGAACGGATTACTCCTCGCAGCCGCAGGAGAGGGAGGAGGAGGGGGCAGCCGAGCCGCCCGCACAGAGTGAATTCAATTGGGATCGCCTGCGGCCGCGAGGACCCCTGCACGAACGGATTACTCCTCGCGGCCGTAGGAGAGGGAGGAGGAGGGGGCAGCCGAGCCGCCCGCACAGAGTGAATTCAATTGGGATCGCCTGCGGCCGCGAGGACTCCTGCACAAACAGAGTATTCCTCGCGGCCGCAGGCGATCCCAATTCACTCAGCCAGGGCGGGCAATTTCTGCACAAATTGCCCGCCCCGGCTGAGTGAATTGGGATCGCCTGCAGCCACGAGGAATAGTCCATTCGTGCAGAAATTGCCCACCCCAGCTGAGTGAATTCAATTGGGATCCCCTGCGGCCGCGAGGACTCCTCACGGCCGCAGGCGATGCCAATTCACTCAGCCGGGGCGGGCAATTTCTGCACGAACAGACTACTCCTCGCGGCCGCAGGAGGACAGGGAGGAGGAGGGGGCAGCCGCCCGCAGACAACTTCCACACGGCCGGGCGGCGGGAGCCCCTGAACCGCGTGGAACTTCTCTGCCGCGGGCGGCTGCAGCTGCCCCCACCCTCTCCTCCTGCCGCGGCGAGCGGAAAATTCGATTAGAATTAGATTACTCACCAGTCAGCGCAGCTGCAACTTCTTTCGTCTTTTGTCGAAAGGAAATGGAGACTCGCGCAAGCGTGCTGAAAATTTCCCATCCCAGCCAGCTCACTGATTGGCTGGAGTCCAGGCCAATCCAATCAGTGAGCGGCAGGCTGGGCTGGCTTAAATTTGTAGGTAGTAGGTAAAAGGCTAAAAGCACGCTTTTTTTGGCGCTCGCAGCTCCCGCCCATCAGCTGCTAGCTTGCTGGGCTGGCTCATCTGGTAGGATAGAGAACAGAACGATGAGCCAGCCCAGCAAGCTAGCAGCTGATGGGCGGGAGCTGCGAGCGCCAAAAAAAGCGTGCCTTTTAAAAAGGCGGGCGGGACGCGGGAAAATGCATTGGAAAGCGGGTGTGTCCCGCCAAAAGCGGGACGTCTGGTCACCTTATTCTCCTCCTACCTCTCGGACAGGTCGCAGTCGGTGTTGGTCGGAGGGCAGAGGTCGACCCCTAGGCCCCTCAATTATGGGGTGCCGCAGGGTTTGGTCCTGTCCCCCCTCCTATTTAACATCTACATGAAGCCGCTGGGTGAGATCATACGCCAGCACGGGATTAAATACCATCAATATGCAGACGATACACAATTGTATCTGTCCGCCCCGTGCCAACTCAGTGAAGCGGTAGAAGTGATGTCCCAGTGCCTGGAGGCTGTCAGGGTCTGGATGGGAACGAACAAGCTTGCACTCAATCCCAACAAGACTGAGTGACTATTGATGCTCCCTCCCAAAGATTGGCTAACTATTCCATATCTCAGTCTGGGGGGGCGAAATTATACGCCCCTCAGAGAGGGTTCGCAATTTGGGAGTCCTCCTTGATCCACAGCTGACTCTAGAACATCATTTGTCGGCTGTGACTAGGGGGGTCTTTGCCCAGGTTCACCTGGTGCACCAATTGCGACCCTATCTGGACCGGGAGGCCCTTCAGATAGTCACTCATGCCCTCGTCGCCTCAAGACTGGATTACTGTAACGCATTCTACATGGGACTGCCCTTGAAGAGTGTTCGAAGACTTCAGTTAGTCCAGAATGCAGCCACGCGAGCGATTGTGGGTGCACCTAGGTACACCCACGTTACACCTATCCTCTGCGAGCTGCACTGGCTGCCTATTGGTCTCTGGACATGCTTCAAGGTGCTAGTCATTACTTTTAAAGCCCTTCATGGTATCGGACCTGGGTACTTGAGAGACCGCCTCCTGCCAGTCACCTCCCAAAGACCTATTAGATCCCACAGACTAGGCCTCCTCCGAATTCCATCTGCTGGCCAATATTGGCTGGCGACTCCTCAGGGGAGGGCCTTCTCTGTGGCTGCTCCGGCCCTCTGGAACGATCTCCCCGTGGAGATCCGGACCCTTACTACCCTCCCGGCCTTCCGCAAAGCAGTTAAGACCTGGCTGTTCCGGCAGGCATGGGGCTGTTGAACTATCCAGCCCCAGAATTTTAAATTGCTGTTTTTTATTTTATTTTTTGTATCCCCTCCCTTTTTATTGTGAGCTGCCCTGAGTCTCTCGGGAATAGGGCGGCAAACAAATTTAGTCAAATCAAATCAAATGCTTCCTACCTCTAAAAAAAACAAACATGTTTCTCCATTTCTGATTTAGGGAAATATAATATTCTGCCTTTTTAATATTTATAAAAATATTTCATTCTTCGGGGGGGGGGTTTCCACACATACATACATACATACATACATACATACATATCCCTAAAACATTTGCAATATTTAAAAGTCCACTTTATCTAATAGACTAGCCTAGAAGCTAAGACATGACAAGGACTACTTCCAGAAGTAGTCATGTGAGTCAATGGTCTTGACTTTCAAGTTCTGACTTCCTCTTTTCATAATTCAATTTAAATATCTGCATGTCAGTGAATAGAGGAATAAATTAAAACAAAGCCACTTCAAATTAAATACTAAATAAATGTTGCTCTTTATATTGCTGCTTATTTTTTGAATGCAAAGAATTTTCTTTCTTTTTCTCTCAATACAAAAACACATCTCAATAAGAAGAAGGGGGAATAATTTGGGGATCTTTCACAATGTTTTTCCTGGATGCTGGATCTAAACAAACTATTTCATAATCTGAGGTACAAAAAGCCACACAGAGAACAGATCTTAAAGGCACTTAAGTACACTTAATGACTTTGAGGAAGAAGACTCAAGCTGTTGGTCTGCCCTTTCTAATTTTCTCCTACATCTAATGTCACTCCATTTTGCTACATTAATTACTTCTATTAATTGAGACACTTATCAAATTCCAATAGATTGTAAACCAAAATGTCTACATTTCTTTTAGAAATGGTTATCCTTATTAGGTATGTCAAGAAGCAATATAAATTAAACCAGATAAAAATGTAGAATTGGTCTTGCTATGCTCTTCAGTATCATTTATGAGCATTTGTGAAAACAAGCAAGATAGTCCCACCCACTACTAATAACATTCTCTACTATAGTTACTTAAAATCTAATATGAAAAGAAAATAAGAACAAAAAATGTTGCCATACTTTTAAACAAATAGAAATGATTCGGAATTGCTTTCATTGCACAATTCAATCATGATTTATGCAAAGAGGGACATTTAGGGACTTAAAGTTTTGAACATTCCAAGTAGTGATTAAATAGTACAGGTGGGGTGGGAAAACCTGCTAATTTTAATCCAAAAATTGATAAACATACAGCATGCTTCATGTTAGAAACTTCATCTACACTTGAAATCAGGTTAGAACGAGAGCTTTCTTAAGCTATTGTCTGAGATATGTTGTTTTCAAATTTCTTTTACTTCACTCAGATGTAGCTTTCTAACACATGGAAAGGGCTTCTGGTTAGGAAAGACTTAGGTATGGAGTCTATCAATTTATTTTTTAAAGAATGTAAAATGTGGTTTTTTCAGTTATGTGATTTATCCTTTTTCTATAATTAAATAGATCCACTCAAATAGTTCCTTGTGGTCCACTATTAACTCCAGCTGCTCCCCTGAGGTTATATATAGTTTAGGAACAATTATCTGTTCTATCATTTTTGATAGCAGCACAAGTATTAAGTGATTAGACAGCACATAAATGTACTTTTTATTCAGGTTCCTGTGACCTTATATATTTCAAATTCAATACACACATTTTAAAAAGTCAAAATTGAAAGAAAAAATAAACAAGAACCCAATAACTTATTTTCTTCAAACTCCTCTGATATCTAGATAGGAATGAATAATTGATAATTTTAGCAAGACTTAATCCTACCAGACAAGAGAGAATGAGATCACAATCTAAGAACATAAAATGGCCTCATAAAATGCCAACAGAATTGCTACATTCCTGAGTTCATTCTAGATGTGTGCATATGTATGTGTGAGTCTTTGTACTTTCAAAAGCTTTCAGATTTGAACTTGCTTTGGGTGTCATCAGCTTTCTATCATTCTCTGTCAATTAAGAACATCTTTTGACCTAGGGATGGAAAAAAAACCGGTAAAAAATAGCAACAGTTATCTATTTCACAAAAGAGAGAAAAAGGTTTAACTGAAGGTTACTGTGAAAACTGCTGCTGGTTTTATACCTGCCAAGCTATCATATCTAATTGTACCTTTCAGAGCTATAAAAGGCAACTTAAAAAGAAGCACTGCACTTGAATTCTTCTGTAAATATAGAGTTTTGTATGGTGTCCTACAATTAATAGGTCTTCATTATTTGCCTCATGAAACCATTCATGGGGAGTTGCTATTTCAGTTTGGCTATTTCAGTGAATACTCAGGAACTAGGAGAGTTATGTAAAACTTTTTATTTTAAAAAAATCACAGTCATTTAGTAATAGTTTTCTTGAAATGTTCTTCTATAACATTATTTAAAAGAAAAATTGAAATGATACTCTTGTCATTAATAAGGTAAAAGTAAAGGTTCCCCTTGCACATATGTGCTAGTCGTTCCCGACTCTAGGGGATGGTGTTCATCTCTGTTTCAAAGCTGAAGAGCCAGCACTGTCCAAAGATGTCTCTATGGTCATGTGGCCAGCATGATTAAATGTCGAAGGTGCATGGAACGCTGTTACCTTCCCATCAAAGTGGTCCCCGTTTTTCTACTTGCATTTTTTTTACAGGCTTTCGAACTGTTAGGTTGGCAGAAGCTGGGACAAGTAACAAGAGCTTACTCCATTACTTGTCATTATTACATTAATATAAATATATACACATTGGAAGCCCATCCTAGATGTGATGTTGTTAGAATTTTGACTGGATCTACTGCTACTATAAGAAACATTGATTGAGAACATTTCTGAAATGGCTGATTCTAAATGGAGCTCCAGCATCAGACAGCAATAGCACTTAGCAATAGCACTTAGATTTATATATCACTTCACAGTGCTTTACAGTTCTCTCTAAGTGGTTTGCAGAGTCAGCATATTGCCTTCAACAATCTGGGTCCTCATTTTACCAACCTCAGAAGGATGGAAGGATGAAAGGATGAGTCAACCTTGAGCCTGGTGAGATTCAAACAGCCAAACTTCTGTCAGCTGGCAGTCAGCAGAAATAGCCTGCAGTACTCCATTCTAACAACTGTGCCACCATAGCTCATGAGATGAGAGAAAGTATTAATTCTTATCCTTCATACTGTTTTCATAGCAAAAAAAAATGTCCCTGAAATTGTCATGTGGAAGGCACAAAGGTGAAATATCTGGGATTTGATTTCACTTATTTGAAATGATGGATTATAAAATCGCATGAAATCTAAAGATCTAAATTTAAATTCAACATCAAATGTAACTTCAAGTTCACTATTAACCTGAACAAAAATCTGTACGGCTTCCTTTCTATAACAGTTATTTTGGCTGCAGAGCCAAACAGTTCTCAATGAATTGGTCAATCCTGAGTTTGTTAATGTAATTTTCTATAAATATGCTTTTTACTAAATAGGTTTTCTCATTGTTGGGAAGAGGGTTCATAGAGGCTACAGAACCTTTTGAAATCCCATGACTATTCCCTCTGTAACCCCTGAAAGACATCAAAATAATAGCCTTGTGGAATCTTGTTCATTTGGTCTTACAGTGGGCACAGTTTCTGGCCTCATAAGATTCTGACCCGAAATAGCTGTTTGTTGCTCCTTCCAAAAGGCACCAACTTTGCATGTTTTAACTTCAAATAACAGGCAAGTGAAGGAAGCCTGTGTCAACAAAAATTGACTAGATCAGGATTCTCCAAATTTGGCAACTATAAGACTTGTGAACTTCAAGTCCCAGAATTCCCTTGAATTCTAAATTCTTCTGGCTAGGGAATTCTAGGAGTTGAAGTCCACAAGTCTTGAAGTTGCCAGGTTTGAGACTCCTGGACTAGATTGAGGCAAATAAAATGCTGCTGAATCCTGACAAGACGGCAGGCTTTCAATTCTTTAGGTCTAGGCATGCAGTTTATTGGGGTCAGAACTACTATGATGCCAAAATTTTGCACTATCATCCTGATGGACTGCAACTAGCATTTGTCTTTCATCAGTGTTTTAAAAGTATAATGAGATCCATTTAAAAAATAGTCAGGTATTGTAATATATTAATATATGTATTAAATGTACAGTGTAATGTCTTGTATATGCTTTGCTTCATGTTCATAGAAGTTACGTATCTCTGATACCTATTTTAGCTCAATAGCATTCACTGTCACATTCACTTTCTGTGTGCTGTAATTATATCATTCAGCCTACTTTTTTGTCCTTTATATTCCTTGCTCCCATTTCAAAAATAAATGATGAAAACAATGTGTTGTTGATTCAGTGCTTGGTACTGTTCCCTTATATATATTTTTCTATGTCTGTATTTTAAAGCACTTATTCTAAAAGATGTAGTGCACATAAATATGCATTCCAATGACTCTCCTTATAGATTATTTCCAATCACACTCTAGAAATTGATAAAGAAACTCTCTACGTGCCATACTACTTCAGAAATTCCACTGAGTTCTATGGATATATTCTTGTATGCAAAAATGTTTGCATATACCGTAGCATATGGGCATTAATGTATGGCTGGAAAAAAAAGGGCATTCTGTTTATTATTATATATTATTAAATATCTGTTTATTCATATTTCTCTCTCATTCTCCTCATCTTTTTTTTCCTTCCTTCCTTCCTACCTATTCTCCTTCCTCTCTTCCTTTTATATTATATATCTGCATTTAAATGAAGAGGGTAAATTCTACTTGAAGCTAAATTGGTTCCTTCTAATTCTGCATAGCTGTGCTTTCCTATACATTTCATGGAACCATTATCAAGTTGCAAAATATTGCTGGTGTGCTTAAGGTGCCATGATTCTCAAGTCAGTTTGGTTATTAGTCTTAAGCACACTTCAGTTTTTAGAAACAAAATCTATTTGATTTATAAAACCAAGTAATATAGATAGTTATAGAATAAATGCAGATAATTTACAGAAAACAAAGGGAAAGGCCAAATGGCTGTATTGAAAAGGATGGAGAAAGAGATAGATTATTCAGTTTTCTTTCTCTCTGTTGGAATTTTTCATTTCATTTATGATTTTTAATTAACTTCTGATTAAAAAACATACAAACCAAATGAAATTCTTAAATCATTTATGCAAAACAATATGTAACATGCCTGTTTATCAAACATTTCTCATGGAAACTACAGACTGCATCTATTTTGACACTCCTTCCAAGTTTGAAATCATTGACTTTTGATGCACATTGCTCACCATCGTAGATTTTTCTTCTAGTTTCTTCTAGTTTCTGAAAAGATATATTTAAATACAGAATACAAAATAGCAGAGTTGGAAGAAACCTTGGAGGTCTTCTAGTCCAACTTCCTGCTTGAGCAGGAGGCCTTAAACCATTTTGGACAAATAGCTGTCCAATCTGTTCTTAAAAACCTCCAGTAATGGAACATCCCCAACTTCTGGAAGGAAGTCACTGACCGATTGCTCTGTCAGTAAATTTCTCCTTAATTCTGGGTTGGAGCTCTCTTTGATTAGCTTCCATCCATTACTATGCCCCATCCTCAGGTGTTTTGGAGAATAAGTCAACCCCCTGTCCTTCTAAATGCACCTAATGAACCAATGATAGGGTTAATTATCTCCTTCACCTCATCCATAAACTGGCAGTAATCATGATTCACTGGTTACTCTTTATATAAGTTCAAGTAAATCTGAGCCCATCCCTTATCAATTAATTAGTCTGTATTAATAGAAATAAGGAAATAACTTTATCTCCCAAAAATACATCGGGTTTTATATCTTGATATTTCTATCTCTTGAATGGGAGAAACTCGCCACTGAGTCTTTGCATGAGAGTAACAAATACAACTGAAACTTATATTTCTGATCAAACATTCAGACATTCACTTGCAATAATCAGTGGAGTATAACACAATCATAATTAATAAATGAATATTGATATAAGTCATCTTTCCTTTTCTTTTGATTGCGACTTTCCTTGCAGATTGCTTTAAAGAAAAAATATTCCCATCAAAATAAAGAGGGTGTTAAATGATAGGAAGTAAAATTTATCCTTATAATTTCCTAACATTTTCTAACTTCTTTCCTTTACTGTTTTTTAATAAGCTATGCTACAAGTTAAACATCATTGTAAGACATCACTAACCAGAAAACAGGGCCTCAAATCCAAATCTCATGGCAGGTGGTTTTTTTTTAAATGGACATTTATTAGAAAATATAATAATGACTTGTTCAGGAAATAAGGTTTGTTTTCCCTGTAAAGTAATTTGTTTTCCATTTTCACTATTCAGTGTGGGTTTTTATGCCACTATGATGTAGACAGGGAAGAAGCATAAGCTTTATCTAACTGATTTTATTCCCAGAACAAATTAGGGTTGTCAAACCGGCTCTGCAGGATTTTTTCAGCAGGATATTGAGGTAAGGCAGATATCAGGTTTGCACAAAATAGTATGCACATAAACACTTGTCATAAAAAAGACAAAATTATCTTTGTATAGAAGTATTATTTGTATAAATATTGCCTAGAAAATTGATATCAATTCAGTACTTCTGCTGCTATGCATATGCATATATAATCAGAATAGAGCTGGATGGGAGCTTAGAGGTCTTCTAGTCCAACAAGCAGGAGATCCTATACCATTTCAGACAGGTTGTTCAGTCTTTTCTTTAAAATCTCCAGTGATAAAGCACATACAATTTCTGAAGGAAAGCTGTTCTGGTTAATTATTCTCATTCTTAGGAAGTTTCTCCTTAATTTCAGGTTGCTTCTCTCCTTGATTAGTTTCCACCCATTGTTTCTTGTCTTGCCTTCTGGTGCTTTGGAAAATAAGTTGACTGCCTCTTCTTTGTGGCAGCCCCTCAAATAGTGGAATACTGCTGTCATGTCACTCCTAGTCTTTCTTTTCTCTAGATTGGCCATACCCAATTCTTGCAACCCTTCTTCCTATGTTTTAGTCTCTAGGCCTTTAATCATTTTAGTTGTTGTTCTTTGCACTTTTTCCAAAGAACATTTTTTTTATTGTGATCACCAAAACTAGATGCAGTATTCCAGGTATGGTCTTACTAAGGATTTATAAAGCTCTACTAATATTTCATGAGATTTTTATAATAACATAATGTAACGTAACATAATTTACTTTCTCTCTAATTTTGTCTCTTCATGGTTTCAACCTCTCACAAAAGTGCCTTTCTACAAATCAAGACTTCTTTTTGTGATGAGTGAAAAACAGGTGGATAAATTGTTCTGCAATTAACAACAGCGATGTCAGAGGCAGTCGCTTCTAATTGGTTTCCCACACTTCTGGTCATTGTGTAACACCATTTAAATAAACTCACTGTACATTCTTATGCATCCCAAAGACTAAAAGTAATTGGACTGAGATCGAAATAACTGTAAACAAACAATTTCTTTACCAATAACAATGGTATTATACACAATGGTGCATAATAGATAATGTCTTAAGCATTAGAGATAAAAATTATGTGTACTACTATTGCCATAATAAAGCCTTATTTTCAGGAGTTTAGACAAGTCATAAAAATATGTTGGCAATTGTTCTTGTTCTCAATGCTTTTCGCTAGCCATGAAAGTTGTGAGCCAACACTTTCCCTCTGTAGGTTATTTTTCTATAAAGAATAAAGATAGAATAATGATGATAAATGATGATGACGATGACTCTTAAAATGTCATGAATGGGTTGATGAGCTCCATTTAAGTGGTATCCCAAAATAGTTCAGAACAGTTTAAAACATCTGTACTTAGACAGGCACTTGATTTTTGTCCCTGATGAAAGAAGATTCAAGGTGTTTTAATTGGAACTCAATTATCTATAAATTAATATAATCCCATTATTTCTATAATATGACACTGATGAAATATCTAGTGTTTCCTTTAAAATTGTGTTGTGACCAAGGCTCATATATCAAGTAGGCTGCATCCCATTATTTTGCTAATACAATGTTGATTCATTTTAATTTTAAGGCATAAATACTTTTTCTTTTAAATCTGTTAATTAAAAGTGCTTTTCTCTGTAGCCTAACCACGGAGCTGTGATTTCCATGACTTCTGGTTTTGACAATCAAGAAAAGCATGTATTAAAACATGAATTTATGCAGTGAATATATAGCATGTATTCTTCCTGCAATAAAGAAATGTGAACTATTTGAAATTAGTTCTTGAAAATATGAATAGTCCTTGGGAAAATAAAATATTGGCTCCACAAATTGATTGCAGGGTACATGGAATAAAAACATAAATAAAAAAGATGCAGCCACGCGAGCGATTGTGGGTGCACCCAGATACACCCACGTCACACCTATCCTCCGCGAGCTGCACTGGCTACCCATTAGTCTCCGGACCCACTTCAAGGTGCTGGTCGTTACCTATAAATCCCTACATGGCATCGGACCTGGGTACCTGAGAGACCGCCTCCTGCCGATTACCTCCCATAGACCGATTAGATCTCACAGGTTAGGTCTCCTCCGGATTCCATCTGCAAGCCAATGTCGGCTGGCGACTCCCCGGGGGAGAGCCTTCTCTGTTGCAGCTCCAGCCATCTGGAATGACCTCCCTGTGGAGATCCGGACCCTTACTACCCTCCCGGCCTTCCGCAAAGCTCCCAAGTCCTGGCTGCTCCAGCAGGCTGGGGGGCTTCTGAAATATCCAGCCCCACGGAAACTGTGAATGTTGCGTATTTTTAAAGTGTTGTTTTGTCTATTTATTCCCCTCCCCTTGTTTATTGTGAGCCGCCCGGAGACCTTCAGGAGTGGGTGGCATACAAGACAAATAAACTAAACTAAACTAAACTAAGACTTTATATGTAACTTTTTGGTGTTCCTCTGTGTTCACTTTATAATTTTCATAATGCATCATATTTTCCTCAATTATTTCAGAATTATTTATAATTATTTATAAAATGAAAATCATGTGATTGTCATGTTTTACAGCCACATTGCTTAGTGTTGGAATTACCATTCAATTACCATTGTTAAATGAGAACTCAGTTGAATATAAATACTAGATTTCAGCAAAGCCAATTTTAACAAACTGAGATAATTATAGGTGAGCTATCAAAGAGAGAAATCTTCAAACCAAGTGATAAACATGGTAGATTGGGAATATTTAAAAATAAGATATCTGAAGTACAAAATCACCTTATGGAATGAGAACCAAAAATACGAAGCAACATAGGAAGTTGTTGTGGATGTACAGGAACCTTCTCTCTGAGATTAGTACTAAAAGAGAAATACACAGGAAATAGATGTTTGAAACCATCAAAGAGGAGATATAGCACAAGTAGCTAATAGCATCATAAGCATTAAGGCAGGAGGAAAAGAGAGAGACTAACTCTGAATCCGAAAGAATCAGAAAGAAGATATATAATATATAGCACTTGTAGAGCACATTTCATCTTCAGTGCGTTCTGTAAATATATGTTCCTCATAGGATTCTTGTAAGACAGATAAGAAATTTATATTCATTAAAAGGGGAAAAAAAGGAAAGCACAGGGCTGAGAGTTAAAAAGAAATATCAGGTTTGACAGGGAGTAGGACATCTTCCTTTCTTTAGAGTCACATCATTCAGCAGCCACAATCATAATAGGTACATATTATATACGGATCCTGAACCATGTAAAATTTAGCAGCATTTCTTGTTCCTTTATAAATGACTAAAAAGACGATGCAGCCAAGCAAAGGAAATATAACATATTGATATTACACATCAGACTATGAGCTCTTCTGTAGAACAACTTAAGTTACTTGTCTTCCACATGAAATTGCATGGAAATGAAGCTTATGTAAGAAACTGTAGTACAGATTTCATTCTTTTTTTCAGCTTTGACCACAATGTTGGCCATTGTACTGTCCATGGCAATTATCAATTACCTGATCGCGGTAATGCCCTGCTTTGTTATCCTCACCAGAAAGCATACAGCAATCTTTTTATCTTCTATGGTGAACTTGGATGACAAGTGATTTCTGCTAGACATTTTTTTCTAAGAACTCCTTGTCATGCAACATCTTAGGGCAATGATGACATACCTATGGCACACATGCCTAAATGGCACACAGAGCCATGTCGCCTGGCACTTGTGGAGTCGTCTGTTCCTCTTCCGGGTTTCTGGCACACATGCGCATGCGACTATCAACTGGCCTTTGTGCATATGGCAGTGCCTGAAACTGAAAGACCTGGTCTTCCATTTTCCAGAGTGAGCATGTGTCCTGGCCAGCTGATTGGCATGTGTGCATGTGCGGCAGCAACCAGAAAATCATTTTCTGGTGTGTGCATGCCCTCTGGGCAGCTCCTCTTCCTGGTCGTGGCCCAGACGAGCGTGCATGAAGTGCTTCCTTTTTGGCACTCTGTGCCACAAATGTTCGCCATCACTGCTCTAAGTAGTCATTTGTTTATATATGTAGATCAAAGAATAAACTACCATCAAAAGGACACTAGACCCTATGTACAATAGTTGATTTTAATAAAATAGACATAGAGACTATCCAAATCAGCATGTTTATACAATTACATTATTCTAGTAGCAACACAAATGTGTACCAACACAAATATGAAAGAAAGTATTGTTCCTTTCATATAGGCATCAGATAATTTAGGTATAAGTCTTTCAAGTCTTTTTCATGAGAAGGAAGGAAGGAAGGAAGGAAGGAAGGAAGGAAGGAAGGAAGGAAGGAAGGAAGGAAGGAAGGAAGGAAGGAAGGAAGGAAGGAAGGAAGGAAGGAAGGAAGGAATCCATTGTTTTACTATGCTTCTTAAATGGAGGCAGCATTCTTTGGCAGTACCAGAATCTCTTTGCTAAATATTTTCTTCCCCAAGAAACTAGAGGTTAAGGTGTTTGAATCATCCTTGACTTTTGTGACTTCACAGACATGCCTAGATTGTTTTCTTGATCATACTAGAGAAATAGCTAGCCTATAGGTTTTAAATTAATTGTGCTACATCTTGCAACATCTTGAATCCTCAGGGACCTAAGGCCCTTTTCATAGACTTCAGATTGGCATTCAATACCATTATTGTATAAATTCTTCATTCTAAACTGATTTAAGCTATCTTTGCCTGTCCATACTTATAGGTGGATTGGTATCATTCGAGACGGTGATGAGTCAGTGATAAATGGGAGATGGAGATAAATGGGAGGTTGAACAACTATCTCTGTGGTACAGCCAGAACAATCTGGAGCTGAACATATTTAGAACTAGGGACGTGCAGTCACTGGGGGCAGGGGAGGCGGGGTCTCACCAGTCTCTTGAGGAAAAGGAAAGAATTTTTAAAATAATTAAAAAGGCCAAGGTAGTTGCTGCCAGACTCCAAGTCACAGTGACTCTGAGTCTGCTTAGTGCTAACTGTAGGGGGAGGCGAGAGAACTATGGGCCTCCTTTGCATAAGGAATTTTTCACCTTTTAAGAGTTAAGCAAGGGTTAAAAAGTGAAAAATTCCTTATGCAAATGAGGCACGTGATTCTCTCGCCTCCTCCTGCAGAGGGCACTTTGTTTAGAGGCTTTTTAAAAACATTTAAGCAGAGTCATCCATGTGGTGATGCTAGCAGCAACTATCCTAGCCCGCCTGGCCCCAGCTAGACCAAATCTTGCATTTTTGACGCAGCTGGAAGGTATGTGGGTAAGAGGGAGGGGGCAGGGGGGAGGAATTCAATTTATTTGTAATGTAAGTAATTGTAATTTGTTTTGTGTGTGTGTGTGTGTGTGTGTGTGTGTGTGTGTGTGTGTGTTTTACCTGCATCTGCTGGCGCGCGGGCTGGAACATTTATTTTTATTTTTTATTTTTTTTTAAGTGCCGGCATGCCTTCCAGGCCAGCCATTCAGCGGGACATGCTTGATGTGCTCCATCCTGGCAGGTGGAGAGGTCGAGAGAGGATAGGAGGTGGCGGGCAGGTGGCGAAATGAGGCTGCTCGGGCAGCTGAGGCATGGCTGTAAAGTGGTGCCAGGGCACCGACTGCTCCAGCAAGGCTTCCAGCTCCATCCTGGCGGGCAGAGAGGGCGAGGGAGGACTGGAGGCAACGGGCGGGCGGGCGGGCTCAGCAGCGCCACTGCACTGGCAGAGCCAGCCTGGGGGACGAGAGGCGGCCAAGCCTCAGCCGCCCGAGCAGCCTCGCTTCACTGCCTGCCCGCCCATCGCCTCCAGTCCTCCCTCGCCCTCTCCGCCCACCGGGATGGACCTGGAAGCCTCCCTGGAGCAGTTGGAGGCATGGCTTTAAAGTGACGGCAGGGCCCCGGTGGCAAGACTTTAAAGTACCGGCGCCGTCCGCCATAGATACGGCGCCGGGGCTTCAGCGGGGCTTTCGCGCTTGCCTCACCGGCCATGAAGCTCACCGCACGTCACTGTTTAGAACTATAGAGATGAAAGTGGATTTCTATTCTATTTTACCCTTACTATATTCGACAGCAGAGTTCCAGCAGTAGAATCTTTCAGATTTTGGGTTCTATAATCTCCCAGGATTTGAAATGGACACCTAGCATTCAAACCATCATTTAAAAAACAGAAGAAAGAATGTTCTTCCTGCATCAACTCTGGAAGTTCGGATTTCCTCAGGAACTGCCCCACTTTTACAGAGAACATATTGAGTCTGTCATTTGTACTTCTATAACTGTTTGGTTTGGTACAGCAACCAACAGGACAGATATAGGCCACAATTAATAGTTAGGACTCCAGAAAGAACAACCACCACCACCATGCCTTCCATAGAAGACCTGTATATTGTGCAGGTGAGAAAGAAGGTTGATAAAAATATCTTCAGACTCATCATATGCTGCACATAAACTGTTTCAACATCTTCCTTCAGAATGCCACTATAAACAATTGCATGCCAAAACAACAACTCAGGGACAGTTTCTTCCCTCATGCTATCACTCTGCAGAACACCTAATTCTCACAGTACTGTTTAATGTCTATGTCTACATTTACCCATGTTATTTGGCTCTAGCTTATTATTATCCTTATCTTCTTCATTATCCCCCGTTATTGGCATTGTTGCTGATTCTTATTATTACTCTGCTGCTTTGCATGTACACTGACAGTTTCTGCACTGGAAACAAAGTCCTTGTGTCCCTGACCACACTTGGCCAACTAAAGTATTATATTCTATAGGCCTTAAATATTGTGGTGATATCCCATGCAAGTATTAAGCAGTCTCATTTCTGCTTAGCTTTCAAACCTATCCAGTGACAGCAAGGTTCAGCATCTTTTGAACAAAAAAATGGCTTTGAGATTATTTAAATTCAACTTTCTTCAGAGGAATATGGCTACTAAGATGATAAACTTGGACTGGGGATATCCAGGTTCAAAACCCCATCCGATCATGCAGTCCATTGAATGACTTTGGGCTAGTAACTTGCCTCCACACACACACACCTTACCATATCCTATTTGCACAATAGTTGCTCATAGAAGAAAATAAAGGGATACTAGTTGGAGTTCTTAGGAAAAAAGATGGAATTAAAATAAACAGCACAAAATCATTTATTCCATTCTCCTGTTCCCCATCCCCACCCCCAACAAATAGCACACTGTCCATCAACTAGCAGTGGGTTTTTATTTTTGTTTTTGTTAAAGTAGCTTTTCAAAACTGTATGCAAAACAATGGAAATGATCATCTCGGTTCTTCTGTAGGAGGTTTTGAAATGCAGCATCACAGAAAGCCCTCGAGGCTTTGCGTCTTCAGGGAGCTTCAATCAGTCTCTAAAATATTTGGATCAGTTAATGTCTGATCTGAGATACCCTGAGCATCCTGGTTATCATTTCCCACTGGGAGAAATCAGAATATACCAATGGCAGTGATATAGTGTTAGGTGTTGAAACATAAATGACTAGGGAAAACTTGAAAGATTGTACATCCAATGTTCAGATTGCAGGAGTTCCCCTGTGTATCATTATGTACAAGCAGGCTCTAAAAGGGCTTTGTGTAGAGCTGCATTTCTCTAAACATCTTTAGCTCAAGTATAGGAACCTAGCTTGTCATCTTGCATCCAGTTAAATAATATTGCTCCAGTGAGCTGGAAACAATATTCTGTGGGGTTTGTACTTGACTTTTTCTTCATGAGTGCATCACTGAACAATTGTTTTAGGGGATTTTCTAGCATGAAAAGGCCTCTCACTCAGTGTATAAACCAAACTCTACTCAAAGCATAAAGTATCAAAGTGCCATCACTATCTAATTCCATTGGAACTATGGTCCTTCTCCAGTAAGGATCCTTCAAGAAAGAACCATGTAAGCTAACTTCTCCAGCTCTATTTAGAGTCTAGTGAATACCACCAAAAGGAGTGGAATAGCTAAGGAGTGTGAACTGTAAAGAACCTGAAACTACAAAGAGACTCCTAAAAAGCATCCACCTGAGAAGGTCAATCATTTCAACACTGCTAAAATAAATTGTTTTTATGTCCTGCTGCTCTATGCTCAACCTTGTAAAATGTTCTTGTTTCTATTGCCACAGCTGTTCTATTCCATGTTCAGCATGTAATCCTTACTTCCCGATGCCACATTTAAAAGGGTTTCTCTTCAAACATCAAAGGAAAGGATGTTAGTTTGTAAGAGCTCTTTAAGTGCCTTAGATCCTTCTACTGGCATTGCAATTGTAAGAGAAATAGATTTTGTTGCTAGAAAAGGTGCAGCAGCTATAGATGACGATTATATTGAAGCAACTTATTGGGGAAATCTTATTATAGGATTTGCTGGTATGACTGTGCTACAGAATACTCAAGCAGTTTGCATGAACAGCGTGCCCCAACTGTGTCAATTGGGAACTATAACTTTTTTGATTAGAAGAATATGTTTAAACAAATGTGATCATTAGTACCTACACATCTTGTATCTAAGATAAAGTTGTCTTGCAGTCAAGACCATGTTCTGATTAATGCAGCATATTTATGATGACATCATGGAAGCGCTTTGCCAAGCCTTGTTTAGATAGTTTTTCACCTTCCCAATTTATTCTTACATTTCTTGATGGTTCCCTATGCAAATATTAACTAAGGCAAATACTAATCCCAGATTCATGGCATTTGCAAGTTGGGGTGGTCAGAATGTCTTTCTGCAATCCTGGACAGCTATTTAATTAGAACAGATAGAACCAAATCTTTGATTTCAGCTTATATTCTTAACTTCCATACGTCTATCTTGTCCTTTAAACTAGAACAATACTTTTGAGTTTTCATTGGCTTTTTCTGATATTCAGTTTGATTTGAAGAATTTATCTGTTAGGATTGCATTTAGATCACTGTCATCATTATTAGTCTGATTTATATCTTATTTTTTCTTCAGGAACTTATGTATATATAGTATTTGGTCCTTTTATTTTATTCTCACAATAACCCTGAGAAGTAGAATAGGTTGTGATAATACTGACCTAAAGTCACTTAGTGAGCTTCCACAACTAAAATCTATGAATCAGGAGGAAACAGGACTAGCCCAGAATCACATATACGTTTTGACCCCAATCAAAACTCTAAACATTACACCAGAATGGTTTTCAGCATCCCTCATATTTGCTGAATTATGTGTCATGAACTATTTCTTTGAATGTATCTGAAGAATGAAGGACTTTGGTAAATTAGGACCACAGTTTTATAAAACTACCTACAGTAAGATCTACAGTGAGGAAATAACTATAGGAGACTGGCACGTGAGGCAGATTACTTTAGGGCAGGGGTGTCAAACTTGCGGCATCATGTTGTTGTCACATGACATATCATGACTTTTTCCCCCTTTGAAAAAGGTGTTGCCAGCACGTGATGCATCTGGCCTGTGGGCCACAATAGCAATAGCAGTTAGACTTATATACCGATCCATAGGGATTTCAGCCCTCTCTAAGCGGTTTACAGAGTCAGCATATCGCCCCCACAATCTGGGTCCTCATTTTACCCACCTCGGAAGGATGGAAGGCTGAGTCAACCCTGAGCCGGTGAGATTTGAACAGCTGAACTGCAGATAACAGTCAGCTGAAGTGGCCTGCAGTACTGCACTCTACCCACTGTGCCACCTCGGCTCACAAGTTTGACACCCTGCTTTTCATTGAAAGCATTTTGATTGAAATGTTGCAGGCAAGCCCAGCCCCTGTTTAACATCCAGAATAAGTCTCTCCAACTTCTCTTGGATGAAATATGTTATTGTCTCATGTTTCATAGCTTTAAGGGCATTATTTGATTAGATTTTAGAACATACTACTTGCATCTCTTTAATTTACCAAAGAGAATCTTGCAATCCCCTCTTCATTATAAAGATGCTCCTGAATGCTTGCCAAGCATGGTTAGTACTCTTGATCCTATAATTTCTTCTACTGAAACCATATATTTTAAAATAGCTTTGCCTCATGCCTATCCTGCTTCCTTGCTGCACAAAAGTAACATTGGCTGGTGCAACCAATATCCAATCAGTAAAAAGAAAGATGTCCTTACTAAAGCACAAAGTAATCAACTACACCAACTCCAAGGTTAATGTCCCCAAAAGAGAACCAGCAATAAATAAAGTAAACAACTAGTTTAAAAGCCTTTGCTGCTCAAACACCTGTCCTGATTTTTGGCAAGATATTGATTTCAGGAATGATCAGAATATAAAAGTCCTCCAAATAATGCAAAGTGTAAATGTATTTTTATTATCCTTAATGAATACTTTTTAAAAGTCAGTTTGGATCTTCATAATTGTACTGACTGATTAATAAAAGCTGTTTACATCTTTCTCAGAAAAGGAGTAATCTTCACAACTTTGGAATAAGCAAACTGTTTAAGATGCATCAACACAACTATTTGTGAGACAGAGAAAAAAAAATCCCTGCAAGGTGACTTTGCTTCCTTCTTTCTGGCACAGTAAGAATTTTAAAATGCTATTTGGTAAAATGTCCAACCTAATATTTTTAAAAAATCTGGTTTTTGGTATATGAAAACTTGTACATTTTATAATATCGGGACCCTTTCTTAAAGTTATCATAGGATAAGTCATAGACATTTCAAATTTAACCTATATTTTTCCATCATCTAATAATAATTTAGCATTAGAACTGCACTCTGATTTTCACAAAGAAAATGACTGCAGAGTCTCTGAAATGTTTAAGATTTGCAATTCACACTGACACTAATTGTTTCCTTCAGTGACCATCTGTTTGCCAAGGGTTCATTAAGCTGACCAACTTGCATATCATATGTTTGGCAAGATAACTTCTTGAAAGATTTTAATTTTTAAATGTCCTTGATGCATTTTGATATTGCAAATTATTGTTGTTTTTAGGACTTTGGATATCATGCTTGGTTCCCTATGCAAATGTACCACTCAAATCTTTGGTCATAAAGGCAGTCGTGAAAGCCATTGCTGTAAAATATTGTAAATCATAAAGCTGGCTTCAGTTAAAGCAATGCAAAACAAGTGACAGACATTTGGGAAGATAGTAAGGCTATTATGTATGGACAAGAACTCACTGAAGTTTTAGTTTCTGTTTAGTTTTCAAATTAAGGTGATTAAAAGAGGCAAAATTAATAAAGTGCTTAGTAGTTCATCTAATCCCACTGAAACAGAAGATAACACTTCAGACGTACATTTGATACTAATCTGAAAATGTACTGAAAGCTCAGAGAAGAATTAGCAAACAATAAATGTAGAAAATACATGTCCTTGAACAGAAAGCATGGAAGAAGTAGGAAGCAAATCTTCATATCTCAGTGCTCAAGTTATTGATTTTTGAAGGATACTGTCTTGTGATTTATATTTTTTGTCGCACTCTACCTCCTGCTATTAATCTAGTAACTTCCCTGAGTCTAAATTTGTTTGTCCATCTAATTCCCCACTGACTTCAACCACTATCTTTCATTTAAAAATTCATGATCCCAGTCCGATTGACAACCATTCACATAAGCATTTGTTTGTTTCTGGATAACTTAAGCCTTTGAGTACAAAAGGGTCCTGCACATACAGTTTCCCTCTCTGATTCAGATGCTATGGTTGAATATAAATACAAAACAAAACACCCCTAACTATTTTTTCAGAAAGGAGACTACAGGAGAAAGATTTATAGTTATCTTGTTTAACCTGAAGCCACTTGCTTTGGGATTCTAGGTCCTGGGGCTGACTACAAAGGATATCAATTTTGTGCAAACTATGCCATAGTGTCTATCTTTTTAAAAGATCCTAATGTGCAATTTGCTGCTGCATACAATACGTACACATGGAGCCAGACAAAAAGATATGTTCATGTGTTACTAAAACAGAACAATAATAGCATTTTAGAAAATATGTTCTTTCAGTGACATCATCCCAAGTCTGTGACTTCTTCCAGCATTTCTTTCTTCAAGAAAAAAATATACATTATGTACTTATTGTTGTAAGTATAACAGCTTCCTTGGAAGCAAGCTATTACATTATCAGGGTCATGGCTCATATACAATGACTGTAGCTTCTTTCCACAGACATTCACATTGAATAAAGAGATGCCTTCAGGAAAATCAGTCTCATCAAAACAACATTGATTGGGGAAAGGAGTTATCCAGAAATCTCATGTGAAAGCATGGATTTCATAACACAAAGCCTGGCTAGGGCTTTGGAGACACATATTTAAATAAGATGATATTGTGGTATTCATTATCCAGACATAAAAAGTAATTTAATCTATTCAAGTTACCTTACAATAGTAAAAAGGAAAGTAAATATTTGAAGCTACAATACACAGATCCTTAACAACTAATAAGTTAGAACAATGAAACACATGGTACAAACTATTTCTGACTCAATGCTATCTAGACTGTCAGTGGGTATTTGGGCAACCCAGATTTGGGAATCATTAACATTGGATGGACAACCAATTTCATTGTATTTAAGTACACTGACAATAAAGATTATACTTAATTCCTAACAGCCTTGCCCTCCTGGAATAAAGGTACCTCTCAAGATACATATATATGTATATAGATAGATCGATATATTTAGATTAAGACAAAATTTTGTGCAACTCTGTTTTACAAAATAGATTCCTAGATGTCTAAGAAATCTCCCTTTTTATTTTACTTTTTAAACTTTTCTGCACTTTCATATTTATCTATCTTCGTGTTAAAAAAAACATTGGAATAGTGTCCATTCTTGACTTAAATAAAGCTTAGAACACAAAGAAAAAGTGCTATTTATTTGCCTTAGCCAGTTCTGCACAACTAGAATAATAAATGGAAAAAGGAAAGTTATATATTGTGTAGCTAATGTATTAGTGAGCTTATTATAATTGAGTAATGTTATTTTTCTAAGCATACATAATAGGGAACCAACAAAAAGAAAATCATGCCACCCATTATGTTTTCCAGATTTAAATTTCTTCTCAGATTCTAGCTCAGCTACAGTGTTATTTACTTATTTAAGGAGTGGGAATTAAACTCCATTTCAAGCCTTACAAAAACACTGAACTCCTTTATCACTGTACAAAATTCTATAGTTAGAAAATAGTAGGAAATGAAACCTAATTTTAAAGTTAGTTTACAGTATGGGGTATTAAAACATTTTTAAAGAAAGAATACAGATATTTTAAATGCTTGCCTAAAAGTTAGAACAGAAAGACTTATCTAATCTTCCTTTGAAATTTCACACATTTCCAGGGGCAACTTTTATATTTTAGGACTATCTTTGTTATCTTCCCAAGTTTATCTTTACTATAATCTCTATAACTTACAGCTATAGCTTGCACCTCAAGGTAGATAATAAAAAAGCAAAATTTCTGGAAGATAAATATTGGAACTGAAAAATGCATTTTGGGGCTGTCTTATATTGTCAAAAAATGATCTAAAAGGCTATAAAACATGAATAATCACATCTTAAAATGTCTGCAAATGTAATCCTTTATGATTAGCAAACTTCTAAGATTCAGGACCTTTTTCCACTACTGTATTGAGTTGTACTCTCAAATCTATCCTTGTATTAGCAGATGTTATTCTAGCAAGAAATATGTTTTTCCTATTGACAATCATTCTTGCTTATATTGCTTCTGTTACTAGTGACTACCATTCATTTGACTTTGGATTATAGCAATGGATGATCAACCTATCCCAATCATGAATCCATTGACCATGATTACTGAAAACTGATAGCATAGCTTACTGACATCCTGGGGTGAAGAACAGATGAAAAGTATAATGTAGATACTAAAAGAGACATGTCTATGGAGATTCTCAGTCATCCCGATTTGAAGAGGTGCACATAAGGCAGGATTCCAGTTTCTATCTATGTAGTTCCGGTTTCTTTCTATGTAGTTCCAGGTTCTGGAGCTCCGAGGCACCCATTTCAGAAGACAAAGGAAAGCTATGCAAACTTTTCTGACACAAATTAATTGCAGAATCTTGCCTCTGTAGGAGAGATAAACTTAGAGCAGGGACCTGCAAGGACCCTGGAAGTGATAATCCTGGCTTCCTTGTAGAACCCATGGGTGTTCTACAAGGTGTTACCCATCTGTAAATTAAGGTTTTAATATCAATCATGTACAATTCAATAGCAGTAGTAGACTTATATACCGCTTCATAGGCCTTTCAGGCCTCTCTAAGCGGTTTACAGAGAGTCAGCATATTGCCCCCAACAATCTGGGTCCTCATTTTACCCACCTTGGAAGGATGGAAGGCTGAGTCAACCCTGAGCCGGTGAGATTTGAACCGCTGACCTGCTGATCTAGCAGTAGCCTGCAGTGCTGCATTTAACCACTGCGCCACCTTGAATTGGTATGTGAAAAGAAGGATTATGTATAAGAAGGGGAAAACAATGAGGAACATGGGTGGAGAAGATCAGAGATTACTGGAATGTCCTTGAAAGAGCAATAGGTTATTACTAAAAACAGGCTAAGATAGTGAGCACATATGCATATAATCCCAAAAAACTGGACCTGAGATGATAAATTAATTAACCAAAGACCAGCATACCAGCCATCCTGGTAGTAGCTTGGCATTTCTGGTTTTGTTCTCTGATATACCGGTAAGTACAAAAGTAGAGAAGAGGCTTGGTTCACAGATCATATTGAGTCATGTTTTCATAGTAAAAGTTGTATAAAACCGTGCATAAGGCTAAGCCTCAACCACTAAGTTACAAATGATAGGGGTTAGGCAAGCTTGGTGCAACATGTGAAGTAGTAACCAAGAAGTTGGCCTAGCACTGGGAAAATCCAAATCAAATCTACAAACATCTACTGGGTAACTGGACCAGTCTCTTTTAGCCCAGCCTACCCTACTGCATTAATGGAGATAAAATGTGGGGATAAAATGAAAGAGAAGATTACTGTATATGCCTTCTTGAACTCCTGAATGAAAGAAGAGGTATAAATAATAATAATAAATAAAAGTAACAATTCAGATGGTTTAATAAAAAGTAGTGTAAAGAAGGAATTTTGCAAATTCACTGAAGCATATTAAAGCACTGCAAGATATACCAAACACTTCTGCCATAAAGCAGTTTCATAAACAATTATACTTGTATATAATTCATCCTAATTACAAAACCCTCATCTGCTTTTAAATTCAATTAGAAGGCACCTTCTATAGGAGTGTCATTGAAAGTGAAGTAATTTACTGGCTTAGTGATGATGTATTGTCTTGTAGACAAACTTAGAGAGATTCTGTGCCAAAAACCCCAAATTAAAAAAAGAACGCATTGAGTCTGCATCTTAGTGACACATTTGGTGACAATGCAAGATACTGATCAATACACCTGCAATCTGGAAATATTGATTATTTAACTTTCAACCTGGAACGACAGACAGTTTTTTTTTTTCACTAAAATTATTTGTATGTGCAGATATGGCTTATTTTCATCAAACTTTCAACTTTAAATATAAGATTCTTCAAATTAAGTCAAAACGATAGTCCCAAGGAATGCTAGGCCTCAGCTAGTTTCATAATTCCTTATACTGTAGCAGACCAATTTTGGCTGATCGCGAACAGCAGGGAGGTGACACGTGGCTGGATCCAGACGATAGTTACCACCTCTCTTCGGGAGGGACCCTTCCCACCCCTTTTAAAGGCGGCGGTGGTGAGACCCCTCCTGAAGAAGCCATCTTTGGATCCAGCCATCTTAAGTAACTACCGTCCAGTTTCCAACCTCCCCTTCGTTGGGAAGGTTGTTGAGAAAGTGGTGGCCTTTCAGCTCCGGCGGTCCTTGGATGAAACCGATTATCTGGATTCCTTTCAGTCTGGATTCAGGCCTGGCTACAGCATGGAAACTGCTTTGGTCGCACTGATTGACGATCTCTGGAGAGCCAGGGATGGGGGCCATGCCTCCATCCTAGTGCTCCTTGACCTCTCAGCGGCCGTCGATACCATTGACCATGGTATTCTTCTGCGGCGGTGGGAGTGGGAGGCACCGTTCTTCGGTGGTTCTCCTCCTACCTCTCTGACAGGTCACAGTCGGTGTTGGTCGGAGGGCAGAGGTCGACCCCTAGGCCCCTTAAGTATGGGGTGCCACAGGGTTCGGTCTTGTCCCCCCTCCTGTTTAACATCTACATGAAGCCACTGGGTGAGATCATTCGTCGGCAGGGGATAAAATACCATCAATACACGGACGATACACAGCTGTATCTGTCCGCCCCATGCCAACTCAGTGAAGCGGTTGAAGTGATGTGTCAGTGCCTGGAGGCTGTCAGGGCCTGGATGGGTGTGAACAAGCTTGCACTCAATCCCGACAAGACCGAGTGTCTTGTGTTTTTCCCTCCCAAATATTGGCCTTGTATTCCATCTATCAGGCTGGGGGGTGAAATTATACACCCCTCAGACAGGGTTCGCAATTTGGGAGTCCTCCTGGACCCACAGCTGACTTTAGAACATCATCTGTCAGCTGTGACCAGGGGGACATTTGCCCAGGTTCGCCTGGTGCACCAATTGCGTCCCTATCTGAACCGGGAGGCCCTCAGAAAAGTCACTCACGCCCTTGTGACCTCAAGACTGGACTACTGTAATGTGCTCTACATGGGGCAGCCCTTGAAGAGCATTCGGAGACTTCAGCTTATCCAGAATGAGGCCGCACGAGCGATTGTGGGTGCACCTCGGTACACCCACGTTACACCTATCCTCCGCGAGCTGCACTGGCTGCCTGTTGGGCTCCAGACACGCTTCAAGATGCTAGTCGTTACTTTTAAAGCCCTACATGGTATTGGACCTGGTACTTGAGAGACTGCCTCCTGCCAATTACCTAAGGTGGCGCAGTGGTTAAATGCAGCACTGCAGGCTACTGCTAGATCAGCAGGTCAGCGGTTCAAATCTCACCGGCTCAGGGTTGACTCAGCCTTCCATCCTTCTGAGGTGGGTAAAATGAGGACCCAGATTGTTGGGGGCAATATGCTGACTCTCTGTAAACTGCTTAGAGAGGCCTGAAAGGCCTATGAAGCGGTATATAAGTCTACTGCTATTGTTATTGCTATTGCTACGACCAATTAGATCCCACGGATTAGGCCTCCTCCGAATACCATCTGCTAGCCAATGTCGACTGTCGGCCCCTCGAGGGAGGGCCTTCTCTGTGGCTGCTCCAGCCCTCTGGAACAATCTCCCCATGGAGATTTGGACCCTCACCACCCTTCAGGCTTTCCGCAAGCTATCAAGACCTGGCTGTTCCGGCAGGCCTGGGGCTGATGAGTTCCCAGCCCCACTTGAATTGTTGCGACTGTTGCATTGTTTTTAATTTGTTTTTTGTATTTGTTTTTGTCTTTGTTTGTTGTTGTATTCCCCCCCCCACCTTGTTTGTTAGCCGCCCTGAGTCCCTCGGGAATAGGGCGGCATACAAGTGTAATAAACATTGAACATTGAACATCAGCATTTAGAGGAGATACATATACCCATGGGATTCAAAAATTTTTACTACTGGTTCTGTGGGCGTGGCATGGCTTAGTAGGAGTGGCTTGGTGGGCAAAACAGGGGAAGGATACTGCAAAATCCCCATTTCCTCCCAATCAGCTGTGACTCAGGAGACATAGAACAGATATGGGCGGGGCCAGTCAGAGGTGGTATTTACCGGTTCTCCAAACTACTCAAAATTTCAATTACCGGTTCTCTAGAACTGGTCAGAACCTGCTGAATACCACCTCTGATACACCCCTACCCTATGAATCTAACACTTGTAGAAACATTCTGGATAAAACAATTTCTATACATAGATAGGGAATCCTACTGATTTATTAATTTGTCAGAATGCTGTTCTGGGTGCTTGCACTTAGCATAAAGGGAATGGATGCTAGAGAGCTTAAGAAACTTTTAAAAGTAATGGCATGCCAGATTCCATTTAATTGCAGAGAAGGAGAAGAGAAGCAGGACTGCTGCAGTGTCTCTCCTGAAAGTCACATGGTTTTTCCTCAGCTGCCAAGAAAATCAGCCTGCTAAGATGAGGTAAAGACATTTTCCTTCTGCCCCCCCCCCCGCCATTTTTAAACTAGATTCTTTCATAAATATCTAACCCAGGGGTCCCCAAACTTGGCAATTTTAGGACTTGTGGACTTCAGCTCCCAGAATTCTCCAGCCAGCTATGATCTAATCTCTGATCTAACCCCATATTTGTAAATTTGTAAAACACACACACACACACATCCATTCTTCACACCCTATCGTAACACAGATTTCTTGGTTATATTCATTGGGATATGTATCTGGGGAAATCAGTTTTCCCAAACTTGATTTTTTGACCCCAACTTAATTGGAAAATTGCACCCTCCAAAAACAGGGAGAAATACCATTTTCAAACAGTTTGGCTCAAAAATAGAAATTATTATAAGCCTTATCCGATGAGAAAGCAATTGTATCATCCTCTCTCCAACTTTTCCCTGGTGTCATCTATTACATCAAGTTGCAGAACCAGAGGAAAATAAGAGAAGCTACGCAATAGTAATTTCTCTGCTGAGACAGAGAATAGATGCCTCTGGCTCTGAACCTCCAATTGTCACCTAGCCTGCAGCTATTTCAACAAGGTGCCTGAATTATTTCCATTCCAGCTGGTCATCTTAGAAGTATAAGTTTTAATATCCCCTCTTCCTCCGCTTCCCTCACCCTTTCACTTGCAAATTTCCCGATCTCCCATTTTCCCAAAAGCCTTAAGTGGTCTCAAAAGGGAAAGCAAAGTCAAGTGAGGTTAGTAATTGGATAGGAGACCCATCCAGATACACTAGGGTTCTACCAAAGCTGAAAGATAGTAAAACTTGACTAGAAGATTCCCCCCACCAAGTTGGCTATTGTGGAATATTGTAGGAAAAAAGGGGGGGAGGCTGTTTTAGTTGGCAACCTTAAAAACAGGGTTAAGTATTTGAAATCTAACAAATACACAGAGACACACAGAGAAAAAGATAATTCTATTCAGTCCAAAATATTCCCAGAGTGATTTAAGAATAGCTGCAGCAAGGCCATATCTCCTTTAAGCTTACCATTCAAAAGAAAAGATCAGACACTCAATAAAACCAGAGAGGAATAGCACGCAGAGCATGGTTTTAACATTCCTTCCCTCCTTTGTATTAGCATTGCAGTAAAGCAAGGTACTGTATGCGTTTGTGTACATTATCTCCCTATTTCTAATTGGGGTATGTAGATGTACATGTGGCCTCTGCTTTGTGTCTGAGAACCTAAATAGAAGAGTATGTATTGTATGCATTTCACTAAGAAAGTGAATGGAGCCTGGAATGGAATAGAGAAACTAGCCATTAATAAGCAGGCAACATGGCTTATTTATTCAAAATATTCTCAACAGGGCTGCTGCCTGGAGAGTTGAAGTTACACATCTTAAAAGTTGCCAGGTTTGAAAAACACAGGTAAAAGCTCCATAAATATAAAGGGTGTCATGTGAAAAGTGTGGTTCAGATCATATAGTGATATTTTTCATTCAAGGCAGTAAAATGAATCATGGAAAATATAATCTCAGTGTTGAACGCTCACAGTCCCTACACCAGGGTTTTGTGTTATGGCCTTTGGTGGAGAAAAACACTAAAGAAAATATTGCACAGTGTAAGGGAAAAAAATAGAGTGTATAGGTACGTGACCCGTCAAAACCGCGGAGGACAAAATCGCGCTCGACGAAAGCGTGCATTTGACGTCATCACAGCACGCCGAAAAAAAATAAAAATTGAAATTAAATTAAAATTAAAGCAAGCCGATTCACATAAAGGTAAGGGTTAGGTTTAGGGTTAGGGTTAGGGTTAGGTTAAGGGTTAGGTTTAGAGCGTTAGGGTTACGTTTAGCGTTAGGTTAAGGGTTAGCGTTAGGTTTAGCATTAGGTTAAGGGTTACGTTTAGGGTTAGATTTAGGGTTAGGTTTAGGGTTAGGTTTAGGGTTAGGTTTGGGGGGGTTAGTGTAAGGTTTTCACTTTATTTTTACATTTTTCGATCACAGCGCGATGTTTTCGTCGCGCTGTGATGACGTCAAATGCGCGCTTTCGTCGAGCGCGATTTTGTCCTCCGCGGTTTTGTGGTGGAACCGTATAGGTAGATATTGAGCATTCTTTCTGTCTGTGCTAAATGCCTATCATTCTATAGACACATTCTTTCGAATTGTTTTATGTTACTCTCTTCAGTGTTTTTCAGGATGACAATTCTCTTTAAATAACCGCACGTCTCATCACAGACACCTTCACTCTCGAAGGCTTCTTGAACTATTAGGAAAGTTTTAGAGTGGTACATTTTGCTGAAGGATGGGTAAGGGGATAAGTAATCTTCTTCTTAAACTTATGATCCATTATGTGCATTGACTTTTTCTTAGTCATCTTACATAATATACAGGTCCGTTTACCTGAATAATTGTAATGCAAAAGGCTTTCTGCTTGCTGAATGCTATAAAGGTTCCAAATTATCTTTTATTCCTACCTTGGGAATTATTTCTATGCTTTGAGTTACAAGGATTTATTCTAGGATCCCAGAACAACCTTTCCAAGACTAGGACATATTCTTAAACAATTTCTTTAAAAATTATGCACTTGATGGTAAGGCAATAATGTCCTTGGAAGGAAAAAGTTTGTTAGAGTTGTGGGTTTTTTATCATTAGGAGGTGCGGGAATCGGTTTTGTAAAAGTTGCAAAAAAAAGTTTAAAAATAAGAATGCCCTCAAGTCAAGCTTCACTTTTTGTGTTTGCATCCATGCACATTTCTTGGCAGTGTTTTAAAAAAAGTGCTTTAGTATTGTTGTGAAAGCCCTGGAATATCCAATCACTGCCAGGTCCATGGATCAACCAAATCTGATCTTGCCAAGATTTGAAATCAGTCAAGGTCAACTAGATATTGCTTCTCTCCCCACTTCCTTTGAGTCAGTTTTAACTCCTGGCCACTGCCTGGACAAGTCCCTGCAATTTTCTTGTCAAGATTTCAGAAGTGCCTGCTTCCTAGGGCTGAGAGAGAGAGGGGAGGGGCAACTGAGAGACTGATGCAAGGTCACCCAACTGACTTTGTAACTAAGATGTGACTAGAATTCATGTTTCCTCAGTTTCTAGCCTGATGCTTTATGCAGGAGTCCCCAACACTAGTTCATGGACCAGCACCAGACATGACATGCCAGCAACCGGGCCTCAGAAACAAGAGAAGCCCCATCTGCAGGATGGAAGCAGCATGTGAAATCATGCCCTTTCTAAACTCTCCATGGAACTGATCCCTGGTGACGAAAAAGTTGGGAACTGCTGCTTTGCTGCACCTATTTTACTAGCTCAGAAATATATATATTTCTGAGCTAGTAAAATAGGGGATTAGAACCTGTGCTACCCAGTAAGGGCATGGCTAGCTGATGAGAGCTAAATAGCTTGAAATAGATCTATACTAGTCTCCCTTTATTTATTTATCAACATAAATACAACACAAATGTAACAAAAAGGCAACAGTAAAAAATATTGGGTTTCTGTCTGGATGGTCTCTTATGACGAGACGATGGACAGAAAATGGAAGCAGTGAACTTCCTCCCATATTTGGGCATACCAGGGGTTGTGACTTTATATATATATGTGTGTGTGTGTGTGTGTGTGTGTACACACACACACATACACACATACACACAGAAACACAATATATACATACATACATACATACATACATACATACATACATACATACATACATATATATATATATATATATATATATATATATATATGCAGCATTTTTCAGTTTTTCTTAGAGGACAAAGTTTTCCCCCTAAATATATGTTGTAATTCTTGTTGTTTTACTGAGCTTTTGGTGCAGTGCAAGAAAATACTTTTATTAAATACCTTAATTAATTGTTTTGAAAGTAGCTAGTCTGTCATACTGTTGCAACGGAATGTTCTCTCTAGAATAGCTTTGTTTGCTTCTAAAACAAACAAGGCTTTAGTGAAAATTGGATTTGATTGGTGCATTCTGTGTTGGTTTGTAATAAGGTTAAATATGTCTGAAGACATAAAGATTCACCACACTGACAAAAAAACAATCTGGCAGGTTAGTGATGCTCTATCTTTTTGCTGCAAGCCAAGATGACAGTTTTGCATTCCAAGAGAATAGGAACACAGTGATAGTATCTTGATCCATCCTAGGGAGTTACATGGAGAGTGGTGTTGACTTGTAATTGAAATTTTGGGCCTTGCATTTGGAAGTTTTCTTAAAGCTCTAGCTGATCATCTCAATGAACTGATCAGCATTTGTGAAGCTGGGTTTCTCCCCCCCCCCTATTATTTACAGAATTGTTGTGGTTTCTTTTTCCAGATGTGCCTCTGCATATTTCCAAAATAATTGTAAAGTGTTATAATCTTGAAACGGAGCTCAGCTGTCAACATCTATCTCACAGTATTGGGAAACATATTTTCTCACAAATTCTTTAGATAATGACTCAGCACATACATGCAGGATGGTTTCTTGGTCACATAAATTAATGTTTATATTTTCGGATTTAAAATAAACTTGCCTTGAGAAAACTGGAAGAATTTTGCCATTCTGCATGTCCACTTTACTACACAATATCTATAAACTTGTACTTTTTAAAAAATATATTAAGATTATTTTAATGTTTCCCTATCATATAATTATTCCATAGTTCTATAACCTATTCAAAGCTTTTTTAAAAAATAAATCCCATTGTTCCTCTTTGCTGCTCCTGCTTCTTTCTCCTTCTCTTCTTCATCTCTTTACAAGGTACAGTCATTTTTTGGTATCCACTTCCCCATTAAAAACTGGGTTTCTCTGGCACTGGTGCCATTATTGGGGCTGCATTGTATGCTGAGGGATGTGGTGGCTCAGTGGCTAAGATGGTGAGCTTGTTGATCAGAAAGGTCAGCAGTTTGGCGGTTCAAATCCCTAGCATTGCATAACGGAGTGAGTTCCCATTATTTAGCCCAGCTTCTGCCAACCTGCCAGTTCGAAAGCATGTAAAAATGCAAGTAGAAAAATTAGGAACCACCTTCGGTGGGAAGGTTACAGTGTTCCGTGTGCTTTCGGCATTTAGTCATGCCAGCCACATGACCACGGAGACGTCTTCGGAGAGTGCTGGCTCTTCAGGTTTGAAACAGAGATGAGCACCACCCCCTAGAGTTGGGAACAACTAGCACATATATGCAAGGGGAATCTTTACCTTTACCTTATAGTAGGCTGGGTTTTGCTGCTACTCAAGGTTCTATATTCTTTGAGCCCAAATGAATAGTGCTAAGGTTGTGCCAACTCTTGGTCAGCTTAGCTGATGCTCCTAGCTATGACTTTCTGATCTTTTCATTCCTTATCTATGTAGTTGCACTTTTATGGGCTTCCTTCCTGCTTTTCATCCTGAATCTTTTAGGATTCCTAGGCCTTTCTCTCCTCTTGATATTACTAGTTAACTGTTGACCTCCTGCATCTTCTATCATGTTACATGATTTCCATCCTGCATATTGATTTCTGCTCACTACCATCTGTTTTTCTACCACCTTCTAATCTTTCATATAATGATTATATTAGAAAATGAAACCCTTTTACAGAAAGACAAGAGATATATAGGAAACAGATGCTACATTTCCTCATTACTCTGTAACATAATTCACAGACTTGTAGAAAAGTAGAAGGATCAGAAACCACCTTATGCTATCTATAGGTAAGTGCTCAATTATATCTGAAGTAAGCCATTCATATTTCTCCCACATAGGCTAATTCTTTCAGAGAAATTGCTTTCATTTAAATTAGCTTAGGCAAATGTAAGTAGTTTGAATGCAGCCAGCGACTGAGTTACTTCTAATCTGAAATGTTGGATTTAAGGCAATTAGATTTTAATGATTTCCTGAGTACTGAAATTGTTCAAACCCAATCAATGCATCAACTTTGCGGGTTTGTTTGTTAGCCATTCAGTAACAATTTTTACTACCTTACAAATTGTTGGTCAAAGAACCATTCAGTGTAGGAGAGTTTCCTAAACTCTACAAAGAAAAGCTTTGCAAACTAACTACATTGGATTAAAAAGACGATGTAACAGAACAAAAGCAACTTCCATTATTTGCAAGAAGTAAATAAATTACATTAAATTTGAAGTGCATTAAAATATTTTCCTACCTATCCTAATCAGGCTAAATAAATATTCAAGAGTTTCCCAAAGTAAAAAAAAATCCATGTGATATTCAAATAAAATGGATGGTGTATTTTGCACTATAAATAACTTCAAAGCCTTATATTTTTTATTATGGCATAATTATTGTTTGGTTTGGTCCCTTTTTGCACACTTTTGCAAAATTATGCACTTGTGGGAATGAAGTTATATTATATGTGATAGCATGTTTTTACTAGAGATAGTAGGTTCTCCAGTGTTTACTTCAACATTCATGTTTGAAGTAAACAAACAACAAAAGCTTTCCATCAATATGAAAAGCTTCTTGCCTCTTGGGCATATAACCCAGGATAATTTTTGAATAAAAATTTAAAGAGATTGCTTTTGTAATGCGTCAAGTAGCTTTCATTAGCTTTTCGAAACAATAAACCTTCTATGTCACGTTACTTGAGTGAAAACAGACTATAGTTAATTGTGAGGTCCATGAAAGGTTTATTTTCTGTATTGTACTTGAATTATTCATTGGCGTTTTATTCCACAGCAGCACAGATAAAAAGAAACTATCCAGGTATCACCTGCAAAAATGTTTTGCTACTGCTCCATCTTGAGGGATAGAGCAGAGAAACACTTCACGGGAAACATGGTAGCAGCAGCATTTTCTACTGTAAGTTATTTCTATCATTGAACCTCAGGAACCTCCTCCTGACCTTTGCCCATAAATGAATCTTCCTTTGCTGCAGATTTTTTTTAAGGAAGACATACTAGGATTATGAATTATTCACAGAGAAATTATCATGAAAGGAAAGACCAGAAAAAAGAATAATCATGTTATTAATTTCTATTAGATTAACATTCTATCTGACAGGCTTGTAGTCACTGAATCCCATGATCCATAATCAGAACCATGATCAGATGTTACAATTCCTATGATGACACTTAAGTCAACAAAGAGTTAGTATTCAGGCTGTCTCCCACTGTTTGTCCATATTGCTTAAAGGCTTATTCATACACTACACCTTTGAAGTTTCTACTTCCTTTATTTGTGCACAAAAGAATTGCTGGCTGGGGAATTCTTGAGGTGAAGTCCACACCTTTTCAAATTCCAGAAAGTTGCCAAGGTTGAGAAACACTGGTCTAAAAGAATGTCCTATGCAATTGTGGCTAGATATTTAAATATGAATAGCTGTGCTGGATTTGATTAGTTTAATACAACACATCATTTCTCACATTAGCCAAAAGATTCCTCTGCAATTCTCAATGCCATACCACTTTCCAATCTTGTTTGCCTACATTGGTATTTGAAAGCATGCTAACACCATTTTAAGTAATACTGACCCTTGTAAAGTAATTGTTCTTGAAAGATCCATCCACCATAATCCCTCTAATCCCATTTTAAACTCATCTGGGTCAGGGATCATTTTATAAAAATAGCCTTGTTAAAATGGATATGCAAGTAAAGCTAGATTACTTTTACATTGGAACCACTAACATTAGGAGTTTTCACTGATATAATTGGTGTGTGCATCTCTGCACATTTTCTTTCAGCCTCAGATCCATACCCCTTTATGTAATGGGTATACATGAAGTGCTATGGTTTTGCCTTAGCAGATCTGTCACAAAATGAACACCATGCAATTTTCACTGAAATGAAGGGGCAGTGTTATGTCTTTTGATGAATAATGCCCATCGTCTTATGGTCTTGACCTTATGATGTTTTGCATGTGCAGAAGCCTTGTCCATCTATTAGAATTTCTGGGAAAGATTTCAGAATAAAATTACCTGCCTGCTTCAATTTTAGGAGTGGAGGTACATTATTACTTCATGAAGTAACTTTAAAGGTGTGGCTTGCATGAACCTCTTGGAAATGAAACAACCCTTCAGCATTTTTCTTTAGTTCTATTATTAGCTTTTCTCCCATCCCAGTGTTGCCTCTCCTCCAATGACTTGATAATGAAGCAAAAGAGGGAGATGTCCAAAGATATCTTCTCAGCTATTTTCATTGGTAAGTCAAATTGAAAAAGATTGAGGTCTCTTGGATCACCTGGTGAGTTTCAAAGAAAAAAAACGCTACCACACTGGAAAAATTTTTGGTATAGGAGATTTCTTTTGTAGTGTTTTGCTGCATGGCAACAACAAAAAATATTTCTATTTAGAGCAACATTTTAAATTATTGCATTGATGTGCTTTTATCCATACTATTCTATTCTGTGGTGCCTTGCTCTGCTTCGGCTCAATTGTCATTGTTTAGGAATTGTATTCCTAAGAGATAAGGGAAAGACTAGAAGATTGACAAGTTTCATTTGTGAGATCCCCTATCTAGCTATAGGCTCAGAATTGCCAAGACATAACAGAGTGCCATGAAATTTAAAAGTGTTCTTGCACTGATTTATACCAATTGCTTGTTCTTGAATCAGCAAGTAGATAAAGAAAATGTATATAGAACTTGAGATTTATTTATTTATTTACGTACCATGTGTACTAGATTTATAAAGCCACTTATCTCAAACAAAGTGATTTTTGGTGGAATAAGGCATGATAAAAAACAATAAACAAAAATTAAAGCTCAAACATAAATACATGGACAATAAATAAAGATAAAGTACAAAATGTCAACCAAACATCATAACAGAGCAACTAAAAGGGAGCTAAAAGGATGAGAGACTGGAATATATTAAGGAAGAGCAGGAAGATTCTCCAGATTATGATAAAAACAACTATCATCCAATTAAATCTTTGCAATGGACCAAATTGTGTTCTCAATAAATTGGACTGATACTCCATCTTATTTCACTATGCTTGAAAGTACAAGGAAACAATTACAACTGAAATTGTGAAAAGCAGCCAGCAAACAGTGTAAGATGAAGCATATTGGTAGTCATAAACAAGTTCTCAGTAACACTTTCCCCTTCTGCTAGTTCTGTACCAGAGGTGGGTTGCTGCTGGTTTGACCTGGTTCAGCCGAACCAGTAGTAGAATTCAGGCCTGGGTCGCAAAACCAGCAGCAACCCTGTCCTGCCACACTCCCAAACTGGTTCCGTTGATGCCGCTTGGCCACCATCATTTTGGATTTTAGTGACTGCGAGTGCGCAGTTTAATATAAATTGTTCTGCACATGCACGCAGAACAATTTAAATTGAACTGTGCACAGGTATGTTTGCGCACAGGTTGTGAATCGGCAGTAACACCAGAAGCAACCCACCCCTGTTCTGTACAATTATCATAGCTAGAAAGTTGTCTGGATGAACCAACATTGTCATTTAGTCCAAAATAGACCCTGTACTATGTGAACAAGGGTTGAGACTGGAACTGTGCAGAATCTACAGAAAATATTGTCAAACTTAAATTAGCATTCTGATTATACACAAACCAAGATTTTTGAATTATTTCCCCAAAGCCGCAAAAATGAGCAAATACTGAAGAAATGCAAGAAATAAAAAGCACAAGGGCATGGAGTGGTAACAGAATTGGAAAATCTGTAATGATAGATGATTCCAAGTCAAATGTAATGCTATTGATCCAGGGAAATCTTCTGCCTTACTTATTTTAACAGATTTGTGCTGACTTTGACCAAAGCATGAACCCCATGATCTTTAATTATTTGATTTTAGCTAACATAGTGAAACATTGCCAAAATATATCTTCTGTTATGATATATGTATGCATAAGGGAGTAAGCTAGGTAGAAAAGAAAAATATCTCTTTTTCCATTTTAACTCAACTTCTTTTTTGTCTTGATCTGAATCCTATACATGTAAAGGGATAAACATGTAAGCGGATAAATTACATTCAGCTTGTTTGTATTGACTGGTGTTTGATGAATCAGTTCAGAAGTATCTATGTCATTCTATACATCCTTAGTTTCTAACCAAATTTCTCTTTTCTATTAAAACAATTTTAAATAAATCATTTTTATAGCAGAATTAAAGAAAAAATATTAGAGAAAAATTCACACCTAAATAAAATATAACCATAAAAGAGACTGGGTGTAATTATATTCTGATCAGCACAGACTTTAGTCTAAACCCACTACTATACTATACACAGAGGAGGACTGAACATAATTTAACAACCAGTTTGCCCAGTGCAGAACTGAAAATGTGAGCTCACACACACATATTTCGCTCACACATGTGCCTTCCATGATTGTGCATGGCTTCAAACACATGGTGATTTCAAGTGTGCGGCTTTCAGCACACCTTCTTGGGCAGCCACAGTAAGTAGAGCAGGTGAGGCACAGAAATCAGCTGAGCTGGGTGGGCAGGGCAAGGAAGCCTGAAAGGGAGATATATAGGACCGGATAGAGCCAGGGCGGGGGACATACCCAGCTGGTGATTGGAACTACCAGTTTGCCTGAACCGGTCCGAACCGGCAGCTGTCTACCTCTGACTATACAGTAGTAATTTGAAGATGTTAGCGTTTTGCCACTAGATATGTCAGTTTCAGATGTCTGTCACCAAAAATTAGATAAACTTAAAATTCATCAGGATTGCCAAGGATTTTCACTACTAGAGTTAGAATAGAATCTTCAAGGTCTTCTAGTCCAACTCCCTGTCCAAGACAGAAGATCTTATACCAACCCCCCCAAAATGGTTGTCCAATCTTTTCTTGAGAACCTCCAGTGATTGAGCACCCAGACCTCCAGAAGGCAATCAGTTTCATTGATTAATTGTTCTTATTGTCAGAAAATCTCCTCCTTAGTTGCAGGTGGATCTCTCTTTAATGAGCTTCCATCCATTGCTTCTTGTGCCACCCTCAGGTGCTTTAGAGCAGGGCTCTCAAACTCGCCGCATGTGTCATGTGCTGGCAACTCCCAAGCCCAGTTTAGCAAACAGGGGGGAAGTCCTGATACTTCATGTGACACTGCCATGACAACCCTGCTTTAGAGAATAAGGAAATCTCTTCTCTATGATAGCTCCTCAAGTACTGAAAAGCAACTATTATGTTGCCCCTAAGCCTTGTATTCATTAGGTTTTAGACATACCTAGCTCCCTTAACAGTTCATTATACAGTTTAGCATCTAAACTCATCATTTTTCTTGCTTTCCTTTGCATTCTTTCTAGGGTCTCAGTTATCCTTTTTATATTGTGATTTTAACATGTGATTGTAGCAGTTTTATCTGAGTTTCAGTGAAAACTTGACATTATACAGGGAGTCTTTGACTGACAACAGTTCACTTAGAGACCATTCAAAGTTACAACGGCACTGAAAAAAGGTGACTTATAACAATTTTTCATACTCATGACCGTTGCAGCATTCCCATCGACATGTGATTTACATTCAAGTGCTTGACAACTGTCTCACATTTATGACGGTTGCATTGTCCTGGGGTCATGTGATCAGCTTTTGGGACCTTCTGACAAGCAAAGTCAACGGGGGAAGCCAGATTCACTTTACAACCATGTTACTAATTTAACAACTGCAGTGATTCACTTAACAAATGTGGCAAGAAAAGTTGTAAAATGGGGCAAAACTCACTTAACAAATTTCTCACAGCAACATACATTTTTAGCTCAATTGTGGTCGTATGTCAAGGACTACCTATATAAACACATGTTCTTACTTTTGATCTCTATATATTTTATGGGGAAAGCCTAAACTTAGCTGGTAGATGGTTATTATGGTTTGTGCTGATAACCAGTGCTCATTTTCAACTACTTTTTCAACTCTGTTAGCACCAATTTTTCATTACTGCACATTATATATTTTTTTCAAATATTCCAGTGAATCATTCTGGCAACCTTATTATGTCATTGCTTACAATCAATTTGTACAATCTTCCTGCACAAGCTGAATATATGTTCTACTGTTTCTTTTGCCTCTATGCACAATCTGCATTTTCACCCAAATCTTGTGAGATGGGATGGGCTAAGAGAGACTGACTGGCCCCAAATCACCCAGCCAACATTCATGCCTAATGCAGGTCTAGAATTCATACTTTCCTAGTTTCTAGGCCAGTACCTTAACCACTACACTAAACTTTGCAAGTTCATCTCTGGATAAACTGACCTCTAAAACTGGGTAAATTGACCACTAAACCTGTCCCAGGAGAACACTAAAATATACTCTGGAGAGTAATATTTCTCCACTGCTTGGATCTATATTTTTCTAATACTGTCAGACCGCCTCCTGCCAATTACCTCCCTAAGACCAATTCAATCGCACAGGCTTGGCCTTCTCCAGGTTCCATCTGCCAGCCAATGTCGGCTGGCGACCCCCCAGGGGAGAGCCTTCTCTGTTGCTGCCCCGGCCCTCTGGAACGAGCTCCCCGTGGAGATCCGGACCCTTACTACCCTCCCGGCCTTCTGTAAAGCTACTAAGTCCTGGCTGTTCCGGCAGGCTGGGGGCTGTTGAAGTGCCAGCCCCGCTTCAATTGTGGCTGTTGTGGATTTTAATATTGTTTGTATCGTCTTATTTATCCCCTCCCCTTTTTTATTGTGAGCCACCCGGAGTTCTTTGGAAGTGGGCGGCATACAAAACCAATAAAACCAAACCAAACCAAACCAAACCAATCAGACAAATCAGCCCTTTGACTGCCAGACTGCACTTTAGGCCAGTGTACACTGTTCTTTTGGCTTAAAATTTAAGGTTTCTAATTTCAATAAAACATAGGGAGCAGATAATTGAATGCTAACATGGATAAGAAGTCATTGTATTACTAGAGCAGTAATGGACTTACAGTATAATAGCCAAGATTTGAATCAAGAACAAAGAAAACTAGCTTTCAGTGCAACCTTATCCATGAAATATCCTGGGGTGATTTGGCCTGTAACAGTCCATCCTCTTTCCAAGGCAGAGTTTCTCAAACGTTTTCCTTCATTACACAAAGCCATTTATCAGAAAATCAGTTTCACACAAAGTAGGTAATCAATTTGAATGTTGCTGTTATGATTGAGTAAAATTTCATGTGTTGTTACCCCTAGGGAAAAAAACATTTTTCCCTCAATTTTGGATAATTTAGCCATGTTTGGGAAGCACTGCTCTAATGCCTATTGCTGTGAGGAAAATAGGTCTGTATTGCTCTAAACTCCTCACACCGGTCCACCACTATAACACGGTGCTGTTGTTTGTTGCACTAGAAGTATTGAAGGGTCCCCAACCCATTACCAAGCCTTGAACCTTTTGGAAATGGGCCACAGAAGTGGTGGGCAAGCACGCATGCACGCATCCCTACTCACATGAGCAGCTGGCAAGCTTATGCACTCATACATTTACTCATTGGGCATGTGGACACACACACACACACACCCAGCCAGTCTGCAAAGCTGAAAGGATAGGATAGGGGAACTCTAAAATATTGTATTCATTGTAATATGTAACTGCAGAACAGTGAATACATGAGTAAAAAATATCATGGCACTTTCTAACCTGCCCTGTTAAGGTGTCAGTTTATATCAGCAGGACAGGTGGAATTATTATCCCAAGTTATATTGCAGTTGTGATATCTAACAGAAAAGAAATAAACTACACTAGCACCACCCAAGAAACAGCTGTACATCCAAAAAAATTGATGCAGAAAACTGATTTATCTCTCACACTCACATACTGCTCTGATCAAATCCAAAGCCTCCTGTGGCTGCTTTAAAGTAAAAACAGATATGTGAAAGATTCGATAATGGTCCTGCCAGGTAAAATTTAATCCTTTAGGTCCAGGAAGACAGGCTGGATGAAGGCAAAATGAAAGAAAGCAGCCTTTTCTGTTTCTTTTAAAGAGTGTCTAACAAGAAACTACTTTCAATGGGGAATTTTATTAACCTCTTTATGCTTCCAATGATGTCTTATTCTTAGCTGTTTCTCAGCTTGTTTTCTAGCTCTCTACTTCTTTGCTCCCCTTATTTTTCTATCCATTACAAAGGCACCATTGTAAGGGTGCCTATATAGACACTGTGCCATATGCTAAATAAATAAATAGGATCCCCTTGGCAGAAAATGAGCTTGATCACAAACCATCCAATGGCAATTTCACTATAGTAATAAAAAATAGTAATAGTAATAAAAACAGTGGTCCAAAATAGTATAGATGGTGAAGGTACAGGTAAAGGAAAAAGCAATGGAGAGCAGTTTAGAAAGTTGGAGAATTGCCATGTTCCAGGAGCAATTGTTTAGGCTTCACCTATAAATTAAGGCTAAAACAAATCAAATCCTAAGTGGGAGAGGGCTGTTATCTAGAGCACTGTTTTTCAATGTTGGCAACTTTAAGGTGCATGGAATTTAACCACCATAATTTTGGGAGGAGAAGTCCAGACATCTTAAAGTTGCCAACATTGAAAGACACTGCTCTAGATGAATATGGTAAACTTAATCAGTGATCAACAGCAAAACAAGGAATAATCTGTTAGGAATTCATCCCTCTCAACATTTACTGAATTGAATTGCAATGCCATCACATAGTATAGCCTTTACTGTCATTGTACATCATGTATACAATGAAATTGGTTAGGTAATATTCTTAGATATCTGAGAATCTGATTCCAACAGCCTTATTTATGAAGAAGAAGGATGGGGGCAGGGGACTCTTTGAATGCAACAGTTAATTAAACATATTGTAGATAAAACTTTGACCAGCATTTTTCATGGTCACTCCCAAAGATAAACTACTCAGTACTTGTACCATGTAGAAAATAAGCTATCTTGCATGTCTTGAATTCAAAGATGTTCAAGTGGTTTTTAAAAAATACTACAACTTTCAATATCGTCATTACTTTTAGAAGTTATGTCATTTGGCCAAAGCTGAGTAAAATCTACACTATAATAGGATTCTTTCAAAAGATATTTCCATCATTATTGGTGTTGCTCTATAGCCATTTATCCATTATTTCATTGGATGGCAATAGTTTTTTCAATATATAAGGATACTTTAAAAATTCCATAACAAATTCTTCTCAAAGTGGCTTTCAAGTAATCCACTCCCACTGGAGTATATTGTTAATAAACAGCAGCATCAAACAAAATCTGTTGAGGTCCAAACTTCCTGATCAAAGTTCCACACAAAAAGTAATGGAGAAATAAATACTGTACTAAAAATTATATACAAGCTGTAATAACTTAACTGAAAAGTGAGCTCACATCAGAGATGCTTGCAGTTTAAAGGCTGCATTAGAGAAATGTACTTGTCAAATAGCAACGCAACCTTTAAAAATATGTTCTTGGACAATCTATCTTGAAGTTAAATAATCAAGGGAGAGATAAATAGAAAGCAGTTGTGATGCTAGAAACATAGATTAATAGGCATTTTTCTATGTATTAAAAGCACTTGTTGAAAAATGCTGATCTCAAGTAGTATTTCACTAAATGGGGAATAAAATTGACAGCACTTTTTTAGTCATTTGCACAACTCCTAAAGAGTCAGATATTCTCATTCTGCATTTGCAGCATCACTGCATTCTGGCTATTCTCCATTAGCATAGAACAAAGAAGTGACTTTTGCTCTATTCAAGAATACATTAAATTTTCAAAATATGCAGGACTCTGCCAGCTGCTTTATATAAAGAAGTTGTTCCAGCAGACCCCTATTAACTGGCAAGCTAAAACTGATGATGAATGTGCCATGAGGAAAACAGTGGGTAGCCTATTGATAAACTTGTTATAGCACATAGCCGCATTCATGAAGTTTAGAAATGTACTTGTGAAATTAATGCATATGAATTAAGGAGATACTGTCTGCTACTAGGTGACAAGACAACAGAAGTTAAATTCTTGATTCATGCAGTTCCTCTGTCAGATGGGATTCAGATCTTCCTTCAGTGTCAATCCATTTCAAGGGCAGCACCTGCCTTTTCCTGGTTCTAGATAACATTGTTCAAAATTGGAATAATGTTGTTGTTGTAATATTAAAATCATGGGAACAATCTATTTTTGTCCGGCTTTGTCCTTGCTTCGCTGCACTTCCCCTAAACATAAGCAAGTCCTTGTCAATGTTTGTTAGAATTAAACTATGCTAGGGAAGGAATGCAGACAATCTCATTAATGAGTAGGATCTCAATCCTTCTAGTGAGTTTTACAATTCCTGGTTTGTTTGGCTTTAAAAAAAAAAAGCTTTCCTTTGTTTATCTAGACTATGGCACTTCCCCCCCCCTTATCCCACCTCATAGCCTTTGGGTTTAAGAAAGCCATTGTGTTATTTCCTTTTCCCTTCACCCACACACACAAACATGCATATTTACAATCACATTTTTACCACTATTGCCAAAATGCCACTGTGTTATTCTTCCACTGTCCTAGCTAGAGGTCATTAATACATAAAAAGAGAGGGAAGACCATATCCGTAGCATTAGGGCTCTGTGCCCCACCATCCCTTACAAGATATAAATGTATACATGAATAGCCACATGCACACAATGTGTACTCAACCCACAGATGGAACCATTCATTTTCTTTTTATTTTTGCATGGGACTGGATGAGCAGCAGCCAAAGAAACAGAACACTGAGTTTTACTTTTGCAATAGAATATGTGGAAGGCCTTGAGGAAGGGGCAAAAAGAAGTGTTGCCTGGGAAATAATCAGAAAAGAGAGACAGAAGTCTCCAGTCTGAGATTGAAACGTAGAAAGAACCCTAACAGATCAAGCAGTTAAAAGTGGCAGCCCAAAGTTTGTACTTTCAGATTTGTATGATTGTGCTAACATAGCCTTACAGTAAAGTAGAATTATTTCATCTTGCATGTTTTCTGCCTGGTTTACCTGAGAGAGCTGACATTTTTTGACACTTTGAACTCATGACTTGATCATCTGGAAAAGAATGTATTTGGTCATGGTATTCCCTAACTATTGTAAACATTTCAGGCCAGAAGGGATACAGCGGAGAGTGGTTTCTAAAAATTTGTGAGGATGAGTGGTGGAAATTGAGCAAGTTCTGAGCCCTAGGAGGTATTTGCATCTTAACTGCTTCCTTTCCTCTCTGCATGTTCCTCTAATACCTATCACACTCCTTTTTATTTGCATCAAGTTCTTCCCTTTGTCTCTGTCTGAAATGATGTATGAGAAAGACTTTGAGGGTGAAGAGAGGCTGACTAGAGAATGAGCAGATGAGAGACAGTAGAACCCACAGCAACATAAGAGAGAGAGGGGGGGTTCAGAAAGACCCCCCCAAAAAACTTCTCAGACTGTAAACGAAATGGCAGGAGATTTCTACTTTCAAACTTGGAAGATATATAATGTATCCTTCCAATAAAGTAGAAGCAGCTTATCTGGTCTGTTTGGGAAGGCTGACATCAGCCCTCCATTTCTCAAGGATTTATATGCATTCAGTTCTGATTGTGTGGTGCCTTTCTTCCACCAGACTAAGCCAGTGTCTTCCACAATGACATGAAAATCTTATTTGAACACCCTAAAGACATGGCTACGTAGGCAAAAATTTATTTGGAGTCACTAATGAATAAGAATAATTTAAAAACAATGATAATAGGAAGTGCATCTCATTATTAACTAAATCCCAGGATTGGTGGAATGTATAGGACCAAATTTAAAAAATGAGCACAAGGGCATTTTATATACATTAAATCACTGGGCAGTTTTGATTTTATTTCTTCAGGAATAGCAAATAAAGTTCCTTAGAGATGCAAAACATTTTAAGGGGAAAGAAAGAATGGCTGTTGAAGATATCTTCTCTGTTAAAAAAAAAAAGCAGCAGGGACAGAGCTGATCTTATAATTAATAAATAATTGCCCCATTCTCTGAATTAGCAAGGGACTTCATTGCTGTACTAGCTTGTTACCATAAAAGAAAATTCTCCCATTTGGCATTTTTGTGATATTGTTTTTTCATATTTTTTTCTCCCATTTGGCTCATGATGTAAGGTGCCATCACTGATTGAACAGTGATAGAGCAGGGCACTAATTGAAAATTGTAATATAACACATCAATTTGAGATACTGAGGCCCACTTTCAAAAGCTTCATAGAAACTTTGTTGACAAAGCATTCCTCATTTTTCATGCCAAGCTTTACTGAAATTGGCCACAGCAGGTTGTTTTTCTATTTTCCATGCAAGTATTAGCATCACTTTAATCCTGTTTAATTAAGACCAATTATCCATCTACAGTATAAACCATATATTGTATAAATTTATTAATCCAGTATTCAAGTTCCTGGCCATCTTTGAAACAAGTTTCATTTATAAAATCAATGGCTGTATGCAAGCATTATAAATATTATCTCACAGTATCATAAAAAGACCTCTTGAAATTTCATTTATGACTCTGTATTGGTATTGAGGTTTCTCAGGCTCTTATTGCCCTTGTTATTTGACATAATAAATATGTAGAAGCCAACATCTCAATAATGAAATTATATATTATTATAATGAGTAATTATTTAATTCATACAAATGCTGTCTTTTAAACAAAAAACATTGATTTGCTTTGTTTGCAAATGAAATAGAAGTTCATGTTAGATCAGCATATCCTCTGAGTAGTTATGAAGTTCACTGTCTACCTCCTAGGACCTAGGTATTAAATGGTAGATACTCAAGAGGCATTGAGTGCTTACACTGTTTTACATGATGCAGATATTCATTTTCATATTTTTCTCTGATATCATAGCCTTTAGGTGGGGGAATTAGAAAACATAACCTTACAGAATTTGTAATACACAGAGATCAAAGTCTGTGATATTTGCACTGGAGGACTTGAAACCCTTTCTGAATTACATAACTCCAAAAACTTGTTACATGACCGGTTGTAAGTTAAGGACTTCCTGTATTTTCAACTTCCCTTGCAAATCTAGTTTTCTTTTGCATTTTAGCCTTGTAACTTTCTTTCTGCATACATTAGCAACTTGCTGATATATCAGCTTAGAGATTACACCCATCTTCCGTTTCCTATACATGTTTACATTTAATCAAATATGTATATGATCAACCAACCTTTAAATTTTTATATCAATCAAAAGCTCCCTCTGCAACCACAGCAGTTTCCTGAGCTGCCTACTTGTTTCCTCTCCCCCCGCTTATTGGAATGGTGTGAAATTGTACTCCCAGTATTTTATTTGACCTTAAAGTTTCTGTCCATGGGATTCCATGCAGTACTTCTCCAAGCTTGTTAAATTGATTTTCTTGCACTCTAGTGTATATGCACAAATATATTCTTTTTTTTCTTTCTATGGTGTTTTAAACCCCAACACGATATGGTTACCTTCTCTCAAAGTTCCTATTGCTTTTGCATTTTCAACTAATACTCCTTATCGGTAGAATCAGGTGTAGGAGGGCCAATCCTATTGTATCTTTTTCAATCTTCTGAAAAATGAAAGACTCAGCAAGATCTCTGAAGAATTTTGGTAACTGGATTGATTTTCAAACCTATAATTTTATTATCTCCCTATATTAAACTTAGCTAAAAGCATAAATGTAGGTTTTGATATACTTTGAGATCTAATAATGGAACCTCTGATGATGAAAAAAACCTATACTATATAAAACAATAATACCATAAGAATCATATGTGAATTTCCTTATACAAACTCATCATGAGTCCTAGCTTTGACAAACTGCAGTATATCACTGTGATGGCAAATTCTGAAATGGACTACATCCCTTTAGCAAGCACCCTACTTGCTAAATTTAGAATCCAAACTCATATTTTTCATTATTTTGTTCCCTGGAAAACAGTAATACCACTATTACTATTATTGTCAGGATGAAGGTCTGGGAAAATATCAGTTGCCAGAAGATACTGCAAAGATCAGACAGGGTTCAGTGTAAAGCATAGGTCTTTGGCCTACCCTTTATTCAAAAGAAGGAGAAGTATGCAAAGCAAGCAAACATATGCAAATAGAATTGAGACTGTATGCATAATTGTCCCAAGCTATCTGGGTGTTTTATAAGTGGTGGCCTGCCATAGCATTCAGAAAAGGTTAATCAGCAGGAAATACCTAATTTTAAGTCCACTGTTGAATTATATTATGAATTGAGTGCAGTATGTCCTCTTGCTAAAAAGAATATATAATTTTCTGTTATGGCCCAGCAGGAGCCATTGGAGCTGCCACCAGACTCTGACAGCGAGGGGCCCTATGAGTCGGCCCTGGAGGATGTGGAGGACCCTGGACAGGGTTCCAACTCTGAGCAGGGCGCAGAGAGACTGGTTGGCCACCTGGTGGCGCCTGAGCCTTAGATCAGTGGGGAGGAGACAAGGGAGAGTGATCCAGAAACCAACAGTGAGTTGTTCCGGGATGCACGCCATTGAAGAGCTACTCGATGTCAAGAACAATTACGTAATTACAGGAGGTAATTATGCTCAGCTGATAGTCATTAGGCTCCTCTCCAGACTATAAAAAAGATTGCTTGTGCCACGCCCTTTTTGCAGAAGTCAACACTTTGACTAAAGAGAAACTACTTGGCAGGCTGGATTGCTGCCAGAGTTTGTCTGAATTGCTGCCAAGGTTTGTTGGACTTGCTACCAAGGTCCTTATCTGTTTGTTTACTTGGCTTTCAGCCACCAAGATTCTGGTCTTGTTATTAAAGGACATTCCATTTAAGCTTGTCTCGGCTTTCATTACTGGATGGAGGAGGGGGACAGAACAGTTTTCTAACTCTGAGTGCCCTGACTATAATAATCATCAAAGACCTTGCTTACCCTGAAAATTAAAGAAAAAAAGTTACTCTGAACTTTTCATTTTTTAATAACAAACTCAGACCATAACCGAAATTTAAGAACCTGGACCTGTAGGCACCTTTCATTATGGAAAGATTGTCATCAGAATAATGCAGTCATTCTTCTCAGCATAAATAATTTCTAATACTTAGTTTGAAGTCTAGAATATCCCAGAGACATTTTCAGAACACGGTTTCTAATGAGGTACTTGTTGCATTTGCTTTCCTTCTTCCTTGCAGTTTTATACTGTGGGTGATCTGTTTCCACTATTTTTTTCTTGCAGAGTAATAAATGAAACACTAATAGGAATCATTTAACACATTTAAATGTCTTCAGCTTACAAGTCAGCCAAACAAACTCCTGGGGCTTTAAACTGAAAGATTCTTGAAGCTATTTATAAGGCACATCAAACTAAGCTAGGAAACACGAACAATATAAATCAAAGAACTGTCTAGAAAAGGAATAGTGGCTGACAAGATTCATAGTTTTTCTTGAACAATTTGTCTAGTTCTCTCCAGGTAAAAATACAGATCTACATGTAATTGGAGCAAGGATCTACCTTCTAGGGCAAAGGTGTCCAACCTTGGCAACTTTAAGATTTGTGGATTTTAATTCCCAGAATTCCTCAACTATACACTGCTGGCTGGGGAGTTGAAGTCCACAAGTCTTAAAGTTGCCAAGGTTAGACACCCTGTTCTACAGTTTCTATCAACTCTGGGAAGGTGGGGAGTAATGATGTTGATTTCCTAGAACTCTTCATACCACAGCAAACTGGGGATCACAACATTGTGGAATAGCCTCACTATTTAGTTTTAAGAGCCAACTCAATTTGGGTTCAAATGTGGATCAGGCTGTTGTTTATATCTTCCTATTTCAGAATTAGAGGCTGACATCTCATACGTTCTTACCTGGCTGCTTCCAGGAGATAGTGCTTCTTCTTTTAAGGTGGGAACTGAATTCACCATGGCTCAAAGAATCCAAATAGTATTTTGTCTCAGAACCGAGACTACTATAGTTGTTGTATTTTGCCTTGAAATTGGACTTCTCACAATCCGGAAGCAAACCCAAGGAATTTGTAAAGTGGGATCTGCAGAATTTTTCTTTATTTAAACTCAAGTTCTATCACTTGCAGCTCTCTGGAGCACATCTCCCCCAAGATTCATATGGACCTCATTCTAAGTCCTTAAAACCAAGCTCTTTCCCTGAGTTAAAGTGGGTGTTGGACCTCTTGTGTGATGGTCTAATTTTTAAATGTTTGCTGGATTTTTAATAATATATATCTTTTATGTATTTTTATCATGTATATTTTCTAAGATGCACTAAGTTACAACTGATTGGGGTAGGAAAAGAGTGAAAGAAAGGAGATCTTATCTTCTCTGTTCAGAATCTCAGTAGAATAAAGGGTAGCTTGAGTTCTTGAATGATGATCCTAAACAATTACAGGCAAATTTATTGTTTAAAAATTATAAAACATTAATTTGGGGCCAAAGCTCTAGACTTTATTTCCATCCTTACCGCTTACAGCCTTAATTATATTAAATGGAGCATTTGTTTCAATCAATATTAGTTATTTAAAAAATAATGCATTCAGCACATCTCACATTTACAAAGAGCCAAGTTAGAAAAAGAAAAGCTCAGTGATACATAACCATATTTTAATAGGATTATTCATCTGAATGGTACTGTGAAGCAGCATAAAATTAGGGTTAGGGTTTCTATTGTTTCTTTTGGTAGTGTCCAAAAATTCAGCTATTGCATTACTGGATGGAAGGATAACAAAGGTATTATAATAGTGTTTTAAGTGCCTGTTTCTTGTGTATTGAAGTTTCTATATTAAAGTATATTAAATGAGGTAAATAAAGCATGGTTTTTCTGTTTATTGACCTAATGTCTTTAAGGCTTGCTATAAATATAATTGCTGGAGCTAATGGTTAAATGAGGTATTTAAACATCATAAGAAGTTTAAATCAGTAGATGATTTTTTAAAACTCTTTTGGTCCCTAAGGACTACTACTTTCTACTATACCAACTAGGATAAACATGAAACCAACTTATTAATATATTGGATGTTTTCAAATTTATTAAAACAATGTGTAACAACAGATCATAACAACAGTACTAGCACTAATCAGTTCTGGATAGTGTCTGTTTCTGAAGGATCTTCTAAACTGGTTTTGTACTCAGGGAGTTAAATAGGTCCAGCCTTTGATTATAAATAAAAGGAGGCCACTAGAAAATCAAGCCTGTTTTGTTCTCAGATATACAAAAGACAGATAATTGTCTTGCTTTAGCTTAACACAAATGGTGCCAAGGCTTGAAATAGATTCAGTGTCCTTTTGATTGAATTTTAAAGATTGTTTTTATACTGCAATCGAAACTGTTGGATACATGAGCCAACATCCTGTTCTGACCATAATTAGTCATATCTGTACTCATATAGCGATCATATTAAAGTTATGCTAGTTCTAAAAGCCCGTTACTGGAGAAGGTTGACCTATGCTGACAACCAGGGCTACTATGAAGGTACCTAAGTATTGCTCAATACTTAGATACCTTCATAGTAGTCCTGTCAACAGAAGTGTTTGGAAGAAGACCTGCTCATAGGCATCCACCCGCTTGGTGATTTCACTATCATTTGGAAGACATTTGTCTCACTCTTTTTTTGCTTCATTCTTAAAGGCAGAGCAATTAACAACTGATTCTCACAAACCACACCAAATCAGCTAAATAACATCCTTGATTGCATTTCTGGAGATCTACAAGTTTTTCTTATCTAAAATGCCACAAAGCACGTTATTTATTTAATTTATTTCTGCCTTTATTATTTTTATAAACACCTCAAGGCAGTGAATATATCTAACACACTTTCTTCCTCCTTTTCTCCACAACAACCCTGTGAATTGGGTTGGGCTGAGAGTGTGTGAGTGGCCCAAAGTCACCTAGTCAGTTTTCATACCTAAGGAGAACTAGAACTCTCAGTCTTCCATTTTATAGATCCCTGATATCACATTGTTTTTATGGCTTCTTTTTGTATTTAACTGATGTATTCTACATGTCACAGTACTTCCGAACTGCTTTTAAGTCACTTGTAGAAACATGTCTTAATTTTATTAACACTCCTGTACAGAAAACCAATGCTTTATTGTTCTAAACAGAGATCCTGTAGTTTTCACATTGATCTTAGTAATTCATTTTACAAAACGTGAGTAGTAATGAGACGTCTCTATAAGATAAGCTATTTAAAACTCTGGATTAAGACAAGAGATATGGATATGATTATTGGTGATATGTAATTCATCTGATGTATAGTTCTGGTCAAGATGCAATGAAGAAGAGGAGGAGGAGGAGAACTGCAGATTTTAGAACAATTATGTACTATAGGCTAAGAGAGCTGTTTTCATCAAAAGTTCAGTTTGATTACGTTTGAACAATCCATTGAATTAAAGCAGTGCAGAATCTCCCATCAATTGTGATCGCTAAAAAGGGATATTTGTACATATTCAGAAATTCCTTTTCACCACAATCAAATGGCCAGCTGAATTAAATGAGCCAGTGTTCTTGGTTGTCAAAATATAAGCTTTTTGGTTGTCAATAGCTGTGGTTTTCTAAGTCTAAGCACAATTTAGTATCAAATTATGGAGAAAAATATTCCTTTCTATATCTATCTATCTATCTATCTATCTATCTATCTATCTATCTATCTATCTATCTATCTATCTATCTATCTATCCATCCATCCATCCATCCCACCTTTATTATTTTTACAAATAGCTCAAAGCTGCAAACATACCCAACAAGCCTTTCTCTTCCTATTTACCCCCCCCCCCAAAACAACAACCCTGTGAAGTGAGTTCGGCTGAGAGAGTGTGGCTGGCCCAAGGTCACCCCGCAGACATTAATGTCTAAGGCTATGAAATATTACCATACCTTGAGACTAAGCAATATTGTTTTCTATAATCCTAACACCCTTAAGCTATGAACCATTTCTTGAATAAGCTGTGAATTAGAGCAGTGTTTTTCAACCACTGTGCCGCGGCACACTAGTGTGCCGTGACATAGTGTAAGGTGTGCCGTGGGAAAAACACCTGCCTATAGTCAATATAGGCACAGAGCTAATTTTTTTAAACATTTTCTAATGGTGGTGTGCCTCGTGATTTTTTTCATGAAAAAAGTGTGCTTTTGCACAAAAAAGGTTGAAAAACACTGAATTAGAGTCTATAAAGAACTATAGGCCTGCTTTGTTAGCTTTTCTATTTACTTTGTGTGAGGAGAATTTTTTTTCATCTTTTAACTGTTAATAAAATTATTCTGCAGTTTTAGCTCTCTGCCATGAATCTTACCCTTAATACTAGAAAACAACACAAGGTGGAACAATAAACTGCTTCAAAAGTGCCATTGAAAATAGGAATATTCCTAATCAGTTTCAACAGAGCAGGGTTTTTATCTAAAACGTGTATTAATTTGCTAGATTCTTATTCATATTCCCAGATAAAATGTAGCCTCTTGAGCCAAAATATTCATAGGAATACACTGCAGGAAAATAATGTATTTGTCTCAGCAGTTATGTTAATCTCCAGTAGATGAATTAATACTGATAGTACAAATCAATAGATTACAATGGTATCTGATAAGATTACTCAGGGACATTAATTTGTTCATGATTTCCTCTTTGTTTTAAATGATCTTTCTTTATTTGAATTCAGAATTTCAAACAAATAATCTTCTGAACACATTTGAACTTCAGCTGTTTCTGCCTAATTCACACTTGTTGACCGCTTAGAGAATCACAGAGCATTTCTGTTTTGAGAAAATTGAAACTACTGTATTCAAATTAAATGGAAAAAGTGTCGTATTTCTTATTGCACATTTATTTTACTTTGATACTCAGCTTTAACTTAAAGCACATCTGCCTATAAAATGTACCGTATATACTCGAGTATAAGCCGACCCGAATATAAGCCGAGGCACCTAATTTTACCCCAAAAAGCTGGAAAAGTTATTGACTCGAGTATAAGCCTAGGGTGGGAAATGCAGCAGCTACGGTAAATTTCAAAAATAAAAAATCAGTGTTATTTGAAACTCAAAGTTATGTTTATTCAAGGGACCCGCTTAATTAAAGTGTTCTATAATATCAGTATGACTTATAATACTGCAAGTCTGCAATATTAAAATACTTGTATAGGGGATCCCCGGGATCCCCCGAAGAGATCAAATCACAACCAGTATGCCACCTTCTTGGTATATTGTTTTTATTTTCACTGAGTTTTTAAAAATGAGCATTATTTCATCCTTTTTTTTCTTTATGTTTGATTGGTATCTGCAATTTGTGTTAATTCTGTTCATACATATAATATAAATGAAAAACCCAGCTCTCTTAAAAAATATTTTAAGTTCTTTCTGGTGCTCCCTTTTAGAATTGGCCAACTAATATTTCTGTTCGCCCAACTAATGTCAGGCAGAGTTAACTGAAAAAGTAATTTTTCATGAAAGGACATTTTCCTAGGATTTTAATTGTTCTTACTGTCAGATTTCTCCTTATTTCCAGCTTGAGTCTCCTTCTGACAAGTTTCCATTGCTTCTTGTCCTGTCCTCAGGTGCTATTGCTGCCGCCGCCTCCTCCTCCTCCAACAGCACCAGCACATTTGCTGCCCAGCGCTACGGCTGAGGTGAAGCCGCCAAAGCTCCCGCTGGCGCCCCCGCAGCGTTGGGCGGATATCCGGCAGTGCTGTTGGAGGAGGAGGAGGTGAACCAGCCTGCCATCGCCGGCCACCGCTAGCCCCGCCACTCTTCCCACCCCCTTCCAAGCCCCAAAGTCCAGCGGATGGAGCAGCGAAGCCCCGGGGGTCTGTAGAGATTGTCAGTCATCCAGGTCACGGTTGTCCTAAAGGTGCTTTTTCAGGCAACAACTGGGCTTTCTTGGGTTTTTTTGGGAAGACGTTTCATCCAAGAAGCTTCTTCAGCTCTGCCACTATCCTACTTCCCCACTATCCTGTCAGAGCTGAATGGTGAGAAACGAAACGTCTCCAAAGAAAAAAACAATAAAGTCCAGTTGCCTCCTGAAAAAGCACCCTTGGGTTGATCAGTGATATTGAGAGACACGCTGCATTTACCTTTAATTTTCTTTCTTCTAGCCTTCTGAAGCGGGCAAACAACTCAAGAGAAACTTTTGCAAATTCATACAAGTCCGAATTTACATCATAAAGCATTGTTCTTCCACGTCGATGAAGTTTAACTCTGGCAATTGCCTTATAATATATTACTTTCTCCGGTCTTATTGTTTTTGCTGGGGGGGACGGGGGACGAGTGTTTAACAACGCCACCCGATAATCATTTTTTATTGTGCCCCACCCCTCCCCTACAAAGCGAGTCTGCGCGGCCGGTGGAGACAGCCGACCTCCTTCCTAATCAGGAAAAGTCAGGCGCGTCGAAACTTCGGTAGCTCTCCGCGCTTCCTGCCATGCTCCGAGCCGCGGCTCCTCTCTTCGCGGCCTCCGACGCACCGAGAGCGGGAGCCCTCCAGCCGCCCAGGCCCAGCCCCTGAGGCGGTCACCCGCTGCGATAGCGAACAAGTGCAACCTCTTCCTTCGGCCGGACTGGGCTGAAGCCGCCGCCGCCGCCGTCACGCGCTGCTGCTCTTCCTGCCTCCGCGCTTGCAGCAGTAACGGGCGGCGGGGTTGGTGGAAAAGGCGGAGGCGGCGGCGGAGGCGAAGGGAGGGAGGCGGGGAGAAAAGAATGGCAGCAGCCGAGGAACCCGGAGCGGCACCAGCAACAGGGAGCAGCAAGGCCGGTGAAGGGGAGCCAGCGTCGTCTTTCCAGAGCCGCCTGTGGAGGAGCCTGCAGCTGGGGGGCAAAGGCAAAGGCAGCAGCAAAGCGGGAGCTGAACGCCGCAGTGCGGACACCTCGTCGTCGCTTCCGCGGAGTCGCACCGCGGAGCAGCCGGCCAAGGCGGACTTGTTAGCAGGGGGCGTCGTCGTTGGTTCCAGGTGGGGCGGCTTGAGGCATCGAAAACACGTGCTGGACCGCGTCTTCTCGTCCTCTCAGCCCAACTTGTGCTGCTCCTCGGCAGAGCCCCTGGAGGGCGTGAGCGCCGAGGCTGGCTCTGCTCTGCGCCGCCTACGCGAGCATCTCCTTCACCACCCTCAGGGCAAAAGGGGACAGCAGCAACAGCAGCACGGCCGGGGGGCTGACGACCCGCCTGCCTCTCCTTCCTCAACCTCTTCGGCGGCTGCCCCCGAAAAGGAACGGGTAGTAGGCGGAGATGGAGCCCTCAAAGCTGAGGCGCGGGAGAAGCCTCCGCAGCCGCCCCGACTCGGAGCTCACCTGTCCCATCAGAAGAGCTCTTCTCTGCCCGGCAACTGGAATCCCCTCTCCAAGGGATCCCCGTGCAGAAAATGCGGGGAGCAGCAGCGAAGCCCCGGGGCTTCGCTGCTCCATCCGCTGGACTGTGGGGCTTGGAAGGGGTCGGGAAGAGCGGCGGGGCTAGCGGTGGCTGGCGATGGCAGGCTGGTTCGCCTCCTCCTCCTCCAACAGGCAACAGCACTGCCGGATCCAGTTGTAGACTCAAGTATAAGCCGAGGCGGCTTTTTTCAGCCCAAAAAGTGGGCTGAAAAACTCGGCTTATACTCGAGTATATACGGTATCAAAGAACCACCTGGTTGAATTAAAAAAAACACAGGTAGGTCAGGTTTCAAACATGGCAACTTTAAGACGCACAGACTTCAACTCCCAGAATTCCCAGGAAGCATACTAAGAATTGACATCTTAAAGTTGCAAAGTTTAAAAACACTGATATAAGCTATCTTAGTCCAAAATATAAAAAAATCTTACAAGTTAAAAAGGTTTGAAGAGCTTGGAATGTATTTCCTTTTTCAGTTTATTCTCTCATTCTCCCCACCCTTCTGTTTTAGTTATGTTGCAATATTCTCTATATATTGCTAGATGCTTTGTATTTTTTAAAATGTGTGCAGAGGCAAATCTACAAATGATGCTTTAGATAAGCTGCCAGCTGTCTTAATTTTGTCACTAATTCATAAAATGATGTGCACTGAATCAAGGATCATCCTAGGCAACTAGAAAAACATCTTGAATTTGTGATCTGTGTCTAAAAATAACTCTCTTCTCTATACCTATATCTATATGCAGATATACAAATATACTCCTGCAGATGTGAACATACACAAATGGATATTTTTTTTAAAGCATTTTTGGTCTCTGCAGATGCAGTTTTTATTTGCTTCATTTTCTCAAGCAGCAACTATAGTTTGACTTTGATGAGAGCCCCACTAATTTGAAAGGGCAGCTCTCCCTGTATTAGTGTTTAGACTTGGGATGGGGATAGCAAGATATTGTACATTGCACACCCACAGTAAGAAAGTTTTTAATAATTCATGTTAATACTTTTATTCCCTTTCATTTTGCTTTCATTCCCTTCAGAATTTAGTTCATGCCTGGAGCTCCAACATACAATCAATCGAAATAATAATAATTTTCTGGATTTAATTTAATGGATTTTAACTTCTATCTTACAAGCAAATTTTTAACATGTTCTACTGAATGAATTATAATTGGCAATATAATACTAGACTTAGTATTAACCTTGTTGCAGCCTGCACTTTCTCACACATGATCATTTTTTAAACTAGCCATGCACTAAAATAATAAAATTAAAAATATGCATTAAAATTGTATTTTGATTAAATGTATAGCAGATTGGGAAAGCAGCCTCTTTTTGAAGAATTTTTTTTGCAAACAAACATTTATAATAGCAACTTATCTGACTGCCCATGCTGAGAAATAAAAAAAAAATGAAAAGTTTTACATCTTTCAACATGGGAATTTGTAGTAAACAGCCTAGCTATTATACTTTACATTAACCGAAGTTTTGATGCAGACCATACTGCAACAGCTAGGATAAAGAAATAATCATTCGATACATACATACATACATTTCAACAGAGATGCTTTACCCAGGCTGTACACTTCTCCTTAGGCATGCAACCTTATTCGGCACACATTGATTCCCAATTTCTTATAAAGCAATAGTACTTCTTCCTCTATTTCTTATAGAGATATAAAAACTCTGAAACAGTCATCACACTGAACTATAGCAAGTAACAGTCTTATCCCTTTCAGGAAGGATCTACAATTACCAAAGCCAGATCAGATAATCTTGAAGTAGCAGCTAAGATATGTCTTTGCGATGCACTTGCGGGGGGAGGCATAGACGTGTAGTTATGTGTTTTAAAAATGTTCTGAAAAAACATGTCATCAAAATGGAGAGGAGGAGCCAACGTCGTGACGATACATTGTGCGGACTTGATAGTCTGAGTCCGCCAATGACACTTTTGCCCCTGGATGGTCTGGTAGGACCTAAACCGTCCTGAAGAGACGGTGACTAGGAAGACAAAACCTTGCTGGTCGCAGGGACAGCACAAAGTCCCTGATCGACCCAAGGGAAGCGCTTCCAACCGGCGGCAAATAGGCAGCCCCCAGGCTGACAAAGTCGGAGATGGCTCCGGAAGGAAAAGAAGTGAAAGTGTTCCATCTGGTGAGGTTTTTTCTTTTTACTTTCAGAAGATTGCTCTAAGAAACCTTTTTTTAAAAGATATTAGTCCTCTAAGTAAGAATAAAGCGGCGAACTTAATCCTTATTGGACTGCCTTAGAAAGTTCTTTACTCTTGCTTGTAACAATGTTTTGTGGATCGAAGTGATTGCAACGTTTCCTGTTCCTCCGCTTGAAGTGAATGGACTGATTTCCCCCCCCCCTATTTTTTACTACCTTAATTCTTTTGGCTTAAACTAAAACTTTTTTTTATTTTAACAAATTCCTCCTTCTATTTGTTATAAAATCATATTAAAGATTTTATACTTTTTATAAAAGTATAAAAAAAGTTGAATCTGCCATTCGGAAGCCTGAGTCTGAAGGTTTTTTTTCTTGAAACAATGTTCATTCCTATTTGACTTCACTGACTTTGCAAATAAGAGTTTGGAACTTGTTTATAAAACCTGATAAAGACTCAAAAGCATGAACAGTGTTTTGCAGGTGCTATTGGAAAATATTTTGGCAAGAGAAGGAAAAGGAAAGAAAAAGGCAAGAATCTTTCTACTTTGAAAACCACAAAAGAACGTGTGCTTAAGATTTAAAATAAATGTAGATATATTTTTTAAGAATTTTTTTTGATAGGCTAGAGTGGCAGTGATTATCAGATTCCTCTTTTTCTTTACATCTCTTTTCTTTTGGAAAAATGGATCAATATTCAGATGAGGAAAACTTAAAACTTCAAAACATCCTGGCTGGACTTCAAAATATTTTAGAAGGATCTGAGAGATTTGACAAGAAATTGGACAGACTATTGGGTATCACAGCAAAAGATAATGGGGTTGGAGCCCCAAAAATTAAAGAAGAGAATGAAAATACAGAAAACAAAGATAAGATAATAGATGAGCTCATTAATGGAGTAAATGTGAGTGAAAGTGGAAAGAAGGGAAGCTGGAAAAGTGACTTTGACAATTTGGAGCTTTATCGCAAATCCCAAGATGTAGGAGAAAAAAAAGAGTGAAAAGGATAGAGTTAAGAAGACAAATCTATCCAGAAATAAGTTTGGTAACCAAAGTTAAGCTTATGTTAATAAAAATTCTAGGGCAACGAAACTACATGAGAGATCTTCTAAGCTACAAAGTGTGGAGAGAAGTTCCAAATTCTGGAAAGGAGCTGAAAAGAGAATTGACACAACAGCTGGTGAGAGAGATAAGACCATTTTGCTACTGAAAAGATACTGGTTGATAATGCTAGTTAATAATAAAAAATTAGCCAATTTTTAAGTAGAGATTTGAGTATTTTTTAGACTGTTTTAGATTATCATTGAATGTTTATTCGTTAACATATAATTTACTATGATATTAATAATGAAATGATAATCTTAATTAAGATAAATAATTGGGCCATAAATTCTAAACTGGGCTCTGGCGAAAAGACTTAAAAAAGTTAATAGCAAACTTTTGTTTAGATCTTGTTATGAAGGCATAATTAATCTGGGTCAGAATACAAATATGATACAAATAGTGATACAAATAGCAAACAATTTTTTTTCAACTATAATAAGGAAATGTTAATGGATACTTTTGGTGATTATTAAGTAGAAATGTCAACATCTCTTAGAGTGTCTTAGATTTTAAATGTTTATTTTGTTAACACATAATTAATCACGATAATAACAATGAAATGATATCCTTAATTAATAAAATAAACTGGATATAAATTGTAATCTGGGACTTAGGGAAAAGACCTATAAATTTTATTAATACATTTCTGTTGAGAGCTGGTTATAAAGGTATAATCTCTTTTGGGCCTGAGCAGAGGAGAGGTGAGATAAATAGTAAATAATTTTTAGTTAACTACAATAATAATAAGGAAATGTTGATGGATAATATTTAATGACATATACAGGTGTCTTGTACTAGTAAAAGTAAATTGGACCGAAGCAATAATTTGTGAGTTGGGGGGAAAAGGGGGGAGGGAATGTTAGATATCCTACTAATTGACCCTCTTTTGGAATATGTTATAAAGATGTAAAGTTATGGTAGACTCATTGAGATTGTGAAAGTAGGCCAGTATGTGGTTGTGTCTTCAAATATAAATGATTTTAGATTAAAAACAAGTTTAAGTAACTGTAATCAAATGAAAATTGTGGTACAGTGATAGTAAAATACATAAATTCTAAAATGTGCAACTTAATTTGAATGAAATATATGCAATGATTGTGGAAGAAACGCACAAAATGTATTTGTAACCAATGGACACGTTTTCTACAAGATGTAACAAAAGATGATTCTTTGTGTGTGTGTGTGTGTGTGTGTGTTTTGTTTAATAAAAACAATAAAAAAAATTTAAAAATATATCGTGATTCCTGTCATTCTCTAGCCCTCTGTTTCTATTGCCATGAGTAATAGGAGCAGTGGCAGGGAAAGAAGAAGGGAAAATGGTTCCTTTGCTACAACATAGAAATCCTACAAGTGATTTTTTTCTCAAGGGATTAGAAAATTGAACCATTCTGCTGCGCTTCAGACTAGCAAGTATTTGTGCTTGTCAGGCTTGTAACTCAGCATGAAAGGGATTATCACGAGCCAAGGTGGCGCAGTGGTTAAATGCAGCACTGCAGGCTACTGCTAGATCAGCAGGTCAGCGGTTCAAATCTCACCGGCTCAGGGTTGACTCAGCCTTCCATCCTTCCGAGGTGGGTAAAATGAGGACCCAGATTGTTGGGGGCAATATGCTGACTCTCTGTAAACCGCTTAGAGAGGCCTGAAAGGCCTATGAAGCGGTATATAAGTCTACTGCTATTGCTATTGCTATTATCATCCTTTGTAAAAACATGTCCCAATGCAGAGATTACAGGTCCTAATCATGGAAGTTGCCAGATCAGTGACAAACTAAGCTATATCCAGGAAAAAAGTGAATTGTCTAATAGGTTCTATTAGTTGGCAGGCCCAAGGCTACCAGCATCTTCTTGGATAGCCTAGTTGATGTATCATCAGAAAGGTACCATCTGTTGGCTTGGGCTACAGCACCAAATGCTGCAATCAACATGCTCCATCAACATGCTCCATTTTGAGCTGAATGAGCCAAACAAAAGGCAGGGCAACAATTCCAGCTAGTTTAGGCCAATCATTGCCAATCCCTGGCAATCAATGATTGCTGTACAAAACATCTTTGCCCATAGTATCCTGAATAAAAGGAGTTTTTTGAGCAAATGGCTTGATGTGGTCACTCCTAGACACTGTCTAAAGCAACTTGTATATCTTAATGTGTGCATTCTATTCCTAGATTTTTCCAATCAGCCACAAGAATCTAATCCTTATAACTCAATTATTTTACTCAGCCACTGGGAATAATTCACCAACCTTTCACCTTCCATCCAACTGAGGGTGAAGGATGACCACTGTCCCTAAGAAATGCAGCTCATCTGAGATGCTCTGAGTCAGTCACTGGATTACCTAATAGTCATGGCACAGAGACCATAGTTCCATGATGGCGAACCTATGGAACGTGTGCCATAGGTGGCACGCTGAGCCATATTTGCTGGCACAGCATCCCTCTGCAGCCCTCAGCTCTGGCGTGCATGCATGCACCAGCCAGTTCATGTTCGGCCTTCCAGTATGCCAGGGGAGACCATTTTCACCATCCCCAGGCTTCAGGCAAAAAATCCCCCCCCCCGTATGGGGTCACTCACGCATGTGTGGTGGTGGGGGTCACTTGAACATGTGCAGGGAGGTGAGCACACATGCACATGCAATAGTGGACGCATGCATGATAGCTCACACACACACACAGTTTTGGCACACCCTTAGAAAAAGGTTAGCCCTCACTGCCATAGTTCATTCTACTTGAAATATGCCACATAATTTTTCTAATTTCTGATCCGCACTGGAATGATTTTCACACTTAAGAAATTTCCACATGGATCTGTGTGGATAACATCACCATGTGAGTTGCATGGGATTCATCTACCTCTCTCTTGTAGTCTCCCACTCCTTCTCAAAGTCACTCCCAGTGTTCTCACTCCATTTATTTGCATCTAATTATTACGTGTTTGGGCCTCAGCCAGGCAACTAAACATAGCACACTGGTCTGAAGATGTACACCATATGCAGAATGAAGGAGACCATGAAAGGAAAGGATAGATCATCATATCCTTGCTAGGAAAGTAATTTATTGATGCTTTCTTTTAAACAATCTCTGCTACAAGGAAATTAGATTTTGTACTGATGGGACTATATATAGACTGAAAATAAAGCAAATATAGCATGTTTTATTCTTCTCATTACACGGGTCTGCGACTAAAAAGCTGTTTGATTATTTTCATCTAATTTCCATGTATTTTGGTGTGCTGAAAACAAATAAAATATTGAAAAAACTCCTAGACATCATGATTTGCCACAACATGCAAAATTGTATTCAAATTTATCATTTTTTTTAATTTTTGGTATTTTTAATATTATGGGTTTTTAACCAAATTTAAAGTCCAAATTACTATTAATTAATGCACATAAGTGCATTTAAGATATAAAATGCCAAAAAAAACCTTAAAGGGTTTGTCCGAGTTATGTAAAAAAAATATAGCACTGTAAATCTGATGGTCAGCAATATATACATAAGCTAAGCAAGTTTTAAGTCTGTGCTTCTAATGGTAGAAGGGGTTAATCTTTCCTGAAGAATCCAGTGGGAGGGAGACACAGGGCAGATAGCGGCATCTCCGGTCAGTGCAGGGGGCATGGCCAGTACTGTGACATCTCCTGTACAGACACAGAGCTACTCTCTCCTGCATGCCACACTTGTGCACGAATCATCATCGGGTTCTTGGTTCTAGGCTGTTCACACTTTTTCATTGCAATTCATGTTAACTCGCCATTCTTCAACCGTTATGTTATGGCTCCGCGAAAGTGTATTAATTTGCCAGTTTCTGTTTCATTTGTGGTTAATATACAGTATTGAAACAACAGCAGAATACTACAGACTTTGTGAAAAAAGTATACTTTGCTTACTTTGGATTAAAAATAAAGTTTGGGCACCTCATAAAGTGTGCAAATGGAGTGTTGAGGACCTCCAAAACTGGTTCAAGGGTAAGAAAAAATCTTTCTGTTATGGGATTCCTATGGTATGGCGAGAGCAAAAGAACCATAGTGATGACTGTTACTTTTGTTCATGCAATGTGAAAGGGTTTAATTCCAAATGGAAGCATTCTATTTCACACCCCAATATTCACTCAGCAATTCGTCCCATTCTCCATGGCACAGATATACCAGTACCCAAGCCCGCTGCTACCTTGGAAGAGATATCTAGCTCCGATGAAAGTGAAGTCATACCTGAACCAGATGACAAATCAAGTTCTGACTTTGAAGATGATACAAGACCAAAATTGTTTTCTTAGGAGGAGATGAATGATTTGGTAAGAGACTTTAATCTTCCCAACGATGCCGCTGAGTTATTCCGATCAAGGCTGAAAAGAAGGAATTTATTGTTGCCAGTAGTGTCATCTTCAAGGTTCAGACATCATGAAAAGGAGTTTGTTCCTTACTTCACCCAGGAAGACAAGTTGGTTTATTGCATCGCTGTCGAAGGTCTGATGAGTCACTTCAAAATCCAATATGATTCAGAGCAATGGCGTATTTTTATAGATTCTTCAAAAAGAAGTCTCAAAGCAGTTTTTACGCTTCCATACCTGTAAGTCATTCCGTACACTTGAAGGAAACCTACGAGAACTTGGAATTGGTTCTTCGTAAACTTAAATATAAAGACCATGGTTGGCAAGTCTGTGGGGACTTGAAGGTCTTGTGAATGCTGCTCGGGCAACAAGCTGGGTATACCAAATACCCTTGTTTTCTGTGTCTATGGGACAGTCGAGACTGACAAAATCACTGGACCAAGAAGAGTTGGCAGCCAAGGGTGCTAACAGTTGGTGAAAAAAATGTCCTCCGAGAAACTTTGGTACCTTCCCATAAAGTTCTTCTACCACCTCTCCACATAAAATTGAGATTGATGAAGCAATTCGTAAAATCACTTCCAAGAGATGGAGAATACTTCAAATACTTGGTCACCAAGTTTCCATGCCTGTCGTAGGCAAAATTGAAGGAAGGTGTGTTTGTCAGACCAGACATTAGAAGGCTTATAGTTGATCAAGTATTTGTCAATACCATGATGGATCCTCAAAAAGAAAGGTGGATTGCATTTAAAGAAGTCGTACAGAAATTTTTAGGCAATAACAAAGATCCTCACTACAAAAAGATCATCAGAAGAATGCTGAAAGCCTGATGAGTTTGAAAGTGCATTTCCTCCAGTCCCACCTTGACTACTTTCCTGAAAATTTGGGAGCTGCGAGTGAGGAACAAGGTGCATGATTCCACCAAGACATTAAAGAGATGGAAAGGAAATACCATGGAAAATGGAACATTACTACTGTTGGATGCTTCAGAGACACATTCCAGATGCTACTCACAAGTGTAAATGCACCAAGAGGAGCCTCACAAGGAAGAAGAATCAAGTTTAGTGTGTGTAGGTGAGCTCATTTCAGTTCAAAAAAGGATTTTCATGAAAATATTGTAATAAAACTTTAATTTTATAAGTCTATTTCCATTTATTTTGAGGTATTGCCTTATTTAACATAGTTACCTAAATTGTCAGGAAACGTGATGTCCTATGACAAAATGGAAGTCATTTTTGGATTCAGCACACCCAAAAACATAAAGATTACATGGAATAACCAAAACAGCTCTCGAAAATTTTTTTTTGCAGACCTGTGTTATGGATATGGAGGTGGCGCAGTGGTTAAATGCAGCATTGCAGGCTACTTCAGCTGACTGCAGTTCTGCAGTTCGGCTGTTCAAATCTCACCAGCTCAGGGTTGATTCAGCCTTCCATCCTTCTGAGGTGGGTAAAATGAGGACCGGGATTGTTGTTGGGGGCAATATGCTGACTCTGTAAAACTGCTTAGAGAGGGCTAAAAGCTATTGCTATATTTGTCAAACTGGGAAGTGATTTGAAAAACAATGTGTAGTACTTACTATACTTGACTTACTGAGCTCAGAGAGCATTGTACTCATGCACACATTGTGACTACACTTGAATTCTGTTGATAATGACGTTGATGCCTGAATGCACATCACAATTCAGAGAGCATGTACAGAGTGCAGACAAGCATCTAAGCTCAACAAGTCAAGAATATATTGCTTTTCCAAAAACTTCTATAAGATGATTTAGGATGCTCATGGAGGACAGTTTCCTTTGGAACTTCTGAGGTCATTTTAAAAAATGAAAGGCTAACTCTATATTTGGTAAATGGTTGAGCTTTGGTATTTCCTGTACTGTTTGCTTCTTTTCCCATTAATTTGAGATCTCAGAGTGCTTTTAAACATGCAAAGTGCTTTGTACCAATTGGGTTGAACTTTATCAAAATATAATCTGTGCATGTTCTTGTACATTGTTAATGCAATCTGTGTGTGTTTCCTGCAAAATCAAGCTGTTGTTTTTTATTCAATTCTATGTGTTGTTTGTGTGCATTCTGTTGTTGCTCTCTTTTGTCCACTGCTGTGAGATTTGAGATACATAATATGCAAGGAGATTTCTGGGTTTTCCAATGGGATCTGAGCAAAGACAGTATTTAGGATATTAAGTAAAAGCAGAATTTCTTTTGCTAATGGTCTCAGGTAGAAACTGTGACTTTAAAGCTTTTATTGTTATTATTTTTTGCAAATACTACAAGATGTTATTTCTCCCCTCTTCCCCTCTTAGGAGAGGGGAGTGAAAATTTTATTGAGAAAATTTATTTTCACACTAAATTTGCTGCTTGAGCCAGCTGAGTAGGTGGAATGACAGTGTATGCTAACTGGCATCTATCATGCAGGAAAAGGGGACAATTAAAAATTGAAAGAAACCTGTATGAAGGGGGATTTCTGTCTTCATAGAAAGAAAATTGCTTCAACCCTATTATGGGAAAATTGTTTAATAAGATCATACTGGTTGAAAAGAGACATTTAAGCCATCAAGTCTAACTATTTAGACCCCCTCACCCAGTTCTTTCCAACTTTTCCTGCAGTTTGGTGAAGGGGTGGTATGCACTTACCTTCCTACCAGTTCACAAATGTGAGTGTGCACCTCCACGCATGCACAAATCCTTCTGCGCATGTGCTTTTGGCAAAAAATATAGTCTAATGGGATGCCACAAAGCTGGGCATGGGTGGATGGAGCCACCCATGATTTCCACTATCGGTTCGGGTGATATGGTCCCAACTGGTAGAATACCACCTCTGGTTTGGTGGCAGATAGCAATTTTCACCAGTATAGCAATAGCAATAGCAGTTAGACTTATATACCACTTCATAGGGCTTTCAGCCCTATTCAATGAAACAAAATGTTATATTTAAAACACATTGGCACTGGACTCTTTCCTGCATGCCCCAACCCATCGAAACATAATCCAGTTTTGAACTACTTTTGAGAAGCTAAGCAGAGTAACACCTGGTTATGTTTGGGTGGAACAGGATTAGAAAATATCAGAACTGTAGGTGACATTATGAAGAAAAAAATCCTATAATTTGTCAACAGCAACGACATACGTATTATCATGAAAACTAAAAGGTTCTATAAAATCACTTGGAGTTGGCTTCAAATTGGAGATTATACTAAAAATGTTTTAATTTCACTGTGCTGTGTTCCCTGTCACCTCCACAAGCAAACAATATATAAGAGTAAGATCTACATTGGGGAAATGCTAATTATATTACAAATCAGGGAACAGAACTCATTTTTGTCTCTTAGGAGTAATTTGGTTACAGTGTTTCTGGAAAGATAAAACAAATGTTGTCCTTATAGTGTCATTGCTACAAGATGCAAAGCAGGCTATTAACCTGAATAGCTTTACATGATTACTATGCTCACAGGTATTTGAGCAACAGTTATTGAAGAACACATGAAGCTTCATGCATTACTTATGACTTCAATGGCATCTGTTTGGCTACTATAATAGCAATAGCACTTAGACTTATATACCACTTCACAGTGCTTTACAGTCCTCTCTAAGCGGTTTACAAAGTCAGCATATTGCCCCTGACAATCGGGGTCCTCATTTTACCCACCTCGGAAGGATGAAAGCTGAGTCAACCTTGAGCATGCAGGCAGTGATCAGCAGAAGTAGCCTGCAGTACTGCACTCTAACCACAGCACCACCGCGGCTCTTGAGCAACTAAAATGGGTGGAAAGATGAACATTTGGTCTGATACAACCAATCTCTTCTTGTGCATGTAATATTTATTTTTATTTATTTCTATTGCATTACTGTTTTTGACAGCTTAATTTGCATAACACAACTTGTTCCTGCACATGGATTCTGTCAAATGGAAAATAATTAGGGCTACTAAGAAACTTTGCATTGTCTTTAGTTTCAATCAAAGCAATAATCAGTATATGAACCAAAGAGGTTTTGCATTTTTTGTTACAAAGCATTCTGGGCTGCTTCCTTCAAATCACAGAGAACAAAATAATTCAAAATGTTCCTTGCAAATGCTGGCAAAACAAAGCAAAGCTTTCTGACTGGAGGTTGAGGGTGCAAATTTGTAATGTGCCTCAGATTTGTGTTTTATGTTGGTTTGACAGATGTTTTATCTTAAAAGGGAGAGAATAAATGAAAAAAGAGATCTTCCTTTGAATTTTCCTGGTCTATTTTGAAATAGCTTCTCAATTATTGTCATCTGTCAACAGTTGCTTTTAAATTTTAATGCTTTTATCTCTAAAATGATATCCTCACACTCCTCAGGAAATCACATAAAATAATGAAACAGGCCTGGCTCACTTTTTGACAGTGGCACTGTGGTAGTAGACTTGGTCTGAGAATCATTTGATGGAATTAAAATTTAAGCATTGGTTATTTTTTAAAAAATGTGCTGAGATATAAAGTCAATTTTTAGAATGCTATCACAATAAAAAAATGTATCTTTTTCCTGCCACTCTCTGTTGTTCTTTCTGAGTCCTTAAGCTAAGTTTTTCCAAATTCCTTTGAGATTGACATGACAATCTTGAAACTTCAACTTTATCTTCCAAATCCCTGAAGATTCCACTATCACACTTCCAGTTAGCTTTTGATTTTATTGATTGATATATAGATTTATTGTTTTCTAAGTATAGTCTATGATTAATTTTTAAACAGCTTTAGTGACTATAGCAGTGCACCACTTAACATATGTTTGTTTAGGTTTAACTCAATTCAGTGTTACATGTTCAAACTGCTGAAATGTATCTAGTCTGTTTTTTATTAACATATTATGAAGCAACAGACTTAAAATTCTTTAATTTCACAAAATTAAGGAAATTGAAAATAGTTATTGATATATATGGTAGTGCTACAAATTTGAATTCAAGAATAACACAATCTCCCATGTTTGAAATTTAGTAGTGTAAAAATGCTAGCTAATCAGATTAATTCAACTGTTCCATCACAGTCCTTGTGGACTATCCTTCCAAATAAAACTCACTACTTCAGGTCCTTTTCAAATTATTTATACAGAATTCATTCTCTGAATGCATTTATTAATTGGCTACATTTATTTCAGTTTGGAAACGTATTAGTAAACTCACATTTAACATATACTGTAATCTACTTAGCTTTTAACTATTTGAAGCAGTCAAATTACAAAAAAATATGATAGTTTCAGTTTATCCCTTATTTTACCTCTGCAGACTCTCAAGGTTTTAGTGTCTGTGATGAATTCAGGCACAAATTAGCTAAGCACTGATCCTTCCTTTTTGTGCATATGGGGTTAGAAATCTTACCAGGAAGCTAAATATATTTATGTAGATAAAACCGTTAATTTAACTATAACCCTGTGGAGACTAATTTCATGGTCAAAACTGAAGCACTACTAATTCAGTTTTTGCTCATATGATGCCTTAAAGAAACCTGAGGCTAAGGGGATTCAAAAGGGGGAACCTATTAAGACTTACTTCTTTCACCCTTAGAGGAAAACAACATTATATCAAATTAACACATTGACAAAACAAGAGACAGATGGAAACAAACTTCCTCTTCAGAAGAGAAAGGAATCTATTGTAGAGCTAAGGGAAAAAAGATGCAAAATGTGAAATTAGATTTTAGTATAGGTAGGATTTGCTTTTGATGCAGAGTAATTCCTAGAATTCTTTAATAGTAATGAACTAGGTTGGTAGAATAAATTACATACCAGAGGTCCCTGGCCTCTTGTATCCCTGTTTAATTGGTTCCACCCAACACTTCCAGTGAAAAGCCTAATCTGGAATGCTGAAAACAAAAGAACATTAAAGGACAACTATCTCATATGATATCAATATATAATAATCTTAACACCTGAGAATAGCAGTAGTGAAAGCCAAGGCTATTTTTTTCAACTTATAGTTCAGTGCAAGGTGCATAAAAAGCTTACACAAAATTCAACTATGATATTCATAATATTTTAGCAATAATTTTGGTACAATATTTAAATTATGTTCTAAAATAAGAAATGAAATGAAAATGATAGATAGATAGATAGATAGATAGATAGATAGATAGATAGATGGATGGATGGATGGATGGATGGATGGATGGATGGATGGATGGATGGATGGACGGACAAGCTACAAGGTCAAGCTTTTTATTAAGTTTACTTCATGACAAATGTATGTATTCAAGATATAAGAATTCACACTCAGATACTCATTTGCCATGCCAATCTTCTATGGTATTTTTTTTCTAAATATTGTTGAATTGCATTTTTCACCTATGTCTTGTTTCCTTGAAATATCCAGAAAGCAAAATATCCTCTCCTGAAAATATAGAAAATTATGACAGTATCATATAGATGCAAGTGACCCTAGATATCTTCTAGTCCAACCACTTTCTTGGTACAAGTTCCACTAGAGAATCTCTGGCAGGTAGCCATCCACCTTTTGTTTGAACACCTCCAGTGCATCACTGCATGGAACATGGATGATAGTTTGTACAGTCAAGACGTTCCTTATAATATATAGCCTGAACTTGTAAACTTGGAGTTTTAATCTAGTCCATTCCTGTTCTTGCCCTCTAGGAAAACAGAAAAAAAGGTTTACTATATTTTTAATGTGACCGGCCTTTGGCTATTTTAAATACATCTCCACTGTTGTCTTTTCTGTAGAATAAACATATCAAGCTCATTTAATCATCTCCATAGATCTTGACTTCCCAACTCTTTTCCACCTAGGTAGCTCTCCTTGTTTCCTTTGCTTAGTCCTATCTTGAAGACTGATGCCCTGAGCAAGACACAATTTTTCAATGTTATATGACCAGTGAAGAGTACAGTAGCATATTTCTTGTGTGATTCTTTGCTACTTTAATATACTCTATAATAGCATTTGGCTTTTAGCAGTTGGAAGACACTGCTGGATCATGTTTAACTGGAGGTCAACAAGAATAATAAAGAAATATTTTTGTACTACTTCCAAGCCAGGCGTCTGCCATTCATTTGTGGCCTTCATTTTTTCTACCCAAGTGCAAAATTTCATGTTTCTCCATATTAAGTTTTATTTTGCAGTATTCATCTCATTCCACTGTTAAACCTGCCTAGGTCTTTCTTTAGCATTCTCTTCTCAAAAATATTAGTCATTCCCCCAGCTTTGTATCATTTGGAGACTTGACAAATATCCCATCATTTCCCTCATCCAAATTATTAAAATGTTGAACACTACAATGTTCCCCTAAATTACATCAATTGATTGAACTAAGATTTTTAAAATATCTTTATAAAGCTGCTAATTTCCCACTGTTTATACTACACAATAAGATTTTAAGGACATTTGTTAGAATTATTCCCAAATCTTTGTTTCTACTCCAAAGTGTTTGTGTTAACTTTATCCAACAAAGGCTGTCTTATACAATTTAGTGAGAGCAAGTATCTTGTGAACTCATGCAGAACCCCTAAATATATAAACCACCCTGAACTTTGATAAGTTTACCATAGGACCTCTGGCTTTAAAATGCAATTTAAAGCACTGGAGTTTATTTATTGCTATTGATTGATTAATCATATTTATATGGCTGGCTGCCTCACTGCCTCTGAAATACAGTCTATTAGAGAATCAAAAACCAATGCTACTATTACATACTAGTCCATATTAGTACGCATGTATCCAAATTAACTGATTAACTAATTCATGAAACAACAAAAAGTTAAATAATAAGGTTATATAGTTTGCTCTTTATTTCATCAATTTGCTTGTGTTAACAGTTACATTTGTTCAGTTTTCATTCAAATCACATGAACAAATTGGCTAATTTTAAGTTATATCAATCAGCATACTTGTGCCAGCTATTAAGAATAAGAATTAATCTTTGTCCAACATAGATCACCCTATTATGCTTTATAGTATTTGCATAGTTAAGAAATCAGTTATAAAGATTTAACAGCACTATTTTCTTTCTTATAGCTGACATTTTAGGTAGTTTGGTTTTCACACAATGTTATCATCAAATGGTGACAATGAAAATGTTGATCAAGGTAAGAATTCTGACAGAAATATACTTCAAAGCATTAAAAAAATTGCACACAAGCTCTTTGAGGTCCAAATTTTATATTCAAAGTGAGTAGGCATTAATTTTGGTTTTGGGGAGCATAAAATATTATTTTTAAAATATGAAAATATATGTATTTCATTTTTCCTTTCAAGTATATTTAATGAAAAGAAATGAATGAAATATAGCAAAATATTACTGTGAAACAAAATAAGGTCTTTAGTGGTAGCCTTCATAGTGGACCAATATGTTTTCTGAGATTAAATGGAATGATTTAATTATTATGATCTATAGCTAAAATTATTTTTAAAATCTATTTTTGACTACAGTTTATTTTGATATTTTTCTTGCTCACAATATCCAACTATTTGCAAATTGAGTTCCATGACTGCAATGGCTTCAGGTCTGTGCAAGCAGCTTTCCATTCATGTGTGTGTGTATGTGTGTGTGCACGCGCGCCTGTGCGCACCCGCGCATATAGTGTGTGTAGATATATATATTATTTTATATTATGTTATATACCTACAGTGGCTCAGCAGTTAAAACGGTAGGCTTGTTGGCCTGGAAAGTCAACAGCCTGGGTTTGAGAGCCAAATGTTGCATAACAGGGTGAGCCTCCATCTTCACTTACCTCCTGCCTACCCAGTAGTTTGAAAGTATGCAAATGCTAGTAGATAAATAGGTACCAGTTCAGTGGAGAGGAAACATGCTTCACAATGCTGCTATATGACAGCAGAAATGTCTTTGGACAGTGCTGACACAGCCTTGAAACAGAGATGAGCACCAACCCAATAGTTAACAAGGATTAGAGAAGTAAAATCCGCAGGGACTTTTCTTTCCTCTCAGATATTCACCTACCTCTGAGTAGAAAGATCTGCCTATACAGAACATAACATACTAGACAAGAAATTGCAGGTTCAAAGGAACACTGAATGATTTTGGGCTTAACAACACATTCTGACAGTATTATCTTCCCCTTTAAAAAGAAATAACATTACCAAGGAAAGGTTGTAGCTTTTTACTGTATAAATTATGTTATTAGAGAAATCATATAGAAAATGATTCTTGGTACCTCCATAGCAGTGGTGGGTTCTTGCTGGTCCGGTCCAGACAAATACTAGTAGAAATTGACTGTACTGTAGCATACTATTAGGACTGATGGCCAGGCCATGGCCCCATACCGGTACGATCCCCTGGCCTGGGCCTGCTCGCTCCCCCCACCTGCCCAGTCGCAGCTTGCACTCTCTCACTCTCCCCCGCCACACCATGCTTTCCCCACCCTCCCACTTCCTTTTCCTGCCCAGCCAACGGGAGCCACAGCAGTGCCGGTCATGGCTGAGAACTTTCTTTTCCAGCCAGCCGCTGAAAAGTTCTCCCTTTTAAAAGCCTCCAGTGATGGAACCAGAAGAAGAAAGAACTGGTAATTGGGTGCTCCCAGGCAGGGGGAACGTTGGGGGGGGGGCTGGGGGGTTAGGAGCTAGGAGCAAGTGGCTGCATTCAGCTGGGGATTGGAGGGGGCAGCTGGGCAAGCGCTGGGCAAGCAGGCAGGAGGGCCTTGGGATGTGGGGGGTGAGCACAAATTGCACCACACTGTGAGCGTCTCTCAGCTATTGTGTGCAGGGAAAAATCTTGCACAGTAAAATAATTTTCTTGTGAGTGTGAGGCAATTAATAGCTTCTTGCATTCTTGGGAAGTTTTTCTTTTCTGAGCAAACATTTTCCCTGCAAACAACAGTTGAGAGACTCTCATAGTGGGGTGCAATTTGGGGGTGACAGGTGGGGCAGGGGATGAGGCAAGCCAGGCCACGAGATGTTACCGGAGACTGGCGGCTCTGGATCTTGCAGCTTGAAAACCTGCGAGGTTGCTTTGAGAGGGGGCAGACGGGCATCATTTCCTCCCCCCATCCCTTGGTGCCTGCTGCCTCAAAGCCTGCAGCCTTGGAGCAAGTATTTTCACAGTAAAGAAAATAATCTCCAGTGTGTGAGAAGTTCTTAATTGCCTTTACTGTGCAAGTTGCTGCAGGCTCCGAGGCTGCAGGCATCCGGGGAGGGGACAGAATGCTGCCTGTCTGCCTGCACCCTCCAGGAGCAACCAGGGACTGTCAGCAGTCCATGCACCACCACCATGTGACTGCCCTGGGGACACAACACTTGTCCGGACACAGCTGCAGCCGGCAACGGGATGTGAAGGAGCGACCATCCAGCAGAGCATGCCTTGGTCAGTGGGATGTGGAGGAGGTGGCAGGGAGGTGGGTGCCAAGGCCACCCTGGGCGCCTGCAATGGGATACAGCAACTGCTGGGTGCTGCTCCTTTGCGTCCCGTTGCTCCTTTGCATCCGATTGCAGTTGGCTTTCTTCTGGCGATACTTCCTCTCTAGGGCAGGAGGTCTCTCCCACCCAGTAAGATTGCCAGAAGAAAGCCAACTGCAACATGATGCGAAGGAACAATGGGATGCAAAGGAGCAGCTGCCCAGTAGAGCCAGGAGTGTCCCAAGGTCACACCACGAAGAGGTTGCCTGGGGCTTGAGGCGGCAGGGAGGCAGGTGCTGAGGATGCCCAGGGTGCCTGCAACGGGACACGGCAGCTGCTGGGTGGTTGCTCCTTTGCATCCCATTGCAGTTGGCTTTCTTCTGGCGATCCTTCCCCTCCGTGACAGAAGGTCTCTCCCAGGCAGGAAGGATCACTAGGAGAAAGCCAACTGCAGCCAGAAACAGCCTGTTTAATCCCTAACTACGGCATTTGGTGCGGGCAATTGTCCCTGCGTGGCCACCATAGCTTCGCCAGAACTGGCTCTGCTCGGCTCAGGGGGGAAGGGGCGCTGGGTTCTCGGGACCCGGATCATGCCACTATGGAGGATGAGTTTTGAGCACAGGATGGGTGATTCGTGCACTTGGCAAATGGCATGCATTTCTCATGTGATCCCCATTTGTGAACTTCACAGTCAGTTTATGACAAGCAACATCAATGGAGATCAAGAAGCCACAGATCACAGTAACATGATATTGTGTTTAATGACATACAGTAATTCCCTTAACAATCATGGGACAATCAGTCCCTTGACAACTGATAAACTGCCATTGTAAGATCATGATTTTTCACTTTATGACCAGATTGCATAGTGATGAAGTTGCCAGTCCCAATTACAGTTGATAATCAAGAACTATCTGTAGAGCATGGCTGTCAAACTTATAGCCCATGGCCAGGATGCATCACGCGCTGGCCATGTCCAGTTTAGTGAAGGGAAAAGTCCCAATACATCATGTGATGATGCCGTGACAATGCGAATTTGACACCCCTGCTGTAGAAAGTGAGAGAAAGGATATATAGTGTAATGCAGCATAGACGTCAAGGCCTTTTATTAGCAGGACCGATTACATCATGAGTATATAGCAGTGGTGGGATGCAAAAAGTCTTACTACTGGTTCTGTGGGCGTGGCTTGGTGGGCATGGCAGGGGAGGATACTGTAAAATATCTATTCCCATCCCACTCCAGGGGAAAGATACTGCAAAATCCCCATTTCCTCCTGATCAGCTGAGACTTGGGAGGCAGAGAATAGATGGGAGCGGGGCGAGTCAAAGGTGGTATTTACTGGTTCTCCAGAACTGGTCAGAACCTGCTGAATACCACCTCCGGTATATAGCTTAAATGAGTATCCAAAGAAAGTAAGGGCACATGATTTTTAAGGTAACTTTTAATTTAAAAGCCATAGGGCTCACACAGAAGAAGCAAAATGTAAACTAATTGAAGCCAATTTACCATAAGAGAATAATGCCATTTTTCTCCCATTCTTCCCAAGGGCAAAATAAAATGTGAAACAGATTTCTACATCCCTAATTTTGAAACATAATTTCTCACTTCTTTGGTGTCATTTTGGAAATTTCCAACAACACAGCTTTTACGGGGGCGGCCTGCATTTGGAGGCACAACTGCAATTCAAGCAGAGTATTTTCGTTTATTTAAAAGCCAGCCTCCGCCAAGAACATATCAATACTTATCATTTAAGTGTATAATGCATTTTAAAACTATATTATGCTCAAATGTTTTCATTAACATTCTCTAATTTAAAAAGAAAAAAATATTTTCCACATAACTCCTGACTTTTCACGAGGTAGAGGGAGCCATTTTCCCCCACCAAAAAAAACCTTACTCAGTCTTCTACAAAAGAATGCAGGAACCTCATTTAGGGACTGCCTTATTTAATGACTGTTTGTAGTTATGTCGTTGATGGAAAAAGTAACTTCACAACTAATTTTTGGATTTATAACCTTTGCAGGTCTATAAAGCAAAAGAAAGCTGAAATAAGATCACAAGCACAATTGCAGTTTCACTGAGCGATCATTCACTTAATAACCAAATTGCCAATCTCAATTGCAATAGTTAAATGTTTCTCTGGTCTTCCACAATAATTCCTCCTTATACATTAATATGATGCAACTACTGTAGTTTGACAAAAAAAGTTTCTTTACCAAGTGTCCTTCAAAACAAAACAAGTTCTTTTGTTCTTAGGTCAATGTCATTTCTTGATTTTGCCCAAATACCTGTGTACACCATTATGTGTGTTATTTAGTTCAAAAATTCTTTTCTTTCCCACTCTATGCAATTGTCTTCCAAAATACTTTATCTTTATATATTAATATAATGCAACCACTGTTGTATGAAAAAAAGTTTTTGCCAAGTATTCTTCAAAACAAAACATGTTCTTTTGTTCTTAGGTCAATGTCATTTCTTGATTTTGCCAAGCCAGTTGTACAAATACCTCATGTACACAATAATGCATATTATCTGATTTTGTAAACCCTTATCTTTCCCACTGCATGCAAAACACAAGGAAAACCTATTTTAAACAGATCATCTTGGGGCAAGGAGATTCATAGCAAATGCTATAAATTTACCATTAAAAGAAGCACTTTGTTTAATATTTTCTTCATATTTTTAATGAAGTTGTGTGAAGTTACTGGTGATGATATCCAATTTTCCTTGTGCAATGTGCACATTTGAAGATCTTTACTTGCTTGCTATATGTAATCACAGTTGGCAGAACTTTGCTTTTACAACTATCATGATTTATTGGGTACATTTGCATATTCTTGCTGGACAATCATTTTACTTGGCATTATCTTTCTGAAGTCAACAAAATTCTGTATGGCAAAGGAGAATCATTTCTATGTATTTCAGTGGATGACTATACTGTTGAATGCAGTTATTCCTCTCTTATGGTCTCCGGGTGCGCTTCAGGGTACTGATGACCACCTTTAAAGCACTCCATGGTAGTGGATCTGAGTACTTGAGAGACCGCCTTCTGCCGATTACTTCCCTAAATCGACCAATTAGATCGCACAGACTGGGCCTCCTCCGAATCCCATCTGCCAGTCAATGCCGACTGGCGACCACACGGAGGAGAGCCTTTTCTGTTGCTGCTCCGACCCTGTGGAACGAGCTCCCCATGGAGATCCGTACCCTCACCACTATCCAGACCTTCCGCGCAGCCCTCAAGATCTGGCTCTCCCAGCAGGCCTGGGGATAGGCTTCCAATTCACCCGCCCGAGTGTTTGATTGTCGAATGAAAGTTGTGTTTTACTATCTTTTCTTTGTTCACATATTGTTTTGTTTTTGACCTTGCACCCCCCCCCCCCCTGTGGTTGTAAGCCGCCCTGAGTCCCCTCAGGGAAAAGGGCGGCATATAAATCCCAATAAACCTATAAACCTATAAACCTATCTTATTCCTCACTTTTTCAGCAACAGTTTGAAATTATGACAGCACTGAACGAATAGTAGTTATGACCAACACTGAATGAATGGAAGTTAGTATGGCAATCCCCTGAGGTCATGTGATCAAAATTCAGGCACTTGGCAGCCTGCCCATATTTATGACTGCAATATGAACTTCAACTTCCCCATCCACTTACCATATTTTTCAGAGTATAAGACGCACCCTTTCCCCTCCAAAAAGAGTTTTATACTCTGAATGTAGCATGAGCCATACTTGATGGGAGGGGGGAATGAGAGGTATGGTGGCAGTATGGTGGCGGCAAATGTGGCAATCAATGGCAAAAGTAGGTAGGATGACCTACCACCCGAGCTGCCCTGCCCCTCCTGGGCAAAATTAAAGCCACTGCTGCTGCCGCCACCGCCACCTCACTACTACCCAAGGAGCCTGACCTGCTCCCGGGCAAAATTTAAGGCCACCGCCGCTGTTGCCTCGCTGCTGCCCCAGGAGCCCCGACACTACCTCGCTTCTGTCCAAGGAGCCTGCCCTGCTCATGGGCAAAATTTAAAGCCGCCGCTGCTGTCGCCTCACTGCTGCCCCAGGAGCCCCGCCGCCACCTCACTGCTGCCTGAGGAGCATGACCTGTTCCCGGGCAAAATTTAAAGCCTCCACCGCCACTGCTACTGCCTTGTTTTTGCCCGAGAAGCCTGACCTACTCCCGGGCAAAATCAAAGCCACTGCCCCACCACTGCCTGGATAAGCCACCTGCCTCACCTGCTTCCTGGCCAACGCCCCAGACAACGCTGCCTGGAGAAGCCTGCTACCTGCTACCTGCTCCTGAGACCCCACACAGGTAAGCACTGGTTAGGGGTGGCAAGGGTCTTCAAATGTGGCAGCTGTAAGGCTTGTGGAGTTTGCTGCTAAGTTCCAGAAATCCTGAGGTAACATGACTGGAGGAGGAATTCTGGGAGTTGAGGTCCACAGATCGTAAATCTGACAGCACTTTTGCAATGGGTTTGGCTTATTGTTTTAAGGTTTAAGGCTTATTGCCTATTTGCAGGTTGGGGTTAGGGTTAAGGCTAAGGCGTATTATTTAGGGGGAGGGTGTAATGATCTAATGTGTGTGTATGAATGTGATTTCAGCTACAGTGCCCTGTATAATAAATGAGACATTATTGTTCTTTCTTGCAGAAAAATGTTAAAGCCCAAAAGGCAGGCATATACAATATCTTTCAAGCTGGAAGTCTTGAAATATGCTGAGGAACATGGAAACAGAGCAGCAGAGAAACATTTTGGACCACCTCCAACTAAAAAGATGATGAGAGTGGAAGAAACAGGTGGATAAGCTGCAAAAGGTATAAAAACAAGCACAAATTTTGTGGACTTCCTGCAAAGTGGCCACAATTAAAGGAGGAAATGAGAGACTGGATCATAGGTCACAGGAACAGTGGCTTTGCAATCACCACAAAAATTGTGATGTATGAAGCCAAATGCATTGCTACACGGAAAGGCATACAGGATTTTAGTGGAACACCATCGTGGTGCTTCAGATTTATGGCCTTGCTATGCGCACCAAAACTAGAATTGCTCAAAGAATGCCAAAAGAATATGAGGCTAAGATTCTGTCTTTTCATACTTTTGTGATAGATTCCAGGAGGAGAAATAATTTTGAGATTGGCCAGATCAGGAATATGGATGAAGTCCCGCTAACTTTTGATGTGCCATCAAACAAGACTGTTGATGTCAAAGGTGCCAAAAGCATAACTGTAAAAACTACAGGACATGAGAAGACACATTACACAGTTGTATTATCCTGCTGTGCAAATGGCACCAAATTGGCACCAATGTTAATATTTAAAAGGAAAACCTTGCCAAAAGAAGGGATTCCAAGAGGTGTTGTTGTGCATGTCCATGAAAAAGGATGGATGGATGAGCATGGCATGAAAGTATGGATTGAAAAAGTATGGTCCAAATGTCCTGGAGGGCTTCTAAAAAACCAGCTTTATTAGTGCTTGACCAGTTTAGAACACATATTACTGACAACACTAAGAAAAGATTCAAAGAAGTGAAGACCAATCTAGCTGTAATTCCTGGGGGTCTTACCAGCCAGTTGCAACCTCTTGATGTTTCCATCAACAAGCCATTCAAAGTTTACATGCGAGAAGAGTGGAACAAATGGATGGCTGCTGGTAATCATGCTCTGACAACCTATGGATTAATGAGGAGGCCAACTATCACTCAAGTTTGTGAATGGGTGAAAACCTCATGGAACTTAGTGAAGGATGAAACTGTTACACAATCCTTCCAAAAATGTGGCATTAGCAATGCCTTAGATGGAACTGAAGATGATATCATTCATGAAGGTAATGAAGAAGAAAGTGATTGTGAGCAACTGAGCTTCTTAAATTCTGACACCAGCGACAATGATGAGTTCTTGGGGTTTCCAGAAAATTAGAGGAGTGCTTGAACCTTCAAGTCTCTCCTCTTTTGTTAATGACAGTGATGATGGGTCTTAATACTGCTGTTGGCTTTACAGAATTGTAAAAAGTATACATTGTTGCAAAAAATATGCATGGTTGTAAAAAGTATACACGGTTGTAAAAAGTATATATGGTTATAAAAATTCTGCTATACTGGCATTTTATTAAATAATATATTACTACACCATTTGGTTCAGAATACGTTTTTCCTTGTTTTCCTCCTCTAATCTAGGTGCAACTTATACTCTGGTGCGTCTTATACTCTGAAAAATATGGTACTTCCCCCCTTCTTTACCTTTCTAGCCAACTTGCACTCCATTAACCACAAAAACCCAAGCTGATCTTCACTGTTTATTTTCTCCGTGATAAGGCACATCCAGCCAAAGCAGCTGTTGGTTCTTCACAGGGCCCTCCTGCAACCTCCTCAAAGCCTCATAAGGAGCCATCAACTGCTTCAGCTGGGCACACCTTGCCAGCAATGAAAGAAGATGGCAAACATCAGCTAAGGACTGGTGGAGGCAGCAAGGGTAAACAACAGAGTTCAGGGAAACCAATTGGGATAGATTGAGGAAATTAAGTGTGTGGTGGGGGGATGAAGTGGAGGTGATAATGGTCAACCTTGAAAAGTGTGAGGTATGCTAGTGTGATCCTAGCCTTGTGACCGCAAGTAGGACTATAGTCACAAGGCTAGGCCTGCACTATCATTAGGGGAGGACCTTATGATTTTCCTACCCTACCATCTCACCTTCACTTTATCTCTCTCCATCCATTTAACTCTCCCCACCTTCTCTGCCTAAGCAATGAAACCGTATGATGTTATGCTTAACTACTGTTTCGCTCATGGACAGAAATTCTTTTTACAGTTAGGTTTAGTAACTAGATTAAGCAAGAACTACTTGCATTAGGTTTAATGACTAGGTTTCTTGTCATCAATAGGCCCCCGAACATACATACATACATACATACATACATACATACATACATACATACATTCATTCATTCATTCATTCATTCATTCATTCATATATGTAAGTTTCCCTGCTAAAAGTGAGGAAACAACATTTGAGAACTAATAATGCATGCAGTCAACATCAATACTGAAAACACATTTACTTGGGACTAATGTGTACTGTGATATATTCCATCATGTTTTTCCCCAACCTACCATACAATTCCCTGATTTACCAGTGGTACTGCTTACTTGGAATTTTGGAAAATATTTTTGCACACATTAGTAGAAGATGACTAATAGAATGTTTCACCAAAAATGGGATAATTATTTAATCTGTGTGTGTAAATACTCAATAAATATAAGAAAATATTGTATTTGTTTTTTTAAAAAGTGTAGAATATATTTAAAAGTCAGAAATGTACATATACATATACCAGAGGTGGGTTGCTGACGGTTCAGCCCGGATTGGGTGAACCACTGGTAGTGGCAGCGGGAGCCTCTGCCCACCTGCCCAGAATGGTAGTTAAAAAATTAGCAACCCACTTCTGACATATACATATACGTTTTGTTTTTTCTAAATCTGAAAACCTAGCACCTCTTTCTGATCTTGAGACTTCCTTTCCATGGTTCAATGAATTCCTCCAAGAAACTTGGGAAAGTTAAATGAGCTCTGATCAAAAGATGCTATTATCATAAAAGTAACATATTTGATTAAAAAAAAGTATAGTTGCTCTTTTTTGGCCTAGCATATTATTTTTATTTCATTTTATCAAGTACACATTTTTTAAATTTGATTTGAAAAATATTTGGGTACAATTTGGTCAACTATGCTGCTAGCAGAAATCTCTAACAGGACTCACATGATGAAAAACTGGGAGAGCATTGTTTTTTATCAAGGCTGGCAGAATTTTAGGTGTTCTATATAACAAAATGAATATGCATCATATTGGGTGCAAAATTTAAGTATCCTTGATATAGTATTGTTTCATGTAATAGGTATTGTGAGTAACTGTATTATAATGTAAGAATTAAATCATCATCATCATTCTCTAGCTTTATTGGCAGTCCCCCAGCGAGATGTCCATTTCTCCTAATTTTCTTTGTATTATGAAATTAAGCCAAACTGGTCATACTTCGGAGGCAGGACTTGACATTACAAAATGTTAACTTATCTTAGAAACATAAAGATTCACAAATTATGGAAGTATATGTGTTGGAAACCAATTGTAACATAGGGAGTTAAAAATAATTTGAAGGACTTCTTTGAAAAGTCTCTTTTCCAAGCACAGCCTAAAAATCCATTCTGTTTCCATATTTATCGGTACCTCAAAGTACAATTCTCTATTTCCATCTATTATGTTGTAATTATTTCTTGGTTCCATTTTGATTGTGTCATGAGTCTGAACAAGTTTTAGGATATTTGTAACCAAATGCATTTTGGATAAAATATGAAATTTATTCCATAAAAATCCAGATACTTGTATTTCTTAGTATTACTTAGGGGAGAAGTAATGCCTTGATGTTCCTGTGGATAATAACCCTGACATGGCCATCCTTCAGATAGCATGAAAAGAGAATGCTGCCTATATATCCTGGAGAAAAAAATGACTTTTTAGTACTGTCTAGTGATTAGATGTAATGGCTTGCATATCGAAATGACAGCATTGAGCACTTCAGGCAAATCACTAAAGAAAAGTGGATGGATTGATGATCTTATTCAGGCAGAAATAGAAACAACAGATATTATTGGTTCCTTGCTGCCGGATAGTCACATTAGAAAAGTAAGAAATATCCATCAGATTGTCTCTTCACATTCATAAATATATTATACTTTTTCAAGTACCCAGCAAAAATTATTGATGCAGAAGAAAGTTGGAATTTTTGGAAAATGTATCCTTTTTCCTTTTTATTCTGAACTGTTGATTGATTTGCATCATGCTATATACTTTTTTTTATCACACAAAATCCATTTATCCATCTCAGGTTCTCCTGTCACATTTACTTATGGTTTCCTTTTAGAATAGCAGCCATTTCAGGTACTGAAATAATATGTTAATCAAGATGCAGATGGTTTGGGGGTCATATTGAGCAGCCTTATCTCCCAATGTTATTCCTTTCCTTGACATCCAATGTCATTTCTTTCCTTGACATACAAATATCCATGCAGAGCAGTCTTCAGACATATACATTCATCAAGGCTTCATGTAAGAAGAAACTCTGTCATTAGTGCTGCTCATGTGGAAGTTTCTGTGAATTTAAGGTCTCCTGCCAACCTGACATTCATACTGTCCTACTTCAGGCAAGCAACAATCCCATTGGAATAAAGAAGAGCCAACTGTGCAACTCAGAATTAATTTAATGAGTTGCTAGTCACTTAAAAAATGGCAAAAATAATGGTAATCATAAACAATCCAAGATTCAGTACTGGAGAATTCAGAGATAAACTGAACCGAACAGTTGGGTGGCAAAAACTGAGTTAGAAGGCAGAGCTAAATGCTGGAAGATCAAGAATAAGTGCTGGCAAACATAATGAAATATCTTGGTAAGGCAGACATTTCAAATAAATATATTTAAATATCAGTTCCAAAGTTTCCATTTTAACCCAGGCGATGTTAAATTTAAAGTTATCTGAGTCATCATTCTGTTCAGACACAACAATCAGCTAATGAATAAAGTTCTTTCTCTGAAGCCAGGCACTTCTTAGCCTTCTGATGTGAAATCCAGAGGTGCTTTCATGTGGTATAACTCAGCAGGTTTTCCTCTGTGTCACAGTCAGAGTCTCTTGCTATTCTCAGTACAACCCATCCTGGTTTTGAAAGTTCATCTTCAGTACTCATCTGTAAGATGTCAAGGGGTGCAACGTCAAGTATATCATATTGGAATTAGAACCACAGAGAACACTTTCTCCAATTGGGATGTCATACATGTTTAACCAAAGAAGCTAATGGAGGACACTAATACATGCTGCTCTCTATACTTTCATATGCTGCACTTTCAAGCAAATGTATATATCTGTTCACATAGCTGTACACGTAATGTCATTTCCTGATTAATTTATTAGCACCCAATATTTTACTCTTTCTTCATTTTATTATGATTGAATGATTGATTCATTATACATCATTGATTGATTTATTTTTAATGCCTAGCAGCGAAATCTATCCCTAACTTTCACAAAAATCTATCCCTAACTTTTAGGTCTCCCAAGGAGGCACCCATCACTACTGTAATTTAGCCCATCGACTTTACTGCTGGCTTTTCTCTTCTCTTTCCTCCCACTTTCCCATCTCTGGAACAGTTTTCAGAGAGTTGGGTCTTTACATAATGTTTCCAAAGTAGTAAAATTTGAGCCCGATCATTTGTGCTTAAGTGGGAACTCTGGAATGATTTGTTCAATGATCCATTAGTTTGCCTTCTGTCCACAATATTCATAGGAGTTTTCTCCAGTATCAAAGTTAAAAGGCATAAATACTCTTCCTATCCTGTTTCTGTAAAGTCCAACTTTTGCTTCTGTAGAATGTGACAAGGATTACCATTGCTTGCATGATTCTGATCTTTGGTGCCTGAAGCACATCATGGCATGTCAATATCTGTTCCAAGGCCTTCATGACTGCTGTATCTGTACTTTTCTAAAACCAGCTTAAACATTAGCACTTATGTGGGGCTATAAGCTATGTTTGATTATTGTGAGCATTATTTGCTTGAATATGAAATTAAGGATTACAATAGTTTGTACACTTTCTTAAGTGTCATTTTTTTTTGTATTGTATTGTACTCCAGATTTGCTGGTATATTTTATTAGAACCATAGTTAATTCTTCTGTTCCTTATCATATATCAATATCATTCAACTACCAACTACTACCCTCTTGGTAATAACCAGAGTGCTGATCTTATTTCATCATCTATTACTAAACATTCCTGAAAGTAATCTTTTCTAAGATACCCTGGATGTTATGTTGACATTTCTACTGTATAGTGTTTTCATATATTCCTTCCACTTTTCTTTGATCTGCTTTGAATAGATTAATATCTCCCTATTGGTATCCGTTATCATACCAAATCAAAGTTGATTTTCCTTCTGAGTTCAGAGATCTTTTGAAAAACTTTCCTTGTTTTCCATGTCTGTTTCCATTTTCAGTGTCTTAACTCCTGTTGTAATACTGTTTTTTGTCTCTTCTAACAGCTCTCTGAGATTCTTAAGTTTCTTTCTATAGCAGTATGTAGGAATGACCTTGAGGGACAAGAGGAAGAGATGCTGTCTAGAAAATGATCAGACAAGAGAGGAGCCTGCAAGTGCTTAATGGTCAGAGAAATAAACTTAGGAAGCGCCATCCTTTTTGATCAGGCTATTGAAAGTGGCAGGAGATTTCTTGCAGACTTGCAAAATTGATATCAATCCTGTCAGGTAAATCAGACAAGAAATACGACTAATTCTACTTTTATCAAAAAGCTATGTTAACAAAATCAGTAAAAACAATACTGTTTTAAGTAAAAGAAAAAATATCCAAGCCTGAAAAAGAATTGAATAATCAGAAGAAAATAGGAATCCTCAGGAATGTGGAGATAGGTGTGGATTATTAGGTTTTTCTTTCTTTTCTTTATTGTTTAATCTGAGCTGTTTCTTTGTTCTCTCTTAGTCCTCTTTTGTTCTATCTGCTTTATATGTCTTTTCATGTAGATTAGCTGTGAGTTAAAGTCTATAGAATTTCTATTTTACTTTTTCCTGTCTACCATCATATTCAACTCTCAATTAGCTTCTTGACTTTAATCTACATAATAAATGACATCTCTTTTGAACGATTGATTGATATCAATAATATTATTACTAGTAATTTTGTCTACCATACCATGCCTTTTTTTTGCTACAAAGAAGGCAATAAAAATGGGAGCAGAAAATCTTAGAGAGAAGTACAGTAAGGTAAATGGTGGACAGTAACAACATGCAGACCAACTGAGCCAAAAACTATGGGAGATTACAATAGTAAGATTTGTGAGGGAAAAACAAAGAGACCCACAACTTGAGAGAGCTGGTAGTAGTCGACCAAACATTCCCTGTGCATGTATGCAAGAATGCTTCCCATTACACCAGGCTGTTTCATTTCTTCTATGACTGTGATATTTGTAAAATGAATGAATATCATTGCTCCTAAAATCATTTCACGTTCAATCATCCTCTGTTTTTACTCCAGCATGAAACATCAGTACTATGTTACAAGCCATATGTGGAAAAGTAAAGCACGGAGTGAGATCAAACCTTTTGGTGGCTGGAGACTCACTTATATTGCAGGGGTGTGGGGAGGATTTTCTCTCTTTTCTCAGATTTTTTCTTTAAAAAACAATTATGGTCCATTTATTGTATGATTTCCACTTCCAACCAATTTTTTTAAAAAATAACAGTGTTATTTCATACAAGTTCAATTCCTAATGACTAAATTAATGCATCGATACAGTTTTCTTGGCAATGGTATGGAAGAGGCTGTCCAAGGCCACCTTCTAGAATGTGTTTCAACTTCCTAATTGGAATGGGACAACTTGGTGCAGCCATCTTGCAACGGCCAACTCATGGCAGGACAACTTGCTGCAGGGCAGTTCAACAATTTAATTTAACTGTTTAAAATATTTTAAAAAATATTTTATTTTTTGTTATTCCCATTTTATTTTGTCCCTCCATTGCATCCTTTCTTTAATGATTGCATTCCGCCATTTCTTCAATATTAGTGTAACTCTTCTCCTGTGGTAAGTTGTTCCATGGTTAGTTGTTCCATGTTGACTTGGCCATAGTGAGTTGTCCAAGTTGTCCTAGGCATTTTTAATTTAATCTACAGCTCCTTAGTGGTCCTATGCAAGGATTAGACCTGAGATGCAAACCTTTAGAACTCAAGAAAAAAATAGGAAAGTGTTGCAACATGGTAATACATACCAACCTCATAAGATAGTAGGAAAGGCCCAGAATAGTGCATGCAAATCTGTAGCCTTGGATTGTTCATCCTTGATATCAAGAGATGAATAAATATGAAGAGTCAGGAAACATAACAAAGTACTAGTGATCATGATCTACAGTTCCAGATTCTTTAGCACTGTGAGAAGAATATGCATCTTTGTCCTTAAAGCTGATTCTTTCATCTCAGAGCTTCTCACAGCTTACAAAAAACTCTTAGCATGAAATTAGATGCCAACATAGCAGGCCAACTCCAAGAATTATAACAAAATCTAGTGTCAACTCTCTTTCCAAATGGGCTTAAATCACCTAATAGATGCCTATAATATCAATCAACCTTTTGTATGCATACATGCACATGTGTATGCATCATGAGAAATCTGCAGTACCATTGTACTGTTGATTATGCTGAGCAAATCAGTGTAAGAAAAAAATGTGTGTATAAGGGACAAAAATATAATGAGAAACTTAGCAACAGCATATATCTGTTTCCTCCATTGTTAAGTAACAGATTTAAAAGCTGCTACATGCCACCTCACCCTCCACACACTCTACCAACAGTCTTGAAATGGAGACTTAGAATTCATTTGCAGATTTTACAAAAGATGTCTAGCTTACCCTAGCTTACCATTGTCACTCTTTAGGTGTTTAGATAAACAATTATTTGGCCTCAAGAAATTATCACCACCTGGGAGGGTGTCACCTTCACTCTTTTTTAGAACATGGATTCATTATCATTTGTGCTCTGTGTAGTAATGTGATGCTACACCTCTTGTATTATTAAGCTTTCTGGTCTGATTTTGTAATACATACCTATATTTCTGCTTATATCCATCAGAGGCTGCTATTATTTCCAGTGAATACTCTTATTCATACACCTGTATAACCGGGTACATGAATTATTTAAAGTCCTAATTATTCTCTAATAAACTTAGTCACATATTGCTGTTTTCAATTATCCTTATTTAGTGAGTTCTCTCCTGACTTACTTTCTATATGCTACAGTCAAATCCTCCTCAGAGTATGCAATTCTCATTTTGAAGATTTCAAGGTTATGGTACTTGCAGGCATGGTGTAACATTTGCAACCTGTTTTGGATGGGGATGCAGGTTAGGGTTAGGTTAGATTAGATTAAATTAGGTTGTGTTATATTAGGTCAGAGCAAGTCCCCTGAAAAAATGAAAAGGCTGCCTGATCAATTTGAATTGGACTTCAGATTCAAACCTTTATTGTCAGTATACATGTGTACAATGAGATTGGCTGAGCCTCCCTTCATGCACCCCCCACCCAACACAATACAACTCAGTGAAAGACAAAAAATCCCTAGCCCAGTTAATCCTATTAACAAACACCAGTCCTATTACACCTTGTGAACTTATTGCACATCGTGCCAGCTCCGCAAGTCAATCGCACTATGTTGTTGTAGGGTTATTTTTCATTCAGGAATCTGACAGCCCACAGATAAAAACTATTCTTCAGCCTGTTTGTGTGGCTGCCTATGTTTCTATATCTCCTTCCAAATGGTAGGAGAATAAAGAAGGGCTGACCAGGGTGTGCATCATTCCTGAGGATTTTCCTCAGTTCTTTTGAACAAGGATGACCAATGGAAAGGGACTGAAGAAGTTTCTAGCCAAAAATTTCTGGAAAACAAGTTGCCTACATGATCAAGTGTGCACTTTGGATCTAGGGTAATCTATAAAGATCTATTTAGCAATAATAGCTAGAAGCCACTTTTGATAACTTTAGCTGGTATAGCAGTAATATACTTACTGTAATACAGAGAATAATTAATTAGTTGTAACTATTGACTAGTTACAACTAATTAATTACTCTCTGTATTACAGTATTAAACCATTTGGAAATGATAATTGACACAAAGACATCTACTGGGCGAACAAACTACTTCTATTTATACTAATTATATTGGTTAGCATTTATTTATGGGAGTAATTTGAAATGAGGCCAAGAAAAGGATTGGTACCGAACCTAATTTAATAATTATTTTTATGACTCTCTTTACCGAAATACCCAGAGATATCATGAAGCTTGTAAATAGGAAATGGAAGCAAAATCTTAGCAAAATCCTCCACCCACTTCTAGCCTCTTGGATTCCTAAAACACAGCCTCTAAATCGAAGATTTGTTCATATAATTATCATGCATGAATACTTAATTGTTTTGAAATTAATCCAAACTAGTATCTATGAATACATATTACAACTCCATAAGTAAAGGATGACCAAAAGCTATATGTAGGAAGGCTGAGGGCACAATGTGAGTAAATCCATAACTTCACACATGTGGGTGACATTCAGAGTTGTTGACAATGTGAATGGTTTCCTTGTGTTAACTGTTGTATACCTCTTTTATGCCTTATGATACAGTTTTCTACCTGAAAACTGTTTTAAAAATGGAACTTGAAATATTGGTGTCCAGCAGTCAAGCTCAGAACCTGGTTTCACAGGGCTGCAAAGAAGAAGTTAGGTCTTCTGTAAGCTAATTTTGAATTAAATGTTTACTTTCTTTTTCTTGAGTGCAATGAGTTATTTTTTATTATCGTTTATTTATAAAGTACTTAATCCACTTTTCATTAACAAAAAATAATCCCAAAACAATGCAAGCTAATAAAACCACATAGGATTACAAATGTCAAAATCAAAAATGCCATTTGAAAAAGTAAAAACATTAAAGGTAAAAGGTAAAAGTTCCCCTCGCACATATGTGCTAGTTGTTCCTGACTCTAGGACGTGGTGCTCATCTCCATTTCAAAGCCAAAGAGCCAGCACTGTCCAAAGACATCTTCATGGTCATGTGGTCAGCAAGACGCACGGAATGCTGTTACCTTCCCATCAAATATGGTTCCTATTTTTCTACTTGCCCTTTTATGGGCTTTTGAACTGCCAGGTTAGCAGAAGCTGGGACAAGTAATGGGAGCTCACTCCATTATACTGCGCTAGGAATTTGAACTGCCAAAATGCTGACCTTTCTGATCAACAAGCTCAGTGTCTTAGCCACTGAGCCATCATGTCCCTGATAAAAAACATTAAACAGGAGATAAATTCAACTTCTCTCTTAGACCTACACTACAAACCTCTGTTCTTCTGCTAAAAACACTCCCATCAGTGTTAGGTTTTCAGTCACAAGAAAATTGTTCCAAACATTTGATAATCTAAACTGCCATTTTTCTGAACTGTTACCAGCTTTACGGCATCCTCTAAAGTATTCTTGCAAATTAATCCTTAAACTCCATACCAAAGTCGCCTTTAAATATCTTCCAGTTTCAGAACAAACACATGCAGAAATAGCATTCTTCCAGTTAAAATTACTTTGTTGGTCACCTTAACAGACCTCAGCTCGATTACAACAAGCTGTATTATTTGTGAGGAAATTTTAAGACAGACAGAAAATGGAATCAGAAAACCTCCTGGAAATTGTAGCTCCTCCTTCTCTGCAGCTGCTCTTGATGAAACCCAATAATTCAATCTAATTAGTATGGAAGCAATAGACCCTTGCTGTGCAATCTTTGTAAGAGCAAGTACTGTGGGGACCAAACTGAAGTTTTATCCCAGTGCTATAATTTAATGCACTAAGAGGACAATCATGTCAATGAAACAATTGTAACAATGAGTTCTTCTTTTATCCTTTCGTTTCTTGACACATAATGGGTGTTTAACAACTCTAGCATTTCTCCTACTATTTTTTTCAAACGTTTGTCCAGCAGTTTGCTCTTCTTCAATACTTCGATGAAATATATTAAAAGAAAATGCAATATAATTTCACACATTTCAAAATTACATTATACTTCACTACTTTAGAGTTATGTATTTCATACACAGAGAGAGGGGGGTCTGACTTTCAGAGAATGCATGTATAGTGTATTTTAAAATAAAATAAAGTTTCTTTTAAGAATAACCCTTTCATTTGTGACATTTGTATGTACAGTATTCAACTGTATGTTTAGATTTTAGTTAAAACTAGATATGTTTGAGTTTGAGTTTCTTCAAATATTTTAATTAAAAAATATCTACAATTGGCAAATTAAGATACAACTTGAGATAATAAATGATAAGGGATAACTGTATAAAAATGCATAATACTGTTTTCATTACACAAGAGTAATGGCAAAATGTCATAATGTGTCATAATGGGTATCAATTATTTCTAAATTATTTGATAGAAAATGTATCGATGATATCTAATTTAGTTCTAGGTCCAGATATTATCCACTGATTACCTTTTTATGGTCTTAGTAAGGCTAACCTATGATACTTGAGAAAGCATTGATTACTGTAATGCGCTCTTCATGGGGCTGCCCTTGAAGAGTGTTTGAAGACTTCAGCTAGTCCAAAACGCAGCCGCGCGAGCGATTGTGGGTGCACCCAGGTACACCCACGTTATACCTATCCTCCGCGAGCTGCACTGGCTACCCATTAGTCTCCGGACTCGCTTCAAGGTGCTAGTCGTTACTTATAAAGCCCTACATGGCATTGGACCTGGGTACCTGAGAGACCGCCTCCTGCCAATTACCTCCCATAGACTGATCAGATCGCACAGGCTAGGCCTTCTCCGGATCCCATCTGCCAGCCAATGTCGGCTGGCGACTCCCCAGGGGAGAGCCTTCTCTGTTGCAGCTCCAGCCCTCTGGAACGAGCTCCCCATGGAGATCCGGACCCTTACTGCTCTCCCGGCCTTCCGCAAAGCCACTAAGTCCTGGCTGCTCCGTTGAAGTATCCAGCCCCACAGTAACTATGAATGTTGTGTATTTTAAATTGTTGTTTTGTCTATTTATCCCCTTCCCTTGTTTATTGCAAGCCGCCTGGAGTCCTTCAGGAGTGGGCGGCATACAAGACCAATAAACTGAACTGAAACTGAACTGAACATTGTACTTTCTCAAGTACTTTAAGAAGAAAACTAGGGAGATGTGTTTATGATTAAAATGTAATTAACTCCTGCAAGTTGAAGTTATGTGGCTTGTAGGTTGACAGCTTTTGCAATACGTTGAGTTTTCAGATAGTCATCAAGTAAAGTCTTCCATGACTGATAATTAAGTTACAGCATGGCAATGTCATCCTGGCACAACTTACAATTGCTGCTCTATCAGGAAAACTTCCAAGTTGTACATTATCTCTTTTGGTGAGAGTACATCCCCATCAAGAGTTAAAATTGATATTGTCCCAGATTCAACTGGATTCTGAACCAATAACTGTTTTGTTTTGCTATGGTAATCTGAAAGTATTTATCTTCAACTAGATGGTATCTAGCTGGAGATACATCTCCCAAGTGGCATCAGACAGAGATGAATCTCTGGATATCATCAGCAAAGTAATATTGTACTCCAAATGATTGAATGACAGATTCCATTGTTACATGCAGATGTTTATTAGGATATGGGAAATGTTTGAGTCCCATATTGCAATATCCTAAAACTTAGAAGCATCCTCCTAAACGCACATTATCTATTCACTCAAGAGGAGTGAAACCAGCATAAAACATCTTAACCCTTAGAGACAGTCCAGAAGAATGTCACTAAGAGATCCAACAAGCTTGGGAGCCTTGCACTACAACTATGACATAGAGTGTGACCAATGAAGTTTTCATCCCATGTCCAATCTGAGCCCTGACTGAAAAGGATTCAGATAATTCATTTCCTCCAGAATACTTCAGAGTTTCACCCCACCACATTTTCAATAATCTTTTCAGAAGTAAAGGTTGGAGATGATGGTAGAGCACAATGTTGATCCATGGTTGGCTCCTTAAAGATAGGACATACTCTCTGTCTCCCATAATGAAATATTCACAACAGCCCTGACCCATTCTTTTCTTTTTTTGTGCATGTACTAGCCAAGGGCAGGGACGTAGCCCACAGTTGGCAAGTCTCATCTCATCAAAGACACCATTAACAGGTCCAACATTTCCCTGCAGGAAGTTACCCTCAGGACTTTGTCCAGCCTGTTCTAACTTGGAGCAAGTGAAAATTGGGTGATTCTGAAAGTTGCAAATAATAACCAGATTACTCATTCCTTTATTTAATGAGGAATTATTCATTCCTCATTTCAAATATTGGACTTGAACTGTTAGATACTAGAATCAGTTACAGTGGTTTACACCAAGGTCCTCTGTTCCAGCGGGAACAGAGATTCAACCGGTTTGGTCGAAGGGTCTGAGAGCTCCCTATAAAAGGGCTGCTGTCAGACTGAACCTTTGCTGGATTGTAAATAGTTGTTCTGTTACAATAAAGAGCTGTTGCTGCCTAAGCCTGAGCATGCCTTTCCTTTACCCAATCTAACACTGGCAACGAAGGTGAGATTAGAAGGCAACTAGGCATACAAAAAGAGCACAACAATCCAGCAAGTAAATCCAGTACAGAGTTCAACGTGGCTTCAAGCAGCCATCTTTGAGCGGCTAATTCAAATGCCCTCAGAGACACAAGATGGCCATGCACACCCCACAAACTCCGTATAACCCAGTCACTAAGCACTGGGAATCCTACATGCTGAGGTTCGACTGCCTCCTTGAATCCAATGACCTCATGGGCCTTTCTGAAGGCTGAAAGAAGAACATGTTCCTGAGTTCCTGTGGACGGGAAGTTTTTGAGACTGCAAAAGACTTGTCTGAGCCAACACCACTCCAATCGGTCACTTGGTCATTGTTACAACAGACGCTGAAGACATATTACACTCCCAGACCGTCTAAACATGTCAGTTGGCACGAATTTAACATTCGCAAGCAGAAAGAGGGCGAATCCATCAATGAATACGTTGTGGCACTTAGAAAGGCCGCATCATACTGTGAGTTTAGAGATCTCAATGAACTGATACTTGACCGCATCATATGTGGTGTTAGAGACATTGGCTACAGAGAAGGCTATTAGCTAAATCTAACCTGATGCTTCAAATCGCGCTACATGAAGCCAGGGCCATTGACTCTGCCATTAAATCGACGGAAACCCTGCAGCATCAAAACAGTCCTAAAAGCGCGTGGAAGAGCGCAGGCATGCATCATGAAGCTACAGAGCCTGAAGGCTCAGAGAGCAAAGATGACAGCTACCGCATGCGCAGTGACTGCACCAAGCCAGCGCGAAAATTTGAACCGCGTTTCCTACCTTGCGGAGGAGACCATCTCAGAGAGAATTGGCATTTCCGCGACGCAATCTGCCAAAGGGGCACATCGGCAAGGTATGTAGATGCGATCACCCTGCTACAACCTGGCAGCACAGAAGCTGACCTAACCACCAGCAGAGGCCCAACTAAGAGGCACTGTTCCCTCTAAGGTGCGCGGGTGCGCGGCCGCGCACATGGCAAGAAAACACCGCGCAGGACTTTTCAACTCCCGCGCAGTGATTTCCACAGGCTCCGGAAGCTGGGGAGGAGGTCCTTGGCAGTCCGGACTAACTGCTGCTGCCTCCTCCTCCTCTAACCGCACCGCCAGATTTGCTGCCCAGCGCTGCGGCTTTGAGGAGCCTTTGAGGCTACAGGAGCCAGTAGGAAGGCGGCGGAGGGGCGGGAGCAGGAAAAAAAGCCCCGATAGCCTATGGGAGATAGGGAAGTAGGCATTAACAGTAAGTTTCTAAAGGATAACTCAGCACGAAGGAAGCCGAGGGAAGGAAGCCGTTTTCTAGCTGATTGACAGGGAGGCTGTTCCCTCCTGGATCAAAGTTACTGAGGAGAGAAGCGGCGGCAGCAGCAACGGCAGCAGCAACTGCAGCAACCAACTCTCAAACAAGTGGAAACCCACGCCGGATATGCACATGTTGTCTGAATCCAGCCTCTGCGCTCGAGGTTTTTTTCGCGGGAAGGGGGAGTCGAGCTGGTGCTCTGCAGATTTTATTTGATTTTAGAAAAAGAAAATAAAGGCTTCTTGGTCCACCTGGACCAGAAAGTCAAAATCCAGAAAATTAACCTTGTTTAGGAAAGTTTTGCACTGATGGAAAAATAGTGTTTTCCAGTGAAAGTTTTTTCCTACTTTTCCTTGTTTGCTTTTTTGGCCTCTATTCCTTCTCTTCTCTCCTCTTTTTTTTCTTCCTTTTTTCTTCCTTTTTTCTTTCCTTCCTTCCTTCTTTCTTCCTTTCCTCTTTCTCTTTCTTTTTTCTGCCTCTTTTTCTTATCCTCCCACCCTCCTCTCCCCTTTCTTTTTCTCTTTCTCCTCTCCTTTTTTGTCTCTCCCTCTGTCTCTCTCTCCCTCTCCCTTCTTTCCTTCCTCCCTTCCTTCCTCTCCCCTCTTTGTTTGCTTCTTTAAGTGCTCCAATTGCTAATCTACATCAGTTGGTAATTTATTCATAACTTGCTAATATCACTGCAGACTATTGGATAGTAAGGGGGAAAGTATAGTCCTCAACTTACAACAGTTCACTTAATGACTAAAGATACATCAGCACTGAAAAAAGTGAATTACAGCTATTCTTCACACATGATCATTGCAGCATCCCCATGGTCATATGATCAAAATTTGGATCTTTGGCAACTGCCTCATATTTATGATGGTTGCAGTGTCCTGGGGTCACCTTTTGCAACCTTCTGCCAAGGAAAGTCAGTAGGAAAGTCAGACTGACTTAACAACCAGGTTACTGATTTAACCGCAGTGATTCACTTAACTGTAGCAAGAAAGGTTGTAAAATGGGGCAAAACTCACTTAACAAATGTCTCACTTAGCAATAGAAACTTTGGGCTCAATTATGGTCGTAGATTGAGGACTACCTGTATAGGGAGATTTCTTTACTTAATGGATATTTACATGGTAGAATTGAGTTTCAAATAACACTAATTTTGTTGTCTTGGGTGACATCTATGAAAAAAATCCAGGTGCTCAGGTATGAAAATGTGCTGCTCAAACACTATACTTTTCCGCTCACACTGAAAAAAAATTAGAGGGAACATTGCTAAGGGGCATGGCAGCCGCCACCACGGCGAATGGAAGGCGACACCAGTTGTTGCCCACTGCCTGAACTGCTTGCAGACCCTATCCCCAAGACACCAGTCCTCCTCATTGACTGCCTAGAGACTCGTCCTGTCTCATCTAGTGATGGTGCCCACCATTCGACAAAAGACTCCACTCTCAAACAGGTTTTGAACTGGGTGTGGAGGGGGTGGCCCAAGGGGCCTGTTGGGTCTGAATTTAAAATGTTTTACTGCAAATGTGATGAGCTTTCTGTAATAAACGGTTGTTTACTGTGAGCAAAGTGGGTCATTGTTCCACCCGAACTGCACATTGCAGTATTAGAGGCTTTACACGTAGGGCATCCTGGAATTGTCAGGATGAAGTCTTTGGCCAGGAGTTACGTGTGGTGACCTAACATGGACAGGGAAATAGAAGAATGGGTGGCTACCTGCACACCATGCCAGGAGTCCAGACCAACTACCCCAGAGGCGCCCACTAAGGAGTGGGAGTGACCTCAGCACCATGGTCTAGGGTGCACATAGATTTCGCTGGCCCAGTTCATGGCCAGATTTTCATGGTGGTTGTGGATGCCTACTCAAAATGGCTAGAAGTAGTCCTGATGACCTCTACCATGGCAGAGGTGATCATCAAGGCACTACGGAGACTTTTCTCCACTCACGGCCTGCCCAATGTCTTGGTCTCTGATAAAGGGCCCCAATTTATGGCCTACTTAGCGGCGCAAGGAATCAGACATGCCCTGGTTGCTCCATTCCATCCAGCCTCCAATGGTCAGGCAGAGAGAATGGTGAGAACTGCAAAAGAGGCCCTATCCAAGATGGGCCTGGGAGATTGGCAAACACGGGTTGATCAATTGCTCCTCATAGAGCACATCACACCAAGTGCTACCACTGGGAGAAGCCCCTTCAAGCTTCTAATGGGTCGCCGGCTAAGGTCCCACTTAGACCAGCTACACCGAAACTACTCTGCTGCATCGCCCCCCGATTTGACAAGCAAAATAAGGAACTTTAGTATAGGGCATTCAGTTGATGCCCACATCTATGCTGGGGGAACTTTGTGGATTCCTGCCACAGTGATAGGCATCACCGGACCTCACTCTTATCTCATGGAGCTCGAGGACAGTGGGAATTGGAGAAGGCACATTGACCAACTCCGTGGCTGCCTCACCAACTCTAATCTTAGGCAACCAGAAGTAACTCCTGCATGAGTTAGCCAAAGCCCTACCCAAAATGAGCACGAAGTCACTCAAGCCCAAAGGTGCCAGGATACTCATCTATTAGTGTTACAGGCCTGCAGCGAGCTCCGAGCAAACCGGCTCTAGAAGCTCCAGCTGTGGCCTGGAAAGGTTCCAGGAGCTTCAATCTGGTGAAGCTGCAGAGTGAACAGATCAGTCCGACCTGGCCAAAGAACACCCACTAACTGAACTGTGCAGGTCTGGGCAAGCCTCCAGAAAGCCCGCCTACCTGTGTGACTACATCACAAGTTGGTTGATCCCATCTAAGAGGGGATGGGTGTTAGATACCAGAATCAGTTACAGTGGTTTACACCAAGGTCCTCTGTTCCAGCGGGAATAGAGATTCAACCGGATTGGTCGAAGGGTCTGACAGCTCCCTATAAAAGGGCTGCTGTCAGACTGAACCTTTGCTGGATTGTACATAGTTGTTCTGTTACAATAAAGAGCTGTTGCTGCCTAAGCCTGAGTGTGCCTTTCCTTTACCCAATCTATCATGAACCCACTCAAATAAATCTCTGTAGGTCTTTTCATATTTTATATTTTACAAATTCTGCAGAAATTGCTGAAGCTGAATGAGTAAAAGAAAAAGACTGCTTAACCAAAAGTCACCCAGTAAGCTTTTTCTCCAAGGAGCCTGAAAAGAGGAAATAAAGCATTCAGCATGACTTTTCACAGATGATATCATCCATTTGCAGACTAACAAACTGAATCCTGATGGCATAGGGCCTTTATTTATCCTCCGGCACTGCAATATCTCTTTCTGACCTTAGAACATGAATCAGATTTCTATTCAACTATCACTGGTTAAAATATCAATTACTCAAACTACAATTTTAGAAATTTCTCTCCCTCATTCTTCTTTCCCTTATTAAGTATCCTTAAATTGAATCAAACTGTAACTGAATCTGTAAATAAAAGACTTTTTTTAAAAAATGTATTTCACTTCAGTATTTTTCAGCATGAAATATTATCATTTCAGGGCTTTGTTTTGCTCTGTTTGTTTAGTTCTCTTTAGTAATTTTAAGCCAGCTTTTCTTTTCATTACCCTTAGGGAATGAACTCTGGGGTCTGTTAGCTTAATATTGTGAATAAAATTAGCTTCTTCCGAAGCCATGTTTTGTGATGGAATGATGAAAGCTTTTCTGTTTTGCTCCATATATTGAATTGAATTGAACTGATTTGAGTAACCTTTTACAAAGTTAAGTAAACTTTACAAACATACGGATATTTTCTATTAAATATTGACATATCAAAATATATGATTTTAACAAAGGAAGGAAGGAAGATCTGATTTACAGAATATAGAATAACAGAGTTGGAAGGTCCCTTGGAGGTCTTCTACTACAACCCTTTGCTCAGGCAGGTAATTCTATACCATTCTGGACAAACGGCTGTTCAATCTCTTCTTAAAAACTTCCAGTGATGGAGCATCCACTACTTCCAAAGCAAGCTGTTCCACTCATTAATAATTCCCATTGGCAGAAATTTCTCCTTGGTTCTAGGTTCAATTTATCTATTAATCCTTGTCTTGCCCTCAGGTGGATTGAATAATAGGTTCTCTGCAACAGCCTCTCAAATATTGGAAGTCTCCTATCATGTCACTCCTAGTCCTTCTCTTTATTAGACTAGATATACTCAGTTCCGGCAATTGTTCATCATAAATCTTTCTTTGCTCAATCCTATGTTTTCCTGGAATCAGATCAGTGAATAAAGGTATACTGCAGTTTGCAATACTTCAGGAACTTACAGAGAAAGAGGGAGAACATGGAAACCTTGTACATTAGATACAAAAATGTCATGAGGCATTTATTTGAACAGAAGAAGGCTTTAAAATGTGTAGAGCAACCATTTCCTTTTTCTCCAGGTGCAGCTATTGCTACACCAATAGCACAGTTCTCATGAGACTTTGCAGTTCAACATATGAAGACCAGGCATGCAGGCATGGACAACTTAGGAAGAAGGTCCACTACTAAGTTATTCTGTTATTCTAGTCAGCTTATTGCCCTCAAATATTCAAGCTACCTGCCACAGTCAGGGCTCAGGTGTAGCTAGATAAGATCAGCTACAGCTGAGACTTTGCTCAGAGGACAAAGCTATCAGTTTCTCACATCTCCTGGCAGGCCTAATGTGGTGCAGCTAAAACGGCAATGGCACCAGGTATTTAATTCAAGCCCATTTTTTGTAAAATTCATATTGCTGCTCATTTGCAATGACAAATCTTCACTGAAAGCAGGGGCATGAATACAGTGTGAAAGCAAGAAGATTTGGCTGTCTGGTAGTGAATGTTGGAATGTGGGAAATAAAAGGCTATAAATAAGTACAAGAAGCATTCCTGAATCTTTCATGATTATTCCCCTTCCATTAACTGTCCATATAAATAAAAATAAAGCACTGCTTAAAAATGTTCCCTGGCACTTCAAAGGGCAATATATTAAAGAGCTGCTTGGTACAGCATTTACAATGCTGGGGGGGTCAAATTCTACACCCCTCAGAGAGGGTTCGCAACTTGGGAGTCCTCCTGGATCCACAGCTGTCATTCGACCATCATATAGCGGCTGTGACCAGGGGGGCATTCGCCCAGGTACGCCTGGTGCGCCAGTTGCGACCCTACCTGAACCGGGAGGCGCTCACAACTGTCACTCGGGCCCTCGTGATTTCTAGGCTGGAATACTGCAATGTGCTCTACATGGGGCTGCCCTTGAAGAGCATCCGGCGACTTCAGCTAGTACAAAACGCAGCCGCGCGAGTGATCGCGGGTGCACCTCGATTCACCCGCATTACACCTATCCTCCGCGAGCTGCGTTGGCTACCTGTCGATCTCCGGATGCGCTTCAAGGTGCTATTGACCACCCATAAAGCCCTACATGGCAGTGGATCTGGATACTTGAGAGACCGCCTTCTGCCAATTACCTCCCTACGGCCTATAAGATCTCATAGGTTAGGCCTCCTCCGCATCCCATCGGCCAGCCAATGCCGGCTGGCAACCACAAGGAGGAGGGCCTTCTCAGTAGCGGCCCCGACCCTTTGGAACGAGCTCCCCGTAGAGATCCGCACCCTCTCCACCGTCCAGGCCTTCCGCATAGCCTTGAAGAACTGGCTCGCCCGTCAGGCCTGGGGATAAGGACCATTGCCCCGCCCGAATGTTGTATGCATGTTGAGTATTATTTTATTATGTGTTGTTGTTTTAGTATTGTATTGTTTTGTATTCCCCTCTCCCTGGTTTCTGTGAGCCGCCCTGAGTCCCCTCAGGGAAAAGGGCGGCCTACAAATAAAATCAATTCAATTCAATTCAATTCAACTTCCACATTGATTTTAAGCTCATTGATTTTCCTCCAGCAAAGGCCTATCTTTTCATCTTGCCACTGTTTTTATTATTTTGCTTGTTTTTGTAGAGACCACATGCAAAACAGATATGTGCAGTGTGTTTGTGATTAATCTATGTCCTGACTCCCAGGGAAAACAGGATTTGTTCCTATTGCTTAGCTTACTTGATCAGGGCCTTTTTTTGTTTTCAACAAAACAAAAGTATAGAAGTGTTCAGAAGTGATGAAATTCACTATATGGCTTAAGAACCTCTTAGATTGCAAAATGGAAATAATACGTTGGTTTTCTTTGTCCTTTAGTAGTTCTTTCCACTGCACTAAACTAGAGATAGTTTAATTAACTACCTGCTTTTAGAATTGATTTACTTAATTTGTATTATAATATGTTGTATATCATGTGGGGTGACATGACATGGAATGTGTACATGTATAGCGTAGTATTAATCTACAATAATACACCATAGATTGAAATCTGCATGGTCCAAATCTATTGGTCAATGATCTTTTTTGTAGAGTTTGAAACACTGTAAAGAATATGGACATATATGTAACTATTGTAGGAAAGACCTATTTGCATGCCAATTAAGGGTTATGGGAAATCAAGTAACATCACATGAACTCTGCATACAGTCTGAATGAAGTAGAGGGATAGCACAGGGGTGGCCCCACATTGATGGCAATACATGCACCAGTCAAACAAATCAACAAACTTGGAGATGCCATGGCCTCATATTTTGCTTATTTTAATTCTACAACAGGTGTAGTTCCCTCTTTAGCTCACTTATCATTTTATAAAGCATTACTTAATTAACACTGAGTTCTAATCAGCAACCTGAGGGTTCATAAAATTCAATATGCCAGTCATGACCACATGTTAAAAATCCCACCCCTTTGTAGTTACATGTAAAAAGGAGATAGGCTTTTGACTACACACTTATGACCACTTCCATCATTTTTGAACCATTCTTGTGGATAACCTGCCATATTGCCTTATTACAGTACTCCAACAAATTTCAGTGAAATGCTTTTAAACCTAAAGACATTCAAGAGTAATATTAAAATGTAATAATGTTATTTTAGTAATAGTCTTTGAAAAAGAGTAACAGGAACAGTAAAGAGGAAATTGTCTCAGGAAAAGATGTCTGGAGAACAACCACTGATAGCTGAACTCTCTATTTATAGCCATTTTAATTTCAAACTTTAATTTCCCAATAATTGTGACTATTAATTGCATCCAAATCTATTGTTAGTCTAACCTAGGTTTTATAATTAATAGCTTTTGTATATTAACAATCACATTCAAGTTCAAGTAACCAACTTTTCATTTTAGACTTTGATTGCTATAAGTCATAAACAATATAATTATTACTGAAATCCATGAACAAGTAAACCATAACATTCAATTGACAATAGCATCATATTGTTATTTTTGTGGAATTTTTTTTTTAATTGTGTACCACAAATATGAAACAAAGCAGGCAATAATGCTTCAGGTTGCTATTAGTTCCACTGGAAAGAATGCCATCTGCTCCTCTATTGTGACAATCCTACGTATGCCATCTTGAGTAAGAAGAGGGCTCCTAATTGGCACTTTTATTTAAGAACACACTGAAAAGCCACATTTCAAAAACTTTCCTAATTAATAGTAAATTGATTTTAAGAAACACTATAAAAACTGATGATGGCACTGTTTGTGTATTTTAATACAAAGGGAAAATAATGTTAAATTTTATAATGAGATACATCAAATTATTTAGATGGCTAGGAAATAATTTTTTGTCTTAACATTTATGAAACATCTGATCTTATTTTAATACATATTAACTTGAAGTTATTTATTAAATATACTAATATTTCTGATTTGGTGCCTAATTGTAGGCACTGAAATAAATACAAGAACACTTGTATTTTGTATTTATATATAATGTATTTCCCCCTTCTTACAAATTATTGCTAAGTATGCATTGTATGAGAAATCTTTAAAGAAAATATTCCAGTTCAGAATAATTAGTTTCAGAAATTATCTTAAACCTGAACAAAACATGAGACTAAGTCATAGTATGGAGCAATAATGAAATCAATAAGCCATATCTTCTCAGACCTAATTTCTACTAAAGCAAGGTAAATATTTCACCGCACATGTGTGCTAGTCATTTCCGACTCCAGGGGCGGTGCTCATCGTCATTTCAAAGCCGAAGAGCCAGTGCTGTCCAAAGATGTTTTGGTGGTCATGTGACTGGCATGACTGGCATGACTAAAAGTCAAAGGGACTTGGAGCTCTGTTACCTTCCCACCAAAGTGATCCCTATTTTTGTACTTGATTTTTAATGTGCTTTCAAACTGCTAGGTTGGCAGAAGCTGGGACAAGTAATGGGAGCTCACTCCATTATGCGGCGGTAGGGATTTGAACCAATGAACTGCCAGCCTTCTGATTGACAAGCTCAGTATCTTAGCCACTGAGCCACCACCTCCCTTTTACTACTCCATCCTAAATTGCTGTTACATATGATATTTAAAATATATGATTTATTTTATTTTATTTATTTTAGAAATGTATATGGTCATCCACTCTACAACAGTTCGGGGCAGTGTAAAAACAATCATACAATACAATTAAAAGAAAAAGAAAAGACAATCCATCTACATATCATAAAAAAGCAAACAAAATTAAATACAATCAAACACATAGGACTGGCTACCCAGGCTATCCAAAGAGCCAGGTTTTCAGAGCTCTTTGAAACATGACCAAGGTGAGAGCTAAATGTATCTCAAAGGGGATGTCATTCTAGAGACCAGATGCTTTGATAGAGAAGCCACGCATCCTAGAATCCATCAGGTTTTTAGGTATACGTGCCAATTCTGTCTGATCATACAGAAATCACAGAAGATAGATAGTCCGTTAGATAACCAGCCCATATACTATGCTTTGATTTTAATATTAAGGATCTGTTATTAATATCATTGAATATTAAAGGTAGTGCATGATTGTTCAACAAGGCTTACAGAATGCCACAACACATCATGCTATTCTCCTGGATAGTTGAATTGAACATCCAGTTATGAGGCTACTGCCTAGAGGTTTTGTATATAATTATCTGAATTGTGTGTATATGCTTACTTCTCTTCTTCCATGTTCTCATCATATGCAAAATAATAATAATAAGGGTAGCACGGGATTGTTTGACCTGGTTTGCAGAATGCCACAACAAACATACTCATCATGCTTTTATAGTAAGAAATATTATGCAAAGCTGAGGAAAGGATTAAGAAATAATAAGAAAAAGTAATTAAAGATATGCACTAAGAAAAATAAATATAGTTTAATCTACTTAACACCTGCATCATTCACTATACTTCTCCATACTCTTCTATATTTGCAAATCTTCTAGCTTCCACCACTTGAATAATCCATGCATTCAATGTTATTCTCTAGGTTTCTCTTTTTCTAAGGATCTCATTGATTTCATTCAGTAAAGAGTTTTTGATTGTCCTTTTCTTTAGAACTACTCACTCTTCCTTCATATAGTTGCTTTGCTATTTGACTTTCATTCATACTTTTTGACATGGCTAATTCACCTTAATTTGCTTCTTTCATACTATACATATTCCTCATGTAACAATGGTAATTGGGACTGAAATATGCATCATTAAGCAACATTATTATAAAGCACAATGTCACATAACCTCACCACTTAGCAAAGGAAATTCTGGCACTTCCAATTGAAATTGTTAAGCAAAACACCTTGAGTCAAGTAAGGATATCACATAGTTGTCATTTGTGAACCCTTGCTGGCTTCCCCATTGACTTTGTTTGTAGGTAGCTGGCAAAAAAATGTATCCAATAGTGATTTTGTGAACAGCTGGATGCTGCAACCAACATAAATATGAGGACTGGTCATAAGTACACTTGTTTAGCATTTTCTTTATTTCAAAAGTTCAGTTAAGCAAGGACCACTTTACCCTATCAAAAGATACAAACACAAACAGAGAGAAGAGAAAGAAAGAGAGATTGAGTTCAATGAAAATTGTTTCTATAAATATACGGACAAACAATCCAAACAAAACATTAGGAGAGTTGAATTTGATTTTAATAAGTAACTTGAATTGTCGCTTGTTCATTCCATAGCATGTTATAAATACGTAAATGTATGTCATATCTTCCCTGGATCCTAATAGCTTAGATTTAGTCTGACCTAGCATTTAATTCAACTAGTAAAAAGTTCTATCTGTCTGTCTCTCTGCTTGCCTATCTTCTTATATACCATAAGTAAAATCATGTTTTTCACCATTTAGATCTGTTCAGATGATGTTATCCTCTTTTCTACAGTATGGGTTTTTTTTTAAAAAAAAAATTTTCTTTATTTAAAAAATCTTTTCATTATTAAAAAAAAAGGAACAATGGACCATGTTTATCTTGTCTGAATTGGTTAGTGACACTGAAAACAAATACTGATAATAATCCATTTTTAGCCTAACACACAATAATCAGATATTTAGTTAATTTGAAAACTGTAATATTATTCAGCAGCAGTTGGATCCCACAATAAACAGATTTTGCTAAATAAAATTTAGTTTAAACTGAAGTATTTCTTCCATAATAATTGATACTGAAATTTAAGTTTGCCTTAATTAGCTCAAACTACACTAGGACAGCATAATAACTGCACATCAAGCAGTTCATTTATGTGCTAAAATACTTTATGTAATAATTCCACAGATGCCAAGAAGAAGAAGCTAAACACTTTACAGTAACAGGATGCAAATCAAAGTGTATCTGCTTTTTTTCCTAAGTCCCCCCCCCCGCCAAAAAAAATTCCAACATGTCAGCAAGGAAGTGTCACCAAAATTTCAAATAGCAGATCCTATAATATCTTATTTTGTAATCCTGATCATTCAAACAGATTTCAAAGAATCCTGGTGGGTCGCAGTTTCTTAAGAAAAGGTGAATAGTCAAGAAAATCTTAGATTTAGTATGTATAACCACTTTAAGCAAGAGGGCTGCATATAGTGCCAGATGGTTCATCATTCATCAACATTGCAGCATCAGGATTCTTGATTTGTTGTGAAGTAACAACCTTGGGGAAGGAAGGAATGAGCTATTAAGTTGAGGGGAAATGGTAACTTTCAGAAGAAATGTATTTATTTATAGATATAGGATAGCATGAAAAAGAAACTCAAAATAATCCTGTGTTGATTTTGTTTAGTATAATATAAGTTAGACAGGAACTTGGCACTTTCAGGATTCTGCCAAAATCTGCCAAGATTCTGGAATTCTGCCTTAGTAGTATAAAGAGCTTTCTTGGGCTTCTGGTCACGCCAAGACTGATATCAATATTGAAGGCCTGTCCAACTTTCTCTGTCTCATCTTATACTAAATAAAAAGTAGGATTATTTTGAGTTTCTTTTTCATGCTTCTTTTTCTCCAAGACCAGCCAATCTCTTCTGCATGTCTCCCCTTAAGGTGTCACTCACTCTTTCTGCAAGACCATCTCTATATTCAGTGACATGTAGTCAGGGGAGGCAGGGGAGGCAGAGCCTCACCACTGTCATCATGAAAAGAAAAAAAATGTAAAAGGAAAAAGGCAAGAGCAGCTGTCAGGCTGAGCTAGTTGCTGCCAGAGTCACCGTGGATGACTCTGCTTAGTGCTTAACTGTTTAAAAAAACCTCTAAGAAGTGCCCTCTAGAGGAGGAGGCAGGAGAACGACGTGCCTCATCTAGTCTGACTTTAGGTGTTTTATGATCACTCAAGCAGAGTTAAACAAGGATTAAAAGCCAAAAAATTCCTGACGTAGGTGAGGTACATCATTCTCCCGCCTCCTCCTGTAGAGAGCACTTTTTAGAGGCTTTTTTAAACAGTTTAAACAGCAGAGTCATCCATGGTGAGGCAGCAACGAGCTCAGCCTGACCTCAGCTCTCACCTTTTTCCTTTTACATTTTTTTTCTTTTCATGATGACAGGCAAGAGGAGAGTTGAAATCCTCTCTGAAACAGCTGGAAAAGGTACTTGTGGGTCGGAGGGAGGGGGAGGAATTCAAATTTCATCCTCCTGGTGCGGGGCTTTGGACAAATGCTGGAGGGAAGTGCTCTCCCTCCCAAGTCTAACTGCTAAGTCTAACTACTAAGTGTAGTTTGATTGCAGGCAGAGCCACGTTGTCTTTTCAAACCTGTAATCAGTGAAGCTGGGCTGGATCCTTCCGGGGCTGGGGGAAAGTGTGTGTGCTCCAGTATGGCTCTTTGACTGGCTTCCTGCCTCCTCCTGTGGTCTCCCTGACTCCCTCCAATCCAACTGTGTGTGTGTGTGTGCACGTGCACGCGCGCACGCTTGTTTGAGAGAGAATTTGTTTGAGTGAGAGAGGGAAGGGGGTAGGAGAGATAGTCCAATCCAGTGTGGGTGTGTGTGTGTGTGTTTGAGAAGGGTGGAGGGAGGGAGGGAGGAAGAAGGGGAAGGGAGAAGAAAAAGAAAGAAGGAAACTTATTTTGCAAAGGAGAAAAACAAATGCTGTCGCTTTAAATCGGAACTGAGCATGCCTGGCTGTGGAATTGTAGGAGTTGAAATCCACAAGTCTAAAAAAATTTGAAACCCATCATTGTGTCAGTGCCTCACCAGCCATAAACTTCACCGCACATCACTGTCTATATTCCTTTATAATTCTCTACAATTCTATGAGTCTTTAGCTCAGCATTAATAAATTTCCTTCAGCCTTCAATAGAAGAAGACCAAAGGTTATAAGTAAAGGAAGAAAAATATTGAAGAGAGACACAGGACATATTGACCTCATCTCTTTCCAAATTTGGATGCATTGGGGAGAATTAGGAAATCCCAGTGGAGCTATCATAAAACATAAAATATTAAGATAACTTCCCATTGCTAATACATTAATTAGTTAATTGGACAGAGCAATAACTAAACATGCAGCAATTAAAAAGCAAATCACAACAGAGGATTTCCCCCCATCAAATGGCATAAGATTGGATGAACACAGGAAATTAACATTTGAATATAGTGCTTTCAGTATGAAATCCAATTTGGTATAGTGGTTAAGGTGCTGATCTAGAAAGCAGGAAGCTTTGAGTTCTAATATCACCTTATGCATCAAAGGCTTGTGGGTTGTGGGAAAAATAGGAAGAGGAAAGAGCACTATGTTCACCATCTTGAGTTACTTATAAAGTAATAAAAGTGGGATAAAAAATCAAATAAGTAGTTCCAAATGTCATTTCTGATACTTTAGATTCTGAAATCAAATGCGTAGAAACTGGACTTGGCGTTAAAGAACTATTGATCAGTGTGGAAATTCTTACATTTTTCATTTCATTTTGTCTTCTTTGAAATTAAAACTAAGATACCACTTTTCTGACTAAAGCTAAATGAATACTCTCAAACTAGAGGCAATTATAAAAAATGGCAGTATTTGTACTGAAGAAATTGCTCACAAGAAAGGTTTGAGTTCAAGTACTGAGAGCAAATATTGGCCAGCCAGCTGGTGTCAATACACTGAAAATATATCAGTTATAGAATATGCAACATATGTGCCAATCTAAACTCTTAATGCCCTGCTCTGACAGCTCATCTGTGGGTAAGTATTCTAAAATGCTGTATATAAAACTTCTCATTTTGCAATAAAAATAGCCACTAGACATATTATAAAGTAGTTCACTCATTTCGCTCATCAGCACTGAATACACACAAAAAAAGTTTCAGCGACACCTATTAGTTGGAATACTATTCCTGTGACAACATATGCATGCCTTGACAGCAGGATCAAAAGGTGCTAAAATTTAATTGGACAGAATAAGCTCACAGAGTTTCAGCCTCTCTAGATGATAGTAGAGCATCAACTAAAAATGTAAGTTGGAAAGTTAGGAGGAAAAATAACTTAATACAATGACTCAGACACAACTATAACTTTGGTAAAGACCACAACTTCTTCTAGATGGGTCATTATATCCGTAGTCCATCTATTTTTCATTGACTAAATTTTTATAATATAAAAAAATAGAGATGTACAGTGGGAAAACACAAGAAGCTAGAAATAAGAGACAATATCTGTCATATAAAAGTCCAAAAATGCTAAGAAGGATTTACATTTGTCTTATGCAGACAATTGTAGAAGGAGCTTCCTCATATCTATTATAAATTGAATGATTCAAACATAGTAAACCTATAGTTTGGGTGCACCTACAAATTATCCAAGGGGCCTGACGGCTCGCTGATTAAAGATACTAGAAAACTAACAGCCCAGGTTCGAGACCATACAACAGGGTGAACTCCCATTTCTGCCACAGCTCATGCCCACCTTGCAATTCAAAACAAGCAAATGTGACTAGATTAATAGGTACCACTTTGGTAGGAAGGTAACTGTGTTCCGTGCACCTTTGGCATATAGCCATGCTAGCCACATGACCATGGAAAATGGTTTCAGACAATGCTATCTCCCTCAGTCAAGAAACAGAGATGAGCACCACACCCTAGAATCGTATATGACTAGACAGGGAAACCTTTATCTTTACTTATAAATTATCCAACTGACTGCCCATTTAAGAATATCTTTTTGTGATCTATTCCTATAACCAATCAGCATTTGCTTAATAATCTGACAGCATTCTTTGAGTTGAGAATTCTGTCAGAACCATCCACCCAGTATAAAAGATATGAAAAGAAATGTGTTTCCTTTTTTCTGGGAGGTGTACTAGAGGTCAATTGATAATAAACCATTCAAAGAAAGTAATCCTTCAGCATTTTTAATACAGGTAATCTTGTTTAGCTACTGCAATTGGGACATAAATCACTGCTGTTAATCAGCAGGAGTTAAGAGAAACTGTGACTCTGCTTGTGGTTTTAGTATAGCTTTCCTTTGCTTTGTAGACTTGCAAAAATCATAGACATGAGGATTGGTTGTAAAGTTACTTTTTCATCACTGTAACTGCAGTCACTAAACAAGGTAGTTGTTAAATGAGGATTACTGCAGTGAATAGAACTGGCCTCTCTCAAACCCTCCATTTTTCCTATACCTGACAAAAAAAGGGTAACAGCCAAAAATAATTAGCTGTTGTACTCTTACAAGATTCTGAGCAAACAGTGAAAAATTCCTTCAAATGTTCATGATCACTTGACTTTCACTCGTGAACAATCAAATAACTTATTATTCACTTAACAAGAAATCATGACCTCTATTTTTTTTCTAAATTCCATCTAATAACTATTGAAGAGCATGAGCACTGCTCTTTGAAAAGCATCTGGAGTATATAAATTATGCTCAACCAAGATTCTGGCAAATAGTACTTATAAACAAAAAAATTCTTCATCATGTGGGAGCAAGCATGTGTGGCCAGATAATAGAATGAAACTGGGCACTTTCAGGTGCTTAAAATATTTCATTTACAAACCATTTTGGAATCCAAACAATGAAAATGGTGAATCAAAAAATGGTGGCGCAGCTTAGTTGAGCCAGATCAACAACTATCCGAAATATAGCAGAAGTGTTCTGAAGTCTTTTCAGTTATAGTTTTTACTTGATACAACTTCTGATTTTTTGCTTCTTATATGGTCCAGGGAATTTCTTTTTATTTTATAGCAACCATCTCTGAATTACTCTTTAAAAAAAAAGTTTTTACATTATGATTTTTTTACATCTCTACAAATCCAAACAAATGTATAACGTAAGCAAGTAAGTTTTCCCTTAACTATATTGATCTGATCTATTTTAAAACATTTGGCTTACTATCAAAGAACATTCAATGTGCTTGTAAATCAGAGATGGCACTTTAATTTCCTGCAAAAAGCAATCTGACCCCACTCTGCTGGAAAAATTCCTATTGTGTTTAAGTTCGTGGATAAATTTGTCAATAAGAAATTTAGCATCTTCTACTTATAAACAGGACTGTATAGATACATGAATGGATTTCACAATCAAGAATCTAGAATGAAAGAAACCAATTTAAGAAAATTCTTAAGATATTCGGGGAACGAGGCTCAGGATCTTTCCCACACAAATAAGGTTTTTGGGAAGAGGGGTTGCATGCTTCCTTTCTTTTAAAGTATATTTTCTTTGGGAAATGCATCACTTTGCTCTGAGTCTAAATGCCTTTGCTCATTTATCCCTCACTTTTCCCTCTTCTAATAATATTACAAATCACTAAGGAATGGATCACACATTCGAATCTTTAACCATAATTATGATCATCATTAAGGTGCTTTAGAAATGGGCAGCAATGCCCAGAATGCAGTTTGGATATACAACTAGCTAACTTGCCATTTTCTAAAGCTCACAGATTTAGGAAGCCTGGCATAATCAAACAGCCAGTATATTATCACCTTTATATTTGATATTCAATATCTGTTTGGTTTTAAAACTTAACTATTCCAAATTAACTTCTTTATTCGGATAACATAGATATAGTGACAAAGTTGCTCCAGATTTGCAGTTCTACTTTGATGTGTAAACAACCTAAGACTAACATAGCTGCCTATTCTAGATGACATTTTAGCTGACCAAGAGTTTGGGTTTTACTTCACATTCAAAGATCAGAAATATACTATTTTGATTTTTTGTCTATATGATCACCAATACAAAATATTGGGATGATTCATCTGATATGCCCAAACATTATAAAATCTCTTTTACCTAATACAGGTTATTTAGAAATGTGTTTTCCTTCTTTATTTTATTTCTTCCCTTATTCTTCACTGTAAGAACATTTATAAAATTGCATTTTTAGAGGTTAAAAAAATCTAAAATTAGAGAGGGTATTTTATGTAGCCAAGTGTACAATGCTTTTCCAGATTGCATGTTTATGCTGCATACTTTAACCATGAAGAGAGGGAGAAAACAAGCTATTTTTCAACAGTGTCCCTAGAGAATTGTAGCTGGTAGTTGACCTCATATAAAAACCCATTAATCATGTGAATTTCATCAACTCAATCCTAGGTCAAAAGAGGAGCAATGGCAATAAACAAAGTGTTGGAGATGTGTCTTTCCTATAGAGCACTTGTGTGTCTCATTTTCTACCATGAATTCGTATGAGACTACATATAAACCTCTGATTTATATTCTCTTGGTGGACTCATTGATCTACACCTAAGTGGTTACCTGCTATATCAGAATCTGGTACTATAGCAGAAGACATTTTATTTTCAGAAATCATTACTATTACTAGAAGTAAATTAAACAGATTGTCTGGGGAAGAGGAATCATTCACAGTATCCTCCTGACCTAGTTCATATGTTGTGCCAAGCCATAATGTTCTTTTTGTTCCAGTTTAGTGTGACGTCGCTTTGGTTTAGTTTGTAAATTGTGGTATGGCTTGGCATTTCAACCAGGTTACAGATCATTGTTAGAGCAAATCATGGTATGTACACACACACACACACACCATCCATCCATCCATCCATATATGAAACTGTCAGTAGATTTTATGGCATGTGCTAATCTACACTTTGGCAGGACTTTGCAGGATAGATGGAAGAGAGCTAATCAAACCAAGTCAGAACTACCTTCCCTGATGATGCAGTGGTTAAAGTGCAGTATTGTAGGCAAACTCTGCCCACAGCTTAGAGCTCAATCCTGACAGCACAAGGTTGACTCAGCCTTTCACCCTTCCAAGATTAGTAAAATGAGGACCCAGATTGTTGGAAGCAATATGATGACATTGTAAACCACCCAGAAAGTGCTGTATGGGGTGGTATGTAAATCTAAGTGCTATTGCTATTGCTTCCTATCTCTAATAATTATATTAAGTGTGTATTATTAAGAGGGAAACTTGACCCAATCATGAGAATGCTACCTCCTTGCAATAGGAAGCTTCTCAACCAAATAACACTTAGAAGAAAGGAAGAAAGAAACATATGGCAAAATCATATACATGCTTCCAGTTTCACTAATTAAAGCACAGATGATCATATTTTTTAAAAAAAGCAATTCCAGCCATACATTTTAAATATGCTATTTCCAGATTGTCTGTAAATGCCATGTAATTAAATGTTTACCTTTATTCATACTCACAATAGTAATATTTGGGGATATAGTATTCTTTCAGCATCTATAAAAATGCTGACCCTGTAATAAACCAGGTAAATTATAAAGTATATAATCAAGCATTATGACAATAGTGATAAAAATACAGTCCAATTTTACAAAGCAAAAATAAAACAGTTTTAAACACACACACACACACACACACACACAAAAACACATATACATATACATATACATATACGTGTGTGTGTGTTTTCGTAGAGATTTTCATGGGTGTAGGTATGCTGGTCTTGTTGTATTCGGGTCTTTTCCCGTGTAAGATTGAGATTGTCTTGGCAACGTTTCCGCAAGGTCTCACTCGCCATCTTCAGGCTGGGTTTTGGGCTTAAAGCGTGGTCGGAGCTGCCATCTTTCTATACTGTTTCAGTACTGAAACAAAGCCAGGACTCCACACACACCCACCAAGATTTATAGAAAGACAGGAGCTTCAACAACGCTTTAAGCCCAAAACTCAGCCTGAAGATGGCGACTGAGACCTTGCCGAAACATTGCCAAGACAACCTCAATCTTACATGGGAAAAGACCCGAATACAACAAGACCAGCATACCTACATCCGTGAAAATCTACGAAAACAAATATCTTACCTCTATGGGGAGAAAACCTTCCTGCTCACCAGATCCTATGAGAAACCTGAAGTCTGAAGAGCCACCATCTTATGTGACCTCACATTCCTACGCAAGTGCCGAGACAAAAGCCTGATTCCCCACATGCTTCCAACTAAAATTCCATTCTAAAACCTCAGCCACCAAAAGGATCCTGAAAAGAACTGAATAAGCTCTAATCAGAAATGAACTCCACAGGAAAAGATTCCTACTAGACAAAAACAACTGTGACCTACTCACTCTTCACCTCAAACTCAACAACAAAGTCCACCCAGCACTTTGGGACAAATCCAAACAACTAGCCCTCTGGAGAGCCAAAACAGAAACCTCCTACAATACAGACAAACACACCAACAAACTACACAGACTAGAAAAACAACAGAAACCCAACCCCCCTCCACAGCAACTCATGAAACAAACAGTACACAACATATCAGACAGAACCCTCACCACAGCTGAAACCAATGTCCTTCCCAGAGGATTCAACTTTGCAGTCCCCCTTAAACGCATCCCCACTGAAGACATCATATGCGGAGTTGAAGCTACACTTACCAAAATCAACCCAGATGAAGCCAATAAAATCAGACTTGCAGTCACCAATGTCCTTTGCTCCAGTAATCCACCCAGAAGCAACTTACAGCAAGAAGAAGAAAAAGCACTCACCAACCTGAGGGAAGACAACAACATAATCATTCTCCCAGCAGACAAAGGTAATGCCACAGTGGTGATGAACACGTTTGGCTACAAAGCCAAACTCTCCAACCTACTCCAAGACCCAGCTTACAAACCTCTAAACACAGACCCTACCACCTGGAAAAAACCACTAAATCCAAAATAAAAGCCTCTCCCATCAGTGAAGAGATCCAGCAAAGAATCATCCCCAGAGAGAAATCTTCCAGATGCCCCAAACTCTATGGCCTCCCCAAGATATACAAAGAAGGAACACCACTCAGACCCATAGTCAGCTCCATAGGTTCACCTCTACAGTATCTTGCCAAATTCCTCGCCAAACAACTCCAACCCTACGCAGAATCCATCACCTCACACATACAAAACTCACTCCACTTCATAGAAACAATAAAGAAACAAAACCTACAACCCAGCGACCTACTCGTGAGCTTCGATGTCATATCTGTTTTCACCCAAGTGCCTATAAAAGAAGCCTTGACAGCTATCCAGAACAAACACAACCCCCCTAAACACATCCTGGACCTGACCAACTACTGCCTAACCAACACATACTTCATCCATAATGGACAAAGATATAAACAGATAGAAGGAGCACCCATTGGATCACCCCTCTCACCTGTCATCGCAAATTTATACATGGAACATTTTGAAACTAATGCCTTAGATAAATCTGAACGCAAACCCAAACTCTGGCTTAGATATGTTGATGACACTTTCGTGATTTGGTCACATGGGAAAGAAAAACTGGACAACTTCTTCACACATCTCAACAGCCTACACACCAAAATACAATTCACTTTGGAAATAGAAAAAACAACCAACTTCCCTTTCTGGATGTCCTAATCTACAAAAAACCCAATGGCTCCCTAGGACACACCATCTACCGGGAAAAAAACACACACCAACTGCTACTTAAACACACAATCCCATCACCACCCTGCACAGATCAACTCTGTATCAAAGACCCTCATCTCCAGAACCAAACGCCTAGCTGACAAAGACCACCTGAAAACTGAATTACACACTCTCACAAATGTATTAATCTCCAACAGATTCCAAAGAAAAACAATTACCAACCTAATCCAAAGGGAGACTCCCCCAAAAAACCAAGACACAGAACAGGATAACGGCATCGTCCTCCTCCCTTACATCAAAGGCACCACAGAAAAAAATCAGCAAAATTCTCCAAAAATACAATATCAAAACAGCCTTCAATACTGACCAAAAAAAGCCAACATCTTAAGAAACCCCAAAGACAAAATCCAGCTAGAAACCAAGGAGTCTATGACATACCATCTGCCCTGCAACATACATAGGACAAATGATCAGGAAAATAATGCACGCATCACAGAACACAAGAACGCAGTAAGAAAAAAAGAAAAAACTTCCTCCCTTTTCCAGCTCCTTAAAGCTACAGGACATGAAATTAATTTTTAAGGAACCAGGTTAATCTCCAAAACTGAACACTTCAACAAGAAAATAATTATGGAAACTATCGAATAGAGAAACACCCCCACAACATGAATAAATGTGATGATATCTCCTGCCTACCAGACATCTGGAAACCAGCCTAAGTCAACAGAGCCCCACCCCACCCAGGCCGTTACAACACGAAAAAACAATGGACACACAGCCATCACCAATCTACAATCATGATGCAACCACACATCCAATCAATCCACTTACTGAAACAAAGCCAGCACTCCACACACTCCCACCAAGATTTATAGAAAGACAGCAGCTCCGACCATGCTTTAAGCCCAAAACCCAGCCTGAAGATGGCAAGTGAGACCTCGCCGAAACATTGCCACAGGTGTAGGTCTTGTTGTATTCGGGTATTTTCCCATGTAAGATTGAGATTGTCTTGGCAATGTTTCAGAGAAGTCTCACTCGCCATCCTTAGGCCTAACATGTAAATAGCCCAAGTTCAAATCCCAGTAAGGGTATGGCTAGCTGATGAGAGATAAATAGCTTGAAATAGATCTACACTAGTCTGCCTTCATTTATTTATCAGTTTAAAAAAAGTCAATACAAAAAAGTCAATACAATACAGCCTGGAAGGCAAAGCATACACACACACACACACACACACACACACACACACACACACACACACACATTAATCAAATATCTTCCAGTGCATTATGGTTTAGTTCTTAGTCAGTATCTCCCTATGAGATTCTATCCTGATTGATTATTAGATGAGTAGCTGTATATGATTACATGAATGTTCAGCAATAAAGATCAATACTGTTTGCTGAAGAACTTTACAACTAATCTTACTGGTTGCTTATGTACATTTATTAAAGGACAAGTACTGCCTCAAAACAGTATGACAGTGGTTTTTGGTTTTTTTTTTCACTAAGGCAGCAGAAATTGAACGATACACAGGGGTATTTTCCTCAAGAGGCTATGTCAAAATTCAGAGTATTACTGTAGTCTATGGACTTAGTGTCACATTCATTTATTTTCTCATTGACCGTTATTATTTCCTGATTTACAATGATCAAGCCATTCATCCATATATTTATTAGATTTATAACTCACCATAACTTTTTAAAAAGCATTAGTGATTAGCTAATTTATAAAGTCTATCCAAACAAGGATGGTTTGGGATTGTACAAAGCAGAAATAGTGAAATTTGATGCATGTATTAGTTTGTTTATAAAATTTGTATAGTGCTTTAATCGGAAAATACTCTAACATGTATATCTTTATACTCCAGGAGCTACATAATAAATATTGTAACTGAGGGTGAAGGAATATGAAAGAGAAGAAATGTGTGATATTACAGAAAGCAAAATTTGCTACACTAATGGAATAAGGCTCATATAATTACAATATGACATCAAAAATTGAGGTTAGGGAAATTATAAAAAAAACATACAAAATGAGCATTTAATTTTATTACAAACCTGGCAAAGATATTAATCATTTCAATATGCTGTCACATTATTTCTCCCAACAGACAACCAAGAATCTATCTGCATATGTGAAAACCTGATAAAGTGCTGCATTCATTATGTTTCTAAAGTTATCCTTAATCTCTCTAGATGCAGTGATTAACTTTGAAACAAGACAACTTTGAAAGAATGCAATTCACCTTCATGAATTAAGAAGGAGTTTGAAGATCCGGAATATAAAGGAAGTCTGTAAAGAATGCTTAATACCTATTGTATATATTGAAAGCTTACTCAAATTTCTACTTCCCCTTTGCTCACAGCTTATCCTTGATCTCCAGTGGAAACATCAAAACTGAGCTTTTAAAAAGATTTGATGTATTGTTCATTCACCCACCCTTCTCCTGCCTGAGTAGTAACAATTCTCATATCTTAGATAAAAGAATGTATTTTCACTCCAAAAACAATGTGGTGTCTAAGGCCCCTTCTAAGTAGACTGAGGTCATTTATCCCCAGTTCTATGAAGATAAAGGAGGTAATGCATGGTTAAACCATAACCCAGAATAGGAGGGTGGGGAGAGAAGCAGAACAGTTGTGAGGCTCTAATTGAATCTGGTTTTTTTTTCCTTGTCATTTCTTAGTGAAAGCATGAAGCATCAACATCCTTTGGGCCCTTGCAAAAGTGTTTTGCGAACTCCAGACTCTTGCTTACCCTTTTACCAGGCATACAAAGTGATTCTGTTGCTTAGTGATCTCATTTCAGTCTTCCTCTCTCCAAAGACAAGGAGAGTGGCTTGTTTTTGCTTTGCTGAACAATTAATTTCCTCTTCATCTAATAATCCCACTTTCAAAGGTCAGGTGCACACAGTAGGCAAGCAGCTTCTACTGTCTGTACGGTTCAGCACACAAACATTTCATACTCGCAAAGGTTAGAGTTTTCATAGACAGGGTATGCACAATTTTAAGCCCTCCAGTGCTGAAAAAGCCTAGTCCATTAAAGCATCCATGAATTGTAGTTTCCTTGAGATGCCTTAATTGAAAGAAGGACAGGTATCTACTGACCCTGAATGAACTCAATCAGGTCACAGAGCAGATGTTCCTAAAATTGCACGCACACCCTCCCAGTGAACTGAGAGTGCTATAGCACAACCTTTGATCAGAGAAAATGCTCTGCAGTGTAGTGGCATTTATTTACAATCTCCATGAAGGATTGAGAAGCTTTCCCTTACTATATAGAGTGACATTCAAAAATGGGGAAGAGGTGTTGCTATTAGATTAGCAGCTCCTCAAACTGATCTCATGCTTCAGTTTACCACTAATACTTAGTTTCTTTCTATATAAGAATGTAAATTCCATTGCAAGGTAGTTATGTTAGTGAAAATAAAACAAATACCTCTCAAATAAAATCTATACCAAAAGACCAAAGTAAAAATAGTGTGAAGCTAGCCTTCTTCGGCAGAGAGCAACACAAGATGAATTAAGAGTTAAGACACAAAAAGAGGTCACTTCATCAAACTTTAGGGTGCAATCAAAGTAAATACTGTGTGTGCTTAGAAACAATGCAATCCTTAAAGGAGAGATGTTAGTGTACATCTCTGGCTTCCATGCTGCAACCAGTTGTATTTTCTGAAGATACTAGTCTCAAGTACAGTAGATGTAACAAAAGTGTGTGTTACACTGAGATATGAAACTTGAGGAATAAAATTTGATGCAACCCACTTAAAATAACAACTAAAATTTGCTCAAGAGAAGAAAGTTATTGGCTACTGTTTGAAAAACACAATCTATTATAGTATCAATATGTCACAGCCAAACAGAAGCGATCCTTCACTAATGAAAAATAATACCAGCAAAATCTGGAGATGTTGAGAATAGGAACAGCTTCTGCCTCTGATTTGGCTTCAGTATTACTATAACTAGGCAATTATAATCTAGAAGGAAAGCTGTTTGTGTGTGTTTGTGGTACATTTTCTTCTAATTATTCTAATATTTTTATAAACATTGTAATTATTTTATAGCATATTAAAACATCTAATAAACAACTATAATTATACATACTGTGATTATTAATGTAGAGAACTTATATCTGCACAGAAACTACCATTAATAAAATTTTAATTAATGTTTGAACTTCACCACAAATGATTTTATCATTGAATTCTAAAAATAAAATTTAGAAATATGCTGAACGGAACGAAGATTTTTAAAAGATTTGTCACTCGTGTTCTAGGATATTTATTTCTCTAATATAACTTTTTGCTGCATACTATTAAAAAACAGTTGTTTTAATCCTGAAGCATAAGAATTTTTTCTAACAATGAAATTAATCCAACAGTGTCTTCCAGCAGAGATGATGAAGGATCTACTTTCAATGGACATTACTCTGTTTATCAAACTGATATAATAAAACAAATAATGAGCATGTTCACAATGGCAATCTTTCCAATAAAGAAAATCAATGAGTTGACTATTCTTTATAACTATTAATGAACATAGAAGCATGTGTTGTTTCAAATCTCATTTCCTTCCTTGGCACCCATGTAGAAATGTTGCAACATGAACATAAAATTTAAAAGCATCTACTATTTGCAATCCACAAATTCGTTTTGTGTTTCTACAACAAGCTAAACTCCTAATATAAGCTTACAGTACCAGAATCTAGCAAATCTGGAAATACCTTTCCTTTCCCTTAATTTTATTTTCCCCAGAATTAGTCAAGATGCCTTCTGAGATGTTTTTTCCCACCCCCATCTCTTTAGGTTTCAGATTTCATTTATTAGACCATTGCCTAGGCCAGTGATGGTGAACCTTTTTCTCCTCAGGTGCCAAAAGCACGCACCTTTTTTCTCCTCAGGTGTTATCACACACACACTCAAGTACCCACCCACATAACTTAATGTCCCCCTCACCTCCGTGGACCATACATTTTTGTGCAAGGCTTCCCCGCCACTTCCTGCTCTGGCTGCTTCCCCTTGGCTAACTCCCAGCGAGCAGAGAAGTTACTCTGCCACAAACGGGCACAGATCGGGAGGGGGGGGTGCTCAAGTGTGCTCCTGCATAAAAAAACCTTTACTTATCATTCTCCTGTGTAAAGATTTGGCCCTTTTTACTCCAGCAGGTGTGAGTCCAGTTGCTAAATCCCCCCCCTCCCCATCAAAGAGGGTCCTGGGCACTACAGTCAATAGACAAATGAGGAAGAGAGCTGCCTGCACGGGGGAAAGACAAGTGGCAAGGAAAGAAGAAAGGGGCTTCTTTCCATCTTGCTGGCTGCTCTGTTTCCCCCCTTCCCCTGCGCTATTAAAGAGGATCCTGCCTGGTTGCTGCAATCTAAAGGGAAATGAGGACGGGAGCTATCTATATGAGGAAAAGACAAGCAGTAAGGAAAGAAGAAAAAGTGGCAGGATCCTCTTTAGTAGTGTGGGGAAGGGAGGGAAATAGAGCAGCCGCATGAGGGAAAGAAGCCCCTTTTCTTCTTTCCTTGCCGCTTGTCTTTTCCTCGAGCAGGCAGCTCTCCCTCCTCATTTCCGGTTTGCGTTGGGCTGTTTTTCACCCTTTGGAGGCTTCAGGGAATCTTCCGGAGAGCTAAAAATTGCCAAAATTCAGCTGGCCAGCATGCGCATGCATGCTGGAGCTGACAGGGCAATGCCTCGCGTGCTCTCAGAAATGGCTCCGCGTGCCACCTGTTGCATGCATGCCATAGGTTCGCCATCATGGCCCTAGGCTGTGGATTTTCTTCTTCTCTCCCAAAGTTATTTTCACAGCCCATTATAGTTGGCACTACAAGAATTGATAGTCATTATAAACAATCTACACCAGGGGTGTCAAACTCGATTTCCTTGAGGGATGCATCAGGGTTGTGATTGATATCAGGAGAGGGGGGAATGGATGTGGCCAGGGTGGGCATGCCAGAAAAAAATGGGCTCCTAAGCTCCATTTTTGGCTGTGATGGCCTCCTGCAACTCTCTGCCAGCAAAAATGGAGCTCAGGAGAGCTGCATGCAGCTTCCAAGCCCTATTTTGCTGACAGAGGCACTGTGGGCCAGCCCTTTGCTATTTTCTGGGTGGCCCCATGGCCCAGATCTAATCACCCCTGTGGACTGAATCTGGCCCCCAGACCTTGAGTTTGACACCCCTGATCTACACCATTCTAGGTCAATGAGTATTACTTCAGAAAAGTAGACAGAAAAAATTATATGACAGATGTCCTACAGCCTGCTATAATCCTGAAAGTCACAACATTTTCAGCTACCTAGAAAAATATACATGTCTCAAATATTAGTCTCCCCAGTGGAATGTCTCTTCCCCTCAACACTTTAACTGTACAAATCCCTAACACTGAAATAGAGGCATACCTTAGATGGAAATTTTTATTTTTCTGCAAAAGGAAATACAGTTCAGTCTTCAGCCCTAGAGCTGCATGCCCTGAGGTTTTGGGTGCCATTTTATAATGCTCAACTCTATGCAATATGTGCTACAGAGGATGATTTGGTTGCATTAGTAATGAAAAATGTTTGTGCAGATTTCATAGATGCATTGCCGCATATATGAATTGTAAAACCTCTCAGGAGAGAAACATGATTAGTAGGGTAGGAACAGCAATATGAAAGCAAATGGAGCACAGAGGTCGCATTTAAAATCAAAATTCCTTGACAGTAAACATTACAGGTGCCAAAACTAATACCTATACAACTATCTTTTGAAGAGATATGATTAAATGCATTTGAAAAAAAATCTGGGCATAATATTTCTTGGCTTAATGAGCTGAATGTGTTATGTCACCAAATGCATTTTTAAACTCTAATAAAAAAGCTGTTTTCACAGACATGACTTTCTTTGAAATTGTGCAATCTTTATTTGCAAGGTTTGATAGGAGGTTTGCTTGCATAAATATGCTTGTCTACACATTCTATTCTCAACATGCCTTTATCCTCCTCTCTATGTGGTGTGTCAAACTGGAAATTTACTGCCTTAATTTAGCATTGTTTCATATTTTGTCCAAGCTGGTTTAAAATCTTGGTTTATTCTGATCTTCAGAATCAATTTCAATTTAAAGGAGTTATGGGGAGTTAATTGACTTCAGTGTATTCTTTTCAGTGTACAAAACATCTTCAGGGAATGATAGCATGGAAAGAAAATACCCAGCCTTACATCTGTGCATGAGGCTCAAGGGATATGCAAATTTTATTAATTAATGTATGTCACACATGAATAATCTAATATATAATTTCTATTGATTCCTCACTTCCCATTTGCAACGTACTCCTACCTACTCAATAGAGGTCAAAACCAAGCTGTGCAATTAGCTTCCTCATTATGCTTATTCACTACTTTAAATGCAGAAGAGAAATGAGTTAATGATGCCCTGGTACAAGTTTTTAACTATAGCTGAAAGTTATAATATTAATGGAAAGTAATAGTTTGTAGCCATAATAACTCACGGAAAAGAGCAGAAATAATACCCTGTTACTAGCTGATAAACAACTTTATTCAGACTTCGTTACAGGAGGCAAGATTCATAGCACACACGGTCTGTCTGACTAAATGAAGTAGATAAATGCAGAATGCAGCCCTTGTAAGTTAGAACAACTCAGTTTTTCAAAGAATATTCCATGATAAATTCTGAACATTGTTTTCATATATTAAAATGTAAATAGCTTTTAATGCAGTATATTCGTTTTAATAAGTATGAGAAAGAAAAGGAGTAATAGCAACAAGTATATATTAATAATTAACTTTGACTGTTCATAGCAATTAATAATAGTTTAAAACTCAATTTCCAAATGTGTATGTTGTTAGGTAGTCTTCACACTACGGCTCCAATAAAAGCATACAGCATACAGCATCTTACTGAAGTTCACCAGAATCTAATGTACATTTAGCATTTAGAGTATATGAACATTGCAATTTCTGTTAACATTGTAATGTAAATAGATTCTTCTCCATCACGATCTAAATCTCATGGCATTTCATCATAACTCCTCTAGCTTTCTCTTGTTGTCAAAAATATATAATCTTATGATGCACCTTAAATAGACAGACTCACTTGGTCTGTGTAATGACCAGTGCTGGGTTAATCAGAACAATAATTTCAATAAGATTTCTCCTTAAGATGGACAAGATGGTTGTATCTCAAATCTATCATATCTCTCCATATTTCATAGATTATTCTGCAGTAGCTTTTTTTCAGAGCTGGAAGCATCTGAAGCATAGTCAGGAACTCAGCATGTTTCCCACTACTTCCCAGATATGTTCTGTACTGTTGAACTTCTCCACTGTGCAAGTTGAACAATTTATCAGCATGTAACATAACAATGCTTCAGTCTAGTTTTAATAGATCAACCATATTTCAGTTGAAAACAACCTGACAACCATTAAATAGCAACAGAGTTGAATTTTCGCAAGGGTACCCTGTCACTTGATGCTCATCTGAATGTTTGTATTCCAAATATAATACCCTAGACTTGAAGGCTGCTTTCTCCTATTCTGGTATATGTATTCATGATTATATTTTCCACATTTCTTTCATGCCACAATCCAGAAACTCCTTGGCAGCTTAAAGTATAAAAACCAAATAAAGCATCCATAGTATAACAACTATAAAGCAGTAAGCATTACACCTAGGCAGGAAGCTACAAAAATAAAAATAGTCAATGAAGATATGTTTAAAATCAGAAGAAAGATCTCAAGAACACACACACACACAAACACATATGTATGTATGTGGTATGGCCAAATAGGGAGGAAGCATTACTGCTTCCTTTCTCTGTCTATTGGCTCACCCCAGGAGACCTTCCAGACAGAAAGCCATTATTTTACTGTTGCCACAAATGGAACACATATATGTATGTATGTATGTATGTATGTATGTATGTATGTATGTATGCAGCATGTATATGTCATATGTGTTCTGACCCCCCTCGTTCCACACCAAAGCACACTCCGAACCAGAGATAAATTACGGCATTTAATTAATAGACAAACAGCACTGGGTTGGCAGCAATCCCGCACAGACAAGCTTTGGCAGCAATAAACACAGATAAGGCTTGGCAGCAATCCAGCCTGCCAAGCTCATACAAGTTCTCTGACATTCGATTCTGTGTTGACTTCTGCAAAGAGGGGTGTGTGCACAAGTAGCTTTTTTGTAGTTTTATATATATGCAGGTTTTGCATATTCGGGTCTTTTCTTGTGTAAGATTGAGAGTATCTTGGCGACGTTTCGATGAGGTCCCACTCGTCATCTTCAGGCTGGTGCATTCGGCTTTGTGCCTGTGCGAGCAAAGAACGATCGGAGCTGTCGTCCCTCTATAAATATTGGTGGGTGGGTGTGGAGTGCTGGCCTTGTTGCTGTAAGCTAATTGGTTGTCTGTAGTGTAACATCTTGATTAGTTGATAGAGTTGATGTTTGCAGATTAGTGAGCTGTTTTATAACATCCTGTGTGGCTGAGGTACTGGCTGTGTGCCTATTGTTCTTTTGTGCTGTAATAACCTGGGTAATGGGTGTGTGATGAATCTTGAGCTCTATTGTAGTGATATCGTGACTCCTATGCTGCCAACCTGGGGGGGGGGGGGTTGGCTGCATTGTAAAATCCTGAACGTTTGTGTGTAACCTCCTGAGTCCTGTGATGTAATGTCCTGAAGCAGATGGCTGAAGTGGTAGCATCCCTGGCTTTGGTTTGGTTCCAAGTTTGTGGTCTGGCCATGTGATCATGGTGTGTGTCAGTTTGCTTTGTGTGGGGGTCGGAGGTGGGTGCAGCAGTTGGTGATGCCACTGTGGTTTGGCTTCTGGATGGTGGTTGTATTTGGTCTATGGATGGGTTTGGGTTTGAGGTCTGGTGAGGGTGATTGGTGGTTGCATCCTGTGTTGTTCTGGGTCTGGTGTCGGTTTACTTGGCTGGGACTTGTTTGTTGACTACGGCTAGTTTCCAGATGTCTGGTATGGCGGGAGGTATCATCATGTTATTCATGTTGTGGGGGTGTTTCTCTATTTCGATGGCTTCCATAATTATTTTCTTGTTGAAGTGTTCAGTTTTGGAGATTAATTTGGTTATTTCAAATCAATTTCATGTCCTGTTGCTTTAAGGTGCTGCAAGAGGGATGAAGTTTTTCTTCTTTTCTGACTGCGTTCTTGTGTTCTGCGATGCATGTATTATTTGCCTATTAGTTTGTCCAATGTATGTGGCAGGGCAGATTTTGCATGTATTTCATAGACTCCTTGGTTTTCTAGCTGGATCTTGTCTTGGGGTTTCTTAAGATATTGGCTAATTTTTGGTCAGTGCTGAAGGCTGTCTTGATATTGTGTTTTTGGAGAATTTTGCTGATTTATCTGTGGTGCCTTTGATGTAAGGGACAAGGGTGATATCGTTGTCCTGTTCTGTGTCTCAGTTCTTGGGGGGTGTCTCCTTTTAGATTAGGTTGGTAATTGGCCACACGGGAAGGCCACACGGGAAGGAAAACTGGACAACTCCTCACACATCTCAACTGCCTATACCCCAAAATACAATTTACTTTGGAAATAGAATCTAAGAACCAACTTCCCTTTATGGATGTCCTAATCTACAAAAACCCAATGGCTCCCTAGGACACACCATCTACCAGAAACAAACACACACCAACCAATACCTCATATCCAGAACCAAACACCTAGCTGACAAAGACCACCTGAAAACTGAATACACACTCTCACAAACATATTAATTTCCAACATCTAAAATAATATTAATTATCATCTAAAAATGCATTTGAGATGGTCACATCTTGATCATTCAAATTTTAATGAGATAAATTAACGCAAAGTCCCATTGCACCTGCAGGTTTTCCAGGCTTCCCTTTTAAATTCATGTTTCCCTTTTAAAACTCTAAAATACACTTCGATGAAATAGAAAGCATTCTGCCAAGTGACAGGTTGTTTCCATCAAGGGTTCCCAACAGTCCTTACTGTTCTCCCATATTCCTCAGGAGAGTTTCCTTGTTACTGGGCTACCAATCTAATCTGCACTGTTTACTTGTGCTTAGAATATGACAAAATCTGTGCTGCATTTTTAAAGTTTAGCTATGAACAAAGAATGGGCTAAAGGGAAAGCCCCTTCGGAAAGAGAATGCTGATTCAGTAAATAAATCTTCAAATCTTTTCTTATGTATAAAGTTAAGTATAGAATTCCTTTTAGAGTGTCCTGTAAAGATCATAAATCTATAGTCTGACTTTCTTGCAACATTGCCCAAAAGAAGAAAAATCAAAATGTTATGATTTCCTGTCCTTCATTTAATTGTCATTAGCTATTTATAAAAACACCCTAAGCTAGGATTTATTGACAAGCAACGTAGCACTGAGTCACAGTCAACTAATTTATTCCCAATACCAACTAGCATAATAATTTCACAAAAGTGTACTTATTCTCTTGCATCTTGTCTGTGTATTTGTGTGTGTGTAGTATATATGTGTATATGTGTATATGTGTATATGTGTATATGTGTACATGTGTACATGTGTACATGTGTACATGTGTACATGTGTACATGTGTACATGTGTACATGTGTACATGTGTACATGTGTATATACGTATATATATCAGTGATGTGCAGTGAGGTTATGGCTTGGTGAGGCACTGACACAGTGATGGGTTTCAAATTTTTTTAGGACTGTTTAGTTATAGCTCTGTCCAATTAACTAATTAATATATTAGCAATGGGAAGTTATCTTAATATTTTATGTTTATGATAGCTCCCATGGGACTTCCTAATTCTCCCCAATGCATCCAAATTTGGAAAGAGATGAGGTCAATTATGTCCTCTTTCTCACTTCAATATTTACTCCTCTGCTGTACCCCTCGGTTTTCTTCTATTGAAGGCTGAAGGAAATTTATTAATGCTGAGCTAAAGACTCATAGAATTGTAGAGAATTATAAAGGAATATAGACAGTGATGTGCGGTGAGGTTTATGGCTGGTGGGCATTGACACAGGGATGGGTTTTCAAATTTTTTAGACTTGTGGACTTCAACTCCCAGAATTCCACAGCCAGGCATGCTCAGTTCCGATTAAGCAACAGCAGTTGTTTTTCTCCTTTGCGAAATAAGTTTCCTTCTTTCTTTTCTTCTCCCTTCCCCTTCTTCCTCTCTCTCTCCCCCCCTCCTCCCCTCCTCTCTCACACACACAACACCCTGCCTCTCCCCCCTTCTCAAACCCACACACACATGCACACACACACACACACACACGCACACCACATATGTTGGATTGGACTATCTCTCCTGCCCCCTTCCCTCTTTCATTCAAATAAACTCTCTCTCAAACAAGCACACACACACACAGTTGGATTGGAGGGATCAGGGAGACCACAGGAGGAGGCAGGAAGCCAGTCAAAGTGGCATACTGGAGCACATACACTTTCCCCAGCCCTGGAAGGATCCAGCCCAGTTTCACTGATTACAGGTTTGAAAAGACAATGTGGCTCTGCCTGCAATCAAACACCTTGGGGAGGGAGAGCACTTCCCTCAGCCTTGCCCAAACCCTGCACCAGGAGGATGAAGTTTGAATTCCTCCCCCTCCTCGACCCACAAGTACCTTTTCCAGCTTTTCCAGCTGTTTCAGACAGGATTTCAACTCTGCTCTTGCCTGTCATCATGAAAAGAAAAAAATGTAAAAGGAAAAAGTGAAAGCTGAGGTCAGGCTGAGCTCGTTGCTGCCTCACCATGGATGACTCTGCTTAACTGTTTAAAAAAGCCTCTAAAAAGCGCCCTCTACAGGAGGAGGCAGGAGAACGACGTGCCTCACCTACGTCAGGAATTTTTTGGCTTTTAACCCTTGTTTAACTCTGCTTGAGTGATCATAAAACGCCTAAAGTCAGACTAGATGAGGCACGTCGTTTTCCTGCCTCTCCTCTAGAGGGCGCTTTTAGAGGCTTTTTAAACAGTTAAGCACTAAGCAGAGTCATCCACGGTGACTCTGCCAGCAACTAGCTCAGCCTGACCTCAGCTCTTGCCTTTTTCCTTTTACATTCTTTTTCTTTCCATGATGACAGTGGTGAGGCTCTGCCTCCCCTGCCTCCCCTGACTGCATGTCACTGATATGTATGTATGTGTGTATGTGTGTATATGTGTATATGTGATATGTGTATATGGTATATGTGTATATGTGTATATGTGTATATGTGTATATGTGTATATTGTATATGTGTGTGTATGTGTATATGTGTATATGTGTATGTGTATATGTGTATATGTATGTGTGTTCTGACCCCCCTTCTCCGTCCAGGAACAAAAGCCGAAACCAACGTAAATGAGAATGTTTTAATTAGTCCAGACTCTTGTTGGCTGCAAGCCACATAAAGAAGGAGATAAGCACTCTAGCAGCAAGTCCTACAAAACTTGACAGCAATGCAAACAAACTCTGGCAGCAATCCAGCCTGCCAGGTTTGTTTCTTGTTAATCCTTAACGTTGACTTCTGCAGAAGGGCGTGGCACAAGCAGTCTCTTTTATAATCAGGAGAGGGTCTTAATGAGCATCAGCTGAGCATAATCACCTCTTATAATTACACCATGTTCTTGACACTGAGTAGCCCTTTGACGGCGTGCATCCTGGAACAACTCACAGGTGTTGTCTGGATCACTCACTCTTGTCTCCTCTCCACTGATCCAGCGCCACCTGGTGGCCAACCAGTCTCTCCATGCCCTGCTAGGAATCGTCACCCTGTCCAGGGTCCTCCACCTCCTCCAGGGCCGACTCATAAGACCCCTCGCTGTCGGAGTCTGGCGGCAGTCCAATGCTCCTGCCGGGCCACAACACTATCCCTCACCGCAGGGCCCTTCCCCGGGTCTGACGCCCAGGATGTGGTCAGGAGGGGTTGTCCATATGATAGGCTCACACCAGGCCAGGGGCATGAACAGCTGTTGCATCGGTCCAGGTCCCCTCGTCCGACCCCTCGTCTGCCCAGTCACCCAAATACTGGAACCGTCCCTTGAGCCATCTTGAATCATGAATCCGGACCACTTCGTGCAGTGGCAGTGTATCCACTGCGCGTGACGATGATTGAGGGGCAGAGGGTCGGCGGAGAGGACAAGCTGATCGTTCAGGGATCAAGAGCAAGCGATGGAACACCGGGTGCACTCGCATCAAGCATGGGAGGGTGAGGCGATAAGCCACTGGGTTGATGATGGCCTCAACAGGAAACAGTCCAAGATACTGGTGGTCTAACCTCTTAGCCGGCCGGTGGGACGGAAGATGCCATGTGGACAGACACACACGATCTCCTACAGCCAACTCCGGCACTGCACGCCGAGACTTATCTGCCACCCTTTTGTAATCTTCCTTCGCCTGGTTCAGATAGCAGCGCACCACTTGGTGGACCTGGAGCTCAGAGAGGAAGTCCTGTGCTGCAGGGACCAGGGAGTCCCCCGGTTGAGAGGGAAAAACTGAGGATGTACCCGACGTTAGCCATAAAGGGTGTCCATGTGGAGGTGTGCTGGGAGTTGTTAAATGCAAACTCCACCACGGTCAGGTACTCCACCCAGTTGTTTTGCTGCTAATTCACAAAACAGCGCAGGTACTGTTCTATAATCCCAATCACCTTCTCCATACCCCCATCAGTTTCGGGATGGTGCACTGAGGACAAACATACTTGAACATCAAGAGCTGCCATCAGCCCTTTCCAAAACTGGCCGTGAATTGTGTCCCACGGTCCGACATGGCCCGGTCAGATAGGCTGTGCAAGCGGGACACGTGTTGGATGAACATGCAGGTCATGGTGCAGGCTGTCAGCAATCTCCAACATGGGATGAAATGCGCCATTTTGGTGAGCATGTCCACCACAAAGAGGACTGTGATAAGACGGAGGCAGCTCGGTAAAGAAGTCCATTGACATGGCTCCCCAGGGTCTGTCCGGGGTCGGCAAGGGCTGCAATAACCATTGAGGAGCCCCCGTCGCTGACTTGGCCTGTCGACACTGGACACACGACGTCACATACTTCTGCACGTTGTCTCATAAATGGGGCCACCAGAACGTACGGGAGACCAGATGCAATGTCTTGAAAAGACCAAAATGTCCTGCTGCTGGAGTGTCATGACACTGGGAGAGAACCAGTCCACAGATGGGCCCTGCAGGCACATAGAGCCGGTCCCAATACCTCAAAAGGTCCTAATCAAAGGTCCACGGGGAAGCCGGCCCTACTTCCGCCTTGCTCCACCCACTTGTTGCTCCGCTGCACATCCATATCAGAGACCGTATATCCACGGGTTCATGAACTGCAGTGAAGGATTCGATGGGTAGGACAGTCCGGGGTGGAAGCGAGTCCGCAGGGTCAGAGTACTCCGGTTTCCTAGACAGGGCATCCGCCCTTTGATTCCACGCACTAGGGATGTACGTCACCTTGGGCAAGCTGGGTACCTGGGCCGCACAGACCTGCCAGATGTGATCGACGCATTGCAGGGATGGGAACGTGACCAGATTTTGACCAGTAGATCTGAGGGTCGTGCATCCACAGCCAAACCAAGCCCAAGACCACAGGGAGATGCAGGCCTGAAGTCATGTAAAATTGGATGGCCTCCTCGTGCTCCCCAAGGATCAAATGCAAAGGTTGCGTAGCGGCCTTGATAGGCCCAGACAGAAGCATCCGTCCATCAATAGTCTCGACCGGCATTGGTGGGTCCACCGGATGGACATCATAGGCTGCAGCAAATGTAGCATCCATAAAGTTCGTGGTAGCCTGTAATCGACCAAGGTGTGGACCGGAATTCCCTGCTGACTACCCAACAAGAGGATGTGTGCTGCTAGAACCAGGTGCCGTGGCGGCCCGTCCACCTCTGTTTTGGACTGCGCCTGACCCACCATTTCCTGTGTATCGGGCCCTGCCCTAGTCTTGACACGTGGCTCTGGAGCTGAGGGATTGGTCTCAAACCTCGCAGCCCCCCTACTCTTCTTGGGGCAAGCTGTGGCTAAATGTCCAAGAGCCCCACAAGAAAAACACAACCCCCTCATGCACCGTCTGTCCAGCACCCTGCGTGCCACTCTGGGTGTGGCGGCACTCAACTCCATGGACTTCCCCCTGGCACCTGCAGTCTCCTGAGGAACCGGCACACTAGTGGTCTCCTGGGATGCACGGCGAGGCCTCCGTCTCTGCAGCCGGGCATCAATCCGGAGGCACAAGTGGACCAACGTGTCGAATGTCGGTGGCCTTTCCACCCTCGCCAGTTCATCCTGCAAGTCATTGGACAGCCCGTCCTGAAAAGTATCCATAAGGGCTGGCTCGTTCCAAGCAGAATCCTGACTAAGCAGCCGGAATTCACTGACATAATCCTGCAAGGAGCCATTGCCCTGCTGCAGTGCTCTGAGTCGTCTGGTGGCTGTTTCTTCCTTAATGGGATCCTCAAACATCAGCCAGAAATGATTACAAAAGCCCTGGAAATCATCCAGCTGAGGGCTAGACTGAGATAGCAACAGCGTAGCCCAAAGGGCAGCTGTGCCTGAGAGCAAGCTAATGATAAATCCCACCTTTGTCCAGTCAGTGGGAAAGTTCTCCGCTCTCAAGCTGATAAACAGCTGGCATTGACCCAGGAACCCTGCAAACATAGCTTGATTGCCATCAAACTTGTCTGGTGTAGCCACTGGACACTTCCTCCTTGGCTGGAGGGGGGGTAGCAAGTCCCAGAAGCTGAGAGACTTGACCAGTCAGCAAAGCAAGCTGTTGAGCCAACTGGGCATTCTCAGCACGGAGTTGATCCATTGTAGCTGAATGGAGGTTTGTCTTGGGCAGACGTCAATCTGTTCTGACGCCCCTTCTCCGTCCAGGATCGAAAGCCGAAACCAATGTAAATAAGAATGTTTCTTTTAATCAATCCTGACTGTCGTTGGCTGCAAGCCACGTAAACAAGGAGATAAGCACTCTGGCAGCAAGTCCTACAAAACTTGGCAGCAATGCAAACAAACTCTAGCAGCAATCCAGCCTGCCAGGTTTGTTTCTTGTTAATCCTTAACGTTGACTTCTGCAGAAGGGTGTGGCACAAGCAGTCTCTTTTATAATCAGGAGAGGATCTTAATGAGCATCAGCTGACCTCTTGTAATTACGCCGTTGTTCTTGACACCGAGTAGCCCTTCGATGGTGTGCATCCCGGAACAACTCACAGGTGTTGTCTGGATCACTCACTCTTGTCTCCTCCCCACTGATCCAAGGCTCCAGCGCCACCTGATGGCCAATCAGTCTCTCCTCACCCTGCTCGGAGTCATCACCCTGTCCAGGGTCCTCCACCTCCTCCAGGGCCGACTCATAAGACCCCTCGCTGTCAAGTCTGGCGGCAGCTCCAACGGCTCCTGCCGGGCCACAACATGTATGTATATGTATATATGTATGTATATGTATGTATGTATACAGCTGATTCACTTCTGATGGAGGAATTGTTGAATCTCTTATCTGCATCTCTATAACTGTCTGGTTTGGTTTTGCAACCCAAAAAGACAGACACAGACTTCAGAGAATAATTAGAACTGCAGAAAAAAACAATTACTACCAATCTGCCTTCCATTGAGGACCTGTACACTGCATGAGTCAAAAAGAGGGCTGTGAAAATATTTACAGACCCCTCCTATCCTGGACGTAAATTGTTTCAACTCCTACCCTCAAAATGACGCTATAGGGCACTGCACATCAGAAAAACTAGAAACAAGAACAGTTTTTTTTTCCCGAACTCCATACGTCTGCTAAACAAATAATTCCCTCAACATTGTCAAACTATTTACTAAGTCTGCATTACTATTACTATTAATCTTCTCATCGTTTCTATCACCCATCTCCTCCCACTTATGACTGTATGACTGTAACTTTGTTGCTTATATCCTCATGATTTATATTGATTGTTTCCTAGTATGATTTGATTGCTTATTTGTACCCTGTACACCATTAAGTGGTGTACCTTATGATTCGTGATGAATGTATCTTTTCTTTTATGTACACTGAGAGCGTATGCACCAAAGACAAATTCCTTGTTTGTCCAATTACACTTGGCCAATAAAGAATTCTATACATATACACATACACACTTATCCATCTGCAAAGCAGAGCAATATAATTCATTTGAATTCTCACATATTTATACATATGTATATCTTCTCACAGTACTTTTTTACGATTATAATAGAGACCCAAACTCAAGACGTCTTCAAAAATCACTGCTTGGGGTTGCTGCTACATCTGCTGTTGCAAATAAGGATAATGTATCTAAATCAGTCTTTTCTAACTTGATGTGTGCTAGATGTGTTCTAAAAACTTCCTAGGTAGTTTGAGCAACAGCTAGGGGAAGACTACAGTAAACCATTTGAGAGAAGCAAAACTGTAATTTTTAACATGATGGAAAAAGAAAACAGTAAAGAAATAATGAAAACTTGGGAAAACAAAAGATGGTACATCAAGAGAGCCAACAGGAAAGGAAACTATTATTACTAAGAGACATAAACTTTGAATAGCTTAGATTTTGAAGTTTCCAAAAGTTTCAAATGTATGCCTTGACTAGCATACATAACTAGATGCAATACTTTAATTACAAATTTACAGGGTTCTTCATTGTACCAGTGAAATTGGGCTTTTGCTTTCCTGGGAACAGGAACAATTGAACATAAATTCAATAAAGAACACAGAACTCATTTTTAAAAATAAAAAAGGAAAGAAAAGAAAAGAAACAAATTGGAGAGAAATCCAACACTGGCATACTCAGAAATCTAAGAACAAGCTTTTTTGGCTATAGCTGGGCTTTACACAGCATAAGAATTATGTTGACTGCATCTTATTGGCTTTTGTATTTTGGCCAGAAGCAGCCGTTAGACGACACAATAAGCTTAGCCTCAGCCTTATACTTTATGGTTTGAATTTCCCAATATTTTACTGACTGAATATGGCCAAGGGAAAACAAACAAACAAAAATGTCCCATTCACAGAATCAGTTTCAAGACAGAGAGAACAAACGAACAGGGGAACATACTCAGCTATATATTCTAGATAGAGAATTGTAATGAATCTTATAAACTTCTCCAGGGTGTAATTATGTATTTGGTCAGATTTTCACTTGGAATGACTCTGTGATCCATAGGAACAAATTATCATCAAATAAAGTCTGTTTACATGCAGGTACCAGGGGAACAGAACCTTTAAGAATTATGACACCTCATAAAACAAAAAGTGAAAAGGCTGTTGGCTTTACTTTAAAATAAATGGAGCTCTCCCTTGTGCTCCTGCATGCTGTGTTTTCCTCATATTCAGACTCTTTGTGGAATGACAGTTTGCTAACAGGCCATTGCTTGATAAAGCCAAGGAGCACTACTCAGTGAGCCATTATTAAAATAAATTATTCTCTTTGTCCCCTTTTCCATGGCAATAAAGGTTTTATGCAGCAGTATAATTGTATAAACAGGAATAGTTCCTCCTTTGAAGCCAATGTCTACAGTTGCTTCATACACAAGCCATGCCATCAAGTCCAATTTTAGAAACAATATTGGTGCATTTAGGGGTGATGGTGTGCTTTGTTGTGGGATAAGGGGAGCAACCAATAATTATTCCATTCTTTTAAATCATTTTATCATGACAATTGTATTGATTGTGGAATATCTTTCTATGTACTTCTACAAAGAAGAGTTCCATTGTAATGAATTTGATTATGTGAAACATAATTGCAAAACATTCCTTCATTCTCACAATTGTGAGCCCTCTATATAGTACATGATCTTATTTTTAGACAGTTCAGTATGTTCTGATAATCGGACTTTTGAAGTGACAGCAAGAGGTTTCATTATGAAAAAGTCTTGTAAGCAATTTCTCGGTTTATCTTTTAAATCTCATGTGATCACTTTTCTGGACACATGATTATGAATTGTTTAAAAATACAATGTTATATATTTTTTTGTTCAATCATGTCTGCTTCTTAGGGACTGCCTGGAAAAATCTCATTTTATTGACAAGATTTTTCAGAAGTACTTTTCCATTGCCTCCTTCCTAGAGCTGAGGGGAAAGTGACTGGCCCAAGATCACCCAGTTTCCTTTACAAGGCAGGACTAAAACTCATGGTCTCCCAGTTTATAGCCTAATAGCTTAACCACACTAAACTGGCTCTTAATAAATAACATAATGTAATCCACCATGAGTATAATTTATCCTGTTATCTTCATTGAGTCTTTAAAAAAAAACTTCAATAAACGTAAGTTAAAATTTAAAACGACACTACTGGTGGCATCTTCTCATATTTTCACATTAGCACAAGTTATAACAATCCTACCTGTTCAAGGAAACAATTGGTACGCCCCCTTCAGGAGACATATGGTCTATGCATCTCAAATTATAAACTGGCAATTCTAAGCTCAATAATGTGAAAGGAAGTCTCACCAAGACTGAGGTAAATTTGCTTCCAAGTCCACATGCATAACAAAAAAACAAATAGAACACAAATAGAAATGTGCCAATATAAATGAAAGCACAGCAGTTTTCTCTCGTCTGTGCATATCTCAGTTTAACTATCTGGAGCTTGGTTTTGCTAAATCTCATCCAAGCATGCCAACTGCGCACATGCAATTTCAGATCCTAATACAAAACTATATTTCTTCTTTAGCAATAGTATCAAATGATGCATAAATAATGAAGAGGGCTGTTTTAAAAAAAAGAGATTAAATACCCTGAGCTTTTTGCCAGTACATAATGAATTACCATTCATTTATGGGAGAATCTGTGTAAAAGAAAAATAGTGTTGTACAACTAATAATTTTTGTTCTATTATCTTCCACATATATCTCATTAAAGCAGCCATATCCACTGCTTTCCAGTACAGAAATATCTTAATGCATGAAGAAACTGTGTGACATTCTTATAGAAGGAATTCTTTGCATATTGTTTCGTATTGAAACCAACACTGCAGCTCTGCAAAGAGGCACTTGGGAAATGCAGATGTTAAAACAGAGATTTTCAAACACAGCTGCTTTTGAGTAAGCTGTGAAAAGAGAGCTTTTCCTCCACATTTTTAGACTAGTATTCCTGTTCAAACCATGTGCCTGAATATATACTTACAGTATCTCCTCTTTGCACCTGTTGTTTTTTCTCAAATAGGAAACAATTCACAAACGAAATGATGACTTGGGAATACTGGCATCATCTCTCTTCATTTAATAGCAATTCTCTATAGGGCCAGATGCTTTAGGAAGTTAAGTCATATTTTAGAGCCAGGAAAGTCTTCTTAAGTTTCTGACAAAGCTAATGCAAAGCTAAAAATGTGAACTGAAAATCATTTTGTCCTCAAAACAAACATGTGTTTTATCCCAATCCCAATTGGTGATGTAAAGGAGCAAATCAATGGAACATATCTCAGTTGCAAAAAACAATCCAAAAATAACAGAATAACAAAAATGACAAGGGATCTTGTACATCTTCTAGTCCAACCCCCTGCTCAGGCAGGAAACCCTATACCATTTCAGACAAATAGTTGTCCTTTCTCTTCTTAGAAACCTCCAGTGTTGGAGCACCTATCAACTTCTGGAGACAGTTGTTCCACTGATTAATTATTCATTTTTCAATTGTTTAAAATAAAGCCTATTGGGTTTAATAACAATAACAATAATGAAAACAGATGAATGATCTTAATCTTTCTAGGTCCAATCTGAATTGATGCATTGAACAGGGGAGTTGGACTCAGTGGCCCAATGATCCCTTCTATTTATATGATTTTAACTATGTTAGAACACCAGTGCAAGAACTGAGAAGACTCTGGTTCCTTCTCCAGGTATGGCTTATAGAAGGTGCATGTATTAGCTGTCAGATCAGCTTCTGCTCAAACACAAAGATAATAGAACTTAAGTGGTTGATTAATAGAAACTCCTGTCCTGTCACACTTCCTAGAACCTCCTACCAGGCAACAAGGAACCATGATTAAAAAAACAAATCCTGCAGTGAGAAAAGAACAAAGATTGAAAACAATATCATTTACTTTACCACTAAAGTCAGTTATAGAGACCATTGCCTGGCAACGTGGATGGATTTCAGTCATCAGAAAGCTGATACAGGGAGCAAAGCGCTCAAGCTGGAAACTCTAAAAGACCCATGTCTATATCTCATCACAGATCTTTGAAACTGTACATTGAGTATTCCAAACACATTAAAAACTGTTACCCAACATTGCTTCAACTCTTTCCATAGGAAAGGAAAATGTGGTGAGAGTAAGTCACCTATATAAGAGAGTTTCCGAAAAGTCAAGTAAAATCAATGTATTACATTGTTGGGTGTCAATTTTTTTTACTACTGGTTTGGCTGTGCATGCGCAGAAGCATCTAGATGGGTGGTGTGGAGCCTCCCGCCATTGCTACTACCAGTTCGCCTGATCCGGCCAAACCAAGAGCAATCCACCTCAGATGTATTTTTTTGAATATGGTTATTCACTTTGGTGCAAGACGTTAAGCATTAAAATAGCAAGACAAAAATAACAGTTATGAGGCTCAAGAAAACTGTTATAAGAGTTTAATGTTCAGAATATTTGAACCACTAAAATAGTTTCAGCACATAATTTTACATAATTTGTATCCATTGTGCTTATATTATTTTTTTTTTAAATTACTCTTGCATTTCTTTTAAAACAGCAATTAAGGTTTTTCTGCAATTACATTTTTCAAATCTTTTCAAAACACATATTTAAATGTTGATTTTAGTTTCTATACCAATACATTGCATGTGTTGATCTATTTTTTTAAAAAAAAGGCATGAACTCCATTAGAATGGTGGGATTCATATTGGATGCACAATCCTCAACGTGCAGATAAAAATAAATTTGCAAAGGATGAAATGCTCAATCTTTCAATGTCATAAGACATTGTAATGTTACAGCTACAATTCTTTTTCCTTTATACTTTACTCGATTTCCTTTGTGGAAAAAAATTTACAAAGTTATAGCCTTATAGGTACATCAAGTTGTGGAAGATAATGAGTAATAAAGACATAGTTTCACTGAAGATATATAGACACTGTCCTTCAAACATTTAGAAATATCCCATTGCCCACCCATCTCCTCCCTGGTAAAGATTCTTGCTAAAGAATCTAAGAATAAGGATTTGTTTCATCTTTAGCAGCATCTGTGCAAAGCTGGTGATATACAGTAAGTAGATCAGTCATATCTCTAGAGCAAGCTCCAAACTCATTTCTTTCTCTGGTGCTCCAAGCTAATTCAGGAACTGAATGTAGATCTGTAGCCTATTGTTGTTCATTCCTTCTTTTCTTAGAGTTTCCTGCCGTATGAAATAATGAAATAATAAGATCTAAGGACTTGGGGAATGCTTTTCCTGCCAACTGCAGAAACATTTTCTGTGCATTGGCATATACTCTCAAAGGAACCTGGGATAGTCTTTGAAGTAGTTGATCCAAAGCTCAGAAGGAGTCATCCATGGTCAGAACTCTTGAGTACTATGAATTGCATGGATCTAATAAATAGTCTCTTTCTATGCTGACTATCTGTAAGCACAAGATATGTATGTGATATCAGAGATTTCATGATGTAGTACCCAGACTCTTGCCAGTAACTTTAGTGCAAAAAATAAGATGCAGGACTAATACCCAGGCTTATTTAACTCTCCCCATCCAAGATTATATCTTTTAGGTATAGAATCTGATTGTATCGTTGCAACAATAATGTGCACAAGAGACTGAAATTCTACTCTCAAGGTTAACAGTATCACCTTCAAACAAAATACGTTTTTAAATAATTTCTTTGTTGATTTTCATACATTTTGTAATTAGACACATTTATCAATACTGTCCATTCATTTATGTACATTTTCATTGATTCTGCTTCAAGTTTACAAAGTACTAGAAGTTCAGTGAGAACATTGGAAAAAGAACAAATTGAAAACTGAACATATCAAGCTTCTTACTTATTGCAAACATAAGAATCCTGCTCTATTATGATCTTATTTGATTATTTTTAAGGAGATGTTGCAAAATGTTTGAAAAGTGGGATCATAGTCATCCTCACAGAACCAATCACATGTTACAAGAAAGAATGGATGCAGAACATGCAAACCCATATTGTGGATTGGATATATATCATTAAAAGTTTGCTGATAATTGTTAATTAACCTAACTTCAAAACAGCTTACTCCTCCTTCTTGGCAGTTAGACTCTAACCCCATTTAGGTTAATACTAAGCTACATTATAAGTCATCCCTTCCCTCTCCTCTTCCTCCCTTACCCACAGTCCAGAATTTGCATTAAATCTACAATATTTAAGAAATTGGAACAGAGGTTGTGGTGTATAAACACACAATAAGGTAGAACAGAATAAGAGGATAATAGCTATAACAAAGAAAAGTGGTTGTGAATGTGAAGAAGGAAGATCATGGAGAAAATGTTGCAAAAATGTTGGGAAAAGTTATGTGAAAGAATCATAAAAGATATATGAGTAGAAAAATAGAGAAAGACAGTTGTGATGGGGTGGGGCAGGGTGGGGAATCATATCTACAGAATAAAAGAATGTATGAGAAGGTAAGAGATAAGGATAAATGGAACGAAGGATTTGGAGAATATGCAGGACTGGCAACTACTGTACTTTTGGGGTGTAAAAACAGCAAATAGAATGAACATATGCTGTGCTTGTTGATTAAGCAGCAAAAGTATGTTATGAAAGCTGTCTCTCAGATTGATAAAAAGCTTAGTAGCCTTTTCAAGCCAAAGAAGTTCAGTCTCCCCCCTTTTATCAAAGGGACACACTTCCACCCCTTAAAATGAAAAAGTACCATCGAAAACAACCATAATATCCCTGTCTCAATGTCCTTATATAAAAGGTTTTGCAGATAAAAGTTAATAGTTGCAAAAAATGTGGGGTTTATTATGGATGGATGGTTACATTTATGCATACTGCAATCAATGAGATTCTCAGCAAGGTTGCGACTTTAAAGAAAGTACAATCAATTAAGATATTCTTGATAAAGCTAAAATTGCAGATAACAAAAACTAATGCAAATAAATAACTGATATATTGTTATTCTCCATAAGCTCTTTGGAATACTTCAGTTATTAAAAAAAAAATCAACAACTAAAACCATGGTGGCCAACCTGATTTCTATCCAGAAACCATTCTACAGCATAGATCCTGCCACTGAACACCTTCACCTTAAACCTTACCAAATCAGGCGTCCCAACTTGTTGGCTGTGGCCCACTACCAGACCACAGCCTATTGGCCAACGGACCATGTGAGTGGCTATCCAATGCTGCCAACACATAAAGGTTGGGGAAATCTGTACTAAGTGGCCAGCAGCAGAGTGGCCAGCAGCCAGATAACCAATAATCTTATCTAGCTTTGAAGATGTATCCAATAGCTCAATTGGGAGGGAATAAGGTGATGGGCAAAGAGTATATAGTGGGAGATGTTATACTGACCATTATTCCTGAAGAAATTACACCACCCCCCAAAATGGTGTCAGTCACTAATCTGGGACATATGAGGAGAATGTGACAGATTTGGTGACTGACAATCTTGGATGAAGGGAATTATCTAATTATCTGCATTGGTCAATTTTATGGGTGACCTGTGATAGAACCTGAATGGATTTGACCAGAACAGAGTAACAGAATAATGGAGATGGAAGGGACCTTAAAGGTCTTCTAGTCCACCCACCTGCTCAAGTAGCAAACCTACAGGTTTTCTGAGTAGTTCAATATCAATGATCGTGATATTCTTCTGGATCATTTGTAAAGGTAAAGGTTAGGAGCCACACAAATATGGCTTGACAAAATTAGAAGAAATAGGAAAAGTGGCAGAACAGCAGCAGTAATACAAAAGTCCCAGAGCAAATTACATTGAACATTGATTATGACAGCACTGAAAGTTGAGAAGGAACAAAAAACTCGCTCCCATTCCTCCACTTCTGTCACCTTAAGTTATCTTTACTAGCTTGCTAAATAAAAATCATAGCTATAGTTCTGTACTAGGTAGGAAATCAGATTGCAAAGAACTATATGACAATATATGAACACACTCACATATTTCTTTGAGCTACAGGAATTCAAAATATCATAAACATATACTCATAAATGCATCAGTCTTTTGTATTGTTCATGTAGCAGGCATTGAGATCAGAGGTCAAGAAATAATTCTTATTATATATCAGCATATTCCTTTAATACACAATAAGAATTTAACATCTTCAAATATTGTCACTTTCTCTTAACCAGAATTTGGGAGTAGGGGTGGATCCACATTTAGAACTACAAAATACATCCATTTCCACTTCATATTTATGGTTGACAAGACAGCTTTTGAATTGTGCTATCTTTATTATGTGTGCTTTTAAAAAGACACATTGTCTTATTTGGCTTAAGAGAATTGTAATGCTTGTTTATATTGTGACCATTAACTTATATAGCATAGTGAGAATTGCAATCCTAATGCAGAAAGCATGCTGAGAATATCTAGGTTATGTTCACTGATATTAAGGTTACTTCTGATCAATCATTTTTATCATGAGCTTTTTAAATATAATTAAAATACATGAACTGTTTATGAATTTTTTGGATTGTCTGTTTCCTTATCTACTCTTAATAGGTAATTAAGATCTAGTATGAATGCATTGCTATGCAGCAAACTAAAAATACACTCTCAATATAGGTATGTAAACACTGGAACTCTATTTCTGCTTCATTGACATTAGTTCCAACTAGTTTAGTGTTCCAACTAAATTCTTGCTGAATTTTTAAAGTTATGTTAGTATTTGTTTCTGATCTGTACTGTTTTTTTTCTACATTATGGTTTTAATTTGTTCCTACTTTGTATTATTATTATATTGTTTAATCTTGTTTTTGTAACTTCTGGAATTTAAAAATGAAAATATCAATTAAACATTATTTTGTATATTATAGTATAATTAAATTTATCCAGTATTAACAGTTGCTATTCTGAGTTACTTTTTTACTCATCTCTCTTGTTGATAATATGGTCTACAAATATTATATTTAAAAACAGCCAATCAAATCCCAGACATTACAATTACAATTTGATATATATGTGGAAGAGTATGTGTTATATTCTTTATTGAAGGAATGCAAGAACTATTAAGTAAACCTCAGCCTGGAAAGCAAGAGGGGATGAGAAAGAACCTCAAGATAGCAAAGCTTGGTTTTGTTTGGTATAAGAGATACCAAAGAAATTCTGAATAGTGTTCAAGATTTTATTGTTATAATTATGTCTTATAACCATGAAGTAGTACTCCAATAACCCTTGCATTGTCTGTTTTCTGACCTGGCCTAATTCAAAACAGCTGATGGAAGAACAAAACACACATTCAGCTTCCTGTTTTTTCATACATAAAGGACTATCAAAAGAAAAGTACACAAAACTGGCAAAAATAAAGATGCTATCTTTATTGTACTTATTGTTCACCCTCTTGTGTGCATAAAATTATATTGTTTGGTAGACAGAAGCATAATTAGATAATAGAAAAATCTCTAAAGCAGAACATCATTACAGAATACACAATGTGCTTGTTTTGTTTACCATACTGAAAATTAAGCACAGGAGACTAGATGCATATTTAGACTAAAACAAAACAATTCTTCTCAGTTGAGATTAAAGTCAGATGAGTAAACCTACTCCTGAAGTTTGAACTGGAATAATTTTCACCTTTTGCAAATTGTATGCTCCAGTCTCCCAATTTAGGACTGAAATCACAATGGCCTCTATTTTTACATATGCAGCCTTTAGTTATTTATTATAAAAATGTATATTTTAATTCCTTGACATCAGACCAATGCGGCTTTCCTCAAACTCATTCCCAGATTCAGCCCTTAAAATTCCCAATTACCAAGAATTATGTTGGCTGAAAATTCAACAAATCTGGAAGAAACGTGGATTAATGAATAGCACCTGAAAAACTCTTTTTATTCAAAATTAAGTGCTTGCATTCTAGGGCTTGAATTGCCTTAAAATGCTTCATGAATTTATCAGTCAGATGAGGAAAATGATTATAACACTCAGTTGCCATGGGCAGAATATTAGGTTTCTCTTATTCTTAGATTAAAGTACTCCTTGTTAGGCCCACCATATAAACCCAGTTTTAAGTACAGGCAAATCATCTACCATTTCATCGCTCTTGATAATTAAGAGTGCTGATGCTTGGGGTTTGGGACTGGAGTGAAACTAGCACACTATTTGTAATCCTGACTTGACTTACTCAACCTCTGGTTGTCTCAAATATTGATTAATTTAAGAGCCATCCCGGTCAGGCTGGTGTAGTAATTCTAGAAAGTTCATAGTCAGGAAGAAAAAAATCATAAGAAACAAATGCATTCCCTTCCTTTTTTTCCCTAGGAGAAAATACGACACCGACAATAATTAGATAGATATTACTTTCTGGGACACCTTTTATTAGCAAGCTGGGTAGTTTTTGTTAACTGAAATGTGAAGCCATTTAGAAACATTGCCATGGCAGCAAAGTAAGGCACTGATATACTGCACAATTAACCCTGGTAGTAGTTCCTTGAACTCTGGCAAATTTACTTACCGTGATGAGGTAAATAAAACTCTAACTTTTATGACAGGCTAAAATAAAAGAACCCAAGGGACAAGCAGCACTGATTAAAGCTCTGTTGAACGCAAACTATGAACATACTGTAGTTATCATTAAAGGGACCACACAAAAAAAAGCAGTAAGTAGAATAAAACATTTTTCTCACTCCATGAAGTAACACCTCTTTCTTTTCTTCAATGAAGCTGTTATAAATCAGCAAAACTGAGATGAAATAAAAAAATGAATTTTCCATCTGGCTACTTCGATATTACATGATTCGAGTAAATAACTAGTCAATTTTATGTTGAAAATAATGTTTCTTTCACCAGCAATGTTACGTCCAACATTTGCTTCTTGTGGCAATATTTATACTAAATGTAAATATGTATAAATGAACTTTAAATGGTTATGATTTACTCGATAATCCTTAGGCTTGTGTAATGTTCTGGATTATAAATTAACCATATTGATTGTGTTCATGGGAGCTCTGGGATGCCATAAACCTGCAATTCACTTTTTAATCTAATATTGTATATAAAATTAGTTATTCTGAATTGTGCATTGCAATTTCAGTGTGTTTTAGGACAGCCTGTCAACATGAGCTGCCACATGCTTTTGTTACAGTATTTTTTTTAAAAAAAATTATTTCCATTCCATTCTATACAATCACATGTTTACTGTGCATAACCGGGGCATATAACATTGAATAATAAACACAGCCCTCACTTATATAGAAAATGCCCTCTACAATACAAACCCAATATACCTCCTTGGTCCACCATACACCCTCTTTCAACCCCCTCCAACTTTCATTCTTCCTTCTTACATACCCCTCTACTACCTACTTCCCCCCCCTCTATCACTCCCTCTCTTAATCCATTCCCTCCCTTCCTTCTCTTCCTCCTCTCTCTCACCCTCTCCACTCTCCTTCTTCTTTCACTCAACTCCTCCCTTCGGTGTACTTCTATTACCTTCCAATATATTCAGCTTGTTCTATTTTAACACTAACATTAAAAAGCCACAGTATAGAAACTTCCTGGGAGGAGCCTACTGGTGGGGGCAGCAAAAAATCAGCTGCCTCCGAATTCCTGGCTACGTACCTGTTTAGAGGATCTTCCATCTGACGTCTTATCAGGTTTTCTTATCCTTCAGGCAAGAAGGAAAGAAGAAACTGTTTTTGCTGGCAAATGCTCTTCGATTTTTGCAGCTTTTGTGCTTGCAAGGAAAGGGGGCTAGCCCAAGGCAGAACGGCTGTCCGTGCTGGGAACTTCAAACTGCCTTGTGCAGGACAAAGTAGGTCTCTCCCACTCTGCTCAAAGTTTTGTTTGATTTATTCTTATCACGAGCTGGATCCGTTTACTGTGGACAATAATGGCTTATCAACATTTTAGCTTCTTTTCTTTTTCTCCTCCGAAAAATTATTTACTCAGAGGCTTCTAAAATGGCGCTGAGCAGGCTGGTTTCTCTGGTAATAACGAACACTTTTTGCTAATCCTCACAAGAATTCAAAACAAAAGAGATTGCTTATCATTTGTTTTGGTTTCACAATAGAAGAATTTTACTCCTTCATTAACCTTGCTTATTTGGAAGTTAAATGGTGATGAATCTGCTGAATGGTCTTGTTACAATGTTTACTCACTGAAAGTTTTGCCAAGCCTTAAACTTCAAATAAAAGCCTCTTTACTTAAAGCTGCATATTCAGGCAAAAGAGTTTTATTAACTGCAGGCAGATAAATTTTGAAATGGCCTCAAAACCAAATATTAACTTGAAGTCGTCACCCTCTACTTCCAGGGGCACATCCTCAGTGCCTGGCACAAAGCTGCAGCCTCCGCTTCCTACACCCCCTGCTGGGGATGTGTTAACGAAAGAATTTTTCCTGAGTAATCTAAGCGAGGCTCTTAATGCACAGACAATTAAAATGGAAGATAAGTTTAGAGATAATAGAGAGGTGGTAAAGCAGGAGAGAAAAGAGGAAATAAAAGAAATGAAAGAAGAAATTAAAAGTGAAATAAAAGGACTTAAACAGGAGCTGTATGAGAAATTTGATGCTAAGGTTGATAAAATTAGAGATGACATGCTGAGTCTTGTAACTGTATTAACAGAACATATTTCTGGAGTGGAAGATACCCTAGAGGTTCTTAATGATGCCAATGCTAACTTGACATTGAAAACAGAGGTGGTGGAACAAAAAGTGGAAAATGCTGAAAAAGAAATTATTATGATACAGTACCGACAAATGGAGTTCGCATTAAGAGTAAGGGGGTTGCGTGAGGAGAAACAGGAGAACCTGAAACAGATCCTATCGGAAGCTTTTGACCGCCTGATGGGAAGACCAGGGACCAATCAAGACTGGCAAATTGACAAAGCTTACCGCGTTAACTCCTGGCTGGCAAAGCAGAAGCAGCTTCCTCGAGACATCGTTATATATTTTACTACAAGAGAGTTTAGAAATATGGTACTGCAAGCATCTTATAACACTAAGCTTCAAATTGGCGGTCAAGATCTGGTTGTTTTGAAAGAGATACCACCTCAAATGTTAAGAGCCAGGAGAGACTACGCTTTTTTGGTCGAAGAACTCAGAAATCGTCAGATACAGTATAGATGGGATGCACCATTTGGCATCATATTTACATTTGATAAGCAAAGGTACCGCCTCAACTCTGTATGGAAAGCCCGAGATTTTTATTATAATATTTGAAGGCCGGACACCCTGCACCATCTGGACCTAGAGAAAGACCACAAGAAGGACAGGATAGACAGCAAACTACACAACCACCAGACAAGATGGAGCATCTTTCTTCTCTAGAAGTGCAAGGTGCTATGGAACCAAGACCTAGCCGCATGACTACTAAACGTATGGAGAAACAAGCTAAAAAGCAACAGCATCAACAATCATCGGCTATCGATCAAGGATCTACAACAACAAATCTGGAAGCAATGGGAGGAGCTAGACCTAAGGTTAAACAGGCCGTGCAGGAAGCTCTAAAAATGCTTCAACCAACCAAAGATGACAACTAAGATTTTAACATGGAATGTCAACGGACTGAACTCTCCACAGAAGAGGAAGAAAATATTTCATTATCTCAAACAGTTTAAGAATGATGTAATTTGTTTGCAAGAAACTCATATCAAGTCAACTGATCAAAAATATTTGATCAACTCAAAACTTGGTCAACATTTTGCAGCTTCTGCTATGGAAAAGAAGAATGGTATAGTTGTATACTTAAGAAAAGATATGAAAGCTGAATTAATAGAAGCAGATCCCTTCGGAAGATATATTGCTTTAGACTTAATCTTAGAAGGGAAAAAGACATTACTTTTGGGAATTTATGCTCCCAATCAACAGCAAGATAGATTCTATAGAAATCTTCATGCTAAATTAGTACAGTGGGACTATAGTTCCTGTATACTATTGGGTGACTGGAATGGAGTGATAGACACTAAGAGAGATAAGAAGATTTCCCGCCTAAATACCAAGATGCGAGCAAAGTTACCCAAATCTTTCTTTGACATTATGGATGATTTTGAATTGAGAGATATTTGGCGAGAAAGAAATGCCGAGGAATGTGACTTCACTTTCTTCTCGGACAGGCATCAATCCCTCTCAAGGATTGATTTTATTCTAACCACTAATGATTTGCTTTCTAGGGTCAAGAAAACAAAGATTGCAGCTAGGATCCTTTCGGACCATAACCCAGTTTGGATGGAGTTGGGAAGGGTAGTGCAGGCAAGAAGGTCTTGGAGATTGAACGAAAACTTATTTAGATATGAAAAGTATATTAATGATTGTAAAAAATTACTATCTGAATATTTTGTTTTGAATATGAATAAGGGTACATCTATGGAATTTGTATGGGACGCAAGCAAAGCGTATATGAGAGGAGTTTTGATGAATATAATAAAACACATAGAAATAAGCAAGGGTTAAAACGAACAGAACTGGAAGAGGAAATTAAGAGAAAAGAGCTGGAGTTAACAATGAACCCAGACGATACAAAGGTTAAGGAAGCTATTAACATATTAAAATCTCAATTTGACATGTTGATCTCTGACCAGGTGGCTACTAATCTATTATATGCAAAACACAATACTTTTTGTAATGCAAACAAACCTGGCAGATGGTTAGCTTATCAGATTAGGAAAAAAGGAAAACTCGAAATATATCTAAACTGATTTACAGAGGGAAGGAGGTATTTCAACAGGAAGAGATTCAAAAGGCTTTCTGGGAATTTTTTACAGAACTGTATAAAGGGGATAAAATTAATGGTTTAGACAGAGACAAATATTTAGACAAAGAGAAAATACCTTCAGTTAGAGAAGAACACAGGCAAAAATTGAATCAACCAATAACCTCGGGGGAAATCCTGCAGGTAATTAAGCAATTAAAGTCAGGGAAAGCACCAGGTACAGATGGCTTGACAGCGGTTTACTATAAAAACTTACAGTTAGAAATGGTAGAACCTCTTAGAGAATTATTTAATATGATTCAAACGGAAGGTAAAGTCCCTCCATCTTGGAAGACAGCGTTTATATCTTTGATACCCAAAGAAGATCAAGATACTACTCAACCCAAAAATTATAGACCTATTTCATTACTGAATGTAGATTATAAAATTTTTACTAAAATATTAGCAAATAGGTTAATGTTGGTCACTCAACAATTGATACATACGGACCAAACAGGTTTTATACAAGGGAGGCAGATGAAAAGTAATGTTAGATTAATTATTAATGCATTAGAATATTTGGGAAAGAACAACCAGATCCCTGCTGCGTTTATATTTTTGGATGCTGAGAAGGCCTTTGATCGAGTTAACTGGCAATTTCTGTTGAAGATACTGCAAAAATGCAGATAGGAGATAATTTTTTACAGTCAATTAAAGCAATATACCAACAGCAAACAGCACAAATCATAGTCAATGGAAGTCTAACAGACTCTTTTCAAATTGGAAAAGGTACAAGACAGGGCTGTCCTTTGTCCCCATTATTGTTTATTATAACTTTGGAAGTATTGTTGAATAAAATACGGGGCTTGGATGGTTTAAAAGGGATCAAGATTAGGCAGCAAGAATATAGAGTCCGCGCTTTTGCGGATGATTTGGTCATAATATTGGAACAACCGCAGGAATCTAGTATGGTTTTAATGAATATGATTAATCAATATGGTCAAGTGTCGGGCTTTAAAATAAACTTAGGAAAAACCAAAATATTAGCTATAAATATGAATATTAAACAAAAGGAAGAATTAGGAGTGATGCTAGGATATGAGGTAGTTAAAAAAGTCAAATATCTTGGAGTTAACATTTTAACTTCAAATGGGAAATTATATAAGCATAATTATGAACCACTTTGGCATAGCATACAGACAGAGATGAAAAAAATGGGAGAAATTGCACTTATCTTTGCTGGGTAGGATAGCGGCAGTGAAAATGAACATTTTACCAAAATTTTTATTTCTCTTCCAAATGTTACCTATACTTAAAAAAGATGCGAACCTTTAAGAATGGCAGAAGGGTATCAACAAATTTGTGTGGGCAGGAAAGAAGCCGAGGGTAAAGATGAAAATAATGCAAGATGTACGTGAGAGAGGAGGATTGAAACTACCTAATTTAAAACTATATTATGATGCAGTGGTATTATCTGTAATTAGTGATTGGATTCACTTAACCAATGATAGAATATTGAACATTGAGGGACACGATCTGGTATTTGGTTGGCATGCTTACCTGTTATTCAACAAAAAATTGGATAAGAACTTTAAAAGTCATATTTTAAGAAATGCTTTATTGCGGGTCTGGAAGAAATACCAATATAAATTAAATGACAAGATACCCATGTGGGCAATTCCTAGACACGCAATTGAAAATATGAATACAGCACAAAAACAGGACAGAATTACCTACAGACAGCTTCTTACCTCGGAAAGGGGGGTATTACAATTAAAATCTTTAGAGGTATTAAAAGAGGAGAAGGTAGTTCAAACATGGTTCCAGTATGGGCAATTACAGGCTAGGTGGAAAATAGATCAAAAAATTGGTTTTATTCAAGTTGAGGATAATCTGCTTAAACAAATAAGAGATCAAAGCTTAATGCATATAAAGAGGATATATAATGTATTAATACAGATGGATTCGGAAACAGAATTAGTTAAAGATTGTATGATAAAATGGGCTCAAAATATTGAGGAACCAATAATGTTGGATACATGGGAAAGAATCTGGGTAAGAAATGTGAAATTTACACAAGCTCAAAATCTGAGAGAAATTTTTTACAAGATGTTCTATAGATGGCATTTAGATCCTAAAAAGTTGGCTTCTATGTATCCGAATGTACAGCCTAAATGTTGGAGGTGTGGTTCTCTCGATGCTACATATTATCATATATGGTGGACCTGCCAAAAGGTTAAGGCATTTTGGATAAAAATATGGTGGGTCATGCAAAATGTTTTTAAAAGAAGGATAAAGTTTAGTCCTCAGTTATTTTTACTAGGTATATGTACTGACTTTACAGTGGTAGAGACCAATTTGATTCTGCACCTGATAACTGCAGCAAGACTGTTGGTGGCGCAATATTGGAAGAAGGAAGACTTGCCTACAATTCAAGAATGGACATTGAAAGTAACAAACTTAGCTGAAATGGCTAAAATATCGGCATATCTCAAAGATCATTCAAATGAGAGATATAAACGAGACTGGAAAAAATGGATTGACTATATACAAAATAAATACGGGACTAAGAAATTCCAGTTAGCCTATGCTTAAGATCAGAAATGATTTAAACTGTTAAAGTCAGTTCAGTAAGAAGAAGCTAAGGTCAATCTAGAATGTCATTAATTTCTTTATTTCTTTTTTCTCAATAGATTTTAGACTGTGTTAGTTAAAAATCCATACCGTGTACGGGTTCTGGGAAGTCGGGGGGGGGAAGGAGGAGGGGGGGTGGGGGGTGGAGGGAGGGAGGGGTACACACATCAAAAAAAATTGTACTTCAATGTCTTAATGATTGACAAATGATGACATATTTGTGGTTTTTTTAAAGAAAAATAAAAAAGTTCTGTTAAAAAAAAAAAAAGCCACAGTATACAAGTGGAATCATGTACTTTAGAATTTAACCATATTGTATTTCCCCCCTCCCCCCTCCCCCCTCCCCCCTCCCCCTGGAACCCCACCTCCCTTCCCTTCCCCCGACTTCCCAGAGCCCGTACACGGTATAGCATTTTAACAATCACAGTCTAAAATATCTCAACATTGAGCTCAGCTTCTTACTGTTACCCAAATTTTAAACAGTTTAAGTTATTACTAATGTTAAACATAAACTATCTCGAGTTTCTTAGTCCCATAATGAACAGTTTACATTGTTCATATACATTAAACTCAGCTTCTCACCATTACACAAATTTAAGCAGTTTGCTTTGTTCTGTCTATTTCCAAACCCATTAATTTTGTTCCCTTTGTGTCTCCTTCCTCTATAACACAATTTAGATACATTTCGAATTTTTCTTTTGATTTCCTCTTCCAACTCTTTTTTTGCCTTTATTTGTATCCATATATATATATATGTATGTATATATATATATATATATATATATATATATATATATATATATATATATATATATATATATATATATATACATACACACACACACACACACACACCTTCACACACATATATGTATATATATACGTACATATTTATACATATATGTTTTTATATTCATTAGTACTCCTCTCATATATGCTTTTCTTGAGTCTCCTAAAAATTCCCTAAATATGCCCTTATTCATATTCCGAACATGATATTCAGATAGCAATTTTTACAATCATTAATATACTTTTATATCAAAATAGCTCCCATTCGACCTCCAAGATCTTCTTAACTACACTACCCTTCCCAATTCCATCCAAACTGGACCATGATCCGAAAGAACCCCCACCACAATCTCTGTCCTCTTCGCCCCAGAAAGTAAATCATCAGTAATTTATATAAAAGTTCATAATTATATCAAGTCAATATCTTTTCTTCAGTATGCAACTATGTCGTTTTTCTTTTGCATGACAGAAATCACAAAGTATTGACCATGTTCGAGATTGAGGCTGTTTGAAATAGCAAAATATTTTCTTTCTCTTTTATAAAAAGTTTGGACATAGCTCCTTAATCAATGGCCAATAACTATTAAAGTTGTTGCAGTCTGCCTTATTTCCCCATTCGTCTGGTAGTCGTACCGCTAGGTCCTTGTTCTCTGATCCCTTGCCCTACCGGGAAGGAAAGATTATGCTTTCTATCTTATGGTTGTATAATTTGTTGTTTATCTTGTCCTTCTCGTTGTCTTTCTCCGGATCCAGATGATTCAGAATGTCCCACCTTCAGGGTCTTATAATAGAAATCTCGGGCTTCCCATACAGAATTGAGACGATATTTTTGCTCACCAAGTGTAATTATAATACCAAATGGCACATCCCATCTATACTGTATCTGACGGTTTCTGAGTTCTTCCACTAGAAAAGCGTAATCTCTCCTGGCTCTTAACATTTGGGTGGTATTTCTTTGAAGACAATCAAATCCTGTCCGCCAATTTGTAGCTTGGTATTATAAGACTTTTGTAGTATCCTATTTCTAGACTCTCTTGTAGCAAAATATATGATTACATCTCGGGGGAGCTGTCTCTGTTTTGCCGTCCAAGAATTATGGCAGTAATTTTTTTCAATCTGCCAATCAAAGTTGATTCCCGGTCTTCCCACCAGATGACTGAAGGCCTCTGAGAAAATCTGTTTCAGGTCCTCCTGTTCCCTTTCACGCAGTCCCCTGATTCTTAATGCAAGCTCCATCTTTTTATAATTTATCATAACGATTTGTTTTTCTGTATATTCAACTTTTTGTTGCATCACTTCAATTTTGGATGTCAAGTTGGTATTGGCTTCCTCCAGAAGCTTTAGCTTATCTTCCATTCCAGCTTTTTCAACTTTTTGTTGCATCACTTCGATTTTGGATGTCAAGTTGGTATTGGCTTCCTCCAGAAGCTCTAACTTATCTTCCATTCCAGCTTTTCCAACTTTTTGTTGCATCACTTCGATTTTGGATGTCAAGTTGGTATTGGCTTCCTCCAGGAGCTCTAGCTTATCTTCCATTCCAGCTTTTTCAACTTTTTATTGCATCACTTCGATTTTGGATGTCAAGTTGGTATTGGCTTCCTCCAGAAGCTCTAGCTTATCTTCCATTTCAGCAACATACTCTGTCAATACAGTTACAAATCCAATCATGTCTTCCTTTGTATTAGCAATCCTAGTGTCAAACTTGTCACAAAAGTCTGTAATAAGTTGCTTTATCTCCTCTCTGAATTCTCTAAGTGTCTCAAAAAGAAATTCTTTTGTTAGCAAATCTCCAGTAGGGGGCGTAGAAGGTGAAGACTGCGACATGCCAAATGCATGAGGTGTATTGCTAAAAGGACGTTTCCCCGACTTTGATTTTGGTGCCATTATTTCAAACAATTAGTCAAGAATTACTCGAACTCTGCTGGCCCGTTATGTAACTTGCAAGAGAAGAAAGTGTTGAGTCCCCCCTTTATTTGTTCATAGAGGTTTTTCAAAAGATTTCAAAAAAGAGCGTTATAACAAAGCACGTCTCAAAAAAATTAGCATTGTAGTGTAACAGTTCATGTTCATCTGTGTTTAAAATATCTCTATATTGACAAGGAGGCTTAACAGCTTTTAAGAATTGATAAGAAAAAGAAAAAGAAATTCTTGGTAGGTCTTCAAGGAAACAATGTTAATTAGTCGGAGAATGCTATCAGGCAATACCTTTGATCTTTCTCTCTGTCGGCTGTGCCAGGAAGCTAATAATATACAAATGCGAAAGCTACAAGATCGCCATCTTAGAACCAATTACACAAAGGGATTTTTTTATCACATTGAAACTGGGATTTTTGGTAGAAAAAAAATAAAATAAATAAAGTTCTCAAGTTCGGTCTCTGCCTGTATTACTTTCAATAACATAGTTACAAAAATTGTCCAGGGGGGGGGGGGTTCTCGCCTTGTGCTGTAAAAAAAAACAGCTGAGATTTTCTGGCCGGAGTAGATGACTCAGCCTTGGCTGACTCTTCCCCTCCGTTCGCAGCCCCCCCCCAAAACAACTGCGAACTTCAAAGAAGACTCTTGCCGACTGAGTCGCTCTCTGCTATTTTCTTGCCTGAAAAAAGAGATATCTAATAGATATTAAATAGATAACGAACCAGGAATCTGGGGGCAGCTCCGTTAAGCTGCCGATGACGGCAAGTCCCTCCCCGGAAGTGCTTTTGTTACAGTATTGAAGCAGGGCTGGAGAAACATATTCTCAGCTATGAATTTGAACTTGGAGGTTAGTCTGTGTCTCAGGCAGGGCTGGGTTCCTGCCAGTTCTAACCTCTTCTATAGAAGTGCCGTTTAGAACCGGTTCCAGCTCCCTCTCCCCGCCCGTCTGCACATCATCAAAAGAGCAAGAGGAGGAATTCTGGGAGTTGAAGTCCACAAATCTTAAAGCTGTCAAGTTTGAATACCTCTGGGGGTTTTTTCCTAAAGGGTTAGGGGTGCAAGGGTCTTGTAACTTGACAGCTTTAAGACTTGAGTGCTTCAAATGCCAGAGTTTCTGAGCCAACATTTTGGTTGATAAGCAAGAGCGTTGTTAAGTGAGTTTCACCACATTTTACAAATTGGCCACGTCCACCCAGTCACATGGCTGGCAAGCCATTCCCACCCAGTCACTTGGCTGGCAAGCCACTCCCACAAAGCAAGCCATACCTACAGTAGAGGTTCTAAAAAAATTGAAACGCACCACTGCTCTCAGGCTAATCTACTCAAACTATAACTGGGGAGTGCAAACATACTGCTTTGAGCTCTTTCAAGAAGTATGATAAACTTGAAAGTTAATGAGCTTTTTTCAAGCTCCACATCATTTTTATTTAAAAATCATTCAAATCCACAGAATGGAAGTTAATCTTGATTAACTTTTCCCATTGATTTCGGTAGCCTGCTACAGAGTGATGGCTGAACCTGGATCTAGGCAAATTGCCTTTTGTTTTAAGGCAAATCTTAGGGAATAAATCACTGAGCTATTTTTTTAAAGTCAGATTTAAGCTTCTTAACTTTGTGGCAAAATACACGTTGAAAGTTCTTTATGTTTTTTTCTTTCTTCTATTTTCTTCATAGTAGCTTTTACTGATGGCGCTGGTTTGAATCAGGACTGTACCATAACAGGTAAATAAAAATTCTTTCCATCATTTGTCTACCTAGAATCACTATTGGAGAAAATGATGGGAAGGGTTATACTGTGTAGTCAATATACAATAGAAGGGGTGGTCTGGAATGAAACAATTATGTGTATTGCATGTAACCCTCTTCTATGCTCTCGTACTTGAATCCAAATTTCTTCCCCCTTTAGCCGTACTTTTACAAGCAGTAAATAGTACTCCAGAAAATGGGAACTGGGCTAGAAAGGTGGAATTAAGCATTCTGTTCAATGGAGTACTGTATGATTATAGAGCCATTTTTGCACAAGTGCCTGTACAATCAAATTTCCTATATCATCTGCCTATTCACTATTCTATTACATCTGGACACAAGACCTCCTCACAGAAAGAGATTGTATAACTGTATATCACAGTGATATATTCACTGCTGATCACTAAGCATTCAATATATTTGGAATTTGTCAGGCAAAGCGGCCTCTAGAATGACAGATAAATTAATACCTATGGCTCACTAGTCTGAAAGTAGAAACATATAAGAATGGAAAGTGTATCCTTCATAGCAGTGCTTAGCGACCTTGCTGGCTGGGGATTTATGGGAGCTGCAGTCCTTAAAGTTGCCAAGGTTGAGAAACCCTCCCCCTCACTACATCTATAGACTTCCCTAAGCTATTCATATCCAGGCCAAATATAGCTCCAATAACATTCATTGTGTTAAAGTCATCAAACTGTAAGGCTTGTAAGCCAGCCTCTTTGCAAAGGTTTGCATATGTATATACCAAATACTGTATACTTGTGAATATAGGGACATGGTGGCTCAGTGGCTAAGACCCTGAGCTTGTCGATCTGAAAGGTCAGCAGTTCGGTGGTTCGAATCCCTAGCGAGTGAGCTCCCATTATTTGTCCCAGCTTCTGCCAACCTTGCAGTTCGAAAGCATATAAAATTGCAAGTAGAAAACTAGGAACCACCTTTGGTGGGAAGGTAACAGCATTCTGTGCACCTTTGGTGTTTAGTCATGCCAGCCACATACCACAGAGAAATCTTCAGACAGCGCTGGCTCTTCAGCTTTGAAACGGAGATGAGCATCGCCCCTTAGAGTCAGGAACAACTAGCACATATGTGATGGGAACCTTTACTTTTACCTTTAATACTAAGTTTTACAACTTCCACCTACAGGGAAGAACTTGGGGTTTCTAATATGAGGTTCAGACAAATTGACCCATCTGTAGCTCTCAGAGTGTAAACAAAAAATTGACTTTATCTTTTAAGAACGTGTTTTAATGTGAGCTATAGGACTCTGCCACAAACAAATAAATAAATGATAAGTGACAGCAGTGTATATTCTTGTGGATGCATGGCTTATAAGCTTTTAGTTGAAATATTCCACAACTTGATCATGACAGAATTTAATAATGATGATAATGATCCTTATTATTGATTTCCATTTAACAGTTTGATTTATGAGAATACTATAGCACACACTAAGTAAATTCAAGCCAAGTGCTTATTTTTCTCAACATAACATACTTAACAGCTTCACCTAGCAACAGATATTTTCCCCTGTAGAAGCAATTAGAATTTCCTGAATTTTGTCATTTCTGTATTGCCTTTATTCTCCTTTTCAGAGACAGTTCTACCAGAAACGTTGCTGAAGTTTTCTTCGAGCACCATTTTGATGGACAGGTCAATCCATTTTGTCAACTAACTTTCCATATCAAACTGACAGATAATTCAGTGGTTTAATGCCTAGAGAAATATTAACCACATGTATGAGATTTAGATAGCAACTGCTTCACTACTAATAGCAAAGATGTAAAGCACACACTTTCAAAAACATGTTTTTTTAAAAAAAGAATTCCACTTTGCAGCAAATAAAGTTTTAAGTCTTTTGGAGCCATTCTTCCAAAGTATTCAATCAGTACTGTGAATTGCTACACTAACAAGGTAATTATTAATGATGCAGCAGTAACAATTATTTTCCTCAATCATCATTAAACATTTCCCCCCTTACCCTTTACTCCAGGTTAGCTCCTTTGATTAAATGAGTTTGCATTCAAACTAGGGGACCAATAAAGGTGAAATAACTGTTTATTGCTGAATTAAGAGTTGCTGCTTTAAATACAATATTCGATTTTGTTAAAAGAGAAAGAATGCAAAAACGATATTAAAAATACAGTTAATTTTCTCTCAGATCCTGAATAAACAACAATATAGATGGCCCTTATGAGAAATTCTTATAACATTTGCCAGGAATAATGAAGGAAATAAAGCCAGTTCCCCCTTCACTTAATTGCAGTTGATAATAATAATTATCTGCCAATAGTTTCCTCAATTAAGTTACTTCTGCTAAAACTTTATACTAGTTTTACACAATGTGGTGGTATGCTGATGTGTTCAGACTGAAGTTCCCAGAAATCTTCAGCAATTTGGTTAAAGATGTTTTATCTCATTTGTCAGTCTCTGGCCCAGTAAAACTTTGTATAGATGTGATGGAATTGTGAAAGAATGCATGCATGCATCAATTCCAATTCCACTGCCAATTCCACTACTTTTTTCTAGCTCGTGTTGGAAGACTTGAAGAGAGACAAAAGCCATGTTTCAATAAATGTATCAATATTTTTTGCATCAGGGTTCCAATGTTCTTCTCAATAATACCTTTACAAATTAAACATATCAGGTATTTGACTAGCTGCATTAAAATCTGCTAAGAAAAAATAAAGTTAGCTGGAGTTCATACTGTTCAATATTCTACAAGACAAAAAGGCAAGTGCAGAATCTTTATAACAGAATAGCCTTGACAAACCAACAAATAACCTGAAAAGTCCACAGATTTTTTGATAGAAAAATTGGAGAGATGTATCATCAAATATTCTCCAATATGAAGAAAAATCTATTTTGGAAGCATTTTTCAACAATTTGTTATGGACAAGACTTAATCATTAGCAATAGTAGTAACCCTGTATTTTTCCTTTGGAGCTTCTTTGCTTTCTTTTTTATTTTTGAGTTAGTGACAGGCATCATTTTGCATCCATATTTCATTTGAATTAAAGTTGTTCCAGGATATTTTGAAGGTACAGTGTTGTCCACCACAAAGGCAAAAAAAAAAGAGCAGACACACAGAATTTGGCAAATGTGTCCCTTGTTTCATGCCTATCTGGGAAAATGAAGACAGCTATCTTTTTGGGGGGAGGGGGAGGGGAAGAGGAGAAATCAGAAAACTATAAGTAAACATAGTAAAATAATAATAATCAAAGTATATTTGGTAAACCAAATGGTTTTAATTATTTGATGCTAACATTGCTAAAGGTAAGAGTATAAAAATTCTAAAAAGCTCTCTGCAACAAGTTTTTTTTTTCTTAGATTGTAAAGGCAAATTAAACAGAAGGTAAAGTGATAATACTTTCCGGGGGTATTGCTGGCATAATATTATCAGTATGGAGATTGTGTTCAGAAAGCCTAAAATGAAGATTACCTTTGCTGCAAAGATAGTAATTTCTCAAAATTCAATCAGTTTTGGGTTTTTTTTCTGCTCCTATATTTTCCATGGTTCTATAGTGATGTTTGAAGATGCATCATACATGCTATTAGCACTAATTGGCACACTTGAAGTGTTGTCCAGGAGCTTTTGTGCTTATGATTTTAAGTCCTGAACTTAAAGTGAGATGTATGTATGGCAGTGGAGGGTTATTGGCACATTTGTAAGGAAAATCATCTCTCTTCCTCTCATGTCTTTGATATATAACCATTAATTGGTCAATTAATAATTATTACCATTGTTCATAGGAGTCAGAAAAGAGATAGGTGCAAGGTACATGCCAAAGTGCGGATCATGAGGTTGGCAAAATGAATTCTGCCCCTTTTGCATTTGCATCACAACATCACACTCACATAAAGTTCATGAATCCCATGATAGACATCTCACTCACTGAAAGTAAGACTATCATTGTTGCAGTTCTGTATTCCATCTATGGTTTTATATTGTCAAAGCAATATGCTATTAATTAATGTTCATATAATTTCAGTAAATAATAAATACAGAGCATCCCTCAGGTCCAACTCTTATAGTATTACAGACTACAGGAAATTCATATGATTTGATGCATATTAAGGCTAGAGGACTGTTTGATGATTCTGGTGCAATTTCCAAAAGAGGCTTGAGAATACAACATCTTAGATTAGCAGCTTCTTTTGTCAAGCTCTCATGGCAGTGCAGGGCAGATAAATGATCCCATGGAAAGACACAATTGTTTGAGGGTGTTTCTAAGAGGTGCTCTGTTTTGCATTCCTGTGTACTGAAGCAGATTTTGGAGCTAGAGTCTGTACATGTTCAATAGAACTCCAGAACTGCATTTTTATTCATATATGTTTGCTATGACTTTTATCTCTTTGGGTGGATATAATATAATCAAGTAGTAAATCAGAAAGATTTTAATTTGATTATTTTTTCAACAGTTATGACATTTTAAAGTGCTATTGTGAGACAGACTTTAAGCTGACAGTTTAAAGCAACTAGAGGAAGGTCGAGTTGTGACAGCTGAGTGTCATTTACAGCAGAAAAAAATGGAGGTTGGAGGATAAAAACAACCCTGCTGATATAAGATCTGAAGTGCAGAACTGGTTGCTAGGTAGAGAAAGTATCAGTTAACTTTCATCCAGACAGCAGAATTCATTACTGGAAGGCTTCAAGCAAAGGCTTCCTTGACTACAGGGAACTTCAGATGAGGACTTGCTGAGTGGGGAATAAGTAAAAGTTCAGAATTTTAAATGGCTATGGATGTCCTGATTCTCATTTCAGATGTTAGCCATAACACAGTTGTCATCTGTAGACTGAGTCCTAAGAAGTAGCCAGCTGAAGCTATCAAAGTTGATTCCTAAATCTGAGTTCTGAAAAACACGGAGTAGGAAAAATAAGATGGAACAAACTCTCCTCTTTCTGACTCTAAGATCTCTTACACACATGGAATATTTATTCAGAATTTCAGAAGTGGTACTGAAATGACACTTCCCTTGCAAACGTCTGCTCTGTATAAAGAGAATTTAATGGACGAGAGCAACTTACTTTGTTAAATACAAAACACTGAACCCTCATGGGAATGTCTGTGCAATTCGGCCTTAGAACTGAACGATATTTTAAGCTCAGGATTTTTCTTCCCTAAATGATAACATAATGCCATTGCAAATAGGTACTCTATAATAGTTTATTTAAAGCTTGGAATTAACCAATTCTCATAATTATAGTGGAGATTCAGATCTATAGAAACACGGTGTGGGTGGAATCTCTATGAACAAACCCTTTTCAGTGATACACAAAGCTTGACTAAATACAAATGCACTGGGAAATTTTTCATTTCTAATTCCAGTCAAATGAATGATCAAGGTCATGGAATTTGCAGTTTCCTCATTTTGATAGAAATACAACAAAAGAGATCATTGAAGTATGCCCTCAGATGATCAGATATGATGAGTTGAGAGACAAAAGAGCAGAGAATTTTTAAAAAAATAACAGAATTGGAAGGCACCTTGGAGGTCTTCTAGTCCAACCGCCTGCTCAAGTAGGAGGGCCTATCCCAAGTGGCTATCTCTTCTTAAAAGCCGCCAGTGATGGAGGACCCACAATTTCTAAAGGCAAGCCTTTCCACTGGATAATTATTCTCACTGTTAGGAAATTTCTCCTTAGTTCTCGGTTGCATCTCTCCTTTGTTTTGTTTCCATTCATTGCTTCTTCCTCTGCTTTCCGGTGCATTGGAGAATAGGTTGACCCCCTCTTTCTTTGAGGGGGAGGTCAACCTTAGATATTGGAACACTGCTCTCATGTGATCATATGTCCAATTCCGGCTAATGTTTTTCATACAGTATATAGCAATCATCTTTGTTGCTATTTGTTGTTCTCTTCTGCTTTCTTTCCAGAGTTTCAACATCTTTTTTATAATATAGGGACCAAAACTGGATGCAGTATTCTAAGTGTAGTCTTAGTAAAGCTTTATAAAATGGTACTAATACTTCCTTTGGCATGTGTCATTAAAAGAATTGTCAGGATTTCCCAATTAAGAATTCATTGCTTTAAAAATATTCCTGTGGAAAATAATGAGCAAAAACAACATTAAAAGCTCCATTTTTGTTATTATTGGCCAGCTTGCTTGATGTGATAGCACTAAACATGAAAAAAACACCATTGTAAAACATTGACTTCAGTGAAAGCCTTAAAACACATATATTTCCTATTTTAGAAGTACAGGGTAATAAGATATGGCTGCAAAACATTGGGATTTATAAGGCTGATATTGCTTTAATGAGATATGAATACTGCTTGATAGGAAATAGGGTAGTGTACCTCCCAGTCTGTATCAGTATGTTTCCCAAATGGTTGACAATGGTGTGACACTCAGTGATAGTTGAAATAATTCAATGGCCTGTCTAACAGAGCTTTTCTCATGTATTTACTATTATATATAAATGCTTGTGTCTAGTAACAGCCGAAGAATAAAATAAAGATATTTTTTTAATTGAAAGATAATTTGTCGACTTAAAAGATAATTGCTATAAGTCATCTACTTTTTCATTTGAAAAATTGCCCTGAGCAATAAGAACATAAAAAGTAAAATTACACCAGGAATTATGCACTGATTACTGAATTATACCACATTTAATACAATAATACAATACAATAGCAGAGTTGGAAGGAACCTTGGAGGTCTTCTAGTCCAACCCCCTGCCTAGGCAGGAAACCCTAGACCGTTTCAGACAGATGGCTATCCAACATCTTCTTAAAGACTTGCAGTGTTGGGGCATTCACAACTTCTGGAGGCAACCTGTTCCACTGATTAATTGTTCTAACTGTCAGGAAATTTCTCCTCAGTTTTAAGTTGCTTCTCTCTTTGATTAGTTTCCACCCATTGCTTCTTGTTCTAGCCTCAGGTGCCTTGCAGAATAGTTTGACTCCCTCTTCTTTGTGACAACCCCTGAGATATTGGAACACTGCTATCATGTCTCTTCTAGTCCTTCTTTCTCTTAAACTAAACATACCCAGTTCTTGCAACCGTTCTTCATATGTTTTAGTCTCAAGTCCCCTAATCATCTGTGTTGCTCTTCTCTGCACTCTTTTTAATTGGATGCCATAGCTTTTCTTTCTGATATGTCAGTCATCTCCCATTCCTACCTCTGTTTTAATTCTTGATAACCTGGCTGCTGGCTGTAATAGCATTGCAGTAACCAGTCACATTGCCTGCCAAAGCAATTGTCCAACATTGGACACCCAAACTTATCCTCTGGGTTAACCACTTATACTAACTGGAAGAAGTTACTGGATTCCTTCCATAGCACTGCTGCCATCATGTGGTTGTGAGAAATGTTCCAGAAATATATTACAGTAGAAAAGGAAATGGAACAAATGTTATTGGTTTAGCAACTTCTAGAAGCTGTTTCTTTAATTAGCAGTTTGTAAATTATGCTGGGTTTTTTTCAATAGAGCAGGAATTTTGCATAAAACACTCCATAGCATTACAAATAAGCATTGTTTATTTACTTCACCTATTTGCTACAAAATCTTATTTTCACAAAATCATTTATTAATATACATTTCAGTTCATTGAAGTTTGTTAATTATAACAAAAAGCACAAGTGAATGTAGTTCACTTACTGTTTTCTTATTAAAAACAAATGTGTTGTGAGAAATAATTTTTCACTCCAAATATTTCCTAATTTCTCTTTCTTACATTTTGGTACATATTAAACATTATTGTGAAAAATATAAATTGAACTAAAATAGGACAGTCAAAAAACTCTGGTCAATCTGAAGAATTTTTTTAACTAGATATATTAAATAAATATATGTGTCAGTTTAGAAGTCACTACAGACCTCATGTGCAAACTCAAGGAAGGCCTTGAGTCTGATGACTGGTTGAAGGAACATTCAAACGAATGTACTATGAAAGATGGACTGGCTTGGGTAGGGGCTAAATTGTATGTTCCTGCTAACCTGGAAACTATTGTTCTTCAACAGGCCCACAATTCGAGAATGGCAGGCCATTTTGGATTTGTAAAAATTTTACATCTGGTTAAGAGGCAATTTTGGGGGCCTTCATTGAAAAAAGACATTGAGACCTACATAGCCAGTTGTCACATTTGCAAAGCAACCACCGGGGAAACCCCAGGGCCTTCTCCAAAGTGTGGCCTGCCTGGGGCCCCATGGAAGGAGATATTGATGGACTTCATTGTTGAATTGCCAGAGAATCTAGGAAATACCATGATTTGGATAATCACCGACCTGTTTTCCAAACAAGTTCATTTTGTGCCCTGTTTTAAAATCCCATCAGCTAAGTCATTAGCTAAGTTGTTTATTCCACATGCATACCGGTTACATGGAGTGCCTGAATGCATAATTTTGGATGGGGGGTCCAGTTCACCTCCCTCTTCTGGAAGGAGTTTCTGAAGTTAATTGGCTCTGCCCAGCGGCTAAGCTCTGCCCACCATCCTCAGACTAATGGGGCTTGTGAATGGACTAATTCTGTTTTGGAACAGTACCTCCGGTGTTTCATCAATTATCAGCAAGATAACTGGGCTGAACTGTTACCACATGCTGAGGTGGCGTACAACAACTCTGTGCACAGCAATACCAGCTTGACCCCTTTTAGAGTTGTGTTTGGTCAGGACTTTGTACCGATTCCTGAGCTACATCAAGAAAAACCACAAATTTTGTCCCTCTCCGAGTGGAGTGATCAACTTCGCCAATTTTGGCCCATGACCCGCAAGGCATTGGAGGCTGCTCACCGGGCACACAAGAAACAGGCTGATAAAAAGAGGGTGAAGCAAAAAGAGTACAAACCACCCAGAAATCAAAGAAACTGGGGCTGAAATATGTTGGTCCTTTCCCTATTGTGAAAATCATTAATCATGTTTCTGTATGATTGGAGTTACCAAAGCATCTTAAGCGGATTTATCCTGTGTTTCATGTAAACCTGTTGAAGCCAGAGCACACTTCTTCCTTTCGTGTACCTCTACCTACACCTCCTGCCCCTCTTCTTACTGAGGGAGAGCAGCATTCTGAAGTTAAGGAAATCTTGGACTCCAGGAAGCATAGGAATCTAATTCAGTACCTAGTGTCCTGGAAGCATTTTGCCCCCTCCCCGGCTGAATGGGTTGATAAATCTCATGTTAGAGCTTCTAGGTTCTTACAGAGGTTCTACACCAAGTACCCTGATAAGCCTTGATCATATTTGAAATGTACATATCTTATGTTGTCTTTTCTATTGTTTTATTTTCTTGCAGGGATGACTTCTCTTCCTGAAGGAGGGCCGGATGTCAGTCTCTGATTCACTATTTGCTTTCGGCTGCCATTGAAATGGGGAGGGGGGCTTGGTATTTGGGAGGGGAAGTTTTAGTACAGGAGAGATTGTAAAAAGGGAGTTTTGTTCTCACCGTTTACTGCGCATGCTGGAGACTGGTGCCTGGTGTTGGTCAAGGCCAACTGTCCTGCATACCAACCTGATGATGCTCCTTGAAGATGAAATCCACATGACACCTGAGGGATTTGCAGATTGGACAGTGGGATGAGGGTTACTGGGGGGAGGGGGTTGGACACATATTGATATGTATGATTTCACGCACTTTTGCCTCAGACCTTGCTTTGCTTAGCTGCTATCTTTTCATAACCAGTAAAAGTACTCTTAATTCTGCAAAATGGAGGTAAGTGGTTTCTTTCTTGGTTGTTAAGGAAGGCCGGCTTGACAATATGTCCACTGAATATCTTTGTACAGTTTACTTATAATACTCCATAGGAGAGTGCATAGACTACAAGATTTGATTATATCTCTGTTTTCCAAATCAGTGAAATGGCCCACTTTGCTTTGTATTATTCCAAAGATACCCAATGATGTGTACTTTCTCAGATGTTACCTAAAAATGTACATTCTGATTAATGTAATAAAAGACACACACTGTCTGTGTGTGTGTGTGTGTGTGTGTGTGTGTGTGTGTGTGTGTGTACCTTAATGCACTGGGGATTTGGCTGAAAAATATATTATCTCTCTTAATTCCCTATGTTCAAGAAAAGATATGCCCAACCCCATATGTTGTTTTTTCAATCATGAATGCATGAAACAAAAGCAATGGTGTCAATTATTTTTCCATAATCAAAGTAAATATTATTCTTGTGTAATTCAATTCCATTACTATATGGTCAAAGACCCACAAAAGTTTTTTTTAAAAAAAAAAACTTTCAGTAAAGCAAAACATAGTAAGACAAACAATTAATAGTAAAAAAATGAAATTAAAAACCTACAAGGAAAGAACAATAAAAAACCCAAAACAAATAAACTCTGGAACATCCTTTTCCAGATCTATATAACTGAGCAAAAGAAATTGGCAGCAGTAAAAGTCTTTATATTTATTAATATTGACTACTAGCCAAAACCCTTTCAGGAAATTGTTTAAGAAAAGGAATAATAAATCTTCTACTCCCTAACTAAAGTAACCAAGGCACTATTGCAACTACATTTTCTAAAATGATAAGGGAAGAACAGGAGAAGAATTGCATCTTCTGTCTTCAGCCACAATCTAAAAGGTATAAGCCAAGCACATCCGGTAAAAGGAAAACCTGCTTTTGAGCCAAGGGCATCAAATGATACACATTTAGCAGGCAAGCCAATTATTGAACATAAGGAGAGAGAGGAAGAGAAACTGTTTAGTAGCTGAGATTAATTCCAAGATCCATTATGGAGTGTCATATAACAGCTGAAAAAACACTTTGGCTTTAAACAGCTGGTAGAAACTGCCTACCCATAATAATGAAAAATGTGCAAAGGTATTGATGCTATTAGTAGAAGACTGAAATGCATCTCTATAGAACTTAATAATCTTCAGAGATAAAAGCCAACACTTGTGAAGCTTCAGTGATCTCACTAAAATTCTCTGCAACCACGAGGTGTTCATGCAAATTCAATTAGACAACATTTCACGTGTTCTCATTAAAGGAATGATGAAAAGTTCACTTTTATAATATTTAAATAATGTTTATGCTTGTTTAAAATGTGTTTCTTAAGTTTCACACTGAGAAAGAAAAATAAGTTGGATCCCAGGAATTTTTCATTATTTCCCAATGTTTCTTCCATATTTGCAGGGAATAGTTGGGATTGTGAATAACCATTAACAATACCACTAACGATCTTGTTATTTGGTAATAATGGTATATGGTCTAAAATATCTTTGTGTGCCACATAATTAGTGTGCTGTCCAACATAACTGTGGTTTAGTGGGTTTATTAATATTCCCCCACAACTCCCTTTACCAAAATCCTTGAACTGTCCCAATGGAGTCCAGCCATAAGCTGAACAATGCTAGTCCACAGAGCAATGGCCAATAAGTCCACAAGGCACTTGAAAGTTTCTCAATCAAAATAAACCCACCTGGCAAAATTAAACCCACAACACAATAGGGTTCACGAGGCAAGAAAAATCCAAAGTTCACAAGACACAATCCAAGTCACAGCATGCTGTCAATCCAAAGCAAGGTAGGAATTGCAATGACCAGAAAACACAAAGCTAGGAAATGAACACATTCCCAGCATCGCCTCCATCTGTCTGCTGTGCTAAATAGCCAGCTTCTGATGCAGCCCATCAAGAAGGGCAAGGCTTTCTCCTTGCGAGTAGTCTGGATGGCCTTCTCTGCGCCTGACTTTTTTCTGCTCCATGTGCTCTTGGGTCAGGTGCAAAAGGCTGTTCCTCTTCCTCATCACTGATTGGCTGCATCTGTGTGCTTTTATCACCTAAAGCCTCAGGGCTGTCCTGCTGCAGCTGTGCTTCAGCCAAATCCCTCTCAGCCAGCTGCTTGGAGCCATTGACCATCTTCCCTCCAGATGTGCCTTGAACAGGTTCATCCTCCTCCGAACTGACATCTGGAGAGGTATCTGGGGAAGTATCAGGGGGAGTGATCACACTTAGCATAATACTGTTTTTATAAGGGAATTGTGTTAGCTTTTTCATAGCTTGCGTTGGTTCTGCTGTGGTGAGTTGAGTGGTCAGGCATTTTTTGATAAAACTGTGTGGGTATCCATTTTGTTGGAAGATATTGTGTAGATGAATTGTTTCTTTTTTCTGATGTTCAGTATAGCTGCAGTATGTTTGTGCTCATCTAAATAGTGATCTTCTCTTGTAGCTTCTCTTGTAAGAGGTAGGATTGTTACTTTGGTAGTGGGGCACTTGGTTAGTATAGATGGCTTTATGATACCCTTAGGTTTCTAATTTGCCATCCCCATCTAATGATGAGGATATTTAGAAAGGGTAGTGCATTGTTATTTTCTTCCCTTGTGAATTTTATTCCTTTGAAGATGTTGTTAATAATTTCATGTGTCTTCTCTAGTTGTTCCTTTTTTATTATGAGCAAGGTGTCACCTACTTACCATATCCATATTTTGAATTATATACATTGGAATGCTCTGGTTTCTAGGCATTGCATTATGGTCTCTACTATGAGCCTTGAGAAAGATAACACAGGTCTGCGACTAAAAAGAACTGTTTGATTATTTTCATCTAATTTCCATGTATTTTGGTGTGCTGAAAACAAATATTGAAAAAACTCATAGACGACATGATTTGCCACAACATGCAAAATTGTCTTCAAATTTATCAATTTTTTTAAAAATTTGGTATTTTTTTATATTATGGGTTTTTAACCAAATTTAAAGTCCAAATTACTATTAATTAATTCACATAAGTGCATTTAAGATATAAAATGCCAAAAAAAACCAAAGGGTTTGTACAAGTTATGTAAAAAAAATATAGCACTGTAAATCTGATGGTCAGCAATATATACATAAGCTAAGCAAGTTTTAAGTCTGTGCTTCTAAAGGTAGAAAGGGCTAATCTTTTCTGAAGAATCCAGTGGGAGGGAGACACAGGGCAGATAGCAGCATCTCCGGTCAGTGCAGGGGGCGTGGCCAGCACTGTGACATCTAGTGTACAGACACAGAGCTGCTCTCTCCTGCATGCCACACTTGTGCACGAATCATCATCAGGTTCTTGGTTCTACGCTGTTCACACTTTTTCATCGCAATTCATGTTAGCTCGTCATTCTTCAACCATTATTTTATGGCTCTGTGAAAGTGTATTAATTCGCCAGACAGTTTCTGTTTCATCTGTGGTGAATATACAGTGTTGAAGCAACAGCAGAATATTACAGACTTTGTGAAAAAAAGTATACTTTGCATGCTTTGGACTAAAAATTGGAGATGAAGATAAAGTTTGGGTGCCTCATAAAGTGTGCAAATGGTGTGTTGAGGACCTCCGAAACTGGTTCAAGGGTAAGAAAAATCTTTCCGTTATGGGATTCCTATAGTATGGCGAGAGCAAAAGAACCATAGTGATGACTGTTACTTTTGTTCATGTGATGTGAAAGAGTTTAATTCCAAATGGAAGCATTCCATTTCATACCCCAATCTTCACTCAGCAATTTGTCCCACCCCCCATGGCACAGATATACCAGTACCCAAGCCACCTGCTACCTTGGAAGAGATACCTAGCTCCGATGAAGGTGAAGTCATACCTGAACCACATGATGAATCAAGTTCTGACTTTGAAGATGATACAAGACCAAAATTGTTTTCTCAGGAGGAGATCAATGATTTGGTAAGAGACTTGAATCTTCCCAAAGATGCCACTGAGTTAATCGGATCAAGGCTGAAAAGCAGGAATTTATTGTTGCCAGGAGTGTCATATTCATGGTTCAGACATCGTGAAAAGAAGTCCATTCCTTACTTCACCCAAAAAGACAAGTTGGTTTATTGCATCGATGTCGAAGGTCTGATGGGTCAATTTAAAATCCAATATGATTCAGAACAATGGCCTCTTTTTATAGATTCTTCAAAAAGAAGTCTCAAAGCAGTTTCCGTACACTTGTAGGAAACCTACAAGAACTTGGAATTGGTTCTTCGTAAACTTAAATATGAAGACCATGTTTGACAAGTGTGTGGGGACTTGAAGGTCTTGTGCATGCTGCTCGGGCAACAAGCTGGGTATACAGAATACCCTTGTTTTCTGTGTCTATGGGACAGTCAAGAGCGACAAAATCACTGGACCAAGAAGAGTTGGCAGCCGACGGTGCTAACAGTTGGTAAAAAAATGTCCTCCGAGAAACTTTGGTACCTTCCCATAAAGGTCTTCTACCACCTCTCCACATAAAATTGGGATTGATGAAGCAATTTGTAAAATCACTTCCAAGAGATGGAGAATGCTTCAAATACTTGGTCACCAAATTTCCATGCCTGTCGTAGGCAAAATTGAAGGAAGGTGTGTTCGTCGGACCAGACAGGCTTATAGTTGATCAAGAGTTTGTCAATACCATGATGGACCCTCAAAAAGAAGGGTGGGTTGCATTTAAAGAAGTCATACAGAAATTTTTAGGCAATAGCAAAGATCTTCACTACAAAAAGATCGTCGGAAGAATGTTGAAAGCATTTCAAGCTTTAGATTGCCTGATGACTTTGAAAAGTGCATTTCCTCCAGTCCCACCTTGACTACTTTCCTGAAAATTTCGGAGCTGTGAGTGAGGAACAAGGTGAACGATTCCACCAAGCATTAAAGAGATGGAAAGGAGATACCGGGGAAAATGGAACATTACAATGATGGCAGACTACTGTTGGATGCTTCAGAGAAACATTCCAGATGCTACTCACAAGCGTAAATGCAGCAAAAGGAGCCTCAAAAGGAAGAAGAATCAAGTTTAGTGTGTGTATGTGAGCTCATTTCAGTTCAAAAGAGGGTTTTCATGAAAATATTGTAATAAAACTTTAATTTTATAAGTCTATGATGTCCTATGACAAAATGAAGGTCATTTTCGGATTCAGCGCACCAAAAAACCTAAAGATTATGTAAAATAACCAAAACAGCTCTCAAAAATTTTTTTTGCAGACCTGTGATTCCATGGGTGTTCCTCTAATTTGTTGCTATATTTGTCCACCAGACTGAAAGTGGATAGTGAGACACAGGTTGAAGAAGTCCATAATTCCTGGGTATTACGATCTTAGCATATTGGATTATGTAAATAGACACAGTGACCTCTTCGAAGAACCTGTGTGTGTGTGTGTGTGTGTGTGTGTGTGTGTGTGCGTGCGCGCGCGCCTCAGTTTCCAAAGGCTACAACAGGGGTATTAAACTTGTGGCCCATGGACCAGATATGTCATGCATTGGCCACGCTCATGCCCGATTTAGCAAAGGGGAAAAAAGTCATGATATGTTATATGATGATGATTTGAGTTTGACACCCCTAGCCTACAACAACTGAACAAAATTGATACTGATTTCAATCCGATGTGATTATACGAGAAAAACCTATTGCAATGCTTAGCTCTTTTAGTTATATTATGAATTCAAATGCATATATTGGGTTATTATTAACAAATAAATTAATGCAAGCAATGCTGTGGAAGCATGCCTGTGACATCATTAATATCCAATATATTTGGACTCACCATCTTTGTCTGAAAATTGTCATTCCAAATATGAAAGTGTCCAGCCATGCCTTTCCTGTATCAACCTATTGTCTAGCAAATATGATTCTGTAATTGGAAATGGTTGGTATTTAATGAATTTTATAATGTATCTTCAAGTAGCTTTTGCTGAGTTCAACACCAGTAGAGAAAGCATTAAAAACAAATAGTGTGTCTGTCTAAAGTAATGCTTTTACAACAATAGCTTTGTAAAGTAAAAGCATATTTTTCTTTGCAAAAGTGATACTTTTAATGTAATAGCTTTCTATTAATTTACTTTTAAGAATAATTTCACATATCAAAAACTGCCAAGTAAAACTGCCAGGAAATTGATAATACATTTGCTTTATTTTAAAGTAAAAGGTTTCAAAAACTTCCATTGCAATGTAACATGAAGTGCCACAGTACCAATTTTCCAATTTTTATTTTATCTATACTGTCTCATCCAGTATTTCATTGTTGTAGGATATTCACAATTACTATTTTATATTGTTTAATATTTAAATAAAGCACAATTTAAAATATAAGCATCTTTCTTTTGTGCTGAAGATAAGCAGTTTTTATATTGCTTTAAACTGAAGATGTTGCTCAATGTTCTCCATTAGAATATCTAGCAAGCTAAGCACCATTCTATAGGACTAAGCAATCATAGCCGATTGCCTATCTTCTATCTTCCCAGTTCTTTTCTTATAATTGCTTATTACATGCTGTTAATATTACTATTAAAATCCATTTCCATTACCTCAATAAAAACAAAGGTTGGTGATATATTTTTGAATGATTAGTGAATCTCTATCTATATTTTTGAATGATTAGTGAATCTGTATCCCAAAGTATATTTTCAATAGGTTTTGAAAACCTGATCTAGCAGACACATGTTCAATCTATAAGTGTACATTATACATACATACATACATACATACATACATACATACATACATACATACATCACAGGTCTCAAAGAAATGCAGAGGGGTGCCAAAATGGAAGAAATGTCAATAATATGATGTATGCAGATGATTCTATATTGACTATAGAAACTGAAGATATAAGAAATATACTAAATGTAAAACAGAAGATTGAACAGAAAGGGCTTTCTTTGAACATCAAGGAAGCAAAGATTGTATCTATGAGAAAATTACAGGGATTTAAGATAAACAATGAGATAAATAGTAGTTTATAGCTTCAATTTTCTAGGCAAAATCTGAAGGTGAAATGTAACACTTCTCTGCAATTAAAAAATCCTGTGACCAGGATGCATACATGTCATATTTTTTAAAACTTCAGGGCTTCAAATCATGTAGACCAGGGGTGTCAAACTCATGATGACACAGTGAAACATCACAATTTTTTCCCCTTCACTAAAATGGGGGTGGGATTGGCCAGCACATGACACACCTGGCCCGCGGGCCATAAGTCTCTGACACCCCTGATGTAGCATAATTGTATCAACTTGACTTTTCCCATCTTCTTGTAGTGGTCTTGCATTTTCTTGAACAAAACATTCCTGTCCAATTGTACATGATTGTAAATATGAAAAAAAAGATCCAGACACAACTGAGCACAAATATTTGAATGAGAAAAATATTAACCATTTGCTTAATTCTCCGAGCTCAAAGTTTTACAATGCTAATACTAGCCATTGATTTAAAGGCTATCCATTGACCAATTTAATCGATGTAGTCCTTGATTTACAACCACAACTGAGCCTGGAATTAGAGCTGTAACTCACAGGGGTTATTAAATGTGTCATCACATGACTGTGCATGATTTTAAGACCTTTTTCTGTGAGCAGTCATTAAATGAATGCTATGTCATGAAACCAACACATTTTAGCCAATAGACACTTTTTCCAAAAACTGGAATGCCAGTTTCTCATTTTAAAAATGCTAAAAATTGCAATCACATGACTGTGAATTCCTGCAAATCCTGCAAATGCCTGTAAATGCAAGCTGGTTGCCAAGCACCCAAAATGCATTCATGTAACAACTGGAGAAGAATGTCTGAAGTTTGAAACAGGGTCATAGGTAGTACTAACGAGGTCCATTGTAAGCAACCAGTCATAAGTCGAAGCCTATCTGTATAGTTAATCATTGGCAACATTAGGTATAACACTTATTCCCAATTGTGCCTAAAAGGAAGTCAGAAATATCTGTTTTTGTTTTCAGTTAACCCTTTTTTCATTTCATCTTAACTCAGACTTTCATATACTTTTCAGAAACGAGCCAATATCAGGAATTACAGTAGAATAAAATGACAAATCGGTTGGTCAAATCTAGCAGCAGATACTTCCTATAGCTACAGAGCCATGTAAGTGAAGGACAAATGTGAGAAACAATTGGGAGTGTAGATAGATTATTATGTACAGAATATTTACATCAAATATTACATCAAATTCCTTATCCTAGCTTCTGCAGCAGTATAAACAATGTGGACATGATTTGTATATGCTATATTGTCCATGTCATAGACCAACATCTTTGACATGGCCGTATCTTTAACACCTAATACAAACAAAAACAGTTTTCATCATTGCAGGCTTAATGAAAGAACTTCTTGGGTGATTACAACCACATTGCTCAATGAATGTGGATCATGAAGTAGCAATCCCTGTATGTTTGCAAATCAATAAGATGTATTGTATTTCAACTTAAGTAATTTTCATTAATAGCATTCAGTCTTCAGTGTAAATACTTTGTCCTTTTTTTGCCCCTTTGCACACTATAAAAGTGCTATGTTTTCAGGCAGTTTTATATTTGATTCTTAACTACACTCTTTTGCAAAAAATTTGAAAGATTTATTACTGAAGAGCTATATCTTCAATGAGTATATTTTTCCCTTCAAAACATTAGAAATTATATTTCTATTTGGGATATTGACAATTGCCATCCATCATTTATGAAATAATCTCTTTTGCTTCTTAGCAGGGGAGCAGATTCATATCAATCACATATAAATATGCTACTTGACACCAAGAATATTTATCAGTCCACACATTTTATCAAGTAACTAGCATTCATATCACACAATGTTATACATTGTTGCTGATTTTGCTCAATAATTACATCTTAGTGATGATAAACAATGTTCATTGGAGTAATATGTATAATAAACGTTTCAAAGTGAGTACCTTGGTAATGTAGTTTTCTGTGCTTAGTATAAATATGTAAACTATCAGGGGAAACACTCAATATTTTTCAGTCTTATATCAGAAAAAGTATTCCTCAATATAAGTACCATTACTATAATGTACTGAATACAAAAAAAAATAGATTTAGGGTTTATACATTGCATTGTCTTTGATAGAAAGATAGTGTCATTGAGTTGGAGGAGGCCATTTGGGTTTCTAAGTCAAACATGATTGATGTTAGGCCAATCAAACATTACCAAATGAGAGGGATAAAACTCCTCCATAGAAAACTGGTTATATTATAAAACTATGCTTAATGATATGGGGTGTCGGGTTTTTTGTTTTGCAATATTCATAAGACTATTTCATCTCTTATTTAAGTTCATTACTCCAAGTCTGAATTCTGGACTAGCCGAGTCATCTCAAAGTACTTTAAAGGAAACAAGTACTTTGAGAATGCTATCATGGACTTCTGTGAACTTGTGAACTGTGAACTTCTTTTCTCAAGGTTAAATGCTTCCTTAATATTTCCTCATAAGACTTAGTTTCCAGAAATGATAATGATATTCCTTTTCTTTGAAAACGTTCCAATTTGTCTGAATTCTTCTTCAATTTGTTCTAATAGCAATAGCACTTAGACATATACTGCTTAACAGTTCTTTACAGCCCTCTCTAAGTGGTTTACAGAGTCACCATATTGCCCCCAACAATCTGGCTTCTCATTTTACCCACCTCAGAAGGATGGAAGGCTGAGTCAACCTTGAGCCTGGTGAGATTCAAACTGCCAAATTGCAGGCAGTCAGCAAGCAGCAGAAGTAGTCTGCAGTACTGCACTCTAACCACTGCACCATAATACCATGTTTCCCCAAAAATATGACAGGGTCTTATTCTCTTTTTACCTACAAAACATGGCTTGGGCTTTATTATGGGGGGGAGAGTTTATTGTTTTGGAGTTGCCGGGTGGCTGCTCTCTTGCAAGTGGGCTCCCAAAGAGCCAGGCACAGCCTCATGGGCGAATGGCTGTGTTGCACTGTTGCAGCAGCGCAACACAACAGCCATGAAATGACCACACTCATGGGCAGCCACCTGGCAAACCCCCTTTGTAGCTGGGCACAGCGCCATTCACTAACCTTTGGGTATTGCCAAGATGCGTGAGTGCCTGTTCGCCGCCGCCTGGCTCCCCCAGAATGCCAGTGAATGGCACTCTGCATGGCTGGAGAGGGGGGGTTGCATGAGGGGCTGTTCTGCTCTTACTCACCTGCCTCCCAGCCTCATGATGCAAGGTTGTGGGCCAGCTGCCAGCAGAGTGTACAACCATAGAGTGTACGCCAAGAGCAGCCACTGCCGAAAGACTTGGGTTGTAAGCCGCAGAAAAAGCCAGGCTGGGATGGTGGTGGCAGTGGCGTAGGTGCCCTGGCTCTGTAATGAGAGTTGGGCCATGCATCATGAGGCTGGGAGGCAGGTGAGCAAGAGCAGAACAGCCGCTAGTGGAAGGGGAACCACTTTCCTCTTGAGGTAAGATCCACCCCCCAATTTCTTGTCTTCTCAAAGAGCCTGGAATCCTGTCTATAGCAACTTGCTTGTAACCATGATGGGGGCATCCCATTCTGGAGGTAGTTAATAGATTAGCAAAAGATCCAATTGACCCCCATTTACGTATTGATCCCTTTCTATCCAGCTTCTTGTTAATTGTAAGGTCTTAATTGCAATGCTTAATATTTTAATGTTTCTAAAACTGAAATTGGTTTATGACATTGCAAGCTGCCTAGAGTTGCTCAACAGTTAAGATGGGCGGCATATTAATTTAATAAATAAATAAATTAGCTCAAGATACAATTTTCAAACACGTTTAATAGAGTTGCCATAGTAGCCTGCAATAAATTAGTGTAAACTGTAACTCTTTGTTTTCATTTCTTCTTCATCTGGGATTCTGAAGCCCATACGTCCTGCTGCAATCTGAAGTGTGGAGCACAAGGAAGGTGAACTATTTTGAAATGTGTATCATAGTGTTGGAAGAAATGTCCATCTGGGTTCAGTACCAAATGGGGAGAAAGACACTGGAAACATGGAGGCTGCTTGGAAGGATGGTTTAATGGAGCAGAACCATTAAGCACATGGTCCTGGTGCAGCTGAACACATGGACTGGACAGTGAGATATATTTAGACCCTATCTTGGGCCTGGCAAGAAATGTATCCTATTAGTTGCCAGACTCCCAGGGGGCTATACAGGGGTCCAGCTAACCTGGTAGGCTATCTGTGTCCCAGGCTTGGTTGAATCTTGCTGGGTGATGATGTAATGAAGAGGCCCACTCCACTCCATAATTAGGAAAGAAGACTAAGAGACTCCATGGGTTGGAAATCCAAAGTACTTTTACTAATTATAAATGGTAAGCGAGCAGTAGTGAAGCAAGATCTGAATAATATGGCGCGAAAGCAATTGATATATAGGGAAACCCGTTCCCCCCCCTAGGATCAAAGCTCCAGTCCAATCATAAGTCCTTCAAATGTCAGGTGTGAGATAACTTCAAACAGACAGGCCGAAGATGGAATGTGTAGGCCGTTGATGCAGGCGGGAAACACGTACGCATGCGTACTCCCAACGACTGGTACATCCTAGAACCTTCCTCCAGCACGTCAATTAAATCCCTCCCACATACACGCCCCCCCCTTCCCGTTTCATGGCAGCTGAAGCAACAGCAAAGCAGAAGCTGACATCCGGCCGTCCCCCGGAAAAAGGCTGTCAGGCCTGGAAGAAAAAACAAACGAGACAGACAAATAAGAAAACAAATGAAAAAGGGAGGGGAGGGAAGTCAAGGCTTGTCGGGATAAGAAGCATAAAATCTCTGGAGTAAGCGGGGCGCACGAACGTGGGACTTATCAACCCATTCCGTGTGAGAGGGGGGAAAATGTTTCCAAGCCACAAGGTATTGGATGCGATTACGGTGCCTACGGGAATCAAGAATGTCACGAATTTCAAAATGATGTTCTCCATCCACAAGTAAGGGAGCAGGTGGAGGGTCATCCGCGGGCCTGAGGTTGGATACCCGAACTGGTTTGATGAGGTTAATGTGGAACACCGGGTGGATACGGTTCAGATGCTTGGGCAATTGCAAACGAACCGAAACAGGATTGATAACTTTAACAATTGGGAAAGGGCCAACATACTTGGGACCCAATTTCTTCGATTTTTGTGTAGTATGCAAGAATTTCGTGGACAAATACACTAAATCTCCAACGTGGTAATCATAGGGCTGAGAGCGTTTCTTATCAGCCTGCTTCTTATGAGCCTTATGGGCAGCGTCCAAGGTGGAAAGAGTCAGGGGCCAAAGGCGACTGAGACGTTCGCTCCAGTCTGCAACGGAAGGAACCTGAGGTTGGGCCGTAGGCAGTTCGGGAATAGGAACAAAATCCTGGCCGTAAACGACCCGGAAAGGGGTGAAGCCCGTACTGGAGTGAACCGAATTGTTATAGGCCACTTCAGCATGTGGTAACAAGTCAACCCAATCGTCCTGTTGATAATTGATGAAACAACGTAAATACTGTTCAAGGACGGAATTAGTACGTTCACAGCCGCCATTAGTCTGAGGATGGTAGGCGGAGCTAAGGCCTTGGGTGGAACCAATGCGTGCAAGGAACTCCTTCCAAAATTTAGATGTGAATTGGACTCCACGATCGGAGATAATACGGTCGGGAACCCCATGCAACCGGTAGATGTGGGAAAGAAACAATTTAGCCAACGCCTTGGCGGAAGGAATTTTGTGGCAAGGGACGAAATGAACTTGCTTGGAAAACAAATCAGTGACTACCCAGACGACGGTGTGGCCCTGGCTCTCGGGGAGCTCAACAATAAAGTCCATAGAAATCTCCTTCCAAGGTGCAACTGGGCGGGCAACAGACTGTAGAAGTCCCTGCGGTTTCCCCGGCGGCTTTTTGGCGGCCGCGCAAACTGGGCAACTGGCCACATAAAGTTCAATGTCCTTTTTTAAAGAAGGCCACCAGAATTGTCTCTTCACGAGGTGCAAAGTCTTGACGAACCCAAAATGACCCGCCATCCTGGAGTCATGAGCGCGACGAAGGACGACAAGTCGTAGGGAAGCGGGGACGTATAATTTAGCACCAATCCACGGTAGATCGTCCCTCATGGTGCACTCGTCCCGATGGGTCAGGAACCAGTCGTCTTGATGAAGAGCCGCTTTGAGGTCAGAAAGTAGATCGTGAGGCACTACCTCCTGAGCTTTGGTCTGTTGACGTGTGAGTACCGGAGCTGCCAAGAGCGGTTGGACGATACTCAGTTTGGAACAATTATACTGAGGTAATCGGGACAAAGCATCGGCCATGAAGTTCTTTCCGCCCGGGATATACTTGAGAGTGAAATTGAAACGGTTAAAATATTGGGCCCACCGCATCTGTTTGGGGGAGAGACGACGAGGTGTGCGTAACGCTTCCAAGTTCTTGTGGTCAGTCCACACTTCAAATGGGTGTTTAGAGCCTTCGAGGAAATGGCGCCAAGTAGCGAGGGCCCAACGGACTGCAAAAGCCTCCTTCTCCCAAACCGCCCAGCGCCGCTCTGTGTCAGTGAGTTTACGCGAGGTGTACGCGCAAGGCTGTAAGTTACCTTGGTCATTGGCTTGTAGCAGAACGGCCCCAACAGCGACATCACTGGCATCCGCCTGGACGACGAAAGGCTGGTTGAGATCAGGATGTTTAAGAACTGGTTCAGCGGCAAAAAGGCGTTTAAGTTTTTCGAATGCCGCCTGGCATTCCATGGTCCAGTCCAAAGGCTTATTGGGTTTAGGCTTCGGGTCGCCTTTAGTCTTGAGTAAATTAGTGATAGGGAGAGCAATGTTGGCAAAAGAGGGAATAAATTGACGGTAGAAATTAGCGAAACCCAAAAATTTTTGCAACTGTTTACGAGTTTTGGGAGCGTCCCACTCAGTGACCGCCTTCACTTTTTCAGGGTCCATTTCAACGCCATCCGAGGAGATACGGTAGTCCAGATAGTCAATAGTCGTTTGGTGAAACTCGCACTTAGACAATTTGGCATATAGGTTGGCAGCACGGAGTTTTTTCAAGACAGTGCGCACGAGATTGACGTGGTGGTCGTAAGAGCGAGTATAAATGAGGATATCGTCCAGATAGACGATAACGCCCTTATAGAGATGATCGTGGAGGATCTCATTAATGAATTGCATGAACACAGCAGGAGCCCCCTGTAGGCCAAAAGGCATAACTCGGAACTGGAAACAACCAAGAGGGCAGTTGAATGCAGTCTTCCATTCGTCCCCTTCCTTAATGCGTACTCTATAGTAAGCTTCCCGCAGGTCCAATTTTGTGAAGATGCGGCCCTTCCCCAGTTGCGCTAACAAGTCCTTCATCAATGGTAGTGGGTAGAGGTTTTGAGTACAGATTGCGTTAAGGTTGCGAAAGTCACAGCATAAACGAAGAGACCCATCTTTCTTTTCACGAAATAGGACAGGGGCAGCCACTTTGGGTCGAGCCGGTTCAATGAACCCACGTTTCAAATTTTTGTCAATGAAAGAACGCATCTCCTCCATTTCCCTGGGTGACATGGAGTAAATGCGGGGTTTTGGGAGTTTGACCCCGGGTAAAATGTCAATGGAGCAATCAGTAGGCCTGTGGGGGGGTAGAATGTCCGAAGATCGCTCGCTGAAGACGTCCCTAAGATCCAAATATTCTTTCGGGATTTTTTCCTCTCCTGCAATCCTCTCCTGCCCTCTAGCGGCTACTTCAGGAACGTCAGTGACTTCAGGTTGGTCCGGAGAGCCCTCCCCCACTGGAGGCACCTTCGAGCGAACACGCAAGCGGCCTGTCCGCCAATTTATGTGAGGGTTCCACTTCCGGAGCCATGGGATGCCCAAAATGAGTGGTCTGTCCATGCCAGGCGCGACCACAAAAGAGATTAATTCAGTATGGGTACCCATTTTCATTTCCAAAGGCTCAGTAAAAAAATGGGTGGGCCCCCCCCCCCGCAATCGAGCCATCTATTTGGCAAAACACAATCGGGGTTTTCAAAGTGCGCAATTTGATGCCCAATTTTTCTACCATGGCGGGATTGATCATGGATCGGGAACAGCCAGAATCAAGTAAAGCTAGGAGGGTGGCAGGGGTCCCCTCAGGAGGAACTTTTAATTCAATAGGAATGAGAAGGGGCCCCTTGTTTGAACTCACCCAGCGAGGCGATGTGTCGTCATCAGAGTCCTCAGAAGAAGAGGAGTTAGCATCTGCGTCACCCTTTAATGGCTGGGCAAAAGGAGGGGGGTTGGTTTCCCCAGCGAACGCTGTCTCCTTCTTCTTCTTGTCAGAGCCTCTGGCAGGCTTGTCATCACGTCTGGGAGGGGGTTGGGCAGAGAGAGGCAGTTTAGCGCGACATTCGGGGGCGGTGTGCCCAAGCTTGCCACAACGAAAGCATGTTAACGGTCTGGAGGAGCCAGAAGGGGGCCCTCTTGCGTCGCCTCGTCGTTTGGAGAACGATTGCGTAGTAGGAGGGGGGAGGGACCTGGCAGCCCTCTCCTTCCGCTTCCTTCTTTCTTCTGTGGCATAACGCAGACGGATCAAGTCAAGCTCGGCGTCTGCAGCATGCTCAAACCACGTGATTAAGCGTCTTGGCAGGTTACGATTGACACACTGTTGATAAATGTCTGCGTTCAACCCTTCGGCAAATCTGTCCAGAAGGGCGTCCTCCCCCCATCCTCTCATGTATTGTGAGAGACACTGAAATTCCTGGATGTATTGGGCGACAGGTCTATTGTCTTGGTCGAAGGTTAAAAACTTCAATTTGTTCCGCTTCTCAGTTAATGGGTCATCAAAACGTTGACGGAAAGCCTCCATAAAACGGTTGAAATTCCCCAAGAGGGGAGACCCAGACATGTGCAAAGCAGTCGACCATGTAGCCGCTTCACCATCCAAAGATAAAAGAATCATTCTGACCCTTAAAGTGTCAGATTCAAAGTCCCGGCCATAAATTTCCATGTAGTTAAACACTTGCATAAGAAAGGAGGGAAGGCTAGTAGAATCCCCCTTAAAACGTACAGGCAAGGGAGGGATTTTAGCCATTCGATGTCTTCGGGGGGGAGGCTGGGGGGGAGGTCCTCTTTGATCAGCGAAACCTCTAGCCGCAGGGGGAGACACGGGCCGAGGGGGGGGGGAGAATCCTGGCGTGGGTAACGTTGCCAGTTTCTCCAGTCTCTTTCCTCCTCCCCCCTTCTCTCTTCCAAAAATGTTTGACCCCAATAATCAGGTAATTCACTCCGCTGGGGTTTTCTCATCGGGCCCCGGTGCTGATAGCCTCTCCATTCTCCTTCATCGCCCCCTCTGCTTTCCCCACAGTACCTTTGGCTCCAATAGTCAGGGACTTCACTCGCCTGAGGTTTTCTCACAGCACCTGGCTCCAGCGAAGTTTGTGGAGGTGGTCTTTGGGTGAGCCCAGCATTCCAGCTTGTCTCTATCTCTCTTTGCCCCGCGGAAATTGACCAACGGGGTGGGGGGGAAGGTTCAGGCTGACTGGAAATTTGCAGTTGAAATAAATCTTCGTGCAAAGGTCGGTCAGACGGGCTGGGCTGGTGTAAAGAAAGGTCGGGAGGTCCTAGTTCACTGGAATCCCCTCCAGTTGCGCCCTCCTCCTCTCTGGTCGGAGAAGACATTCTTTCCCTTCTCGGTAGACGTAAATTTCCTGGAAAGGGATATTATTCAGATCTTGCTTCTTGTCAGGGCCCACTCCACTCCATAATTAGGAAAGAAGACTAAGAGACTCCATGGGTTGGAAATCCAAAGTACTTTTACTAATTATAAATGGTAAGCGAGCAGTAGTGAAGCAAGATCTGAATAATATGGCGCGAAAGCAATTGATATATAGGGAAACCCGTTCCCCCCCCTAGGATCAAAGCTCCAGTCCAATCATAAGTCCTTCAAATGTCAGGTGTGAGATAACTTCAAACAGACAGGCCGAAGATGGAATGTGTAGGCCGTTGATGCAGGCGGGAAACACGTACGCATGCGTACTCCCAACGACTGGTACATCCTAGAACCTTCCTCCAGCACGTCAATTAAATCCCTCCCACATACACGCCCCCCCCTTCCCGTTTCATGGCAGCTGAAGCAACAGCAAAGCAGAAGCTGACACTTGTGTTCTGAAAGTGTGTTGGGCAATTCCTAATATGGCTTAATGGCTTTGTCCTGGTTTGGATCTTGAGTGAGGGGTTTCCTATCATTCTGGAGCTGAAGGCCTTTTGTGATGTATATAGGTTGGCCCAGTCTTTCTGGGGCTATTAACAAAGGTGGGGGCTGCTTTCCAAGAGCATGTTTCTCTTTTTCTTATCCAGGGAGGTATAATATTATGCCTTTTTAATATTTCCTAGAATATTTCATTCTTCTAGGAGAGGGGTGGGTGCTAATTTTTTACAATAGACATGGGAAAGGAGCAAGGAAACTCTTCCTTGGTTTCTTTCCACTGTACAAAAAGTTTCATTTGGCTTTGTCATAATCAGCATAATATGTCATTATTGTTCCTACCGAGCACTTCTTTAGCTCCCACATCTATTCTCATAACTGAATGTTGACTGATTATAACAGGGATAAATAAACCTTAAATCTCATTATTCTTTTTGTTGAATTATGCATATACCTACAAGTAAAGTTTTAAAAAGGAAACATTGGATTGAATTAAGTTTACATTTTCCATGAAATATTGAATCCCAATGAGATAAAAATTATTGGCGAAATAAGAGCAGAGCCATAGAAATAATATGGTCTAATTACAAAATTTCATAATTTGAGAAATACTTTTCACCCATGATGGAGAAGCAGAAAGTTCTTTCTCAATATTTTAACACAGCTAATATATTTAAAGCTAATATGAATAATTTAAAAGCATCTTTTCAATATTTCCCTCATTTTATGTAAACAATCTTCAGCCCTTCTAAAAATTGTTTTCTCTGATAATGCACATTGTGATTTACAAAATGTGCCATTTTTGTTTACAAAAGATAAATTATTCAAAGCATCTCTTCTTGCGCTTGCGGAGCTATTTAATGTGTCAACAAGGCTATAACTTTCATTCCATGTTTCACATAAAACAAAGCAAGGTAAATATGAAATATTTGGCACTCTTGCTTAACTTTACACTTCTGAAGTCTGAAAAAGATACGGAATACAAAAGGAAGGTGCATAAAATAATACAAATGTGCATTTATGAATCAGATGTACAAAACATAAATGTGCCTCTGCTTTAGAACATCACCTTTTTTGTTCCCTTGTAACAAAATAGTTTTCTGTCATATCGTGCTATATAAAAGTATGGGGAGTTATAATAAAATTTTGGATTTGAGCCAACACTGTGATCATGCTTTTCCTTCAGTACTGCTATATGTTTCTTTTAGGTCCTGGATGCTTTTCCCCATACTTCTTCTTTAACATCTTTAGAACTAGAATTTTTATTACTGTGCCAACCTGTGCCTGCCAGTGACTAATTGATCACAGAGTTCACACCTTAGAGACTCAAGGATTTATGTTAGCCCGACTCTTTATCTCGACCTGCTATAAAAATGCAGGCTCAAACTGTTAGAATAACAATTAGGGTCTTGGCTCAACTTTCATGTCAAAGCTACTATGTTTCCTTTCTAGTCATAAATCTGCAGTAACGTCAAACACTGTGCCTGTGAAAAAAATATGGAGTCCAATAGCACTTTTTCTAACTAACAAATTTTGTTAAAGGTCTTAAGCTTTCAGGAACTGCAGCTAGTGTAGCTTCATTGTCCTCTCCCAACAAAATCCCGATGTAGTTGAAATTCCAGGGTAGAGATAGCACTGGTGATTAATCTTTGCTTGCTATTGCATTTTCTGTGCAGAATAAGAAGAGCACATTTTCCTTCCCCATCCTTACCACTTTCTATAGAGGGACGATTGAAAGCATCCTGTCATGTTGTATTACTATTTGGTTTGGAAGTATTGCTGTTCTGAACAGGAAGGCTGTGTAGAGACTGGTGAGAATGGCAGAAAAGATTATTGGAAGTTCACTTCCTTCTATCCAGGACATGGCATATAAGCACTGCTTGACTAAGGTCTGCAGTATTATCAGGGATGCTACATATCCTCTCCATGACTGGTTTTCTTTGTTAGGAAGCTTTGGCAGAGTATCCGAAGCAGAACAACCAGATTCTGTTATTAGCTTTGTACCATATAGTAAAATAATATCAACCTTGTTAACTCTCAAGACTCTTTTTTTCTGCTATATTTTCAAAATGGACTGTGATTAATATAGATGTGTATTCGGGGGTGGGTTTCAACTGGTTCGCGGCGGTCCCTGCGAACCGGTTGGTCGGCGAACCCGGAAGTAAATAACTTCCGGGAACGGCGAAGGGCGCACCCGCCCGCCCGTGCTCCTTACCCGGTTTTGATGAGTTCTGCGCTTCCACGCATGCGCAGGATGCATACAGCGCCTGCGCGATCCTCCAGGAGCAGCTGGAGCATCGCACAGATGCTAGTACGCATGCGTGCGCCGCGCGCATGCACGAGGATGCCGCCAGCCCCGTTCCAACCGAACCGGTTGGAACGGGGCGAGAAACCCACCCCTGTGTGTATTGTACATACATGTGTGTTTGTTCATCTATGTGTGTAGGTATTCTTTTAAGAGCGGGCATCAGAATTTCATTTTTAATGTACAGAGAAAAAGTGACAATAAAGCTTAGCTGTAGCTTTAACTTTAGCTTAACCTTAAGCTTAGCTTAGCTTCTTTTAGTTTACATCATTAAGAGGGACCTTAACTACAACATAGTGAAAGAACTTACAAAAGCTTGGAGATCTCACAGAGGAATGAAACATTCTGTCAACTCCCTACCACAACTTCAGAAAATCAAAGACTTAAAAGTAGAAGATGAAATTATAGTTTTCATTCAATGTCACAGCATTTTTTATGTCCATAGATCCAGTATTAGCAAAAGAATGGCAGTAGTAGTACATAACACATTTAACCAAATACACTAAGATCAAAATACCCAGAACCATGGACCTCACCAACCTCTGCCTCACTAGTTTCTTTCAGTTTGATGGACAAATATACCAACAAATCAGAGGAACACCCAAGGGATCATCTCTCTCAGGACTCATAGCAGAGACAGTAATGCAGTGTCTAGAAACTATAGCATTCTCACACATTCAACCAAAAGTTATGGTACACAGACATTTCATCAAAATAAAAAAAAGCAACAACTATAGAAGACACCTGAAATTATCAACATCTTCAAAAGAATAAAAGCACTGAGGACTCCACAGAAACATATCTATTTCTTTAATAGATGATTGCACATTAAATTAGCCCACATCATGGTGTGAGTTTGGCCAGGAATCCTTTTGACACATTATTATGGAAATACTAAAAATTGGGGTTCTCTGATGGGAAGTTTGAACTTGTCAGCCTTTAAAAAATAATTTCAGAGTGTTGGAGGAAAAAAAACAGCATGAGATACAATGAATGATTTTCAAAGACCATTAAATTCTTTAAATAACTGTAAGACCTCCTACTGATCATGCTTTATTTGTAAGCAGTGAGGCAGACTTTGCTCATTTCAACCCACTTGTTATCTGAGCTGGCAAAACATGCAACATACAAAACTAATAGAAAGCCTGCAATGAGTGCATAGAGATATTGCTTTAAAATGCCAGCTTGTCACCTGATAATCATTAATGGTTTTTAAATGCCTAGCTATGTATAATACCATAGCAGCGAGCCTCACAAACCCTTAAGAGATACAATTAATATCTAAGAACAAAATTTAAATGATCATATCCATAGCTTCACAGTTCAGAGCCAAGATTACGATAGTGAATCTTTTAATGTAGTAATATACTGGCATTTGTATGTACCCATCAACCAATGGTGGGTTCCGGCTCCTGTTGCAACCAGTACGCTGCAATGGGGCCTGGGCATCCACCACGTGCATATGCACATCGCGCGCATGCATACCCATCGCCCACGACGCTCCAGCTGCTCGGCAGAGCATCGCACAGGCACCGTACACCCAGTGCGCATGTGAAATGCCCCAGTCAGATCAAATAGAGTAAGGAGAGTGGGTGTGTGGGCCCTCTGGAGCACCATACCAGAACGGTACCTGGTGCTCCCAGCAGGCACCGGTACGCCCGTAGCAGGGCATGTCATATCCCACCACTGCCATCAACTCTACACCCAGTGTCTTAGAATCTCAACTGTTAGTAGAATGAGGCTTTCAGTATCTTCTTTTCCACCTTTAGCTGTAATATCATAATGTAAAATTATCCAAAAAACCTTCAGCCCCTATAAAAAGAAGATGCTAGGGATACACGAGACTCGCGAGAAAATGGAAGAAAAAGAAAGCACCACAATAGGAATGTAAAGTACTATTATCATCAAGGGAAGATGTTAGAATCTAATCCAACACAACTTCAAGAGCTTTCATTCTTTTAGTTTAAGTTACTTAAATAAATTATGTTTTCCATTCCTTTAATACCTGTCATTATTAAGACTAATAATCTTGTGCCACCAATTTTATGAAGAATGATATTTTCTTTTCTTTTTTTAACTTGAAATTGTTGTTCCATGATTACAAGAATCAAATATCCACTGACTTTTTATGTCATTTATCATTGATATTTATTTGGGAACAAGTCGAAAGCTATCTTCAGCTATCTTTTTGATTACTCAGCAAATTTCAAATGAAATACGGTAACTCTTATTTTATTTCACTGAATAACCTTTGATATCCATTTCATAAGTCAGTGTCAGAGTAATTGAAATTTCCATGATTAATGATCTGCCTTTTCACAAGTATCTCTTCTGCATATAAACATTTCCCTAACTTGTTGTTGTCATACTATTCTAAATGTTTATTTTATTTATATATTATTAAATTTATGCATGTTCCTCTTGGTTTTTTTTTAAGTTTCCATCTTACATCTCCATTTATTCTGAATATTTGTCTCCAAGAATTCACTCGTCTTCAGCTGACACAGTACACTGTTCTACATGATTTCAGAAGTATATTATCATCTTCCAAAGCAATCTAGTTTTATTCTGGACATGACTCTTTTCTATATAATATGCTTAACTCACAGATGATGAGAATGTTTCTGAACTCTACTTCTGTGGTTATATTAGATTTTGTACAATGTTTTGAATATGACTGAACCTCAGTGTGATCACACAGGTACAGTCCCCTTTAAAAAAATAGTTGACGGTCTACAAGATAATCTTAATATAAACTGAGTTTTATAAAACATATCCAATACACTGTGTATGCATACTTGTACTGCATATTTAGCTTTATTTCTAAATGATTCATCATAACTGCTATAATAAATTCAGACTATTTTTTTAAGAAACCCATCATTTTTCTCAGAATGTACACGTGTTAGAAAACTTACTTTTCTTGAAAGACAGTGAAACTAATAGCAGTGAAGTATTTCTTAAAGTTGCTAAACATTTCAAGTGCCATTTTATTTAGCATGGTTCCTTGCAACTTCTGCACGATGTCTGGTTTTATATAAATTCAACATTCGCCATAATAAAAATGATTTGTTAAATCACAACTTATACTATAAGAGGAGGGACACTTAAATCTTCACACTTTCAAAGAGATTTAAAGAAAGTACTATATCCAGTACTGAGCATCACACTTTCAGAAAGAAATTAAGTGGAGCAGTTTCAAAAAAGACAGTGGGGAGGGTCTGAAAACTAGAAACTGTCCTTTGAAAAGAGACTAAAGGAACTGATACGGCACACTCCCAATACCCAAAAGGATGTCATGTGGAAAGCCATACTCTCTTCTTTTACATTTCAGTGTCCAGAAATAATGCATTTTCATTGCAGGAATATTCCAATTATTAAGGGATAAATCTGTTCTTCGATGGTTGGTGGATTTCCGCCTTACTAGATACACTCATGTGCAGGTTAGACATTTAGACAACCATCTGTCTGAGATGGTTTAATTTGGATTTTGGCAATGAGCATAGAGTTGGATTCAATGACACAAACAATTCCTGCCAACTTCTGTTGTAATTTATAGAAAATGAAACAGAGAGAATAATATATCTTTAGTTGAAAATTCTGATCAGAGTATTCTGTTTGATATTATTCTCTGTCTAAGCTATTATCCCTGGTAGTTGTGGCTGGAGAGGTAAGCTCATATTTCAAAACTGGGGAGAAGATTATTATTTTCTTCCCTAATAGAATGAAGTATTTTAAAAGTATCCTGAAATGCCAATTGTAAGGAAATCCTAATCCAGGTAGTGGAATGCAAACTGTTAATTTTATATACAGATTGCTACACTAGAAATCAATTTTCATCCTTAGCTATCAAAAGTTTGAATAATAAGAATCAAATCCTATTCTTCACGAGGATATCTTTCAGGAAGAAAGATGAAACATTTAGTACTGAAATAGTCATATTATCAAATGTAAACTTGTTAATTTTAAAATCTAGTTCTCGCCTCACATTTTCATATTTCAAATTCTGATCTCTTTCCAAACATTATGCAGTAAACGAATCAAATGATTAGGATGATCCTTAAGTTATGTGCAATTTCATGATTTTACACAGCACTCTAAAAAGAAGCAACAAGAAATCCTTTGACTAGAAAAACCCAACTATCATCATTATTATTCTATTTCAGTTTAACAGATTTAATTTAACAGTACTCTCAGAAGTCTTGAGTAGTCCCTAATCATGGTGATGCTGAAAGTTGAAAAGTAAGAATTACACTGAATTCAGCATTCCTATATTTGGGAGTATTCCCAACTGAACTCATTTAGATTTGTATACATTTGTTCCTTTGCAAATGAGAGTCGTACTTGCTTTCTGCAAAAATTGAACTAAAGAGAGTCAGAGACAAATTTCTGGCAAAACATTGTTCAGAGACTGTTAGGGTTTATCAATTATCTGGAAGATTAATTACTGGTAATGGATTTCTTTGTAAAGAAATGTTGGTGCTAAATTACTTTTTATTTGTTTCAGTCTACAGCATTGCTTCTGTTTTTAATGATGTGCAAAAAAATGGCTGTCATTCTTTGAGGCACCATCTTAAACACTTTGAACTCTAGTTCAAGTCCTGCCTTCAATCTTTATTTGCAAAGAATATATGAATTTTGGAAAACAAACTTTGTGACTTATTGGTGACCTATAGCTTAGTGCCTTATTTTACTGTCTTGTTATTTAATTGTCCTCCGTATTCAATATTATGGGCCTGATCCATTACTGTTTAATTAAAGCAGTATGATGTTTATTAAAATTAAATCTTTACCACTTTGCTACATGCCAGAATGTTTATATCACCATAAAAACTACTAACCATCAGAAAAAAATAATATTCTCTAAGGCAATTGTATTGGCATAAAAAATGCATTCTAAATAAATAGTTTTTTTCTCCTGTTTGACCTGTCCTACTATGAGTTTGTTTGAATGGTGTTTACTATTTCCTACATCTTGCTGTTGTCCAAGTACTGTCCATGCATCAGTATAATGGTAAGGGTGATAGGTTTTGCTATATTAATATTTTGATTATTTATTTCATTTATCAAAGTTATAGATTAATTTGCAAGTGCAGTAAAAATTAAATGACAGCCATAAACATTCACATTAGAAAATAATTCTAAAAAGTTTCCTTTCAAAATAGCTATTTTAAAATATTTTCTCTTTCATATGCTATTCATTTCTAAAATGGACATTGCACTGTTTTTATAAGTTTGCTTAACAAGCATTGTAACATTCTAGAAATATAATCATTAGTTAATCTAATGAATATGTAAGTTCAAGTGAGGTGGGTCATACCAGCGCATTTCAGAGTTGATCAAATCAGGTCTCTACAACATCTTTGAATTAGTGCTTTGATTTATGGTCTTAGGGTAATACATGTAGATTATTTTCTATATCAGCTGATCTATCCCGTTATCCTATAGATGCAAAATAAAACTGGAATCTGTAGTATAGGATCAAATTAAGTTCTACATTTTACATTCTATGGCAGAATGAATATATGTATGTATGTATGTATGTATGTATGTATGTATGTATGTATGTACGTACGTACATAGATGAGGCACGTCGTTCTCCTGCCTCCTCCTATAGAGGGTGCTTTTTTAGAGGCTTTTTTAAACAGTTAAGCAGAGTCATGTGACTCTGACAGAAACTAGCCCAGCCTGACCTCAGCTCTTGCCTTTTTCCTTTTACATTTTTTTTCTTTTCATGGTGACAGGCAAGAGCAGAGTTGAAATCCTCTCTGAAACAGCTGGAAAAGGTACGTGTGGATCAGAGGGAGGGGAGGAATTCAAACTTCATCCTCCTGGTGCAACTTTGTGTGTGTGTGTGTGTGTGTGTGTGTGTGTGTGTGTGTGTGTTTGAGAGAGGGGGAGGGAGGAGAGAGGGAGGAAGGAGGAGAAGGGAGAAGAAAAAGAAAGAAGGAAACTTATTTAGCAAAGGAGAAAAACAAATGCTGTCGCTTTAAATCAGAACTGAGCATGCCTGGCTGTGGAATTCTGGGAGTTGAAGTCCACAAGTCTAAAAAAATTTCTGCCTCACCAGCCGTAAACCTCACCGCACCTCACTGGTCTGTGTGTGTGTGTGTGTGTATGTATGTCTCTCTAAATTGCACTCACTATTTTCATATGCAAATATTTTCTTATTCATTCTTTGGTTTTAAGAGAATATTCCATTTGAAAGCATCACTTCACAAATTCTTTGCTTCCATGTTTGTAGAAGTTTGGGAAACCAGATGAATTTTAAAAAGAACATTCATTTTTAACACCAACTCTTTCCTGGTATTTCTTTTAAAAATCTATATATCAATTAGTTTATGCTTTAAATCTCATTTGCCTTCCCACCTCCAAAATAAAGCTATTATTGTTCTATATTTTGTATTTTGGGGCAAGTTCTTTGTTTCTTTACCTGAGCTACTCATGTATTGTTGAATTAGCTTTATGTGCTAGCTGTGCATTTCTTATTGACCGTGCACAATGTGGTTACTGGGGTTACAAGGCACCACAAAAACTAATCAAAAACTGTGCTTTCTAATTCATTCACTTTATTTAGTTTTATAATGACACCTAAACATGTAACATATAGCAATTGTAAGCAATAAACGTAAGCTCTCTGCCAAAAAGAAATGGGAGAAGGATGTAAGAATCATCCTCTATAGATAAAGAAGTTTCCACAAATTTGCCTTAACTAAAATTTTTCTATACATCAGCTTCATCAGTTTAACTATCAATGCCCAAGAATGTTTTGGCCTATCACATGTGAGCCACAGTAAAGTTGCAGATTGGAAAAGAAGTTGTCACTTAACAAGAAAGAAAGAATATACATAGAAGACAAAAGGAATTTTAAGTGGCTAATTTTGACATGTTTGGGAACAATTTCCTATAAAGGCTTGGTTGGAGAAATAGGTGCATGCTGAAACAGAAAGATATTACTAATGGAAAGACATTTTAAATCTTTAGAGATATTCTGTTTTGGTCAATAAAGAATCAAGGCTGTGAACTCTTCACATTAGAATTGTCAAGCAAAGCAGTTGCCAAACATCAAAATTTTGATCACGTGACCATGAGGATGCTGCAACGGTCGCTAAGTGTGAAAATGGTCGCTAAGTGTGAAAAATGGTCATCAGTCCCTTTTTTCAATGCCATTGCAACTTTGGTCACTAAATGAACTGTTTGAAAGCTAAGGCTAGCTTGCATTATAATGCCTTATGGTAGCTTACATTTTCAAGAGAGAGAAGCTAAACTCCTAAACATACAAGGAATTTGTCTTTGGTGAATATGCTCTCAGTGTACATAAAGAAAAATAAAATAGAATACATTCATCAAGAATCATAAGCTACAACACTTAGTGATGGTCACTAAAGCCTGGAGGATTGTTCCCTCTGTGCTTCTTTAAAACAGTATATGTTAGAATAGAATAACAGAGTTGGAAGGCACCTTGGAGATCTTCTAGTCCAACCCCCTGCTTAGGAAGGAAACCCTACACCATTTCAGAAAAATGGTTATCCAACATCTTTTTAAAAACTTCCAGTGTTGGAACATTCACAACTTCTCTCCTTGATTAGTTTCCACCCATTGCTTCTTGTTCTACCCTCACGTACCTTGAAGAATAGTTTGACTCCCTCTTCTTTGTGGCAACCCCTGAGATATTGAAACACTGCTATCATGTCTCTCCTAGTCCTTCTTTTCATTAGTGGTTCAGGCACCAGACAAGAAATCAGGAGTTTCTAGTCCCATTTTGGACATGAAAACCTGCTTGGATGAAATGAGGCCAGTCACTCTTTTTTTCCCTTCTTTCCTTCCTTCCTCCTTTCCTTCCTTCCTTCCTCCTTTCCTTCTTTCTTTTCCTTCCTTCCTTGTTTCCTTCCCTCTTTCTTTCCTTTCCTTCCTTCTTTCCTTCCTTCCCTAACTTTCTCCCCCCCCCTTTCTCTGTTGTGGGGAGTTGGAAGGAGCATTAGATCTGCTCACCGCCTTAAAAGTGGAATATTTTTTTAATGGCTTTTTTTTTAAAGTGATTTCAGCCGGGATGCCTTTAGCACTCGCCCCATCCGTCTTCCCATCCTCCTTCCAAAAAGTTGATTTAAAAAGCCAGCGATCTGCGCCCGCTTCTCCAGCGTTCCTGATTCAGGGGCAGAGGTGCCTGGGCGCGCCCTGTTCCCCCCTCAAGGCTTCACGTTAAAGCCAAAAAGGACCTCCACAGAGATGGCTCTGGGTCTGGGAAGGCAGGGCAGGGAGGGGTGCTGGAGAGCAGCTTTCGCCTACAGCATTGGGGGGAGGGGGTGTTTGCAACCCTGCCCTGTTTGGTGCCCCTCGTTGCTTGAAATGGGGTGCTCCGTTTGGGGGGGGATGCAGGAGGTCCAAATAAGAGGCGGGCTCAGCCTCTGCTGGGATGGAGCAAGCAGAAGGAAAGGCAAGAGCGGGGGGGATGGGACTTTGCTGGCAGTTGCAAAGCAGCCTTCCCCCGATTGCCTTCCCCCACGCCTCCCAACCCTTTCAAAAGCCACCCCCATCACCAGCCTCTCCCAACCAGATCCCCGCCTGCCTCCCCTCGGCTCACCCAGACCAGATTGACAGCGGCTTGCACGGCATGGCTGCAGAAGAGCGGCGCCCAAAAGAAGCAGGGGAAAAAAAAACTTCCGATGGCTGAGCTGCTTGGCCCAGGACCTTACCATTGCTCTCCCTGCAGAAAAACGGCGTGCGTTGGCACGCGCACAAGCAAAAGGGGATGGAGGGAAACACTGCCCTCTAAAGGCCACATCAGGAACGACACTTTAGAGAATTTTTTTTTCACAGCGTCCTTTTTAAAATTGATTTTCTTTCTTTTGGAAAATTGGTACTTTTACAATACGCGACGGGACACGGGAAAAATTATTGAAACGCGTGCCTGTCCCGCCACATGCAGGACGTCTGGTCACCCTATCCCTAGCATCTTGGCCTAAGCTAATAGTTCAGAAGCATAGCAAAACCTAAAAGGTGTGTAGATCCAACAAAATCATTCCTTTCTCCTGCCAGGTAAATCACAACCTCACAATTCTTACATCTCTTGGCATTTGTGGTATTTAAATTGGGAACTAAAATTTAATGGAGCACCAATCGCTGTTAAAACAAATGGCCATCTGCTGTTCCAGACTATCGGAGGAAGAAGCTATCATTTATTAAAACTTATTCCCTTGACTTTTCCAACTTTTCTTTCCTTGAAGTTTGTTTCCTTTTAATTATACGTCAATTGTGTTATTTTTAATATTTTAGAAATACGATTTGATGATTATCTTTAGGAGTTTTAGCTTTAGGAGTTTTGCTGCACTTTGGATTTAAAAATAAAATATATTTCAGAGTATCTGGGGGCAAAGGCATCCAAAGCGAGCCAGGGTATGGAAGCAGTTATTGCTTTCAACTGGTATTTACTGCCCCAGCATTGTTAGCATATCCTCAGAACCAATTTCTGCCTTGGTGGCCTGGAAGGGGGAGGGACAGGCACCTTTAGTACATATGCACTCACACAAATGGGGTTGCAAACACGCATAAAACACAAACCATGCTGCAAGAGCACACACAATGCTCACAGTAATGCTAGCACGAGTGGGGATTGTGCACCAGGAATGGGTTCCAGCAGGCACTACTGCTGGTTTTCTCATGTGATTGCATGCGCAATGCAATAAAAATTGTTCTGTGCATGCGCAGAAGCAAAAAACAAGATGGCGGCACCTATGGAGCCACCCAAAGAACCAGTTCATTGCCAGCGACCCAGGCCGCCAAAACACTACCAGTTTGGCCAAACTGGTCTGAACCAGTAAGAACCCATCACTGGTGCACACATGCAGATACACGCACACTGGCCAGCCACTCATGTGGCCCAGTGGCTATTGTACACAGGTTGGGGACTCCTGAATTAGAGGATCAAGAGAAAAGAAAAGAGAAAGTTTCTCCTTTCTGTTCTTTGAAAAATACTCAGGATTTAAAGCCACTCTCTGATACTCGGTGGTAATCAACCTAGAGATGTCTAGACCTGCTAAACTATATTACCAAATGATACCAGCACATCCCAAGACACAACTTGGCACTATAGGGAGCTCCCCAATTTTGGGGGGAATATTAAAAGAGGCAAAATATTAAATTTCTTCAAAGAAGAAATGGACAAATAACATCTTAACAAAGGCAAAAGACAGCCCCAACAGTCTTCAGCAGATGCCTGAAGTCTTTAGAGATGGATATTTTGTGCCCAATAAGAAATCCAAACCAGCCTATTCACAAACAAAACACCTTCAGCTCCAACTGATAGGATTAAAATTTACATTCCCCCACCCAAATTTTAACAAGAAGGCATGACCTTTAGGACATAATAGGATTAACCCACCACCATTAGAATAGCAAAAAGGCACAAGGCTCACTACATTGCACAACCCCCTGCAGCATCTCAGAATCCTATAAAAATCCACCTATTTCGAAGCCAAGCAGTCAGCTGTCCCAGAACTACATGCTATTGTTGGTTCTGCTCATCAATAAACAGAGTCCTTCTTTCCAATCAGCCTCCATTTTATTTCCAGCTTCGAATTTTTCTTCTAACAGCATCAAAAAAAGCTATTGAAAATAGTATGGTACTTAGAAAACATGGATAGTGTTAGGAATGTGTAAATAAAGAAGTAGTTGATAGGCCCATTATTACTGAGCTTAAAAAGGAATACAATCCATTGCTGATCAGGTAAGGTTTGAGCACAAATAAAATTTGTGAGCACAAATAAAATTGAAATACTAATGCATTCTGATTATACACAGTGTCTAGAAATCTAGATATGTTGGTCTCATGTCTCAATTCTGGGAAATTTTACCTGCAATGTGGAGTGAGCATAAATCTTGCTTCCCCACATCTAACAGGTGCTGCTCCAAGAACACACCTCAGAAGATTTAGCCATCCTGCATTTCCTTATTAGAGCTAGAAGTGATTAATCTAAAGGTTACCTGTGTGTACTCACCTTTATGGAAGCTTGTCTTGCTATCATATGATCCCAGGGAAAGAAGCACATGACTTATAGAATTTTGTCTACATTCACATCTTGCAAACTGTAAATAGCTTTTTTTTTAAAAAAAAAAAAAACTTTGAATTTAATGTATCACACAGTTCTAATAATATAACATGTATTGTTAAGTAGTTTTATCTACTTTTATTGACTATGCTACCTTTGTCTTTAGTTCATCCAGACGATTATACCCACTCCAATCCGCAATATAATATGTTTGATCACACAACCTCTCAGATATTTTAACGGAAGCTGGCATTTTAACAACCTGTTGAGTTTTTCTTAAGGACCTAGTGTAAGACTAGGTGGTTTTTTGATGGTGTTAAAGGTATTGTCACAGGATATAAGCTGTCCCAAGTAAACTGTTTTTGTTTTAATAAAATAATTTATTAATCTTATATGTTGCCTCACTCTAACAACTTTGGTTACATTTTATTAAATAATTTACTCAGTGCCCTTTCCTTGTTACCTTTATCTTCTGAATTTGTAGAATTGAATCCATTTTGTCTTTTGTTTTACTATGGACAGTAAATATACAAAATTTTCTAATTCCCTGCCACATTTTTACCACATTACATTGATAGCTAAACTGGCTTTCTATGTCACTCTAGCTGTTCTCATAGGAAAGAAAACCTTTTGTTTCTTCTCAACTTCGCATATATGTGTGTGTGTGTGTGTTCGCATATATATGTGTGTGTGTGTGCGCGCGCGCGCACACACACACACACACACACACACACACACACACACACACACACATATATATATATATATATATATATATATATATATATATATATATATATATATATATATATGTTGTATTTGTGCTGATAAATAAAGGGAGACTAGTATAGATCTATTTCAAGTTATTTAGCTCTCATCAGCTAGCCATACCCTTACTGGGATTTGAACATGGCTAGCTGATGAGAGCTAAATAGCTTGAAATAGATCTATACTAGTCTCCCTTTATTTATTTATCAGCACAAATACAACACAAATGTAACAAAGGCAACAGTAAAAATATTGGGTTTCTGTCTGGATGGTCTCTTGTGACGAGCCGATGAACAGAGAATGGAAGCAGTGAACTTCCTCCCATATTTGGGCATACCAGGGGTTGTGACTTTATATATATATATAATTAAACTTTGTCTTGCTTAAATAAACACATCTTAACAAACTTCCTTACAAAACTTTAAAAAATTCATTCTAGTAGCCACCTTAGAATAAAATAGATTTGTTCATTGTCATTTAAGTGTGATTATCTTTTATAAACGTAAGTTTTTGAAAAACAGATGGGTGATCAGTATTTTTCAGCGAATAACTCTGGCGAGAATGTGTCACCTAGAGAGCATAATAGAGCCTTGAAACTCAAAATAAGAATTGGGAGCGGGGGTGGGGGGGAACAGGACGGGACAGTACTGAAATCTTTAAAAAATAGATAATAGCCCTTTCAGTCAGGATTGTACATAGCCAAAACAAAAAATTTATCATGCATTTATAATGATTACCTCAAAAATTGTAGCCTAAAGGAAGAATGACAACATGGGGAAATAAACCAAAATGGCTGTCAGTTGGTTTTGTGAAAAACTAAATATAAGCTTCCTTTAGCTGACATTTACCTTTCTAGCAGTCCTAAGTCATCAGCCTCTTCTCTGGCATTTGTAATAAACTGGAGGATGGAAGTAAACTTTCTTCAAGAACCTCTTTGTTTTAATGAATCTGAGTCCTTTCATGTTTGTATTTTGCAAACTGTTGAAAGGCAGTTTTAGCTCCTGAAGGTGCGTAAATGGCAGGCTTACCGATTTAAATATGTGAGTTGCAAGCCAAATGCAAAACAAGTACAAAGACAGCTGTGCCCATACATGAACAGAAATGGGGGGAAAAGAATGAAAGAGGCAAAAGGCAGAACTAAAAATGGTCTTTCACAATCCTTCTTTCCCAAATAGTGAGAAATAGAGAATCAGCTACGGCTAGGCCATATGCAAACTCCTCAGGTCCAAAACAATGTGACTGCAATTGTTGAAAAGTGAGCCCATTTGAAGTAAAAAATATTTGCACTTAAAATAACAAAGGTAACCAATTATTATTCTCCCTTACCAAAATAGCAAAAATTAAAAATCCTTCTCGTCTCAAATAATTCTGGGTACTTTGCCTCATCCTTCTGCCTTTTGCATCTCTCTTCACCAATGGTGGGATTCAAAAAAAATTACTACCGTTTCTATGGGTGTGAGTTGGTGGGCATGGCAGAGGAAGGATACTGTAAAATCTCCATTCCCTTCCAATCAGCTGGGACTTGGGAGGCAAAGAATAGATCGGGGCAGGCCAGTCAGAGGTGGTATTTACCGATTCTCCATACTATTCAAAATTTCTGTTACTGGTTCCCCAGAACTGGTCAGAACTGGCTGAATACCACCTCTGCTCGTCATCAAATAAAGCAAAGCATAGCCCCCAGCCTTGTGAGAATGCCTGCATCTTTACAAACTAATAGTTTCTTTTGTAAAAAAGTAAAATGGATATTTTTGTAACAAACAGCAAATGGAGAGTTGTTAGAGGGATAGTCTGACAGCACCCAGATAGTGTTTGTTCCCCAGAAATATCTGTATAGAAGTGATAAGCACTCACTGAATTGTTCCCTAAATCCAAAAGAGACAAAGAGAAAAATTCAGAATTTGCCATACTGGACATACATCCTCCCTAATACTTTTCTTATCTTAAGAATTTTAAAGTGTCTTAATTATTCAATACATTCTTTTAGGAATAAATAAAATAACACAATAAATGTTGTTGATTACAGTATGACTGCAGGTAGCTTAACACAAACAGAGCTTTTATTAGAATATTATCAAATAAATGGAGATGAAAGTACTTGGCTGTTAAGCTTTATCATGTGCAAAACAATGCAGTGCATGCAGAAAGGAATCCATCGAGTTTTTATTGTTGCCATCTGTTAGAATGCAAGAAAAACCACATTTAAATTGTACTAGAAAAGCAACTTAATGTGTTACAGTCTTCTGAAGTCAGTGACTAATACACAGCTGCATATGTGACATGGCCTAGGCTAAACTGTATGCAAATGTTGAACATTTATTTTTTTTCAGGGCAGCATCTTAGAAAACCCCTTCAGGCTCACAGAGTAAAATAAAGATATCTAAAGCAGGAGACTCAGAAAAATAATATCAATGCTTCAATTTGTTCAGTTTTATTTTGATTATAGGATTCATACTTCTGAGTCACACGTTATCTTTAATACGCATCATGCAGTCTTGTAGCAGAGATTGCACTTAATTCTTAATCTTCAATGGGTTTAGTTTAGTTTAGTTTTATTGAACTTGTATGCCGCCCTATTCCTCGAGGGGACTCAGGGCAGCTAACAAACTAAATAGGGAAAAAGGGGAAGTACAAAAAACGAAAAGACAGACAAATACAAAACAGATTAAGAACTCATCAACAGCTGCAACAATTCGAGTGGGGCTGGGAACTCATCAGCCCCAGGCCTGCCGGAACAGCCAGGTTTTAACGGCTTTGTGGAAAGCCTGAAGGGTGGCGAGGGTCCGAATCTCCATGGGGAGATCTTCCAGAGGGCCGGAGCAGCCACAGAGAAGGCCCTCCCCCGGGGGGTCGACAATTGACACTGGCTAGTTGATGGAATCTGGAGGAGGCCTAATCTGTGGATCTAATTGGTCGTGAGGAGGTAATTGGCAGAAGACGGTCTCTCAAGTACCCAGGTCCGATACCATGTAGGGCTTTAAAAGTAACGACTAGCACCTTGAAGCGCATCCGGAGTCCAATAGGCAGCCAGTGCAGCTCGCGGAGGATAGGTGTAACGTGGGTGTACCGAGGTACACCCACAATCGCTCACGCGGCTGCATTCTGGACAAGCTGAAGTCTCCGAATGCTCAAGGGCTGCCCCATGTAGAGCGCATTACAGTAGTCCAGTCTTGAGGTCACAAGGGCGTGAGTGACTGTTCTGAGTGCCTCCCGGTTCAGGTAGGGACGCAATTGGTGCACCAGGTGAACCTGGGCAAATGTCCCCCTGGTCACAGCTGACAAATGATGCTCTAAAGTCAGCTGTGGATCCAGGAGGATTCCCAAATTGCGAACCCTGTCTGAGGGGCGTATAATTTCACCCCAGCCTGAGAGTTGGAATACAAGGCCAATTATTGGGAGGGAAAAACACAAGCCACTCAGTCTTGAATGCAAGCTTGTTCACACCCATCCAGACCCTAACAGCCTTTGCAGTCTATCTAGCTATAAAAATTCTGTATCATTCTTGTAACTTGCAAAAAAAAACACCATAGAATTGAAGTTACAGTGTGTGCTTCTTTTGGATTATGTGCTTATTTTAATTTTGCTTCAACATAAGTATCCCCCCCCCCCCGTCCCCTTGGAAATTGCATCCATAGGAGAAAAGGTAAAGAATTCAGCTTTCTTTGGCATGGATCAATTCCGTATGTGAATGTGTGTTTTAACAGAGAATACATTTTGGGATATGCATTCAATCCATTCTTTAGTCTGCAGAAAACTACCTGGTATAAAATTGTCCACTTTCATTGCCAGCTACTATCTTCACTTTTCCATCTCTGTTTCCACTCATTGTCAGACATGTAACTTTTGTCCAAAGATATGAGTAACGATGTTGAACAGGTTTTGACGCTACCTTTGGATAGTGTTAGAGTAAAGGCAAAAATATTCCTTTAAATGCAGTATGTTAGGGATGGTTTACATCTGTCTCAGTTATGGATGGATCCAAGATAAAGACAACGTCATGGAGAGATAGCAGAAAAAATATAGGGGTCAGTGAATGTTTTTGTTGTAGTAAGAAAGGAATAGCCATGGTTTTCTTCTAGAGCAGAGCTGTCAAACTCCCAGCCCATGGGCTGGATGCGTCACACGCTGGCCATGCCCATGCCTGGTTTAGCAAAGGGGGGGGAAGTCCTGATATGTTACGTGATGACGTGAGTTTGATTGCTCTAAAATCAAATGATCACTTAAAGTTAATTCATTTCCCTGTGTGGAAGCAGTAAAAGAAAAATATTTATCAGAGACTTTTCAAATGCTAATTTAAAAATAACCAGAATTTGTTAATCACAGTAACTTCTTATGATCAACTAAATGCTACCTGCAAATTAGAAAACTGTAGTGTTCCTTTTAAAACCACACACAGACATACTTAAATGCAGTTATTTTTGCTTATTGACTGAAATCTTGAACATATGTAGTAAATGAGGCTTCAAAACCACTTTGTCAAAGGCACACTTTGAAAATAGGCTATGCTGACAAATGCAATTCTAAAATGAATGCTGATTATCTTGGCCAGCTCAGTATGGACTGTCACTGAATTGTATTGTGAAACATAATCAATACTATTGACTTCAGGACAATTTCTAGTCGTATAGAATCCAGTTAAATAAAAGTTGAAGCAAAATCTTTAGTTTGCCGTATTTTTGGAGTATAAGACGCACCGGAGTATAAGACGCACCCAGGTTTTAAAGAGGCAATTTAAAAAAAAAAAAAGTTTTTGCACTCTCCAAACCCCCCAAAACAGCCCATTTGTGCAAAAAATGTGGCTTGCAGAGTGCTCCTGGGGAGTGGGCTCCCCGCAAAAAAGCAAAAAATGGCCCCATTTTTGCAAAAACAGCCCTATTTTGTCAAAAAAAATGCATACATAGCTTTAAGAGGCTTATAAAATGGGGAGGTTTCACTCATTTCTGCCCTCCCCAGCCCCCAGGAGCTCTCTGAAAGCCTTCTATAGGCTCTGCATGGCCATTTTGGTGAAGGGGCAGGGTTTCCGAAGACAAAAAAATGCTGTATTCAGTGTATAAGATGCACCTAGATTTTCAGCCTCTTTTTTGAGGGAAAAAGGTGCATTTTATACGGTATATATAGAAGTTCCTGTATTGTGGGGAACTCTTTGCAAATGGGTTAACAAACAGAAACAGCCATTTTGATATCAACCTAGAACTACTAGGTAAAAGCTGGTTGGACATCAGTATCTGAGGAATGTCACATAGGTACAGCTGGGTGGTGTGGTGGCTCAATAGTTAAGATGCTCTGATTGTTGGCTGGATAGCTGGCAGCCCAGGTTCAAGACCAATGTACCACACAATGGGATGAGTTCCCATCCTCACCCCAGCTCCTGCCAACCTTGCAGTTCAAAATCATGCAGATGTGAGTAGATAAATATGTATCTGTCAGAAGATAATAATGCTCCATGACATCATGCTGGCCACATGACTACAAAAATGTCTTCATATAGCATTGGTTCAATGGCCTTGAAAAGGAGATGAGCACCACCTCCTAGAGTCAACAACAACTAGCAGAGTAAAATCTGCCGGGACTCATACATATGTACAGCTATAGTAAATAATAGGGGTGTGTATACAAGTGAAAGACAGGACCATTCCATTTTAGAAAGGAAGTGTAAATTAGCTAAGGACTTAAACCTTAATGGAATTGCAAAGCACCTGCTGATTGCCTTCATTTCAACTCTACTTACCTAGTTTTAGAAATAAAATAAATATTAGAAAGTAAGCTTAAGCCTGTTATCTTGATGGATTTAAGAAATAAAGTGCACTTGAAAAGTTCTGTTGATCAGATCTTTAGCACTGTGAGCTATAATGTCTTGTCATGAACAGCATTAAGTTAGGCAGTACTTCCCCAGAATTTTCTATCGTTTGGGACCATGCAAAAGTTGCATTTTCTTCCATTCTTCCTCAATAATTTGATTGCTGGTATTTTAATCCAATCTCCATCCCACAGAATTCAATTGTCATGACTCATATTCTTGATCTGAAGTTTTAAACTTCAGCTTCAAATTTTGCAATGAGCTGCTCCAGTATGATTATGTTGTCACAAAGACAGTAATAGAGTTCTATGAATGACATATTATCAAGGAGAGATTACCTCTGTATATGTTAAGATAGGAATTCCATCAAAATGAAAGCAGATTCTGAAACAGAGGGGAGGGAGGCAGGTTGTGAAAGAGAGGCCGTTTCTTATGAACAGATCAAGTTGTCTTCAACGTATTAGCTTTCAGGAATCAGCAGCAAAGTGAAATGTGTGCTTTTCCACAATCAGTCTGTTAAAATGCAGATTTCCAGTCCAAAACAAATTAATGCTCAGTAAACCTAATCAAGACACCCAAATGCAAGCCTGATCCATTTTACTAAGATCTGTGCCAAATCAACAGCATGAGGATCTGGTTATAAGCAGCTTCCATCTGAAAAATAAGATTATGTTCAAAGGGATTGCTAGACTTTAAATGGAAATATGTTAGAGTAAACTTGTAATTCTTTAAAGTTTGAGTTCAAATTAAGACATAATTTGTTATGAGCGCATACGCTTTTGAGTTTCAAGAAATCAGAAAAGGAGAGTAAGAATCTAAGCAAAGAGGAAGGTATATTAGACATATTATTAAACAAAAGTATTGATTGTAAACTGGATTATCCCTTAAACAGACATTAAGTAAAATCTAAGACCATATACCCATATTCCTTACTTTTTTATTTATTTGTCAGAGTTTTGGCAGTGTGACTAGTATTATGAAATAAACCCAGGAGCACAACAGAGCACACAGCACACAGAGCTTTTATACAATTAATAGTGGTTTATATACAAATATATACAGACATACACATGCAGGAGATGAATTCCTTGCCATACAGCAAGGACATACATTAACGTCTGCGCATGTGCGAAGGAACATGGCTGCCGGGCTTTTCGCTCCGGCGTCTACACGGGAAAAATAGCCAAAGAAGGAGAAATTGCCCCGAGAAAATCGAGCTTGAGAGAGACCAGGGCACGAGCGATTTCTCGGAGGGTCTGGTGCTGGCAGCGGATTGGAGAGTTTTTGCTCTCCAAGGCTGCCCTCCACGAAAAACGCCGACGCCGCTCGGAGGTGCCCGGAAGAAGCCGCGGCCCAGCTGATTAGTGAGGCGCTTAAAGACATCGCCCGGGTGCCGTTCGGAGCCTGAAGAGAGACCAGGGCACGAGCGATTTTACGGAGAGTCTGGTGCAGGCAGCGGACTGGAGAGATTCTGCTCTCCGAGGCTGCCTTTCGCGAAAGACGCTGATGCCGTTCGGGGACGCCCGGAAGACGCCGCGGCCCAGCTGATTTAGAGCAGCGTTTAAAGATACCGTCCGGGTGCCGCTTGGAAGGCGTTGCGGCCCAACTCGGCTAGAGACGTTGGGTAACTATTGTTGGAGGTTCGTCGTGACCTGTCTGACTTGAGAGAGCCTTAACTCTCCTCCACTTGCTGGCTGAGAGAATCTCCCCCCCCCTTTATGCTACTTTCTTTATCCCGTCTGTGTTTGGTTGCTGTGGACTTGCATTGGACTATTCATCGCCCCAGGGAGAAGGCGGTTAGCCTGGAACAGCACTGGGAGAGAATGGGAGGCTGTCTCCATCTGTTGCTATTGCACCCCCCTTCCTCTCCCCTCGGCTTGGCCTCCCCTGTTGGTGCATTCCCCCCTCCACTAGGCCATCGCCATCGCAGGGCCTTTTGCTGGGCGAGATTAGAATCCTTTTGGAATGCGGCTTTTGGACTTTTTGGAGTATATCTTCATCTGCTCTTCTATTTGGACTTCCATCTGCCACGGCCATTGTTGCCTGATGCCGCCTTGGACCTGCTAACACAGATAGCGCCATTACCGGCCGAGCGGGGGTACTTACAGTACATAGAAGGCCCTCTCCTTGCCTCAACCATCTTGGACTTTTTTGGACCTTCCCAGAACTATTCGCACTTTAAATTAATTAATTTTTTGCGCAATTTATAATTTATAATCTCTTTCTTTTCTTTCATCTTTTTCTTCTTTCTTTGTATGGGCTATGCATGAGGTACGCTTGAGATGAATGAATGTCCCACTTTTATGATCATATTGTTGTAATTTTGTGTTTTTAACTTTTTACGTGGGGACTGCTTGGGGGAGTGTATGAGTATGCGTGATTCGGAGGACCTGCCGGGAGTTGCGGAGGCCACGGGGGTGGTTGAGGGGACCAGAGACACGGGAGAGGGTCGGGGTATTGCGGTCGTAACAGGGAGGGGCAGATACGGCGGGGACTTTAGGGCAGGCCATTACCGGGGAAGGAGGGTTCACTACATTACAGAGATCCCTCCTTCCGGCCCTAGGAGTCCCACTCCAAGACCAGATGGCGCAAGTAGTCAGGACCCTGGTCTCAGGCTGTTGTCGCTAAATGCCAGGTCTGTTGTACATAAAGCTCCTCTCGTCCGGGACTTAATTTTAGACGAGAGGGCAGACCTGGCATGTATTACTGAAACCTGGCTGGGCCCAGAGGGAGGAGTCCCCCTTGTAGAGCTGTGCCCAGAAGGATTTCAGGTGCTGCATCAGCCGAGAGCCCAAGGAAGGGGTGGGGGTGTGGCCGCTGTTATCCGAGAGTCGTTAGTTCCTCGTAGGGTCCCTGCTCCGGAGATTGTCGGGTGTGAGTCTTTGCTGTTAAAGTTGGACCTCAAGGGTCAAGTGGGTCTGCTGCTAACGTACCTGCCTCCCAACAGCGTTGCAGCAGCCCTCCCCTCGCTCCTCGAGTCGGTAGCCGAGCTGGCAATTGAGTTCCCTAGGTTGATGGTCCTGGGGGACTTTAATTTGCCGTCGCTCGGCGAAAACTCTGATGGGGCGCAGGAGTTCATGGCTTCCATGACAGCCATGGGCTTGACCCAAGTAATTCGGGGCCCAACCCATTCAGCGGGACACATGCTTGACCTCGTATTTCTCTCGGAGCAGTGGATTTGTGATCTTGGTCTGAGGGGGAGTGACATCATACCCCTGTCGTGGTCAGACCATTACCTACTGAGGCTCGACTTCCGGAGGCCAAACCCCCACTGTAGGGAGGAGGAACCGACCAGGTGGTTCCGCCCCAGGCGTCTTATGGAGCCGTCAAGGTTCCAGACAGAGCTTGGGGTTATTCCTGACACTTTCGCCCACAGTCCGGTGGAGACTCTGGCTGCTGCGTGGCACTCGGCAGCGTCGGAGGCCCTCGACCGGATTGCGCCACTGCGGCTCCTCCGAGGCGGCGGATCCCGGAGACCCCCTTGGTTTACCGAGGAACTCCGGGAGATGAAGCGCCGGAGGAGATGCCTAGAGCACCGTTGGAGGTCCGATAAGTCCGAACCGAACCGGGCAATGGTAACCGCCTGCACCAGGGAATACACCAGGGCACTTAGGGCAGCAAAAAGATCGCATATAGCCACCCTGGTAGCATCCGCTGAGTCCCGTCCAGCCGCCCTGTTTAGGATAACCCGCTCCCTACTGAACAAAAGGGAGGCGGGGGAACCCTTGCAGGGCAGAGCCGAAGAATATGCCCAATTCTTAGCGGACAAAATTGCTCGGTTTCGGTCGGACTTGGACTCCACCCCTGCAGTTCCAGCCGAGGCGCAAGGGGACCAAGTAGAACAGCTCTGGGTTGAGTTTCAGGACGTTACCCCCGGGGATGTGGACAAGGCCATGAGAGCTGTAAGTACCTCCACCTGCGTCCTGGATCCGTGTCCCTCATGGCTGGTTACTAACTGCAGTGAGGTGACACGAGGCTGGATCCAGGCGGTTGTAACCGCCTCCCTTCGGGAGGGGAACTTCCCCGCCACACTGAAAGTGGCGGTGGTGAGACCCCTCCTGAAGAAACCATCCTTGGATCCAGCTGTTCTTAATAGCTATCGTCCAGTCTCCAACCTTCCATTTCTGGGGAAGGTTGTTGAGAAGGTGGTGGCCTTCCAGCTCCAACGGTCCTTGGAGGAAGCAAACTACCTAGACCCCTTCCAGTCAGGCTTCAGGCCCGGTTACAGCACAGAAACCGCTTTGGTCGCATTGATGGATGATCTCTGGAGAGCCAGAGATGAAGGACGTTCCTCCATCCTGGTCCTCCTTGACCTCTCAGCGGCTTTCGATACCATCGACCATGGTATCCTTCTGCGACGACTGCGGGAGGTGGGAGTGGGAGGCACCGTGCTACGGTGGTTCTCCTCCTACCTCTCGGACAGGTCGCAGTCGGTGTTAGTGGGGGGGCAGAGATCGTCCCCTAGGCCCCTAAATTATGGGGTGCCTCAGGGCTCGGTCTTATCCCCCCTACTATTCAACATCTACATGAAACCGCTGGGAGAGATCATCCGCAGGCACGGGATTAGATACCATCAATATGCGGACGATACTCAATTGTATCTGTCCGCCCCGTGCCAACTCAATGAAGCGGTGGACGTGATGTGCCGGGGCCTTGAGGCTGTCATGGACTGGATGAGGGTTAACAAGCTTGTGCTCAACCCAGAAAAGACCGAGTGGCTGTTGTGTTTCCCTCCCAAAGATTTGGCTACTGTTCCATCACTCAGGCTGGGGGGTCAAATTTTATACCCCTCAGAGAGGGTTCGCAACTTGGGAGTCCTCCTGGATCCACAGCTGTCATTTGACCACCACTTAACGGCTGTGACCAGGGGGGCGTTCGCCCAGGTTCGCCTGGTGCGCCAGTTGCGACCCTACCTGAATCGGGAGGCTCTCACAACAGTCACTCGGGCCCTTGTGACCTCTAGGCTGGAATACTGCAATGTGCTCTACATGGGGCTGCCCTTGAAGAGCATCCGGCGACTTCAGCTAGTGCAGAATGCAGCCGCGCGAGTGATTGCGGGTGCACCCCGATTCACCCGCATTACACCTATCCTCCGCGAGCTGCGCTGGCTACCTGTTGATCTCCGGATGCGCTTCAAGGTGCTATTAATCACCCATAAAGCCCTACATGGCAGTGGATCTGGATACTTGAGAGACCGCCTTCTGCCAATTACTTCCCTGCGACCGATAAGATCCCATAGATTAGGCCTCCTCCGCATTCCATCGGCCAGCCAGTGTCGGCTGGCAACTACAAGGAGGAGGGCCTTCTCAGCAGTAGCCCCGACCCTTTGGAACGAGCTCCCCGTGGAGATTCGTACCCTCTCCACCGTCCAGGCCTTCCGCATAGCCTTGAAGAACTGGCTCGCCCGTCAGGCCTGGGGATAGGATAGTTGCCCCTCCCGAATGATGAATGTATGTTGTTTGCTATTTTATTACATGTTGTCCTACTGTCTGTATTCCCCCCCTTCCCAGTTTTTGTGTGAGCCGCCCTGAGTCCCCTCAGGGAAAAGGGCGGCCTACAAATTCTAATAAAATTCTAAAAAAAAAAAAAATTCTAAATTCTACAGCTACTGAAACAAGGAAAGATACACAATGAGGGAGAAATGCCCTCTAATGGCCAGCTATATATATAGGCACTGGATTGCTGAATCATCCTCAATGCATCAGCTTCCAGTTTACAGTTTACATTACATCAGCTTCCGGTTTACAGCTTAAAACCTTACATTAGCTGGCAGCTATTAAAGGAGGAGTGCATTGCTTTGTAAGAGTTTTTGTTTGGTATTCTGTTATCTCATCAGATACTTTATTTATGTTATTTTTGGGCTCGGAGCCAGTCTGAGCCGAGAACTGATAAAGTGAGTTCCTTTTAAGTTTGTTTGCCTGTCGTCTGTTAACGAGCGGAGAAGGGGGGACAGAACAGTTTGACTCCTGCCAGACAAACCTCCATTTCATTAATTATGGAGCAATCACATGCTGCAAATATGCAACTCGTGCAACAAATGGCCGTACTGATGGACCAAATGGCTCAAATGCAGAGGTTGGTTCACCCCCAGCAGACACGGAGGAAGTGCCCAGTAGCTATGCCAGATAAATTTGATGGCAACCAGGACATGTTTGCAGCATTCTTGGGACAATACCAGATGTTTATTAGGCTGAGAGCGGAGGACTTTCCCACTGACCGGACGAAGGTGGGATTCATTATCAGTTTGCTCTCAGGCACAGCTGCCCGTTGGGCTACCCCCTTGTTAATTCAGCAGAGCCTTTTGTTGGATGACTTCCAGGGCTTTTGTCAGTACTTCAAATGGATGTTTGAAGATCCTATCAAGGGGGAAACATCAGCTAGAAGTCTGAAGTCACTGCAGCAGGGGAGTGGTTCATTGCAGGACTATGTGATGGAATTCAGGCTGCGTAGCCAGGATTCCACGTGGAATGAACCAGCTCTAATGGACACGTTCCAGGATGGATTGTCTGAGGCCTTGCAGGATGAACTGGCGAGGGTGGACAGGCCACCAACGTTCAACGCGTTGGTCCACCTGTGCATCCAGATAGACGCCCGGCTACAGAGGTGAAGGCCTTGCAGTGCATTCCAGGAGACCACCAGCATGCCGGTTCAGCAAGGGACTGCAGTGGACTGGGAGGAGCCCATGGAGTTGGGTGCTGTCAGACCTCGAGCGTCATGGACAGAGATGGACAGACGATGTGCTGAGGGATTGTGCTTCTACTGAGAGGATCTTGGACACCTGGCTGGGAGTTGCCCCAAGAAGAACAGAAGGGTTGTGCGGACGGCAGCCGTCCCTCAGCAACGCACTATCATGTCGGACAACCAGCACGTTTGTGCGGCCATGATACACCGTTCGCACAAGGTAGTGTGCATCCGGGGGGTATGGAGTCCCAGGGCAGATGCCCTGCCGAGTAAAGTAGAGAACTCTGACCCTGCGAACTCGCTTCCACCTCGGACTGTTCTACCCGTTGCATCCTGCGCTGCCGTTTGTAATCCTGTGAGCAAGCAGTCTCTGATGCGGGATGCGCAGTGGGGTGATGACTGGGTGGAGTGACGAAAGGCAGAAGTGGGGCCAGCGTCCCCATGGACTTTGGAAGGGGATCTTTTGAAGTGTTGGGGCTGGTTCTATGTTCCCACAGGGCACATCCGTCGACGGTTCTCGCAGGTTCATTGTGCATCTGCATCAAGACATTGGGGTTTTTTTCGGACATTGCGCCTGGCCTCCCGTCAATTTTGGTGGCCCCATCTGAAGAATGACGTGCGGAGGTGCATGGAGTCATGTGCCCAGTGCCAAGAGGCCAGGTCTGCAAGGAGAACTCCGCCAAGATTCCAGCCTTTGTTGACTCCGGTCCCTGCAGCACTGGACTTTGTTTCTAGGTTACCGGCAGGGTACCAGTGTCTTGGACCATGTTCCGTGGAGGCCGTCACCAACCCTTCTGGGCCGCACCCCAATCGTCGAAACCGGGGGAAGGGCTCTGCGGGAGGGGATTGCGTGGTAGCTCAGCAGGAGTTGGTGGAGCTGCCGCCGGACTCTGACGGCGAGGGGGCATATGAGTTGGCCTTGGAGGAGGTGGAGGACCCTGGACAGGGTGTTAAGGCTCAGCCAAAGCTGATAGAGGTGCTGTCAACCTCTGACAGTACGGGGGCTGGTGGGTCGGCCTTGCAGAGGGTGGAGGACCCTGGACAGGGTGTTAAGGCTCAGCCGAAGCTGGTAGAGCTGCCGTCAACCTCCGACAGTACGGGGGCTGGTGGGTTGGCCTTGCAGAGGGTGGAGGACCCTGGACAGGGTGTTAAGGCTCGGCCGAAGCTGGTAGAGCGGCCATCAACCTCCAACAGTATGGGGGCTGGTGGGTCGGCCTTGCAGAGGGTGGAGGACCCTGGACAGGGTGGTAAGGCTCGGCCGAAGCTGGTAGAGCGGCCGTCAACCTCCGATGGTAGGGGGGCTGGTGGGTCGGCCTTGCAGAGGGTGGAGGATCCTGGATGGGGTGTCGACGCTGTGAAGGGCAGAAGGAAACACGGTGGCCACCGGATACCTAGGGAGTTCTGATTCAAGGGGGCTATTCCTGCAGAGGTTTGGGACTCATGAAAAAGGCACCACAGGAAAAGGGGTGCGGGTCATCTTGTGGACACGTCATTCCGACCGCATCCAGACCATCGGAACCCGGGGAAAGGGCCCTGTGGTGGGGGATAGTGTTGTGACTCAGCAGACGTCTTCTGTGAGTCTTTTCGGGATGCAAGATTACCAATGCAGCTGGGGCTCATTAGTGGCGTATTCTGGTGATAAAAGGACGGATGGTTCCACACCCTGGTTGCAGGAGTCAATGTTCCGTCGTTCGCTCAACATTCATTGATCATCGGTCGTGGTTTATTTGAGAACACTTGGAGAAGTGATTTGTTTTCTGTAACCCTGATTCAAGGAGACACTTGGAGAAGTGCATTACTTTGTAAGAGTTTTTGTTTGGTATTCTGTTATCTCGTCAGAGACTTTATTTATGTTATTTTTGGGCTCTCAGCCAGTCTGAGCCGAGAACTGATAAAGTGAGTTCCTTTTAAGTTTGTTTGCCTGTTGTCTGTTAACGAGCGGAGAAGGGGGGACAGAAAACACACGCACGCACATGCACACACGCGCGCACACACACACACACACACGTATTTATATATTAGACAGACAGACACTGAATTGCTGAATCATCCTCATTGCATCAGCTTACAACATTACATCAGCTGGTAGCTATTAAATCCTCATTACCTGACATTATTTAATCCATATCTTGTCTTTCCTCCAGAACTAACAATTCCAACTCCTTCTCAGATAATACATGACAAGTATATTAATTAAAACACAATTAAAACTATAATTTCATAACATTTCATCAATATATAAATTTTAAAATCAATTCAGGTAAGGGCTGAAGGAAGATAGCAAACTACTGACATAAAATCTTTCACTTTGGACTGGCAATAAACTTTAAAGTAAATAAATAAAACAATAATCATAAAGCAAAAAAGAGCATCCAAATTTTTAAAGAATAAATTGTAATATGCATTTTGATGCCCTTCATCAAAGCAGATGCAGGAGGAAGAACTTACAACTCCAAATGGCATAAAAAGGAATACAACTTTCTTCTGTGCGCTGCTTGGGGAATTCAAGCATGGGTTAACTTTGTCCATTAGCCTAGAGACTGAGTTATGTAATTGTTGACCACACCTCCTCTGACTGGATGGGTCAGTTTTTTTAACTCAGTCTAGCCTGAAGAGACACATAACAATTTTCTCTAGACTAATTGACAAAATTACTCAGGATTCTTGGATTCATCATAACAACTACGAATGGATAAAGTGACTGTATAAGGCGGAGTGAGGAGGCAACAGTTCGCTGTCAGCCTGCAAACACTCAACATGCTGGTATTGTCTCCCGGGGCTGTAGTGGCTGAGGGAAACAGCAGCGCCGAGGCCACGCTAATTGCATAAACCTTGCAGGCGTTTCACCAGACCGCAATACAAATGACGTAATTCCTAGTAATCTACAGCTACCTTAAATAACTTCATACAGATAATGAATTAGGCTAAAATGCACTATTATATTTGGTTGACTTCAGGAACAGTATCCTTAGGGCAGGGGCGGGGGGATGGCGGTGGTTATTAGGGAAAGTCTTGGACCTCAGGAGGTCACTGTGCCTCAGATAGGCGGGTGTGAGTCCCTTTTTGTGAAATGGGGCCTTGGAGTTCAGGTGGCCCTTTTTGTTACATATCTGTCTCCCTGCTTCGTTTCATCGGCCCTACCGGAGCTGCTGATTTTGTTAGCTGGATTGGCGGTTGATTTCCCCAGGCTTATGATCCTGGGGGATTTCAATCTGCCTTCCATTGGTGAGACATCTGAGTCAGCTCGGGAGTTCATGGCTTCCATGATGGCTATGGACCTAACTCAGTTAATTCAAGACCCCACCCATAATGGGGGGACACATGCTCGACCTGAGTTTTGTCTCTGGGCAGTGGATGAATGATCTAGATTTAGGGGATATTTCTATCCAACCCTTGTTATGGTTGGATCATTTCCTCATCAGGCTTGACTTCCATACTACTACCCCTTACCGCAGGGAGGCAGAACTGACTAGATGGTTCCACCCCAGGTGCCTGATGGACCCTGAAAGGTTCCTGATGGAGCTTGGGACTTTTCCTGAATCCCTTGCTCACAACTCGACCGAAGCCCTAGTGGAAGATCATGTTGTGCCTTTGCGGCCTCTGACCTGGTGTCGATCCCGGGTAGCTCCCTGGTTTACCGAGGAGCTCTGGGAGATGAAATGCCAGAAAAGACACCTAGAGAGTGGTTGGAGGGCCAACCGGTCCGAATCTGATCGAACACTTGTAAGAATTCATATTCAATCCTACTTAGTGGCGATAAAAGTGGCAAAACAGCAACATTTTTCCGCTCTTATAGCGTCCGCAGATAACTGCCCAGCCGCCCTGTTTAGGGTGTCCCGCTCCTTACTTAACCAAGGAACTGGGGAAGACCCTTTGCAGGATAGGGCTGAAGAATTTGTTCAGTATCTGCAGAATAAAATCGCTCAAATCCGGAGAGGCTTGGACTCTGACTGGGTAGATTCGGGCGAGTCGATGGGGATGAATCTTGTAGAGACTATCTGGGATGAGTTTGACCCTGTGACCCCCAAGGGCATGGACAGGATTATGGGGAGACTCAGTGCTGCCACTTGTGTGCTGGACCCGTGTCCCTCTTGGTTAGTCTCAGCTTCCTGGGAGGTGACACGAGGCTGGCTCCAGGCGATTACCAACATTTCGTTGAGAGAGGGGTTCTTTCCCACCGCCTTAAAGGAGGCGGTGGTGAGGCCCCTCCTTAAGAAGCCTTCCCTGGTGCTCGCTTCGGCAGCACATATACTAAAATTGGAACGATACAGAGAAGATTAGCATGGCCCCTGCGCAAGGATGACACGCAAATTCGTGAAGCGTTCCATATTTTTTTTTTAAAAAAAAAAGAAGCCTTCCCTGGACCCAGCTTCTTTAGCCAACTATCGTCTGGTCTCCAACCTTCGCTTTGTAGTGAAGGTTGTCAAGAGTGTGGTAGCACGTCAGCTTCCCCAGTACCTGGATGAAGCTGTCTACCTGGATCCGTTTCAGTCGGGTTTCAGGCCCGGATACAGCACGGAGACGGCATTGGTCGCATTGGTCAATGATCTCTGGCGGGCCCGGGACAGGGGCTGCTCCTCTGTCCTGGTCCTAATAGACCTCTCGGTGGCTTTCGATACCATTGACCATGGTATCCTACTGCGACGACTCAGGGGGTTGGGAGTGGGGGGCACCGTTTTACAGTGGTTCTCCTCCTACCTGTCAGATCGGTCACAGTTTGTGTTGACTGGAGGGCAGGGATTGACCCCGAGGCGCGTCAGTTGTGGGGTGCCCCAGGGGTCGGTTCTCTCACCCCTCCTGTTCAACATATATATGAAACCACTGGGTGAGATCATCCGTGGTTTTGGGGTACGGTATCATCAATATGCTGATGATACCCAACTTTTCATGTCTACCCCAAACCACCCAAACAATGCCCTCGACATGATGTCCCGATGCCTGGAGGCTGTGCGGATCTGGATGGGGAGGAACAGGCTCAAGCTCAATCCATCCAAGACTGAGTGGCTGTGGTTTCCGTCATCCTGATTTGTGCATCTTGTTCCATCTTTGATGATAGGGGGAGAAATTTTAGCCCCCTCAGAGAGGGCCCGCAATCTGGGAGTCCTCTTGGATATGCGGCTTAGTTTAGAAGAATACCTGATGGCCGTGACCAGGGGGGGCTTTTACCAGGTTCGCCTGGTACATCAGTTGTGCCCCTTCCTGGATCGGGATGCTCTGTGCACAGACACTCATGCCCTCGTCCTTTCTCGCCTGGACTACTGTAACGCTCTCTACATGGGGCTGCCCTTGAAGAGCACCCTGAGGCTTCAACTGGTCCAGTTTCAAGGTACTAATTATGACCTTTAAAGCGCTCCATGGCTTAGGCCCAGGATACCTCCGAGACTACCTACTGCCACTGTTAGCCTCCCACCGTCCAGTGCGATCCCACAGAGTTGGCCTCCTCAGGGTGCCATCGGCCAGACAGTGTCAGCTAGTGACCCCCAGGGGGAGAGCCTTCTCTGTGGGAGCGCCTTCCCTCTGGAATGAGTTCCCTCCGGAGCTTCGTATAATCCCCAACCTCCGGTCCTTCTGACACGCCCTAAAAAGTTGGCTTTTCCAGCAAGCCGGCCTGTCCTGAACAAAATAAAATGCATGATTGATTATTGTTAATTTTAATCGAATTTTTAAATGTTATTGTTAATCTTAATTGGGTTTGTTTTTTGGATACTCTATCTAATTTGTTTAACTTTTGTAATATGTGTTTTTTTAAATGTTGTACACCGCCCTGAGTCCTTTGGGGAGAAGGGCGGCATATAAATCCAATAAACAAACAAACAAACAAACAATTCTGAAATCAGAAAATTCATCTGAAAGTGCCTATATCTCACATTTTAAAATGGAACTTTCATTTATAAATCAACAGTCTGGTTACACCCTCACTCTTAATTACTCAGAAACATTTACATTCTGTATTAATACATTCTTTTTTATTTATATGTCTAAGCATGATTATCATTACATAGTCAACTTTCTTAAATAAAATACTATCAAAATGTAATTATTTTTATCTTTTTAAAGATATCAACCATATATAATAAGATTGATGGGGCTTCATCATCATCCCCCATCTAGTAGAAAAATCTCTCTAGCACACATTTCTAAATAACAGTTTTCAAGCAACACTCATTTCAAATTTTATTTTTAAGAGAGAAAAATGTTCATATTTGCTCATATTTAAATAAAACTAGAACACTCTCAATATATGGTGAATGCTTCTCTGAAACTTTTTTTTTCTATTTTTCTGACTCCAGGTACTGCCATGCCATTATCCAGGCATGGCAGTACCTGAAGACAGCCAATTATACAATTGTATCACAGCAGCCAGTTGTTTCGCCGGATTTGGCATTAGTTACTAGTCGGGCCCCACCCAGGGGCCTAGGACGTTGTAACGTATTTTCGTAATATGCGTGCAGATCCAAGCAGTGCAGCTTTTTGCATTTGACTGATGGTGATTTTGTCAATTTTTAACTGTTTTAAATGTAATTCCAGTGCTTTTGGAATAGCACCCAGCGTGCCAATTACCACTGGAATTATCACTGCTGGTTTGTGCCATAGTAGTCGTTGAATTTCGATTTTTAAGTCCTGGTATCTTGCGATTTTTTCATGTTCCTTCTCGGCGACCCTGCTATCACCTGGTATTGCAATATCTATCATTGTAACCTTGTTTTTCTCAACCAGTGTGATGTCTGGTGTATTATGCGCCAGTATTTTGTCCGTTTGTATACGGAAATCCCACAAGATCTTGACCATCTGATTTTCGGTGACTTTTTCAGGCTGATGTTCCCACCACTTTGTTGTTGTTTTAATATTATAATTTTTGCACAAATTCCAATGGATCATTTGTGCTACTGAATTGTGCCGCAATTTATAATCAGTCTGTGCGATTTTTTTACAGCAGCTGAGTATGTGATCAACAGTTTCATCAGCTTCTTTGCAAAGTCTGCATTTGGCATCATCAGAGGATTTTTCGATTTTGGCCTTAATGGCATTTGTGCGGATAACTTGTTCTTGCGCAGCTAGGATTAGTGACTCTGTTTCTTTCTTTAATGTACCTGTTGTTAACCATAACCAAGTTTGTTCACTGTCCACTTTATCTTTTATTTTTTCCAGAAATTGGCCATGCAGTGCTTTGTTCTGCCAACTCTCCATTCTTGATTTTATCACATCTTTTCTGTATTCTTGTTTCGTCTGTTGGGCCTTCAGTAGATTTTTGTTCTTTACTTCAATTAATAGATGTTCTTGACTTTCTTTTAAATAATCAGCCAGTGCATGTTTATTATTATTATTATTGGTGTTGTTGTTGTTGTACAATTGTATCACAGCGGCCAGTTGTTTCGCCGGATTTGGCATTGGTTACTAGTCGGGCCCCACCCAGGGGCCTAGGACGTCGTAACGTATTTTCGTAATATGCGTGCAGATCCAAGCAGTGCGGCTTTTTGCATTTGACTGATGGTGATTTTGTCAATTTTTAACTGTTTTAAATGTAATTCCAGTGCTTTTGGAATAGCACCCAGTGTGCCAATTACCACTGGAATTACCACTGCTGATTTGTGCCATAGTCGTTGAATTTCGATTTTTAAGTCCTGATATCTTGCGATTTTTTCATGTTCCTTCTCGGCGACCCTGCTATCACCTGGTATTGCGATGTCTATGATTGTGACCTTATTTTTCTCAACCAGTGTGATGTCTGGTGTATTATGCGCCAGTATTTTGTCGGTTTGTATACGGAAATCCCACAAGATCTTGACCATCTGATTTTCGGTGACTTTTTCAGGTTGATGTTCCCACCAGTTTGTTGCTGTTTTAATATTATAATTTTTGCACAAATTCCAATGGATCATTTGTGCTACTGAATTGTGCCACAATTTATAATCAGTCTGCGTGATTTTTTTACAGCAGCTGAGTATGTGATCAACAGTTTCATCAGCTTCTTTGCAAAGTCTGCATTTGGCATCATCAGAGGATTTTTCGATTTTGGCCTTAATGGCATTTGTGCGGATAGCTTGTTCTTGCGCAGCCAGGATTAGTGACTCTGTTTCTTTCTTTAATGTACCTGTTTTTAACCATAACCAAGTTTGTTCACTGTCCACTTTATCTTTTATTTTTTTTATTTATTATTATTATTATTATACAATTGTATCACAGCGGCCAGTTGTTTCGCCGGATTTGGCATTGGTTACTAGTCGGGCCCCACCCAGGGGCCTAGGACGTCGTAACGTATTTTCGTAATATGCGTGCAGATCCAAGCAGTGCGGCTTTTTGCATTTGACTGATGGTGATTTTGTCAATTTTTAACTGTTTTAAATGTAATTCCAGTGCTTTTGGAATAGCACCCGGTGTGCCAATTACCACTGGAATTACCACTGCTGGTTTGTGCCATAGTCGTTGAATTTCGATTTTTAAGTCCTGATATCTTGCGATTTTTTCATGTTCCTTCTCGGCGACCCTGCTATCACCTGGTATTGCGATGTCTATGATTGTGACCTTATTTTTCTCAACCAGTGTGATGTCTGGTGTATTATGCGCCAGTATTTTGTCAGTTTGTATACGGAAATCCCACAAGATCTTGACCATCTGATTTTCGGTGACTTTTTCAGGTTGATGTTCCCACCAGTTTGTTGCTGTTTTAATATTATAATTTTTGCACAAATTCCAATGGATCATTTGTGCTACTGAATTGTGCCGCAATTTATAATCAGTCTGCGCGATTTTTTTACAGCAGCTGAGTATGTGATCAACAGTTTCATCAGCTTCTTTGCAAAGTCTGCATTTGGCATCATCAGAGGATTTTTCGATTTTGGCCTTAATGGCATTTGTGCGGATAGCTTGTTCTTGCACAGCCAGGATTAGTGACTCTGTTTCTTTCTTTAATGTACCTGTTTTTAACCATAACCAAGTTTGTTCACTGTCCACTTTATCTTTTATTTTTTCCAGAAATTGACCATGCAGTGCTTTGTTCTGCCAACTCTCCATTCTTGATTTTATCACATCTTTTCTGTATTCTTGTTTTGTCTGTTGGGCCTTCAGTAGATTTTTGTTCTTTACTTCGATTAATAGATGTTCTTGAGTCTCTTTTAAATAATCAGCCAGTGCATGTTTTTCTTCTTCAACTGTTTGCTTCACTTGTAATAATCCTCTGCCACCTGATTTTCGGGGCAGATATAGTCTATCAGTATCACCACGTGGGTGTAAACTGTAGTGCATTGTCATTAGTTTCCTGGTTTTTCGGTCCAAAAGGTCCAAATCAGCTTGTGTCCAGTTAACTATGCCAGCTGTGTATCTTATAACTGGTATTGCCCAGGTATTTATGGCCTTGATTGTATTTCCACCATTCAATTTAGATTTCAAAATTTTCCTAACTCTGTTGGTGTACTCTCGCCTGACAATAGTTTTTACTTCTCCATGCTTGATGTTATCCAACTGCAGAATGCCTAAGTATTTGTAGGCTTCATTTTCTTTGCATTTAATTAGTTGGCCATTGGGCATTTCAATTCCCTCAGATGCAGTGATTTTGCCCCTTTTTATGGATACAGTGGCGCATTTTTCCATGCCAAACTGCATTGAAATATCGGTGCTGAATACTCGGACTGTATTTGTCAATGATTGGATTTCTATTTCTGACTTTCCATAGAGTTTCAAATCATCCATATATAGTAAATGCGAAATTTTTTCAGCTTTTTTGGCTGTTTGGTAGCCTAATTTCATTTTTTTTAAGATTACTGATAGTGAGATCATTGCGATGATGAAGAGAAGAGGTGAAAGTGAATCACCCTGGAAAATTCCTCGCTTGATATTAACCATTCCGTAGCTCTCATTCCCTACTGCCAACTCAGTTCTCCATTGTTTCATTGCCTTTTCAGTAAAGGATGTAATATTTTTGCTAATGCCAGTTGTTTCTAAGCATTTTATGATCCAACTATGTGGCAGTGAGTCAAATGCCTTTTTGTAATCAATCCAGACCATATTCAAGTTCGTTTTTCTGTTCTTACAATTTTCTAATATCATTTTATCAATTAGAAGCTGATCTTTTGTGCCCCTGCTCCTTCTTTTGTTGCCTTTTTGCTCTACTGGCAAGATGTTGTTTGTTTCCAAATAATCCATCATGTTATCTGCAATAATGCCTGTGAGTAATTTGAAGGTTGTTGGTAAGCATGTTATTGGTCTATAGTTTTCAGGTGTTGTTCCTTTAGTTGGATCTTTCTGAATCAAGTATGTTTTTCCAGTTGTCAACCATTCATCAATTTGGCCCTTTTGTAAAATTTCATTCAGTTGCCTGGCCAATATTGCATGTAAGCTGGTCAGATATTTGAGCCAGAAACCATGTAATTGGTCCTTTCCAGGTGATGTCCAATTCTTTACCTTTTTAACTCGATTTTTGATCATCTCAGTTGTTATTTCTAATACTTGCATTTGTTTGTTGCCAATGCTTTTCTCAAAGTCATGTATCCACTTTGCTTCCTTGTTGTAGTCCTTTGCATTTTCCCACAATTCTTTCCAGAATTCAACTGTGGCCTGCTTTTCTGGTTTTTCACTTTTGGTGTCACCATTCACATTAAGACTTTGATAAAAACGCCGTTGGTCTGATCAAAATTGCTGATTTTGTTTATATTGGATTATAATAATAATTATTATTATACAATTGTATCACAGCGGCCAGTTGTTTCGCCGGATTTGGCATTGGTTACTAGTCGGGCCTCACCCAGGGGCCTAGGACGTCGTAACGTATTTTCGTAATATGCGTGCAGATCCAAGCAGTGCGGCTTTTTGCATTTGACTGATGGTGATTTTGTCAATTTTTAACTGTTTTAAATGTAATTCCAGTGCTTTTGGAATAGCACCCAGTGTGCCAATTACCACTGGAATTACCACTGCTGGTTTGTGCCATAGTCGTTGAATTTCGATTTTTAAGTCCTGGTATCTTGCGATTTTTTCATGTTCCTTCTCGGCGACCCTGCTATCACCTGGTATTGCGATGTCTATGATTGTGACCTTATTTTTCTCAACCAGTGTGATGTCTGGTGTATTATGCGCCAGTATTTTGTCGGTTTGTATACGGAAATCCCACAAGATCTTGACCATCTGATTTTCTGTGACTTTTTCATGCTGATGTTCCCACCAGTTTGTTGCTGTTTTAATATTATAATTTTTGCACAAATTCCAATGGATCATTTGTGCTACTGAATTGTGCCACAATTTATAATCAGTCTGCGCAATTTTTTTACAGCAGCTGAGTATGTGATCAACAGTTTCGTCAGTTTCTTTGCAAAGTCTGCATTTGGCATCATCAGAGGATTTTTCAATTTTGGCCTTAATGGCATTTGTGCGGATAGCTTGTTCTTGCGCAGCCAGGATTAGTGACTCTGTTTCTTTCTTTAATGTACCTGTTTTTAACCATAACCAAGTTTGTTCCCTGTCCACTTTATCTTTTATTTTTTCCAGAAATTGACCATGCAGTGCTTTGTTCTGCCAACTCTCCATTCTTGATTTTATCACATCTTTTCTGTATTCTTGTTTTGTCTGTTGGGCCTTCAGTAGATTTTTGTTCTTTACTTCGATTAATAGATGTTCTTGGGTGTCTTTTAAATAATCAGCCAGTGCATGTTTTTCTTCTTCAACTGTTTGCTTCACTTGTAATAATCCTCTGCCACCTGATTTTCGGGGCAGGTATAGTCTATCAGTATCACCACGTGGATGTAAACTGTAGTGCATTGTCATTAGTTTCCTGGTTTTTCGGTCCAAAAGGTCCAAATCAGCTTGTGTCCAGTTAACTATGCCAGCTGTGTATCTTATAACTGGTATTGCCCAGGTATTTATGGCCTTGATTGTATTTCCACCATTCAATTTAGATTTCAAAATTTTCCTAACTCTGTTGGTGTTATTAATAATAATAATAATTATTATTATTATTATTATTATTATTATTATTAATAATAATATTAATATTAATATTATTAAAAAAACAAAAAAATGCTTTGTTTATTTAAGAGTCTTACATTACTGCCTATGTAACGTGCCATAACTCTGGAAAGCTCAGAGCAGCAGTGATAAAAATATTCAAAAGACAATAAAAAACCCAACATTCATAAAAACAGCTCACACTTCTTATGTAAAAGACGTAGTTTCATTCCGAGCATAGAATTTCACCTTCATTTTCCCCCATCAGTTCTTATCTAAAGAGATTAAAGAGAATTTGCTCAAAAGAGGGGGGAAATAATGAACATTCACGGGCAGGATGTGGATCATCTCATTTCATTACTATTTTTAATGTAGTGGCCCCTCTTTCATCATTATAGGTTCTACTGCTGAAAAACTGTAGAGATTATCTTTCTCTGGAGAAATAGGAAGAAATTATCTACCAAAAAGATTTAGAACAATTAACTATGAGTACATGGCTGTTCCCATTCCACTGTGGACCCACCACCACATCTGACCCATTGGAGCATTTATCATTGGCTGGTCCTCTGCTAGTGTTCTACTCGGCCAGTGGTCCATTGGCTCTCCTCCAATCATCTTCCTTCTGGATAATTTGCTGAAGGATACTTGTCTCTGGCCAATCCACACACAGAACAAGCAACTGTTCATCCCTGCTCTACCTTCCCATTGGATGCAGTCCCTTTTCAGCTTGGCCCCTGGTTAATTCCATACCATTCCATACCAAAAAAAACCATCTTGCTGAGATCAACTCCATGCTATCATCTATAAAGCAATCTCATAAATTATTATTATTATTTGAAAATCTTTTCAACTGTAGCCCGTTAAACTATTCCCAATAAATTGTGTGAAAAGTTACATCTGAAAAGCAGGTTCTCATTCATGATTATTTTGATATAAACTGATTATAATTTTAATCCAAGAGTTTACCTCTGAAATTTGTGTACCACTTCAACCCAAGGCTTGAAAAACAGTTACACAGACCAGACTGTTTAAATATTTCTCCTTCTAAAATTAAAACTAATTGAATACTTGGCAAGAAAGGGGAGACTTCCTGCAAATCTTCACATTCCAGGCAAAACACAACCTCATTGAAGTAAATAATGTTACCCCAATTCAATTTTCTAGTGAATAACATTATTTAAAATATCTTAAGATAACCTAAGATATTTCATGTCTTCTCATGCTATGCAATGCTGCACTAATGGAAATAAAGGGGGAAATGTAAATCAAGTGAAATCCTTTTAAGTTCCATGAATTTCAAAGGGATGCTTAACGTCTATTATAATCCAGGGGGTAAACTTTGGCTGAAAGCAATTTTATCCTACAAACAACATTCAGGTTCTTGATTTTAACTAATATTCTCTATATGCTGCACCTTTAATGCCGGGCTTTACATCATTGTAAATAATCCAAATAATACGTACAAGCTGTTGTCGACCTGTGTAGTCTTCCTTCCGAAACTAATTGGCAAAACAGCAGGGAGTGAGCTTTTCCTAGCAAGCAGTGGGAGGGTGTGTTCAGTGAAGTTTAAATCTCCACCTGCACCACCAGATTGCTACACATCCTGTCTTCTACAATATCAAAGTTCTCACTAGCAATAGTTTAAAGCAGTTCAGTCTATAACCCTTTTCTTCTTCAGATTCTATTTTGATGCATCCTTTTGCTTCTTTCCACCCCCACCCCTCCTGCCTTCTCCTTCACTCTTCTTGCATCAACATTTTTTAACATAATGGTATTTTTGCAGTGATTTTGGTCCTGATGCAGTATATCATGTTTTGTAGGTGACAAGAAAGTAGTCAAGGGAGGGATATAGGGAAAGAGCTCAAAAAGAGAAAAATAATCACATGTGAAAATATCTCATTTTGCTGCATGGCACTTGAGCAAGAATAAAAAAGCTTTTGGCATCCTAAGGAAACTTTGCAAAATGTGCTGCTGGATAGCAACAATTTTCTTAATATATCCTCTATTTGTTCTTTACTGCAACATACATTTGCATGAAAACAAGGATGCTGTTTTGTCCTCAGCTCTTCCGTCCCAACTGTTTATTCTGGAGTGTAGGCTGATTTAACAAAGAGTTGCATTTGATTGGGTGTTTCTGATGTTTCTGTGTCTGATTCTGTTTCTCACAGAGTAATTTGAAAAGCTGGCTCCTAAGATAGCTCTCTTCAATATGATGGCAGAACTTATAGTAGCCATTGCACAAGACTGAAAAAGACACTGCTGTGAAAATTTGGCTCTTCGTGATATAGGAAGGGTTGAATCTATCCAATTCAATTTTATTCAGTTTCTCCTTTTTCGCCAAATGTATATTTTTCCTAACCTGTTTCTGCTATCAATTCATGACTGTCTTTTTTTAAAAGCCACAGGAAAATGTGTACAAATATGCATCTTCTCACAGAGATAAAGGAAGGGAGGCAAAAGTGCATTCAATATTCTATTACTTTATCTTTACCATAAGAGTAGCATTGACCTACATGACTTTAGTTTCCTAATCTGTGCTACATTGTCTACATATCTATTAATATAATAATGTTATTATAGCCAGTCTCAATAAAAGTAGTTTTAGCTTTCCCATGAAGACGATTACATGGTCTGATCTAACTAGTGTACCATTAATAGATAATGATCACAACAGTACATTACAATCCCAGGGCAGGCTGGAGATACTATTTATTTATCATGGTGCCTGGAAGCTGGAAAAACCTGGATGGGAAACAGGATTAAACTGAACCCTAGCCACATCCAGCCTTACTTGGAGTGGGAAGACCTGACTATAGCATTTTACACCCTCATCAATATCTGTTTAGAATTCTGCAACACATTCTGCATGGGGTTGCCTTTAAAGACCAACTAGAAGTTACATTTGGTGTAAAAGTTACATTTGGTGCTCATGTACTGATGGGTGTTTTCTGGTAGATTTATATTATACCTGTCTCATCCTGTTAGCTTCCTATTAGCTTTGGATGAGATTAAAATGCTGCTTTTCAGCCCTGTATGGATTTGTGCCAAGTTTTCTATAGGGCCCTACCTGCCCATTGGAATGAGCTCAGGTCCTCCATTGTGATAGGAGAAGCGGATCAGAGGTGGTATTCAGCCGGTTCGGAGAAGTTCACCTGAACCAGTAGCATTGAACTTCAGGTGGGCTCGTCCACCTGCCCCAGCTCTAAAACGTCCTATGTTGCCTCATTTTTGATGCTGAGCGCATGCATGCAGGCCATGTGCATGAGCAAAGTGCATGCATAGAAGGCTGCACACATGCACGGAAGGCACACGTACTATGCAAGCATGCACGCGTTCACAGTTGTGAACCAGTGGTAAACCTAAGTGAAACTCACTACTGAAGTAGATGGTTCCAGGAATTCAAAAGGGCTGAAGCCCAGAAGTATTTTTATTTCTCAGAGAGAAGACTGCCCTCCAGAATGGATTCCTATTATATATTAGTTTGTTTCAACTGTCTGCTTTCTGTGTGGGGGGAGGGAATTAGAAGACAAAACTTTTTCTAGAAGGTCTTGGTGCCTAATGCCATATGTTGATTGGGAGTTTCACTGTGTTTGCTTATTTTGATGAGCTGCCAAGCCTTGTGATTGTGGCAAAATACAGTGTATGTTGAATAAATACGTAACAAAATAAATAAAATAAATAAAACTTTCAATTAATTCTACTCACTGTTGAGGAGCTATAAGCAGATTACAACCAAACATTTTTAACCTACCAACACAATTGTGGAGAATTGAAGTGCATATAATGTGATCTTAACAGAATGTAATACCTATCAATTATTTTCATTTTTGTTGGTTTGCTGACATTGATTGTAAATATATGTATGTATGTATGTATGTACAGGGCGGGGCATAACCTTTTCCTAGGGGGTCACAGCAACACTTGTAATAACAACACAAATAATTCATACACCATTCGAAAGCCCATCAAAAACTGAGTTTATTGACACGATTTAATAGTCAGTATGACCACCATTAGCCCTTCGAACAGCATTCAAACGAGGTGGATAAGAACACAACAAATCTTCAAACAGTTCCGTTCGATTTTCCAGATTTTTCAACACAGTTTCCAAATTCATTCTCAAAGTTTCAACCGAATATCGATTTTGACCTTGCTCCTGAATCATCAGAGCTTCCACTTCATCCTTAATTATGGCCCCAATGTTCTCTGCCGGATTGAGATCTGGCGAATTTCCCGGCCAGACGTCATTGCCCCAAAATTCGACATTGTTTTCCTTTAACAATTGCTGAGTCGCATTCGCACGCATGCAAGGAGCTTTGTCATGAAGAAAGACAGCCTCACCAACCACCAAGACATTGTCTGGATCACTGAGAAATGGAATGACATTCTCCAATAAAATTTTCTCACGGAAATAACTGCCATCCCAGGATTCCCCTTTATCCTTCAAAACCCAATGCAGTTTCTTGGCTGTGAAAATGACGAAAATCCCGATGCAAGTCGGATTGCGAACGATTTGTCGATATCGTTCATGTTTGGCGATGTCGTCGACGTCTTTAGCCCAAATTCGATCGTTCTGGAAATTCGGTTTTCGAATGGCATAAACGAATAATTCGTCAGATGGCGCCAAATGAAGAAAATCTTCCTCGGTCCATTCAGACAACCAATCGCACAACCAAAGCCGATCTTGAACGTGTGTTTGAGTTTTCAATGGTTTGCAAATGACGTGGAATGGCTTCAAACCTTCTCGTTCTCGATATCGGCTGATTGTCCTTTGATCAACTCGTTTTCCACGAATTTGAAGGATTTCTTGGGCCACTTTTCGGTTTCCTTTTCGTTGTTTGCGACTGCCAGTTGCAATGATGGCTTTGCTTTCTTGGGACAGTTGCAGAGGACGCCCTTCTCCAAATTTTGTGAAACATTCTTGGGCTGTTTTGTTCCAATTATCAGTAACCCAATCCGGATGACGTTTCAATTTGTTTGCAATCCATTTTCGATTGATAAACGTCACTCCAGCATCGCGAGCCTCTCGAAAGGCAATGCATTTTATTCTGTCAATGATCCTTTGTTCTTCCGAATCGAATTTTCCAGCCATTCTTAAAGCAAATTTAACATTTAATAGCTCATTCAATTCAGTTTTTTATGGGCTTTAAAATGAGGTGTCGCGGAAGTTGTAAACTGCTGTCGATCTTGCTGTGACCCCCTAGGAAAAGGTTATGCCCCGCCCTGTATATGTGTGTGTGTGTGTGTGTGTGTGTGTGTGTGTGTGTGTGTGTGTGTGTATATATATATATATATATATATATATATATATATATATATATATATATATATATGTTATATTTATGCTGATAAATAAATAAAGGGAGACTAGTATAGATCTATTTCAAGCTATTTAGCTCTCATCAGCTAGCCATGTACTTATATATTCAAGATTTCAGACTTTTTTTTCACAGTTACTTACAAGCAAATGTTGCACGGTTATCTGCAGAGGTGATCTTGAAATGCTATGACATAATAGAGTAGCATCTCCATTTATTTCAACTGGGAAGAAGATGTGCTCCTATTTTCTACCCTGCTGACTTTTTCCCCATCCTGTTCTGATTGAAAGCTCTATTATAGGGAAGGAAAAGTTTGATTTTGTTCTTAGAGACAATTCTAGAGCTCTCATACCCTCACTTGCAATTGGATAAAGCTGTTCCTGAAATAGCACCATTTCCACCCCCCAAAATGCATGACTACTCTGCAAATACCATAAAAGTAGGTCAAACTCCCCATCCTCCATCCCCACTCCCAATCCCATCTTGCAATTGTCATGAATTTCCTTTGGGAAAGGATGTGTTTACTTATGCATCTCCCAGCCTTTTCTGGGGAGGGGGAATAATGTCTTGCCATGCTTCCTTAATGCCAACAATGTTACAAATGGCAGCAGTTGAGAATGATATGATTGGGGAAATCAGGCTAACTTATTCTTCTTTTGAGATGGTGGTCTAACAGGGTTCCTTGACTCTGTTTTTTATAATCATTTATTGAAAAAACAGATTTTCTTATTTTAATTGAATGAGTTAGTATCAAAAAATCTCTGTAGCTGAATTAAAAAGCAAATAAAAAATCCCACATTTGTATTTTCTTGATTGATTTATCTTCTCTTTTGAGAAGATTGCAGCCAAGTGCAACTTTTACAAAAATTTCCTTTGGCAGGATCAATGATAAAAGAAACCTACTTTCAGAATTTATTATATTGTACCTCTTCAAACTAATTCATTTTTTAAATATTTACTTGATAAACATATTTGCTTTAAGATGTGCTTCTTTAGGTCATATCTACTAACTCTGCAGGTAGTAACATGTCTTTAACCTTCTCTGGATTCATCAGCTAAGTAGAATTGAGCCTGCTAAGCATTTGGATAGAGCAGGCAAGCCTTAGTAACATTCTGTTCAATTATGCTTCATCATTTCTATAAAGATTTTCAATTACATGGAAAATGAGAGAGTAAAAGAGGTAATTCAACCCAAATTGTGTAACTAAAATATAGTGCACTACACTTTATATTTTGGAACACAGGGTCTCTAAAATGTCTTACAAATTAAAAAGAAGATAGAAATAATAAAATAAATTATAGTTAACAACACTCCAAGAAAAAGTCAATAACACATCTGAGAAGTAAGCAGCATTTAAATACTGAATACAATGGAAAACTGTTCATTAGAAAACATTATGTAACACTTTACCATAATGGAGGGTTTTTTTTCCCTAGAAATAGAAATATTTATTTATTTTATTTATTTATTTTAATGACATTTATAGGCCGCCCTTTTCCCTGAGGGGACTCAGGGCGGCTTACAATAAATAGGAAGGGGGTGCAAGACAAAACACAAGAAAAAAAACGTGTGAATAAAAAAAATAAACCAGTAAAACACAACATTCATTCAGCATTCGGGTGGGGCGAAGTTAGGGTCTTATCCCCAGGCCTGACGGGATAGCCAGGTCTTGAGGGCTGTGCGGAAGGTCTGGACGGTGGTGAGGGTGCGAATCTCCACGGGGACATCGTTCCAAAGCGTCGGAGCTGCAATTGAGAAGGCTCTCCTCCGCGTAGTCGCCAGTCGGCACTGACTGGCGGATGGAATTCGGAGGAGGCCTACTCTATGCGATCTGATGGGACGAAGGGAGGTAATTGGCAGAAGGCGGTCTCTCAAATAGTCAGATCCACTACCATGGAGGGCTTTATGAATGGTGAGTAGCACCTTGAAGCGCACCCGGAGATCAACAGGTAGCCAGCGCAGCTCACGGAGGATCGGTGTTATGTGGGCAAACCGTGGTGCGCCCACGATCACTCGCGCGGCCGCATTCTGGACTAGCTGAAGTCGCCGGATGCTCTTCAAGGGCAGCCCCATGTAGAGCACATTGCAGTATTCCAGCCTGGAGATCACAAGGGCTCGAGTGACTGTTGTGAGGGCCTCCCGATTCAGGTAGGGCCGCAACTGGCGTACCAGGCGAACCTGGGCAAATGCCCCCCTGGTCACAGCTGACAAATGATGGTCAAAAGTCCATCATAGAGTATAGAGTATTATTTACTTATGTAACTAAAATATTTATTTATCTCTTTCCATCTATATGCTACTAACACTCTCATTGTGACCTTATGCATCTAGGGCAACAATGTTTGAACCAAGGTATCACAAATGCGCTAACCTAAAGAATGTGTCCAAAATCCTGGACCCATGACTCCTGAAATAATGAAATTTGGGGAAGTTGTGTTTGCTACAGCACTACTGCCTACTGTTGCACTGCTGGGCATCTGCTGCAACCACATGAGCTTCATTTTCAACATTCTGTGACAGTTTCCCAACCTGATTTGCAATCCCTTGCTCCTCTCTCATATAGCAGTACCTATTTACATGCAGGGGAGGGGAGGGGAGGTTGATTTCCAATGAGCACAGCCACCATCCAACAAGGAAATTCAATGGGGAAGCCAGCAGGAAGTCAGAAGTTGCTCCTGTTCCCACTGCTTTTTTGCCCATCTATGTTTCTGCTTAGATAAGGAAATATCTCTGAAATGATAATCCAATGGGATACAGGTTACCGAGGTACAATCATACCTAGTTTAGACTACTAAACGTAAAGTAGTTTAGACTATCATAAAGTAATATTTGATAATAAAAATAAATAAAAAACATTGTTTAAAAAGTAGGAGTTGAGTGAGGTGAATAATTTAAAAACTGTAAAATAGGCCTTCCTTTATTTAACTTTTGTATAAGAGATAGCAGAAATCCAATTTCTGTGCTACCATTACATACAGATAGTGGAACCCATGCAGCCAGTTAGCTGTAGTGCTTAAGACATCAGGCTAGAAATCCGGAGACCTTGGCATGAAGTGGCTGGGTGACCTTGAGCCAGTCATTTTTTTTCTCAGCCTAGGAAGGAGGCAAGATTTTCTGAAAAACCTTGCCAATAAAACTGCAGGGACTTGTTCAGACAATCTCCAATAATTAGAGACAACTGAATAGAAAAAGAAAAAAATAGAACCAGTGTTTTGTGTAGTTTTTAACGTTATCAATTTTACTTAAGCCATTTTCTCAAAACTAAGGAATGTATAATAATTATAAGTAAAGTAGAGCAAACTGTGTAGCTGAATTAGGAAACAATGTGCCTTAGAATATGATTCGTTATTTTCTCATAAAAAGAACTTTAAAAACCCTTTAAAGGAAAATTTATGTCTTATTCATGTCATTTTTAGAAAACTGTTAAAAGTAGTGTTGAAAGCAATATATTGTAACATAGAACACATAAATCATTAAAATCAGCTTTGCTGCATGCAGAAATTAGTACCAGATCACAATAATCACAGATAAGTAGCCTCAGAGCAGATTATTTCAGAAGCAGTCATATCTGTAAGATTTTAATTGGGAAACATTAATTTGGAATTCATTGCAGATGTTTTCCTTAGTTCTGTAAGTAAGGCAAAAAAGGACATCTCCAGATGGTGATTTTTCACACAGTAGTTAAGTGCTTATTACTTAGTTTTTTTCAAGGTGTCCAAATATCATTGCTTTACTCAGTGGTTTCTATTGCAGAAAAATCTCATCTTCCCTATACTTAGGTGTCTTTTTATGGTAGAAATATGCAGCGATTAATGCTAGCCAGAATGTGATTTGTAGATGCCATTAGCACCTTTTGGATAACTGCTGTTCAATATTTTACAGTATACAAGTTAATATTCATTTGGTTCTTCATTATTATTTTAGGACATTCTGGAAGTTTTATATATTCACCAACTATTCCTCTTAAAATTGGAATCCAGATTAGATCAGAACCATCTAGTCCAGCATTTTGTGTTACTCTGTAGTTATCTAGATGCTTTAGTACGCAGTTATCAAGAGCATCCATGGAGTATAAATAATGAAATAAAGACAAAGCATAAATTCTGCCTCTTAACATATTTATAGACTGTCACAATTGAGGTGTAAAAGAAAAGAGCTTGTAGATTTCGTTATTTCGATTCATCATGGTTAAAAATTAACACCTCCGCTAGCCCACCAATTCACAGAAGAAATTACAGAAATAAGTCAAAATAGTCTCTACTTGAAAGATCAATTGGGTTCTATATTGAAAATAATCCAGTTTCAAGAAATTCTGTAACAATACCTTTACTCTCTTAAAAGACCTGGTTTAAAAAGGGTGCAGTAGAAAACTTACTAGCCTTTGACTAGTCTCATGTGTAAGATTGAGTCTTAATAAATTACTATTGTTCCTTCATCCATTTTCTTATCAGTTCAGTATTTTAGTTTCTCAGATCACCTCTCCCAATACATGCTCTGTACATTTTTATATGATGCCTAGATATCTCTCTTTTTTCAAAAGATAAATCATTAAAGCATGTGGTGTAGGAGTAATTAGAAATGATTCTTCTTTCAGTATTTTACTTTAAAATTCATATCATGTAAACACATAAAATAGTCTTATCAATATATTATTATATATTATTACTATATGTTATTTGCAGTATACGTTAGCAATAGCAGCAGTACATAGATTGATATACCGCCTACAGTGCTTCACAGCACTCCCTGAGTAGTTTATAAATGGCAGCATATTGCCCCCAACAATCTGGGTCTTCATTTTACCGACCTTGGAAGGATGGAAGCTGAGTCAACCTTGAGCCAGTCAGGATTGAACTCCTGCTGTGAGCAAGGTTAGTGTGCAACACTGTATTCTAACTACTGCACCACCACAGCTCATCCACTTTAAACACAACTGTCCATCATTGCATAAAGCTGTATCAATAATAAATGGGCAAGAAACATTCTACAACCTAGTTTTTGGCATAATAGCCATGAAAGCCTTGGAAACAATACACAGATGCCAGGAATTGTCTCTAAAACATAAGAATTGTACCAGAAGTGTAATATCTGTGTGAAGAAGCAGGATAGGAAAAATATTGATGATTTTAAACTTTGATTTTGGAGAAGACTTCTAAGATACCATGGATAAGTATGAAAAGAACTGATATAGTGTAGTTCATAGAAATATTAAAGCACACATATTGTTTTTAAAAATCTGTCTTCAGTCTCTGAGAACCAAGATTGTCAAAATCGTTACCAAGCAACAAAAATGCAGAGTTCTATCTATAATCCAGTTGCACTATGACAAGTTATACCTGCTTTCACTAACAGCAAGCTACCCAGTAAAGTTTATTGCGGTGCAGTTTGCTTGTAAAGGAAATGGTAGGTAGAATGTAATCAGTATGCTCTAACTTCTAGTCTGGCCTTATGCATGAAAAAATGACTGGGTGACTTTGGGCCAGCCACTTTCTCTCTCAGCTCCACCCACTTCACATGGCTGTTGATGTGAGGAGGTTAGATCGGGTAATGGAAGGCACACTCAGGCTTAGGCAACAACAGCTCTTCATTGTAACAGAACAAGTATGTACAATCCAGCGAAGGTTCAGTCTGACAGCAGCCCTTTTATAGGGAACTGTCAGACCCTTCAACCAATGAGATTGAAACTCTGTTCCCGCTGGAACAGAGGATCTTGGTGGAAACCACTATAACAGTTGCTAATATCTAACACCCCTCCCCTCCTTGATGGAATCATCCGACTGGTAATATAGTCACACAGGTAGGCGGGCTTTTTGGTAGCTCTACCAGACCTGCGCAGTTCAGTTGGAGGGTGTTCTTCGGTTGAACGGACCTGTTGGCTCCGCAGCTTCGCTTGGTGGAAGCTCCTGGAATCTTTCACAGGCCGCAGCTGGAGCTTCTAGAGCCAGTTCACTCGGAGCTCTCTGAGGGCCTGCAACACAAGTAGTTAAGTATCCCAGTGTCTTCGAGTTTGAGTTGGCTGTGGAAGGAATGACTTTGTGCTCCTTTTGGGCAGGGTTTTGGCTAACTCATGCAGGAGTTACCTCTGACTGCCTAAGAGTGGAGTTAGAGAGGCGGTCATGGAGGTGGTCAATATGCCTTCTCCAATTCCGGCCATCCTCGAGCTCACTGTGGCAGGAATCCACAGAGTTCCCCCGGCATAGTTGTGGGTGTAAACTGAATCCCCTACGCTAAAATTCCTAATTTTGCTTGTTGAGTCTGAAGGCGATGTGGCAGAATAGTTTGGGAGTAGCCAGTCTAAGTGGGACCTTAGCTAGTGACCCATGAGAAACTCGGAGGGGCTTCTCCCCATAGTAGCGCTCAGCATGATGTGTTGAATTAGAAGATAATGATTAACCTGTGTTTGCCAATCTCTATGGGCCTATCCTGGATAGGGCCTCTTTGCGGATCTCACCATTCTTTCCACCTGACCATTGGAGGCCGGATGGAATGGCATGACCAGGGCATGTCTGATTCCCTGTGCTGATAGGTAGGTCTCGAATTGCATGGCTGTGAATTGGGGCCCGTTGTCAGAGACCAGGACATTGGACATGGGTGGAAAAAAGTCTCTGTAGTAGCTTGATGACTGCTTCTGCCACAGTGGAGGTCATGAGGACTACCTCTAGCCATTTCAAGTAGGCGTCCACAACTACTAAGAATGTCTGGCCATGAACTGGGCCAGCAAAAACTATGTGCACCCTAGACCATGGTGTTTGAGGTCGCTCCCACTCCTTAGTGGGCACCTCTGGGGGAGCTGGTCTGGACTCCTAGCATGGTGTGCAGGTAGCCACCCATTCTTCAATCTCCCTGTCCATGTTAGGCCACCACACGTAACTCCTAGCCAAAAACTTCATCCTGACAATTCCAGGATGCCCTACGTGTAAAGCCTCTAATACTGCAACTCACAGTTTTGCTGGAACGACCCGGTCCCCCCACAGCAAACAGCCATTGATAACAAACAATTCATCTCTTTTACAATAATACATTTTGAAATCAGACCCAACAGGCCCCTTGGGCCATCCCTTCCACACCCAGTTAAAAACTTGTATGATGGTGGAGTCTCTTGCAGAGTGGAGGGCAATGTCATTAGACGAAACAGGTCCAGTCTCTAAGCAGTCAATAAGAAGGACTGGCATCTTGGGGGTAGGGTCTGCAAGTAGTTCTGGCAGTGGGCAGTGACTCAAAGCATTGGCATGTCCAAAGGTTGAGCCTGGTCGGTGGACGAGGCGATAGGTGTAGGTTGCTAGGAAAATAGCCCATATGGTCATTTGTGGCGATAATGACACAGGAATAGGTTGGTCCCCAGCCAGCAAGTGCAGTAGCGGTTTGTGATTCGTGATGAAAATCATGGCCGTAGAGGTACTCATGGAACCTTTTTACCCTGGCCACTGCAGCCAAAGCCTCATGGTCTAGCTGGCTATAGTTCCACTCAGCAGCGGACAAGGTCCTTGAGTAATAAACAATGGGTGCCTTGGTTCCATTGGGCATGTGGTGGCTAAGGACAGCTCCGACGTCAAACGGGGAAGCATCACAAGTTAAAACAAGTGGCAGGGTCTTGCTGTACTAAACCAGGAATGTGTCTGCTGACAGTATCCTTTTTGTCGCGGCAAATGCGGCAGCTTCGGCTCTGCCCCAGGACCACTTTGCATTCTTTGCCAGGAGATGATGTAAGGGCTCAGCAATGGTGGCTTTCTGTCTAAGAAAGATGCTGTAGAAATTAAGGAGCCCGAGGAACGTCTGCAGCTCGGTCTGATTGCGAGGTAGGGGTATCCTGGATTGCTTTAATTTTTTTAGTGGTCGGGTGAATCCCAGAGACATTGATGAGGTATCCTAATAATTCAACCCTTGGCGCATTAATTTGGCATTTTTCTTTTTTGAGACAGAGACCTTTGTCTCTAATTCTGGTCAAAACAGTTCTTACGTGTTTGAAAAGTTGTGCCTCATTTGCAGCTGATACCAAAATGTCAAAATAGGAGACAACTCCTGGAATCCCCTGCAAAAGCCATTCCATGACGCTTTGGAATAATCCAGGGGTTATACTAACTCCAAATTGCAGGCGGTGACATTTGAATGCACCCCTGTGCATCACAATGGTTTGGGCCTCCGCCATAGCGCCATCTACAGGCAATTTTTGGTATGCTTGCGCCATGTCCAATTTAGCGAATACTTTGCTGGGGCCTAAGGAATGTAATAAATGCTGTACAATGGGTACAGGGTAACGCTTTATTGATTGTGCATTTGTAATCTGCGCAGATGTAGACAGACCCGTCAGATTTGGCAGGTGTCACTATAGGGGTCTCCCAGCATGCATGATCAACCGGCTCTAGGATTCCCTGGCCTATGAGCTTGTCAATTTACAGATCAATTTGAGGGCGGAGAGTGAAAGGTACTCTACTGGGTTTTAGCCTGATGGGGGCTATGTTGGGGTCCAAATTAAAAGAGATTGGAGTCCCCACATACTTACCTAGACAGGTGCCGAAGACGTCCTCGAACTCCTTAAATAATTCTTCGGCGCTCTCATCTTTCAAGGGGTTGATACCGGTCACTTCTAGGCCCAGGGCTTTGAACCAGTCAAGCCCCAGGAGGCTCTGCAGGTCACTGCTGACCACCGTAACTGGAAGCTGGCTGCTGAAGTTTTTGAATTGCACCCAGAAGGTGCCTTGGCCAACGATGGGGACTCGGGTCCCCTGGTAATCACAAAGGCGGATGTCATGGGTGCATAGATGCTGCTTCTTCAGGCTAGGGATAGCCTGCTTGAGTGTAAACCATGGCATGATGGTCAGTGATGTCCCTGTGTCAATCTCCATCTCGCATGGAGAGCCCTCGATGAGGACGGTGACCTTCAGCTTTTTTGGCCGCCTTGTGCGGACTTGACCAATTGAGGTGTGGTAGGTGACTCTGGTGTCACACTCTGAGTGCCGTGGTGGCAGCTGCCATGCCCCTTGGTTGGGCCTCTGGCGGCTAGATCAGCTTCTGGGGTGCTCGCTTCTGCAAACCTTGGCGATGTGCAACACTGGTATATGGCATCACGGAAACGGCAAGACAATCTGGCATGGTCTCCTCCACAACTTGCGCAAGGCGGGAAATGTGGTTTGCACGCCAGCTTGGTGCAGCTGTCATCTTCATTTTCTGAGCTCTCAGCCTCTGCAGTCTCATGATGTACGCATGCACTCTTTTGCGCATCTTGTGGAGTGCTTTGCGCTGCAGGGTTTCTGTAGACTTAACGGCCAATTCAGATGCCCTGGCTTCATCCAAGGCAATTGGTAGAGTGAGATTAGATTTGGCAAGTAATCTCCTCTGTAAATTAATGTCCCACACACCACATATGATGTGGTCTAGTATGAGTTCATCCAGGTCTCTGAACTCGCAGTACGCTGCAGCTTTCTTAGCACCGCAATGTACTCATTGATCGATTCGCCTTCCTTCTGATTGCAAATATTAAATTCATGCCAGCAGACATGCTTAGATGGCTTGGGTCCGTAGTGTGTCCTCAGCGTCTGTTGGAGTACTGACCAAGTGACAGATTGTAGCCACATTGGCTCTGATAGGTCTTTGGCTGTTTCGAACACTTCTTGTCCACAGTAACCCAGGAACATGTTCTTCTTGCGGCCTTCAGAAAGGCCCATGAGGTTATTGGCTTCGAGGAAGCAGTCAAACCTCAGCATATATGATTCCCAGTGCTCGGTGACTGGGTCATACGGAGTCGGTGGGGCATGCATGGCCATTTTGTGTTCTGAGGGCGTTTTGAGTTTGTGCTCAAAAATGGCTGCTCGAAGCCACGGTGAGCTCTGGGATGGATTTACTTGCTGAATTGCTACGCTCTTTTTGGTTCACCTAGTTGCAATCCCACCTTTGTCGCCAGTGTTAGATCGGTAATGGAAGGCACTCTCAGGCTTAGGCAACAACAGCTCTTTATTGTAACAGAAAAAGTATGTACAATCCAGCGAAGGTTCATTCTGACAGCAGCCCTTTTATAGGGAGCTGTCAGACCTTTCGACCAATGAGATTGAATCTTTGTTCCCACTGGAACAGAGGACCTTGGTGGAAACCACTATAACAGTTGCTAATATCTAACAGGGAGAATAGGAGGAGGAAGGAGTATTAGGTATGTTCACCACCTTGAGTTACTTATAAAGTACTAAAGGTGGAATAAAAATCTAATAAATAACTAAAAAATAAAATTAAGCATTCCTCCAAATAGTTTTCTAGGGTGAGCAATATGGGTAGAATTCATTTACCAACTGCCACTTTTAGCAACCTTTGGAAGTTACAATGATAACTTCATGACCAATTCTCATGCTTACCACTGTTCCATGCTCTTGCAATCATTCATGTGCTTCTCAACTGGCTTATGATAAGCAGAATTAATTGACAATTCAGAAATAAAATTATAAATTGCAGTTGTGTGATGTCTCATTTAATGATCTTTATGATTTGCTTAATGATCAAATAGGAAGTGAGCTTGTGGGCCCATCATATAACTTTCCACTTAATGACTTCAGTGCTTCACAATGGAGTTACTGCTCCTAATTGTGGTTGCTAAGTGTGAACTATCTGTATTTTCAAGAAACAGACATTTCCCATTCTGTATGGATTATGTAAGGGTTTTTTTTTTGTCATTCTAGATCTGTTAATGATGGGACATTGGCATGGGATTCATTGTTGCCTAAATTACTTTTGTTAATGTAGTTAGAATTTGTTTTTTAAAGGGTCATCATATTCTGGATTGATCTCATCTAAATTCTGAAGAATAAAATTTATAGAAAGGAAATAGCAATTACTGTATATGCCTGAAGCCAAAAATTGGCATCTTGCTTCAATTCAGTTTGTGGCACGTAATGTCTAACATAATTTTTATCTCTATCAGATTTCCAGATCACACTGCAAGCAGAGGAAGCTAGCAGAGGAACAATTCTTTCTTCTTGCAACTCTTTGCTATACAATCCCATATACAAGGTTATTCAGAAGTAATAATTTCTACTGTGCTCGGTGCAGTTTATTATCTAGTCTATAAATGCATGATCTCAGCAGCATAAATACAATAATTCAAAAGCTCATGGCAACTAATTTGTAGGCTTTCTGTCCTATTTCAGTCTCTTTGACAGGATGAGTTTGTGAATTATTGTGGATAAGGATGCATCTGTGTCTGTCACTCAATAGCTTGCTTTATCCTGTTCTTTCATCTATCCTGTTTCAGGCATATTGCCCAGTATACCTCAAGAGAATTTATTTTTACCTGAAAACATTGGGACTAGCTTAAATGTGGCTATCTGAGAACAAAGTTTGCAGAGATTCTTAGATGCACTTGTGAAAACATTTAAACCTGGGGAAAATTCCACCACTTTCAAGACATTCGTCCCAAAGGTGATTTTTCAGGAGGCAACTGGACTTTCTTGTTTTTTCCTTGAAGATGTTTTCCTTCTCATCCAAGAAGCTTCTTCAGCTCTGGTGAATGGAAGGATTTGTATTCCTTGTAGACAGCTGGTCATTTGCATTCTTTTAGAGAGTCATTGCCTCCACTTGGAAGTTTATCTGTGTCCTCAGGGTCACCTATGTAGTGCAAATGGTGTGGAGCCTTCTTGGCTGCAGGATGCTTTCTGTCCTATGTCCCTTCACTGTTAAATACACACTCAGGCTGTTGGGGATGAATCAGTGGTGAAATTCAAAAAAAATTACTATGGGTTCTGGGGGCGTGGCTTGGTGGGCGTGGCAGGGGAAGGATACTGCAAAATCCCCATTCCCTCCCCACTGCAGGAAAAGGATTTTGCAAAATCTCCATTCCCATCCCACTCTGGGGCCAGCCAGAGGTGGTATTTGCCAGTTTCTGAACTACTCAAAATTTCTGCTACTGGTTCTCCAGAACCTGTCAGAACCTGATGAATTTCACCCCTAGGATGAATCTGTGTTGTCCACACATCTTCAATTTGCCAAGGTTGAGAAATACTGTCCTAATATAAATTTCCCTAATTTGGAATTGTTTTAAAACTTTAATTTTTTGCCATCAGTATAAAAAAAATCAGGACATTTTTTTCACATGAACAATGTTTCTTAGCAAGGACCCTGAAGGCAATAGATGATAGGTTTTTCTGAAGTGAAAATTTCCATAAGTGTCCTAAACCTCAAATATTTTAGATACCTTCCCAAATATCAGCTATCTACTTATCCAAAAACAAATGAATATTTAAATATAGAAATCATATTCTTCCATTCTCCTATAATAGTTTTCAATCAAAGATAAGAATTTCTAATCCACGCCTCTGAATAGTTCAAAATGTTTCATTATCAATATATTCTGCTGGAAAAAGGTACCAAGAACACTTGAAATGAAATTATAGAAGAATATTACAAGCTATTTTTAGATTAGTCTGTTCCTTACTTAAAGGAAATTATTCCTGCATATACATTGATGTGTGTTGTGTATTCATCTTGGCAAAAGTAAATTAAATAAAATCAGGTGCCAGACTTCTATTTGCATTTTATAAATTAGTATTAAAAGTTTCTCCTCTCCACATGATGGAAAACTTTGACTACAACAGGGAAAAATTTGAATAATGCATATGCCATTACATGACCCTCTAAAACCATTTTTCTAGTTCTCTAAAACATTATCTTGAACATGCAGTTTCAGAGAAAGAAACTAAGTGAAATCACCCATTCTCAACTTGGCATCTTCTAAAAGGATCGAGAATCTCTTATCAGAATGCAGTGGCTATTGGTCAATTTCAGTGGTCTGAAATTTATGTCCAACACACCTACATGGATCTCGGCTAGATCCATGTAGGGCTAAATAGAACTTTTGATGATACGGTGGTGGCAAAGATGATAATTCACATAAGAACTTCATAAAATAATACAAAAAGATGAATGTATGGTATTTTAAAAGAAATACAAAGCCCTCCTCATTATACCCCATTTCCGCTAATATAAATCCTACCCCCAAAATAAGCCTTAGTTAAGGTTGTCATTAGCGGGAGGGCACGGCCAGCCCTGGAGGCGGTGAGGGTACAGGTGCTGATGGTGTCCAGCAGCAGCCACAGCCTGCGCAGCACAGGTAAATTGAGTTGTCCAAGCAAGAAGCAGAGATGAGGGGGAGGCACACAATCCGGATGAATCATTGGGATATGGGAAAGCTGAGATTCGGTAGCCCAGAGAAGGCTTCTGTCCACAAGAGGCTCGTCTTCACATGTGGCACTGCCAGCCAATGGAGGCAGAGGTTTGTGGGGGGGGGGGGGTAAAGCAGGCAATCCCAACTCACCACATGGGCTGCAGGAAAACTGAAAGATACAAAGATGAGCCTCCCTACCCACTCCTTCCTAATAAGCCCTAAAGTTTATTTTGGAGTCCCAAAAAAATAAGACTGGGTTTTATTTTCAGGAAAATACAGGTAATAAAAAAAAAATAGCGACCCAACTTGATTTTGGTTTTTCAGACACATGAGACAATTATTCCTTGTTTTAAGTGCTTAGATCTGTAGTAACTGTTTCCCTTTAGGCATGTTAATTTGCTTCTGCATATCTTAAAAGTCAGGAATAGATTTTTATGGGCTTCTTTGCCAACAAACAGTTTTGCTAGCCCCTGATTACCCCTGACAACTTTAAAATTCATTGACAAAGAAGTGAATGAGTACTTCAGAGCCCCTTCATTAACATTGCAGCATTTTAAAGAAAGGCAATAAATCTTCACCAAATTAAGAGAAGCAATGCCCATGTTGCCATTGTCAAGACAATGGTTTGGTCTATGTGAAGAAAGCAAAATAATTCCCTCTTTTGGCATCTAATTTTGCCTCCATGGACATCTTCAAAAGAAGCACAGGAAATAAATAGCACATAATTTTGCATTTTTATAATAAGTGTAAGACGAAACACTGAGAAACCTTGTCAGGCCCAGCTAAGCTGATTCCAATTAAAGCTCCTAACAGAGTTCCAGCTGTTTTACTACCTCAAATAGCACTGAACATAGCAAGGTTTATGAAGCATTCAGAAGTCAAATACCCTATTAACATAAACATGGAGTGAAATAAACTCGACTAATTTCAGCTTTCTTTTCATTCATTAAAGTTGAACTAATCTAAGATGTTTAGGTTTCCTTTTTATGCAAAACAAAACACACTATTTGAACTGTTTCATGATTTATTCCACAAATCTACCGTTGGAGTAAGATCATTTTATCATTACAATTTTTATTATATTTCAGAGAGATGTAAACAAACAGAGAGAGAATGGTGACTGTAAACATTGGGAATGAACATTGGGAATGGTATCTTTTCTTGCTTCTAAGTGGAATGGCTTAGAAAATAATTTGCAAACTTAAGCTTTGGTTTCAGTAATTTGTGAAATGGTCTTTCAAAATACTTTATGGATAACAATATTAAATATTAAAACGGAATGAAACAAAGCAAGAATATTTATACATGAATAGGACACAATGTAATAGTATTCTTACTTACTGCACTGAGATCTGTGTCTGGGGCTGCCCTTGAAGAGTATTCGGCGACTTCAGCTGGTCCAGAATGCAGCCGCGCGAGCGATCGTGGGTGCACCTCGTTTCACCCACGTAACACCTATCCTCCGTGAGCTGCACTGGCTGCCTGTTGATCTCCGGGTGCGCTTCAAGGTGCTAGTTGTCACCTACAAAGCCCTTCATGGTATTGGATCTGGGTACTTGAGAGACCGCCTACTGCCAATTACCTCCACTAGGCCAATAAGATCCCATAGATTAGGCCTCCTCCGAATTCCATCAGCCGGTCAATGTCGACTGGCAACTACCCGGAGGAGAGCCTTCTCGGTGGCTACTCCGACCCTCTGGAACGAACTCCCCGTGGAGATTCGTACCCTCACCACCCTCCAGACCTTCTGCGTAGCCCTTAAAACCTGGCTGTCCCGACAGGCCTGGGGCTAAAAACTTTAACCCCACCCGAATAGTATGACTGTTGCACTTTTTAATGATGTATTGTCTTCATCTATGTAACTTGTTTTGTCCTTCTCTCCCCCTGAATTGTGAGCCGCCCTGAGTCCCCTCAGGGAAAAGGGCGGCATACAAATAAAGTAAATCCTAAATCCTAATTTAATAATATTATAATACAATAGCAGAGTTGGAAGGGACCTTGGAGGTCTTCTAGTCCAACCCCCTGCCTAGGCAGGAAACCTTATACCATTCCAGACAAATGGCTATCCAACATCTTCTTAAAGACTTGCAGTGTTGGGGCATTCACAACTTCTGGAGGCAAATTGTTCCACTGATTAATTGTTCTGTCAGGAAATTTCTCCTCAGTTCTAAGTTGATTCTCTCCTTGATTAGTTTCCACCCATTGCTTCTTGTTCTACCCTCAGGTGCCTTGGAAAATAGTTTGACTCCCTCTTCTTTGTGGCAACCCCTGAGATATTGGAACACTGCTATCATGTCTCCCCTAGTCCTTCTTTCTATTAAATATATATTTCTATAAAATATATATATTTCTATAAAAATATATTTTTATGTATTACATTTGAGCAAATCTTTCATCAATTAAACATAAAACAGATAAATAAAAAATAAGTTTGGGCTGGCATGCTTCAAAAAAATATTTGGAAGAGATCCACAGAACATCTTTAAAGCAGCTGTAGTTTATTGTTTATTCAGGCTTCAATCTCAACCCCCCCCCCCAAAAAACCTGTGTTCTTAAGAAATGCTTTAGATTCAAATTCCCAAGCTTTCAAAAAACTTGTTCTAAATTATTTCAAGGGATGTATAGGCTATGATATAATTTACATACATCATGGGAATCATAGCACCCACAATAACTTTAGCTGGCTTTGGAGACCCTCAAAATGAAATTTGATCCAATACAAGACCAAAGGTCAAATTCAAAATGTCAGCACAGCCAGCCCAGAGGCCTGGAGCTGCCATTCAGGGGGAAAACCCAATCCAGCTGCCAAGACTCACCTGACTTCACTCCTACACAACAGCTGAGTAAATCTACAAAGCTAATGATAACTGACTGACAACAATCTATGATTAATTGACGGGTGGTGTTTGTTTTGGGTTACAAGGGATGGGTGTGCACATGCACGAGGTGCAGGTTATTCTAATTACTAAGTAACTATAAAAGGTGGTGGGGAGCACCAGGTGGCAGCTCTGATAATTTATTCATTGCCTTAGTGCTTTGTTGGTCAGTTCGTGCCAAAGGAAGAATACAAACTGCATTTCAAACCGTTTCTGTGTTTGGCTGTTTTCATTACTCTTCGGAACCTGACACAAGATTCTACAGGATTCAAAATAACAAGTGATTAACAATTCCAAACTTTAAGTTGCTAGAATGCTAGATACATAACATGGATTGTATGTTGAAAGTGGATTGTATTGCTTTATGGCTCCTTTTGGTCCTATTTGGGAAATGAACAGGGCTCCATGACAGTCTGCATAACTATCTTAACAACTGTTTTTGAAACGTATACTTCCACAATAGTTCAGTTTAGCATATTGGTTTTAGTATCGTCAAATACATATGGCTGCCTTAAAAGAAACTAAGGGGAATATTGAGATATTTAATTAAAATTTTAAAATCTTACGTATCAGAACATTTGTTAGGCTTTATCGACTACAAGTGAAGCATGACTCAGAATCCAAACTGGTCAGAGAATGAATGAATAAGTGGATGCAGAATTTGGTTGCATTAATAGAGATGCAACAATGGAGATTTCAGTGGAAGAAGTAAATTAAATATATTCTGAATGCTGAGAGAAAATTGGTTTGTTTTATCACTAGTATACTATTCCAGTTTTAATTGAAAAATTGGCAATTATTTTTCAAAAAAAATTGCTGGAAAAATAATGAGTATGTCAGATAATTTCTACATCTCGTGGCCATGCTGTAAAGCTCCCCAGTTATGGAAAACAATTCATACTAGAATAAAATAAAGAAAAGCTGAATTCTTGTTTAAATAAACTTTATCGAACCATACATCCCCTCAAAATATACTGAATTAGCTTTATATATGACAACTGCTGCAAGGCTTCCTAAATGCTTGTTACTAAAAGGATTGTCTGATCCAATGGTTTAGAATGGAAGAATGGCTAACCAAATTGTGGGAATATGATTTAATAATGCTGTGAAAACTGACTGACTCCCAAAATAGTGTCTGTTAAAACAATTTCAATTGAAGACCTCTTGGGCTGTAGAACTGACAAATTATATTAGGAACTGTGGTCTCCCTGCCTTTTATACAATTAGAGGACTAAGCTAAAAAGATTGCTGAACTAAGAATTTTGGAGAAGTACAGAAAAATACAGCAATCCTCAGTAAATTTGGCAGATTGAAATGGATGAGCTGCTACAAACATACCTTCAAATTACCAAGTATTGAATCACCAAAATGCTTAAACTTCATAGAATGGTGTTTACTCGAACAATATTTGAGCTGCTGGGTTGAATATGAAAGATTTGGCCAAGTTGCTTACATTAAAAATACTCTATATTATTTATGAAGTTTCAGAGATAGAAGACTTAACACATATCTTATTTGAATGTCAATTGTATAAAAAAGAAAGACATCAGTATCCTGGACGGCACATTAGATGAATGATCTATTAGGATTCTTATATTAAAACAGCATTTTTAATATGCATTCAGAATTCAAAAATTACATACAATACAGCCCTTTATTTGTACAAAACAGTTCAATTGAGATCTGCCTGTATGGTTCTAATTGAGATAAATTTTAGGGTTGATACAGAAATACAATGTGCATTTTTATTCTTTTTTTATTTAATTTGTTTTCTCTTTCTCAATTTTTTAAATTTTTATATTCTGCATTTTAGATCTAGTAAATAATCAACAATGAACTATTGCTATATTGCTATTGCTTTGATGTATAGAATAATGTGATATCGTAAAAGTAATTTAACACTGATTTCAGCTCAAATTGGAAACCATTCTTAGATTATAATCTGATACATGGACTGGTACCACATGCAAAATTTGAGTTTATTTATGCCCAGAATCAATATTTCAATTTTATAAGGTAGCAAAATTAGAACAGATTCTTATTAACATGGACTGAATGTTTTCCAGCATATAATTCCATTTTGTGATTTATATTGTGTTGAACATGGTTCTTGATATTCACGTTCAGCTCAAGTTTAAGTTTTTAGTGTGACATAATATTAAACCTTGACCCCTTCCAGTCCGGCTTCAGACCTGGTTACAGCACAGAAACCGCTTTGGTCGCATTGACCGATGATCTCTGGAGAGCCAGGGATGGAGGCCATGCGTCCATCCTGGTTCTCCTTGACCTCTCAGCGGCTTTCGATACCATCGACCATGGTATCCTTCTGCGACGACTGCGGGAGGTGGGAGTTGGAGGCACTGTTTTACAGTGGTTCTCCTCCTACCTCTCGGACAGGTCGCAGTCGGTGTTGGTTGGGGGGCAGAGATCATCCCCGAGGCCCCTAACTTATGGGGTACCGCAGGGCCCGGTCTTATCCCCCCTACTATTTAACATATACATGAAACCGCTGGGCGAGATCATTCGGAGGCACGGGATAAAATACCATCAATACGCGGACGACACACAGTCGTATCTGTCCGCCCCGTGCCAACTCAATGAAGCGGTGGACGTGATGAACCGGGGTCTTGAGGCCGTTAAGAACTGGATGAGAACTAACAAACTGGTACTCAACCCAGACAAGACCGAGTGGCTGTTGTGTTTTCCTCCCAATAATTTGGCCAATGTTCCATCACTCAGGCTGGGGGGGTCAAATTTTACATCCCTCAGACAGGGTTCGCAACTTGGGAGTCCTCCTGGACCCACAGCTGACTTTTGACCATCATTTGTCAGCTGTGACCAGGGGGGCATTTGCCCAGGTTCACCTGGTCCACCAGTTGCGGCCCTACCTGAATCGGGAGGCCCTCACAACAGTCACTCGAGCCCTTGTGATCTCTAGGCTGGTATACTGCAATGTGCTCTACATGGGGCTGCCCTTGAAGAGCATCCGGCGACTTCAGCTAGTCCAGAATGCGGCCGCGCGAGTGATTGTGGGCGCACCGCGGTTCGCCCACATAACACCTATCCTCCGCGAGCTGTGCCGGCTACCTGTTGATCTCCGGGTGCGCTTCAAGGTGCTACTTACCATCCATAAAGCCCTCCATGGTAGTGGATCTGAGTACTTGAGAGACCGCCTTCTGCCGATTACCTCCCTTCGACCCATCAGATCGCACAGATTAGGCCTCCTCCGAATTCCATCCGCCAGTCAGTGCCGACTGGCGACTACGCAGAGGAGAGCCTTCTCAGTAGCAGCTCCGACCCTTTGGAACGATCTCCCCGTGGAGATTCGTACCCTCACCACCGTCCAGACCTTCCGCATAGCCCTTAAGATCTGGCTATCCCGTCAGGCCTGGGGATAAGATCCTAATCCGCCCCACCCGAATGTTGAATGAATGTTGTGTTTTACTGTTTTATTTTATTTTATTCACATATTTTATGTTTTGTCTTGCACTCCTTCCCACGAATTGTAAGCCGCCCTGAGTCCCCTCAGGGAAAAGGGCGGCCTATAAATGACAAATAAAACTAAAAAAAAAACATAAGGGATGTGGTGGCTCAGTGTCTAAGACACTGAGCTTGTCGATCAAAAAGGTTGGTGGTTTGAATCCCTAGTGCCACGTAACAGAGTGAGCTCCCATTACTTGTCCCAGCTTCTGACAACCTAGCAGTTCAAAAGCATGTAAAAATGCTAGTAGAAAAATAGGGACCATGTTTGGTGGGAAGGTAACAGTGTTCCATGTGCCTTGGGCATTTAGTCATGCCGGCCACAAGACCACAGAGACATCTTCGGACAGCGCTGGCTCTTCAGCTTTGAAATGGAATTGAGCACCGTCCCCTAGAGTTGGGAACGACTAGCACATATGTGTGAGGAGAACCTTTACTTTTAATATTAGACATAGTGATGCTGCTCTTGCTGTTCGTATATTAGAAAGATGCATTCTCCATCACATTTTAAATCCCTGGTTTATTTAGCTGGAGCATATTCTTTTACTCTTTTTCATATTCTGTTTTGTAATATTTCTGTAGTTTTGCTAAAGTGTTATTTTTTAAAAATCATTTAAATCATTTAAAAAGGAGAATATTTATTTATTTAGCATAGTGATGTTACATTAGCCAAGAAACTACAGTGCTACTACAAAGTAATAGTTTGGTTGTCAATAATTGCTAGTCAATTTTGTTCATGCTCGCATTTTACCTGGAGTCCATTACAGGGAGCCACCTAGCCCTCCATACTCATAAGGCTTGAGGGCATTCTGCAACATCATCTGGAGCTTTTTCCACCTCCAATGTCACCTGGCATTCAGGCATCACATTTAGGGAGGTCCAACAACAGTTAAATTCATAGTTCTGCTTGAAGCACCATTTTTCCCACCAAAATGTTATCTATTTATCTACTTGCACAAAACATGTTTTCAGACTGCCAGATTGGCAGAAGCTGAGGTAAGTGATGGGAGCTCATTCCATTACCTAGGTGTTAGGACTCAAACTGTCTGTTGTGGTCCACCAATAGCCTGCAGAGCTGGCAGCAGAGGCGGACAATGAAGAGGTTGGGGAGGAAGGTGGGCCAATCCTGAAGTCTGGGGAAGGCTTGAACAAGGGATCTGCATCAGAGGCAGAGAAGGGGCCGGGGCCATCTGGGAATTATGTGCTGCCTCTGGAGCCTCTGGAGTTGGACATGAGCAAGGCAGAGGAACAGGGGGAACCTGTTTCCAGTGCATGCATGCACAGAGCTGCCAGAAGGCAAGAACAGTTGAGACAAAAGGGATGACTCAGGAGTAAGGTTTGGAGATGATTGGCCCCTCCCATAAGACACAAAGGAGGAGCAAAGGCACATGAGCCTTTGCAGGAAACAACTTTGTTCATTCTGGTTGGTTTAAAGTCTGAAGCTCTGTTTTGACTCTGTGCTGCATGTGGCCTTGCAAAGCTAATTACCAATTAGATCTTTGGCAGCGTTCAAGGGAGATAAAGGTGGTGCTTATCAGCCTTATCCCAAAAGACTTTGGTAGACTTCTGTTAGACTCTTTATAAACTATTTGTGACTCATTACGGGCTATGAATGAACATAATTCACAGCCGTTGAAATAAAAAGAGGGTTTTGGGTACTAAGCATGTGCTTATTATTGTCTCAGGAAGCCTAGGTCAGAACACTGCCAGAGTACAGACTTTCTCCAGCATCATTAAGACACTGAGCCACCGCCCATCTATAAAAGGAGTATATACATTAAGGAAAAAAGCCCAAGCATATACAGTATATTGGCATAAATTTAAATACAGTACAATTGCACATGAATGTTGTGCTATTTTTTTTAACCACAGAATATCATAAGCTTGTATAGAAACGGAATGGAATACTCCTCTTTGGGAAATTGATTCTTTTTATCCAATACATGCATCTTAAATTTTAAATGCCATCAGTCAGTGTCTCTTATACTGCTTTCTATTTGGAACAGGAACACATTACTAAAAGACCACTGGTAAGTTATGCAATCTGCCTGAGATATCTCTGCTCAAATACTGATGTTAGTTGTCAGTCTACACTGCTGATTGCATTTATTTTTAAACTATTTTTTCTATTCCGTATAGTTGCAGAGAGTGACAGACCTGAAATGGAGAGTTCTACTCAAAAGCAGGAATGGGGGGAAAAAGAACTCTGTGTAAATGGTTGGAAAAACAGCAGAAATCTGGGCCACAATCCAATAAAATCAATATACAGATTTTCTCTTTATGCATTGACTTTTTAATCACATGCATAATGAATTTAATCCAAATGGCTTTGGCACTGACATATAGGAAAAGGCCTAAGAAGATAGGAATTTATTTTCAAAGCACTCCACATAATGAACTTTTTTTTACTTTGAAAAATTGGATTTAATTATTCTGGCCTTTTAATACATTTCTTACACTAGAGAATATAAAGTTTCCCTATTTTGTTGTTCACTTGTTTGTTTCTATGCAGTAAAAAACAGTTTGACATTTTTGAATATACAGTAGTTTAAAATACAGTCTTACCTGCATATGAAGGCAAATAATCGCATATTATCACTACATTTTAGTGTAAATAAATAGACTTCTAACTTTATTTTAATTCAGTTTAAGAAATAATAACAGAAAATATAATGTGCTTCAGCATATCTCTTGCAGTTGTTGGGTTTTTTTAATGTTAACTTTTATAATCAGTTTTCAGTGAGGTAAATTAATATTCTTATATTTTACGTAAGTACAAAATAGTATATGAAGTTGGAGAACAATTCTGCTGCCTCATTATTCCATCAACATTTTCAGCAAGTAAAATAGCATTTACTTAAAATAATGCCTGTAAATTATTAGCCAACTTTGTTCAGCAATGATGTAGTTGATTGAACAAAGTCAATATTATGATAGACATAGATAGACTGTTGATATTACTGCTCCAAAGATCCTAAGATTTTGTGTATGGCATACAAAGTCAGAGAAATCTTCACATGCTAGATACATAATGCAGTCCTGACAGCCCAGGATGCTAGTTTATTCTGTTCAGCACTTACGCACCTATCCTTGGCATACCACAAGGAGCAAACTAGCCTTATACCAGCTAATTAGCTGTCTCAGGTTGCTGGCTCTTCCGAGCTCCTCCACTCAATGCCTTGCATCCAGCCAGGTGCAGCACCATCTTCCGTTCTCCACACACCAGAACACTAGTATTTTCCCCCACCAAAGTGGTACCCATTTATCTACTTGCAATATTGCATGCTTTCAAGCTGGGTCAGGAGGAGATAAGAATAGAGCAATGGGAGCTCACTCATTTTTACTGCATGTTACTACAAATAATATAATACTAAGATGGAATAAAGAAGTGGCCTAGGGGTAGCAGAAAGAATTGTATGCATTGCTGAAGGAAATATATTATTGCCAATTTTTCTCTTCCAGGACAGAACAGCTCTTTTGTGTTCTTCTTTACTTTGCAAGAGAAAAAGAAAAGTGTAGAATCTTCTCCTCTAGCCCCTATTAATCTTTAAGCAGATGTGAATATATTCTCCTTGTTTGGACTTGGTCACTACAACCAACTACTACAAAGACATTTGTCTTCTAACAGTTTTTGAAGCAGCTGCAACTAGTTATCATATATATGTACATCAGTGATGTGCAGTCAGGGGAGGCAGGGGAGGCAGAGCTTCACCACTGTCATCATGAAAAGAAAAAAATGTAAAAGGAAAAAGGCTGAGCTAGTTGCTGCCAGAGTCACAGTGGATGACTCTGCTTAGTGCTTAACTGTTTAAAAAAGCCTCTAAAAAGTGCCCTCTGCAGGAGGAGGTGGGAGAACCACGTGCCTCGTTTAGTCTGACTTTATGATCACTCAAGCAGAGTTAAGCAAGAGTTAAAAGCCGAAAAATTCCTTATGTAGATGAGGCATGTGGTTCTCTTGCCTCTTTCTGTAGAGAGCATTTTTAGAGGCTTTTTTAAACAGTTAAGCAGAGTCATCCATTGGGGACTCTGGCAGCAACTAACCCAGCCTGACCTCAGCAGCTCTTGCCTTTTTCCTTTTACATTTTTACATTTTCATGGTGGCAGGCAAGAGCAGAGTTGAAATCCTCTGTGAAACAGCTGGAAAAGGTATGTGGGTCTGAAACAGCATGGGGTCCATCATTGAACCCCTAAATACTTAATCAGGCTACTTGTCTTTGTCTAATTCTAAAACCTAAAAATCAAAAACTCTGCTTATGCACTTTCACCTAACGAACAAGAACAAGGAACATATTATTTTGCTTGAAACGCAGGAAGCGTGCTTTTCGCAAGTAGGAGAAGACTTAACCACAATATCTTAGTCATAGGCACAGCTCATGCCAAGGCAAAGTTCATCTTGTAAACAAGCTATAGGTTAACCATATTTTTAGCAATATATCTGGGTGGCATTCTGACATTTTCCTTTTTCTGCATGAGTAACCAAGATTCACTTCTCTTTTAGCTTTACTTTACTTCCCTATTGTGGTTTGGAAATCATGTATTGTAATTTTCCTTAAATATTTGTAATTTTACCCGAAATAACTTTGTGCTGAGGTGAGAAGTTATGACCTGTATTAGTGCACGCCTATATGACGTTTATATGATTTGTAATAACCATTTCAAAGGTATAAAACCTCTGTCAAAATGTACCTAAATTAGATCAGTTTAGGTGCAAATCTACTGGTCTCTTGAATGCATTCAATAATAAATAATAAATAATAAAACACCTTTCTGTTTCTGGAAAACAAGGGTATCGTCTCATACTTTTACGTAAGTAGAAAGGCAGACCCTGTTTTTGCCATTACATTTCTTGGCGAGCCAGCCAGGAGACGATAGGGTCTTTGGGGACCCTCTGGGACCCCTAACCCGGGGGGCTGGGGGCTCATCGGGTCAGGAACCTCTCTGGCGCCAAACGGACCTTTTGTTCCGAGGGAATTTCCCGGCAGCGAGGAGAGCTCAGCCTCGGCGGTTAGCAGGTCTCAAGAGCCTTGGAAAACCAGAGGAGAAAGGAGAACAAAAGTCTGGCCAGCACCGGAGGAGGAAAGCCACAGAAAACAGGCAAGTAATTGTGGGCTTTCTATTTAAGACCCGGTTTTTCTTTTTAAACCGGAGAGTGAGGTCTGATCCACCTTGCTAGGTATAAAGGTTTTGGGAATTGGACTGTCCAGAATATATGTATGTGTTTAAAAGGATAAAGTGTTAAGAATTGTGTTATTCAGTATTTGGAAAATTATGGGTGGAGGAAGTAGTAGTCAGACTCCTCTGGATTCTATGTTAAAGCATTTTAAAGAAGGATTTATGAGTCAGGATTATGGAATTGTGTGGAGTAAACATGAGCTTAGGAGGTTTTGTGAATTAGAATGGCCCAGATATGACATTGGGTGGCCTGAAATAGGTACCTTTGATCCTCACTTAGTTTTAAAAGTCCATAGGTTGGTGTTTGATCCTAAGATAGGGAGCTTAGCTCAGGCTCCATATATAGATGTTTGGAAGAAATTAGTTAATCAACCCCCAGCTTGGTTAAAGAAATGTAAACAACAATGTATTCTTATGGCTGTCAGAGTTACAGACCCCAAAAGTCCTAAGCAGAGACCACCAGTCTTGGCTAGTGCACCAGAGGAATTGCCACAACCCCCTCCATATGTTGCACCTAGAGGGGTCGGTTTGCCAGTCACACCGCAATCCTTGTCCCTGACTTATACCAGAAGAACTACACCCAGCACGGGGGGGTCCACAAGCCAGTTACCTATTGAAGGAATTGAGCAGGGATTAGATGCTGTACTTACTAGCATGGAACAGATAAGATATAAAGGAGAGAAAGAAGAAAAAGCTCCTATAAGTTCCCCCGACACCATGGGACCAGAGTTTTGGGAAAAGAAGGAGGAAGAGATGGACCAATTGTTGGGAGCTGTGGGTGGAGAAGTGGAACCAGTGTCAGCCAGAACCAGAGCAAAGACAGAGACTGTTTTTACAGCACCTCTCAGACGAGTTGACCAATTCTTAGTAAACCCAGATGACCCCTCCCAAGTTTCAACAGGGTCGTTGTTTCAGCATGTTCCTTTTACCACCTCTGATTTGCTTAATTGGAAAATGCACTATGGGCCTTATAGTGCTAAACCAAATGAAGTGGCAGAATTGGTAAAAACTATTGTGGATACTCATCATCCAACTTGGCTAGATTTACAACAACTTATGGCAACACTTTTCAATGCTGAAGAAAGGGAGAAAATCAGGAATGCAGTGTCTAATATTTTAAAACCAGATGTCCCTGCACGTACAACCTTAGCAGACTTTATTGAACAGCGTTTCCCCTCAAAAGATCCTAACTGGAGTCCTTATGATTCGCATCAATTAAACTTGTTGCTTAATTATCAACAGTTAATCATAAAAGCTGTGCGCATAGCAGGAAAGCCTGCAACAAACATGTCAAAGCCAAGTTTAATTACCCAAGAAGCTACTGAAAGTCCGGAAGCTTTTTATTCTAGGTTGGTTGAGGCATATGAGATGTACACTCCTATAGACCCCACTCTGCCTGAAAATGCTCGCATGCTAGCAATGGCTTTTATTTCACAATCAGCCCCAGACATAAGGCATAAGCTTCAAAAGTTGGAAGGAGCGTTGGGAAAACCCCTTAGTGAACTCATGGAAGTTGCCAGGAAGACATTTGTCAACAGGGATTTGTTGGAGGAGAGGAAAAAAGATAAGCAGATGAAGAAAAAAGCAGAATTGCTAGCCACCGCTTTAATGACTGTGCCAGGGGGAAATAGAGGAAGTAGGGAGAGGATTGTGATCCCCTCCTTAGGTCAAAATCAATGTGCTATATGTCACAGGTATGGGCACTGGAAAAGAGATTGTCCCAGAAGAGAAGGAATTGAGAGAAGGGAGATTGAACAGCCAAGGGTAACTAGAAATCCTACCCCTTTGCCAAGAAATTTCTCTCTTAGTCGACCCAACACCTTCAGGGGACGTGGAACACTCAGGAAGCCCATTAACAGCCTGCGAAAAAGGGAAGCCAAGGGATTTTCCCCCGACACTCCTTTGATTGGATTGGCAGAAGCTGAGGAGTGGGATTGACGGGGCAGTGTAGGTTCAATTAGCCTCCCCGAACCTATGGTCTGTCTGAATGTGGGGGGCAAAGAAGTTTCTTTCCTTGTAGATACAGGAGCAACCCGTTCAGTATTAACTCAACCTTTGGGACATATTTCTTCTCAATCTATCAACATTCAAGGGGCAACAGGAAAACCACAAACCCAGCCACTTTTAGAGCCTCTATTATGCACGGCGGGAGGAAAAATGTTGACTCACCAGTTCGTATATTTGCCCAGCTGCCCGCTTCCACTCATGGGTAGAGATTTACTTTGCAAACTTCGAGCACAGATATTTTTTGATGAAAAGGGATCCGTAGGAGTAAGATATGGAAATGTGAATTTAGAAATTCCTCGGGAAGAGGCTTGGAGAATCATGGTGGTGCAGGAAGTCTCAGGAGACAAATGGAGGGAGTTCCGGGTTCCTGAGCTGTGGGCGGAAGATAACCCCCCTGGTTTTGCTGCTCACCACACCCCTGTCATTGTTGAGGAACTACCAATGAGTCGTCCTGTATGCATCCGCCAGAGGGGGTACCCAAGAGAAATTGTGCAGGCTATTCAGGAAGTCATACAACTGTATCTGACTTATAAGATTCTGGTGCCCACTGACTCACCATGGAATTCCCCGATTCTACCTATACCAAAAGGGGGAGGAAAATATAGAATGGCTCAGGATCTTCGTAGGGTTAATAGTTCAACAGTCACAATTTATCCTACGTTGCCAAATCCTTATGTGTTACTTGGACTGATTCCACCAGAAGCTAAATGGTTTTCAGTTATTGATTTAAAAGATGCTTTCTTTTCTATACCCATTCATAAAAAGAGTCAGCACTTGTTTGCCTTTGAATGGGAAAATCCGACAACAGGAAGGAAACAACAATATACTTGGACACGCCTCCCACAGGGGTATAAAAATTCGCCAACGCACTTCAGCGCGGCGTTAGCGACGGACTTGGAAATTCTAGATTTGCCCGCTCCTGATGTTGTGCTACAATATGTGGATGATCTTTTGGTGACAGGACAAACAGAAGAGGTTTGTCATGCCAATACTGCATCCCTTCTACTTCTGTTACAAGAAAAAGGCTATAAAGCTTCTAGGGCCAAAGCACAATTGGTCCAGTTGAATGTTAGGTATTTGGGATATGATATCCAGCAAGGGCAAAGAACTTTGGGACATGAAAGAAAGGAAGCCATTTGTCAATTACCAGCCCCAAGAAATAGGAAGGAATTAAGAGGCTTTTTAGGGGCAGCGGGATTTTGCCGCATTTGGATTCCTAACTTCGCCTTGTTAGCAAAGCCACTTTATGAAGCTACAAAAGGAAATGAAAAGGAACCTTTGCGATGGGAAAAAGAGGAACAGAAAAGTTTTTTAAACTTGAAACATGCTTTGACTCAAGCCCCGAGTCTGGGACTGCCTAATTTAGATAAACCTTTTCATTTATTTGTGGACACTAAACAGAATATGGCTGTGGGGGTGTTAACTCAGAAGATGGGAACGTGGTATCGACCAGTTGCATATTTGTCAAAACAATTGGATCAGGTAGCAAAAGGGTGGCCCTCTTGTCTTAAGGCTGTAGCAGGCACAGCTTTACTTACTCAGGAAGCAAATAAACTTACTTTTGGACAGCAATTGAATATCTACACCCCCCATGCTCTTCGGGCTGTTCTGGATCAGAAAGGCCATTTATGGCTTACCAATCCACGTATGTTGAAGTATCAGGGGCTTATTACCCATAACCCCCTCATAAAACTTGTTCAGTCATATGCTTTGAATCCTGCCACTCTATTACCTGAACCAGACTCTGAGATCTCTCATGATTGTCTGCAAACTATTGAGGAAACCTATGCAAGTCGTCCAGATTTGAAGGATGAACCCTTTTCCGACCCAGATGCAACTCTTTTTACTGATGGAACCAGTTTTATCCATGAAGGTGTAAGAAAAGCAGCTTATGCAATAGTTACTCTTGAGGATGTATGGGAAGCTAAGCCCTTACCTACAGGAACTAGTGCTCAGTTGGCAGAATTACATGCACTCACTAGGGCATTAGAATTAGCAAAAGGTCTACGTGTCAACATTTACACAGATTCAAAGTATGCCTTTCTTACAGTTCAAGTGCATGGAGCTTTGTACAAAGAAAGAGGTCTTATCACAGCAGGAGGAAAAGACATTAAATATGGACCCCAAATTTTGCGTCTATTGGACAGTGTGTGGTTCCCCAAACAAGTTGCCATTATGCATGTACGAGGTCATCAGAAGGGGATTTCAACAGCTGAAAGAGGAAACCACAAGGCTGACCAGGTGGCAAGAGCAGCAGCTTTGGATCCATTCTCCCTGCAAGCTAACTGTCTTACTTTGTGGATCCCGAACCAGAAAGATGAACCCCCCCCATATAGCCACTCAGAAGTCCAGCAAGCTGAAGCTATAGGGGCAAAACTAGTGAATGGGTGGTGGACTCTGCCGGACAACAGGGTGTTTGTACCTCAGCAGTTAGCATGGGAGGTTGTTTCTTCCTTGCATAGGCATTTACATCTAGGGAAGACAGTTTTGAGAAAGGCTTTGACAAGGGAAGTCTATATTAACAATTTGTCTAGTCTAGCAGCTGCTGTTTGTTCTCGATGTCAGGTGTGTGCTGCTAATAACCCACGTCAGGGCCCGAGTCTTCCCCCTGGGCACCAACCTAGGGGGGCTTATCCTTTTGATTATTTAATGATTGACTTTACAGACATGCCGAAAGTGGGATCGTATACGGCTATGTTAGTTGTTGTTTGCACATACACGGGGTGGCCTGAATGTGTTCCCACTAGAACGAAAAAAGCTTTGGAGGTAACCCGAACTCTATTAAATGTAGTTATTCCACGATATGGGTTGCCCTCACGTATCTCTTCAGATAATGGGCCTGAGTTCATTCATGCAGCCACTCAGAAGGTTGCCCAGGTATTAGGGATTACCTGGAAGTTACACTGTTCTTTCCACGCCCAATCGGCGGGCGTCGTTGAAAGGGCCAATAGAACTATAAAGAATAAATTGGCTAAAATTTGTCAAGAAACTCATCTCAAATGGCCAGATGCCCTCAGCATGGCATTGCTAGCCGTGAGGTGCGCACCCACAGGGGAGTTGGGTGTCTCACCATATGAGTTAATGTATGGAAGGGTTCCTAATTTGGTTAGTCCACAGGTAATGCCTACTACTCAAGTGGCAGACACAGTGAAAATCAGACAGTTGCAAGCTTTGAATACTGTTGTCCATCAATTACAAAAATATGTGCTGTCATGTCGTCCTCATGTGATTGTAACTCCAGTACATAATTTCCGCCCAGGACAGGAGGTCTGGGTAAAGGACTGGAAAAAGGTGCCTTTGGAACCCAGATGGTGTGGACCATATACTGTTGTTATTTGTTCTCCCCTTGCTGTTAAGGTAGCTGAAATTAAGCCTTGGATCCATTGGACACGCCTGAAATTGGCTGCATCCTCGTGTGAGACTGTTTCCAAGGACTCTGTCCAGCCTCTACACCCTGCCAAAAGGAGAAGAAGAAAGGAGGACGCCACCTCGCCTGCTGATTCACAGGAAGCAATCGCTCTACGGCCAGGTGGTGAAGACCCCTCTGCAGGTGTCGCTCCAGGTGCCGCCGACACCCATCGCACAGGCAACGCATCGCGTCTCCCGTGGAACCTTCGTCCCCGTCCAACAAGGAGAACCGACCATGGAAACCAACCGCCGTCTACGCCAGACTGCATGCATTAGGAATGGTCTGATCCCAGCGATCCTAGTCGTGATTTTTCTCTTAGCTATTTCTGTTCTTCTTAACTTTCTCTATTTCTATGCTGCCATGAAAAATAAGATTGCTCCAGGGGCTCCACCAGTGCAGATATGGGAGGTTTCCCCTGATTATGTAGACCCATCTCCTACAGGGGGGAATGAGATTAGTGGGAGTACCTCGCAGCCACCATATGTGAGGGAGGAGAGCACCCAACAAACACCAGGTGTCAGGGCCCTCACGGTGAAAAATGACTCCCCTGTAAAGGTAACTTCTGAACCACTGCTAGAGAAAATGGGACCAGGACCTTTTCCTCCTTGTAAGCATTGTTTCTATAAGGTCCCGAGTACACAGGGACTGGGTTTTGCCTATGTAAAACGCTGGATAGTGGATTGTTATCCAGAGGAAGGGTTATCCCCCTGTTCCGAGGGATCCGGGAACTATTGGCAATGTAGGTTGGATCCTAATGTTACTTGGGCACCAAGTGAATACTATAATTCAACCATAATGTGCCATACTTTGAGGCCTATTCAGAGACCATACCCAGAGCCCTATCCAGAAAGGACAAGGACTCGGGGTAAGCGGACATCCCTTGATTTTGGTTTGGACATGAAATATGACATAACGAATGATCAGCTTCCGATCATGGTGAGGATATATTGTAAAATCATAGGGAATGTGAGACATGTGTGGTTGTTGCAATGGTGGTCAGGTGAAGAGAATTTGTCAAGTATGGAACCTCAGGTACTGAGCAAGACTCGGCACATGGGCGTAATACGTAACTATGATGAGAAATCTAGTTACTTGAAGGTCTGGATTACTCATTCTAATTACTCAGAATCATACCAGTGCCGAGCTGTAACAATTGGTGAGATTATAAGCAGAACGGCAAGAGTCTCATTGACTGCAGAAGGAAAAGGGATGGTGGTTCTGGAGCCACTCTTGCAACCAGGTAGGAACCTCCATCCTACACCTGTTCTTCCAGAAGGTGGGAAGGATGGATTAGATGGGAAGGGACCTGTAACCCCTGCCCCATTGGAATGCACTGCATGCCTAGTAGGAACAAGAGGAAATACTTTAAAGTTCAAAATGGGAAAACCTAAATCCTGTCAGAACTTCAATCTTCCCAATTGCACTTTTGGAAGGAAGCAACCCCGTCTTTATAGTCAATGTGAGGGATCTGAAGGGGTGGTATGTTATCTACCTGCAACACCAGGGCTGGATGAGTGTGGCCCATGTCTTACAAAAGCTAAGGTGGGACCTCGTACCATTGTTACAATGATCTACCACACTCAGGCCCCAGTAGACTGCACCCCTCAGAAAAAGACATGTGTATCTAACGGTACCATGTATAACTATTGCATTCAGAAGAACCAGCTTGTTTGTTATCAGCCAACCACTCCAGTTCGCATCAAAGTCAGTGTATGGGCCGGCTTGGCCCTACTTGACAACCCCAAGGAATCCCGGCTTTACCACCTCACCACAGTTACTGCTTTAAAACAAGGACAAAAGCCCATCACCGTATCATTTGGTGTATGTGCTGCAATGGATAGGGTGGCTTACAGAAGCTGTGGAAGTCAGGGATGGAGACAAACTTATTACCACAATCATAAGTATCTCTGTCCCCGATCCCATGTCTACTGCCAAGGATGTAAGAATCCAAGTCGGGATTTGTATCCTCCTTGTGCAGATCGCATGGATGAAAGAAACCCGTGCAGAGGATGGGATTGTGTTTGTCAACATACTGGAGGAGGGTATCCTACTTCTCCTCATCTGGGATGTCCATATATTTCCAATTTTCGCAGTCTCCACAATTCAAACTCAGTCGCTTTTGAAGTGTCCCGTGATCACCCAGAGGAAGAAAGTTATGGGATAGGAATTGATGGGGATGGGGCTGACCCACTGGCATACATTACAATAAGGGTGGAAACTTTGAAGGAAGGGGAGGTAAAGTCATTAGGATGGTCTGTATATGATAACCTTAGGAAATTAGAGGAACCTCTTCCTCTTAGCCCTAAGGCTGTGAATTTGTTTGTAGAAATGGCTGAAGAAGTAGCAAAAGCTTTAACTGTTAAAAATTGCTTTGTTTGTGGAGGAACAAACATGGGAGAAAAGTGGCCATGGGAAGCTCTCGAAGCAACCCCAGAGGTATATAACAATATGACCCAAAAAGGCAACCTCGCTCAACGAACACAGCATACGGGTATTGTTTGGACCCTAACTACAAATTTGGTGGGCCACAGCTGTTTCTCTCGAAATGGATCATATCCTGTGGGTCATCTAATTTGTTTAGGGGAATGGGATGATACTTATACCAAGTGGTCATCACCATCAAATCTCTCTCAACCCACAAAATTTGATCTCTCACTCTTACCATACCTAAAGGAGCCACAGTATTCATATGGCCCATGAGAAGCCCCTGAGAACATGTATTGGATTTGTGGCACACTTGCCTATGAAATTCTTCCTGCAGACTGGGTGGGATCCTGTGTTCTTGGATGGATAAAACCTTCTTTCTTTTTATTACCTATCCAATCACGACAAGTGTTAGGAATTCCGGTATATGACTCAATTGATCCCATTCGTCAGAAAAGAGAGGTAAACACAGCTTTCTCTAACTTTCCTTGCAAGGAACTTACTGAATATGAGAAATCAGATACATGGAGTTCAGAGAGAATTGTATGCACATATGGAAGAGCCACATGGGCTGAAGATGGGTCTTGGGGATACCGCACCCCGATTTACATGATAAACAGGATCATGAGGTTACAGGCCGTGTTGGACCTGGCTGGGGAGAGAATTGACAAATCCTTGAATATTCTCTCCACTGCCACGGACAAACTTCGTACTGCAGTATATCAAAATCGATTGGCTCTCGATTACCTCCTCGCAAGAGAAGGGTGAGTATGTGGGAAGTTCAACTTATCAAATTGTTGTCTTCAAATTGATGAAACTGGGAGTGTTATTAAACAGCTGACTACGGAAATGAGACAGCTCACTCATTTCCCAGGGCAAGAATGGAAAGGATTGAATCTCGCCTCATATTTTAGTTCTTGGTTGTCAAAATTGCCCGGATGGCAAGCTATCATTACTTTTATTGGCCTGATTGCAGCCGGATGCATAATCATCCCCTGCATTATGCCTCTTTTTGTTCGTGCTATCAGCAGTACTTTATCTCTCATGGTGGAAAAACGGGCTACTGCCAAGGTCCTAACGCTGATGGGACACACAGGAGAGGAACATGAATATGTGGGGCTTATAAGCAATAGGGAGCCTGATACTTATGAAACTCCACAATAATCTTAGGATTGGGTGAAGTTTCAACAGGGGGGAATGAAACAGCATGGGGTCCATCATTGAACCCCTAAATACTTAATCAGGCTACTTGTCTTTGTCTAATTCTAAAACCTAAAAATCAAAAACTCTGCTTATGCACTTTCACCTAACGAACAAGAACAAGGAACATATTATTTTGCTTGAAACGCAGGAAGCGTGCTTTTCGCAAGTAGGAGAAGACTTAACCACAATATCTTAGTCATAGGCACAGCTCATGCCAAGGCAAAGTTCATCTTGTAAACAAGCTATAGGTTAACCATATTTTTAGCAATATATCTGGGTGGCATTCTGACATTTTCCTTTTTCTGCATGAGTAACCAAGATTCACTTCTCTTTTAGCTTTACTTTACTTCCCTATTGTGGTTTGGAAATCATGTATTGTAATTTTCCTTAAATATTTGTAATTTTACCCGAAATAACTTTGTGCTGAGGTGAGAAGTTATGACCTGTATTAGTGCACGCCTATATGACGTTTATATGATTTGTAATAACCATTTCAAAGGTATAAAACCTCTGTCAAAATGTACCTAAATTAGATCAGTTTAGGTGCAAATCTACTGGTCTCTTGAATGCATTCAATAATAAATAATAAATAATAAAACACCTTTCTGTTTCTGGAAAACAAGGGTATCGTCTCATACTTTTACGTAAGTAGAAAGGCAGACCCTGTTTTTGCCATTACAGGTCGGAGGGAGGGCAAGGAATTCAAAATTAATGTAATTTGTAAGTAATTGTAAGTAATTTGTGTGTGTGTGCGTGTGTTTGTTTCTTCACTCAAACAAACTCTCAATTTGAGAGAGAGAGAGTTTGAGAGTGAAGAGAGGGAAGGGGGTAGGAGAGGGAGGGAGGGCAACCCACCAGCTTTCTTTCTCTGTGTCCACGGCAGCCCACCAGCAGAGGCGGGTCTTTTGTCTGCCTCTGCTGGTGGGCTGCCACTTTCTTTTGCCCAGAGGCGGGCAGTTCAGGCAAGCTGGCAGGCTGGCACTTTCTTTCTTTTGCCCAGAGGCAGGCAGCCCACCTGTCCGCCGTGGATATAGAGGTGGGCAAAAGAAAGCGAGCTGGTGGGATGGCGCTTTCTTTCTTTTGCCCAGAGGCAGGCAGCTCAGGTGGGCAAAAGAGAGAAAGCACTTTAGACAGTGGGGTGTCTCTCCCCTGACACCCCACTGTCTAAAGCGCTTTCTTTCGCCTGCCTGTCAGAGCTCAGGCAGGCGAAAGAAAGAAAGCGCTTTAGACAGTGGGATGTCGGGGGAGAAGACTGCCTCACCAGCCATAAACCTCACCGCATGTCACTGATATCCTTATTATTCCAAATGAAATCCTGCAAAGTGGTCTGTTGACTTTCCAACAACTTATCGAGCAAAATAGTTAATAATCCAAAGGATTCTTTAGTTAAAATGTGGACAGTATTTTAAACAGGTCAGCAACAGATGAAATTTTTAAAGATGAAACAGTTATACCAGAAATGTCCAAAATGTTGTTGAAAGAAGAAATAAGCAATTAATTGACAATCTCTGCTTTTTGGAAATATAAATATAATATAAAATGCATCTAGTACGATTATTCATCTGTGAAAATAGAAAACAGGGAAAAAATAAATTAGTCAGCCTTTAGATTAACCAAGCAAGTGTTGATTTAAAATCTATTGGGTGACAAGAAGGAGGTCTTAATAAATACCAAATCGAATAGAATTACATAATGGTGGGAAGACATATATTTTTAGAGAATACAGTCCCCCATTACAGACCAGTATAACTCTGAATCAAGTTAGGTTACAGTTTTCACTGATTCTTTTTAATAGATTTTGTTAAAAGCAAATAAATTCATTCCTTACAGATTTCCAAAATATTTAAACATGTTTTCTTATATGCAATTTTCCATAATGTATAGATTGTTTTTATGAAATAAATATTTTATTCTGACTTATTTTGCCTAATAAGACTCATTATGTTATTGTACTTACCTTAATCCCTTCTAATTTAGATGCCCTTCAAATATAAGGCAGAACACACATCAATTTATTAAAGATAAAGCAGTTATAAGTGTTCTGAAAGAGTTTGAAACCTCTGCATTCATATACAATGCATGCCTCAGAAAACCTGAACACCAGGTGAGCCATTAGTTGGAAAGCTTATAGGTCTCAAGCAGTTTGCGTGAAGGTCAATTAGTACAAGGAGAATTAATACCAAGGAAGTGAAGCGTAACAAACTTAACAATCGGGCTGAGAAAATATATGCTAATTGTCTTTCTTCAATCTCATCTCTAAAATAATCTAATTCACAATGCAGAAAAGCTTGATTGAAATCATATCTCAGTAAAGCATTTTCATTCTAAGAGAAAACATGTATTTCTCTTGTCTGCAATATCATGCCTGGAATTATTTTAAAAAGCAGATGTTTAATTTGAGTACAATGATGATTACATTTGTGTGAAAAGCTAATAAATTAAAAATTAGGGAGCAAGATAACTGTACTCTAATGAGCTTTCAGAACAAGATATGGAATTGCTCTTTAGTATATCCAATTACTTTTTTAAAAACAAAAGCCTAATTAGATATTTAACATGTGAGACAAGATCTGCTATTGATTAGATTTTGAAAAACATCCCACAAACAGAAATTACAAGTGCAGTTTCAAACTGTTCGTTAAAATGATTGGTCAGCTCACCTGTACAAATCAGACCATTTTGTTTGTTTTCTTAGAATTTTCATTTACAGTCTTTACCACATATTAAATAATATCAACTAGAAAAAAGGAAGTATTTCACATGAAATACTTTATTTCACGTAAGGTATATCACGTGAAGTATTAATACCACTTTATAAAGCCTTAGTAAGGCCACACCTGGAATGTTGCATCCAGCTTTTGTCACCACATTACAAAAAGAGATGTTGAGACTTTGGAAAAAGTGCAAAAAAAAAGCAACTAAGATGATTAAAGGCCTGGAGACTAAAACATATGAAAAATGGTTGCAGGAATTTGGCATGGCTAGTCTAGAGAAAAGAAGGAAAAGGAGTGACATAATGGCAGTATTCCAGTATTTAAGAGGGTGTCACAAAGAGAAGTGGGTCAACTTATTTTCCAAAGCAACAGAGAGCAAGAGAAGAACAAATGGATGGAAACTAATCAAGGAGAGAAGCAACCTGGAATTAAGGAGAAACTTCCTAACAGTAAGAACAATTAACAGTTGAACAGTTTGTTGTCAGAAGTTGTGGGAGCTTCATCACTGGAAGTTTTTAAAAAGAGACTGGATAGTCACTTGTCTGAAATGGTATAGGCTCTCCTGCTTCAGCAAGGGATTGTACTAGAATACCTCCAAGGTCCCTTCTAGCTCTATTCTGATTGACAAAATTTGAGAAGAAATTCAGCAGGATTCTGCAATTCAAACAAAAAGGTATAGTAGGATGCATGGTTTTCTAAAAAAAATATTAACTATAATCTACAAGGATTTTTTCTTGTACTGAAATGAATTGGTGCTTGGGTTCTTGTACATGCCGATTCCTTTCACTAAGGTTTTTTTGGAGTCAAATTATGGTAGAATTCAGAGGTGGGTTTCTCACCCAGTTCCAACCGGTTCGGTTGGAATGGGGCCAGCGGCGTCCTCGTGCACGCGTGCAGCGCACGCATGCGTACTAGCGTCTGTGCGATGCTCCAGCTGCTCAAGCGATGCTTCCACCTGCGCAAGCGTGGAAGCACAGAACTCGTCAAAACCGGATAAGGAATGCGGGCGGGCGGGTGGGCCCTTCGCCGTTCCCGGAAGTTACTTACTTCCGGGTTCGCCGACCAACCAGTTCACGGGGACTGCCGCGAACCAGTTGAAACCCACCCCTGGTAGAATTTATGGTCAATATCTCTCATTCTGGTATAAGGCTTAAAGCAGTTTTTAATTTTTTAACTCATGAGAAATCAAAGATGACCATTACAGGTAGTCTCAACTTATGACCACAGTTGAGCCCAAAATTTCTGTTGCTAAGTGAGACACCGTTAAGTGTATATGGTTTCCCTATTGACTTTGCTTGTCAGAAGATCACAAAAGTGATCACATGACCCAGGAACCCTGCAACCATCATAAATATGAGTCAGTTACCAAGTATCTGAATTTTGATCACATGACCATGGGGATGCTGCAATATTGTAACTGTGAAAAATAGTCATAAGTCACTTTTTTAGTGCTGTTGTAACTTTGAACGGTCATTAAATGAACTGTTCTAAGTCAAGGACTACTTGTATAACGTTCCCATCAATGGGTAAAGAAAACATTGGGAAACTATGTTATCTTTGTACAAACAAAGTGTAACCGTAAGTAAATATTGCTGCAGTCAATATAATTTCAGACATTATCAAAAATGGTAGCTCTTCCATATGATCCCATTTACTGGGAACTATATAGGAAAGAAAATCTCTATAGTATTTACCAGTTTTGAGTAGGCAGTAAACAATCTGACAGCTTCCTATGTTTCTACTCCAAATTCAAGATGTCAAAGATCACAACAAGAATAAAGCTAAAGGCAAGAAATTGTTTTCAATTATTAAACTAAAATATAGATGCTCCAGCCAAGTAGGATGCTAAAACAGCCATGATGGTGCAGTGGTTAGAATGCAGTATTGCAGGCTAATCCTACCAATTTCCAGGAGTTTAACTCAAAGTTGACTCATCCTTCAAGGGTTGGTAAAATGAGGACCCAGATTGTTGGGGCAATATGTTGACTCTGTAAACCACTTAGAGAAGACTGTAAAGTACTGTGAAGTGATATGTAAGTCTAAGTGCTATTGCTATTGCTAAAAGTACGGAGACCCTTCTAGGAATATGAATCAATTAAATTGGCATATCTACTTGCAAAGTTTTTTCTCATATAGGAATTTTGAGAACTAGAAAATGACTCCCATGGTAGGTGATGGCTAATTACAAAACACCCATTCTCTGGAAGGCAACCTGATAAAACTGCATTTCTTCTCCCACCGAGGCTTCCCAGGATTTATTCCATCACTTCACTTAACCACTTTTTCCCCGGACAACTAGGAAAAGTTATGAACAAATTAGACTTTAGATTCCCATTATTTTATTTTCTAAGAATGTATTTGAGATTTATGTGGGCCCAAAGACATTTTTACAAAGAAAGAACATTTTTAAGGTTAGTAATTTGCTTTAGAACATGCTAAGATTTCAATTTTTAAAATAAAATATACTTGTTTATTCATTTAAATGATTTTTTAGCTATCTGTCTTGTATAACATTATTCTGACAGCTCACAAAAACATAAAAAATAATAAACATACAGACCAAAAATAATTTCACATGACCATGTGTTGGATTTAACTCTAATCCCAATCCAATGTTTGAGAGAAGTTCTAGGTTTAACATCCTTCCAGAAGGCTCAGAGGCCTTCCAGATCATGGGGAAAGACTGTTCCAAAGGGACCACTATGCTAAGTGATGCAATTGTTGAGTCATGCTCTGAGCCAACTTTATGACCTTTTTGCCATGGTTGTTAAGCAAATCCAGCTTCCCCTATTGACTTTGTTGTGAGACAAACCCTAGGAAGGACACAAATCACAATCACATAAATTCCAGCATGTTGTAAATATATGCTGGTTTCCGAGCATCTACATTTTGATCACATAGATGCAGAGAAATCATAAGTACAAGGACCAGTTGTAAGTCATATTTTTTCAATGCCATTGTAACTTTGAGTGGTCATTAAACAAATGGTCACAAGTCAAGGTCTCCTGTTCCTTAAGCAAAAGCAAAATATATAAAAATCCATGGTTGTTTTTATACAAATTTACTTTAATAAGTGAATGTTATAACTGGCCAGCATGAGAAACATCTGACTTGTTCTTAGAACTCATTATTTGTACTAAGGATCATAGTTATATTACTGGTCCCCAAAATTTTAACAATCAGTAAGTACTACTTTGTCAGACTGTAATTGCCCATTGTGCCTGATCCATAACCCCATTGTAAAAACTTCTTCTACCAAGCTCTGTCTGAACTTCTTCTTTTGCAGCAGAGATACAGAGACAACTTGATTGGTGAGAAGTCATACTGATGTCTGGCACAGCATGCAGTTAAGTCTTTTGCACCAGAACAAATCATGAATCATTTTCTTGAACTTGCTTGTAGGGCAAAACTCTTAGTTATTTCACATAAAAAATGGCCCCAAAGAGTATTTCAAATTTAATTACAACTTTATTTGAGGCTATTTGGGGCATGGGAGCCTCCTGCAGTTCATTAGCAGCGTGTTAAAGTCAGTCATTCAATTTAAGAGAAATAAATGTAATTAAGATCTTCAGCACATTAAAAAACATCTTGATGACTCAATCAATTATTTCATTTAATTTTATCTTTATTTCCACTGCTATGTTTTTATTTACTATGAACTCAGTAGTTTGTTATTGAAGTATTGATTTATCCTGGCACCCTGTCTTGGACGCATTTTATTAGTTTGTCTTTTATTAGAAATATTTTGTTCTAATTCTAAATTACATGCATTGTGTGTAATTCTAAATTACCCACAGGCTTTCTGGGTGTTTGATATCCAGTGAGGAAGGACATCATGAACAAGTGTGACTAAGCAATCCCTAGGAGCTGATGTACATATTAGTCACAGATCCAAATGACACATAATTGACTCCATCTGGAGAGTACCTACTGATGTATTGATTGTAATTGTCTCCCCCACCAAATCTGTCTATACTTATTCCATGCCTGTAAAGACTAATACCAACAATATGTTTTATGTGTGAAACCAATGCATATATAGCTTTCTAAGGTAAGTTCCATTGAAATCTGTGAGTTTCACACAGTCTTGCTGAACTCCGGTTTGCAACCTTTCCCGCAATTTGCCATGCTGGTTGTGATTTCTGGAAGGTGTAATTAAGAGTGACCAATTTCCTAACCCTATTCTACCAAAGGTTAAAGAGCATTGCAGCAATGGTTAATCTTTAGCTTAATTTAATCTAATTTAAGACACATTATAAAGAAATTTTCACAAACAGAACAAACAGCAACGGTTTGATGATTTCACGTCAAGAAAAGGACATAATTTTATGGCTTTCCTGAGATGTTTTCTTTCGGATCACAAAAAGAAATTTTGACTTGTTGAGATAATTTTGCCTCCTCTGTGTAGACAGGGTTCTGGCATGTGTAAAAATAAAAAGGAATCTATCAGAACCAAGATCTCCCCTAGGTCACCATTGATTTTGCCATAAATTGGCTGCATCCAAAGAGCCTCCAAATCAAGTATAAAATTAGAATCATTTAAAATTATTTCAATCATCTTGTTTAGAGCTATTTCCATATTGTTTGAAAGTATATACAGTATAGGGTATATTTTAGTTTATATAGATGTAAAGGGCTTTATTTATATTATGATTATCTCATTACATAAATGTGGGTGGGTGAGAATTTAATATAACGTCTAATATAAGGCCTGTATTGATATATATTCTTTTCCATATATTTTAAAATATATTAAAGTATCATTGTGTGTGTGTGCGTGTGCATGTGTGTGTTGTTTACCAATTCATGTACAGTAATCAATAAAGTACCCAAATGATGCTAAATTTAACATTAAAGTCACTTTCAGCCTTATATATCCCCAGATCCATTTTAATAGTTTTATAATTTGTATTCTTATCCCCCTCTTTTTTTTAATAAGCCAGTTTTTGAAAAATTACTTCATTCTGCATGGCCAAAGTTTTAAGATTATAAAAAGAAAGGTTGAATTAAATCTTTTTGATGGATGGATTCTTTTGTATCATGTTAAGAAATGGAAAATCTGATTGGTACTTATGTCACCACCAATATCCAATAGAAATCAAATTTACTCACATTCTTTTATAGCAAGAATGTAAAACTTTCTTTAGGCCAAAAATTGTATCAGACCCCAAACAAAAAATGCAGGACCCATATTTTATTTAATTTTTTTCCTATTTCTGTAGCTCAGTTAAATTCAATTTTCAAAATGGGAAGGCAGAGGGCTGTGAGGACCACAGCAAAGGTTTGGGGGAATCTCCAATTCTGTTGTGCATTACAAAAATATGTGTGTGATATTTTGGTTCTTTATTGCCCCTTATTCATTATACATCTGAACATTATCTCTTCCTTTCAACTAATTCTTAAATCAGGACAAATTCTGCAAAGATGTAGATGCAGAAGGAAAGAGTTAAATCATCTTTGCCTAAAACTGCAGAACTGTAATGTGTTTTTATGTATTTTCTCCCAAAGGGCTGCACTCCTAAATTGACTCTTTCTTGAAAAATCCCACTGTTTACGGTAACAATGGTTCTTCAAGTATTAGGAAGGGAAGAAGAAAAGAATGAGCTTTAGTATTTTTCATATCATTATTTAACTGTATTAGAAAAACTGGAAGATAAATAAAGAAAAAATGGGCAAATAGGGTAAACACAAAATGATCCTAGAAAATTATCTTCTTACTCCATAGAAGCCCTATTGCTGGTGTATTTATCCCAAGTACTATTAAAAAAACAGCACTTCCGTTAATTCACTTTCCAATATAACAAACAATCCCTTCTCGATTTCTCCTGAGTAATGTACTCATTTGACTACAGTTGTGTGAAAAATTGCTCCGTTAGAAATTTTGCAAATGTTCAAAGTTTTCCATAATTAATTCAAAGCCCCAAATTTTGATTTTCCTGTGATTTTTTAATATGATTTTAAAATGCTTACTTACCTATGCATGAAAAATGAGCTCATTTGCAAAGGTAAGTTGATACATATACTGGCTCAGTCCTATAGATCGGGGGTCTCCAACCTTGGCAACTTTAAGACTTGTGGACTTCAACTTCTAAAATTTCTCAGCCAGCAAAGCATTTCATAGAAATGTCATACCGGAGATCTGGATTCTAATAATTACTTGGGAAAGTTTTTGTTCTCAATCAGACCAATGTAGAAAAGACAGGGCAATTTCCACAACATAATGTATTACCAAATTTTCACTTTAAATGTCCAAACAGAATTTATTTTTCCTAAAGTACATTGAATTGTGAAGATAAAAGTTAATTGACTTTATGTACTAGAGTAATAGAAATTAAATTAAATTTATTAGAATGAAATTAAGGTCATGTATATAAACTAATGCCAAGAAACAATCACGAAAATGAAAGATCTTAAATCATTTCCAAAGTAACTGTGAGCTGCACAGTAAACCACATCTATCTGTATGTAACTTTAAAAATATATAAACAGTAAGTAACATATAAGGGATGTGGTAGTTCATTGGCTAAGCTTGTCGATCAGAAGGTCGGCAGTTCAATGGTTTGAATTCCTAGCACTGCATAACAGAGTGAGCTCCTGTTACTTATCCTACTTCTGCCAACCTAGCAGTTCAAATGCATGCAAAAATGCAAGTAGAAAAATAGGCACCATTTTGGTAGGAAGGTAACAGCACTCCGTGCACCTCCGGCATTTAATCATGCCAGCCACATGACCACGGAGACGTCTTTGAATAGCTCTGGCTCTTCAGCTTTGAAATGGAGATGAGCACTGACCTAGAGCTGGAAATGACTAGCACACATGTGCAGTGGAACCTTTACATTTACCTTTTAAGTAACATATTATAAAGTGCTGTAGAGAAATATCCAGTAGTAAGTGAATCCTTGGAAATATCTGTCTTATTTCACTGACCTGCAACTTCTTGGCTTCTTAAAAGCCTTGAACTTCAAATTTCCTGATTGGGAAAAGCCAGATATGCATTACCTACAGGGATAACTCTATGAGTCAGGCAATGTTCTAAATGATTTGACAAACTTCATGCATTTAGAGCAGTGGTTCCCAAAGTGGGCAGTACTGACCCGTGGGGGCAGTGGGATGACTTAGGAGGGCGCTTAGAGGCAAGGGGGGTGGCAGGGGGTGGTGGTAAGAGGCAAGGGGGCAGCAGTAAGGGGACAACCCGAAGAGGACATTTTCCCAGCGGTGTCTCAGGCAACTTTCTCTCTTGCCATGCAAGGAAGCTGGGTTTTGCCTTGAAACTTGCTGTTCCAGCAATCTGAAGAGGGCATTCTCCCAGGAGCGTCTCAGGCACCTTTTTCTCTTGCCGTACAAGGAAGCAAAGCCAAATTTGTTTATTTAACCTCCCGCTCCATCTTCCCCTGCCCTACTACATTAAGATCCCAGTGCTTCCCATTTCTGCTGGAAGCACGCAGGCCATGTGAGCGAGCAGGCGTTTGAGGCCCCTCGATGATCTGAGGGGAGCCGGGAGGTACCAAACTGCACCCAGCCATCCTCACTCCCTCGCAGCTAAGGGTGGGAGCGCCTGAAATGCTGCTGGGAGATTGTCCCCTTCGGGTTGCTGGGACAGCAAATTTCAAGGGAAAACGCAGCTACTGGAATTGGTGTGCTTGCAACTTAATGCTCTCCAAGAAGCCTGCATTACCGGGGGCAGCAGAAGAGCAGCAGTGGGCACCACTGCCACCCCTTGTGTCCAGCATTCTCCTCAGGAGCCTCGAGTTGTGGACGTTTGCATGTCTCTCCCGAGCTTCTCTCAGGAGATGAAATAGCAGGCACCCCAGTAGCAGATCCTCTGGGTGAAAGGCGAGTGAAGGGTGCAGTGATGGGAGAGGCTGGCTGTCCCCAGGTCTCGAGGAAGCTCTCGAGGAAGGAGGCAGTGATGATGAAAGTAAGTGGGAGAGACAGAGACAAGAAAGAAAGAAAGAAAGAAAGAAAGAAAGAAAGAAAGAAAGAAAGAAAGAAAGAACAAAAGAAAGAAGGAAGGAAGGAAGGAAAGAAGGAAGGAAGAGAAAGGAAGAAAAGAAAGAGAGAGACACACAAGAAAGAAAGAATGCACGGAAGGAAGAAAAAGAAAGGAAAAAAGAAAGAGAGGGAAAGAGAGATATAAGAAGGAAGGAAGGAAGGAAGGAAGGAAGGAAGGAAGGAAGGAAGGAAGGAAGGAAGGAAGGAAGGAAGGAAAGGAAAGAGAACTTATGATCACAATTGTGCCCCAAATTTTGGTTGCTAGGCAAGAGCTTTGTTAAATGAGTTTCACCACATTTTATAAGTTGGCCACTCCCACTGGTCACATGACCACCAAGCCATGACCACAAAATAGGCCACAAAATAGGCCACACGTACAGAATAGGTTCTAAAAAATTTTGAAAACCACCACTCATATATGTGCATGTTTGTGAGGGAGAGAAAAAATAATTAAGGTCATTGATCTAAAGATGTTGTGTTTGTGATATCTTAATGATATCTGTTGCAGTTTTGTGCTTTGTGATAATACCTTACTGAGATTACTTCTTTCAATATCTACACAGGAATTATCCTCTACTAAGAACAGTGAAGTAGTTACTAAATTTTACTGAGTTTACTAAGTTACTAGTTACTAAGGTTCTTGATAAATGTCTATCAGACTTTGAAAACCTGGTATCACTGGATCATGTTCAACAATTTTGTTGAATTAACATTAACTAAAAATGTTTTTAAATTGGATTTTGAATAAATGTGTAATTAATTGTTATAGTTTTGAATTTTACTGTTACTATCTTCCTTCCGTCCTGCAAACTGCCCAGTCACATGACTCCCCAGCCATACCCACCAAGCCATACCCACAGAACCGGTAGTAAAAAAATTGAATTCCACCACTGGGGGGGCACTGAGGATCAGTTTGTAGCACCAAGGGGGCGGTGGACTGAAAAAGTTTGGGAACCACTGATTTAGAGCAACTTTTCATTAATGTCCTACCTTCATTTCTTTGATGTACTGAAGATAACAGATCTAAAAGACATGAGTCTAATGGAGATATCAGGTCAAACCAAGGGTGCCATGCAGCCTTGGCCCACTGATTGCCTACATTTATCAGAAAGGTTTTATCTAGCATATATTTTATTATCTAATATAATGTCTATAGATTTGTTGTATAAGACAACTCCAGATACTGGAGTAATTGAATGGTGGAAGATAGATCTCCAAAGTTGGAGGATATTACTAAAGTGATTGTCTATTATCTATCTATCTCACTATCTCTCTATCTATCTCTCTATCTATCTCTCCATCTATCTCTCTTTCTATCTATCTATCTATCTATCTATCTATCTATCTATCTATCTATCTATCTATCTATAAATCTAAAGTTACCCCAGAAGCATTAACAAAAATGTTAATTGTTGTTAATTACTCTAAAAAGTGGATTTTTTAAGAATCAAAGCAGATACTGTTCCCCTTCAGTAAATATCCTCCCATTTTGGAGATCTGTCTTCCTCCATTCAATTACTCCAGTATCTGGAATTGTCTTATACTACAAATCTATGTACATGATTTAGAATTAAGTATTTTGAAATTCAGTGAACCTTATACATAAGCATATACTGTAGGTATAAGATCATCTTGTAGGTTCTATCCTACAAAATTTGTTTGGATTCCCTAATTATTGATGTGATTTATGTTGGTCTTTGATCATAAAAAAAAGTTTGAATAAAATTGGTGTGACTAAATATGAAATGGATTTTTGGCTACTTTATCTGAATTGATCACTAGATAGTAACAAAGAAATATAGAAAATTGGCCAACTAGACATCATGTAAGGTTTTTGCAGCCCAAATATGGTAGCTCTTCTTTTGACTGAATAGTTAAACCAGGGCTGTCAAATTCCTGGCCCGCACATCATGTACTGGCCACGCCCCTGCCCAGTTTAGCGAAGGGAAAGTCCCAATATGTCACATGATTCCACCATGATGACGTGAATTTGACACCCCTGAGTTAAACCATTAAATCAGAGAAGAATGAAGGAAAGGAGGAGGAGGAGGAGGAGGAGGAGGAGGAG